>NC_069661.1:147367500-148617500 GCF_027244095.1 Hemicordylus capensis
TGTAGAAGATATTATCTGCAAGGAATGATTCAAAGGTTATTTGATTCTGCAGTCGTTTCACAAGGATTACGTTGAGCTTCATAGAGATGGATTATCACATGCTTGGATCTTATTTTATCACTGTATTAAAGTCCATATGTCAGCTTTGTTCCTTTGGAAATAGGCAGGCCAGCAAAACACCAAGAAGAAAAGGAAGCCCTTGCATATGAAAGTAATACAGTGGGCTGTGTTTTGCTTCAAGTTCTGTATTTACAAAAGGAGCTTTTGTCATTGTGTTTTCATTTTCATTTTTGTCGTTGCATTTTTATTAAGCAACAAACTAGGGATGTGCGAGCCAGATCGCTTCGAGCCAGGCTTGACATTGAGATGGCCCAGTTCAAGTGGTCAGAGTTCGAACTGGACTGGATGCCAGTCTGAGTTTGAACCAGACTGACCCCCAGTTCAAAGAACCGGCTTGTGGCCTGGCTCGGGGGTATGCTTGTAAAGGGGAATCCGATGAGGATTCCTCTTAACAAGCACAGGGCATTCCCTGTATGTAAATGGGGTGGAGGGGTGGGGAGAGATATGGTAGTCTTTACCTTTAAAATGCAGGCAGTGGAGACACTGGAGGTGGCAGCGGGGTCTTTTCCAACCCCCTTGCTGGCCTCCCAAATCAAATGGCCTGTGCACATGTGTGGAGGTCACGAAAATGGCCTCTACACGTTCACAGAGGCCCGAACTGGGCTTCAGCCAGCTTGGGCTGTGGTTTGAGAGGCCATGGGGGGCGTGTTGGAGGAGACCCGGCCACCTCCAATGTCTCTGCCATCCCCACCACCCCTGGCACCTGCATTTTAAAAGTAAAAACTACCTTTTCTCTCTCCACCACCACCACCACTTACTGTAGGGAATGCCTTGTACCTGTAAAGGGGAATCCTTGCCGGATTCACCTTTACAAGTATACCACCCGAGCTGGCCTGTGAACTGGTTCAGCCCAGTTCAATGGGCGAACCGGACCAGGTCAGTTTGAATCTGGTACGGCTCACACACCCCTACAACAAACATACTAAGTTAAACTAACAGATACAACAGCTTGGTAGATTCAACATACTTCAGTACAGAGTGAAACCTAACTGCAGGTTCACTAAACAATTCAAGATATCTACCAGTTGGAAGCAGCTGACCTTTTTCTCCCTCTCTGCATCTTTGGTGAAAGTGGCAATAGCCAACAAATTGTACTCAGCAGCCAGCTTTCATTACCTGCTATCATTTCCTCCCAGGATGATACCACAGTATAAATTATCATGATTCCAAGGAGGCTTTGCAGGGGGAGAGGTGGCCCACATGGGGGGACTACAATATTTTCCCTAGGTGCATGACACTATGTCTTGGCATAGGATGATTCCTGGAGCATGTGTGGCAGTAGTGGGAGCCAGCCACTGAGAAGAGCTCTACCATTGCTGCTGCCAGAAAGAGAAGGAAGGAAGGAAGGAAGGAAGGAAGGAAGGAAGGAAGGAAGGAAGGAAAACTGCTACCAACCAGGGGAAAGCTGCCTGCAAAACTTGTGAAAAGCTGTGCTTTTCCCTCAATTGTCCCAGTTTCACATATTCCTCAGATTTCTCCCATACCCTCAAATGTGACCTGAAAATTCTTCAGTGAGAATTTTCTGCTCCATTCTAGCTAAGTTACCCTTTCTTTCTGAATTAGCATTCGAGGCACACTTCACCTGAAATGACTACTTAAAGAGTAAGAGTATGCCGCTCCCTGCCACTCTCATGCAACTGGGGTGGGGTGGGGTTGTGCTCTCAGCCCCCTTGAGGCAAGTATGGAGGCTGCCATGTTGGAGTTCGTCACGTGACACGTGCCAGCCAATCAGATGCTAGGAGTGGCATTTTAAGACTCCAGCTCCATAGAGCTCCTTTTCAGTTGCTTGGACTGAGCAGACCTCCCTCCCACCCATATCAGTGAGGGAAGTCTGGTCGTCGTTCAGGGCCAAGTAGGAATTTTTTGGGCCACACCTGATTGGCCTTGGTGTGGCCTTTCCCAGCCTACTTCTCACTGAAACTGATTCAGGGCTGTCACCTTTTGATTGGTCACTTGCCAATGAGTGTGGGTTAGTTTAAGTGTCTTAATTGGTGTTTGACTGGAGAAACATTTAAGGCAAGTAGGCAAGATGAGGAACAGCCCTTGTAAGTTTTGCAGCCCTTGGGCTGGGATTGGCCCATATTCGGGGGCAGGCTGGCACCCAACACTCAGAGGCCTGCCCCCGAATACACCCCCCACTTTTGTGGCCTGGGTGAGTGGGGCTGCCTGACCTCCCATCAGCGGGGTTTCACTCCGTGGCTGTTATGATGTTCGGATTCCATCCAGGCGGAACTAACACCCAGTCTATCGCCCAGGGTTGGGTGGTACTCCTTGTTGGACTGACCCTTAGTTGGGGTAACCGCACTCTGAATTGTCATGCCTCACTGCAGGGTTAGTGTTATCTAAATTAATAAAAATGGCCCTAGTTCATCCAACTATACATTTTGTCTTTATTGGGGCATGGAGGTGAAATATATATTGCCCCCACTAAAGCCCATCCACCCACTATATTTCCACACGAGTCATTGTTTTGGAAGTGCCTCTGAGTGAAAGGAATCCAGCTTGCAATGACTTTTGTAGACAAATAAGAGCCATCGCCTCCTGATGGTAAGGAATTCTGCTACATCTTTATGTCCTTCATAAGGAAGCTGATTTAAAGGAAGGCCAGTACAGTGAATCCAGCAGACACACTGGGCAGGCTTTTCCATGGATGGGTCTTTAGGACTCACAGAGGAAACGTTCATGATTTACAGTATTTTTCACTGCACACCAAGTTTGTTATGGCTCATTAATATATACAAGGGGACACAATTTGGGAATGACCTAAGCTTAACATTGCCTTTCTGAATTCAGGACTTTATTTGCTTATTATTTTTACTATGGGCCTTCTATCTTCCCTATGCTTTGCATGTATATGATTCGTATAAGTAGTCCCTGTGCCACAGTACAAACACTGGAAAATAAAGGAAGACATCTGAGATGGGCTCTGGTTTATTCAGAAATGCATTTGGGAGATACCGGAGACCAGTTCCAAATTTGCAAGCCCCAGATGCAAAAGTTAGTTGTTGACAAAATTGTAGTCATTTATAAGCTGTCCCAGATGGCCTCTTCAGCCAACTTTGCATAATCACTGAATTTATCACCCATGCTTTTGGTCTCCTATGTTGTGAGCTGCAAGGAAATGTTTTCCATACGTTTGGCTATGTGTCGTGATTCATTTGCTTAAATTGGGGGGAACTGCACATTACACACAAATGTATGCAATGAAGCCCAGATGGTCTTTAAAAAACATTAAAAGCAGCCTGTACAGATTTTGAGTAGCAGAATGGGAGGGGGAAGGGGAAGCTTAACCTCTTCCCCACCAGCCATTTTCTGTTCAGTGGCATCCTCTCAAACGGCTTCCACCCACCTCTATAAGTTCCAGATGCAGGAAACCACACTTGGACAGTTTTAAGAGGTGGAGGAGATCTGCTTGGGAAAGAAGTAAACGTCCCCTAACTCTCTACACCATCACCATTAAAAATCCCAAGGCAACTTTTCATTTTAAAACTTCTGTTGGAGCTTCATTACATGTGTTTATGGAAGAGTGCCTTCTTCAGCATGATTCCCACCATACATTAAGGTAATCGAAAGAGGTTTGTCTCTGGCTGCTGCCAGCTCGCCTGGCAGTGACTTGGGATCAGGCATTATCTGTAGCTGCTCCTGGGCTGTGGAATGCAGTCCTTATTGGGGATGTGCAGAACGTTTGGAGCTTGAAACATTCTGAGGCTCTCCACACAAGCAGTGTGGAGAGCTGGATGGGGTTAGGCGGGAAGAGTGGACTAGTCTGCTCTCCCCAAACATGAGCACCCACAGAATGGGTGGCTGGATTGGCTGCCCACACAATTACCGGCTCTGTCATGGTAATTGTGTGGGCCTGCAGGGCCCGAGGGCAGTCTCAGGATGCCCCGTGGAGTGCTTGGGGCATCCTGGGGAGACCCCCGAAACCGGGAGGCTTGTTTTAGCCTCCGGGTGGGGGTCTCTTCATGAGTCGCCATGTTGTGGAGCCATGCCATGGCGGCTCAAGATCGCCAAAACGGGGTTAGCAGAGCACTCATTTCCCTCATTGGGGGGGGGGGGACTTAAGCAGGCTAACCTCTGGGAGCCACGCAGCTCCCAGCGATTCCCACGGATGCAGGAAAATGGGCTGGGCTCCCTTAGCCTGATTTCCTGCGGTCATGAGCATAACCTCTGACTCAAAATGGGTCATTTCAAGTGTTTTAAGCTTGAAGTAGAATACCCTTCAAATGAAGGGCCTGTTTCGAGCTTGGGACAAGATGACCCTTTTCTGAGTCAGAACATTTCAAGTGTTCCAGCCCATGAGAATGGCCCCAGGGTTGACGGTGAGGGGTAGTGGAGGTACCTTTAACCATCATTACCTGGTTACCTGAAAGCAGCGGCACCCCGCCTGGCGTCTTGAGCTGAAGCTGCCCCACCTACGGCACTCTTCTGGCCTCTGTGCATTTGCGGCAGCCATTTGTATGGCTGCTGTGCATACAAAGAGGCCAGAAGAGCACCGTAGGCCTGCCCTCATGGGTTGGAACACTTGAAACGTCCTGACTCAGAAAGGGGTTGTTCCAATGGAACGTTGCAAGGATTTGTGTTCCATTCTGAGGTCGGAACGGAACACAAATCCCATTCCGTGCACTTCCCTACTCCCTGTATATATCTGAGGCTTAAGATCTTTATCAGACATTAAATGAGCTGTAAAACCCCCATCTTTTTAGCCTGGCCTTAGTGATGTTTAAATGTTTTTAAATTGTTTTAATTATTTTTATAGGTTATTTATTTTGCTTTTATCTGTGAACTGCCTAGAACCATCTGGGTGAGGCATATAAACATACAGTTTGCCCCTTAATCACTAACATTTAAATGTTATTAATTTGGTGAAATCTGTTTTGAAAATGTTTATACAGATTAATGCTTATCCAGTTAAAAACAAATGTATACAAGGCTGGGGAGACCATCCAATCCATGTCCCTCATCTCACACAACACAGGACAGTTTGCAGGACTGGATCCTTGACAAACTCACTTGACAAACGTACATACTTGATCATTGGCCAAGGACTGCAGAGTTGGCTTGGCATGTATGAAAGAAGCACCACAGACAGATCTTTTATATCTGTTTATATCAGTGCTATATCCTAGGCTAAGGCTAGTTCAAATGGATTTGCTGCCTAGCACACCTAAATTGTGCCACAATGGACATTTGCCAATGTGGAAGTGGGAATAAAAAACTTTTAGCAGTCCAGACCTCTCCTATCCTTCCCTTCTTCATTCTGGGCTACAGTCAGGGGTGTACTGTAGCTATAATTGAGGGAATCGGTTCAAAGAACCCGGAGGCCCCAGTTCCTGAGGGCCCCCCAGCTACAACTCTCCCTATTTTATTCATTATCTCCCACACTCTGAGGGGCCACAGGGGAGAAGGGCAAACATGGGCCCCCTCTCCCCTGGCTACCATCAAGAGAGGTCATTAGTAAGCTCATGTTTTATCTCACTGTGCAATCATAGTGTCATTGATATTGTTGTCTCATCTGCTCATTCTAGTATTTGGGGGGCTAATTTTTCTCCATTTGTGCATATCTACACATGCAATGCAAAGCCTTTCTGCAAGCCTCTACTGTTTTGATTTTAGGCCCAGCTAAGTCTCAGAGCCAGGAATAAAGGGGTTCCTGTATCCTCGGCCTTCACCTTCCAAAGCCACTTGCCTTCCCTCAGTCTTTGTTTGCCTCCCTGGCTTACTCCAGAGTCCGGTTACAGCAGCCTCTCTGCTATCCTTATATACCACTCTCTGGCTTTCTCAACTTCCACCCCTTCCTCATTCCTATATGAGCCTCCTCTCATTTATAGCCCTTTTTTTCTTTCCTTCTTTCACATGTAGCAGTCCTTGTTTCATAGCAAACCCTTTCTCAGGCCACCCCTTTCCCCGCTGAACATTCCCAGGAATGTCTTCTGTTTGGGAAGCTGCTGTATGTTTATGTGCTGCCTTGAGGGCGTGACACACATATGTCTAAGAATCACTGTTCTATACCATTCACAAATGTTGGGCCAATAAAAATTATGGGTTGACCTGGTCAGTGGTATGGAGCCACTGTGTGACCACATCAGGGCTGCTGCAGACACATAAGGCAGCTCCAGTGCTCTAAAAAGCAGTGGTTGTACAAGCTTTTCAGTAACTAGAATGTGTGCTGTTTCCTCTTTCTTCCATCACATCCTTGATTCATTTGTTATTTCTCCATTTAAAAAAAAAAACACGATTCCATTAAAACAATGGTATTGACCAGTTCATTAAATATGGCCAATATAGAAACCTGTCATCTGTGCATGTTCTTTGTCTGCAGGAGCTGGAGAATCAGGGAAGAGCACGATTGTGAAGCAAATGAAGTAGGTACATCAATATTTGTATCATTTTTGGTAGAACCAACTCTTGTTTCTGCAAAAGGAGAAAAACAACAACAAAAGTCAGCACATTACACCAATTTAGCCATTAAAATCCAAAATAGCACTGATACACAACTGGTATGCTAATCAGATATTTTGTCCAACATATTATTGTGTGAATGGTTTAGTCCATCTGAAGTCAAGGGAATAGTATGTTTATAGATAAATGAATGCATTGTGAATATGTAAAAACCTTCTCCTATTAGTTTTAAGGATTTTTCCTACTGCAAAATAATGTTGCATGTTCAGGGCATTGATTCACAGAAGCAAACATGCCATTTTCTCAAGAAGAGGATTTCCAATATGTTAGTTTCGTGATTCGTTCACTTCCTAGCATTATTGCACGTGGTCCTTATTCATCTAAAGGCACAACAAAGTTTCATCTATCTATCTATCTATCTATCTATCTATCTATCTATCTATCTATTTATCTATCTATCTATCTATCTATCTATGCTATTGTGCACAGCCTTCCCTTTGTAAAAAGGCTTAATTGTGGATTTTAAAAATTCACAGAATTGCTATTTAGGCCCTATTCAGAGCACAGTCTATTTCACACTGTGACAGCTAATGTTCAGCAGACCACATCCAATACTGCAAAACTTATGCAGTAAAAACATTGATTTGTTGTGAGAGGTAGAGTTGGGGGAGAGGCACAGATTTGCCCTGGCTCTCTCAAAATCTGTTTTGCTTGGGGCACTTTATAAAGCTGTGGATGTGCAATGTTTGCTCTTGGGAATGAAAATGGAAGATATTGATTGCATCCTTAAAATCAATTTTATTTGTTTTGGGATCCTTATTCATTCCAATGAAAATGGGGAAGTCCAACACATGGTTGAGTGTTTGTTAATCAGCATCTGTGCATTTGGAACCTGTCCACATGCATTCCAGTTAGAAGGTGCATGCAATATATAGAGGCAAAGTGAGTTTGATTAAGGTGGTTGGCTTAATCCCACCACCTCACCCATGTGTTGTGTACACCTACTTTTGCAACTGATTAGAAGTTTCAAATGAATACCATGTCTTTTTTTTTTTTAAGTCTAATCAATTTAATAAATAAATATTTGGGTATATGGTGACTAGGCTTATTTGGGTATTTAATGAAGAGAACAATTCCTTTTGAAACACACACAAATGTTTTGTTGTTGTTAAAGAGAATAATGGAAGCAGGTCCACATGAGCCAACTTATCTATCTATATAATTCTCTAAGGTATACCTGTGGCTAATCCTGTGTGTGGCAGCTCTCGTGAGAGTGCGTAAGCAGAAGCACCTGATTGGGCAGTGGGGATTCCACATGCAGATAGGGAGGAGAAGCCTGTGGCACCGTGGTGATTAGGCAGTGGGGATTCCATATGCAGATAGGGAGGAGGAGCCTGTGATGGTTAAGGTCAGAATGCAACTGATACTGGTTGGAAGATGTTCTTGATTGTAGAGGAGAGGAATCTATCTATCTATCTATCTATCTATCTATCTATCTATCTATCTATCTATCTATCATGGGCAGGGGTCTGTGAAGGGAGGGGTTGTGAGGGAGGAAAGAGCCCCTTTGGGAGGAGGCTGCTGTTGTGTGAATTAGATGAGGAAACAAGATCTGTTACCTCAGGAAGGGAGAGAAAGAAGGAAGGGCGAGGGATGGGACGAGCCTGTAAGTAGCCTGAGGGGAATGAGTAGCCATGGCCTCAGAGGCAGCAAGGAAGGACCCAGTCAACCACTGCTGTTGTTTGAGGCTACCAAGGCCATTGGCGGAGGGAGGCAGGTAGACAGGCAAGGGACGGACCTGGGCCTGTCAGCGGCCTGAGGGGAATGCGCGGCCATGGCAGTGGTGTCAGAAAGGAAGGGCCCAGTCAACTGCTACTGCTGCTGCTCCTGTGGGGAGGAGCAGGAGTGGGGCTCAGGTGAGGAGGTCTCTGGGGATAGGGGGCTACAACTTGGCCAATAGGCACTAGCAACACTGCAGCTGCCACCAAGAGGGGTGCGGGGGATGGAGCAAAGGGATGGCAGAGTGACCAAAAAGGGTGAGGGGGATGGAAGCAATTGGATGGAGGCAATCAGATGGAGGAGGAAGAGCAGGAATGCAGCTCAGGTGAGGGTGGAGAGATCTCTGAGGTGAGGAAGGCTATGCCAAGGGGAGCAATTAAGTATTAGCACGCAGATGCGCTGTGTGGGTTAAGCTAGTAAATATTAAATATGTAATGCTTATCATTACAATGAGCTATATTGCTTTGTGAACAGGTCTTACTGAAATCAGATTAAGTATCCATATATTACATTTGTGATTGCACACTGAATTTGAAGGTTGAGGCTAAACTACTTCCTCCTCAGATTCTTAAGCCTCTGCCAACTCTGCTGTTTATCATCCACGGCTAAGTCTTGCCGCCTTTGTTATTTTCTAGGATTATCCATAAAGATGGCTACACAGATCAGGAATGCAGAGAGTATAGGTCTGTGGTTTACAGCAACACATTACAATCCATTATGGCTATTGTAAAGGCCATGTCCACATTAGGGATTGAATATGGAAACTCACAAAGCAAGGTGAGTATGATGATTTTCACTCTGAAAGACCAGTGATCTGCCATCTTTGTATCAATTTGCAGGTTATCAGTTTGGAATTCTATTCTGAGAGCTCAGAATTGTCCCTCGTAATTAAAAATGTCGGTGAGTGGAGGAGGGCAGGAATCCAACCTTAGTCTCCCCCTGCATCTTCTGGCTTCTTTGTCACCATAATAAAAGTGCCTGGAACACAGAGAAAGAACACAGCTGTAAGGGTCATCAATTAGTTCTTCTCACTAGATGGGTTACCCCCCACCCCCCTGCTGGCTGATGTTGGCTTTGGCTTGAAAATAAGCTGAACTATTTCTACTAAAACTGGTCAGTAGTCTGATGTATTTACAAGATAAAGAGGAGTCCTACCCACTCCTCCCACCCCAGTGGCAAGTTTTAAGCAACAGAGAGACGGGGAAGAAAGAAGGTCTCTCTCCCTCCCTGCCCTCTTTGGCATAACAGTACATGAAGGCAAAAGACCTCAGTGACTACCTGAAAATGTAGTTTCCTCAAGTGCTACTGACATGGAATTCTGTGAGGCTATTCCCCCGAGCAGCAAAAATCAGGCTAGGAGAGCCTAGCCTGATTTTTACTGCTTGTGTAAAACACCTGCTAGCCCGCTTAGGTAGCCCGCCCCTTAAACTGGGTTTGCGGAGCGAGTGCTCCGCAAACCCGGGTTTTAAAATTGTGGGTAGCTGTGGTGTGGCTCCGCGCTGCGGCTACTCATGAGCAGACCCCTGACCGGGAGGCTGAAAAGCAGCCTCCCGGCTTGGGGGTCTCTTCAGCATGCCCTGTGTGCTTGTGCAGGGCATGCTGGAGCTTCTGGGGGCTGTGCGGCCCCCAAACTCCCCAACCCCGGCCGTCTCTGTGACGGAGCCGGCAGTCGTGTGGGTGGCTGCTGTGGCCACCCAGAGCAGACTGTCTGCTTGTCTGCGGGGAGAGTGGGCTAAGCCCGCTCTCCCTGCAAACCCCCTAGGGGTTCTTCACACTAATCATGTGAAGAGCCTCTGTGTCTACAATGACACCGGGATTCTTTTCAGCCAGATAAGAACTCTGGGCTCATAATGTACACCTCTTCTTTAAGGGGAGCTCTCAAAATGTATAAATGAGCCCTCCATATTAATTGGTTTTGCCTCTCTTCTTCTTACTTTTGTTTGTAGTGACCCCAGGTGTTCCACATCTAATCCAGTTTAGAGAGATAAAGTCTAGACAAACTGAGAAGGTAGGAAAATAGAAGGAAGCCAGTACTATAGGCACATGACCAGCTCTCTCTTGTGCAGCACGGCATACCTGTTTGGAGCAACAAGAGGACTGGCCTGCTAATGAGGCCTGGTGAGGAGCTGCCCTATGTGGCTGATTTTTGAAGATGGCAAATAACCAACCTCCTCTGGCTGCTGTCTCCAGCTCCTGCTTTGTTGACTGCCCCATTAGCAGGAGGGTGGCAATGCTCCTGTCATTGCTCTTCCTCATCCTGAGTCTTGCTTAGTCCCAGACATGGGGCAGAACACAGAGCAGAAAGAAATGCAGGGTCCTCCCACATATGGACTCTCACATATGGACTTCCCAGGGTCCTCCCACAATAGGACATAGGAAGCAGCCATATATTGAGTCAGGTCATAGGTCCATACTCACTCAGTGTTGTCTACACAGACTGGCAGCGGCTTCTCCAAGGTTGCAGGCAGGAATCTCTCTCAGCCCTATCTTGGAGATGCCAGGGAGGGAACTTGGAACCTTCTACTCTTCCCAGAGTGGCTCCATCCCCTAAGGGGAATATCTTCCAGTGCTCACACTTCTAGTCTCCCATTCATATGCAACCAGGTCGGACTCTGCTTAGCTAAGGGGACAAGTCATGTTTGCTACCACAAGACCAGCTCTCTTCCCTCAGACCAGCTCTCTTCCCTAATAATTTCCCTAAACCAGTAAATCAAATGATGAGACATTTAGAGAGAGAACCGAAAAGCTTATGTAGACTTGTTGGCATGTCAAATTGCAGATCCAGAAGATAGTGGTAGTGTGGCGATGGAACTGCAGTGTAGACATTTTTTTGAACTCACTCACTTAAGCCCAAGCTCCATGGTAGAGTTGCATATTATTTTTGCAAATGTGTGTTCCCAAACCTGAGTTTGCCATGATGATTTTGTTAATGCATGGTGAAACACTTCTAGGAGAGAACTGGCAAATGAGACCATGTGGCCATGCACACATTTCTCTCTACGAATATCTCCCTTAGGTTCTCCCTCTGCCCCCTGCCCCCCACTGGCAGCTGGACATCATTTAGTCCCAGAGACCTAGGCAGGGATAGGGAGAGAAACAATAAACAAACAGGTATTTATACAGGGTTGAGTCAAGAATGCACACACACCTGTCCTCCCTGCCTATTTAGTGAACCTGTCCTACCTCCAGCATCTACATCTGGACTTCATGCATGTGTGTAATTTTTGGAAAAAGGTCACACATAAAATTCAGTGGGTTTCAGGTCCATTCTTTTTTTCTGTACACAGAGAGAGAGAGAGAGAGAGAGAGAGTGTTAGTTCCATCTACATACTACTGTACTGTTCAGGGTGGCTTACAATGAAACAATAAACCACAATAAGACAATAAAATCAGAGTGTACAACTGATTCCTTGATTGTATCCAAAGTATCAACCATAGGGGCTGGGATATACACATTGGATTCTATGCCAAGGGAAGGGATACTCTCACAATAGGCCAGAAACTGACCCAGCCTAAAGACTTTCCCCTCCTCAATCCAGGGTTATGGATGCACATGTATAGTTGTCATCTAGCATTTATTACTAATTGATTTATTGACAATTTTATGTAGTTAGCATTTGCATCTTTTGTTCTGTTTTTCAACTGTCATTTCCCCAAACAAATACACTGGCTGCTTTTGGACATAATGCCAAACCAGAGGCAACCATGCCAGAGGTTGAAGAGTGTGGTTGTCTGAATCCATGAACTTGTGGTTTCGTCACTGAACCACGGGATGGTTTTTGAACCTCAACCTGAACTGGAACTTTTGGTTTTCTTTGAGTTTCGCCACCGAAACCTCAGGTTTGAAGGTGGCATTGTGTTGTCTGGACTCTGCTACCAGCACCGTCCATTTGTGCAAGCTGTACAAACTGGAGTTAAGGATAGGAAGCTCCTCCCTATCTCCTTCACAACTGGCTGCTATGGCTGTCCTTCATGTGAAGGAAGAAGCCTGAGCAGCCAGATCCTCCCCACTTGCAGTCTCCCAGACTACAGATCAGGATCATCTGGGAGAATGGCGTGGGGAATCCATTGGACCCACAGTATGCCATTCTGTCAGAAGGTGGCCATATTATTAATATGATTGAAGGTTTATTTTTCACTTAAAAATTAAATTCCAAACTATATTACTGAATGGGTTGCAGGGTATTTTTAAAAGACAGCCAAGGGAAGGATTCAGTGGCTGAAATTTCATTTCAGGAAGATGAAAGGCAGCTTTTTGCCATGGTAGATTCCATGGAGGATGGCACCATGTCTCCTGAGCTGGCTGAAATAATCAAACGCCTGTGGAAGGACCCAGGGATACAGGCTTGTTTTGAAAGAGCATCAGAATATCAGCTCAATGACTCAGCTGCCTAGTAAGTGACAAGGCTTTTTCTAATGTATTTACTAGGGTTGTGCTTGAAGCATTTCGGAACCTCTATTTCCAGGTACCAAAATGCTTCGAGCTGGCCCAGCCAAATTATTTTGGGTGGGCACAAGCAGGCATTGCCCCAGAGCGGCGCTGTTTGTATGAAGCAGCTGGACTCTGTGTTTGGGAGCTGTATTTGCTTAGGAACAGGAAGTTCCCTTTTCCCTGCAGGAAATGACATCTGAGCATGTGAGAACACCATCTTGAGTGGTCAGCAACACTGAGCACTCAATTTGGCATCTGCACATGCTCAGATGTCATTTCCTGCTGGGAACAGGGAACTTCCTGTTCCTAAGCAAGTGCAGCCTGCAAACAGAGAGTCCAGCTGCTTCATACAAACAGTGCCACTCTGGGGCAGTGGAGCTGCAACAGAGAGGCAGATAAGATCTGCCTTCCTCCTTTTAAAGTGCCCACTCTCGACTGTCCTGGATGTGCATGAAACGCTTCATGCACATCCCTAGTATTTACCACAAAATTCCATAGCCACAAACTCACTCTGTGTGGTGTGTGTGTGTGAGAGAGCGAGAGAGAGCGCGAGAGAGAGCGCGGGGGCTGTTGTTTTTCATAATGATGCACTCATATATCAGAAGCCATACAATTGAATACAACTCTTCAGGATAGTTTCTACAGAGCGGAAATTTCATTTTAGCATAAACCAGTAGAAGCAAATGCAGAATGACATTATTCTCTCCCAATGCAGTGATTCATTCTGTTTCTCTGATTTATGCAGCTACCTCAGTGATTTGGACAGGCTGACAGCCCCTGGCTATGTTCCGAATGAGCAGGATGTCCTTCGCTCACGAGTAAAGACAACAGGGATTATTGAGACACAGTTTTCTTTCAAGGACTTGCACTTTAGGTATGAAGTGTGGTTTTGTTTTGTTTTTAATGTTTCTAAATCCAACAGATGTGTGTGTGGTTTCAGGTAAGAGCCAAAGCAGCCTAACTCAGATAGCTGAATATGAAACCCAGAAGTTGTTTTCAAGCTTTGATGTCATGACCACAAACCAACAACCTGCCCCGCCTCCCACCTACAAACCAAGGTTCAGCCGAACTGTGCAATTCTTCCAGTGGACTGTTGGCTTTGGGGAGGCTTCTAGCTAATTTTTCAGCTGTTGGTGTAAATAGCCCTATTGAGGTGTGAGCTGTCCTCTGCATTTCCAGTTGCATTTAATCACTAGGATGAGCCATTCATGTTCAGCATACAGGTAGATGGTTTTCGCCTCACAACTGAGGCTTTTTGGCGTGGGATTTGTGGTGGCTGGGAAGAAAATGCCCAATCTGTGTTATAAGCCACAGCAAACAAACACCTTATTTTGTGATGATACACAGACTGGCCTTTTTACAGTAGGGAACAATTTAAAAGACCAATTTCAAGAGACATTCATGACCTTTATACCTGTGGGCAAAACTGTTATTGGAAAAGAGGAGTAATCACTGGCTGCTTTGCTCCTGAGCATAGGAACATAGGAAGCTGTCTTTTATTTTATATAATTTTATTTTATTTTATATTATTTTATATTATTTTGTTTTATATAATAATTTTTATACCACCCAAAACACATGTCTGGGCAGTTTACAATAAAACAAAATGAATGAAAACAAAAAAAGTTAAAACATAAAAATTTAAAATTTTAAAACAATGTTAAAACTATCAAAACAGTATTTAATTAAAAGTCTGGGTGAACAGATGCATTTTTAAAAACTTTTAAAAGTTGTCAGAGATGAGGATGATCTTATTTCAGCAAGGAGTACATTCCAAAGCTTCAGGGCAACAGTGGAGAAGGCCCATCCCCGAGTAGCCTGGCCACCATATGAGTTGGTAGCAACTGCAGATGGACCTCTCCTGATGACAAAGAAGACATTCTCTTAAATACCCAGGGCCCAAGCTGTTTAGGGCTTTATAGGTTATAACCAGCACCTTGTATTTTGCCCATGAACTTATTGGCAGCCAGTGTAGATTAGTGTAGACCCAGTGTATGGGAGTAATATGTTCTCTCTTGAGATGACCCAGAGACCAACTTGGCTGCCACATTCTGGACCAACTGCAATTTCTGGACTACGTACAAAGGCAGCCCTACACGGAGTGCATTGCAGTAGTCCAGTCTGGAGGTTAGCAGCATATGTACCACTGTTCTGAGGTCATTTATCTCAAGAAATGGATGGAATTGGGGGATTGGCCGAAGCTGATAGAAAACACTTCTTGCCACCACCTCAAAATGGGACACCAGGGAGAGGCTTTGATCCAGAAGCATCCCCATTCTGCGTACCTGATCTGGATTGTGATCTGTTGTATCATTAGAAAAATAGGTTCTGCTCTTGCGTAGGAAACTACCAGATCAATAGTTACAGGTAAGCAACCTGTTTTTCCTTCTGGGGAAGTGTGACCCCATCCAGAACAGGCAAATAAAAATTTGACCCCACACAGTGAGTACCTCCATTTTATCTGGATTTACTCTCAGTTTGTTATCCCTCATCCAGCCCATCACTGACTCCAGGCAGGTATTTAGGGAGGTTATGCCTTCTCCCGATGAGGTTGACATGAAGAAATAGATTTGTCATCAACATACTGATAGCACCCTGCACCAAATCTCCTGATGATCTCTCCCAGCGGTTTCATGTAGATGTTAAACAACATTGGAGACAATACAGAGCCCTGAGGGACAGCATACAAGAGGTAGGAGCAGAACCACTGGAAAGCAGTGCCTCCTACCCCCAATCCCCTCAGACACTCCAGAAGGATACTATGGTTGATAATATTGAAAGCCACTGAGAGGTCCAAAAGGACCAACAGAGTTACACTTCCTCTGTCAGTTCCTAATTGGAGACCATCCATCAGGCCAACCAAGGCAGTCTCTACCCCATAGCCTGCCCAAAAGCCAGTCTGAAATGACCTAGATAATCCGTTTCCTCCAAGACAGTCTGGAGCTGGGAGACCACCACCCTCTCAATTACCTTGCCCAGCCTCAGAAGGTTGGTAACAGGCCTGTAGTTGCTCAACTCTGAGGGATCCAACACAGGTGTCTTCAGAAGTAGTTTAATAATCACCTCCTTAGGACAAGGAGGCATTCTACCTTCCCTCAGAAAAGCATTTATAATCTCTACCAGGCCTTCTAAAACAACCCGCCTACCAGATAGTATAAGTCATGTTGAGCAAGGATCAAGAGAACAGGTGGTAGGCTGCACCATTCCAAGCAGCTTATTCACATACTCAGGAGTCACAGACTAGAGCTGATCCAATCTAACCACACAAGAGCTGTCACTGGATACCTCTGCATCAGGCACTGCAGTAATTGACTTATACTGAGTCAGACCATTGGTCCATCTAAGTCAGTGTTGTCTGCACTGACTAGCAGCAACTTCTCCAAGGTTTCAGGCAGGAGTCTCTCAGCCCTATTTGGAGATGGCAGCATTTGAACCTGGGAACTTTTGCATGGAAAGCAGATGGTCACTGAGCTATGACCCTATCCCCCAAAGTGGCATGGGTCTCCCATCCAGGCACTGACCACACTGAGACCTGCTTAGCTTCAGCAAGGTGGCTGTAGATTATGCCCTTAGATCATGCTCTGCCCACTTTGCTCTGGGATCCAGCTTACTTCACTATTTTGGTAACAGATACTGTACATATGTACACTTATGAAATCCATAATTCCTTTCCTCTGATTTCGCCAGCTAAGCAACATGAACAAATCACATTGCTTGCTGCATTCATTGTGCTGAGAGACAATTGGCTTTCAGCCATAACATATCATTGCCAATTCTAATATTTAGAATGTGCTTCTTGTTGCTGTGAGCAGAGGCAAATCAGTATTTGTAAAATGATTTGCATACTATTTACAAAATTAGATAAGCAAACAGAAGGGGAAAAAAGAAAAAGGTGTCATGCAGGAGGCATGGTCTGGTTTCACATATGCTCCAACTGTTCCTTTTTTCCAGGGGGAGTTCCTATCCATAATCTGTCCCTCTATTTGCCTTGTGTGGGTGGCCTTAAAACATTTCAAGTGTGTTTACACATCAGAGATGCTGTTCTTATTGTTTCAGTCTTTTACCCTGGGTATCTATAAGTTAAACCTCCAAGAGGAGAATGGATGGATGCATCTTGACTTAAGTGCACATGCTTATAAATGCAGACACATAAATACTTAGGTACAATGTACCAGTTCATAAACTGCAGCTGGCGGCAGGGGTGTGCAAGCCAGCTCGATTGGAACTGTAATTCAAATCAAACTGGCCTGGATTTGGCAGTCTGATTTGTAACAGGACCAGCGCTGGTTCTAAGAACTGGTTCATGGACCAGTTTGGAGAGACTTGTAAAGGGAATCCATCAAGGATTCTCCTTTATAAGTAAAGGAGGCATTCCCTAATCCCGATCCTAAAAACAACCGGGAGGGGGAGGGAGAAAGGGTGCCCTGTACCTTTAGTGGTGGCTGCAGCAGAGGCAGCAAAGACATCAGAAGTGGCAGGGGGCGGGGGTTGTCCACAACCTCCACTGGCCTCCCAAATGACAGCCCTGGCTGGCTGTGGCCCAGTTTGGTTCTTTGCGCATGCATGGAGGCCATTGGTGTCACCACGTGGCTGGACCCAGTTCAGCTGAACACGAGACTGGACCAGGCCAGGTGGGTTCATATCTGGTCTGGATTTGAATGGAACTGGCTAAACAGACAGCTTGTACACCCCTAGTTGGTGGGGCTCATTTTGCACAATAAATTTTCCTATATGTTATCATGCTATCCTTTTTGCTATCTGAGGATTTTCAAGGGAAGACAAAGAAGGACAGATGAAATTTCTCCAGAGATTTCTGCTACTTTTAAGTCATGCGTCTGTATCTAGGCATGGTCTTAATTCTTTCCTGCTTCTGCATTCTACTTTATGCAAGCTGTCACCACAAATGTTAGCTGATTATATGAAGTAACTTATCAAAATCCCTTGATTTCTGTTCTGCTTTCTTTCAGTAAAATTTCCAAGATTTTTTCCCCTGTTAGTGGGCGGGGGGGGAATCATCTTCAAATTCATCTTTTTCATATGTTCAGGTATTTCCATTACAAACAGCTGGTGCAATACATTGCAAAGTACATTTGAATACATGTTTCTTGCAAACATATGAAATGCAAGAAACAATAGATATCTCCGTGTCTTACAAATTCAGTCCCGTACATTCCATCATGGATATTGGTAAGAGAGGAATTTGGTAACACATTGCTGGCCAGGCAGGGATGCATTGGGTGACTGTGGGAATTAATCTTGTATTCATTTCCTAGGATGTTTGATGTAGGAGGACAAAGATCTGAGAGGAAAAAGTGGATTCACTGCTTTGAAGGAGTTACTTGTATCATATTCTGTGCGGCCCTTAGTGCCTATGACATGGTCCTGGTGGAGGATGAAGAAGTGGTGAGTCAGAACAGCAGATGAGAATGAAAGACAGAAACTTGCAATTTTGTGGAAAGGGTTTAATGTAGCCTGAGCCCAATGTAGCCTCAGATGGTTTATTAGCAACATCATTCACATTCCCTGCCCTGATAACCTTGGAAAGGTTAACCTGCTGAATAGCTGCTGCTTCGTAGGAAAAATGCACCACAGAGTGACAGATGGTAATGGGGGGTTTAATAGCTACCTTTTCCCCACTTCAACAGAACAGAATGCATGAAAGCCTCCACCTGTTCAACAGCATCTGTAACCACAAGTACTTTGCTACCACTTCTATAGTGCTGTTTCTAAATAAGAAAGATCTGTTTCAAGAAAAAATAACCAAAGTTCATCTCAGTGTCTGCTTTCCAGAATATGATGGTAAGTTAAGATAAGTTTCACTTATCTGCTTTCTGGGGGATGATTAAAAGTTATTTAAGACAAGCTTGGGTCTGTCATTAGGTTGGCCAATCCCAGATTTCCAGTGCCTATATCATACATCACAGTACCACTGGAACTTCAGGGAAGCAGTCTAGGATACCAATTAACACACACATATATGCACACACTTCTTCTCCAGCTCAGTTCACAATCTGAGCTGGAGAAGAACTCCATGACTCGACCCACTTCCTGCCATTTGCCTGACCTGCCAGTGGCAACTGCTGCAACAATTGAAAGAGAGAGGAAGATCTGGATGTCTGAGAGACCTCACTCCTTCTGATACATGGAGCATTGCATCCCTGGAACTCTTGGAGAAAACTACATTTCCTAGAGTCCCTAGTACTTGACACACTAACATTCCCAATGTCAGAGAGAAAGTAAAAATAAAGATTAAGGGATCTCAGGCCTCTACATTTTCCTCTCTACTGCTGTTACTATAATAGCTATTATTACTGCCAGACCCGACAAGGTCAAGCAAGCACAAGGGGAGTCAGGATAGTGTTCAGGCTTCCAAGGGCAGGAATTCAGGAATCCCATCATGCTCTTGATGATGTTACAGGAGCTTGACAAGGTTCCCAGTCAAGGGGAAAACATTTTAACAAGTATGACATACTTTATGGACAGTCTTTTCTCTCTCTCTCCAACTAGGATCAAACACCTTTGAAGATGCAGGAAATTACATTAAGAACCAGTTCCTAGACCTAAATTTAAGAAAAGAAGATAAAGAGATATACTCCCACATGACCTGTGCTACAGACACCCAGAATGTTAAGTTTGTGTTTGATGCTGTGACAGACATAATCATCAAAGAAAACCTGAAGGACTGTGGGCTCTTCTAGCCCTTCACCTCCCTTCAGTCTCCTGTTACTCTCTTTTCATTGTTCTCCATTTCATTTGGAAGATGTTTCTGGTTAAAACTAAGATGGGAAGTAGAAATGTTCTGAAAATTAGGGTTAGGGGGCTAGCTAGTATCTTGGCTTTAAACAGCCAAATTCACTGAAGTAACGGCAGCACAGGCACCATGTTCCGTTTCTTTCATCTCATTTCGTTTCTTTTTCGTCTCATTTTCTCATCCCATGAGGATAATGTATCTTTCAGTGCTCACACTTCTAGTCTCCCTTTCATATGCAACCAGGGCAGACCCTGCTTAGCTATCAGGCCTTTACACCTCTTAGAATGTTGGTTTCTCTGCTCTCTACTGAGATCTCTTCATACCCACCCCAAAAGCTGAAATAACACAGCTGGTATTATAGCCTGTAAACATCTCTATTGGTAAATCAGCTTGTAGTGCTAGGATTAACGCTCTCTCAAATGCTGACATAGCATTGCGGTTTGCATTCTTGCACTGGCATTGATGAAATGGTACAGCAAACCTTGTGATGAGTTAGGAATCAGATATATAAAGGGCACAAGCCAGCCAAATATAAGCAAAACTGATTTCAGTGGAAACTCTGCCATCAAAATAAATGGGACTGAAAGGTTTCTGTATCATGTCTAAAATCTTTTCCTTGCAGGTTCTGGAGGAATAAATGTTCTTGCTACCATTCATGTTGTCAAATATGATTCTGCTGCTAAAAGCTCGAATCACAGGTGATGCTAAACACATCATTAGGGCTTCCATCTTTTATTTGTAATTACAATAGCACTATGGGGGGGATCCTGATAGGACTAGAACCACAGAGCATGTGGAGGAGATATTTAACTCCATTCCTCTGTCCCCCAAAAGCACCTATTAGACCTGGGCATGAAGTTCCGATAGGTGCTTAGGGAGATCAAGGAGAACAATTATTGGAACTGTAGCATGGAGTGAAATAATTATTTACTTTATTATTTATGTATTTATTTGATTTTTATACCGCCCTTCCAAAATGGCTCAGGGCGGTTTACAATTAAAACAAAACCATTAAAATCAGTTAACAATTAAAACAAAAATTATGAAACAGTATAAAACAATTAACAATTAAAACATCATTAAACAGTAATTAAACAATCACAACAATGTTAAAAACCCTGAAAAACAGGTTACAACATTAAAACCAAATACAACTATTTAAAAACCCTAGAAGACCAGGCCAAATAGGTTCTAAGGGATAACCTGAAGGCCAGTAAAGAATTCAAATTGCGGATTTCTGCAAGGAGTGCATTCCATAGCCCAGGAGCAGCTACAGAGAAGGCCCGCCTCTGAGTCGCCACCAGACGAACTGGTGGTAACTGGAGATGGACCTCCTCAGATGACCTGAATGTGTGGGGATCATGCAGAAGAAGATGATCCCTTCATAAGAACATAAGAACAGCCCTGCTGGATCAGGCCCAAAGCCCATCTAGTCCAACATCCTGTTTCTCACAGTGGCCCACCAGATGCCGCTGAAAGCCACAGGCAGGAGTTCAGGGCGTGCCCTCTCTCCTGCTGTTATACCCCTGCAACTGGTACTCAGAGCCATCCTGCCTTTTGAGACTGGAGGTGGCCCACAGCCCTCTGACTAGTAGCCATTGATGGACCTCTCCTCCTTGAAGTTATCCAAACCCCTCTTAAAGCCATTCAGGTTGTTGGCTGTCACTACGTCCTGTGGCAGACAGTTCCACAAGTGGATCACACGTTGTGTGAAAAAGTACTTCCGTTTGTTGGTCCTAGACCTCCTGGCAATCAATTTCATGGAGTGACCCCTGGTTATAGTGTTGTGTGAGAGGGAAAAGAATTTCTCTCTCTCCAAATTCTCCAAACCATGCATGATTTTATAGACCTCTATCAGGTCTCCCCACAGTCGTCTCTTTTTCTAAGCTAAAAGACCCAGGTGTTGTAGTCTTGCCTCATAAGAAAGGTGCTCTAGGCCCCTGATCATCTTGGTTGCCCTCTTCTGCACCTGTTCCAGTTCTACAATGTCCTTTTTAAGATGTGGTGACCAGAATTGTACGCAGTACTCCAAGTGTGGTCGCACCATAGTTTTGTATAAGGGCATTATAATATTAGCCGTTTTATTTTCAATCCCCTTTCTAATGATCCCTAGCATTGAATTTGCCTTTTTCACAGCTGCCGCACATTGAGTCAACACTTTCAACGGGCTTCCCACATGATAATCCTAATTGGGACCCTGCACAGCATATATTTATCCTGTTTATAGCTTATTTATGTATTACTTATTTTGAGGACTTTGAGAACTTTGGTTGAAGAGCAGTATATAAATATCAATAGTAGTAGTAGTAAATTTATAGATTTGGATACATTGTATAAGTTGGTGTCAATAGGATTAATAGAATCATGTTAAATGATGGATATGTTAGAACATGTCCACGGATTGTGAAAGCCCCTAGACAAGAAGCACCCCTTCTCTTTCCACTCCGAGAAGGCTAGCTCACAAGTCCTATACTCTGCTTTCCTTAATAGAAGACCAAAGCAGCTCACATAAATTACAATGTATGCAAATGTGACTGAATCACTATCCCTACAAGCTTGTAAATAAGTTTTCATTTGCCTTTGGCAAGCCTCCCAGGGATTCGGGTCACATCAAAGACAATGCAGCTTCCCAGACATGTTGATCTTTCATCAGCAATGGAAACTAAAGCAGGCAGGCAGGCAGGGAGGCTCACATGGGAACAAGAGGTTCTTAGGATATGCAGGTTCCAGCTGGTTAGGACCAGTGTTTCTTGAAACAGGGATTTAGAGATGTTGCTGACTGCAGCGCACATAATCCCCAGCCAAAGGCCATGGCAGTTGAGGTTGTTATTTATTTATTTATTTATTTATTTATTTATTTATTCAATTTCTATACCGCCGTTCCAAAAATGGCTCAGGGCGGTAATGAGAGTTGTAGTCAACCACATCTGGAAATCCCTGTTACAGGGAATGCTGATTATAAAACCAAATTAAAACCAGCCTCCTGAATTAGCTCAGATTATAGGCAGTCAGTGAGGCTCTCGACATGAGCAGTCTGGAGAGCCAGATGGGGTTTGGCTAGGAAAGAGGGCTTGGCCTGCTCTCCCCGCATATGAGCACTCTGCCCTCCCTAGGTCGCCAGATTGTCTGCCTGCTCCCCCCCCAGAAGTCCCAGGATGCCCCGTGCGTGTGCACAGAGCATTCTGAGGAGAACCCCATGCTGAGAGGCTTGTTGAAGCCTCCCTGTCAGAGGTCTCCTCATGAGTTGTTGCGGCGCAGAGTCACACTGTGGCAACTCAGGATCAGGGAAACGGTTTTAGCAGAGCGCTCACCCCACTAACCTCATTTAATGGAGGTTTATTTAGTGAGGTTTGCTGCCGGGAGCTGCGTGGCTCCCGTTGCAGCACATGCAGGGGCATATCTAGGGTAGGGCAGGCAGGGCACGTGCCCTGGGCACCACTTGAAGGGGGGCGCCATTTCTTAAAATTAAAAAAAATAAAATAAATGGCTGCTGAAAACAAAATGGCCACTGTGCATGCTCAAATGGCCTCTGTGAGGCCCTAGGCCATACCAGGCCTCACAGAGGCCATTTGAGCATGTGTGGCAGCCATTTTGTTTTTAGCTGCCATTTAAAAAAAAAAGATTATTTTTTAAAATGGCCACCGCACATGCTCAAATGGTCCCTGTGAGGCCCTAGAGGCCAGCGGGGGGGAGAGGGGGAACCTTTGCAGACCCTCCCCCCACGACCTTTAGGAAGCCCCCCAAAGGGGCTACAGGTAATTTTAAAAAAATAATAATATAAGTCACTGTAAACATATTCAGATATGTGACTTGTATGTGACCTTCAGACTTGTATTTTTCAGCTGATATTATGGTAAAGTTATCTGAAAGATGGGTGTCAGACGTTTGGACAGGAGGCACAATTTCAATGCTTGCCCTAGGCGCTATTTTCCCTAGATACGCCTCTAAGCACATGACCACTGGTTTGTGTGCTAAGGAAACCCTTGGCCCATTTTCCAGCAGTTGTGAGAATAGCCTCAGTGCAGTTGCTTCAAAACAGGCATATAGGTTCGCAGCAATTCATTCCCATTGAGAGATGGGTTCCTTTCAGTATGCACTGACTTCAGGTTTGAACAATCTCCAAGAGCAGCCCTAAACAAACATATATTGCAGTAGTCTTCTTGTGACCTGCTACATACACTGAACTTGTAATGCACTGAGATTGTTGGTACTGTTAAGTCCTGTAGAATTGTAGCTGATGATGAGACCTTACCATAACTGTTGAAGACAACAAACACTACTATAATGAGGGACTTCATTGACACATTCAAGCATGGATTTATCAGCTCAGCTGGGCTCAGATACTAGCAGAGTGCCCAGTATATCCCTAATTTCCAAAATTAATTACAAACATTCTTACCTGCTAAGTTCCATTCACTTTCAGCATAAGGTCTTCCTCTTTGGATGATTCACTGGAAAAAGGTAGATTATCTAGTCATTTCTAGATATGATCTTAATTTATAACTGGGAAAATAACAGAAAATGGTGCTGGTAGAACTGGTATCCTTTGGGTACTATGTATAAAGCAATTTTGGAAATCATACAGAGAGGAAAAGAGAGCACAGGCTGCTCCTCATTCAAAGCAATCATGGGAAACAATTAGATACAACGACAAAGCCAAAAACGGCAGCTCCATGACTAGTTTGTCCTTCTCCCTCTAGCAAGTAGCAATGGAAATGTGGTAAAACAGGCTGTGCATTTCCTGCCCTATTCTACACAATTGACTGCCACTAGGAAAGCAGAAGCCACCTTAAGTGGTGCAGTGGGGAAATGCTTGACTAATAAGCAGAAGGTTGCCAGTTCGAATCCCCACAGGTGTGTTTCCCAGACTATGAGAAATACCTATATTGGGGCAGCAGTGATATAGGAAGATGCTGAAAGGCATCATCTCATACTGCGTGGGAGGAGGCAATTGTAAACCCCTCCTGTATTCTACCAAAGAAAACCACAGGGCTCTGTAGCTGCCAGGAGTCAAAATCAACTCGACGGCACACTTTACCTTTAGGAAAGCAGAAAAGTGTGTAATGTGATATCCCTCCATACATTCCCATTACTGCACAATACTGGAGAGAGGAAGAGGACTCACAATGGGATTGTTGTTTTCAGCAGCAGCCTACTGCTGATCACATCTAGCTCTGCACTGACCAATATTTGAGTGCACGCTTTTGTCTGCAAGGAAACTTAAAATAGGGCAGGACAAGTCATTCTATTGGATCCATCCCTGTGAAGCCAAGGATGGGACAAGATGAAGGCAATCAGCAAAAGCACCTGCTCCATCTTACTTCTTCTGTGACTGCAAAGAACCACACAAGAAGCACATTTAGAGAGACACAGTTGAGGTTTGTGGATGGCATTTTGCATCCCACAACCCCCACAATGGCTCTGAAGTATTGACATATAACATTATGGCACATCCCTAGTATTGCCTGGTGTATTGCTGCAATGATGGTGTATGGTTAGTTCCTGAAATCCCCTGCTCTGAAATTACTTGCTAGAACTGTGTGCTGGGTGGTGGGCCAGAACCCAGTGGTGGTCCACATCTTGGATCTCTGTACAACAGCCCTGAAGTCACCAGTTCAAGAGCCAGTGTGGGCTTGAGACTGACAGACGTACAACAGTCGCGAATTTGTCTTTGATAGTAAAAAGAATATATGCCAACCCAGTAGCTCGCCCATGTATCTGTTTGCATATTAGCTACTGAAACATAACCCTTTCACTGATTTATTATTTACATGTCTGGATGTTATTGGTCAATAAATCTTCTCTAAAATAAATACTGCCAGTGGCAGAAGCATTTAAAAAAAAAAGAAGTCCCACAACATAAATATTTGAATACCACAAAGGCATCACATAGTGTAAGACCATTAAAAAAAGAAATTGCAATGCCCAACATGTTATTTCCTACAACGATGCTCTTTGATCAAAAGAGTGATAGCTGAGTTCCATCTATCCTTTTCATGAATATGCAAAAAGGTACACTCCATCTAATGTGAGGGTTAGATTAATGTTCAGCATTAGAAATGGACTGTCTAAATAGTAGCGTTCCTCTACTTGTTGCTATGTTTTGACAGAAAGGAGTTGTCCAATGCCTTCTTAGTGGATCATATAGTATGTTTCTTTATAATATTTAGATTGGCCATTCCAATGGTTCTAATCCAGTTCAGAATCATGATGTGCACCATTAAGACATGCTGCAGATTCAGAAAGCAGGGAGGACAATGCTACCTATGTGTTCTACAAGCAGCGTCCCCACAGTTTTTCCCATTATGGCAAATGGGAGAAACTTGTTACCAGACCCGCTTACTTCACCATTTGGGGGTATTTAGTTAAGAACATAAGAACAGCCCTGCTGGATCAGGCCCAAGCCCATCTAGTCCAGCATCCTGTCTTGCACAGTGGCCCACCAGATGCCGCCGGAAGCCACAGGCAGGAGTTCAAGGCATGCCCTCTCTCCTGCTGTTACTCCCCTGCAACTGGTATTCAGAGGCATCCTGCCTTTGAAGCTGGAGGTGGCCCACTGCCCTCTGACTAGTAGCCATTGATAGACCTCTCCTCCACAGGGGCGTAGCAAGGTTGGAGGGGGCCCAGAGACAAGATTTTAAAATGGGCCCCTCGCTGATATACACACACAAACACACTTCACAATTTAGGTTTTTTTTACTCTCTGCTCCTGCCGATCTCCAAGAGACTCACATAATTCATAGGGGGTGCAACACGGGTGGGTGGGGAGTCATGTGATGTGCCTCTGGGGGGCCCCTTGAGGCAGTGGGGCCCCAAGATGACTGCCTCCCCTTGCCTAATGGTAGTTATGTCCCTGCTCACCCATGAAGTTATCCAAACCCCTCTTAAAGCCTCCCAAGTTGTTGGCTGTCACCATATCTTGTGGCAGAGAATTCCACAAGTTGATTGTGCGTTGTGTGAAAAAATACTTCCATTTGCTAGTCCTAAATTTCCCGCCAATCAATTTCATGGGATGACCCCTCGTTCTAGTGTTATGGGAGAGGGAGAAGAATTTCTCTCTATAGCAATAGCAATAGCACTTACATTTATATACCGCTCTATAGCCGGAGCTCTCTAAGCGGTTTACAATGATTTAGCATATTGCCCCAACATTCTGGGTACTCATTTTACTGACCTCGGAAGGATGGAAGGCTGAGTCAACCTTGAGCCCCTGGTCAGGATCGAACTTGTAACCTTCTGGTTACAGGGCAGCAGTTTTACCACTGCGCCACCAGGGGCTCTATCCACTTTCTCCACACCATGCAAGATTTTATAGACCTCTATCATGTCTCCACGCAGTCATCTTTTTTCTAAACTAAAAACCCCCAGGTGTTGTAGCCTTGCCTCATAAGAAAAGTGTTTTAAGCCCCTGATCATCTTGGTTGCTCTCTTCTGCACCTTTTCCAGTTCTACAATGTCCTTTTTTAGATGTGGTGACCAGAATTGTGCGCAGTATTCCAGGTATGGCCACACCATAGTTTTGTATAAGGGCATTATAATATTAGCAGTTTTATTTTCAATCCCCTTCCTAATGATCCTTAGCATGGAACTGGCCTTTTTCACAGCAGCCGCACATGGAGTTGACACTTTCAATGAGCTGCCCACCACGACCCCACGATCCCTGTCCTGGTCAGTCACCGACAGTTCAGATCCCATCAGCGTATATTTGAAGTTGGGGTTTTTTGTCCCAATGTGCATCACTTTACACTTGCCAACACTGAACCGCATTTGCCACTTTGTCGCCCACTCACCCAGTTTGGAGAGATCCTTTTGGAGCTCTTCACAATCTGTTTTGGATTTCACTACCCGAAAGAGTTTGGTATCATCTGCAAATTTGGCCACATCACTGCTTACCCCTGCTTCTAGATCACTGATGAATAAATTAAAAAGCACCGGTCCCAGTACAGATCCCTGGGGGACCCCACTTCTTACTTACTTCAGTTGGGAATATTCTCCATTTATATCTACCCTCTGTTTCTTGTCCTTCAACCAGTTAGCAATCCACACATGTACTTCTCCCCTTATCCCATGACTCTCAGGAGTCTTTGATGAGGAACTTTGTCAAAAGCTTTTTGGAAGTCAAGTAGTACTTCTTAAATGCAAGCCTCAGCCATTTTCTGTCTGTATCATTGCTTGGAAGAGAAACATTGACTGCATTCCATGTAAACAATCATTCTGACAAAGAGTTTTCCTAAAAAGGCAATACTCAGGTCCATTTGCAAAAGGCCTGCAACAAACCCTAGGAAATAATCTCAATGATTGCATTATGGCATAAGCAGGTGAAATCCAGAATGGACCCACCTGAATATTATGGAACAAAAGAGAAAGGAATGCCAGCTCTCTCCCCTCTTTGGGAAGAGATAAGAGTTCCCAAAGTTGAGCCAAGCTGTACTCAACTCTTCCACACCATCTTTATCAGAGCTGAGCAAGTCCGTGCCAAAGGCTGTGATGTTTCCTCCTCTCTCCCTTTGTCCAGGTGATTGCTCTAGAACTGTCCCTCCTTGAATATTCTTTGTCATGGAGAGGAGAGCTGTTCTTGTGGTAGCAAGCATGACTTGTCCCTTTAGCTAAGCATGGTCTGACCTGGTTGCATATGAATGGGAGTCTTGATGTGTGAGCACTGTACGATATTCCCCTTAGGGCATGGAGCCCCTCTGGGAAGATCAAGGTTCCAACTTCCCTCCCTGGCATCTCCAAGATAGGGCTGAGAGAGATTCCTGCCTGCAGCCTTGGAGAAGCCACTGCCAGTCTGTGTGGACAATACTGAGCTAGATGGACGTGTGGTCTGATTCGTATATGGCAGCTTCCTATGTTCCTATGCTCCATACAGGAAATCACCACCTAGGCTAGTTTTCACACCTTATCAGGAGCAGTATTCTCGGAAGGGATCTTCCGCTGGACTCCCCCTAGCCTTAGGACATGTTTTTCCTATAAGAACTCCCTTCAAACATGGGATCACACTTTTGCTTTGGGGGGTCACACCTTGCTTTTACCATTTGCCACCCTTGCTGTCCATGCACCTACGTACATCTTGCCGTTGCACGCTGCTCAGGTGTGGCAATGAGCTTGCTCTGTGCTTGAGCTCCCTGAGAGAAGAACTCCCACACTGAGATGGAGGTAGATACAATAAACCTCTCTCTCTCTCTCTCCCCCTGAGACCTCTATCCCCCTTCTTAGTATAGCAACATTGGTAACATGCCTAACCAACAATGTTTTCATTTCCTGAACCCCTATGACCCCTCAATAGAACAACTCTTTGTTTTCAAAGTCACTTCTCCATCCTCCTTCTTTCCCTTTCCTGCACAGCTAGATATTTTTTATTGCTGTTCACCATTTGACGCTAATTTCCTCCACTTAAGCCAAAACAGTCCCAGAGGGTGGTAGCTGATATACCTCCTGCAGACCTTGTAACAAACTGTAGGGTTGCTGCTTGTGCAACCATGCACCGGCAGCATCGTCCCTGCTTTCCAAGTCCACAGCTGTGGCACCACAGTGTATACCATCTCTGTAGTGGTCCACATAATGTCAGCCACCTATACTTATTGGGAGGGGGCAGAATTCATCTTTATACCACATAAATACAAATGCTCAGTCCTGGGTGGAGGTCAGGATAGGCCTCAGCATCAACCCTTGAATTTGGTAGAAATACATCTTTCCATCCTGGGAAAGCTTTCATCATTCCATACTGAGAAGCAGAATGAGTTTTTTCCCCCTTATTTTGTTAGCTTTTCTGTTCACTGATTTAATTTTACGCCCCCCCCCCTGACTAGAAATAATAATACTATTTAGGTTTTCATGACTCTCCTAAATAAATTTAGATTTCATTTGAAATGGCATCAAATAAATCTGAAAGTACCGATAGATAGATAGATAGACCATTTTTAAAGCTACAAAACAGAACTCCATAAAAATATTATCTAGATCCCAGAAGAAATATGTTAGTATAAATGGGCAAAACATTTTGGCTTCTACCTTCATCAGTTGCTCTGATGTTATAGTACAGTGAATATCCATGGTTACTTTCCTATAGCATCAGAGCAACTGATGAAGGTAGAAGCCAAAATGTCTTGCCCATTAATACTAATACACTAATACATTAATACCAGAGAATCACAGGAGAAACCCAGAATATTTTTGTGTTTTTCAATTTCTTAAGCGTGTTTCGTGGAAATCCGATATGGATAAAAATCCAGTGAACTGAAACAATACAGCGTGTTGATTTCTTCATCATTCTGTAAAAGTCTGGACTTCTTATCTGTAAAAGTACCTGAGAAAACTGACAAACCTTGTCAAAAGGCATCATTTCTCATGCTTTTCCAATGGGAGAGTTTTCCTGCATTTTCGGGGAAATTAATGAATAAGGGGTGGTGGTGGTATTTTTCTGGTAGTGTGGGCACAGTATGGAACCTACATGCCAATGTTTGGTATGGAACCTACCTGTTTGGTCTGGGAATATATATATATATATATATATATATATAGAGAGAGAGAGAGAGAGAGAGAGAGAGAGAGAGCGAGCTCAAAGCTCTTGAGGAAAGCAACTGTCCAAAAATGGAGGAAAGATATAAGAAATCAGATGCTAAAATCCTTACTTTATACAGGACACAGAATAGAAATCTCATTCTTAAGTCTGTTTCACACATTCATGTGCATAACTTATGATACACGCAGGACACATGTAGTATTCAATCTGTAGTATAGTATGCAGACACGTAGTATTGGCAAAATGGGGGAACTGTAGAAGTGTTGCTAGCACAACTGCTGGATCTTACCAGTGTTGGAGCTGTGTGCTGACTCTGCCAGCAGCCCTGGTGTGCACCATTATGGAGACATAATGCTGAGCATCATGTGAGCTGGTTGAAAGAGAGTGATGGTGGGTAGGGGAGAGAGAGAGAGAGAGAGAGATCAATCAGGCTAGTAAAACAGACTTGCAGTTTGCAAGCATTCCTCCTGTATCACAAAATGACCACACTCTTCCTTCACTCGTTGCTAGTTGATGTCCAGAAGAGTTTGTGCTTAGAAAAATATATTTATATCTGCTGCGCTCAAGCTTTTTTGTGTTTATCAATTTCTTAGGTGAGTTTCATGGAAATCTGACACAGATTGAAATACAGTGAACCGAAGAATATATAGCTTGTTCCTTGCTTCATAATTCAGTGAAAGTCCAGACTTTCTGGAGAACTGCCCGAGAAAACTGCCAGTGTTTTTTGGAAGGTATCATTCCCCATGCTTTCCCAGTGGGTGAGTTTTTCTGCATTTTCTGTTGAATTAATCCATTTTTTTCTGGGATTTTCAATTTTTCTGGTAGTCTGGGCAAGGTCTGGAGCCTACCTGTAAAAATGGCATGTTTCTTTATGGTCAATGACCAAAAGAGAGATATACAATAGTAAATGACATAAAATAGCAAAATATCCTTAAAATAAGTGTATACATATATCTAAAAATGGCAATTTTAAAATACACTCATAACTTTGAGACTCTTATTTTAAAAACCACATAATAGTACTTAGCAACTATTCTCTGTGTGTGTGTGTGTGTGTGTGTGTGTGTGTGTGTGTGCGTGCATGCATGCGTGTGTGCACACACGTGCACACACCCCATTACATCCATGGTATATTTACCATAGAATTATGATTGCTTGTGTTTTAATTGGCTACCTCAGAGTTCTTTCAAAAGGTTCCCCACATCAAGTCAACTTTTTGTTTTTTTGCAGTCAGTATCAAAATGATTGGGATATGTATGGGTGCTCATAAGCCATTGTCCAAATTCAGCCTTTATTTTAAAATTATTAAAAGCCTAACCCATCTGCAATTTTAAAGGAAGAAATGTACAGAAGAAAGGAAATATATGCTTAGGTTACATATGCTGAGGAAGGAGCCAAAGATGAGTACTAGTACTAACAGTGAGAAACAAATTAACAGAAATGGGATGATGTGGAATACTGACAAAAATGCTGGTCCAGAGGAACCAGCTGCCTCCTGCTTATTTACTTTGAAGTCAATCTCCGTGAGTTCAGTGATACTTACTCTTGCAACTTTAAGGAGAAGGCAGTATTTGCATAAATGAACATACAAAGTATAACCGCATGGGGGCATGCTAGCATCATTTACTTGTCCTGTTTGCCTACATTTCTGCATTACTTTGGTAGCACCAGCAGCTATTCCATGGGATCACTGGGCTAAAAGATCAGAAATAACGCATTCTTGGAAAACAGTTTATGCTTGTAGTTTATTAGTGCAGTACCTGGTTTGTATATTCAAAGAGATGCATGCGATGGGCACAATCCAAGAACATGTTCAGTCAAATCCTATGAAGCATGAGTATTTGGAAACAAGTCCCAAGGTTTTGAAAGGGTCTAGGGAGCTAACTGGGTAAGATGTCACTATTCTGAAGGAACACAGAGGAAGATTGGGTTATCAATAAGCCCATTAAGTGGCAAGGTGTTCTGATTGCATTACAGTGGGGTTGGTCCTTTCATATTTTCATTGTCCAAGGACGTTACCTTTGCTGACTGGCAATTCTTGTCTATATTAAAATGCAAACTATGGGGTGGGGTTCCCTTCCCACTTTCCTATGTCAGTGATTCTCAGCGCATAAGCCCCGTCCTATGTGACAGACTCACTTACCAGGGCTATAGCCTGCATGTGAAATTTTTCATGGTTCTTCTTGTTCATTTTGGTGTATGTGATAAAACCTGTACTTAAGTAGTTTATGGCTTTGGATGGCAATAAGCTGAATGACAGGCCTTAAGACAACTGGCAATAAAATAGTTTAATCTTCTTCATAAAAAGGTGGTGTTTGTCCTTTCAAAAGCTATAGAAGCTAAAGCTCTCTTTCTTATAACAAGAAGAAATACAAATAATGTAAAGCATGTACATCACTTTGCAAATTAAAAATCCGATGCATAGTTAAAAAATAATAGTCACCTTCTCCTACCTTCTTATAGTCTAGAGTTGGGAAGAATGGAAACGTATGCCAAAATCAATTGGACTATATATGGTACAATATTTTCACCTTGTCCATAGGCACACATTAACTCTAATTATTGTCAAACTAAGAGATTCATCTGCACACTTTAGATTCATTGCACACAGTACCCATTCTCAAGTCAATTATTTTAAAAATGCCAAGTATAGCACTGCTGTTGACAAATATACTATAAATATATCTCTTATTATATCTTCTTTTAAAAAAAGAATTGTAGTTTCACTAGCATAACAGGCTCCTTATAATTCAAATGGATTCTGTGGGTTTAGGTAATGGCCACTTTAAAAATCCTTAATGTGGGATTCAATCCAGCAACCTATAAGATTTTTTAAAATGTATACAAGAAAGCATTTCAGACCTCAAAGAATAGCTTTAGCGCCTATACGACCTGAGCCAAGGGTAGTCCAGTACACGCAACCCAACTGCTTGAAGCCTGGTACCTGTCTAGGGGAAAGAAGATGGAGGCCAGAGAGAGGAGAAGCAGATGGGGCAGCCTAAGGCAACAGGTTTAACCACAGACTGAAGCTATGGTGTCAGGTGATGGCTCTGCTGGGTTATATGACTCTGGTTACTACATCTCTTATGGTCCAGCCGAAGCAAAGCAGGAAGAGCTTTAGAGGCTGGGGCTGGTTGCTGATGACCTGGGGCGGGGGGGGGGGGGGATAGTGACATCTGTTATTATCAGTAACATCTATTTCTTCTCAGGAAGTCCATGCAGGCAGGATTTGAACCCAGGTGTCTCCAGTCCAAGTCCAACACACTGAACCCTATGGCATACAAGTCCCCAGACCAGCACACTTGACCTCTAGTGGTACCTGGCAAGAGGCAGGTAACACTAGAGCACTGTACCTAACAGGAATGGACTCAGAGTTTGGCAATGTGGGGCTGGTGAAGTGTGAATTCTGATTTAAAAGGAACAGGAGCCAACAGCAAAAAGCTCAAACCAATTGGTACTAATCACACATATTTTGCAACATTTGCAACCATTCTCATTATTTGCAGTGGTAAAGAGGCATTTCTTAGTCACCCCTGAATAAAATAACTTTCTTCTGGGTCTTCATTCTTACTCATTTGCCCCAGGAAGAAGGGTCATCTCTGAAACTTCATAATCTATAGGCTGGTTCACACAACTGTTAAGATCCGGTTAGGAGGTGGGCTACCCAGATTTGCATGATTATCAGAATTCATGCATTTCCCACCAGCCCATGTTGGTGCTGGAGCAACACAATAGCCAGTAGCTCAAGGGCTCACAAAGCTCAAAGTTTGTGTTTATAAGCCGAATCATCCCCAAAAGAAAAGAACACTGAAGAATTTAAATTCCACTTGGAAAGCCTCTTCCATTCATATAAAAATCTTGCCTATGCCTACCCATTTGATAAGTGCCCACTGGTTGTGCACCTAAATATGTAACTAGTGTGTAACACAAAATACACTATGCATTTATGGATAGTATATGTATTTGTGCAAGGGGAATCTGGCAGATAGTGTTAAACACTGTTACAACTTAAGGAAATTGTTTCTGATACCACCATGTACAAACACCAGTTCCTTAAGTGTTTTTCTCCCCTCACTAGGACTCTGTGTTTACCTTTGGCACTGTGGAAATGGTTTCTGAGAACCTGACATTCTCTTTGATGTAATGTTAATGTCAAACTGTAATTGCACTACGGCAATCAGGTTTTCCATCATGCTGTGGCAAGCAGGGGGTATCTCCTTCTAGTGAATATATAGAAGACACAAGATTGGCTCTTGTGGAGAGGTACTACAACTCAGCTGAGCAGATTAAATAATAACCCACTTTTCAACCCCCACCAGAACAGCAAGACTTCTCTACAAGATCAAATGAAAGCAGCTCCCGCCCATGTGCCAGTTTCACCAGCTTTCAAGCCTGAGCTTCAATGGCATATTGACATCAATTCACACATCAGAATTACTGGGCCCATTCAGACATAGCGCCAAAGCTCAGTTAAACAAAGTTTTTTTGGGGTGGGGAAAATGTGTCCTAAGAGTCTTCTTAAAAGTTGTCAGAGGTGGAGAGGTTCTTATTACGGCAGAGAGTGCATTCTAGAGCCTCAGAGCAGTAACAGCGAAGGCCCGTCCCTGTGTAGCCACTAGACAAGCTGGTGGCAACTGCAGATGAACATCTCTGGATTATCTCAATGGGTGATGGGGCTCATAATGAAAGAAGACATTCTCTTAAATACCCCAGACCTAAGCTGTTTAGGGCTTTATAGGTTATAACCAGCACCTTGTATTTTGCCCGGAAACATATTGGAAACCAACTTGGCTGCTGCATTCTATACCAATTGCAGTTTCTAGACTACCTACAAAGGCAGCCCCACATTGAGTGTGTTTCAGTAGACAAGCCTGGAGGGTACCAGCATATGTACTGGAGAGCTGATCAATGGGAGGAGAACGGGTCTTGTGGCAGCAAGCATGAATTTCCCCCTTTGCTAAGCAGGCTTCACCCAGGTTTGCATTTGAATAAGAGACAAGTGTGGGCACTGAAAGATATGCCCCTCAGGGAATGTGGCTGCTGTGGGAAGAGCATCTGCATGCTTGCATGCAGAAGCTTTTAGGTTCCGTCCCTGGCATTTTCAAGAAAGTGCTGAGAGTGACTCCTGCCTGCAACCTGGAGAAGCCACTGCAAATCTGTGTAGACAATACTGAACCAATGGTCTGGCTTGGTAGAAGGCAGCTTCCTATGTTCCTATGTACTGTATTGAGGTCATTTATCTCAAGAAACAAACACAGCAGTCATATCAGCCAAAGCTGATAGAAAGCACCTTTGGCCACAACCTCAACCTGAGATACCCAGGGAGAGGTTTGGATCCCAAAGCACTCCCATACTGCATACCTGTTCCTTCTGGGGAAGTATGACCCAATCCAGAACCAGCAGCTCAAAATTGTCTCTAGAGTCCCGACCCCACACAATGTGCCTCCATCTTATCTGGATTCAGTCTCAGTATGTTTCTAGTCCAGGCAGGGGCAGAGTCACCACTGCACAGGGAGGTTCAAGGAACTGAGGCTGTTATGTCCAGGGGCTGTGCCTGGCACCCCAGCCACATCCCTAAGTCTGATGTAAGATGTGCAAGGGGTGTGGCTGTGGTGGCAGGGGCCACCGCCATTCTTGCTACTCTGCTGCATCCAACCCTTCACTGCTTCCAAGCAGGCATTTAGAGAGGTTATGCCTTCTCCTGATGTTGTTGAAATGGAGAAATAGATTTCTGTGTCATCAGCATACTGATAATGCCCTTCACCAACTCTCCTGATGATCTCTCCCAGCAGTTTCATGTAGATGTTAAAGAGCATTGGAGACAGTATGGAGCCCTGGGGGACGTCATATAAAAATTCAGATTCTTAAGAGCAACAATCTCCAAGTGACACCATCCGGAATATACCACTGCAAGGCAGTGCCTTCCACTCCCAACCCTTTCATATGGTCCAGAAGGATACTATGGTCGGTAGTATTGAAAGCTGTCGAGAGATCCAAAAGGACCAACAGACTGACACTCCCTTAATCAATTCCACATTGGAGATCATCCATCAGGCTAACCAAGGCAGTCTCCACCCCATAGCCCACCCAAAACCCAGTTTTTAATGGGACTAGAGAATCCATTTCCTCCAAGATTGTCTGGAGCTGGGAGGCCATCACCCTCTCAATTACCTTGCCCAACCATAGAAGGTTGGAGCCTCAACCATGGAAGGTTAAGCCTATAGTTGCTTAACTCTGAGGAATCCAATTATTAAACCTCTTCTTCAGAAGATGTCTAATAATTGCCTCCTTAAGACAGGAAGTCATCCTGCCCTCCCTCAGAGAAGCATTCATAATATCTACCAGGCCTTCTTCAATGACCCGCCCTGCCAGGTAGCATAAGCCATGTCTGCAAGGGTCAAGAGAACAGGTGGTAGGACTCACCATTCCAAGCAGCTCGTCCACATCATCAAGAGTTACAAACTGAAACTGATCCAGCCTAATCACATAAGAGGAGTTCCTGGATAACTCCGCATTAGACTCTTCAATAATTGTGGTATCCAAATCTGTCCACCCATATATGAGAGATTTTATCCACAAAACACTCATTTAAAACATCATAGTGAGTATATGATGGTTTCAAATTCTGATTCAAGGGAAGAGAGGCATGCACTAGCTCTCTCACAATAGTGGTGTGCATGAAACCTCACCAGGTGGTTCAGTTTGAGTTCGAACCAAACTTGAACCAAACAGCCCAGTCCACATACCAGTTCTGACAAACCGGCTGGTGGTTTAGTTCATGCCTAGAACTGGGGTCGAACCGGGTTGACCCCAGATCTAGTGTTTGTAAAGGGAAATCTGGTAAGGCCTGGTAAGGCCTGGACCAGGCCCTCACCAGCCTGAGAAGAGGGGGAGCACTGGTGGGGCCTAGGGGTGCTGCCAATGCCCCCGAGGAGTCACACCACAGTGGGTAAGGTAACATCTCGCCCACCCCCCACCTGCCCTTTTAAAACCCTATAGGGTTCAGCTGGTGCTTGTAAAGCAGAATCCTTACTGGATTCCCATTTACAAGCACTAGAACTGGTCAAACCAGGCCCTCTTTTTGGAGGGCCAGTCCAGTTTGAGCTCAAACCAATCAAAACTTGCCAGTTTGAGCTTGAACCGGTCAAACTGGACCAGTTTGAGTCAAACCAGTTTGCACACCCCTATCTCACAACCCTAAACAACTCTGCTGGATGTGAGTTTGTGGATGCAATACGGGCAGGAAAGCATCACTTCTTGGCCACACATAATGCCTGAGCAGAAATCTTCAAACACACTCTATGCTGGATTCGAGTCAATTCTTTATGCAATTTCACTCATCGTCTAACCCACCACTTCAGCTCCCATAGTTCTTCCATATACCAATGGGCCAGTTTTGGAGCAGGTCAGAGAGGATGCTTAGGAGCTATCATGTCTACTGCCCTGGTGAATTTGGTATTCCACTTCTCCACCAGGGCATCAAGAGGATCACCCACAGAGCCAACACTAAATCCTTTCAAGTGTTCTTGGAATCCTATTGGATCCAATAACATTCTTGGGTGGAGCATTCTAATAGGTCCCTCACCCCTGCAGAGGTGGGATGTGATTGTGAGTCCAACCTTAACCAGGTTCGCCAATGACAATGGGGAAATCACAGGAGTCCCCACCCACAGAACACCACCATGAGCAGAGTAAAAGTTCAGATCAAGTGTGTGACTAGCAATGTGCATCAGTTCCGAGACCACTTAGGACAGGCCCATAGTTGTCATGTCTGCTATGAACTCCTGAGCTGCCCAGGATAGATTGGTCCTGAAATGAACATTGAAGCCCCCCCCCACCACCACAAGCCTGGGAGACTCCAACATCAAGCCCAATACCAAGTCCACCAGCTCAGTTAGGGACTCTGCTGGGCAGTGTGATCAGTATACCGACAGAAGTCCCAATCCATCCCTCGTCCCCAAGCTTAAGTACACACATTCTATATGATCAGACACTTCTTATAGACCATAGCCCACATCCTCTCACCCAGGGGCGTAACTACCATTAGGCAAGAGGAGGCAGTCGTCTTGGGGCCCCACTGCCTCGAGGGCCCTCCCAGAGGCACATCACATGACTCCCCACCCGCCCATGTTGCACCCCCTATGAATTATGTGAGTCTCTTGGAGATCGGCAGGAGCAGAGAGTAAAAAAAAACTAGATTCAATGTGAACTAGATATTCACCGTATTCATAATGGGGATGTGAGTGTGAGTGCACGATATATTGTGAAGTGTGTTTGTGTGTATATATCAGCGAGGGGCCCATTTTAAAATCTTGTCTCTGGGCCCACTCCAACCTTGCTATGCCCCTGCTCTCACCTATATACCTCCATGCCCACATCCTCTCACGTGCTCCTCAACAGAATGTCCTGGAAGGAGAAGCTATACCAGATTGGTCCCTTCATCCACAATCAGATCATGGATGATTTCTGATTTATTCTGGATGACCTGGCTTTGCAAAGGAGCAAGGTGGAGCTCTGTGGGTGATTGGCAGCTCTTTGGCCAAGGCCAAAGAGTTGGCAGGATAGCCAGGAGAAGGAAAAGCTATTTATGGTAGTTAGAGGAGCTTCCTCACAAAACCCAAGTTACAGCAGCTGCAGAATTTGGATTACACAATGGTGCCTTGGAACCTCCAGTTTCAGCAGAGAAGCTCACTACAAACTCAAGGTTCTAATCAGGTTTGGAGGAAAACATGGAGCTGTGGTTGGGTGACAGAACTGCAGCTTCACACATTCAAACAATCAGAAACAGCTACCTCAGCTACGATTACCTGAGTTTTGGCATTATGTCTGAATTGGGCCACTGAAAGCTAGTGTGGTACAGTGAACTTGGACCATGGAGGCCAAGGTTTGACGTCCCACTAAGTCATCATATTTTAGTCTGTTCTCCTGGGCCAGCCATCTTAGCCCTATTCAGACATTATAGCCTCATTCAGATATTATCCTTAGGTGTACTCACATATACCATCCAAAAGAGGGACCTTATTTCCAAAATGATTAATGACCCTAGGGTCAGGAAGTCACGCTTATGTCAACAATGAAAGACAAGCATGTTTATGGCAGATACTGTTTTAAGGAGCATGTTTATGGCAGATACTGTTTTAAGGAGGTACAAGCAGATAGTTATAACTCTGTATAAAATGCAGCTGTTTTGAAAGCTGTATTTCCTTTTGGGGGAAGTAGAGCAGAATTCTGAAAAAGCACTATAATGTATACATACATGTATTATATATATATATATATATATATATATATATATATATATATATATATATAGGCGAATAGTACAGTTTTGATTATATTTATTTGTCCTTCAGTTTCTTTTGGATTAGCAAAATGCCCATAGCTTCTTCAGCTGCAGTCCCTTACCCCACATTTCTTATTGTGTGTCTATAGCTGTACAGTATATGTATGCTGAATATGAATCTGAGAGTTCCAAGATAAGTCTTCTGGATCATGGTTCAAGAATCTTCATTTGTTTAGGGGGTTTGATTCCCTTGTATCACCTATTGGCTAAGTCTACCTGTGCAAGTCTGTGGTAGACGGTGGGAATTGAGTGCCCATGTAACATTACTCACACTGATCAACAAGATTTAAGGTCACAGACAAACTCATGTGCATAGGCCTCCTTGAGAAAGATCTGGAAGCATTAGACACCATCTGCTATAGAAGTGAATCTTGACATCAGAATTGGCAGCATGGAACTTTTGTGAATTCAGTCTCTATGTAAAACTATATATTACTTCATATTTTATTTTTTATAATTAAATTTTGAATTTTCATTACAAAAAGACTCAGTACAGAATACAAAAAACCCCTGAAACAACACATTTCCTAGTATATCAACATAGCCATACAAAAATTTCAACATTCATAATACTAGCTTCGTATAAACATTAAAATCCATATCAAGTTTTATCTTCCAGAAACCCCAAAGTGGATCCCACTGAATACAAAAAAAGATGATCTTATTTGCCTCCCTTCTTCCTCCTTAAAACAGTATCTGCCATAAACATGCTTATCTTTCATTGTTGACGTAAGCGTGACCTCCTGACCCTAGGGTCATTAATCATTTTGGAAATAAGGTCCCCCCATTCTACTACTTCCAAAGCGGGAATGGAAGTCCCACCCCTTGGCCTGTCAATAATTGCCTCCCGCAGCACTCACACTTACCATTTTTGTCTGAAGCGGTGAAGGCTGCAAGTGTGATGGTGTGATCAGGAGACCTGGGCACCTGAGCTTCCCAATCATGGAAATGCCTGCCATCATGCTTACAGCTTCCACCACTTCAGACAAAGGCTGTAAACATGAGTGCTGCAGGAGGGGGAATGAGAAAAATTATCAATGCAATGGTGGGGTAGAAGTACCATTCCCACTTTGGACAGTGTACCAGAGTACACTGTCCTTTAAGAAAAATGGCTTATGTTACACACTTGCATATGTGTTTATATGAATGATTGTACTGGCATTCATTTAATGTAATGTAATTGTTTGTTTGCTTGTTTCATTTATATGCTTCCCATCCCAGAATGACTCCGGGTGGTTAACATTTTAAATTTTTAACATCTGCATAAGATAAAACAGTTAAAATTAACATAAAACTCAATTTTTAAAAATATATATATATATCATGAAAAACCAATTAAATTAAAATCCAGGCTGAAGAGATGGATATTTAGGGTTCTCTTGAAGGTGAGAGAGCTTCCAAAGATGAAATACCTTTTTTAATCACAGGGTGCACATTCCACAACTGAGATTGGGCAATAACTAAGAAAGATCCCAGATGAACTGGTGGCACCCAAAGATGGACATCTCCTGGGTGTTAGTCACACATGGCATCATGCTGCAGGGTATCTGAAGAGCAAATCTGCTTTGCAGCAGATTCGCAAGATGTTTAATTCGGGGGATTAAATGGACAGTGCACATAGGGTCAGCTCCTCTCTGCAATCCCCGGCAGATCTTTTTCCTGTGTTCCCACAGCTTGCTCCAGGTTTTTCCTCCAACCCATCAGATCTCTGAGGAGAAGGTGAGAGAAATTTTTGTTTGTTTGTTTGTTTGACAGCTGGTTACAGAAGAACGGCATGACAAGTTGCCAAGCAGGTGGACAGCTCATTGAAAGTGTCATCTCAGTGTGTGGCAGCTATGAAAAACGCTAATGCTATGCTAGGAGTCATTAGGAAGGGGATTGAAAATAAAAATGCTAATGCCCTTATACAAATCTATGGTGCGGCCACATCTGGAGTAGTACGTACCGCTTTGGTCATTGTATCTTAAGAATATTGTAGAACTGGAAAAGGTGCAGAAGAGGGCAACCAAAATGATCAGGGGCCTGGAGCACCTTCCTTATGAGGCTAGGCTACAGCATCTGGGGCTCTTTACCTTGCAAAAGAGGCAACTAAGGGGAGACATGATTGAAGTGTATAAAATTATGCATGGAGTGGAGAGGGTGGACAGAGATAAATGTTTCTCTCTTTCTCACAATGCTAGAACCAGGGGTCACCTCATGAAACTGAAGGTCGGGAAATTTAGGACCGATAGGAGGAAGTACTTTTTCACACAGCGCATAATTAATCTATGGAATTCCTTGCCATGTGATGTGGTGATGGCTACCAGCTTGGAGGGCTTTAAAGGGGGCTTAGACAGATTCATGGTGGACAGGTCTATCAATGGCTACTCGTTTGGTGGCTGTGGGCCACCTCCAGCCTCAGAGGCACAAAGCCTCTCAATACCAGTTGCAGGGGAGCAACAGCAGGAGAGAGGGCATGCACATACCTCTTTCCTGTAGGCTCCCCAGAGGCATCTGGTGGGCCACTGTGTGAAACAGGATGCTGGACTAGATGGGCCTTCTGCCTGATCCAGCAGGGCTGTTCTTATGTTCTTATGTAGGTGGATCAAACAGCAGAATGCTTTACCCGAATCTGCCAAATCTGACCCAAATCTTTGCTGATTTTTATGATGAACTTGCCTTTGTGAGTGAATGCCTTCATCACCTCATGTCCCCCGCCATGCACATACTCACACATACACATACACACACGACCATCTAAGAGGCAGGGAAGTTTAAAGTAGAAATCTTTGCTTTCTCTCTGTCATGAAGAAAAATGCAGGCGAATCAGCTCAGGCAAAAAGGGCTCAGGTTACATTGGAACCTGTAGTCTCCATTCACTCTGAGCCTCTGGGTCTCTTGCCCCTTTTCCTATTCTGTACCTGTTATTTGTGTTCCTTCTTCTGAAATGCCAAGAGAAGCCGGGGATCAAGAATGTTCTCAGGTCCCCAGCTGTTGTGCTTGGAAGACCAGCCTCCCCACTAAACCAGATACTCCAGCTTGCTCTTGCAGAGCTGCTTGCTGAGGATGCACTCGGCGGTGAAGACCTGCTCTCCCACTCTGCTCAGCTCCTCCATGGTGCTGCCAGGTTCAGTTCCCTCCTGATCTGACTTGTTTGTTGTGGAGCCAGCATTGTGCCTGCACAAGGTGAGAGGCAGAGAGAGAGAGACAGAGAGAGAGAGAGAACGAGTGCGCTTCCCTCCTCCTCCACTGCTGTCCTCCCTTCGCCAGGCACAAGCGCACACCGACCCACCTGCTCCCTGCAAGAATTCAAGCTCTGGAGATGCTGAGCACAGTGATCTATCTCCAAAGATTCTCTCAAAGAGAATCTTTGGAGATTCTCTTCTGAGGAGGAAGATGAAGAAATGATGCTCATTCGGGGGTTAATTGGTAGAATGGAGGCTTTGGAAAAGGCTAAAGCCACCCCTTCCGATAAGGGGGCTGGCCCTTTGGGCGGGGGCGGGGTGCCACCCCCTAAGGTTCCTAGGAGGACTAGGGGGTCTGTGAAGTACCAGCTGCTAACCTCTCTCTCTAGCAGGTTAGATGCACTTGAACAGGGCCTGAACCCGGCTGGACCAGATCCTTCTGCGCCTGCGTTGCTGCTTCCTGCTCCTGAAGCGCCAGTCCCAGGGGCGCCTTCGCCATCACTTCCTATGGCTGCAATACCGGTTGAACAGCCACCGATGGATCCGACTAGCCCTTTGGCCCCGGGTGAGCCTGCAACACTTACACCACCCAGCGTCACCGGCCAGTGGCCTTATGCTCCCTGGCCGATGCCTGCCATGGGTGGATGGGGCCCAGCTGCGTACTGGCCCCCATCCACCCCATACACACAAACATGGGGTCCGGGCTCTCCGCTTCCTTTTCCTGGGGTAATGGCGGGTCTGCAGGGCGCTGCTGAGCAGGTATAGTTGGGTAACCGTCATGCCAGCAGATTGCTACCTATTCCCGGGTCTTCTCCCGCTCCAGTACCTGAGGGGGGTAGCTTGCCCGGTTATTATCCAATGGGGGTCTTACCCTCGCCACAACATGCTCCCTATGGTGGCATGGGTCTTCCCCTAGGTGGTCACCTGCTCCTGTCCACCAAAGAAAAAATTCTTAAGGGGGAATATGTGGATATCTTTAGCTTATTGTTCAGGGAACCTGAAGTTAAGCACAAGGAAGGGAATCATGTAAAGAGCATGAAGCCACTAAAAGGAAGCCAGTTGAAAAGACATGGAATAACTGGCTATCCGGCTTCACGATCTACATGGGGGTGATAGTCCAGGCCCAGCCCGCACGGGGTCCTTCCCTGTTGAAATACATGGATATTATTCACAGGGCGGTCTCTGACTTTGCTGGATCTTCCTGGATCCGGTACGATGAAAGCTTTAGGATGAGGGCCGCCCTGGATCCCACGTTACCTTGGGATGCCCCATTGCAGGAATTATGGTTAGTTACCATGTCGCCGGCCCAGCCAGTAGATGGCGATAGGTCCGACAGTGGGCATCTACTATCTCGGACAGCGGGGTCTTCGACTTCAGCCGTTATGGGCCAGCAGTGGGTTCAACCCCACCTTGTTTGTTGGGAATATAATTCCAAAGGCAAGTGCTCCAGGTCCCCCTGCCGTTTCAAGCACGTGTGTGGTATCTGTGGGTCCAAGCACCCCAGCAGCTCCTGCCCTAGGGCGAAGTTTAGTGGTCCCAGGTATAAATTTAGGCAACCGTACAATAAGAAGGGTGCCCCCCCCACACCCCCTGCGGGTAAAGGGACCTAGCCCTATTAAAGTGGAGGTTTTGGAGCGGCTGCTGCTGGACTACCCAGACCGATCAGCTGCCTGTTATTTGCTATGTGGTTTTCGGGATGGTTTTCGGATTCCTTCTTCAGCTCAAAGGGGTCTTGGTAGTCCCCGCAATCTTAGGTCTGTGGTAGGAAAGGAGGAAGTAGTTATTAGAAAGATCAACAAGGAAGTGGCTGTGGGCAGGGTGATGGGGCCGTTTGATAGCCCCCTCTTCCCCAGCCTTCGGGTTTCACCGTTAGGTGTGGTCCCCAAGAGGGTACCTGGTGAGTTTAGATTGATCCATCATCTTTCTCACCCCAGGAGGTCGTCGGTAAACGACGGCATCCCTGATAGTCTTTGCTCTGTAAGATACACTTCCTTTGATCAGGCTGTTGCAGTGGTTAGGGGTAGGGGCCCTGGGGCCCTTTTGGCCAAATGTGATATAGAGGCTGCCTTCCGCCTGCTGCCCATTCACCCAGATGATTTCGAGCTGCTGGGCTTCGCCTTTGCGGGCCAATTTTACTTTGATAGGGCCTTGCCTATGGGTTGCTCTATTTCCTGTGCGGCTTTTGAGGCCTTCAGTACATTCCTTGAGTGGGCAGTCAGGCGGAGGGCTGGTCTTCTGGGCACAGTGCATTAGCTAGACGATTTTCTTTTTGTTGGCAGTGGGGATTCTAGGGAATGCCATCACCTGCTGCATTCTTTTGTTGACCTAGCAGAGCAGCTGGGCGTTCCCCTGGCACAGGACAAGACCGAGGGGCCGGATACCTGCCTATCATTCCTGGGGATAGAGTTAGATACGGTCGCCGGCTGTTCCAGGCTGCCCCCAAGTAAACTGTTAGTACTTTTGGACTTGGTTAGATCGCTGGGGCGCTCACGTAAGGCCACCCTGTGGGAATTGCAGGTTGTCCTGGGTCACCTTAATTTCGCATGTAAGGTTGTGGCCCCCGGCCGGGCCTTTTTGCGCCAGCTTTGCGACCTGACGGTAGGTCTTAGGGCTCCCCATCATAGGGCGAGGATTACCGAAGGGGTTCGGGCCGATTTGGCTCTTTGGGAGGCCTTTTTACTCGATTTTAATGGGGTGGCTTTCTGGCATAATGAGAGGCTTTTGGAGGATGACCTTCAGGTTCACTCCGATGCTGCAGGTGGGATAGATTTTGGGGTTTATTTCCGTGGTCGCTGGTGTGCTGCTCGGTGGCCTGAGGAGTGGGTCGAGCAAGGGATGGTCCGTGATTTAACTTTCCTTGAGCTTTTTCCGATTGTCGTTGCTGTACATAACCTGTCAGACAAGTTTGCCAACTCCTCAGTAAGGTTCTGGTGTGACAACCTGGCGGTGGTCCAGATTGTTAACACTCAGACCTCCCAGTCTCCGAGGGTCATGGGTCTTGTTAGGGCCTTAGTATTGCAGTGCCTGCGGGCGAACATCCTATTCCGGTCCCGTCATGTCCTGGGTATTCGGAATGATATAGCTGATGCTCTGTCTCGTTTTCAGTTAAACAGGTTCAGAGAGTTAGCACCCGAGGCTGCCCTACATCCGGAACCCATGCCGGACTTTTTATGGGATCTTGGCAGGCGGAGGCACAGCAGGCCATAGCGGCGTCTCTGGCGCCTAGCACCAGAGCGAGCTACACAGCCAAGCTCGAGGCCTTTTCTCTTTTTCGGAAGGCTGAAGGTTTGGTAGAGGTTTGGCCTGTCCCAGTGGAACAACTTCGACAGTTTTTGGTCTTCCTTCGTAGGGCGGGCCGGGCAGTGTCCACCTTGGCAGGCTATCTGGCCACATTGGCCTTCGAGGCACAGGTTAGGAGGGTCAGTGACGCCTCATCGGACCCTCGGGTTCGGCGCATGTTAGAGGGATGGGCTAGAGGCGAGCCCAGGACCAAGAACCCCAGACGCCCATTTACTTTAGATATGGTGGCTTCCACTCTGGGCCGCCTAGTTGGGTGCTGTGCTAGCCTGTGGGAGGTGACTCTTTTTTGGGCAGCGGTCTTGGTGGCCTTCTTTGGGGCCTTCCGCCCTGGGGAATTACTCCCCCGCAGTGTCCTCTCCCAGGGACTGCTGTTTGCAGTTTTCTGATTTATCCTTCGGGGCAGGTGAAGTTTGTTTGCTTCTTCGCTGCTCCAAGACCGATCAGAGGGGCAGGGGCCAGTCGGTTCGCCTGGCTGAGGCCAAGGATTCGGGTGTGTGCCCTGTCACTGCCTTGAGGCACTATGTTGGGTTGGCCCCTTTCCCAGGCAGGTGCCTTTTTTCACACAAAAACCAGTCCCCTCTCACCCAGTATCAATTCCTTGCAGTGTTACGGAAGGCCCTTCGGGCCACGGGGGTCCCTATCCAGGGGCTTACTCTGCATTCATTCCGCATTGGAGCGGCTACTACTGCTACCCGTATGGGGTTGCAGGAGTCCGAAGTGCGTAGAATAGGTCGTTGGAGGTCCGTGGCGGTCAGGCGTTACGTGCGCTGACAGCGGACATTCTGTTACATTGTTGACCTGTTATTTTCTCTTGGCAGGTGCTGGCGGGGCGGCAGTCCCGGTCCGAGTCCTGATGTGTGGCCATTCGTTGGTCTTCTGGGCTTTCAAGCGGACCAGCACCTCCCACTGGGGATCCCAGCTTGGGATGGGAAGCAGCACTTCTGTTTATTGGTTGGGCATGCAGGGCATGCTCTGGAATCAATTGCTTCCGGCTTTGAGAGACCACTTAGATAGGTACCCTACTCCTGATATTTTAGTTTTACATCTGGGGGAGAACGATCTGGGCCGGCAGACTGGCCTTGCCATCTTTCAGCAAGCCTCCTTGGATTTAGCAACATTGCGCAGGTAGATGCCCGGGGTACGCTTAATTTGGATCAACTGGCTCCAGCACAGAGTGTGGCGCGGGCTCAATCTTGCTTAAGCCTAGAAAAAGCATGTAGAAAAATTTCAGTGGCAATTGGGAAGACAGTGGTAGCGGCAGGGGGGTCAGTTTTGCGGCAGCCAGATTTGGCTGCTCGCTTCCCGGAGTTATTTCGCCCTGATGGGGTTCATCTTTTTGAAAAAGGTTGTGACCTGTATCTTCGCAACATCCAAAGGGCTATTGCTGAAAGTTTGGGCTGGTGTGGGGCAGGAAGGTCACGCGTGGGCTAACCTTCCTTAGTGGCAGGAACAGTGCGGGCTTTGGGGTAAGGTGGTATAGTTTATCGGTGAGCACCCTTGGATATTGTAAGGTGGATTGGTCAATCGCTTCCTTGTGGCCTGTGCGGCACGGGAAGACTTCGATTGCCAAGAAACCTGCTTTGGGACTTGACCAACCTTTGGGCTGTGCGGTCCGGGGTGGGTAAAGATCCGAAGCTGTCCAGATCCCCTCTTTTATAGGGGGTGGTTGGCTGTGAAGGAACTGGGCGGGATGTACCTGCCTCTTTCCTGAGCCAGGGTTTGTCGCCCTTTGCGGCTGATGGGTAGGATGAAGGAATCCTAGCCCAGGCCTAGGTGCCCGCACTGTTTTCATTCGGGTGATTAATCACCTTGTTTCAGTCCGCCATGTCTATGTTAATTTAATAAAGCGTGGCCCGTTTCTCCCACTACAAATGTCTCTGCGTCTTCTTGGGCCTGGGTCTGGGTACAAAGCGGTGGGGCATAACAGAAGCCTCAGGTTTTTCAAAAAGCTGCTGAAAACAGAGGATTTTTAAAAGCTGGACATACTTCAGGCTAAGCCAGAATGCACAGCCATGATTCGGGAGGAAACAGAGTCATGTCTATCCTGGTCCCTGATGGCCCACAGGGACTTTGGAGTAAATGCAGCTAATATGTGGGCTTGCACACTCTGTTCTGGAGTAGATTCGAACCAAAAGCCATGTGTGTAAAGCCTCCTGATGAGCTTAATGAGTGGTGGGGATTTTGCAGGGCAAGGCATTCTCTCAAGTAATCTGGGACTGTCATTCAGGGCTTTAAAGTTGATAATCAGCACTTTATATTTCGCCTAGAACATACCAGCAGTCAGTGCAACTGTTTAACAGGCATGATGTCATCTCTTTGAGTTACCCTGAAGACCAATCTGGCTGCCACATTTTGAACTACATACAAAGGCAGCCCTACATAGAGGGCATTGCAGTAGTCCAACCTGGAGGTTACCAGATGATACACCACTGTTTTGAGGTCATTCTCTTCAAGGAACAGGTAGAGCAGTCATATCAGCCAAAGTTGGTAAAAAGCGCCCCTGTCTATAGCATCAATCTGAGACATTAGGTTGCCCTAAGGGGGCATTATTTATTTAGCATTTGCTCTGGGGTTTTAATTTTGTAACTAGAACTGTGGACTTTCTGGAAGTGGCCCACATGATGCACAACACAATGCCAGTGTTGCTGATCGGCCGGTGCTGCTTTGAAGGCAGCCTTGCAATGTTGTTGTGCAACTGTCTGTTTGTACAACACCACCAGGGCTTCCTGCAACATGTGCAGCAGCACTGGCTGATCTGCAATACTGCTGGCCGTTATCTATAACTGTAATGTAAATAATTGATATTGCTTGTTTTGTAAACTTCAAAAATCTTCAATCAATCAATCAATCAATCAATCAAAATGGTAACAGAGCCTATATGAACTGCTTGGAGAAAGAGCTGGGTATAAAGGTAATCTCTTACTATTGTTGTAGGGAAGCTGCTAAAAGTGTATATAGTGAGGAGAGGCATTGCTTGGATTTGTGGCATGAAACTAAATTTACTATCTGAGAATTTATGATTGAAATTGAAGAGCTCTTAAGAAATGAAAACTGAGGACTCAGTTCTCTTGCTAGGGTCATACAAATGCAACTTGTATTTCAAAATACAAATGTGTCAGGAAAAAGGCTCTGCAACATTTTTGACTCTGCAAAGTCACACTAAGGGCCAGTTCAGATGTAATGGGACACTGTAGGTCCAGATCTGAATGTTTGAACCAGAAATTGGAGTTCCCAAAACAAAAGTGGACCCACGGTTTCTCTCCCCTAACCGCAATTGTTACTTTCAGTTTATATTGAGTTACGCCGCCAAAAACTGCATTTCCATCTGTGCCCTCGTTACTTCTGATCCAGGGACTGCAATTTGCCTTGACTCAAACTGGAGTTAAGGCAGGAAGCTCCTCCCTTGCTCTGGCTCCTATTGGCTATGCGGGCTGTCCTTCAGGACTTAAGGAAGCCAGCTCCCGCACCTGAGACTGCAGTAGGTCTGTACTCAGACTGGAGAGCAGGGGGAGTGGGGGTATGGAACTGCAGTTCCACTGACCCCCCCCCCAGTTCCATGACCCACTGACCCACAGTTCCAAAGTTGCCTAATCTGGTCTTAAGAACCATATAGCCTAAAATACCCTACAAACCCAAGTGACATAACCCAATATCTCCCTGACCAACCCTCCTTGCATGATAAGGCCATGGGTGTGCATGTGCTTCTCAGAGTGATAGGGTGCAATTCTTTAATTATGTGGGAGTATTGTTCATTTGAACCACTATTCATACACTTTAGAGAAACATGTCTTGGTAGCATGCATAGAGGAGTGGTTTAAAAAAGTGATTCCTCAATGCAATTAAGGAATAATGCCATGTCACTTCAGGAGGGAGTGGGGAAGGATGTGTGTACACATATGTCCTTATCACATGAGGAGAGCTGGTTGGACAGTCAGCCCAGAGTCTCTACCATCTGCAATCCATGTATTTAGGAAGGTGATCCCAATACCAACCTTCTGCTAGATTTTGGTCCAGTGCAATGGGCACAGAAGGCAGAGTTACTGTTAGACTGAAACAGTGATATAGCTGAATCCCCACAAGGAAGACCTTTTCTTAAACTGTCAGATTCCTTGTTGACCATTAGCATCTTTGCCAGTGTGGTGTAGTGGTTAGAGTGCTGGACTAGGACTGGTGAGACCCGAGTTCAAATCCCCATTCAGCCATGATACTTGCTGGGTGACTCTGGGCCAGTCACTTCTCTCTCAGCCTAACCTACTTCATAGGGTTGTTGTGAGGAGAAACTTAAGTATACCGTTCCACAGCAAAATATTGATCAGGTTGGACTTGAGCATATAGTCTTGGACCTTGACTGAACGGTACAATAAGGCTGTTCTCAGGAGCAGCCTAACCCAGGCTAGAGCAGCCCAACCTGGGTTAGGCTGCTCATGTGCAGCACTGCGATCTGTGCAGATCTGGGCACTGCCCACCTGCCTAAACTCTCTTTGGAGCCGGGCCTTTAGCCGAGGTTCCCCCATGCCAGGATTGTGTATGTGCTCAGGCTGCTTGCAGCCTGTGTTCACACAGATACGAGTGCCTCAAGCACCTATCTTACAGGAGTTTCCCCCAATGCATCACACTCATCGCACAGTGCACTGTGGGATATGCAAAGCCCGGGATGCATTGTCCTGGCCTCCGGAAATCTGCACTGTGTGCAACAGTGCAGATCATATGCGAGTGCAGTCCACAGTTCCCACCAGTATTGCTGGATTGTCTGGGGGGAAGGTAAGTTTTTTGTGCAGTCTTCTCCCCGCCTGCCTACCCTCCCGCCCAGCCTTAGTATAAACAAAAGCAGAACAAATCAGTCTGAAATATTATAACCTTACAAAACATTTGATTTGGTCATTTTTGGTCATTTTTAAGTGTCCTTGGCAAGTGATTTGGAGATGCCAAACTAAGTGTTATTTTGATAGTCAGAAGTTATTGCCCAAGGATCAGTCAATAACATTCTGAGTGGTGACCATTTTAACTGCAGTATGAGTTCACAAACTTTTATATGAGCATGCAGCATGTGAATTTTCAAAGTTTCCTGAAGTCTTTACTATTGGCCAGAGTAAGAGTGTACCACTGAATAACTGAAGTGCCCTTCCTCCTCACAGACTTAGAATGCAGGAACAGATGGCCAGAAAGTACATAGGTAATATAAGCCCAGGTTTTCAGTGTAAGGATGGAGCCCATGGTCCTTGTGTTTCCTTTTACAAAAACACTGGTCTGCGTGCTAGTTCCCTTGTTCCAACAGCAGTATTCCCTCTCTCTCTTTTATACATATGTGCGCGCACACACACACAAAAAATTCTCCCCTTTTAAAACTTAGATAAAAACCACTATTTCATTATTTAATATTCATCTCTGATTTTATTGTTTATCAGAACATTAAGGGAAGTGATGGAAACTAAGCCATCACTTCACTTGTCCATACGCATCCTGAATACAGAGAATAAAAATCAGCATTTGCATTTTTTAAAAGTTTCATACCAGTTGCTTTATTTCCTTAAGTGAGAACTTACAGTTATGTAATCAACAACAATGTGTGGGTGTCACCAAAAGGTAAAGAATGTCATGAATGTAGAGACTTATGTAAAAGTGTGGTTTTTCTCTGAGACAGGGCTCTGAATACTAAATTGGGACAGCTGAAAAGGATGCAGTGACTTGGGAGTAAACTGCATTGATGTTAATGGAACATAATTCTTCTGAGTAAACATGCATAGGAGGATTGTATTGCATGCTTTCTAGCTATGCAAGACTAGGGACCTAAATAGAAAGTTACAAAGTAAAGTAACAGCTCTGTTCCTCCCAGAGTCCACCCTGCAATTTAAGAACATAAAGATGGGCTCTTTATTATAGGGTAATAGAAACTAGAGACACTCTTAGCTATATTTAAGAAAAACCATCAAAATCTTTTGAGTCGAATGCTGCATATCCTGCATGTTTCTGGGCTACCAGCTTCCAGCTTCACATACTATAATTTTTGTGGCTACAGCAAATTATATGTTTTACATACAAATGATTTGGGGACAAAAGATCTGTTGCAGATGGTGTGCGTTCTCACAATGAGTCAGCATAGAAAACAAACCTATGTCTGCACCAGCTGTGTTTGTGCGGGGTGGTGGTGGAAAGGGGGCTATATCCCAGAATATATTGCAGACAGGTGATGCAAATTTTGGTTTAAGTCCCTAATTAGGAAAAATTCAACATGTTGCTTTATTATTCCGATTGATTTTTCTAGCTGCTACGTGTGTGTGTGCACTACAGTGCTATAGCACTGTCTGTGTGTGACATAAATGTAGACCACCACCACTCCAACTCCACACCCCTTTCTTAGATACCTATCTTCTCACCACCACCATTAGAATTAAGACTTCAATTAAAACAACAAATATTTATATACCACTTTTCAAAAAAAGTTTTCAAAGTAGTTTACACAAGATATAACAAACAAACAAACAAATAAGATGGATGGATTAAAACACTCCAAAGATATCTGGGAGGGTTCAAGGAAAATCTAGGAGCAGACTGCCAGGGGGAGGGATGGATGATGGTGGTGGTGGTAATGGTAGTGAGGGGTGGCGACAGAGGCCTAATCCCCAAGTCACCCACCCTCTGCTTTTTTGGCTATATCCAGGCTCACCTATTCAAATGAACCAGCACTGCAGCTGATGGTTTTGGACAAGCAGGAGTTAGGGGGGAGATCCTCCCCAGTTAGGGAAGATGCTCTTCCTGTGGCAGTTGTGGAGAAGGCGTAGACTGCTTTGGCTGCTAACCCAGCCAGATTGGTCTCGCCATCCTTCCCAATCCCCCTTAGCAGTATGAATCCCCAGTCTAGGGCTGAGGAAGAGCAGGAGGAAGTCATTGTGCTTCCTGTTCCTGGATCATCTAAGCCCCATACAAAGTTGGTGGTGTCCCCAAACAGAACCATCAGCCACACCACTTCTGAAGCAGCCACGGACCACTGAGCATGGTGGCAGCATGGTGTGGCATAACAACGAGCTCTCCCTTGGTGACCCTACACATGCTCTCTGCACCCACTGCAGATCACAGGTCAACAAGGGCAAGGACCTCAAGTGTCTTGTGACAATGGTGATGCTGATGCCCCTGAAACAGCATCACCTGGGAGTCCTTGCTCCTGCTGGCAGCAATAGGCCTGGGGTGCCCTCAGCTAGCTGCAGCAAGGCAGCTGCTCCTACTCCCAAGCAGAAGACATTGACTGCATGGTGGATGCAGTCATTGGGCAAGCGGTCTGATTGCCGGTCTCATTAACCAGGCCATTGGGGAGACGTTGGCTTTGGATGATCAGCCATTCCAGATGGTGAACACTCACTTCCACCAGCTGCTGCAGCTGCTTGCCCCCAAAGAATATAGAAAGCTGCCATATACTGAGTCAGACCGTTGGTCTATTGAGCTCAGTATTGTCTTCACAGACTGGCAGTGGCTTCTCCAAGGCTGCAGGCAGGAATCTCTCTCAGACTTCTCTTGGAGAAGCCAGGGAGGGAACTGAAATCTTCTGCTCTTCCAAGAGTGGCTCCATCCCCTGAGAGGAATATCTTATAGTGCTCACACTTCTAGTCTCCGATCCATATGCAACCAGGGCAGACAGTGCTTAGCAAGGGGACAAGTCATGCTTGACCAGCTCTCCTCTCCCCTCACGCACCACCTTCAGCAGGTGGGTGGTGCCCTCCCTGTACCGGGTGTGAAGGGAGGCCGGGTCGGGGTTGTTGAGTGTAGCAGGGCACAACACTAGCAGTGTGAACAAACAGTTCATGCCCAACCAGTTCACCTTGCACCAGGGCCAGTTTGGGGGTTCAGTTGCAGACTGAACTGGGGGAACAAGATTATATCCAATCTCAAAATCTGATTCATTCACATCCCTACCCAGAAGTTCTTAAATTTCCAACTCTTAATGCAGGGAGGGGTTATACTAGCCATGAAATCTTTAGGATTGCTGTACCCATGCAATGTTGCATTATGGTACTGCATAGTATCACTGGTCCAGTCACTGACCATTGTCAGCACAGTGCTTAGGGTCTGTCATAAAGCTACTACTCTGTGCTAAACCTAAAGCTTATGCTCCGAGCCTCCAAGACCGGGTGTAGCATATGCTTAGAGTATGAACCAGGAAATCTCTAATTCAAATCTTGTCTTACCTATTATTATCATTTTTAGCCTACTTTCCAGTAGGCTTATGAGGTCAACCAGCATTCCGTGTGTGTGTGTGTGTGTGTGTTTCCCGCCCGCCCCCCAACACCATAGACTTTGCAATGACTGGACCAATATGGACCAAATTGGGTACAATTGTAGGGACACCTCAACAGCAGAGTTTGTGATGATGTCATCCACTCCCATTCAAGATGGCGGATGTAAACATTTGATGTGCAAGTGGGCTAACTCGTAGTCCATCTAGGCAGATTAGTTCTTACTAGAACAACTTGTTTAAAATATACAGTACAGGACATAGAGAAAGATATCTGATTTATGAACTTACTAACTGAACTATGGATGCGATAGGCAAAGACATTCCTTTGTGATAGGCAAAGGAATCACATTTGCCTATCACATTGCCATGCGATAGGCAAAGACAGCCACATATACACCCTACCCCATTTGTTATATGGTGATAATAACTATTAACAGATCCTAAGTATGTACCTTTGTTTTGAAAATTTAAAATATATCTCACAACACCATCACAGGTGTAGGTCAGGAACTCTGCTTTTCTTATAGAGTAAATGACTGAAATAACAGCTGCGGTGATTTCATTGCCTGTAATGACACCATTACTGAATCTTGAAAGCCACACAGAAAAGCTCTGCTTGCTAATTTTAGAAAGCCCTAACATTCTGTTTTGTTTTCTTTTTCCTTTTATTTCTGAAGCAATGCTTGACAGCTGTGCAAAGGCATAAAAGACCTTTCCAAGAGCATTTTGTGTTTCACTTTGCCATAATCAGTATGAATCACCCAAGTTCATCTTTTCTGTTGGTTTTATTCCTTGAAGATTCTACTTCATTTATATTGTGGGAAACCTTTTTTAGCCTAATTCCCTTAAGAAAAGTAAGCTTCTGAGATTGACTGGCATATTGTGTATGTGTCCCCACCTCAACTTTTCAATGCCTGCACCAATATGAACCCAATTAGGTACAGTTGCAGTGAGTGACATAGGGATACCTCAATGGCATAGTCTGTGATGATGTCATCACCCTGATTCAAATTGCAGATATGTAAATGTCTGAGGCGCAAGTAAGCTAACTAGTTAACTGCCCAACCAATTTCAGCCAAAGTTGCTACAGCTGTAGGGACACATAGGTATGCCTCAATGGATTAGTTTGTAATGATGTCATCCACCCCAGTTCAAGTAGATGGACATGTGAATGTTTGAAGCGCAAATGGGCTAACCTGTGTACCACCCGACTGGGTCCAATGGGTCATGACCCAGCCAAATGCACATGTGTGGCAGCCTCCAAAATCACCACTGCCAGTGCAGAAAGACCTGAAATGGGCCAAAAATGGCCCCAAATGACCCATTTGGGACCGGGGGAGGGGGAACTTCTGGAGATCTTTTGTGGCTGTGCAAGCATCCCATGAGGCCTTGCAATGATGGTACGTCTGCCATTAAAAAAAAAAATCCATTCCCTCCAAGCCGGGCTCAAAATAGTTCAGACTCGAGCTGGACTGGGCCCAGCTCTAGTGTGCACAAAACTGAACTGGACCTGGTTCAGTTTGAATCCCTTTGTACTCAAGCCAAACCGGGTTTTTACAGTTTTGTGCACACCCCTAGGGGAGGAGCTCGGGGCATCTTTCATGTAATTTAATGTAAATATGTAAATGTAATCAATGTAAATGTACCAGTGTAAAGATGACAATGGAGGCCTTGAGACAGTCACAGGAGAAGGGAGAACCACAGCAGTCTTGGCCACCACGGCATATTATGCACCTTGTTTTCTGCTGTAGAACCTTGCTGACAACCCTCGATAGGAGAAGTAAGGGTGGGAAGAGGTAGTATAGGTGAGAGTTCCAGGGGATTTGGAAGGCATCTCCCAGGGATCTGGTTCCCATTCCTGCTCTGGAACAGAAGAGGGGGCACTGCTTGTTGAGGTGCATTACAAAGAGGTCCACTTGGGGAGCCCCCAGAATATGAAGAGATTGGTTAGCACATCTGGGTTGATTTCTGATTCATATTGACAGGAAAGGTTTGTACTGTATTTCTTCTCAGGGAGTACACCAACATGTTGTTGATGCCCTTTATGTGAAGTGTTATTGGGTACATTTGATGGTTTATGGATCAGGCCCAAAACTGAATTGATAGGTTACAAAGAGATTTGGAGACTGTGCCATACTGGTGGTGGATGTACATGGTGGTGGTGGTGTTGCCAGGATAACTTGGATTGTATTGCCTCTCAGGATGAGAAGAAAAGACTTCAGAGCCAAGAGAACTTCAAAGAGTTCTAGAAAGTTTATGTGGAGGGATGATTGTTGAAGATTCCAGAGATATCCAAAATCACTCCTATGTACAATAGGGATCTCTGTGGAACTAGAAGAGACTTTTTCCAGTTAACTTCCATCCCAAGGTTTTCCAGAAAGCTGAGCATGGACTGCATGTGAGTAGTGAGCAAGGATTTGGCTGGAGAGGTGATTAGCCAGTCGTCAAGAAATGGATAGATTGAAATGCAGTAATCATGCTCACACATTTTGTGACGACGCGAGGAGCTGTGGAGAGACCAAAAGAAAGGAAAAGGCAAATCGAGAGTGAGACAGATGAGGCTTTCCCAGCCTGAGGAACAGGTTTGAGAGAAGAATGTGAGGCTGGGGCTGTTGATGTCAATGTCGAGGAAATTTTCTGATGTTTGGATAGGGATGAAGAATCCTCCTCTCAATGTTTGTGTTTCTTATGATGCCTATGACCATCCTTAGAGACATCCTTAAATTTCTTAAAAGAGGCTTGGGCAGCAGATAAGGAGGCACCCTAAGTCGAGCCTGGATTTAACGTGCTAATGTCAACAGCATCAGCAATAATGGAGAATGCAGCACTGGATTCGATAGGTGTACAGCCTGTTCATAAAGATTCACTCTCAATCACAGTTCTCTGCTTTTCTAAGTTTGTTTGGAAAAGGAGAGGCAAATTTTACATGTACAAATACTGTGATCTTCCCCAAGACAAAGCAAGCAAAGTTCATGTTTGTCAGAAGACAGGAGGGTCCCATGGCAAGTAGTGCACTGTTTGAAGGTCTTTTTAGAGTCAATTAGAGACAAAACAAAAGCACTAGGCAAAGAGTAGTTAGAAACAGTCTGGGGTGTCAACATAACCAATAAATCAAACCATAAATATTTTCTTTCAAGAACCAAGACGGGGAGCAAATCCTGAAGGAATATTCACAATAATGATAGAGAAGGAACTGATATAAGAAGTGCTCTGCTACCAAAGATACTGAGCGTGCTCCACCTTAAGAGTGCTTTGAGGAGCTTGAAATCCTTCTGCAGGGACTATTGCACAGGTGCAAAGCCCACGTTGTGAAGTATACTGGATCACCACTAAGTTCTGTTGGGTACCATGTGAAGATATGGAATTCTATTAAGGTTGCTACTTCTTTTCCTCTCAGAAAACATCAGGCTGCAGCAAAGGCACTGATGTGGTATCAATTCAGCCTGGGAATTCAGCCTGAGAACCTTAGCTTTAATACACACACGCATACATATACATATACACACAAACACACACACACACATATATATATACACACAGAGTGACGACGGCCCAGCTTGCTCTGAGGGAAGGAGTGAAGAGACAGAAGCAACCGGGGTAGCTGCTATCATTCAGCTCCATTGTTCGAGCTGAGGTGGGCCCCCCTACCTTCCCCAACTGCTACCACAGAGCTACCTAGGAGTCATCTTGCTCTGAGGGGAGGAGAGAAGAGACATACACAAGCTGGGGAGCTGCAACCATCCAGCTCCCATGTACCAGCTGAGGTGGCCTCTTTCTCCCTGCCAACAACCACCACAGAACAACCAGGGACCATCTTGCTCTGAGGGGAGGAGAGAACAGACAAATCTTAAAGCACACCACATGTAAAGATGTAAACATGTACGTATAGATATTTTCTATGTAAACTGCTCTGGGATATTTGCTAGAAAAGTGGTATATAAATGCCAAATGAATAAATTTCTACTTCTACTATATGAAAAGGTAAGAAGCAGTTGAGGTAAGACTTGTTATGAAATAAAACAAGAGAGATATGCATCCAGACCTAACTTTCTATCTCATACTGTTTTTTCTATCTTATCTGACTCTTTCCTAAGCTTAACTTATAGATATACCACTTCAGAGAAATCTTCTTTCAGTTAGTCTTGCTTCCAAAACTTTGCATAATCATCAGTTAATGTCCCTTACCACCTCTTCTGTCACTAACTGTCCCTTGTAGATGCCAGTGTCTCCAACTGTCACTCTAACTGCCACTCTCTCCTCAGAACATTTTACTCCCCTCCACCAACTCTGTCTGCATTCAGAGGAGGGCATCTGCATTCAGATGGTTAGGGGTCCGGAAACCAAGTCCTATGAGAAATGGTTGAAGGAGCTGGGTATGTTTAGCTGGCAAAGAGAAAACTGAGAGGAGATACAATCGCTGTCACACAGAATATGGAGCAGACTTGTTACCTTTTGCCCCTGAAGGCAGGATAAGAACCGAGGGGTTGAAATTCCAAGGAAGCAGATTTAGGCTAGACAGTAAGATGAACTTCCCAACTGTAAGAGCTATTCAACAGTGGAACAGGCTGCCTCATGCAGTAGTGGGCTCTCCTTCACTGGAGGTTTTTGAACAGAGATGTCAGGCATCTGTCATTTGTCAGGCATGTTCTAGCAATTTCCTGCACTGAGCAAGGAGTGGGACTATAGAATAACTCCAAGGCCCATTCCAGCTCTAACATTCTACTATTCTAACTTTAGCTCCTCCTCCTATTTCTATATACTTATTCCTCATAGACACTGTACATATATAGAAGTACTATTACACAAACCTATATCATTATATTTATATATTAATTCAATATATTCCATTTCACCATGAGGAACAATGGTAAACTGCTTTCCATGAGTCCTCGCTGCCTGGATGGGTCCCAGTCATTGCTCTGCTTCCACCACACAAAGGCAATGGGTGCAGAGGTGGTCTCAGGCTTCAGAAATGAGCCCTTCGGAGGCCCTTGGGTATTCAGCAGCTGCCCAAACTAATCCCTGAAGCCAGCCTTGCCAGGAATAATTTTGCTCTTTTCCATGACAAGCAGAAACGGATTGTGCAAAATAGCAAAAGTTGTGGTATAAGAGAAATCCTCAGACACTGCTTAATTAAACATATTTAGGATGCTAAATTCAATGGCAGTAATGGCAGTCTTGAGGCAGATGTTGACATCCATGTAGAATCCAAGGGAAAGAGTTGTGGTATGCAAGGACGAGGCAGTGGAGTGGAATCAGGAATATTAATATTTAATTTTAAATTTCAATTTGTTCTAGCTATTGTGATTTTTATTTCTTTTTATGCATTTTAAATGTTTTATATTTTATATTTTGCTTTAATCTGTACACCACCTAGAGATTTCTTTATTAGGTGGTATAGAAATTAAACAAACAAATAAACAAACAAACAATATTTTGATGAAATAGATATTATGTTCAGAGAGGCAAGTGCAGATGGCTTTTCAGTGCTCTTGCTGCTGGCTGTTTGTTAGCCCCACCTTTACTCCTGGACTGGAATACAAGAATCTAAAGCTCCATTCAAAAGCTGGCCTGGGTCAAAGAATGGATTAACCAAAAACTCCACAGTCCAGTTATTTTTTAAACTATTATTAATAGTTTATTGTTTTTCCTATAACAAGCATACAAAATGAAAAGAATATACAGAGAACAGTTCTTTTACCCATAATCTTCTCCTGACCTGCAACCCTCGCCCAAATCCTTCCCCCACCCCAAAGCAAAACAAAACAAAAGACAGATGGCAAATGTGGGGGAACCTCATTCTTCCCTTCATTTCCCCCCAGCTTTTTACTAAACTGCCTGTCAGAAAATGAAGCAAAGTTCTTAATGGCTGATCCCCTTGGAGTAACTGACCCCATTTTATTCTTATGCTATGTGATTATTACACAGAAGTATCAGCTCATGTCTGGAATCAGCCTCCTGAACAACTCTTCTAAATATAACAGCTGTAAGTTTTGGTCAGAGCTAGTTTTAACTCTATTAACTTTTAAAATATAGCCTTCTACTATTAGATAGTTTCTTTTTGTTGAGGCAGTAGCATTTTGAAAGGCTATTTTCAGGCTGTGTCCGTCATGGTTGACTTTAGTTTAGATCTCTCTCTCTCTCCTTTTGAATCCCATTTAATTAAGGCTTCTCATGCTTCAGTTTGTTTTGAATACCTTTATAAGTATATGCCAGAAAGCCTACAGACAAAATACACTAATTATAAATGGTTCTTCAACCGAATTACAGAGGATTGTCAGTGTCCTTGCTATGAACAGACAGGGTGCATTAAAAGTGCCTGTTAATGGCAAGTTTTTGGTTATAGTTCTTACGTTTGGTGAGAATCAGGGCTTTAAAAAAACATAATAGAACAATCTTTTAACAGCACAGAAGGATTATTGGCGATGTTTTATTTTGTCTTCTATAAATACCTGCAATGGAATTACAGTGGGTGGGTGGTATACAGGCCATACCGTCCAACTGTGTTTTCCTCCTTACCATTTCCAACTTTGGCATTCCAGTTTCCAACCACCAACAGCGCATCTTGCTTGCATGTTCTGTCCAGGGGCGTAACTATAATAGGGCAAGGGGAGACAGTTGTCTGGGGGCCCACTGCCTTGCCCCCCCCGAGTCAAGTCACATTACTGACTCCCCCAGCCACGCACCCACCCGGGCTTCCTTCAGTTATATTCATCCTCCAAAATTGATGTGAGTGTTAAGACCTGGAACTACCAGAACAGCATGTCTTTCTCTAGTAGCATTAAATGACTTTCATCATCCACAATATACAAACCCTTTTAAAAAATAATTTAGGATTTTATATATAGAACTTCCTCTTCTTCTGCATCAGTTGTTGGGGCACAGAGTCTTGAAGAACTGTCACGTTAAAGGGTTGTCCACAAAATCTAATCGATATTAGTCAATCACTGACTGCATTTTACCCAAGTACCAAATAAATAAGTAAGTAAGTAAGTAAGTAAGTAAGTAAGTAAGTAAGTAAGTAAGTTCTGTCATTGCTATATCCTTCCTGATTATGAAAGCAACATGGTTCCTTCTTTGTTTCTCATGTCCTGAATAGTAAGTGGTACAATTTTTTGACTGAAAGTGTCCTACTGCAGTTCACTTTAATTCACTGATGCCCAAAATGTCAATCTGTAGTCGATTCATTTTCATCTTTCACTGTGTTGAGCTTTCCCATGCTCATGCTTCTTATGTTCCACATTCCCATTGTAATTCTGTCTTTGCAGCTTCGGATTTTCTTTTCCTGCATGGCAACATCAGCTGTTATACATCCAAAAGGTTCTAATCTAACCATGGCATAAACACCATTGCTACTCCGAGAGATCCTCAGCTCTTCCTCAGTAGCATGTTGAGTACCATCTGACCTGAGGGGCCCATCATCTGGCACTATATTGACAATCATTGTAGTTTGTCTATCCATGTAGTTTTCTTGGTAAAATACAGGAGTGGTTTACCATTGCCTCCTCCCGCGCATTATGTCGTTGTCACTGAAGTGATTGTCTGCCTCCAGCACCTTCCCATATCACTGCACCAATATAGGTGCCTGCTTGCTTTAGCTGGGCATCTGGAATGTGACCTTCGCGCTTTGGGTGACCCTACTGGGAGTATACCTCCAGGCATACTTCGCTTATCCCTCCCAGGAACACTCCCCCCCATGATGAGGCGGCATAGCAGGACTTGGGGGGGGGGGCAGGACTTGGGGGCCTTGCATACCACAACTCTTTCCCTTGGATTCTACAGATTCCAATCTTCAGATTCCAAAAGGATATAAAAATCTCCGCTGCCATCTGGATTGTAACCATATACCATTTGAATACATTAAATTATTATTATTATTATTATTATTATTACATTTATATCCCGCTCTTCCTCCAAGGAGCCCAGAGCGGTGTACTACATCCTTGAGTTTCTCTTTTACAACAACCCTGTGAAGTAGGTTAGGCTGAGAGAGAAGTGACTGGCCCAGAGTCACCCAGCTAGTTTCATGGCTGAATGGGGATTTGAACTCGGGTCTCCCCAGCACACTAGTCCAGCACACTAACCACTACACCACGCTGGCTCTCTGTACTTTAATATAATATAAAACATCCCCAAAGGAATCCCAATACAAAAAGCATCTTATCTTAACATGTTAGGAAATGTATACAAGCAGAAAACTTGTATGTAACTCACAATGTGTGGAATCACCTCTGTTGCTTCAAAAAGACTTACTAAAGCAATCAGTTTACTGTAACATTTTAATAAAGTTAATCGAGCACCTCGGTCAAACAAAACCTGTATACCAACCACAAATCAGTGGTAATTCTGTGTCTAAAGTTTAAAGGTGTACTACCCAATAATAGGTGCTGTTGCTAAAAGCACTTACCACAATGTCTATAGTTACAACCGCTGGATGTATGCCAGAAACCTGGATAATTTCTCACAAAAAGGAAGAATAATCCAATTTTGCTTTGAGTCCATGTGGAGCTATAAAGTATTCACATTATAAATCCAGAATTCTTCACATTGAAGTAACCTAATTACTGGATCCATTACTTTTTTTACTGTATAAGAGAACCTTTTCAGTAGCAAAAAACCTCAGATCATTCACACAGTGGTTACACTCCAGGAAATGTGCCATCAATGACGCCTCTAGATTGCCGGTTCTAATTTTACTTTTATACTCTCTTATACAAGTTTTTAATGGTCTGCTTATTTGACCCACATAGGTGGTCAGGGGCAAATAATGCTGTAAATAACATGAGACATTAGACAATTCATAAAAGATCTTAATGTTACCAAAAAGCCATTATTGGGATTGACAAATTGCTTAATCTGAAAGGATTGAGGACAGTAAGAGCAACTGCCACACCTAAAATGCCCTATAGTATGATTAATTTCTGAATGTACCAATCGATGTTCCAGACACACCACCAGGTATGGGCTATCAAATGACATCCAATTTAGAAGACTGATTGGTACATCCAGATATTAATCATACTATGATTAATCCAAAGACCTATAGGACATTTTAGTTTCAGTCCATCCCTTTGCCTCCTATATTGGTTTTCTGTATGCAGGAACTCTTTAATATAAGACAGTAGCCAAAAATGTGACCTCTCAGCTGAAATGGCACATCTCACTCTATCACCTCATTCTGTTGTATGTGTAGAGTAGGCCTGAATCTTTTCTTGTATGAGATTGGATTGATGGGCAAAGGAACAGAAATAACTAAGCATCAAGCTTCCCTGTCTCTGGAATTACCTCTCCAAAGATGCCCACCAGGCAATACCTTGTCCTTACTTTCTGGAAATTAGTTCAGATGTTTTTTTTTTTATTCCATCAAGCCTTTGAATGGTGTGGTGACGGCTCTTAAACTGGCCTGCTAGATTGATCTGCTGCTCTGTACTACTAGTAGGATGTAATTTTGAATTGACCAGGATGATTTATTGGTATTTCGTGGCTGTTTCAAATTATTTATTATGTTTTACTTGCTTTATTTTACTTACATTTATTTTAGTAAATTTGCATAGCCATGATGAGGGTTGTAGAAGACTACAAATGCCAAAAATAAATGATTAATGAAAATGAGATGCATTATTCTATAATACATAAAGTTTACTCATAATTTGTATAAGATGATGAACTCAGTACCAAGAACACTCTAATTTACTAAAACAACACAGTGTTCTCCTCCTTTTAGCTTGCATTGTTCCCTTACATTTGCTTTCTGAGCAGATGTATGTTAAAAGCAAATGGGTTTTTAATTAAGATTTAGGACTGTAACAATATGTGCTGCATTTAACTATACAATGCTTTTCTTTCAAACCAAATTGGATAGTAAAATAAATATTCTGAACAGCTAAACAATAAGATTTCAGTCCAGCTGGCTAAATTTATTTCTGTAAAACATTTCTTTCCTAAGCATAAGAACTGTGGATCACAGTTGGAATTATAGTATGGTATTCATGAAATATTAATAGGGTTTGGATCAGCAAAGTATTTTGTGTGTGTGTTATCAAAGTGCATGACAATAAGCTTGGATAAGTGTCCAGGTGAACCCTTTATTATTTGCTTTAATTATCTATTAATATATGTCTGTATTGTAAAGCACTTTCTCTCCCTGCTACTCTCAAAGGATCAAAGGCTCTGGCTGTCATCCAGACTTAATTATTACTGAATAGTCCTACTGAAATTAAGTCGGTCTTTAGAGTAACTCCTGAGCAGTAATATTCAGTAAGTTACTATTTATTATCATTTATCTTATTATTTATTATTTTATTTATTTAATAAACCACCTGACTCCAAGGGCTCTAGGGGGTTCACAAAAATAAACACAACAAACACAAAATAAAACAAACAGTTAAAACAATTTAAAACATTCAGAAATTATTAAAAGCCTGATTTTTTTAAAAAAGTGTCTTAAAGGCTCTTTTAAAGGCAGGTAAAGACATTAAGCCACAAATGTCTATAGGGAGTGCATTCACAGCCCAGGAGTAACTACAGAGAAGGCCCATTCCTGAGTCACCACTAGGTGAGCTGGCGGCATCCAGAGATGGACCTCTCTCGATGACCTTAACGCACAGTGTTGTCTAGATGTCAACTATTGGGCTTTGTCTTGTGCTAGATGTAGGGTGCAGATCTAGGCACCAATTTATACATTCAACAGAATCAAGGTTTTCCTGGACTAGTCCATTTCATGCTGCAAACATGGGGGCGGGGGTGTGAATGCTACTTTTTTTGTGGATGGGACATCCTGTATACAGAAAAATAATATGAAAGGGAGAAGATGGGACAAAAGGACTATTCACCTTGACAAGGTACTAGTTTTGATTGTACAGAGAGGGTGTTTTGTTTTTGTTTAATTTTCCAGTTCAAATATGTCTTTCTCATGAACATATGAAGGGGCCACTTCCTCTCAGTGCTCTCCTCACCATCTGCAATATGCAATATTGCAGATAGTATCACCATATTATAATTCTGGATCCCCCTTTACAAGTATACCCCTTGAGCTAGCTCCTGACAGCTGGACTGGAACAGGCCCAGCTCAATTGAGCCTGAACCAGATTTGAGCCGAAACAGGAAGTTTCGGCTCCATGCACATCCCTAGCACATACACATAAATCCCAACACTACCTAGTGACCTTTGGATTGTATATTTTTCTTCTATGGATCAAAACAGCCACTATAATTTTGGGTCACCAGGTCTAAGATTTTTCCACTGCTTTTCTCACTTTCTTTCGTTTGAGATCTACAAAACTAACATACTAGGTTTTAAGAAAACCTAGTATGTATGAAATAATTGTTTGCTTTACAAACAAAACTTAGCATGTTTCTAAATTACTTTAAAGAGGACCAGAATAAAAGTGCTTAATATCTTTATACAAGTATGAATATGTCAGACTGGAAAAAATAATTCAGTACTCAGGCTAATGATGCTTTCATGTATTCATCACTACCAAAAACCAAGAGTTAAAACCTAGCAGCTCAACTTGCTAGTTTTTTCTGTTGCAACACAATGCATGCATCTTTTGGATCTGCAATTTTAAAATATGATACTTTTTCTTAAAAGGGATGGAGAGTACAATTTTCAAAAAAACCTCATTTATATACCGCATATTCTAAAGTGGCTCAGCATGGTTTACATTAAAAAATTTTAAACCATTTAAATTATTAATATAAAACAACAACAAAAAGTTAAAATATTAGCATAATACTCATTTTAAAACCATTTAAAATCAGTTAAATATTATGAAAAGCCAGACTGAAAAGTTGGGTCTTTATGGCTCTCTTGAAAGCCTCCGAAGAGGATAAACCGACCCATGAGGAGCGCATTGTGAGAAGGCCCTATCCCAAGCTGCCACCAGATGAACTGGTGGCACCCAAGCACACACCTCTCCTGATGATCTTAATGAGCAGTGGGGATCTTCAAAGAAATGCACTCTCTCAGGTAACCTGGACCTAAGCCATTAAGGGCTTTAAGGCTATTAACCAGAACTTATATTTTGCCCAGAAACATACCAACAGACAGTGCAACTGCTTAAGAATAGGCATAATGTGGTCTCTCCAAATTACCCCACAGACCAATCTGGCTGTCACATTTTGGACTATTTGAAATGTATGAACTACGCATAAAGGCAGCCTTACCTATAGAGCATTGCAGTAGTCCAGCATGGAGATAACCACCTGGTGCACCACTGTTTTGAGGCCATTCCTTGCAAGGAATGGATGGAGCTGTCGTATCAGTCGAAGCTGGTGAATTTAGCCCCCATATGAGTGAAGGATCAAATTCAGGGTTTTATTTTAGTGTAGTATTAGTGGTCTGGCAAAAAGCAAAGGGTGCTTACTAAAGGAGTTGGTTTCCAGAAGTGGTCTTAATTAAAAGTAGTTATAAGCACATTACTAGGTTTTATTTATTATGATTACTTATTTATTAATAAATTTGTATACCACCCACTACCAATGTCTCCAGGCAATTTACAGCATGAAACAAATCAAGAACAAAACAAAGCAAGGATTTAACAGTTAAAACATATAAAAACCAGATTAAATTATCCATAAAACCACTAACTAACTAAAAAGCTTGGCTGAAGAGATGTGTCTTTAGTTGTTTCCTAAAAGCCAACAGGGATGGAGCAGCTCTAATCTCAGCAGGAACTGAATTCCACAGTCCAGGAGCTACTATAGAGAAGGCACGCCTTTGAGTCACCTCCTGATGATCTAGTGGCATTCTCAGACAACCTCCCCTTAAGATCTTAATAGGTAGTGCTGTTCATAACAAAGAAGGTGTACTCTTAAATACTGTGGGCCCAAGCAATTAATGGCTTTATAGGAAATAACCAGCACTTTGTATTTTGCCTAGAAACCTATTGGTAGCCAGTATAGATCTTTTAGAATTGGAGTAATAGGGTCTCGAGTCTAGGGGACATCCCAGAGACCAATCTGGCAGCAGCATGCTGTACCAATTGCAGCTTTCAGACTACATACAAAGGCAGCCCCACGTAGAATGCATTGCAGTAGTCAAGCCTGGAGGTTACCAGCATGTGCACCACTGTATTAAGGTCACTCACTTCAAGGAAAGGACACAGCTGGCAAACCAGTCAAAGCTGGCCAGTGCTTCCACCTGAGGTATCAGAGAGAGGGTTGGGTCCAGAAGTACTCCAAAACTGCAAATCTGTTCCTTCTGGGGGAGCATAACCCCATCTAGAACAGGCAGATCTATCCCATTTCCTGAACTGTGTCTTCCTACAGTGAGCACTTCCATCTTGTTTGGATTCAGTCTCAGTTCGTTATCCCTCATCCAGCACATTACTCCCTCAAGGCAAGCATTTAGGGAAGTTATGCCAGGCAGGCATTTAAGGAAATTATGCCATTGCCAGACAAAGCTGACATGGAGAAGTAGATTTGGGTGTCATCAGCATACTGATAACACCCTGCACTCAGTTGCCTGATGATCTTGCCATTGTACCAGTGCTACTTTGATAGAAGGGGGATATCTCACTAGGTTTGCCCTTACCTGTTGGCATTGCTACTTTATTCTGATATGAAGAAAAACACTCTGTTGTTTAAGGAAAATTATCCTCTCTCCACAGCCATAAGGCCCAGCTCAGTCGGGCTTTAAATTCAAGACTAGTGTCCTTGGGAACCAAAAACTGAAGGTCAGTCCCTGCCCTCCCGCCCTTTCACCTTCAGAGAGACATGAGGGGGGGAAGTAAGGAAATGTTTTCTCCCAGTTGTTGGGCCCCCCTCCCTCAGGTGCCTAGGGACATTCCCCTCCACCTTCAATTGTAGCTATGTGCCTGATTAACACCTTTAAAAAATATGTAGTGCTTTCTTAAAGTGACTGTTAGTGTCTTGTTTGCTATCTTTTATATTTATAAGCCTTCTTATTTGAATCTAATTCTGTGAGGGAGTCATGGAATGTGTTCTCTGAACAGTGCAAGATAAATATTCACTGGATACATAAATATTTCCAGAAACCATCTCTTGCTCTAAACTATTTATCACCTTTATCTGCAAATTCCTAGAATAAAAGAGCACATTTGAAGATCTATGCTCTGGCAATACAGGCAGCAAAGAAGCGATTCTTTTCGGCCCATATTGCATCTACAAGTTCACATCCCAGAGCTGCTCAGGGTTGTGAGAGGGCTAGTGAGTGCTCCTCCTCCCTTGCATCAGAATTTGGAACCATTTATTACCCGCTATGATGTGTTTAATGATTTTGTATGTGGTTAAAATCTCTCATATTCGGACCTACTTGTATTTAGACCCCACAATTATTGCAGTGTCTGAATCAGAGGTGTCCAGCAACCCCTCTTATGTGGTTAGGCTGAATCAGTTTCAGTTTGTGACTCATGAGGATGTGGACAAGCTGCTTGGAGCGATGCGGCCTACCACCTGTTCTCTTGACCCTTGCCCGAAATGGCTAATACTATCTGGCAGGGAGGTTGTTGTAGAAGGCCTAGTAGAGATCATAAATCCTTCTCTGATGGAGGGCGGTATGTTGAGCAACTATAGGCCTGTCTTCAACTTTCTGTGGCTGGGAAAGTTTTTTTTAAACAATTTTTAATTATTAATGTTATGTAAATTTTAATGTTGCCTGTTTGCATGTTGTTGTGCACCACCCGGAGTCTTCAGAGTGGGTGGTATATTAAATGTCTCAAATAGATAAATAAATAAATAATTGGGAGGGTGGTGGACTCCCAATTTGAGGCAGTCTTGGATGAAACCGATTATCTAGACCCGTTTCAGACCGGTTTTTGGGTGGGCTATGAGGTTGAGACTGCCTATGTCAGCCTGATGGATGATCTCCAATTGGGAATGGACAGAGGATGCGTGACTCTGTTGGTCCTTTTGGACCTCTTAGTGGCTTTCGGTACTATTCACCATAGTATCCTTCTGGAGCATCTGAGGGGGTTGGGGGTGGGAGGCACTGCTTTGCAGTGGTTCCACTCTTACCTCTCGGGCAGATTCCAGATTGTGTCCCTTGGGGACTGTTGTTCTTCAAAAACTGAACTTTGGTATGGTGTACCTCAGGGCTCCATATTGTCTCCGATGTTGCTTAACATCTGCATTAAACCTCTGGGATAGATCATCAGGAGATTTGGTGCAGGGTGTTATCAGTATGTTGATGACACCCAAATCTTTTTCTCCATGTCAACATCATCAGGAGAAGGCATAACCTCCATAAATGCCTGCCTGGAGGCAGTGATGGGCTGGATGAGAGTTAGCAGGCTGAGGTTGAATCCAGATAAGACGGAGGTACTTATTGTGTGGGGTTGGAGCTCTAAATAAATGAATAAATAAATAAAAAGGTGTCAGAGATGCGGAGGCTCTTATTTCAGCAGGGAGCATCTTTCAGAGCCTTGCGACAGCAACAGAGGCCTGTTCCTTAGCCACCAGAAGAACTGGTAGCAACTGCAGATGGACATCTCCGGATGATCTCAGTGGGCAGTGGACTCATAACGAAGAAGACGTTCTCTTAAATACCCTAGCGAAACATGAATGCCACATGAAGCATGGAGTTTTCTCAATGAGTAAAAACAATAGTTGCAACTGCTGGATGGAGTTCAGTTTCACAGAAAAGTCCAGGGCAAAACCAGATGTGACTTGAAAAACATTGTTTGGCCCTGTATTTGGGTTTTCCCCATAAGCAGCAGCGAGGGAAGGGGTTTTTTCTGGATTCAGTTCATAATGGAGGCAAAGGCTTAAATCTCTCTTACTTCATAATAGGTTCCCAGTCTGGATGAGGGCTTCTTGTGGCTACTATTTATGAATATGAGTCCACTGAGTACATGAACAATCAACAGTCTGAAGTATGAACCACTGGACCAAGCAGAGTCATGAACAATGAGCATTGCTATCCCTAAGGTGTGGGAGCCCCCTTAACATTTTAAATAAATAAATAATATACATTTTATGTCAAACCAAGACACAACTATACAGACTTCAACACATTTGCATTCCAAACTTGAATTCCAAAATTCAAGTTGGAAAGCATCATACCACCATCCATCCAAATTATTCACAGAATGCCCACTGCTCCTCCATTTCAAAGGAAGAAAATAATCAAGTTAAACATTACACACACACACACACCGTGACAGATGCAGTATTTTTAACACAAGGAGGCAAGCATTCAAGCGTCTTTCTGTTCAACACCCCCACCCTTTTGTATTACTAAAATATTGTTAGCCTTGATTATTATTATTTTAAGACAACTGACAGATTACTGACAGCATCTAAGAAGACCCGTATTGGTGTCTGCAGCCGCAATCCAATGGGCCACGTACATAGGTGAAAACCCCATAGAACTCAGCATTCTCTCTGCCCTCATTCTCTCAGACTAACATTTTGTGCAATGTCCCGAACATAGGACACACAGCTACATACTCCATGCAAAGTATAGAACTAAACCACTGGCTCATGGTTTTCTAAGCCTGCATTTTAATCATACTTAAAATCCAATGGAAATCTGGAGATTTGTGAGTGGACAGTGGGGGTTCCTAGTTATGTTTCATGTTGCTGCATATTTATACTAAATAAAACACATCTCATCTGATTTCTCTTTTGGGCCATCTTCACCTCTTGCAGATAAATACTCCAGGCTCATATCTCATCCAAACTACCTGGAGACAAGGAGGACTGTGCAGCAGCAGGGAGGATATGGTGGTGGTGTTGATGATGGAGGAGGAGGAGGAGGACGAGGAGGGGGAGGAGGAGGAATAGAGCCTCCGCAGAGGCCCCAGTCAAGGCTGGAAGGGGAGCAGAAGGGAAGGAGCAGGGAGCAAATATCCACTGCTGCAGCATCCTCCCCACCTCCTCATCAGATCCTTGCCATGTCAGAGCCTCCAGTGGGTGCTGCCACTTCCTTGCCCCATTTTCTTTCACCCCCAAACCACCTCCTTTCTCCTCTTGATATTTTCAAAACCCTGTTCTTGGGTATGCAACAGCAGCACACCTAAGGATAGAGATGTACCGCCCGGGGCTGGTTTGGTGGACCTCCTTCCTCAGAAGATATTTGAAAATATGAAGCAGAGAAAGGAGGTGGTTTTGGTGTAAAAGAAGATGGGGTGAGGCAGTGGTACCCACTGGAGTGCAGAGAAGCACACGTGGGGCTGTGGGAGTGGGATGACTGGGGAGGAGAAGAATGGTGGGCTGTGTTTTGAGGACTGGGGAGGAATACTGGTCTGGTGCAGCAGCAGAGGGGCAAGAAGGAGGAACCAGCCAGGCTCACTCAGAAGAGCTGCGGGGGTTGGGGCCCAGCAGCACTGGATGCCAAACACACTGAGAACTTATCTCAGTTTGCAAAATTCAGTCAGTCTCGCTCTGTCTGCCTCACCTCATTCCTGCCATTTGTACTGCAGCTGACTCGGAGGCAGTCTGCTGCTGCACACATCACATGCATGACCTTAGAGCTGGCAGAAGGCAAGCATGGTAAGACTTTGAAGAGAGGTAACCCTCCGTGCTGGTGCTTGCTAATGAGTAGTCAATGCTACATCCTCCCTGGCAGGAGGAGAGGAGAGCTAGCAGGGAAGAGGAGAGGAAAAGAAGGCAGCAGGATAACTTGCTTTGCCTTAGACAAAAAGAAGCAGCCATCACAGCGTAGGGCAAGAGGCCGAGACTGCACAGTTGCTAAAATTAACTGAGCGGTGTACTAGACCGGCCTGAGCACACCTTAGAGGGAATAGTGATGCGGCGCCCATCCTGAATTGCCCTTTAGAAGAGTGCAGAGGTGGGGGCAATTTTTTGAGGGAGGCAGCAGGGGAGTAAGTGCTCTCACAGCCAAATGAGGAGGACTCTGCATACCTGCCTAAGGGTTTCTTCCTTCCCCCTCCCTTGTGTCCTGGATGCCTGCTCTGGGCTCTGTCTGGACACAGCAACAAAATACTCACTAGTCAGATGAAGGAGGCTGCAATAACTTCCTTGTCACAGACTCTTCACTGGTTCTAAGCCCCTCGTGCCTTCTGACCCAACACTCTTCTCATCTCCCAAGTGGCCTCCAGGGTCTCTGCCTCACTCCTCCCCAAAGTGCTGCCTTGCTTCCTCTCATCATCCTCCCCCCTCCATCTGGGCAATTTTGCAGAGAGGTTGGGTCGGGGCAGTGGGCTAGGCAGGCAGGGCTTCCTTTCCCGACTGTCCTCCTTGCTGAATCCTCAAGGCTCAGCAGAGAGAGCCGAGCTGGCCTTGGGAGCTCACAACAGCTTTGAACAGTGTGCTGATTCTTCTCAGCCAATCAGCACCTGGATGCAAGAAGGCCCGCAAGGCAGCATGGGACTTTATTGCATGCACACATCGGGCGTGCCCATGACACAGAGGGCCCTGCCCCCCCCCCAGCACACATGGCTGCCTTGCCTGCCATGCCATGAGCCAAGGTAGGTGCGAGCTGCGAGCTCCATGTGCACTACTGCTGCCACAGCTGGGCCTGTTCAGGTGCGGGGCCCGGCGTGATTGCCCCGGTTGCCCCGCCCTAAAGATGGACTTCACAATGAGGAACTGAACCTGTACCTGAATAAGTCAATGTGTGAGTGGAGAGGAAAACAGGTTGTGATGGTCATAGCAAGCTTATCTTCTTTACATTCTTGACCTAATGCTCAACACATTCATGCAAATTTGTACAATAATAGTCAATTGCATAAATTAACCAGGCAAGTTAAACAGGCAAATTGGAAGGGTGGTATATTAATCAAAATCAAATAAATAAATAAATACATGAAGTCTGCTAAATCATGTTGCTACCATCCACTTTGGGTACTCCTGTTAAACAGAATGGTTAATGTTTTTCTTTGCTGTCATCCAAAGTCAGCACATTTAACACCCTTTGACATCAAGTTTGGGCCCTGGGTATCTGAAGGACTTCCTGCTCCTAAGGTTCCTGTCCACCTGACAAGATCATTGGTAGAGGCTTTGCTCCTATGCCGACAATGAAGGAAGCTCGGCTGACATGCACATGAGACAGGGCATTCATTGTCCCCAGACTTTGGAATGCTCTCCTAGCTGGCATCCATTCTTCAGCTTCCATGATAGCTTTAGAAAGCAAATAGAAACATGTTGTTGTTTTTACCCAGGGTTTTAGATGAGTGTTATGTTCTATACTGCTGCTGCTCCGGATATTGTTGTGTTTTACTGTGTATATATTTTAATAGATTTGTACTATTTTAAATATTGACAGTTAATATTTGGATTGTTTTAAGTGTGTAATATATTTGTATTGTTTTAAAGATACTATAAAAGGTCTTGAGATTTTTTTTTTAATGAAAGGAAATATACAAATCTGGCAATCAATCAAAACAGTTAATTATGTTCCTCATTCAGCCTGTTCTGCTGTGCCAGTATCCAAGCACTGGATAGTTTATCACGGAAGCTTCATATTCATTTGCTTCTGCTAATTACAAAACATTGTGTGTGAACTGTACAGCAATTCACCTATTCAAGATAAGAACATGGGCATTATTCAATTCCTACGTTAGACCACATTGTTAAAATTGTGGCCTTCTGAAGAATAGTCAAATGATGCCAAGAATGCATAGGAATACAAAGATCTAGTGTCTGTATTTGTGGAAGTTCTTTCATCTAAGCAAAGCACTGAATATTCCCTTAAGAATTCCAGCATGAAATCATGCCTGTCCTGGGGAAATACAGAGTGAAAAGTCAAATGTACTGTGGCCTCAGGCTAGAAATTAAAAAAAAATTAAATTAGAATACAGTAATGACTATCAGTCTAGTCACAGAGAAAGTAACTTTAAATGACTTGTAGTTTACAAGTTTACTCATTGCTTTCCTGGCAACTTTTTATTACCTTTTTTAGTTTTGGAGGAAGAGATGTTTTCCAGACTGCTAACTTCCTCTTACCATATCAGGAACACAAGGGATGTCACTTCCATTGCACACACAGGTTGCAATTCAATCAACCAGACATGGATTCTGGTCGAAGAGAGTGGAGGTGGTGCATCACCTGACTTGCTCATTGCCTTTCCTACCCCAGCAAGCGTTGGCTGCCACTCTGAAGGGGGAAGCATTCTCTACCCTCTCTGCAAACACTCTTTTTGTAGTCTGAAGCCTGCACAGATAAATATGAGAGAAACACTACTATAAAAGTTGCCTCTGCTCAGCTAGCAGGATTGATGCTCTGCTATGATAATTCTTGTGTAAATCTGAGGTGCAAGACCAACACAACTGCAGGTCCTTCTTTTGGTATTTATGAAAAATAGAGCAGTTGGAGTACCTTAAACACTAACAAGTTTATTGTAGCACAAACATCCATGGACTACAACCCAATTCATCAGATCTTTGAAGTGTTATACTCAGTAGGCAGGTATATGTATATATCCATGGGTATAAAGAAAAAAAAAGTACAAACACTGGCATTATATACAAAGATCAGGAGAGCTGTGTGTGAACATCTGTTTATGAAAGAGGACAAAGATTAGGGTTTCTGACCAGGAACTGAGCAGAATTAATTCCAGGCAAGACCACATGGTAGCTGGTGAATTTTGGAGTTGGGAGGGCAATAGTGCACACACTATGTGTGTCTTGTTTTCATGTGCATAATGTGTCCCAATTCACCATATCTGTGCATTTTTCATGTCCCTGTTCATTTTTTGGAAAGCCTCCACCCAGTGAAGAATCACAGCCTTTCCCACTCTCCTTCAGGGATCAGATCTACCAAATCGCTAGCAGTATTTCTATATCTGGGGCTTTGCAGGCAGGAAAGTGCCTCTGAATGTACACAGAGCACATTTACCTCAATACTGAATAACCAAGCTGGGTGTTCCCCACCCCATTTCAGGTATAATATTTACCAAAACAGAGATGCTGTGAATGAATAAAATAATCCATCCTTTTGCCAATTGGGTATGTGGGTCACAATGGCCTGGGCTATGCCTATATGGGTAACTAGGGCTGTGCAGTCAGATTGGTCTGATAGACTTCTGTAGGGCCTTGTCAGAAGGAGCTCCGAGATGACAGCAGTGAGCTTTTGAACCAGAATTGTCAGGAAGCTCCTTGCTAACATTTTGGAACTCTGTCCAGGTTTCTACGTCTCTGCTGGATCCCCGCTCTTCCCCAGGCCCTCCTCTTTCCTCTCCTTAAAGGATCTGGGTTTCTGACATTATTTTTATCCATCACACCACATGATGAGCTCACAGAAACATCACTTCATTTCCCACTTTATCCCATCTCACCATTCTATCTAAATAGTAATTACATGACAACTCATCCAGCCCTGTCTGAAATTTCCATCCTTTGGCCTCCCACATGACCCTGGCGAAATCTCTCCAGCTTGAACACAATAACCATTAGCACCCTTTATTACTCCTCAACCCCAGGGCAAACCTATTGCCTGAGTTGGCTGTAACATGAAGATAAGATGCTTTACAATTGACTTAATTCATACATTCACTTGACATGCTTGGTTGCGGTAGTGGACTGCGTGAGGGTGAACAAACTGAGACTCAATCCAGACAAGATGGAAGTACTGTAGGTTGTTGCTGGTTGATCTGTCTGGGTGAGCAATGTTCTCATCTTCCTCTTAGCTTTAGGGAGGAAGAGATAGGATCAGAGCAGCCTGGAAGCCCCAAGCAAGTAAGAGGAGAAACACATGCATTTGACTTGGGAGTAGAATAGGTTACTACAAACAAACCCATTACCATGATGGAGAAACTGAAACTAAATTGTAGTAGATCATGCAGTCCTATGTCCCACCATCTATATATTGTCTTTGTACTGATGGTGCATCCAGATCTTGTAAGATTTGCAAAAGCCAATTTATTACAAGAGAATAAGCAACTTATCTAAATACCGCACAGCTGCTGGCTTAGGCCCCCCTTCCTCCAGAGAATCCAGGCCTAGCAACCAGTGCATACTACTAATTTCTCACTAGGGATGGTCTCAAAGATCTCTCTAGGCCTCCTGTTAATGAGTGAAAATTTACTATAACTCCCTAAGGTCCATACATCAACCTATATTAAATTTAAAATTCCACAGGGAGATAAGTTCACCATCCTCCCCATATCCCCCATGCTTTGAGTGATTTTAGCCAAATCATAAGATAGTAATTCCTGCTATAAAGCCTGTTCTGCACAATCAGGTCACCCTTATACAAACTTGATTTGATGTAATCAAAGGATGTGTCTCCTTTTAAAACAGAAGAAGAAAGAAAAAACTTTAAAAACCAGGTCAGCTTGCAGCGTGCATCATTGTGTCATTGAGTAATGCCTCCCACTTCAAATATGGTGTCTTTCTTGACAGTTTTCAAAGAATCATCACAAACATCAAGAAAAATATTTTTCACAATTTTACTGAGAAGAAGAGGATTAATCTTTCTCTCTTTCCGGTGTAGTTCTGAAGGTGCAACTACAACTACAACTACTGATATTTATATACCGCTCTTCAACAAAATTCTCAAAGCGGTTTACATATAAAAATAAAAAATACATAAATAAGATGGCTCTCTGTCCCTAAAGGGCTCACAATCTAAAAAAAAAAGCTTTTCATGCACTGCATGGACTAGGTGTCAATCAATAACCAACCAACCAACAACTTTACTTATTAGTCACCTCATTAAAAATTGTTCTCTGGGAAGATCACAAAGTAAAACAATAAAACAGCAATAGAATAGCACATAATTAAAAACACAGAACACAAATAACTACAACAAACTATAAGTAAAAATAAAACTTTTTAAAAGCCTGGGTGAGCAGAAAGGTCTTCACCTGACCTGGCATCTAAAAGGACATTGTAATGATGCCAGGCAAGCTAAAATACAGAGTGAAGCTGCTGAAAAGGCCCTCTCCCTAGCAGCCACCCATCTCTCCTAATGTCAGGGGCATTCAGAGCAGCACCTTTGAAAAGGATCTAAAGGTCTGTGTGAAACAGGATGCTGGACTAGATGGGCCTTGGGCTTGATCCAGCAGGGCTGTTCTTATGTTCTTTCTTATGTGTCTGAGTCGGAACATATAGCTCAAGGCATTCTCTCAGGTAACCTAGTCCCAAGCCAATTAGGGCTTTAAAGGTTAAAACCAGCAGTCTGAATTGGGCCCAGAAATAGACTGGGAGTCAGTGCAGTCAATCAAGCCCTTGTGTGATGTGATCAAAATGCTCAGTCCCAGTTAGAAATCTTGCAGCCTTATTTTGGACCAACTGCAATTTCTGAACTGTTTTCAAAGGCAGCCTCATATACAACATTGCATTGGAATCGTCTAAATGAGAAGTTACCAGCACTTGGGTAACTGTGGCCAAGCTCTTTCTATCCAGCTAAGGTTACAGCCAGCATATAAGACGAAGCTGATAAAGGGTACTCTGAGGCCACTTGAGCCTTTAGTGACAATGTAGGATTAATTAGCACACCCAGATTGCCAATCTGGTCCTTAGCGCAACCCTATCTCGATCAGGCTGAACATTGCTCACCCAGACAGAACCACTACCAACCTATAGAACCTCCATCTTGTCTGGATTGAGTCTCTGTTTGTTCACCTTCATCTGGTCCACGATTGCACCCAAGCATGTCAACTGAATGTGTGAATTAAGTCAATTGTAAAGCATTATATTTGAGGTGATGTGCAACTTCTGCCTGTAGCAATATATCCACAGTGATCCATTCACTCATGAAAGTTATCATCTGATGGCATTGTGTGGTCAATATAAATTTGTGAAAAGGGTCACCAAATAATCCTGCCACAGGACACTCTGTAGCTGTAGAAAATGTGATAGAATGGTGCTTAGGTGAACTTTTAACATGCATGGCCATTCTTCTTTAACTATGGTGTCCTGAACCATGCATACACATCTTAATGTACATTTGAAATACATGCATCCATAATTATTTAACAAGTTTAAATTTATTACCACTGAAACATTGAAGAAAAGCCACCTTGGGATTTTCTTAATGAAAGGCAGAGTAACAATAAATAAAATAAAATAAAAAGCCTAGAATTCTCTATACACGAGTAGTTATACCTGACCTTCTTGCCCTTTTTTAAATCTGAAAAAGGTGAGTTTTTCAGCCATTAATTTATAGTGGCCACCTTCGGACATCACGCCAAACTGGAAGCAACCATGCCAGAGGTTTGGGTTTGTGGTCATCCAAATGCAGGAAACCTTGGTTCCATTCAGGGGCAGAGCCACCGTTGTGCGAACAGGTTCAAAGAACCCAGGCCACATTCTTTAGGGGCCACATCTCTTGCCCCAACCATGCCCACTGTGTCCAACGTCAGACACGGGGTTTAGTTTCACTCGCAAATGGGGCCGTGCAGCCCCATTTGTGAGCTAAATCCAGCTCGTGCCGCGTTCTCAGCATGAACAGGAGTGGATCTCCCTGGAGTGGATCTCCCTTTTAAAGGCAGGAAGAGCTGCTCCGGTCGCACTGTGAGTGCAATGGTGACAATTATGGTGACCCTCCAATGGTGACCCTCCGGAACAGGGCCGTGTGGCCTCATTTGTGGCCTCATTTTAGCAAATCAAGCTAAACTACTCCCCCTGCATCTGATGTCAGATGTAGGGGGCATGGCTAACCTTCACTCCCTGCATTCGACATCAGACGCTGATGTCTGATGTAGGGGGTGGGGCTAGGGGGGACTGTAGCAGTGGGCTGAAACCAAGCCACCATTGGCCTCTCTCCATTAGAAAAACGACCCGAGGTTTCTGGCTCCAAACCTGAATTGGCAACCACAGTTTCTCCTCAGTTTTGCTGCCAAGAACTCTGGAAAGCGGCGTTGTGTCATCTGAAGGCTGCCAGCTTATGGAACCAGATTTCCATCTGATTGGCTGCCCGTAGGAATGAGGAAGCCCGTGCAGCCAGTTCCTCCCTCCTTTCAGGCTCCCAGCCTCCAGATCCAGATCATCTGGGAGCATGGCAGCGGGGAATGAAGGCAAACCGCGGGTCCATTATGTGTTAAAGCAGCCAGTACGTAAACAATAGCATACCCACAGTTATTCACAGCAAGGCTGCTGATTTTAATTTTAGGATTAAATGACCCATTTCCTAAATAACTCACTCCTTCAGCTAAGATGGTTTTTGTACTTGCATACATTTAGGGTATAAATCCCCAGTCATATAAATATTTTAGAGCACTGTCAGCCAAAGGTGAAGACTGTTCTAAAGCAATTTGGTGGAATTAGATGTATTTTAATCAACTCAATAAAGTTTATGGTTGCCATTTCAAAATATGAAGCTTTGGACAGATAATAAACAGAAAAGAGCCACAGTACATCACAGGTCATAGTTTGAGGATCTATAACATTCACACTGGAAAGGAGCTTTTCCCAAAGTGTTTTCTTTACAGTTTCTTTTTTATAGTAAAGCAACCACTAGAGGCAAACGTTTTATTGCAGCTGTAAAATATAGATCTGTATTAGTGCTGTGACATAGTCAAAGGCTCAAAGCATTGTTTTCAGATTCATCAAATTTTGTGTATTAGAGATTTTAGAATTTAAACCAAGGCTTAAAGACTGCTGATTGATATCCTAAGTTGTGATGTCACTGAAATCTGTAATAACTTGGCTTGGAATATGAACATTTAGCTGCAATACAAATCAAGCAGCCATTCCCCCTCTAACTACCTGATGTCTTCAAAACTGTAATGACTACATCTTGGGGACCAGGAAGCCCAGTAAATGTAATTTTACAAGATTTCTTTGTCAGCTTTATGGCACTTTGAATACTACAAAGGTAACATCCAAGGCACCAGGGACCATGGCAAATGTCATTTTCTAGGAGCCGTTAGTACGGACATAAAGTGCACTGGAGATGTCCAGGGCCTCTTGCACTACAGATGCTACTCAGGGCAGCTGCTGATGTAATGAGAAGAGTGCAGATCATGCTGGGAAGGCCTGATAGGCCTTCTGAGAATGTTGCATGCTTCCAGCTACTGATTTCAACAATGATTGCCTCACCTGGTTCAAATATGTGTTTCCCGAGGTTCCTGACCAAAACAGAGGTTCTGATTGTTTCCTGGGGTAAGAGGTCTCTAACCCCACAACCCACCCGCTAAATGGTCATGTGAACAGGCTTAATAGTTTTCAACTGTCTACTTTTATGACCTTCTTTCATCAACTTGTTTGCTGAGGAACTACTTGATATTTCCTATAGAACCCCTATAATGCTATAGAATATGGTCTAGGAGGTGCATTCTGAATTCACACAAGGCAAGAGCTGACCAGACCTGTTAGGCCTAACCGTCTCCTATAGAACTGAGCACACCCCAAACCCTCTTGTAAATCCAGATTGCAGGGAAATATCACTAGTAGTAAGCAAGTTGCCTTTCAAGGACGTGTGTCCACATTCACAGATCTTTCCAGTGAGGAAAGCCTGATAAGCTTCCAAGGAACCCCAGAATTTTCTGGAATGCAGTATATGAAAACCACAAGCAGATGTTTGGTATTGCTGCTTCAGATTTAATGTGTGTCTCCTTTAGACCCTGTTTTATTAATTTGTTATTCTGAAAAGATTGCAAGCCCTACTGTGGTAATGAAGAAAAGTTTTAAATAATAAGACAAGGAGTAGAAAATTGAGTAATACATCAAAAGGAAATAGCAATGGGAAATGGAGTGTTAGCTGAGGGAGTTTTCAGTGAAGGGCATTAATACATAAATTCTAGATACATAATAGTAAATCTTCTATATAGATGACTTGCAGAGGAATTGTACTGCTGCCAACCTCATCCACAGTTGATGGATTGTGGAACAGTCACCAGTGAAGACTAGCTATTAAATAAGTCAGAAGACCAAACAAATAAGCAGCTATAGCAGTACCAGAAGGGTGTGGTGTAGTTAAGTTGAGTGGCACTACTATCTTTGTGAAGTATCATCATAACTCCATCCAGCTTCAGTGCCTTGTCTGTAAATTTATTATTGACCCATTTTTAAAAAAAAAGTATATCTCACTTTTGTCCCAAAGGACCCAAGGCAGCTTTCAAAACAGAACTTAAAACAATCTTAAAAGCAATTAAAAAAAAAAAACAGGAGCATAGAACCTAACATAGGAGAGCAGTCAAAAACTAAAAGCCACATAATAAGAAGAAGCAAATCAGTGAGGAGGTTTAGAATACGTTTGCCAGTACCTCCTGGAATGGAACTTTATTTATTTATTTATTTATATCCCACTTTTCATAAAAGGACATACATTTATATCCCACATTTCATACATTTATATCCCAATTTTCATCAACCCTTTGAGGTAGCTTAGACTGAGAGATATGTGATTGGCTCAGAGTCACCCAGTGAGTTTAATGGCTAAACGGGAATTGGAACTCAGGTCTCTCCAGTCCTAGTTCAACTCTCTAACCACTGCACCATGCCTGTCAGACATCCATTGACAGGTTCCACAGAGCTTCATAACATGGAGGCGATGACAGAGAAAGCCCACTTTCATGTTACTGCCTACAGAATCTTAGAGGTTGGCAAGATGGTTTATCTAGAAGAGCTGATAGGATGGCCAGATACATGTGGGAAATGGCAGTTCAAAGAATCTAAGGAAAGATTACGCCATCAATTCCCAGCAGAAAACTAGAGTTATGCTCTATTAGGCAATAGGTGGACAATCCATGCATGTTCTAGCTAGCAACTTAAGCCTAGGTGTACTGGTGGCTCTCCTTTCTCTGTATTAATTCAGCCTATGAAATCAAGAGGGAACCCAGGTTTTTGTTTGCAGTGACATTCCTTTTTTAAAATGTTAGAATGTTATGAAAAATGTTCAATAAATGTTTTAAAAAGAGACAGAGCTGTTACTGATCCTTGTCTTTTCCCACTCTTCCTCCTAACAGTCACCTGAATTCAACAGGTGAAATGACATCGTTACGCTGTATATGTACTTCCACCACAGGAACACTGGCATACATGCTTTCCCTAATCCCATAGACACTTCCATGTGCTCTGAGTCAGTCAGACTCTGGTTAGATTATTCCTCAGGGGTAGCGGTCTCTCCCTTGAATCTGTTTCCGTTGAGTGACTGCTGGCCCTAAGTCACTGTCCACTGTGCCATCATTCTTACTGACTCGGCCCCTTTCCCTGCAACTTCCATTGAAGTTGAAGACTCCTTGAAGTAGCTCAACATGAGTTCCTGAGCTTGTGTTCTGAACTTTTCAACATATGCTCACCAGCTATCCAGGATGTAGGATAGGTATATAGACTGTGATGCTGTATTTTCTTTTGCTTTTCTATCACCCCATCTCCCCCCACACCCGGCCTATGCTAGGGTGTGGTGGTGGGAATTCAGTGCTCTGCTTCAGGACCATCTTGTAATTGGGAATCTCTGAGGCTATACTCACACACGGTGGAAACCAGGCTAAGGGAGCACAGCCCGATTTCCACCACGCATGTGAACCACCGGGGGTTGTGCGGCTCCTGGCAGCAAGCCCGCTTAATTCTCCCTCCCCTTAAATGAGGTTACCAGAGCACGCGCTCCACTAACCCTGTTTAGTTGGTCATGTGTTGGCATGGCATGGCTCCATGCTATGGTGACTCATGAGGAGACCCCCCCCCAACCGGGAGGTTATAACAAGCCTCCCAGTGTCTAGGGAAGCTCAACTGGTCTCAACTCCCCAGAATGCCCCACACACTTGCGCAGAGCATTCTGGGACTCCCAGGGGCTGGGATGCCCGCGATCCCCACCGCCCCAACTGGCTCCATGACTCAGCCAGTAATCGTGTGGGCACCCTACCAGGCTGCCCAGGGCGAGCTGACTGCTTGTGTGCGGGGAGAGGGGGTCAAGCCCACTTTCTCCTCAAACCCCCTGCAGGGTCTCCACACTGCTCATGCGGAGAGCCTCTCTGTCTTTGGTTCCCTGGGAAACAGCCAACTAACACTTTTTACTTGTATGCTTCTATCTTTAATAAACTTAATCTTTGTTTTCAAAGAAACCTGGTCTCAACTCCATTACTCCCTTTTGGGTCGCCTAACTCTGACCTGTCTTTACCCAAAGCAACTGTCCCAAAATATGCATCATTGCCCTGAGCCATTTTGTAAGGGCGGTATATAAAGTAAGTAAGTAAATAAATAAATAAGATGTACATTTGCCCCAGTCAGCACTAATTCCCCCACTCAGATCAAAAGCATATTCACAGGGCTGTGATATGAGACAGGAGTGGGGCAATGCACAGTGAGATGGTGTCATGATACACATTGTATTCAGTTAGCTGTTATGTGGCAGAGACATGGGGCAAGTTCCAGATTATGTTAGTCATGACTAAGCACCATTGAAATAAATGAGGCAAATTAGTCATTACTGTCTTAAGCCCCATTAATTTGGAGACACCCCTGCTAACTTGGCAAAAAGGCACCTTTTAACGTGGTGATTCTCTTTTATTCAGCAGGGGGAGAGTAACGGGCCCTATCCACCCCCAGCACAGTACCTCTAGTGACTGTTGCTGGTGTCTGTCTTATGTTTCTTTTTAGATTGTGAGCCCTTTGGGGACAGGGAGCCATCTTATTCATTCATTCATTCATTCATTCATTCATTCATTCTCTGTGTAAACTGCCCTGAGCAATTTTTGGAAGGGTGGTATAGAAATTGAATTAATAATAATAATAATAATAATAATAATAATAATAATAATAATAATAATAATAATATCCATGGGATCTAGTCATGAGTAATTCTGGATCCTAGCATGGAATGGTAATAGCTCAGCGTCTTATAATAAGCCTATTCCTATGAGCAGCCTAACCCAGTCTACGGCAGCCCAGCCTGGGTTAGACTGCTCGTGTGCAGTCAGGATATGGAATAATGGGGATTTCAGCAGCCTTATAGCTCCATGTGGGGGGCACCAGGGTGGCCCAGAGTGGGTTGTGGTGGGTGGTAGTGCCCAATGGGTGCAAGGAAGCTACCACCCAGATTTCAAAGAAATTGGGTAAAGGGGTGATTTTTAAATGATTTCTGAAGTCTGTACATCTTCAAGCTTTTTCCCATAGGGACAAATGGGGAATTTCAGCAGCCCCATAACTCCACTTAGGGGGCACCAGGGTGGCCCAGAGCAGGGTGTGTTGTAGTGTACGTAGGGTGCAACCACCCACAAACCCATGGGGCACTGGGTTTTGTTGTTTCTGAGGTGTTCTTCTGAGAATAGATTATCTGGTAGGAATGAGAATGGATTCAATATTTTGTCATTGCATCCATTCTTATTTCCTACCAGAGAATCTAGTACGAAGAATGCCTCAGAAACAACAAAGCCCCGTGCCCCATGGGCTTGTCACTTCAGGGATGGTTGGCACCCTATGTGAAGTACACCATATCCCACTCTGGGCCATGCTGGTGCCCGCCAAGTGGAGTTATGGGGCTGCTAAAATTCCCCATTTGTCCCTATGGGAAAAAGCTTGAAGATGTACAGACTTCAGAAATCATTTAAAAATCACCCTTTCACCAATTTCTTTGAAATCTGGGTGGTAGCAGGCACCCATTGGGGCATTACCACCTGATCCATTCTTCTTCCCCCAAAATCCCTTTTCTGCCCTGAATCTGTCACAAAGACATGCCAACTTCAAAAAAACTTTTAAAAATCACCCCTTTGCCCAATTCCTTTGAAATCTGGGTGGTGGCTTCCTTGCACCCACTGGGCACTACCACCCACCTCAAACCCAGTCTGGGCCACCCTGGTGCCTCCACTCCTGTGGGAGTTATAACTAAGGCTGCTGAAATCCCCATTATTCCCTATGGGGAATAGCTTAAAGATGCACCAACTTCAAAAATTCTTTAAAAATCACCCCTTCCCCCAATTCCTTTAAAATTTCGGTGGTAGCTTCCACCCATTGGGCACTACCACCCACCCCACTTTTTTTACCCCCTGGACTCCTTTTTTTTTTTTTTTGCCCCGAATCAATTTGGATTCCGATTTAGAACATTCAGGCAAAAATCAAATATGGAGTGATTCACAGGGCTCAGATTTGGACCCAAAACAAATTGGGGTTGATTCCATTTGGGTACAAATTGAAACAAAAAAGTTGATTAGTGCACATCCCTACCAATGATGTCTCTGTGCCTTTTGGCCACAGATGCAAGAGCTGTGGTGTGTATGGGGGAGAAGGTATTCACAACCGCACCACCACCACCAGTTCTCAGATGTCCTAGTGCCACTCTGCCACTGAATCTCTGGCCCATAGCTGGTCTCAGAAGAAATAACTCAAACATGTAAATAGTTGCCACAGCAGCCAGATGTTAGAATCCCTCACAGAGAAGAGCTTCCTTACCCAGGTTGCAGATAATATTTCTTGTTTGTTTAAATACACCTGCCTATACTTGTACTGAGATATCTTTGCATTTTGCATGCATACTGTTATAAAGACCAAGATGCCCAATCCAATGAGTCATTGTGCAAGTACAACAGTTCATAGGATCAAGCTGTGAGGTCCTCCTATCCTATTCTAAATATGCATCTCTGTTGCTCATTTCTTGTGTGCACTGGCCCTTTGTAGGAAGACTGGAACCACTGGACTGGAGCCATGTTAAACATTTCTCAGGCTGACTTCTGATGCATCAGTCCTGGCAGGTTCTGCATTCTCTCTCTGGTATTTCAATTGCTTGCCACTTGCTAGTGTGTTCCAGTGAACTGAGCTTAAATACCATTCTGTCCCCAGAGGTGAGGAGCAGAAGGATTTAATAATGTTCAGCATAAGCAAAAAGCCTTTGATAGATTCAGGATTTGAACCTTGCCCTCTAAATTTCCTTTTCAATGCCTTCACCATAAGACCATGGCTTTCTATCTTCTGCAATGACTTCACTTTTTCCATTATGTTTGACATTTGAGGCTGAATATTTTTGCAGGCATTTCCTAATACGCTAAGGCTTTCTAGAATTTATTTATATAAATAGTAAAAACATAGTGCCCCATCAGAGCACCACACACACACACACACACACACACACACACACACACGTAACTGAACTCACTTGTTTGTTTTACCTGAAATAAGATACAGTCTAAACAGCAATTCAGAACTCTTAACCAAGTTACAAATTCAAAACACAAACAGCAGTTGCTCATTGTAGCTATTTTCTTCATGAAGTCTCTGGCTTCTTCTGCTTGCCGCCACCCTCACCCCCACACCCCCACCCTGCCCTTCTTCTTTTCCTTGAAAGAATTCTTCACATCCAAAGCTGTATTGGGAGAGAAGAGGAAACCAGAAACATGACAGATGTAAAAGCTGGGATTAGGAAGGAGACTCTGGGGGCTACACATAAGCCTTATTCAGACATTATTAAGGAAGGAGTTTCTTGTTCTTCCACTTTAAATTAAGGGGAAAGGTTTTTTCTTACTGCTGTGTCCATGAATTTTGTTCTCTACAGAACTCCTGCTAACTAGGCAAAGTCACTGCTAAAGTGGGGGAGAGTAACTGTCCCTAGTCAGCTCAGCATAGCGTCCCTCCCAATGGCTGTTGCTAGTGTCTTCCTTGTGGTGTCTTTTTTAATTAAAAAAAATTGTCCAGTGATTAATTACAAAGATCCTTGGCTATTCTGTCACATTGCCATTAAAATTTACTTCAGAATAGCACATTTGCATGGCTTACAAATTCAGTGAAAGCATGAGCAGGGAGTAGGATTATCTCCCCGTCCCTTAAATCCACACATTAGAGCTAAATTTCTCACTTGGCATGTGGAAAAGGAGGTCATACACATGCCATAACCACCTAATGGCGAAGCAGGGAAGTAACTTGCCTAGGGAGCAAGAGGTTGCTGGTTCGAATCCCCACTGGTATGTTTCCCAGACTATGGGAAACACCTATATTGGGCAGCAGTGATATAGGAAGATGCTGAAAGGCAATGGTAGAAGGCAATGGTAAACCCCTGCTGTATTCTACCAAAGAAAACCACATGCTCTGTGGTCGCCAGGAGTCGACACTGACTTGACGGCAAAACTTTACTTTGATTGATTGACTGATTGATTGATTAAGTGCTGTCAAGTCTGTGTCAGCTCTTAGTGACCACATAGATAGATTCTCTCCAGGATGATCTGTCTTCAACTTGGCCTTTTAGGTCTCTCAGTGGTGCATTCATTGCTGTCACAATCGAGTCCATCCACCTTGCTGCCGGTTGTCCTCTTCTTCTTTTTCCATCAATTTTCGCCAGAATTATAGATGCAAGGGAGCTGGGTCTTTGCATAATGTGTCTAAAGTATTGTAGTTTGAGCCTGGTCATTTGTGCCTTGAGTGAAAATTCTGTATTGATTTGTTCTATGATCCATGTGTTTGTTTTTCTGGCTGTCCATGGTATGCTCAAAAGTCTTTTCCAGCACCAAAATTCATAAGCATCAATGCTTTTTCTATCTTGCTTCTTCAAAGTCCAGCTTTTTCATTCATAGAGTGTCACAGGGAAAACCATTGTCCGAACGAGTCTAATCCTTGTAGGTGTAGACATGTCACGGCATCTAAATATCCTTTCCAAGGCCTTCATAGCAACCCTACCAAGTGCTAGTCTGCAGCATATTTCTTGACTGCTGGATCCTTTACTGTTGATGGTTGATCCTAAAAGGCAGAAGTTATCCACCACTTCAATGTTTTTATTATCAATTCTGAGGCTGGTTGCTGTAGCCTTTGTCATTAGTTTAGTATTCTTGACACTTAATTGTAGTCCCATTTTTTCACTGTGCTCCTTGACTTTCATTACTAAAGCTTGCAGATCATCTACATTCTCAGCTATCAGAGTGGTCTCATCAGCGTAGCACAGGTTATTAATGTTTCTTCCTCCAACTTTAAAACTAAGCTCATCTTCTTCCAATCCAGCTTCGCTTAGTATATGTTCAGCATATAAATTGAATAAATAAGGAGAAAGTAGACAGCCTTGTCTTAATCCTTTGCCGATCTGGAACTAGTCTGTTTCCCCTTATTCTGTCTGGACTGTGGCTTCCTGTCGTGTGAATAGGTTTCTCATGAGAACTATGAGATGTTTTGGGACACGCATTTTCCGAAGGATATCCCACAACCTGACATGGTTGATGCAATCGAAGGCTTTTCTGTAGTCAATAAAGCACATATTGACTTCTTTCTGGTATTTTTGGCTTCTTCAGTGATCCAGCATGCATCAGCAATGATATCTCTTGTTCCTCGGCCTATTCAGAAACCAGCTTGAACATCTGGCATTTCCCTTTCCACATAGGGCTCTAATCTGCACTGGATGATCCTAAGCATTATGTTGCTACCATGTGAAATTAAGGATATTGTGTGATGGTTTGCGCAATCTGTTCAGTCTCCTTTCTTTGGTATGGGTATGTAGACTGACCTCTTTCAATCTGTTGGCCACTGTGTTGTTCTCTAAATTTGCTGACAGAGTTTGGTTAGAGCCTTAACTGATTCTTCTTCTGTTGCCTGCCATATTTTTGAATAGGGTTGTGCGTTTTGTTTTGTTTTTGGCTCGAATCTGAAACACCCATGTTTTGTTCTTTGTTCGAAATCAGCCAACCCGAAACACCCCAATTTTGTTCTTTGTTCGAAATTGCAAAATCCGAATCCAAAACATTTTGGATTTTGAAAAATGGCCCTGGGGGGAAACTAGTGGCTGGGGGTTGGTAGTGCCCAATGGGTGGAAACTACCACCCAAATTTCAGAGGAATTGGGCAAAGGGCTGATTTTTGGTGAATTTTTAAAGTATAGGATTTTTCCCATAGGGAAGAATGGAGGTTTCAGCAAAAGTATAGCTTCATGTTGGGGGGAAAGGGGTGGCTCAGAGCAGAGTAGGGTGGGTGGTAGTGCCCAGTGGGGGCAAGGAAGCTGCCAGAATTGTTTCAAAGAAATTGGGCTGAGGGCTGATTTTTAAAGATATAATGGAGTTTGCGCATCTGTAAAGTTCTTCCCCATAGGGAATGATGGACCTCCATAATTCCTGCCCCATAACTGCACTTGGGGGGCACCAGGGTGGCCCAGAGCAAGTGGTGGTGTAGACCACATAGTGTGCCAGCCACCCCCATGGGTTGCTAACCCATGGGGTACTGGGTTCTGTTGTTTCTGAGATGTTTGAGTGTAGATTCAGATTCTCTGGTAGCATATGAGAGTGGATTCATGGTTTGTCATTGAAAATCTCATATGCTACCAGAGAATCTATACTCAGAACACCTCAAAAACAACAGAACCCAGCACCCCATGGGTTAGCAACCCATGGGGGTGGTTGGCACCCTGTGTGCACTACTCCACCACTCGCTCCCTGCTACCCCAGTGCCCCCCAGGTGGAGTTATGGGTCTTCTGAAACCTCCATTATTCCCTGGGGGGGGGGAACCTTAAAGAAGCGTAAACTTCAACAATTCCTAAGATATCAGCCCTTTGCCCTATTCCTTTGGAATAGGGCAAGTGGCAGGCACTCCTTGGGGCACTGCCACCCAACCCACTGTTTTGCCCCTCAGGCCCCCTTTCTGCCCTGAATCTGCCCCAAAGACATGTCAACTTCAGAAATTCTTTAAAAATCAGCCCTTTCCCCAATTCATTTGGAATCTGGGTGGCAGCAGGCATCCATTGGGGCACTACTACCTGAACCACTCTTCTGCCCCCAAAGTCCTTTCTGCTCCGAATCCACCCCAAATAACATCAACATCACACATCAACAACAGCAGAGCTTTGGAAAAAATCAGGCAGATTTCCAAAGGTCATGCACATCCACATTTCCCCGCCCAAAATGAAATTGATCTATACACAACAGTGTGAAACAACAACAATGAAATGCACACTGCCCCACTGGCCAATGAGGGTAAATATACACTGCCCCACTAGCCAATGAGGGTAAAATTTACCCTTAAATTTGCTTTAAAGGAATAAGGAGGCAATTGCCAGCAGGTCAGCCCATGCTTTCGCTGGCCAGTCTGTGGGCTGGAAGGGCTGGAAATTCAAACAGATGTCAAAACTCAAAATGGAGACTGAAGGAGAAAGACTTTTTGCAATTGCAAAATGGAGTTCCAAAACAGCTGAAACAACAAAACATTTTGTATCCGAAACAGGGATGTTTTGTTTTGGCTACAAAATTTTCTGTTTTGAGCATTGGGTGTTTTGTTTTGGCTACAAAACAGCCGAAATGGCCTGTTTTGTGCACAAAACATTTTGTATCCAAAACGAAATGCTCATCTCTATTTCTGAAGCTATTCCATCAATTCCTGTAGCCTGTCAAATTGGTAATGACCGGAGTGCTGATCTAACTTCATCTTCCTGTACTAGAGGTTCTTGCAAGTACGGAATACTTTCTAGAGTATCTTGAATGTTGACATCCCTGTTGTACAGATTTTCAGTATACTCTTTCCATCTCTGTTTGATCTTCTCTGAGTCAGTTACTATCTGTCCTTTGGCATCCCTAAGCATACCAATTTGAGGTGGGAACCTCCCTCTAAGTTCAGAGATCTTTTGGAAAACCTGCCTTTTTCCCCCATGTCTATTTCCATCCTCAAGGTCTTTACAGATGTCATTGTAGTATTATTCCTTGTCTCTTCTAACAGCTTTTTGAAATTCCCTCTTAAGTTCCTTCCTGATGAAATTAATCTTCCTTTACTTTACACATGCCATATGACCAAATGGTCACGGCCCCCAATGCTAGGAGGTACGGACAACATTGGGGGCCATGATCATTGACTGTTGGGAAGGCTATGTGCATACCCAACCTTGAACTAAAAGCCAAAGAATGAAATTTTATGCAGACTGATCTGATTTTCAGATTTTCACACTGAAATGCATTGAAATACCACTGAAATTGGGTTTGTTCAGAGAAACAGTGGTGAATTTTATGCATAACATGTAGTTTGTTTTTGAAGAATGATCCCATTTTAGAGTTTGCATGTGGCAGGTGAGGGGAGAAGGTTGATTAAGTTAATGCCACAGTTAATTCCCCCAATTTTTAACACATTTATAAACCAACCTCTTCTGATGTGAAAAGGTGCTAATTTATTAACTATCTCCATCATAAGCACATGCAGCAATCTACATCTTACAATTTGAACATGTACACATCCTAGGTAGCATCCATTGTCAAGACTGGCCCCACTGACTTAAAGAACACTATAATTAAACACAGACGACTGAAGAACGTTGGGAGATTAGATTTCTTTAGCCTCTAAAAATCCTTGGCTCTGAGGCATCTGTTAAAAGATTGGCTATGTAGATAGTCACATTAAAAAGAAATAAACATGGTTTGGGTCTAAGTATGGCTTGACTTTCAGAAATGCTATTTTCAGATATCTTAAGTAACTAAATACAATTACATATATCAGCCAAGAACAAACACAAGAACACGAAAACTAGCATTATGGTGATTAAATAAAAAAGAGTCTCATGGCATTTAGATCTTGGCAGAAGGCTAAGGTTAGTTTTGATTTAGAATGCAATCGTGCAGGCTACTCAAGGCAAAGCAAAAACACTACAGTTCAGTTTGAAAAAGCAATGATATCAATTAGAAACAGGCTGCTTTGAGGGAATAATGTCAGAGGTAGCATTTGAGAGAAAGTCAAATGTAGTGCTGAGATAATTTGTTATAAGCAAACATGTTTGGGGAAAATGGTGTACTCGGTGGGCAGGTTAAATGCTGGCTTAAAAGTCCGCTAACCTTGCCCCCTTTGTGGCAGCTGCTTTAGATTTTTTTAAAGAGGTTCCCCCCCTCCCCTTGCTAATAATGTGATGTGTGAATCAGGCATTGTGAGGTCAGTATGATTTGGCTACATGATAGCATCACAAAGCCAGATCATAACAACGTCAATGCTTCCTGCCTTGCTTTCATTAGAACATTTTCTCCTGTTTTACAGCCCGCCTAGACTTCCGCCAAAGTATTTCTGAAACTTTGGGTATGTTTCATGGCAGATAGGTTTTTTCTGCTCAAACATGCCCTTCTCTCCCCATCTTGATTAGGCTCAGCCTTAGCCCTTATCATAAATTTCATAGTAGCCTACTGAAGTCTATGAATCAACTATATTAATTAACTATCTCAGGCTTCCGTCCTAGACACATTTAATTGGAAACAAGTACAACTGGAAGTAATGAGACTATTTTCGGAGTATAGCAGTAATAGAATATACATAGCTGAATATAAGCCAGTTTCCTGACAGTATTTAGACTCAAATTTTAGATACTGGTTTTAGGGCTTTATAAGGCAAATGTCTAACCCTGATTTTATCCTCACAACCTGAGGGTCATTTGCTCTGACACCATTTGCCTGTGTCTGGAGAAATACATTGGTCTGAAAATAAAGCTTAGTGCTCACTGCAGCTATTTGGCAGAAAGAACTGGAGCATCTCATTTTATGTTCTAACATGCTGAGAAGGTATTGTGTCACATTCAGTGCGCTGGATGCCTTAGGGCAGAGGAAATTAAGCTTTGTGTCAGCTGGGCACATCCCCCAGACTCTTAGGCTTTGCTTTGTTTGCTGTACTCTAAGGCCTCTGGGACACTGGAGCAGAGCTGGTCTTGTGGTAGCAAGCATGAATTGTCCACTTGGCTAAGCTGGGTCTGCCCTGGTCTGCATTTGAATGGGAGACTACATGTGTGAGAACGGTAAGATATTCCATTCAGGGGATGGGGCCACTCTGGGAAGAGCAGAAGGTTCCAAGTTCCCTCTCTGGCTTCTCCAAGATAGGGCTGAGAGAGACTCCTGCCTGCAACCTTGGAGAAGCTGCTGCCAGTCTGTTCAGACAATACTGAGCTAGATGGACCAATGGTTTGACTCGGTATAGGGAAGCACATGAACCTTTTCGGAGGTCCTTTTACAGGCCTCCAAACAGGTTCGAAAGACCAGTGATTTGGCCGGTTTGAAGGCGGGGGGGGGTAACTTTAAGGACTGGGGAGGGTGCACTTCCCCTCCACCATGTTTCCCCCGCTGGCACTCTCTTTAAAAAGAGTCAGGTGGGGCAGCAGCATACCCCCCTGCCACCCTGTTGCCTTCTCGGACCCGAAGTGACTGGAAGTACCCAGTGCTCATGTTCATGCTGGGCACATGTGTGTGCATGTTGCGCACACGTGTACTGGGTACTTCCAGTCACTTCTAGGCCGAGGAGACAATGGGGTGACAGGAAGGTACAATGCTGCCCCGCCGGACCATTTTAAAAGAGAGCACCGGCAAGGGAAACGTGGTGGGGGGGGAAAGTGCACCTTCCACAGTCCTTAAGGTTACCCCCACCACCTTCGAACAATCAGGCGCTGGTTCCATGCACACCATTAACCACTTCCTATGTTCCTATGACATGGGAGGCATGGCCTATGGCAAAGCTGCCCAACTTTGGCCCTTCTGAAGCTGTTGGACTACAACTTCCATCATCCCTGACAACTGGCCACAGTGATTGGGGATGATGGGAGTGGCCACAGTGGCTGGGATGATGGGAGTTTTAGACCAATAACAGCTGGAGGACTGAAGTTGTGGAGCCCTGGTCTAGGGCCATGCCAGGCCATGCTATACCAGCCACTCATCTATTCTGAAATGGGCCCAGAACCTGTCAGAAAGCAGTGGGTCCTGGGACCAGTCCATAAGTGCTTTTACCAATAGGAAATATTGGTTCCAGCCCAGATTCTGGCTGGGGAACAACTCTATCCCTTAGTAAATGTCTTATCAATTAATACAACCTATGCAAAATAAGTAACATTAAGCCTGGAATCAAGGAAATGCGGTTATATAGCAAGTAGAGATGACTTATAATTTAATGTAAACTTCACATGAGGTAACTGAGAAAGGTTGCTTTATAGAAGCAACTGTGTCCATTCTCTGGGATTGAATACAGCACTTGAATCTCAGCCAAACCTTGACATTAGTATCCTTTATTCAGCTTGACAGAATACAGTAGGAAAGGGAATGGCACTGGGAAATAAAGTCTTAATTTCTAGATAATGGAAGTGTCATACCATGTTTACCATGGCTTTTATATTACATAAGCAACTGAAATATAACCAACTAATATGACAGCACTTCACAGCTATTTTTCACAATATACTAGATGAGATGAGGAGGGAGAGAGCAAAAGAAGAAAAAGCTCTTACCGTGGATAACAAGTGTAAGTGACACAAAGAGTTTCACACAGAACAAATGCTCAGGACAAAGTCATCTGATCTTTGTCAATGTCACTGACTTCACTAAAGGCAGATTTCAGAGACTAATTATATTGCTTTCCAAGGTTAATCAACAATCTAAACCTAAGGGCCTAGCCAGTGTATGAATGGAAACTTCATTTTGCGGGGGTGGTGGTGGTGGTGGAGGGGACAACCCTAAACTAAAATCTGTTTCTGTGGTGAGATTGACATTTTGTGAGGCAATGATTGCAGCCACATCTTCAGTCTAGGAGGACTGGATCAACTATTTCCCTGGCTGTTCTATATGGTAACGGTGTACCTCCACTCCTTCTCCATGAAATCATAAAGATATTTGATATATGAAAGATATGTCCCTATTCAGAGTGAGGGCAATGGCTTCTGAAGGGGCTTAATTTGCCCTTAGTGAAGTCAGTAGATAGTTGAATATGACAGGCCACACCATATCATAAAGTCTTGTTCACTATATGGTCACTAATTGGTTGGAGTCACCCATGTGACTGATTCAGGAACCATTGCCCTTTCTCTCAAGTAGTTTCATTTGCTCTCAGTGGCTGACATCCTGACTAAATTACTTGGTGGAAGTCCTATTGAAATTAAGTAGCCCTTTAGAGTAACTCCTGAGTATTTATGCTATTTATTTAATTAATTTATATACTACAAATTATAAATTTATATACTCTATATTATAGTACTAAGTTATAACTTAGTCTGGATGTTATCACATAAGCAAATGTGATTGATTACTCAGAGTTGTGATGTCTGTGATCCTTACATAATCTCTGACTACCTATGCGACTGGCTGAGAAAGAAAAACTAGTAATTTTTCAACAATTACTACAATTTAGATTTTTAGGGAGAATCTCTCTCTCACACACACACAGACACACCACACACTCTCCAAGATCAAAGCAGGAGAACATTGGGCAAAGGACTTTGTGAGTCAGCTGGATAGCCTGGGTTTTTTATCCCAGCTAAAAGTGAGGGAGGAAGACATGCATGTGCCTCTTCCCTCTCTCCTGGCACATGTGAACTCTTGTTTGTTTGTTTGTTTGTTTGTTTGTTTGTTTGTTTGTCACACTTCTATACCACCAAAAACTCACATCTCTGGGTTGTTAACAACAAACAAAAAGCGAAAACATTTAAAATAAATAACGAAAAATATAAAACAGTAGTTAAAACAAAATAAATGACATAGCAAAAGTTACAACAATTTAAATTTCTTAAAACAACATTTTAAAATGATGATAAAACTGTTAAAACAATATTTAATTAAGAGCCTGTGTGAATAGGTGCGTCTTTAAAGACTTTTAAAAAGTTGGCAGGGAAGGGGAGGCCCTATTTCAGCAGGGAGCACGTTCCAAAGCTCTAGGGCAGCAGCGGAGAATCAGAAAAATAAAAACAGGGATACTGGGAAAATCGCATTTGCCTAACAGAGGTTCTTTAAAATAAAAATCATAGCCTATTTAAGTATTACATATTTATTTATGCTGGCCTTGGGCCGAAATAAACCAATACATACATACATACATACACACATACATATTTATTGTGCATGAAGATGCTGGTACTAGAACAGTGTTTCTCTCTGGAAAACAATGAACAGATTCAGACAATGAATTTATTCCAATGAATATTTTGCAGTTAACGAGTGGTGGAATCAAACTGAACTAAGTTGTCAAATTGTGCATTAAATTAACAGCTTGGGTAGTGGTGTCATCATGAGGTGATATTTTCTTGATGTGGGAACTACATGACTTTTGTGATGTCTTACAGAAAAGTCATGATGACACCACAATTCATCACATCCTGAAAGTCCTTTGAAAGGTGGGGTGAGCATGTGATATCACTAGGCCTGTGCACCTGAAAAATGGTCAGATATGACATTACTCAATCTGATCCAACATAAAAGTTGTTGGAATCAAAATGAGAGCCTTTTAAAATAGTTGGATGGTCAGTTGTGTCAGATTTCAATTGTAAATATCTGGTTTAAATTGGAATTCCCGTTGGGATCAATGATAAACATTTAAAAAATCAGAAACTCCTGAATGGCTAGGCAGAAAGTGGTGAAATTTAGCATGATGGTAGTAGATGATGGTAGCATTACGTGTGTGGACATTGAAGGAACTTGGTCCACCCATTGATTTTTCATGATTTTTTTTTAAATTAAGTGCCATAACTACTTCATGAGCATGCCTTATTTGGAGGGAATTGCTTCTTGCATTCATATAAAAGTAGGACCCCCTTTTAGGCACCCCATGCTATAATTCTGGAATGACTCTTCCCCCTTGCTCAGCCTGTTCCAAAGGCAATTGCAACATTGTTTGCCTGGCTTCTAGAAACTCCCCAATCAGCTCTTTTTATTTCTGCCACATTCTACAATTCCAATAGAAATCTGAAACAACAGAGATTCCATTCCAACATTTCTGGCACATGACCATGGTTCTAATTTTTTCATTCGTGTGCAGAATGAATTTTGGTCCAGGCGGCAGTATCAATGCAGTGTGTGTGCACATGTATTCAGGGTGGGATCTTCCTGATTCAACCTAAGCAGAATCTAAAATTGACTGAGTGGACATCAAAAAATGTGTGAGTGCACACACGTGCACACACCTTAGAGGAAACACTGCATATAACCAATGTCGACTCCAACCACACTGACAGACTGGCATGACTGCATAGTCCTAGGTATCACCATTTTCCTGTAATGCAGCATTCAGGTGATTGCTTTTCCAAACCTCACAACTTGGTGACTTTTGCCAACTCAATTGTTCAGTTAATTCACATTACACAACAATGTTTCAAGAAATCAACCAACATATCTTTACTGCAGATGGCTGTACAGCCGGGGTGGGGGAGAGAGAATGGCAGTTGCATAGGCAGCCATATTGGAATTGGTGGCCATTTTAGATTTTGAACAAACATGGCAGGGGCTCCATATCTAAATTTAATCAGTTGGAAAGTGGTGGCATGTTGTCCTAAGGCTTCCAGCTTTTAGAACCAGAGTTGAGGGTAGGAAGCTCCTCCCTCTCTTCATCTCCGATTAGCTGCCGTGGCTGTCCTGCATGAGAAGGAGGAAGCCTGTGCAGCCTGATCCTCCCCCCGTTTCAGGCTCCCAGACTCCAGATCACGATTGTCTGGAAGAATGGTGGGGTGGGGGTGGGGGCAAACTGTGGGTCGATTTTGCCTGTTCTGTGCAAAAGCAGCCATTGAGTTGTTCTCAGATTACCTGTTGGTTCCTGGGACCTGCTTACCGGTATAAACCCACGTACTTGCCTGTCAGTCTTGTCAGGTCAGTCTTGCTTCATCACCAGACCTCTGGTACAGGATTCTTAGAAGAAAGAACATTAAACCTTGATGCTTATTGCAAGGTCAGCACAAACTGTCCAGATTAACACTGCAGGCCACATCACATACATATAGATCTTTCTTAGCTGGTCTTTAAAAAATATTGGCATACATTATTTAAGTTTCTTTCCAGTATTGCATAGATGCGGGGAATAGATCTAGCATAAAGTCTACGGGGGGGGGGGGACTTTGCCACCTCGCTGGGTTTTAAAATAATACATACTTACTGTTTGTTTTTAAATTTGAAAATACAAAAGCTCTTGCTGCCCAGGGCTTTTGGGTAACTCTGTTTCAGTATTCTGACATGGTACTACACATCCAAGCGATGAACTAAAAGTCTTTGCTCAGCAAGAGTCTTAGCATTTAATTATGCTCCTGGCAGCAGTTTAGGCTTTTATGTTGCTTATTAACATTCATCTCTTGTATCTTTTATTTCCAGCAGCAAAGACAGTTGAGCAACTTATATTTTCTTTTCTACTTCTCTTAAAGAGATAGTATGGCGAGTTTCACTATCGGTGAGACCTGCCGTAAGGGGGTTTGCTGGGAGAGTGGGCTTAGCCCGCTCTCCCCGCAGATGATCAAGGCTGAAGCCCTGGGCGGCCAGATCAGCCCGCTGCACACATGACTGCTGGCTTCATCATGGAGCCAGTGGGGGGCTGCAGGGATCGGGGGCTGTGTGGCCCCCAGAAGTTCCAGGATGCCCCACACAAGCGTGCAGGGCATGCTGGAGAGACCCCCGAGCCTGGGAGGCTGCTTGCAGCCTCCTGATGGGGGTCTCCTTGTGTGTTGCCGCGGCACGGAGCCGCACCACAGTAAAACAAGATTGGAAAACCTGGGTTAGCAGAGCGCTCGCTCCGCTAACCTGGGCTAAGGGGAGGGGTATTTAAGCAGGTTACTCGCTTTGGTGAAACCAGGCTCGCCTGTGAGTCTAATGGTTCCCATGGTCTGTGGAAAGCGGGCTAAGCTCCTTTAGCCTGCTTTCCACTGATCGTGAGAATCAATTCAGTGTGTGTGTGTGTGTGTGTGTGTGTGTAATGTGACTGAGGGAAGTATGGCCAAACATGGTTTAGATGCTTAAGATCAAGGGTTCCCAATGTGTGGGACTCCAGATGTTGCTGAACTACACCTCTATGCTTGCTGCAAGATGTTCTCCACAGTCAACACTTGGTAAACTAGTTTTTTTTACATGCTGTCCAGTGAGAGTGTCAAATGAATCCATTGCCTGTTAGAACCAATAGGATGAAATTTCTTTCCAAAAGATCCACATATTGTCAATCTGTTCCAAAGTTATAGTTTCCTGAACCTAAAGCTGCACTTCTGTTTGTGTAATGTACAACATACATTTTCAGCTCTACTCCCTTTTGCATTTCAGATTTGTCATTCTACATGCTTAAATGAATGTAGTATGAGCACTGTTCGGAGGGCATGTGTGCTTTTCCTTTGGATTCTACATGTTGATCAATGCTAACACTAAAGAAATATGCTGAATGGCATATCTTTCATGTGCAATAACCTATACAAGACAAGTTAATATTGATTAGCAACATTTTTTTATGTTGTGCCATTATGCTTTCAAATGAGTGCAGTGGTGGGGAAAGACTATGTATCAATAAAATATTGTGTGTGTGTGTGTGTGTGTGTGTGTGTGTGTGTGTGTGTGTGTGTGAAATTAAAATAAGAGTGTGTGCTTGCAATCCCTTTTTGATCTCAGCAAGAACACTAGCCTCCCTGGTCAAAACCAACCAAGCAAACACACAAAATCCCTGTTTGTTCTCAGCCAAAACACTTAGGCTCAGGGGCGTAGCTAGGGGAGAGGGGGCCTGTGTTCATACCTCTCTCTGACGGCCCCTCAGAGTGAGGGAGACAATGGAGAAAATAGGGAGGGATGGAGCTGGACGGCCATCAGGAGCTGGGGGCCCGTGTTCTTTGAACCCTTTTGCTCAATTATAGCTACACCTCTGCTTAGGCTTCCTGGTCAAAACAAACAAAAAATCAAATATCAAAAAAATCAAAAGAAAAAAACCTGTTTGGAATTAAAACCTCCCAAACAGAAGTCTTTCCTGCTATCTATCTATCTATCTATCTATCTATCTGTTCAATTTATATACCGCCCTTCCAAAATGGCTCAGTGTGGTTTGCAACAAAATAAAACCAATTAAACAACTGAACAGCTAAAAAGCCCCTGAGATCCAGGACAACAATTTAAAACAATTTTAAAACAGTTTTTCAATCATTTAAAACCCTAAAAACCCAGGCCAAACAGATAGGTCTTAATGGCTCTCCTGAAGGACAGTAATGATATCAAATTAAAGATTTCAGCTGGGAGTGCATTCCACAGCCCAGGAGCAGCTACAGAGAAGACCCGCCTCTGAGTCGTCACCAGGTGAACCGGTGGTAACTGGAGACGGATCTCCTCAGATGACCTTAATGTGCGGTGGGGATCGTGCAGAAGAAGGCACTCTCTAAGATAACTCGGACCTAAGATGTTCACGGCTTTAAAGGTAATAACTAGCACTTTGTATTTTGCCCAGAAACATATCAGCACCCAGTGTAACTGTTTCAAAACAGGCATAATATGGTCTCTGGTTGGTCTCTGGTTGCCCCAGAGACCAATCTGGCTGTCGCATTCTGAACTAACTGAAGTTTCCAGACTATGTACAAAGGCAGCCCCACGTAGAGCGCATTGCAATATTCGAGATGGGAGGTTACCAGCTGATGCACCACTGTTTCGAGGTCATCCTATTCAAGGAATAGGTGCAGCTGTCGAATCAGCCAAAGCTGATAGAAAGCACTCCTGGCCATGGCCTCCACCTGAGATACCAGAGAGAGGCCTGGGTCCAGGAGTACTCCCAAGCTATGCACCTGCTCCTTCTTAGAGAGTGCAACCCCATCCAGCACAGGAAGATCTAACTCACCCCTCAGATTCTGAGTCACTACAATGAGCACCTCCATCTTGCTTGGATTCAGCTTCAATTTGTTATCCCTCATCCAGCCCATTACTGCCTGTAGGCAGGCATTTAGAGAATGAGTGCCATTTCCTGAAGTTGAAAAGGAGAAGTAGATTTGGGTGTCATCAGCATACTGATAACATCCAGCACCAAATCTCCTGATGACCTCAGCCAGCGGTTTCATGGAGATTTTTTAAAAGTATTGGTGACAGAATGGAGCCCTGAGGGACTCCATGTAACAGCCCCCATTTTGAGGAGCAACTGTCAGCAATCTCCACCATCTGGAATCTAACCGAGAGGCAGGGGTGGAACCACTGCAAATCAGTGCCACCTATCCCCAACTCCCCCAGGTGATCCAGAAGGATACCATGGTCGATGGTATCAAACACCACCGAGAGATCCAGCAGAACCAGCAGAGTCACACTCCCTCTGTTGATTCCCCGGTAAAGGTCATCCATGAGGCCGACTAAGGCTGTCTCAACCCCATAGCCAGCTATAAAGCCAGTTTGAAATAGGTCTAGAAAATCAGTTTCCTCCAAGACTGTCTGGAGCTGGTCAGCCACCACCCTCTCAATCACTTTGCCCAACCAAAGGAGATTGGAGATTGGCCTGTAACTATCCATCGCTAAGGCATCCAGGGAAGGCTTCTTTAGAAGTGGTCTAACCATTGCCTCCTTCAGACAGGGAGGCACCCTACCTTCCCTCAGCGATGCATTTATGATATTAACTAGGCCACCTCCAACAATCTCCCTGCTAGATAGAAGCAGCCAAGTCGGGCAAGGATCCAGAGAACAGGTGGTAGGCCTCAGTGCCCCAAACAGCTTGTCCACATCCTCAGGAGTCACAGATTGAAACTGATTCAATCTAATACTGCAAAAGGGATCACTGGACACCTCCTCCATAGACCTTGCAGAAATAGTGGAGTCCAAGTCGGCCCAAATACAGGAGATCTTGTTCGCAAAGAACCCATTAAAAGCATCACAGCAGAATGAACTCGGGCATGGATTTGAGGTAGAAGGAGAAGAAATCAAACTCCTCACAACCCAGGATTGCTCCGCTGAGTGCGAACCTGCAGTCACGATGCACACAAACCAAAATCTCTTTTTTGCTGCACGCACCACCACTATATAAGTCTTTAAATGGGTCACATACTGTATCCTGTCAGATTTGAACCGAGTTCTCCTCTACTTGTGCTCTAGTCACCAACTCAACTGCTTCAGCCCCTGCAACTCCTCAGTATACCAAGGGTACATTTTTGAAGCAGGTCAGAAGGGACGCTTAGGAGCAATCGTGTCTACTGCCCTGATGAGTTCTCTGTTCCAGGTTCCCACCAGGGCATCGACAGAATCACCAGCCACACCAACATCAAAATCCTCCAAGGCCTTTTGAAATCCTAGTGAGTCCAGCTGCCTTTTTGGACGGACCATCCTAAAAGGTCCACCACCCCTGCAGGGGTGGATTGTGGCTGTGAGACCAACCTTAACCAGTTAGTGGTCCGTCCATGACAATGGGGAAACCACCGGATCCCCCACCCATGGAATAACCCCCTGATCTGAACAAAAGATCAAATTGAGTGCATGGCCAGCAACATGAGTTGGATCCGAAACTAATTGAGATAGGCCCATAATTGTCATGGAACTCCTGAGCTGCACCAGACAAGCCAGCCCCAAAGTGGATATTGAAGTCCCCCAGCACCAAAAGTCTAGGAGACTCCAACACCAACTCCGCGACCAGCTCCATCGGCTCAGTTAGGGAGTCAGTTGGGCAGCGGGGTGGACGGTACACCAACAGAATCCCCAATCTATCCCTAGTTCCCAGGCACAAAAATATGCACTCAATATACGTCAGCTGTCTTACAGGGTCCCTGGTAAGGGAAATGGTATTCTTATGGACCACAGCCACTCCTCCCCCACCCCCGCCCACATCCTCTGGCCTGCTCCACAACAGAATAACCTGGTGGGAGAAGCTGAACCCACACTGGAGCACTCGCCTCCCCCAAACAGGTCTCAGTTATACATGCCAGGTCAGTTCCCTCATCCACGATCAAATCGTGGACAATTTTGGTCTTATTCTGAACTGACCTGGCATTGCAGAGGAGCAACACCGGACTCTGTGGGTTGTCGGAGCTGCTCCCCAAGGCCTGAGAGTTGACAAAGCAGTTGGAAGTAGAAACAGTAACAAAATTACTGATTTCCCATCCCCTGTAACAGCCAGCTGCTCTGACAGCGCCAATTCCTCTATTCCCCACCACTACAGTAATACCTGCCCCAGAGCCGCTGGGTACACCCCCAGCACCATCCCAATCAAGAAAGCCCAAACACATATCTGCAAAAGGCCTGGTACAACCCAACCCCCAGCCCTCAGTCTCACTCTTGAAGGCCTAGACTCAAAGGTCGGCCCCCTTGGGTGGCCAGCTTCAGTGGCTGCCTACAGGCAGCCCAACGGCTACGCCTTTGGTGAGCCTCCTTGCTTTTAATTCGACAAGCTCCAACAGCCACTCCTCCCACAAGCAGTTCCTGGGGCAGGCGACAGGTGTTAATGTTCAGCAACTTGGGGGCTGGCAACCAGCCAGCTAGAGCTTGGCAACAGACAAGCAGGCTACTCCCTATCTAGGCTGGAAGCTCCACAGGAGGCAGAGGGGCCAGTTGGCGAGTCCCGGCAAGGCAGATAGAATGGCCTTGGACCTCCTGTTACCTCCCAGTAACAGGAGGTCCAGGAGGTATTTTCTCAATAAAGTGGCAGGCAAAGAGTACAACTGGTCTCTGGGGCCCTCTGGTTCATCCCACCTCTTGCCAACCATGTAGCAGATTTCAGCCCAGCCTTTGTCTCAAAGCAAGCCCAAATGCCGAGAAGAAAAATGCTGAATCATTCCCTTCATTTTGCTCAACAAAGGCTGTTCCTTTTAAAAACTTAAACTGCTTCCTCAGTAGCTGATTCGCTGCCACCAGACCCTTATTATTACAGGATCCCCCTCCCCCTATTTAGGTGAATGTCCAGGGAGACCCTCCTTCCATTTTCTAAGGGAAAAGTCCAAAAGTCCAAAGAGTGAATTGCTGAGCAATGAATCTTGAGATGTGTCTGCTCCAGAGTAAAAATCCTTTTTCCTGAGTTAAAAATCCACTCAGAGGCAGATGAAATACAAAGAGCAAAAAGAGAAAACCTTATTCAAAATACTACAGACTGCTTCATTCTGAGGCTTCCTCAGCTTTAAGTTACAGGGAAAAGGAACACTAACAACAATAATACTTCAAAAAGCACCCTCAGATGATATTGGGGTGGCACACTTTTAAAATTGTGGTTACCCAGTTGCAAAGAACCCAAATGTAAGAAAATACAAAAAGTACCTTGGAGAGCCTACAGAGACTTTTGCAATGCCCTAGTTGGAAAGGGGCACTGGTTCATTTTCCTTGGCTTAGTTAAGTTACAGGAAAACACACAATAGACCAATTGTAAAGATTTGCAAAGCACACCAAAGTAAAATAAGAAGTCTAACGTGAGCTAACTTGCAAACTGTTCCCTAGATTAAGCATTTCCCCAAAGCCAAAGCCCTGGCTTCTCTCCTGAACTCACCAAATCCACGGTAGAGATTTCAGGCCCCTGCAGTCCTAACTTCCCAGGATTGCAGTCCTCTTGGTTGCCGCCATTGCCTGGCCAGCCAACCTGTTGCTCACCCTGCTTAGCTCCAACTGAGGACAAAGACACACTTCTTTTCCTGCCACAAGGCCCTCTAGGTACTGCCTACCGTGTGCTGAGGAGCTGTTCCCTAGCCTGTCAGTCAGGACAGGGTTCATTTCTGGTTCACTCTTTAGGGTAAGGGAGGGCCAATTGCTACAAGAATGCAGCACTATTTGTTGTGACACTGCCTCTTACATGCTTTGCACATAAGTGGGCATGCAAGATCAAGTTTCTGGCAGCTGCAAACATTAATCTTACAAAACCTTTTACAATTTCAAGAAATTAATTCACACACAGTGAATTGGTTTTCTGGAAATGCCCCAAACTTCCCATCCATATTCTCCACTTAAAAACTATCCCCATATTTCCAGGAAGTTTTTCACAGGCTTTTAAAACCCTTTAGCTTGCATCTCCTCCGGAATGGAGGGTGTGCGTTCACATATCAGGCAGATTTACCCTACATGCTGTCAGGGAGCACTTCACAAACAATTTGAGTTTTTCACTGTCTGATTTATATCTGGGTTAAAAAAATCCACTTTTTGCTTCAGGGTTTTAGGATAACTTTGAGTTTGCAGTAAAGCCTCCCAGAAAATTCATGGTAAAGCCTGCTGTGTGGAGAACTCCCAGGAGTAAGTATTCAATTTGAGAAGATGTAGCTTTTCTCCAGATATGGCCACACTGATGACATGCTCTTAATAGAGATGTGCAATTCATTTTGATCTCAAATTGATTTGGGTTGAATTGGGGCAATTTGGTGATTTGATCTCAATCGAACCATCCTCAAAATAAAGGGCTAGATTCAGGCTTGAAGATAATCACCCTCAATTTGACACAAATCAATTTGGGTGATTTAAGCACCATTTTGAGGCCCATTTTTCCATGGAGAGCTGATCTATCAATTGGGGTCAGCTGGCAGACCAGCCCTCCGAGGTGGGTAGACATGCCAAGTCTCATCTGCCTGCCAACAGAGGGCTTGTCTACCTGCTTACCCCAATTGGTAGACCAGCTATCCCTGGAAAAAATGGGTCTCAAAATGGTGCTTGAATCACCTGAATCGATTCAAGTGATTCAACGGTGATATTTATTTATTTATTTCATTTCATTTATAAACCGCCCCATTCAGAGGCTCTGGGAGGTGTACAACAACTTTTTAAAAAATAAAACCCACAATTCAAACACAATGCTAAAAACAATTAAAAAATGATTAAAACAATTTAAAACCAATTAAAATACTTTTAAAAACAACAACACTTTACAAGCCTTGGCAGGCCAGGCCAAACAAATAGGTTTTTAGGGTTCTCTTAAAGGGAGCAGTGAGCCTAAACTGTGGTTTAAACAGTGAGCCTAAACAGTGAGCCTAAACTTAGACAGTGAGCCTAAACTGCGGATATCTGCTGGGAGTGCGTTCCATAGACCAGGAGCAGCTACAGAAAAGGCCCAGCTGTCTGTCTCAATGATTCATTGAGTCAGACAGCCAAGCCGGCTATTTTCAATTGATCAGTTTGATGATTCATGCACACCTCTAGCTCTTAGTATATGTTATTTCATTGCTGCTGCAGATGGTGAAATGTTTGACACTGACCTGTGATGTGAAGTGAAAAGTAAATTTACTGCTTCATGTATTATTCACTTTTCTCTGTAAACAGCTCTGTGAATTTTTGTTGAAACGTTGTATATAAATATTCGTAGTCATAGTTGTTCATCCACACTCACTGAATCACCTGTTGCAGAGTATCAGACGACAGTGAACTGTTCTAGAATATTCAGTATTGCTCTTGGTATGTGTCCAGCCAGGCTCCCACTACAAGGACAGGCTGGGCGGTTCAGGCCTCAGATCAAGGAAAGGGGAGGAGGTTACGTGCCACCCTGGTCCTCCTCCTTTCTGGGCTTGTTGGTCCAGGTGTCTATCTCTCTCCAGAGGTCCTACTGTACTACCCCACAATACAGCCCTCTCATCCCCAGCCATCCCCTTTATATGCCTGTTCACTAGCCACACACACTCTTGGGTGAGGCCAATCAGAGGCGTAACTATAGGGGGGGCAGGGGAGGCACGTGCCCCGGGCGCCATCTATTCTGGTCACGTGGGGGGCACCGGCATGACAAAAAAATTTTTTTTTAATTTTTTTTAAAAAATTTGTTAATACAAATGTTTCCTGCTCAGTGCAGCAGTGCTGTAGCAGTAAAGGGAGTGTGTCGGTGCCCCCTCCCCCACGAGCAGTCCCTTCCGCGCCGCCCGCACCCCCTCATTGCTTTGCTGGCGCCTGGCGGCCAGTCAGTGGCCTGGCTTGGCGGCGGTGGCGGGCGCTTGTGAGGAAAAACCTAAGTATAATGTAGTATGTTGCGGGGGGCGCCATTTCAGTGCTTGCCCCGGGCGCCGTTTTCCCTAGTTACGCCTCTGAGGCCAATGCCCTCCTTTATTCCCCATAATGCTTCATCTCATACAGCTGCCGCTGGGCTGATCCCCATGCCTCCATCTGGGGAGGAGGCCTCCTCCAGAAGGGTGCCTTCTCCCTTCTAGAGGTGCACCACTGATGTCATCTTGGTGCGCCTCCATGGCAGCTCTCCCTCAGAGCTGCCCAGCTCTTGATGGCTCCATGGCTAGGGCTCCTGGCTGTTTCGGCCTGTCCTTGGCCAGGGGGTGGGGAGGGGTGGACTCAACTTCTGCCTGTCTGTGGGCCCCTTCTTCATGGCAACTGTCTGCTCCTGCCTCCACAAATTGGCTACTGACCTTTCTTCACCAAAGCCTCATTCAGATGTTATCAAATAATCCCACTGTGTACAGTGATGTGTAGGGGGAGGAAGACTCACCCCTGTTGTGTCAATCAGCAGTGCACCCTATTGCTCACACTTACAGTGGGGCTAGTCTGAGAGGGGAAAGCCCAAAGCATGATGGTGGGAACTTCCATGATTGCGAGACTGGATTGACTCACCTGCAGCTAACCCCAGCCACTGTCTCTCTAGGACAGGGCTGCTCAACTTTGCCCTCCTGCAGATGTTGGCCTACAGTTCCCATAACCCCTGACTATTGGCCACTTTGGCTGGAGCTTATGGGAGTTGTAGTCCAAAAGCCGCTGGGGGACCTAAGTTGAACAGGTCTGCTCCAGGCAGAAATGGAACTGCGGCCACTTGGCCATAAGCAAGCCCTATCAAAAACATATCCCTAACCAGGCAGAAATCAAAATCTAGAAAAAGACTAGCCCTAACAAACTCACCTCCTCCTTTCCCCATATTTGCATATTGATCTACTTACATGCTTGTTTGCTTGTTTAGGAAAGAAAACAAAGGTTTGCTGCCTTCCCTGGTCTGTACCTTGCCTTCACAAGAGCTATCTAGCTTCCTCAATTGTTCCTCATAAGACTTGGTTTCCAGACCCCTCACCATCTTTGTTGCCCTCCTCTGAAACCTGCTAAGGCATTTGTTACCATGCAGAGTTGTGGTTGCACTACTGACCCTTTATTTGCATTAGACATGGAAATAAGTTTTTCTGATTGACTTTGCACAGACTCTGCCTCTTGCTCTTTTGTAAGATTGGTTCACATCATAAGTCCTCTTCGGACATCATAAGTAAAGACGAACACAACTGCAATCATGAGCAGCAGGCTGTGGGGATGAGTGATGAGGCCAAGGTGGGACACTGCATTTGGGCACAGCATCTGTAGTTATAATGTCTGAAGAGGGCTGGAGAGAAGGACTGATTACTTAGACTTTAAAGGGCCTGGGTGTTTTTCTTCTTCTCTGCTCTAATCCCCTCTTCTCTTTCTCCTGACAAGAAGGCAGTTGTGCTGTGTCATAGAAGACATTTTTGCTGTGTCATAGAACTTCTGGAAAGGAGGTAACAAAATAATATTTGTGCCCTGATTCTTTATAGTATTATGAGGCAAAGGATGTTGGTTGACATTCTGACTAATGCAGCATGAGTGCAATGTGGGGAGTACTGGTGGTGCTGATGAGTTTGACTAATGCAGCACCAGTGCACACATGGGGGGATGGTGTGGAATTTTGGCAACCTCTCCCACCGCCAGAAGAGTACTGTGTACTGTACCACCCAAAAATATACTTCTGAGGGTTGTATAACCCTCAGGGACATATTTCCAGTGGGACAGATGACTTCCTGGGCAAAGCAGAAGTTGAATCACTACATCTGCATTATTCCTCCTCTCCCTGGATACAGATGTGACTGGTAGAGCTGGCAACAGCTTTTCCAGTCTGTTGCTACAAGTCAGACACACTGCACATCCTACCTGCATCTGACATTCCTTTGCTGGGAAAATGAATGGCTTCTGCACTGTTGCTGTAGCTCAGCATGGTGAGGAGGAGGAGAGATATGACAGTGTTAGGAGATAAAGCAAAACCAGAACGAGGCTGAAGGACAAAAGAGGGAAGAAAGAGACCCAGCAAAGAGAGACTTGGGGAGGCAGAGAATGAGGAAATGATGGGGTTTAAGAGAGATGGTAGTCTGTTACATAGTGCACTCATCGCTGCACTACCAGGGGTGAAAGAGATTGCAAGGTGAAGAGAAAGCACCATACACGACAACATGTCCCTATGCTGTTAACTAGGCAAAGAGGCACCTTTTTAATGTAGTGATTCTCTTATATTTAGCGGGGGAAGAGCAGCTGGCCCTATCCACCCCCAGCACAGCATCCCTCCAGTGGCTGTTGTTGGTGTCTATCTTATGTTTCTTTTTAGATTGTGAGCCCTTTGGGGACAGGGATCCATCTTACGTATTATTTCTCTCTGTAAACTGCTTTGGGAACTTTTGTTGAAAAGTGGTATATAAATATTGGTTGTTGTTGTTGTTGTTTTCCCATTCATCTGAATGGGAAAATAGGGACATGTTAGCAGGTAGGGAGCACAATGTGATGCGGACCAAAAAGGGGTGTGGCATGGGCTGCAGAAAGATGTCAGGGGAGCAAAGGGGGAGTTACAGAGATGATGTACAAGAAGTCAAGTATATGGTGAGGACAGGAATAGCTGGGGAATGGAGGTACAGAGAAACCTGTGGGTAGGAAAACTGAGAAAATGCGAGTTTGCGAAAGCGGGTGCAGCATGACCTGTGCTGGTGCAAAGATAGGAGAGTAAAAAGCATGTAAGAGGGAATCGCTGGGATGACTGAGATATTGGGCTGAGGTGAGTCAGTAAAAGGCAAAAGAGGAGAAAGCAGAGATAAGGGTGCAGTCCTGTGATGGGAGGCAGGGCCTGGAGTGGTGCAAAGAGGAAGATCATCACTAGCGAGGCTGCTAGGTACTAACTTTTTGCTTAACTACCCTCTTTTCACTTTCTATACCCCATTACCCCTCAATAATAGTTAAAGAATTAAATAGTTTTAATTTTAATGAGTTTTATTCTGGTTCGAATTTTATTTCAATTGTTTGATTATGCATTTTTTATTTTCATGTAAACTACCCTGAGCCACTTTAGGAAGGGCAGTATATAAACTGAATGAATGTCCTTTCCAATGCATTAATATAGCTATGGGCTGATCTGTAACCATTTGAAGCTATTTCCCCCCACTTTAAGCCAAGCATAGTCAGGAAGGGTGGTAACTACGGCACTTCAGAACAGAACCACTAGCAGAATATAGTGTGCACTGTGGGTCACAGAGCAAGAAAAGGAGGGCTTAGAGTGCATGAGTTAAAAAGAGACCACTGAGTTGAAAATCTAATAAATATTCTTTTATTGTGGTTAATGTAGCAGTCCAGCTTTCTGAGCAAAATCTAAGCACACACAAAGAAGTGTAGCTTCAGGGCTACAGAAGTTGAGATGCTCAGTATTCTTCATGTGTTATGGCCATACAGGATCTAAGCTGTTTCTGTGATAACTGTTCTGTATCTCCTGGCATGGTACATTCCTACAGCAAAACTACACTCCAGCTGTTTATAGGACTGATGTGTCATAATTTAATTTCTCTCTCTTTTAAATTTTTAAATTATACCACACACACACACACAGCACCAACTCTGCTTCCTTTTAATCAAAAGAGGAAAAGGCAGTTTCATCAGCAAATAGGTGCCATTTGTTGCCAGATCATCTGACGAATATTCGTTAGAATTGGCAACATCCTGCTATTGCAGCAGTGCATAGAATTTGGGACATTTCCAGAAAGTGAACTTTCATAGAATAGTAAAAACTTTGAAACTCATACACTGATACTTGTGCTGGTCCAGAGAGCACATTCATCACTTGGTGACAACAATATCAAGTCATGACTTACAGATGGAACATGTTTTCCCAAATCAACTCAAGCACATTTTTCAGTACAGTTAGTTCAGCTGCCAGACCTCAAATGTATAGTAGTCAACTGTTTAGTACTGACATCTAGACATAAGAATGATATCAAGATTCACAATTTAATCCCAACACATTTTGCAAAAAGCTCACGAAACAAGGGTGACCTTTTCAGTACATTTGGTCTGACTGGAATCACATTCCATCTGTTCCCTGCGGGTTTGTGGCTCTGTTACCGCTCATGTTACAGAACGAGACAAAGGTTAGAACTACACACAAAGAAGCTGCTACATTTTGCATAGTGCAGGAACTGTTGGTGTGTTGCTGCATCCTTGTAAAAAGAAAAAAAAAAGACAATACAAAACAATGGCAATACAAGCACAGGTGATAGATAAGACCCTGTTGAAAAGAGCATAGCACCAATGCCAGTAGGGAAATAACATTTCCCCCTTTGATTTGATGTGATGCATTGTGAAAAATTGTAACCTAGCATATATCTTATTCTTATATCTATTTCCAAAAGAGCTGGAAATGTTACTATCCTTATGGATGGAGAACCAGAACACCTGAGGCAAAGTGGGAGGTACCAGCAGACTCGGGGTGACCCGCAGATGCATTAGTTTCACAAAACTCTGATGGAAAAAAACTAAGGAGGCCACTTCCCCCTGCCCACAAAAAAACACCCATCTCCATGTTAGTCAATAGGACAGAACGTTGGTGAGCTCATACGGTTAGGAGGGTGGAGCTAATGGACCTCAGTAGCTAAGATGGGGAGCGAAGGAGGGCTTCAGCAAAAAGAGCAGGGAAATTTTCAGCTTGAGGAATATCCCCTCAAGTCAGTCACTCTTCTGCTTCAGAGGGAGAAAGCTGTCTTATAGTCTCCACAGAAGAAAATGCTAAAATGGTAGCTCCCTCAGCAGACACATGTATTCATCCAAGCTTTTAACTAGATTTGTAGAATTGTGGATTTTAAAATAACTGTTATTAAATGCCCAGAGATGTACACTTGGGGTGGTATACAATCAAATATACTAAATAAATAAATTAAAAACAATGTGAACTGTTCAGTGTGGAAGTTCCATTTCTCCCCCATATGTATTTCAGTTCAGAGAGGCAGAAGCTACTCACCACTTCAAAGTCTTTATTATCAATTCTGAGGCTGGTTGCTGTACCTGTTGCCATTAGTTTAGTCTTCTTTACATTTAGCCATAGTCCCATTTTTTCACTGTGCTCCTTGGCTTTCATTACTAGTGCTTGCAGATCATCCAATTTCTCAGCTATCAGAGTGGTGTCTGTCATCAGCATACAGGTTATTGATGGTTATTGATGTTCCTTCCTCCAACGTTAAAACCACACTAATCTTTTTCAATCCAGCTTCCCTCAGTATATGTTCCGCATATAAGTTGAATAAATAAGGAGAAAGTATACAGCCTTGTCTTACTCCTTTGCCGATCTGGAACCAGTCTGTTTCACCATGTTCCGTCTGGACTGTGGTTTCCTGTTCTGGGTATAGATTTCTCATGAGAACAATGAGATGTTCTGGGACACCCATTTTCCTAAGGATAGTCCACATCTTGACATGGTCGACGCAATCAAAGGCTTTTCTGTGGTCAATAAAGTACATATAGGCTTGCCTAAATATCTCACTTAAGCAATGGGAGTTATTTGTCACCTGGGTGGGGCCCAGGATAAATGAGGAAGATTATGTCGATAGTGGCTGACCTCATGTGCAATTCTAATGGAGACATTAGAACTTGCAGCGCCACAACTACAGACCTGGAAGCAGTGGCTCTACTGTCGGGAACAATGGCAGCACAGCCAGTATCACTTTATTTATTCCCATTGAATTTATTCCCATTTATTTCCCAATGGGGAAAGGGGCAGTGATGCAAGTAGCACTACCGTAGCTTCCTTACAGCAGCACTGGTTCTTCTGGGACTGCAGCAGCAGCACTGCACAGTCTAATGACTCCTTTAGAGCTGTGTATCATGTTGATCAGTATATTTAAAATAAATGTATCGATGTTGGTTTTGAACCAGTCATACTTTTTAAACAGTCTTTGAGCAAAAAAGAAATGAAAATCTTTACATAGTTAAAAAGAAAAATATAAATAGAAAATCAATTACACATAAATGGATAACAGCTTTGGAATAATTATACATAGAAAAAATAAAAATAAAATAACAGCATTGGAAAGGCCTAAGTGTATATACATAATTTAAAGTTAACACTAAGGAACCCAAAACTGTATTCTATTCTTTTGAAGTTCATAATCTGGTGACCACATACCAAAATTTAGCTACAACATATGAAAAAGTTGCATCTTTATCTGCTAATAAATATGCTACAACAAGATCTTCAGGTTGTCCCCTCATATCTTTTATCAGTGGACTGATTAATTGAAACCTCAAGTTTCGATATATTGAACACTTTAAAAGTATGTGGGCCATGGTTTCAATTGCCTTTCCACAGAGGCATTTCCATTCTTCATATAATAGTTTCAAATATTTCCCATAAAGCATTGCAGACGGGAAAGCGTTGAACCTGGCCCTGGAGAAAGCCCATCTGAATTTACTCAAGGTGATTGCAAATAAATACGTTGCTGGGGCAAGATCCGTCTTAGCATATACTTGTTTATAAAAAGGTGGTAAACAAGCCTTCTCTTCCTGAATGTCTATGTCAACCAATCTCTGTCGTACTAAACCTCAGGCTGTATTCTCAGCGCTCTCTAGCAATAGAGTGGGTGATAGGCCGCATTGGCAAAGTTTATGGGGTTTTTTTGCGAGACCACGATGCCTGAGGCTCAGCCGCAAGAAGCTTTGGAATTAGCCCTAATAGATGCAGACGAAGTTTAATCCAATAAAATATCCTTAGGAGCCAAGCCCTGGTTTCCAATTTAAGTATGCCCGCCTCCATGCATATCACCGAATTGGAAACGCAGATGGGTACACCAAATACAGTTCTTAAAAAAACAGTTTGAATTTTTTCCATATCTTTAAAGCTGGTGTACGGTCCCAATTGTGTCCCATAAAGGAGTTGGGGAATCGCCTTAGCCTTATAAAGTTTAATGGCTGCGGGAATGTAATTCCCTCCCTTTTGGTTTTGAACATTTAAAGCCCTTTACAGCTTGGAAGCTGAACAGAGTTGCCAGGTCAGATGCATCCCAAAACCTGTGATGTCATCTTAAAAAATAAAAATATGTATTTTTGATTCCCATCTCCACCCCCGAACATAATAAAACACAGTGGCCTACCTGATGCGCAGTGTTCCGATGCCAGAATGCTCTGTACCGGGGCTGCTGTGGATGTAGACAGGCCTAGCACTATTAGGAACGAGCAGTTATGCGAGTAGCACTTCCACGGTTACTCACATAGCAGCGAGTGGAAATAACTGTGGGAATGCTGCTTGTTCTTAACACTGTCGGTACTACTTCTTGTCAAATCCAAGGGGAAAAGTTGTGGTATGCAAGGCCAAGGCAGTGGGGTGGAATCAGGAATATTAATAGTTTAATGAAACAGATGTTATGTACAGAGAGGCAAGTGCAGACTGCTTTTCTGTGCTCTTGCTGTGGGCTGTTTGTTAGCCCCGCCTCAACTCCAGGACTGGAATACAAGTAACTAAAAAGCTGGCCTGGATCAAGGAGCGGATTAACCAAAAACACCACACTTCTGTGTGTGTGCAGTAGTCCCAGCATGGGGTGTTCCAGTGACAGAATACTGTGCCTTATATCAGCCAGTGCAAAGATAGCTTAGACCATATATTCTAATCAAAGTACCCTCATGAACTGGAGCTGCAAGAGATATTATCTAGCATGAAATCTTTCATCTACGCTTGTGTTTTCCAGCCCATAGAAGCCTGTTTACATGCATGACTCTCCCTTGCTGGATCAAGACAAGTATGAATTTAGGTCCAAGAGAAGCTTTCTTGTGAAGCATCTAGAATAACCCTTCTGCTTTTGTTTACCCCCCCCCATGCTAGCTTCCATTCACTCTGCTTAATATAAAGAACTGCCCAATTCTGCATCTGGTTCTATTTCTGTGCATGGTTGTAGCAAAGAGAACAGTCAAGTTCTCATGCCCTCACCCACATGTTTTATGGCTTTGACATCATTGCAAATTCCCTGCAATTTGACCAAAGCAAGAGAAAGCTTCCTGTTGTGTACCCTAACAATTAATTTTCCATACCATGTGTGCATAGCCGCACAGGATGTCATATATATAGAAACAACCTTGAGCATCTTTACCAGCAGGCATATCTATAGGCAAACAATGCCTGCTTCAGCTCTCCCTTTCTTTCTTTCTTTCTTTCTTTCTTTCTTTCTTTCTTTCTTTCTTTCTTTCTTTCTCTCTCTCCCTCATTGATCTGACAGCTTTTCATTATCAAAGAGTACTTCTAAACAGCTTAAGCTCCAGAACTTCTGCAACCATCCGGCCAAGCATACCTGGGTAGAATTCAGCATAGTCAAGGTAATGTTTTTAAAAGGGTATTTATAATGAGATGGAGATAAGAAGAAATTGAGGTCAAGGCTTAACATTTCCATAAAGGTCAAATCACAGCTGGAGCTGTGCAAATCTAACATACATAGGAAGAAGAAGCTGCCATTGGTCCACACAGCTCAGTATTGTCTATGCCAGGGATTCTCAACGTTGGGTCCCCAGATGTTATTGGACTTCAACTCCCATCATCCCCAGCCAAAGGCCACTGGGCCTGGGAATTATGGGAGCTGAAGTCCAATAACAATTGGGGACCCAACGTTGAAAATATCTGGTCTACACCAGTGGTTCCATCCCAACCAGGATTCCTCCAAATGTTGCTGGACTACAACTCCCATCAACCCCAACCACAATTAATTGTAGCTGGGAATGATGGGAATTGTAGTTCAGCAACATCTGGAGGAACCCTGGTTGGGAACCACTGATCTACACTGGCTGGCAGTTGCTACCCAAGGTTTCTGTCAGGAGTCTTTCCCAGTCCTACCTGGAGATGCCAGGGATTGAACCTGGAGCCGTCTACATGCAAAGTAAATGCTCTGAGCTAAGGCCCCATCCCTAAAAGGAATATCTTACAGCAGACAGTGCTCATGCATGTAGTCACCCATCCAAATGCAAACCCTGCTTAGCAAAAGGGACAACTCATGCTTGCTTCTGCAAGACAGCTTGCTCTCCACCCCGCAATCCCATCAGATCCTGGGCCTGATTAAATTTTAGAAACCAAAATTCAGAGCAGACCCCTAACAATGGCAAAGGCATGGAAACAAACTCAGACTACACTGTTTTGAGGCTTCCTTCTTTCCTTCGTGGGAAGAAGTTATAGAGTAAGCACCGCCATGCTAATTTCCTTGTGATTAGAGAGTACTAGGGACTTAGGGCATTAGTGGGGCATCTGTAATTTAACAAAAATGTCACAACACCTTGGTCACATTGAACATGGGGAGAGCGTAACATCCATATACATGACTCTAAACCAGGCCTACTCAACTTTGGCCCCCCGGGGGTTTTTGGACCACAACTCCCATAATCCCCACCACAAGTGGCCAATAGCCAGGGATTATAGGGATTGTAGGCCAACATCTGCAGGAGGGCCGAAGTTGAGCAGCCCTGGCCTAGAGAGACAGTGGCTGGGGGTTAGCTGCAGGTGAGTCAACCCAGTCTCGCAATAATGGAAGTTCCCGCCATCATGCTTTGGGCTTTCCCCTCTTCAGACAAACACCACTGTAAGCATGAGCAGCAGGGTGCACTGTTGATTGACACAACAGGGGTGAGTCTTCCTCCCCCTCCACATTATTGTACACAGTGGGATCATTTGATGACATCTGAATGAGGCTTTGGTGAAGAGAGGTCAGTAGCCCATAGGATTCCATGCCTTTTCTGGGTTTTTGTTTTCTGAGCACAGAAAAGTCACAATGTGGCAAATATGGAATGAGTTCCCAGTGGTGATGCAGGCCTTTGTGTTACTTTGAAAGACATACTTTGAAAGTCATACTCTGAAATACATTACTGGGGTATCTGTGATTTAACAAAAATGTCACAACACCCTGGTCACATTGAACATGGGGAGAGCATAACATCCAGATAAATGACAATCATAAAGCAGCATCAGTTCCCCCAAAGCAAATAATATAGTTTTGGAGATCTACCAAGCCAGCCAGCAGCAAGTCTCAGATTTCTGGCTACATTCTCAATGCCTAATTTTTACTCTCTTATCTCTCCAGGAGGTGGGCTGTGCCACTGACTGCACATCAAAAGCCACACATGTTCATTTAGAAAAGCATCAGTGCCAACTGAAGAGCAGCTCTGATGATTTGCTAAATAAAAGCCAGTCATTGGTACTCTCTTCACCTGGCACAACACAATAGCATTTCCATTATGTCACAAGCCTGACTTACTCTAAATTCTATTAACATAAGCAGACCAAACCTATGGCCACAATTTCTGTTTATAAGTAGTGCAGGAACAGCACATTAGTACTGGACATTATGAAGCACAGTTTAAATTATATTCCACACAGCCCAAAAAACTCTGGTTTGCAGGGCAGCTGTTAGGTTCAGACCATCCTCATCTTCACATTCCAAAAATGTATCTGAAGAGTGAAGGCTGTGCCATCTGATTTCAGACTTGGAGCATGGCTGCAATCCAATCCTTACAAATTGTTGGGATGACTGAAATTAGTTTCTTTTACATTTTCAGAAAAGCTTTTATCTAGCTCCTTCATGCAGAGGGTGTAGAATTATCAGGCAGAGTGTTTGTGCAACCTATGCCAGTAGGCATCATTGACGGGGGAGGAGATCTCTAACCACACGTATGTACTTACTTCTTTGTCCCAAAGAGGAAGGCAGTAAGTTGTGGATCTCCTGGTTCCAAAAACACATTTATATATTGATCTACTTATTCCAAAAGCCAGCAGGTAGAGGCAGCTCATGTCATCTGGAGCGCCCGGAGTAGAGGGCTCCTGGCTGCTCCAGAAGCACCGGTTGCTCCCGGTGTTTTATCAAGGTAAAACAAACCTGTGGTTCATTTTACCTTGGCAGACAGTTGTGTAAACGATCACCCGCAAGTAAAAAGGCTTCTGCCTGGCCTGCTACCATTTCTGGCAGTGAGCTGGGGGGGGGGGAGTGGCCATGCCGAGCGCAGTGGCTATTCTAATGAGAGCAGCCACCATGCTCGTGGTACAGGGAACTCTGGGATGCGGGAGGGGGAAGTCCTCCTGCTCCTACCTCTTGCCTTCACCATGCCGCCGCTCTCCCCAGAGGCAGTATGAAGTCGTGAGAACAACCTCAGAGTGTTACACTGGTTGCTGAAACCAGAAGAAGAGAAAGCAAAGCTTGCCTCCAAACATGGGTTGCATCCTGGCCCTTAGTCTGGCTTCAGCAACAACAGGGACATAGTCTTTAGCTGTAGCTTGTTGTAGTGGCTGGCCAGCAGAGATCTGGCCTCTGGAATTAACTGTGGAAAGAAAGGTTGAGTTTTGCTGCAATATCCAAAAGGAATTGAATGATGGATTTGTTCACCATCTGATTGTTCTTAGGACATGCAGTGGCAGCATGATCTATTAGTCTGGGATGACTTCATATTGCACTAGTATGGGTGCTATGAAAAAGTACCTTTAGTAAATAAAGTAAAGTTGTGCCATTGAGTGAGTGTCGACTCCTGGCGACCACAGAGCCCTGTGGTTGTCTTTGGTAGAGTACAGGAGAGGTTTATCATTGCCATCTCCCGTGCAGTCTGAGATGATGCCTTTCAGCACCTTCCTATATCACTGCTGCCAATATATAGGAGTTTCTCATATTCCGGGAAACACACCCGCGGGGATTAGAACCAACAGCCTCCCACTCTCTAAGCAGGTTTCTTCCCTACTGCACCATTATAGTTTTATTCAGTTTAAGCTAAACCTCTATTCTTTTCCTTTCATCTGTGGTGTTTGCAAATCTGAAGCTTCTAAATACTTCCAAAGGTCATGACAATGGACATCCTTGATGTACGAGCTCCTTGATGGAACAGAGGGCCTCTGGTCATGTGAGGTAGGGGATTATTGACAATACATTTTTCATATATTTTCATTACAGTTGATTCATTTAACAAAGACCCCTCAAAGAAGAGAACACTGACTCTTTGAATTACTTTTATAGCAGTATTTTCATAATACAGAACACAAATGTAAGCTTCCTATAGCAGTGCCAAAAGCTCCTTGAATACAGAAATGTGACTGTTTCTGTGAAGTCAGCTAATATCCTACTTGCTTAATGTGGACAGCTGCTTATGATCAAAATTTATTACCATGTTTTGCAGATGGCAATAAGCTGAATCTAGAGGAAGTCAGATATGCTGCCATTAGTTCAGCCTCTTATACTGGACAAAATTGCTTTCTGTTGTGCTCAGTTTTTTGTTTCAAGAGATGTGTACTGCTGCTCAATTGTTGACTGAGCAAATTTAATTCTATGATTCAGCTTAGAATGGTATGGATGTCTGCCCCTGCTTAAATCCTGACCCAAACCTTAGGTTCCAATTAGGGCAGGTATCTGGAATTGGCCCAAGATTCACTGCAATGCTTCAGTATCTTCCAAAACAGAGAATCAGCCTGACTTAGAACAGGCTGTGGACAGTCTGAGGTCATTCTGCAACACCCCTTCTTCCCATGTTGTGATCTGAGGCCTGCAGCATAATAAACTAGTAAACTCAATACCACTGTCTTGCAGCTCTGGGGACCTCCCATCATGCTGGGGCGGGAGGGCTTATTACAGTCTCAGCACATCCCCAAGCTATGCTAGGGTCCCATCTCTAATGCAGTGAGAATGTGGCGTCATGCAGATGATGACAGTGGAAGAGCACTAGAGACATAGGAAGAACATAAGAGACTTCCTGTCAGGAGTACTCATTACCTCCATAGCAAAGTTCCCTGATCTGTTATGTATCTCTTTACTATAGCACCTGACCCCTGTTGTGACTCCTGGCCTGGATTTTGGTTCCGTTCTGCTCCTACCGGCTTCTGATTCTCAACCTGGCCTTGGAGTGACTCTGGCTACTAACTCTCCTTTGGCCTTCTGATCAGACAGACCATTGGTTCTGACTTCTTTTCCACTCCTGACCCTGCCTTCTGCCATACCCCTCTGATTATCCCATTTGGCTGATCCTCTGGTGTATATTCAGACTTTTGCCACAACCTACCTGGTGTGACACTTTGACCCTCTGTACCTGCATATTCCTTCCCCCCACTCCTGGCCTCTGGACCCTTGCTCACAGGTATTGCTGCCCACGGCCCAGCTACCATAACAATAGCATGCCACAGGAGGAAATGCATGCATGCTTCCTGTGGATTCCAGTGACTATGGAGGTAACAAATTATGTTTCTCTTTTACTGCGGATTTTGGGCTATCCCAATAACAAGCTATTTCTGCAATAAAGGAGAGACATAATTTGTTACCTCCATGGTCATTGGAATCCACAGGAAGCTTTAGAGTCCCTGATCTGGTTTCTCTCTGGAAGATCTCCATGTGGAACAAGGTGTAATTAACAGCATACCAAGAGAAAAAAAAAGACCCACTTAAGCTCCACCATAGCCTGAAGGCAGCCTCTTTGGAGTCTACAGAAGAGATTGCTGAGTTCACTCGACTATATTGCTAGACCTGGGCCTCTTCGAAGAGATCTTCCTAATGGGAAAAAGAGCCAAACAATACAAATTGGACCAAATGGGCCCAGAATAAAGCCCAAATGAAGCCTGTCATTTATACAAAACAGAAGAATAACTTGACTTCTAAAGAAAGGAAGTCTGGTCTCAAGGATTTTTCATGTCTCCTTTCTAAGGTTAGGAAGGGTTAGAAAGGGGTTGCAAATCAGAGGAGAAAATCTTTAGGCTAACATCCTATGCACAGACTCATTGAATTCAGTGGGACTTTCTTCTGAGTACAGTCATATCCATGACTGTAAATTAGGATGGCCAGACATCCTCTGTTGTACTGGGCAGGACTCTATTTTGAGGTGCTGCCTGATATTTGTTCAGTGGGTGGGGGTGTCCAGAGTTTTTGGGAGTTGGGGAACACTTGTTGCTAACTGAGCAAAGAGACACCTTTTAAAGGGATGATTCTCTTATATTTAGCAGGGGGAGAACAATAGGCCCTCTCCAACCCCAGTACAGCATCCTTCCAGTGGCTGTTGCTGGTGTTTACCTTATGTTTCTTTTTAGATTGTGAGCCCTTTGGGGACAGGCAGCCATCTTATTTATGTGTTTGTTTGTGTTAAATGTAAACCACTTTGAGAGCTTTAGTTGAAGAGCAGTATATAAATATTTGTAGTAGTAGGTAGTAGTAGTTTAGGTGGGGGCACATCATCTCATACTGTGTGGGAGGAGGCAATGGTAAACCCCTCCTGTATTCTACCAAAAGAAAACCACAGGGCTCTGTAGGTGACAGGAGTTGAAATTGACTTGACGACACACTTTACTTCTTTTTTAAAAAAAGATCCTCTTACATTGGCTCAGTGTGCTGACCATGGCTCTTTCTGAGCAACAGCTTCCCTTCTCCCTCCCTGCCCTGGCTTCCTAGTAGCCTCCTCCAGTGGGGAGCCCGGAGGAAATGTCCCTTCAGTTCACATGCTGGCTTCCTGCATTGTACACAGAAGCAGCAGCATGTAGCAATCAGCAGAAGAGAAAGCAAGTGTGGGCAGCATGTGCGGGATGAGGCAGAAGAAGCAGCAGCAGCAGCAGGAAGTCAGATAGGACTATCACACCACACCATGCCATTCTGCTCCTGTGGCACTCAATCAGTATTTAAGCAATCTGGGTTCACTGGCCCTGGCCTGCTGACTGAGACAGAGCTGCTTTAAGACAAGCCCTTTTCATTTCCTGATTTGATTTGCTGAATTTGCAACCTTGGCATTTTATTGAAGCATTTTTGCTGGAAATTAATCCTATGATAATGTATTTTTTTTAAAAAAGATCTGTGATCATCTCCAAAATATCCTGTAATATAGATTGAACTAGATATGTGAAACTTAATTCTACAGATTGTATCCTGCTGAAAGAGAATGAGGTTTTAAATCAAAATATAAAAGCCCAGCACTGCATATAGCTCTTACAGCAGCTTCCACAAATTAGAGTGATTGCTACTGCAAATATGACCACAGTGCAATAGCTGAAGGCCCATAAACAAATAGCAGTCACTAGAATCTGGAATACCCAAATTGGTATCAGCATAGTTGTGGTTTTGGATTCATCTGAAGATAAAATCCTTGAGTGCACTTTCATTGGACCACCGTTAAATATTTTATTGGCCTGCATAACACTTACCCAAGCTGCTGCTCAAGAGTTGGCACTTGCTTTTTTGATTATTTGTCTTGAACAATGACTCCTGATAACTATGTTTTCTTATTAAATCTGGTTTTAATGTTTACATTGCATGAGAATGAATGTTGCAGAATTGTTCAATGCATGTTTTCTGTTCTGCGGCTGAATGATGGATGCTTTTCTACAACTAACAGCGCACTCTATGTTCGCCCACAAAAAGTGGCTTTTTACACCTATTCAAAAGTTGCCATCTTCCATGCCTTTCACATCCTGATCTGAGGATTAAGCACCACTGTCCTTTGTCAAGCTTCTTTCTTCATTCACTATGTCATCTCAGTCAGTCAAGGATCACATAATAAGAATTATAATGTAACAACATGATAGCCTATCGACCTTTAATGTTCCGGCATGACTGCTGCAGGCAAAAGCAGTCAATTCAGAGTAAGGAGTGCCTCCTGTGTTGCATTGCCTTCACTCTGAATGGATGGGAACACCATGGTTTCACCTTGAATGGGTGTCAAGGAAGAAACATGGAGAACATTGGTGTCATGGCCAAAGCACTGCCCTGCTTACTCTGGTGGTTCCAGCTCCCAAGCCTTTATCTTCCAGCAGTTCCCAAAAAGTATCCTAGCCATTTTCTAGCATTGCTCTGTGCACAGTGAACGTTTGCCATATATTTGTCTCCCTGAAATACCCTTACAATTCCCCAAGGCATAAATGTTGTCATTTTACAACCTGTTTTACAACCAACTCACAAATTTAGTTCCCTATACAATGGAAAATAATATATATAAGCCTTATCTGGGATTAGCTTCTTCAACCTGCTTGTCATGCATATCTACTTACATCTCACATCTCTACTCTTGAAAGACCAGATCCTCAATAGATGACCAACTGTTCAGTTTCCACCAGTAAAAATTGTGGAAAATAAAATTTTCTGTACAAATCCCTTGACTATAGATTCCCTGCAAAGCAAATTGAGAAAGAAAGTTGCAACCACCCACTCAACTACAGCACACTCTTATGGGCATTGTCCCACACTTTGCTGAAGTATTTATTTACTAACTAAATAAGTCACAAGATGACTTATTTTTGCTAAGTGTATATAACCTAATCACAGACAGATGAACACATGAAACTGCCTGATATTTAGACCATTGGTTTATATAGGTCAGTACTTACTGGCAGTTTTTCTCCCCAGAGTTTCAGGCAGGTCTTTTCCAGCCCTGTGTGGAGATATTGGACTCAAACGGGAACCTTTCACATGTAAAACATCTACTCTACCTCTGTGCTATGGCCACTTCTCATTAAAAAAAATTCAGCAATGCTATTTATATATTTGTTAAAAGTAATTCATACTAGAAAAATCGTAGCCAAATTGTCCATCTTCTTGAAGAACTGTATTTTAGAAAAGTGAAGAGTCCTCACCTCTAACTATAATTCTCCAAAAAAAGGAGCAGAATTTGCATATTAAGAAGCTTTACATGCTTGCTTATTTTGCTCTACTAGTCATGGAGACTGGCAAGGAACTAACCACAGCACAGAAATCCTTTCCACCACTGGATCTCTTCTGCCTTTGAAGAGTAAGATATTGCCCATTTTATCTGCTCATGAAATCCCTAGGACAAAAAAAAGTAGGAATATTCTTTGAAAGGTACTATTGAATATGCCTTTTGTAGACCTTTGTTCCTTTTTCCTTAACAAGAAATAATGCTTGCAAAGACACACCAGCCAACAATTCCAGCCAATAGTTTCAGCCTTGATTGGTGGAAACCAACAATGTCTTTAGACAGAGGCCAAAAAACTGCTCTGGCTAAGATTGCTTGGAGACTTCATAGTCCTAGTATTTGAAAGCAAGGAATGTAGCCTGCTGGCAAAAAGAAGCAACACTGCATTGCACAGTTATGGGGAGGGAATGTGATTGCTCCTCCCCTGCCCAAAAGGTGTCACTACAAAAAGGACTGCAAGCCTGACAAAGTGTAAATGGTACTGCTAAATAAGCTCTAAACAGTGGTGGATTAACGGAGAGGCAAATTAGGCATTTGCCTATGGCGGCAAAATTTGAGGAGCAGAAAATTTTGCCCCTCCTCAAATTTTGCCACCCCTCTCTGTGGGCAGCAGTGGCTGAAGCAATGGTGGAGAGGGCAAGGAAAAATTATGCCCCTTTAACCTTATTTTTTTTTAAAGGCAAACCTTTTTTGTTTAGGGTAAAAGGGCAGCAAAAGCCCTTTTAATCCTACCCTGGCTCCACGATTTTAGAGTAAAGATGGCAAGGCTATATCTAATGTTCTGTTAACCTTACATAGACCATTCCTGATCTGAGGGTTTATTTCTATATTTAGGGGCACATCTCTGTAAGCAACTGAGCAAAGGTATTTTCAATATGTATTTAACATTTTATAATTTGTATTACCATGCAAAAATATTGAAAATATATTTTAAGAATTCCAAGTTTGAGGAAGTGGATAGTAACAATTATAAATGGCATTTCTAGAACTCATCACAGCAGTTACCACTAAGATGTTTTTACATTTCCATATAATCATTTGTATTTACTCAAATTGTATTCTATTTCACCTCCACTCAGGATTACAGAAGAGTTTCCACTAGCTGAGTTAAAGAAAACATATTTCTGTCAGGCAAGACAAATTAGACTGAAATCCTTGTGTAATTTACTTTTAATATATATTTTTTAAAAATGCAGTAATGTACAAAGTTTAACTTATGGATACATCAGTGATAGAGTTATACATGAATTGAACACTATGATGCACAATTGTAGGTGTTCAAAAATACAAAAACCAATTCCTGGTGCTAATACTTAAATGGAACCTGTTTAGACTTGTCCAGGCAGTCTTCACTACTAATAAATAGCAAATTCAGAATCTTTTCTTACTGTACAACCATAAGTCTGTCTACTCAGAAGTAAGTCCTTTTATTTCAGTAGAGCTCACTCATGATACAGGTAAGTGTGCCTAGAACTGTACTCTTAAACTTTTGTTTGAAATCACATGTACTCAAAGGTGCTTTTATGTCCGGACCTTGAGGCCCTTGTCCTTGGCGTCTAAGGTCCAGGGCCCCGCAAATGGCCAGGGGGGCACCCTGTAGCCACCCCATGCCCACTCTGCCACACCTCTGTTTCCTCACCATAATTTAAGCTTCCATGTGCGTAGCCAACGGGTGGCAGCCAAGAGGTGGTGGCTGGGGGTGGTGGTGGTGAGCCAAGCATGCCTCTACTCCCCCCCCCCCGCAGCAGCGGCAGATGGAGCGAGTGCTGTGCCTGTCCATTCGGCCCAGAAGCTCTTGATAACTGTGAGGCGCTCCAGTGCATCTGCGCAGTTGAAATAGATCATTGCAATCCAACGATGCCATGGGCTTGTGACCATCTATTTCAACTGTGCAGGTGTGCTGGAGTGCCTTGCAGTTATCAAAAGCCAATGAGCTGAATCGACAGGCCCAGCAGTCTCTCCGTCTGCCACTGCTGTGGGGCGGGGGGAGGCGAGGCCTGCTCGGCTCACCCCCCCCCCCAGCGGTCACGCACATGGCAGCTTAAAATATGGGGGGGGGACATGGAAGTACAGCGTGGTGTGGTGGGCATGGGGTGGCTACAAGAGGCCCCCCAATAGCAAACTTCAAAGGGGCCTCATAGCAGGGGCAGTCTGGGTGCCACGATTACCTAGGTGCGCCCCTGCATGTACTCTGCCCTTAGAGGAAGGATGGGATACAAATTAATGGAATTAATAATGTGAATCTAAATAGACCTCAAAAATAATGGATGCTCATGAATGGTGTGGAAAGTTGGTTAATGACAATGTGACCAAGTAGATGGATTAGTTGGTTGCTAACGAGGGACTTTAACAGAGGACATGTGAATATCTTGGGGACCAAATGATTTATTTATTTATTTTGCATTAGCAGGAATAGAGACTGTTTTTGCATGTGTTTGTGGGGTCCAAAGTTCTGGGGAGCAGCTGGGACATTTTGTTTGCTCAGAACACTTTGCTATCATAAATGGCTTCTCTTCCTCTGTCTCCTTCCCCTGCCAGCATTCTACTGACCACCCATCCAATGGGAAAGCCCTAGTGGAGGTTCTGCTTCAGTGGCAGGTTGCAGAGCCACGTGATGCAGGCACAGGAAGAGGTGGGGCCAGCAGGTGCAGCTTGCTTCCTCAATATGGTGGTGACAGTGAGAATTTAGCAGTTAGCAAACTAATTTTACTCAATTAGCAGCTACTCCTGCTGAGTAAAAAGGCACCTTTTAAAATGGTGAATCTCTTCTATTTATCAGGGAGAAAGCAACTTGCCCTATCCAACCCCAGCACAACATTCCTTCAGTGGCTGCTGGTGTTACCTTGTGTTTCTTTTTTAGATTGTGGGGACATTATTAAGTTTTCTATGAAAACCACTGTGAAATCTCCTGTTGAAAAGCCGTATATAAATGTTTGTCGCTGTAGAGAACAAGCAAGTGGGAGACTGTGAATGCACCACTGCGCCAGCATGCAAAGAGGCTGTCTTGGTAGCTAGCTGGCTCCCCTGCCTTGAGTCAAGAGGTGAAGTTGCTGGCCTGGCTGAGGTGAGCAGGCTGGATGAGCCATGGGGAGGAGGACAGAAGACTTCGTGTGTGGTAAATTTAACCAGGAGATGAGTTTGCGGTTAAAAAGCAGAGGCCTTGAGAAACCGGCACCTAGACAGCAGATAGAGCAGACATACAGATCACCTGTCTCCAGCTTCACAGTGATGAACTGTATTTATTCTCAAATTATCCAATTTTTATCAAAATATGCATATATAATACCAATAAACATGCACATTTTGTGCAAAGTGGAAAACATTTTCATGAAAAATGTCCTGTATTTCCACTTTTTTGATGATGGATATAGATTTTTTTCACCATCTGGACCTGGTAACGCTAAGATAGAAAACTAGAGATCTTATTATATATATTGTTTCAGAGATTTTTTTTTTCCCCATTCTGAAAAAGGGAAGGAGTGTATACTGAAAACAAGTTGTCCAATATTTTTTCTACCTTTCTTACTTGACACTATCCCTAAAGGCAATGCATAATATAGCTTTGTTTCAAATTATTGTTTTATATTCTAGTAGGAGATAAAGGAATGCAAAAGTGGGCATTTGATGGAGGAGTTATGCAGCAGATCTCATTCATGAAGAGATAAGCTACTTCAGGAGAAAGAGTGGAAATCATTTCTGGAAATAAAATCAGTAGATTCTACATAGGCCAGGATGCCAAACAGTGTGCTATGTCCCATGAATTAGCCTCTCTCTTCAAGCTGTAGTCCCCAGTAAGAGGCCCTGTCAGTCAGGGGCCCTGTTGAACATTACCTAACAAGGACTTTGGCCAAAAATTGGCGGCGGCGGGGGGGGGGGGGGGGGGGCGGGGGACACAACATGTGTGTAGAGGAGGTTTTCATGTTCCTTTCTGGTTTCAGTCACAATTTTAACAGTGAGTGTATCACCAAGTTAATGTGATAGTTTTTATTCCTGGGACATATCCCTTCTGAAAGTGTGACAAAAATTGCTTTACAAATGTATTTCAGTTACAGAAGATATTGTGCCTACTGAACTTAGTGAGCAATATTCATGTTTTAAAAGGTAGCATTTAATGGATCAAGTTAAAGTAGAAGGTGATGGCTAATCCTCCTTAGGAAAAAAATGAAGACAATCTGCAGATGTAGAATTGCAAGGAATTTGAAATATCCATTTGTCCTATTGACTCTAATTCTAAGCCGTTTCCTTTTAGCATGTCTCATCAGAGCAACTTATAAATTAGCAAAAGGAAGCAATACAGAGAAGTGTGCATGCTCCTAATTTTATGCCCTCCCTATGGCAAATGGAAGTCAAGAATGTATATGGGAAAGTGCAAGTGTGTCTTGCCTCTCTCTACATGCTGAGTTACAGTCAGTTTTCTCCAAACTTTCAGATATTGCACTATTTAGGATAAAATACAGAAAAGGAAAATGGTTTATTCTGCAGTAGTTTTTAAACTTTTGAAGAGGGTTTTCTTAAATTATTCAGTGAAACCTGAGTGAAACAAACTCTGAGGAAAATGTTGCATCATTTCCCATTTAATCCTGAGCAAGCATGAAAGATGCTTTATACAACATAAAGCCTACCATACTAATTATAATCTATAAAGAAAAACTAAAAGAAAGAATAAGGCAACATGCACAATATGGAAAATTAATATTTTTAAAAAGTGTTGTTTAAAAATGAAAAATCCAAAAGGCAAAACATGTATGTCCTACATAAAAAGCAGTTCTTAAAATATGGAAACTCTATAGGACTCATCAAGTTATTAAAATATTCTGTTCAATGTTTATATAAACATACATATACAGTCACAAGTAAACAGGCAATCAAGATATTTTTATTGTTGCCTAATATTATTTAAATCTATACAACAAACATAAATAAAGCTGTTTAAACAAGCAAGTACTATACTGGTCTGGCTATTTTGCCTCTGTTATCACAAAACAGCAGGTCTGAGTTTGTGAACTGATTCTTCAACCTAACCTAAGACCAGGAAAAGTAGATTACATAAATAAACACATTTGCATAAACATATTCATGGTCTTAAAAAAATGATGTGTCCTTCATTTGGTTAATGCCATCCCTCCCCCGCCCCCAAAGCAATGTGATGCAAACTTTAGAATAACCCACAGTCTTTTAAGTTATTCTTTATTATGACATCAGTTACAGCATCAAAGACAAATTGCACATTCTTAGTATCTGTGGCACATGTGAAATGAGTATAGATTTCCTTTGTATCTTTTCTCTTGTTCAGATCCTCAAATTGACACTGGATATATGCAGCTGCCTCTTCATATGTATTTGATCCTAAAAAAGGATAAAATACATCAGGCTTAAAATTCTATAATAAAATAAAGCACATACATTTTAAGAAATCTGAAAGTGATTGAAAGATAATTGACTAAGTCTTCCTGTATCTGTCAAGATTTGGATTGCTGAAGCTGAAGGACCCACATTTTAAGAAAAAAACAGTATTGTTAATGGCTATGCTTCTAATTCTTTTGTAATAAGTTGCTGATTCGGAATCATGTGTTTTGATGAAACGCATGTCTCCCAATGTCCTTTTACCAGTATGAAACTAGAATGTACTAATGAGATATTTCATTGTTACCTTCTCTGAAGAAGAATGTTTCTTTACACTACCAACCATGCTTTTTAATGTACTTCCTACACAAATTCATCAGAACAGAGAAAGTTGGCTTATACTGAGTTCATCTAGCTCAGTATTGTCTACACTGACTGGCAGTGGCTACCCAAGATTTCAGGCACGAGTCTTTCCCAGCCCTACCAGCAGATGAATTTGGGACTTTCTGGATACAAAAGAGATGCTATGGCTCCATTCCATAGCATTCGTAACTGTGTACAGGAAAAATTGATATTAAGGGTAAGCAGCATTTAAATATTTCTAGGAAAGGTAATCTATATATTCAAAGTGACTAATCAGTAAAACAAGCAATCTTTTGTTTAGCAGATTAAACAAGTGACACTTTCTACATTATGGTCATGTTTATCCAACACTGGGTGGGTTTATATGATTGCTGACAAATCATGTCAAGCTGGGAACCAGAGTGTGTGTGTGTGCGTGCGTGCACGCACACACACTCAGGCAGGCATGTTGTGTAAACTTGCTATCCGGCAGTTCCCAACACATTTGCCTGAGATTCTTCTTACTTTCGCTGTCCAACTTCAAATCTTGGGTCCAAGCAGGTGGAGAAAGTCAGAATCTCAAATGGCTGGGTCAGGAATCATGAGCTTGCAGGTTCACACAAACATCTGCTGGGAGCATGTGCTCACTGGGAACTTCTTCCCAGCTTTGGGACGTGGTGGTGACTGTGTGAACCTACCCACTGTATTTTTCAGATTATGAACACCTTCCCAAAACATAGCATTTTTCATAGAAATTAGCTTAAATCTTCTAAGAATCTAAGATGAGAAATACTGATTCTCTGTGATTCGAAAAAGATCAAAACAAGAGATAATAGTATGAAAAATGTTTGAACAATATGAAGAAAATTAAATAATTGTGAGCTCTCCTGTTCTAGGTAGAACAAAACTCTAATTGTATAGTTAATTATAGAATATAAACAATAATTCAGTATTGAAGATTTTGTAAGATCTAGCAAATCATAGTTTATTCTATTTCTGGCCTTAGCTGTGGCATTGTCAGTCTTACAAACCACCTGATGAAAAGAAATATTCCAGCTCTACAGTCTAAAAGGTGGAATTAATATATGTTAATATTATCTTTCTATTGTAGGGGTGTGCAAGCCAGTTTGGCTCAACAGGTTCAGGGTCAAACCAGACCGAGTTTGACCCGAACCCATTTTAAGCCAAGCCGGCTCAGAACTCTACTGGTAAAGGAGAATCTGGTGAGGGGAAAAATACCTTAAAAGTGCTGCCGGGAGATGCAGTAGTGGGATGTGTTGGCAGCTCACCCCCACCAGCTTTCAACCTGAGTAGCAGGGGCTGTTTTGGGTTTCTGCACAGGTGTGGAGGTCACTAAAATGGCCTCTATGCAGGCATTATGTTCCCCAGTCCCTCAATGTGCAGATGCCTGAACCGAGCCAGGCTACTAAGGGGAAGGTCAAGGTCAAGGGCCTCCACACTCCCTGGGGCCCCCCAAAAGGGGCCCCCCCTCTTTAGTCTGTCCTGGGTGATGTGGTCTGGCCTGCACTGTGCTGGGCAGCCAAGTGTGACTGTGACCTGGGCTGGGGGAAATGGGGAAAGAAATATGTGGGATGAGAGTATGTTAAGTTGCGTGTTGAAATGTTTCTGCTACTGCATATTTGCATAAAATATAGGTGTTTTATTTCTTACATTCTTGTGAGTTCAGTTGCTGTTTGTGCCCTCAAGAATGCACACGTTAAAAATACTGAGTGTCATGGTGTGTGTGTGTAGGGGGATGATGCTTAACTTGCATCGGGTGTGTGTGTGTGTATCCAAAGGCCTTTAGTTCCAGGCTCCAAAATTACCTAGATGCACCTCTGCTCCCTGTCCCCCCTTGCCCTTTACTGGTAAAGCGTAATCTTCACTGGATTCCCCTTTACCAGTACACCTCCGAGCCCATTTGAAACGGCTCTGTTCGAACCTGAATCAGGTCCAGTTTGATGTTGCACAGAACTAGACCAACTCAAATCCATTCAGATTCTAGCCGAACCAGCTTTTCCGGTTTTGTGCACATCCCTATTCCACAGAGTAAAGTATTCATTTTCTTGCAATCATCACATGTGGTTTGTCAAACAACACATTTTCCACATTTTCACCCTCTGTGTAAGCACTGTGCACTATTTGCTGAACCTCCAAAGCATGTGCCATAGAACCCCTGAATATTTCATTAAATTTCAAGTCCTGTTCTAGTGAAAACACATGTATGCATCACTATTACACTGTGTGATCTGAAAGAATTTCTACTTCACTCAACACTCCCTTGTAGCTGTGAACTGAAAGAAAAGATATCTATTGGAAGGCAAGCCTATTTTTCATGGAAGGCTGTCTAATCATTGTTCTATTAAATAACCTCTGATAAGCTTCTTAGGAAGCAAAGAGTTCCACGGAAGACAGTTGGGAAACCACTGCTCTGAAATTTTTTTTTACTGAAAAAGTTCAGAATTGTGTTGCATTTGGCTTAGACTAATAAACCAAAACCAAACTAAAATAATACATAGATATGCAGACTGCAGGCAATATTTTCACTTAATCAGTCAGACATCAAAACTATACTAATTAATTATTAGAATATCACACTGGTTTTTAGAAGAGTACTATTAGGGACAAGTACTATTAGCTCGTATTTGAATACAAACCGGCAGTTCGAACGCAGCACCGGGAGTGGCGGCTAGTGGCAACTTTAAAAGTGAGTAGTGCAGGTCCTTAGCTGTGTGTCCATGCAGCTTCCCTGTGCAGCTTCCTGCTGTGGAGGTGCTCCCCCCAGTAACCCATGCACAGTGCATGTGTGGAGGCCATATGCATTCTGGCGCCGCATGCCAATTGCTGGGGGAGCACCACTGCAGCAGGAAGCTGCACAGAGCGACAGACACGCAGGTAAGGAGCTGTGCTACTCACTTTTATAGGTGCTGCTCGCCACTGTGCCTCCTCCCCCCGGTGCTGCACTTGATACAGGCTATAGCGCAGGGATTTCAAATCAAGACATTTTTTCTCTCATCTTTTTTTGCACAAAAAATGTAAATACCTGCATATTCTGGGTAACAAATAGTAAGAGGACTCCTTTTGATTTTTTCTTCAAAGAGATCCTTCTTATTTAAGAAGAGAATAATAGATGTGTCTGTAAACCACTTATTGTTGCAGATGCTGTCAAATAATTTCATGCTTTCATGCATTCTATTCTGCAAGTGAAAGAGATATGATATATGAGTTGGTCTTTCTCTTTCCATAGCAATAGCAGACACCACCAAATATTTTTGAACCTTGAATGCCAAAACCTTCTCCCATTTATTTAACTTTTCAAGAGGGCAACAGCCCTCAGGTGAGCTAAACATTTGTTTCTGTTCGGCTGATTATATATTTCAGACAATGGGGTCAGTCCATCCAAAGTTAAGCATTTTGAAATTCCATTCGATTTTGGTGGAAGATATTTGGTGCTTAACTCTCTTGTTTGAATTAATGGAATTTCAAAATGCTTAAATATGGATGGAGTCTCAAAATGTTTAATTTATCAATTATAGATATGAACTCACAGTAACTTTTTCTTTACTATATCTGTGAAAAATGTGTGTATTCTGATTGACTTTCAGTGACAGTTGACGTTTGAAAAGGTTACCGAACTTTGTGCTATATTTCCAAATTTATAAGAGCCACCACCTGTCTGGCTGTTAAGATTATCTCATTGTCTCTCCCTACCAACAGATTATAAAGTTAAACTTACAGTATAAAAGCTTCAGTTTTAAATGAGATTTAAGGTGAGTAAAACTTTATCTCATAGTTTCAGTTTCAATTTTCATTCTTTTTAATGTGCTCACTTTCATTCCATATCATAAATATACAGGCTGGCATTCAGCCCAGCATTCCATGGACATTGTGGGCAATGCAGGAACTTCTGCATGCTTTTTATGCAAGCCATCTTATTTGTTTATTATTTTTCTGTGTAAACTGCCCTGCCATTTTTGGAGGTATAGAAATCGAACAAATAAACAAACAAACAAACAAATAAATAAATAAGCGCACTCTTGTGCAAATTCAGGAAACGAACGAACACAGCTACTGGAAATAATGGCTGTCCACTCTGCAACAGCATTAGTACAATTGCCTGCATTTGCAAGAACACTCTTGCACAACTGTTATGCCAGCCAGTTTCTACACCCTTCTATATAATTCTGTTTTGAACTTATGCTAGTTTACCTATACTTTTCCTCCCTGTTTCAGTTTGACATTTAGCTCAGCCCCTAATCAAGAATTCAAAAGGTAAAAGTTAAAAGTTAAATAATAACTTTCTATACATCTGTCATGAAAAATTAATGACAACTTTGTACAGAAAGTGATTACAGTACTTAAGTCAGTGGTTCCCAACCTGGGTTCCTCCAAATGTTCCAACTACAACTCCCATCATTCCCAGCTATAATTTATTGTGGCGGGGTATGGTGGGAGTTGTAGTTCAGCAACATCTGGAAGAATCCAGGTTGGAAACCATTGACTTGTGTAACTATTGAATGTGTTGATGTATACACGTGCCAAGGAATATGGAGGTGAATGGAGTGCAAGTTCAAAACAATTAATAATATAGTAGAATACAGAAACTGTGTATATGTGATATGGAGTGAAAGTGAGGCCGTAAAATTTCAAATTTTATTCTTTTTGGAACTCTTTATTAAAAATGGACTTATCTTAAACCTTATTTTAAACTACAAGTTACTCACCTGTAACATTGGTTCTTCTAGTAGTCATCTGTACTTCTACACAAATGGGCTATGCACCTGAGCAGAGACCTCATCGGAATCTAACAAGCTCGATTTCTCCTGCTTTGGGCGGGAACTCTGCCCCCAGCAGCTATATATGGCTGCGCCACTCCTCATCCCTTCAGTCACAGAGTCCAGCTTCAGTGAACCCCGTGGGGAGGACGGGAGGACAAGTAGAAGTACAGATAACCACTAGAAGAACCAACGTTACAGGTGAGTAACCTGTAGTTCTTCAACGTGGTCTTTGTCTTCTACACATATGGGCACATAACAAGCAAGCACCCAAGGAGGAAGAACAGAGGCAACATGTAAACAGCCAGAAAGAATTTATTTCAGGACAAGCGGAATCAACTGAAAATGGATTGCAGGACACTCCTGCCAAATACAGCATCATTACGTGCTCTAACATCAATAGCATAATGCTGAATGAAAGAATGGGGTGAAGCCCAAGTTGCTGCCTGACATATAGTGTCCAACAGGACTGCACAATCAAAGGCCACAGAGGCTGCCACAGACCTAACAGAGTGTGCCTTCACAGTAGCAGGCAACTGCTTATGGACCAACTGATAACAAAGTTCAATAGAGGAGACTATCCATCTGGACACAGACTGGGCTGAGACTTGGAGCCCTTTACATGGCCCATTGTATAGAACAAACAAGGAGAGATACTTTCTACACTCAGCAGATCAGAGATAGAACGTAGAAGGCCAGGGCCTTTCGAACATCCAAAATGGGTAGCCGTTTCTCTGCATCCAATGAAGGATTTGGAAAGAACACGGGTAAAGTGAGTGGGGATGAGCAGTGAAACATGGACACCACCTTTGGAAGGAATTTAACATCTGTCTTGAGTACAACCTTGTCTTTATGAAACTGCAGGTACGGTTGGTTGGTCCTCAGGGCCCTCAGCTCACTCAACTTCCTGGCAGAGGTGATGGCCACCAAAAAGGGGACCTTGCAGGTAAAGAGATGAGGGTCAATAGATGCCAAAGGCTCAAAGTGCGGCTGTAGAAGACCAGCCAATACCACAGATAGGTCCTAGGCCGGCGACATGACCGGCTTGTTGGGGAACAAATATGTCAGACCCTTCAGGAAACATTTAACCACTGGATTTTTAAACCAAGAAGGCTGGTCAGAGGGAGAACGTGCCACAATGGCAGCCAAATATACCCCAAGGGATTCCAGTTTCAACCCAGACTCCTTAAGGGACAATAGATAGTTACAAATGTCTTGTACAAATGGATTAAATGCATTGAACCCGTTCAGGGAAGCAAAGGACATGAAGCAACTCCATCTGTAGTCGTACAACTTTCTTGTGGACTGCTCCCTAGCAGCCACCAAAACCTTCTTCAGTCTCAAGGGGAAGCCGGCAGGACACACCATGCAGTCAAGTGGAGGGACCGAACACCCGGGTGTAGCACCCGTCCCTGTTCCTGAGACAAAAGGTTTGGCAGGACAGGTAGACGTTGCCAGTCCAGCACCATGTGCTTCAGGGTCGGAAATCAAGGCCTCCTGTGCCACTACGGGGCTATCAGGATTGCCCTGGCCCAAACCACCCTCAGTTTTCACAAGACCTCCGGAAGGAGAGGAAACGGAAGGAACACATACAGAAGAGGGCCCGTCCAAGACCAGACAAAGGCATCCCCCAGAGAACCCTCACCCTCTTCTCCCCTGGAGCAGTAGAGGCACACTGTATATTGTCCTGGGAAGCAAACAGGTCCAGAGTCGGAACCCCCCAATGCACAAATATGTCCCTCAGAACACCCTGATAGAGCTCCCACTCGTGGGAGAGCACAGTCACCCTGCTCAGAGTGTCTACCAGAACCTTCAGCACACCTTGGATATGTACCACCTGAGGCAATATCCCATGTGCCGGGTACCAATGCCATAGGTCCAGAGCCAGAAACAGGAGGCTCCTTGAGGACGTGCCTCCCTGGCGATTGATATAGGCTTTCGCTGTCATATTGTCTTTATGTATCATCACCGTACCCCCCACCCACCCACCAGTAGGGGCAGGAAGCCTTTGAGAGTGCTGAAAATGGCCAACAGCTCCAAATAGTTGATGTGCAGAGTCTGCTCTGCGGGGGACCAATGTCCACTCAGACGAAACCCATCCAAGTGAGGTCCCTAGCCAAGTGCTGATGTGTCCATCGTAACAATCCTGCTGGCTGGAGGAGTTTGGAAAAGAGTACCAACACTTTAGATGCCAAAACTCTGTCCATCACTGCGCCGTCGCCTGTAGCCAAGGAGGGGGCGAGTGTTCTAGATGGCCTGGATCCTGAAGGGGATTGAACATGTTCAAAAATCATATCTAAATGACACGCATCTGAAGATGCACTTGAGGGAGGACGTACATGCTTGACACCATGTGGCCCAACAGGCGTTGAATGGAGAGCATGGTCTGTGGGCCCCCGGCCAGAAAAGCAGCAGCCAGTCGCTGGAGAGTCACCATGCGACCCACTGGGAGTAAGACCTTCTCCAAGGTTCTGTCAAATATCAGCTGAATGAACTGAATTCACTGGGTGAGTGGCAGCTGAGATTTTTTGAAGTTTATCTGGAAACCCAGGTCCTCCAAGGTATTGATCATGATCTTGAGGACATCTAAAACTGCCCATCTGGTGCTCGCCACGATCAGCCAATCATCAAAATATGGCAGCACCTGTATACCTTGCTCCTGCAGGAACGCCACCACCGGGGCCAAGCACTCATAATGACCCTTGGCATGTGGTGAGGCCGAAGGGAAGGCCTTGAATTGATAGGGGATCCCCCCTGTCTGGAACCTCAGAACCTCAGTTGTGGGCAGAAACATGATAGAAACATGATAGTACACACCCTTGAGGTCCAGTGAGACCATCCACGTGGCCAGAATGGCCAGAATGGTCGGTACCAAAAGCATTTGGAACTGTTTGTACACCAAGTGTTTGTTTAGAGCCCTGAGGTCTAGAATAGGGCACTGACCATCGTCTGGCTTTGGCACAAGAAAGTACTGGGAGTAGAACCTGGGGCTGTCGGGGTTGGCGACTCTCTCGATTGCGTCCTTTTCCAGGAGAGCGGCTACCTCCAGATCCAACTCCAGGGTGCAGGGAGTAACCTCAATCCCAGACACCAGACATGACCTGCAAAACTCCAGGGCATAGCCCAAATGGATAACTGTAAGGACCCACTGGTCTGTAGTCAACTTGTCCCAACTCACCATGAACGGGGTCAAGAGTGTTCCAAAGCGCCCCGAGTCATTGTTTCTTTTGGGGAAAACACAGGTGCTATTTTTGGAAAGCTGGCTTATTGGCCTGGCCTCCAAACTTGTATCTGAGTGGGAACTTGTTGCTCCAAAAAGACTGTTCCAAAGGTGACTGATGGTGGGCTGGGGCCCTCTGAGCCTGATGAGGCGACCACCAGGCAGTTTTCTGTGGTTTCGAAGTTGGTGAAGCATATGACATGAAACCTGCAGTGTTCCACAGCTTCTGGACTTTCTGGAGCATGTCATCAGTTTGTTCGGAGAAGAGGCTACTGCCCTCACCCTCCACCCTAGCACAGGCCTCATAGTACAGGCCAGATGATCGAAGCCAAGTGTGGCATCCAAGTGCCACAGATGTGGCCATCACATTAGCAGCACACTGCACCGAATGTCGGGCTGAGTAAAGTTCTTGCTTAGACACTTGAATAGCTTCCTTGAAAAAAGTCTTTGCAGAATCACTTTTGTCCTGCAGGAGGAGATCCAAGAAAGGACCCACTTTTTGACACAGAAAATGGTCATATCGAGCATTATAGGCCTGATAACTGGCCACACGCAAGTGTAAGGCTGCAGCTGAATAAAGTCTTCTCCCGAAAGAGTACAATTTCTTGCCTTCCTTATTGCTTGGTGTCGACTAGCTATGACCCCTGGTCCTCTGTAAGGATGTCTCCACGATAATAGAGTTTGGAGTGGGGTGGCTTTTCAAAAAGGCTGTGTCGTCCTGGAACTGAACTCTGTAGAAGTTCTCTAGTTACCTATTTGGTTGAGAGAGCGTATTAGGTTTCTTCCAGTCGGCTTTCACAACCTTTAATAAGGCTGGGTTGAAGGGCAAGGCATCAGGCACCTTGGCCTCCGAGTCTATCAAGCTAAACAAGGGGTCCAGCTCACCTTTCTGCTGGCTATCCAAGTTCACACCCAAGGCTGAAGCCATACAGGCTGCATAGGCTGTGTACAGCTTGAGATCCTCTGATGGGGAGACCAGCTTAGAATCTGATTGGATATTGAATGGAGACGACCCCAGGGATACAACCTCAGAGACCTGAGAGCTATCATAGCTGTCAGATGCAGGGTCCAGAGGGACTGACAGGTCCTGAGTTGCGGGCATCGAACCCAAAGAGGAGCCCTGTGTGTGATTGAGATCGTCCGGTACTGAAGCTGGGGGTTCCGATGGCAAACCCCAGGTTGGTATGATATCTTGATGTAGCCGTGGTATCGAGGGAAGTGCCTCACCATTGTCAGCTCGATACAGCAGAGAACGATGTGGCGAGCGGGAACACGGTCGCCCTTCAGAATGCGAGGGGGGCTCACGCATTACTGTTGGCTGTCTGTACCCAGGCTCTTCTGGATAGCGGGACCCATAACGGGGCCGGGCATAATCTGAGTAGTCCGATCTATAGTCCACCTGGTATCAATCATAGGAACCAGAGTCTCAGCGCCAAGTGCCATAGGAAGGCTCAGCCTCTAACAGGGGGAATGATACCCCAGTGTACAATATCGATCACGATGATCCCAGGAAATATCCTGCCTATAAACTGAGGAGCGCTCTTCTTGATACCATCGAGGGGGCGATCTACGTCTAGGGGGAAGGGATCTTTGATCTGCAGCGGACACACTTCTTAAAGTTTTTTGTGCCCGTCATACACGCCGAAGGCCAGCAGTCCACCACGCTCAGTCCCAGCTGGGACCAGAGCTCCGGGTAAGGGAAACCACTAAAACAAAATGCCAAAGAAAAAATGCAACTACACAAAAACAAATTTTTAAAAAATTAGGAAAGGAGAAAACAGGGAAAAACCCAACAAGAGATAGCATGATCCTACTCATTGCCGAGCTGAAGACTCCACACTGTTCACTGAAGCGCCGACAAAAAAAAATTAAAAATGAGATGAGGAATGGCGCAGCCATATATAGTGGCTGGGGGCGGAGTTCCCGCCCAAAGCAGGATAAATTGAACTTGTTAGATTCCAATGCGGTCTCTGTGCAGGCACATAGCCCATATGTGTAGAAGACAGAGACCACGTCAAAGAACCTAAAGTTTTATATGTTTAATTTCCAAGGTTTTTTTAAAAAAAGCTTACCAAGCAAGATTCTGATAATATCCTAGACTTTTAGTGATGTGCAGGGTATGACATAGTAAGGAGGAATGCTGGTAAACAAGGAGGGACAATGCTGCCAATCAATGTGTATTACAAGTAAACAGGTCAGAACAGAGGACAGAACAGAAGATGGGCAGAGATCACTGCCAATCAATATGCATGGCTGACTACCAATCAGACCAAGAGAGAAGGATTCACCATCTTTTTTGTGGACATAATTGTCAGATGACAAGCCTCAAAGAGGCTTGTGTGCTAAGACATTTGCCAGAAATTAAATAGGTTATTATGTGGGAACTTCCAAAAGTTATAACTACAATAATGAAAGCGATCGGTCTGAGAAACCCGAAAGCACCTAGTTTGAGAGACACTGAAATTGTTCAACATAAAGAGGAGCAGTAAAATAAAATCAAATGAAAATTAAGAAGGATATATAATTTCACCTGAAGCATTCTTTTTCTCCAAACAAGAGTTTAAGACACTCAAAAGCACAGTGGCCACAATCCAGAGCCTATTTAGGCTGTATGTCACTACATTCCAAGTGACCACTTATTCTAAGATGGTGATCATGAAATAAAAGTGAACCTACCAAATGCTATTTTAATTATTTGATCAAACAATCTAATTCTCTCCCCCAAGTATCAACATATTTTCTGAGGGACAAAAAAGTCTCTTTTCCTAGGAATAAGATGGATTAGGGGCGAAGATGTTTAAAAAGTTAGAGTCTATAACTATTTGAGGATCTTTAATTTCAGAAGAGATTTACTTGCCATTTCTTCATCTTCAGCAAGGACTAAGTCATAATCACTAAGTGCCACACAAAAAATTATGGCTGTAACTCCCTCAAAGCAGTGAATCCATTTTTTCCGTTCTGATCGTTGACCACCTACATCAAACATTCTGCAAAACAGAACATGTGAATTATTGATTGATTTTACAACAGGATTCTTCTCCAAAATAGACTTCCTCTATTCAACAATAATAAGGAACAATATTTGAAGCAATGACTATCCAAGATGTAACAACCTGAACTTCTTTTCCAAACACCTTGTGTGGTGGGAAAGCAAAATTTAATCATAGAACATATTATCATTAATCACTGAAGCAGACTATCAGCAACTCAGTATTTATTTATTTATTCAATTTATATACAACCCTTCCTAAAGTGGCTCAGAGCAGTTTACATTAAAACTAAACACACATAATAAAACAATTAAAAGAAACAAACATTTAGACCAGATTAAATCTCATTAAAATTAAGGTTAAAACTAGATATCATTAAAAGTCAGGCTAAAGAGGTGGGTCTTTAAGGCTCTGCTGAGGGCCTCCAAGGAAGACAGTCCTCTTATATCCAGAGGGAGTACGTTCCACAACCTAGGGACAACAACAAAAAAGGCCTGATCCCAGAATGCCACCAAATGAACTAGTGGCACCCAAAGACGGATCTCTCCTGATGATCTTAATGAGCGGTAGGGATCTTGTAGAGAAAGGCACTCTCTCAGGTAACCCAGACCTAAGCCATTTAGGGCTTCAAAGGTAATAACCACCACTTTGTACTTTGCCCGGAAACATATTGGCATTATACCTGTTTAAGAACAGGCATAATGTGGTCTCTCTGGGATACCCCAGAGACCAATCTGGCTGCCACATATTTAAAAATATGACCCTAGCCTTTTCTGATAAAATTCACCTATTTTCAGAATGTGCATCACACTACTTGTAAAAAGAGCAGCTGGGGAGTGAGCTGCTGCAGCAAGCAGTGAAAGAGCAGGTATGGACCTAATCTCCTCCCTTTTAAAGATGCCTTGGCTGTGCTTTGAATCAATAAACAAATCACGATTTGTGCACATCCCTACTTCTAGGCTTAAATGGCAGTTGCATGTCCCTCCTCCTTTCTTTCTCCTGGTGTAAATATCAAAAGAAAGCAAGGGAAGGAAATTAGTAGCCACATGAGTGGGGTGAGAAACGTGAGAAACTGAAATGCCACAGTACTGCTGTGTGGCCTCTCATTCTCTCTCTTCTGGCTTTAAATGCCAGAGAGAAAATGTGTATCAAGATTGGCCACTACCAGATCTGAACTTCATTTCTCAGTCAGGATGACATAGCTTTGCACTGTGCTATTTGTTGGATGGTAGAGAACATCCATTCCAGTTGTCAGATGGAGCAGAGGTGCAACCACTGTTTTTGCTAATTGTTGTAGTTATACTGTAGATAAAGACTTAGGATTGCACATAATGATGGTTATTTTTAAAAAATGAAAAGGCACCCAAAATTGTAAGATGATGTAAGACCCCCCCCCCGCAAACACAACACAACTATTTCAAAGAATAGTTATAGACTAAGTGAAAAAGTAAGATAAAACACTATAAAACTGATTTGAGAGGGGATTCATACAGGTGAATTTGACAGACATGATATGTGAAAGAATTGGTCTTGAGCATTTTGGTATGAGAAATATTTTTTTAAACTATTTGATTCAGGTTACTTCAAATATCAGCGAGAGTAATGTGGTAAAATAATAGCAAAGATATCTGGCTTATAGATAAGAGAGAAAGATGGGGGCAGAAGAGAAGAACATAATTATTAAGTAGATACATTTATTCCCATATGATTATTTTTAAAAATCAAATCTATAACTTTCATTCACTTGCCTAAGCCTAATGCATAGCAAATATATATCCCCTAACAATATATAAAAACATTGTTTAACTCCTAAAAATTAAGTTTATTTTGAAGTTAGTCCATCAGAAGAGTCAAAATCCAAGAATAAATATATCATAGGGGCTGATTATTTATTGCTCTCCAAACTGCAATCCAAGAGCTGCATGACAGAAAATTCTGAAAAGATTATACAAATATAATACACCAAACACACACACAAGGTCCTCAGCAATAAGACATTTGGGGAAAACCTGTGCAAATTGATTACTTGACTTTTTCATCGTAAATCAAGTGTTTGTCTGTGATTTCATAATAATATGCATATCTTACATCATAAGAGAAAGCATTTTTTGCTAAATTGTGGAAGCTGAAAATTGACTTGTGTGATAGCACCGAGGAAATCTGGAACTCAGCACTGCTGCACCCACACAGTGCTAGTCTGAATATCAGGCACTATATCTTAAGGACACAAAGCAAATATACAAAGAGGTCATTCACACAGCCTTTGGGAGCACTGGGGAGGGCAGGGGGGAGGCAGCATAGCACCTACTCACCCCACAGGTGTGGTCCCGGGACATGTGGCTTGTGTGCCTACACGACTTGCGCTTTTGCAAGCCGCACGGTGTTCTGAAAATGCATCCCGTTCTCCAGATATACCACAACGCACTGTACAATGGTGCAGTTGAGGTGCATTGAGAGATCCTGCTGCATGTCGGGTGCTCTAGGCACCTGTCTCTGGCTTGGGCTACGTGCACCCTTTATCCTGGTACAGGGTCATGTCAATGCTCGAGATGCACACAGGCCAATTTCTAAGAGGCTGATAATGGGATGCCTGGAGTTCCATGAGAGAGAGAAATTGAGTCTGGTTCAAAATAGGAATTCTGTTTCATAACAAAACAGGAGCCAATTCTGAGCATACTAAATCGCTACTGGGTTGTATTGCTGGGCTGTAGTATTCTCTGCACACTTTAAGCAGTCTTCAGTTTAAAAAGTGGGTGCGGGGGCATTTGCAGTGGAAACTATAAACATTTGTTTGAAAATGGACAAGTGTGCAATCTACTTCTTCACATGTTTTAACACCCACAGATTAGACAACAGAGCATTTTCCAGTGGAAGCCAGGAAACTATCTATGCTTGAAGAATGCAAGTTGAATTTACTATTTTGTTATTGAAATGCATTACATTTTATACCAAATGCATACACTAAATATATTTCACATTTCATCTGGTTACTCACTTAAAATGGAGATCCTTGAAAGTAAAATGAGTCTCCACTATTCCTGTTGTTTTCACCCTAGTCCGGAGGACATCCTGTTGTGTTGGGATGTAACTAGTCTGGGCTATCCTGTCCAAGTCATTTAAATAGCTGGAAATATAAAATAAATATTGTGTCAAACCAAGATTTAGCAGGAACATAATTATATATTCACACACACACACACAGGGAGGGGGAGGGAGAGAGAGAGTGTGTGTAATTTAAAACAAACTGCATACAACAGGAACCAACTTTATACTAGACTTGGCATACAATAGGAACCAACTTTATACTAAACAAAAATTATGAGTAATTTCCAAGAACTCAGGGCTATACTATCTGGCCTATTACAGTAGATCAGTTCTCATTTCAAAGCTATTTAAAAGCACAGTTTAGCCAAGGACCCAGGTTATAAAGTCAACCGCCCTGAGACACGAAAGAACAGAAAGAACTGAGGCTCTAATCCTATGCCAGCATAGCATAGTGGTTAGAGTGTTGGACTAGGACTGGGAAGACCCGAGTTCAAATCCCCATTCAACCATGAAACTCACTGGGTGACTCTAGGCCAGTTGTGTATCTTCCAGCCTAACCTACCTCACAGGGTTGTTGTGAGGATAAAAATAACCATGTACTGACTGAGGAAGGGCAGGATATACACATAAAAAATAAAATAAATAAAATATGCACACTTCTCTGGCAGTAAGCCCCACTGCAAAAATGAGATAGGATGGTTAAAATCTCTACATCTTGCTAACCCTAATCTCTACATCTTGCTAACTCTTGTTAGACCCCTGCTAACTTGGCAAAGAGGCACCTTTTAACATGGTGATTCTCTTTATTTAGCAGGGAGAGAGTAACTGGCCCTATTCACCCCCAGCACAGTACCTCCAGTGACTTCTACTGGTGTCTATCTTGTGTTTCTTTTTAGATTGTGAGCCCTTTGGGGACAGGGATCCATCTTATTTACGCATTATTTCTCTATGTAAACCATCCTAAGCCATATTTGGAAGGGCAGTATAGAAATCTAATAAATAATAAATAATAATAATCTTAACAGCTGCATCAACATAACATACCTATTGTATAGTTAAATAAGAATTTTTACCATGCTGAGGTCATTTGTCTTAGACAGAAAAAGTTTCATTTTCCCACCATTCACTTTAATTTTGATCTAGCTCACCTTAAAGCACTTTTAGCAAAACCCTCAAACACACACACATACACACACACACACCAGCAAGGAAGCATTACAATACTGTGACAAACAAATATATTATTTTAAAGACATTTTAAGCAGGTACCTATAATACGCAAATCCCATTGAAGAAATACCGTATTTTATGGACTATAAGACTCACTTTTTTCCTCAAAAAATATCCGCCAAAATTCAGGAGCGTCTTATATGTTTTAACAGTTTAATATGTTAAAACTCTGAAAAACTGGATTAAAATTAAGGTGCGTCTTATAGTCCGTAGCGTCTTATAGTCCGTAAAATACGGTACGTATTAGGAGCCAGGGATTTCACCCTTACAATTTTAAGTTTATAAAAAATTAAAAGTAAAGTTTTGAAATTATAAAGTATTTTAAAATTTCAGAACAATATTGGCTGGCTTCCAAGTAGATACTTTGGATGCAAACCATTATAATTATTTCCACTGAGGTAAAAATGAAAGCCACTGATTCACTGTAAGTACTATTATTTGTCATTTTATTTTATTTGGTTATATTTCTGCTATCTGGCAACACAGTTTTACATGTATCAGAACTTTATTTTTTAGAGATAGTTGTTGAAAAATGGTAAATAAGTAGTAGTAATAATGCTTTAACTGGAAATTTCAGATTAACAGGAAACATCAGATTAATATGATGAACATATAATTTTGAGCTATAACAGTACTACTACCAGCAGAAAGCTTAATTCTTGTTCTATGCTTACTATGCTGCGGAGTCATTAAGCTGATACTCCCTTGATCTGTTGAAACAAGCTTGAACACCACTGTCCTTCCACAATCTCTTAATAACTCCAGCAAGTTCTGTTGTCATAAAGCCTTCCTCTGCCGCTCCAGCTAGAACAAAGAGTTGTCGAGCATCATCCTGTTAAAAAGGAAAATAAAAAAATTAAAGGACAAACTTGTTTAGGACTAGTTACAGAGAGCTTTTAGAAAATGATTGCTTGTTCTTGCTACGTATTTTCCTAACTATATTAGAAGTGGCATGGATATTTTAGGGTAGTCAGAATTTGCCTACACATATTCTGCATGCTCTATATACGAATACAAATATGATGAATATGAATATTTACATACCGCTTTTTAACAAAAGTTCCAAAGCAGTTTTCATAGAAATTAATTAATTAATTAGAAAATATATTCAGCATGGAGTTCTAAATACGGATTTTTTTGCCTTTTCACTGGTCTATTCAGACATTATCCTTTCTCTAACCCCAAGGAAAAAGCCTTGGGCTCTCATAGCACTGGATGGTGAGTGACAAAACGAGGGACCTCACAGTGATTGCAAAGCAGTATCACCTCTAGCCCTAGGAGGCTAAAGCTTCCGAGCTGCATTTTTTAGTGTCAGAAGCAGATCGTGAATCGGAGAACAGCTATATGTCATTTCAGTTTTTCACTTCTCCCTATGTTGATGGGAGTAAGTACTCAGTCTTGCTCCACAAACAGTACCAGAGGACAAATGATATACAGTGTTATTTGCACTATATAAAACTTCTAATTTGTTTTAATCTGAACTTTTTTACAGATTAAATCTGTATTTAATCTGTACTTTATTATTGTGAACCGCCCTGAGACACGAGTTCTGGGCAGTATACAAATGTTAAAAATGAATGAAATGTTATAAAAATGTTATGAGAATTCAGTTTCAAAATACTATTTTCTTGTCACTCTCATCTGGTTTTGAGAGCTGGCTTAAACTAGTAGTGAAAGCGAGGTTTCTGCACTTGTTATATGTTTTCTACCTTAAATAGAATTCAACAAAATTAAATGTTTTATAGACATTTAACTTTTTACCTGTTCCAGGATTTTGTGATGGAGTCATGTACTCAAAACTGTTTGTTACCCAATTTAGAGTTAGTTAGGGGGGTTAGGTGAGAAAAGGATAATTTTTAATAATGTCAGCAACAGCAAAGTTCATTAATTTTAGTATATGGAATTCAGAATTATGTGCATCATTTTAGGTGCACATTTACACAGATACTTACTGCCCTGGCAGAGTCCTCAAAGTCTATCTTCAACCTCCCCATTGCTCTGATGATAGCTATAATTGACTGAATTGTATTACTGTAGACAACGGCTTTGTACTGTTTGCATTCTTCTTCTGAATAACCAGCTTCATGAATAATTCTAAAAGAGAAAAATGTTTTTTGATTTAACTAAATCGCATATGTTAACTTTTCTGTTATTGCTCTTTTAATATTTAATTGTATATAAATCTATTATCTCTAAATTTTGTTTTTGATTGTACACCTGCATTTTGTAAATGTAATCACCCTTAAATCATACTTACTTCATTTGTTTGACGATTGTACTTTTTCCTGATTCGCCCGCTCCTAAGGAAGATATAAACACCCAAAACATTGTTAACTGAAAGCTTGATGCTTGTTCCATATTTTAACTAAATCAGCAATTTTCAAACTGTGTTCTCCACAGAAGAGGATCTGCGAACAAGATATGGATACATACAAAATACCTAAAGAAATACTTCTCCACAATTACTGATCTTCCCCTGCAATGCACAGCCATAGGTAAAAGCATGCGGTATATTCTATGGTTTTCCCTCACATGCATACATGGGCTTGCGAGATCCTTGTCCATACAGAATAGTCACTCTGGAATCAATGTAAAAACAGATCTTTGATGTCAGGAAGTTTGAACATCACTATACAATACATTACTGTATTTACCGGAATCCAAGACTAGGTTTTTTCCAAGTTTGTATTTACACAACATAACTTTGGGTATACATTTTGGAGCTAGATCATGAAATACTAGATTCAATATATTAATTTTTAGAGTATGAACTCTTTGGGGAAAGACTAAAGAATCTTCTTATTCTTTTGTCTATGTGCTTTAAGAACCCCTCCCCCTTTTTTTGGCTGAAAAGTAATATTATAATAATAGCTACACTTTACCTTATTACAGTCATAGACCAGAATTGGGGATGTGCATGAACCAAGGTTTGTGCACTGGTCTGGAGCCAAACCAGTTTGGAAGAAGGAGCAGGATCTTTTAAAAACAGAGCAGGCCCTTACCTGCTCTCTGCTGCCACATGCAGCTTCCTGCTGCAGTGGTGCTTGTTCCAAGAACCCATTTGGTGCTGGGATGAGCATGTGCGAATGCCATGTGCGCCCCGGTGCAATGCATGGATTCTTGAGACAAGTACAGCCACAGCAGGAAGCTGCATGTGGCAGAGGAGAGCAGTTAAGGGCCTGCTCTCCTTTTAAAAAAAAGATGCTGCTCCCCACTCCCCTCCCTGTCAAATCAATGCACAAACATCAGTTAGTGCACATCCCTAACCAGAATATACAAAACAAAACAATAAACATGGGGCAAATTAGTAAAACCTTTCTCTTATTAAAATGGCCTTGCTAATGATATAAGTACTGAAATAAATAAATGATATAAGTACTGAAATCACAAGAATCTATTGACATCATCTATACCTCCCATTGCTTTTTCGCATTTCTACCATAGTTTAGCTACACTATCTCACATAAATAATTTATCATCATGATCTCTCAATATTCCAATCTGGCTGCTAGCCAGGCTAGCCAGGAACACAGCCTCTAAGTTCTGAGGAAGGATAACACCAGTATCAAAGGCTGAAGACAAATCAACAGGAGGTAGATGCACTATCATGGCCCCACTTGTGGAACTTGCTGCCAGAGACAGTGCTGAGATAGTTAACTATAGACCAGAACCAGCATGACAGTTCCTATATTCCAGTATTCTACCTACCATGTAGTGTCATGCAACTGCAATTGCACAATACTGTCACAGTGGAAAAGGGCTGTTCTGCAAGACTGCAGCAGCATGGGCAGTGCAGATCCACGCCACCCTGTACATGTTAGCCACTGTGTACATAGAAGCATAGAAGTACATAGAAGCATTCTAACTTCTAATCCAAAATATGTGGAATTAAAGTATTTAAGTAACAAGTATTTCAGTAAACAGATTGAAAATGGCATGTTTCTATCATTTGTGGTTTGGTCTGGAAGTTTCATGTCAGTGAGTGAGTGAATGAGTCCTAAGAAGCATTATAGTATAGATATCTTCTTAAAACTTGAAGCCTATCTGTTTTGTTCTATTGTGAAGCACTCCCTCTATGTTGGTCCTAAAACAGGGATGCTAAAATATAATGGAAGAGTTCAGACAATCCACCAAACCACTGCAATGTTTGTGTCCAAACCAGAAATGTAAAGCCAATCCAAATTATGGCAATGTAAAGCCAAGCCAATCTAAATGTAAAGCCAATCCAAATTCAGTTCTGATTTGGAGACAAACTATGGTTTGCATATTCAGATGACACAACAAAGTATGATTTGCTCAAATCAGTAGCAAATTTGAATGCACACAGGGAAGGCACACAAGTCTGAAGTTTTCCCCAATCCCCCAGGCAATAGTTTGGAGAATCATCTGAATCAACCCACTGTTTCACAAGAAAAGGAAAATGTGCCATTTCTCACAAGCAATGAGGAACAGCAATAGGGTTTGTGGGAAGGAAGCCCTGAAGAGCTTATCTCCCCACAGATGATCCGTTGGCTTCCCTTGGGCAGGCGGACAAGCACCGGCTACTGCTGGTAGCTCCAAGGGTTGGAGCAAGTGCACAGTGCATTATGGGAATCCCCCCCTCCCCTCCCCAAGACCGCTGCAGTCTGTCAGCTGTGGCTGCAAGCAGACGACAAAAACAATGAAGTTAGGAGATTGCTCACTCTCCTAACCTTGTTTTGGAGGGAGGCTCCACAAGCAGGTTTGGTGCTGCGGTGCTGTCAGGACTGGGCCCTATCCTGGCAGTTTACACACACGTGCAAAACCGGGCTGGACTCCTTTAGCCTGGTTTTGCACGCACCTGTGAATAGCCTCAATAAGTGGTTATGTTTTTACATTCCAGTCCCCTGGGGTTAACATCACATGGTATTGTTCAATCCTGCTTGGCAAGGATTGGTTTTCTTCCTAATAATTGAACTATTGCTTTAATCAGTGTGAGCTGGAATTTGTTGCCAATAGCAGTATTTTGGGGTCACGCAAAAAGACACCCCTCTCTATGATTTAGCAAAAACCACAAGCTATAGGCTAATAGCTTTTAGCTTTCAATAACGTTTCACCCCGCGCCATTCTACAGCCTCTTGGCACAGGCAGGTCATTAGTACAGGCAAAGTTGGGTAACATGCCTCCAGGTCAAAGATTCAAAGACTGCAGACGGCTCCTTTTGCGGAGTAAAGCCGGCTAGCAGACCATCAAAAGAAAGCTGTCTTGGGCAGGATATTCCTGTCCAGTGATAAGATGTAAGTGCTCAGCAGAATGAGCAAACACATGGCCATTTCCACCCTCGTTAGGTTGATTGAGTGATTGGTAAAACTAAGGCAGAGAACTTATCCATAAACAAAAGAGTTACATTTTTCACCTGGGACGCTTAGTTTCAAGGACATGAGCAGGGGTGTAGGTAGGAGAGAGGGAGCCCATATTCACATCTCTCTGCAGTGGCCCCTCAGAGTGAGGGAGCTAATGAAGAAAATAGGGAGGGGTGCAGCTGGGGGACCCTCAGGAGTTGGGGGTCTGGGGTTATTTGAACCCATCCGCTCAATTATAGCTACACCCCTGGACATGAGCAAACATAGACATAACCACCAATGCATAGCTTGAACTTGTCTTTGTCTCCTTTGCTATTAAAGGCACCTCCACACTGATTAAGTCCACTTTAGCAATGGGCACCTTTGTCTTGCAATAATCACCCTACCCTCCAGGGAAGGATAGTTAGTTGACTGACCCAATTCAGCCCCAGGACATGGTTTTGAGTATATCTACCACATGACTTTGGAACCTGTTGGAATCTGTTATCCAATGGACTCTCACAAAATGTGACCTGTGGATGCTGCCCCTTGCCTCTTTTTCCTCTCTTGCTCTGCCACACACCTTACTCCTGAGGAAGTGCCGGATCCAACTTCGCGCACCAAATGCGCTAGGAAGGATAGGTGACACTTTCATCTCAGCCATCCTTTCCAGGCTGCCTTGCCTCTTTGCATCCCTCTCTGCATCCCCCCCTTTCCAGGCATTTTCAGTAAAGATTTTTAACTAAACTCTCATTTATTTTCTGTAAAATGTCAGGCAATCTCTTAAAGACTCATAACCAAATTTTCTTTCTGTAACTTCCCAATTTCACCTTAATAAAGCTTTGAAACTATAATAGTCTCTCCCAATAGGGATGTGCACGAAGATCGTTGTTGCCGACGGGGGGGTAGCGCTTTAAGGGCGGGGGAGGGTGTACTCACCCCTCCCGCCGCATTTCCCCCACCGGCGCGCTGTCATTTGGAAGCCCCTCGGGGAGGCAGCGTTCCTCCCTGCCGCCCTGTTTGCCCCGTTGGCTGGAAGTGGCCGGAAGTCACGAGCGCACGTGCGCCCGTCGTGCGCGCACCTTTCTGCCATGTGCGCACGCACGCACTACGGGCGCACGCACGCTCGCGACTTCCAGCCACTTCTGGCCGACGGGGCAAACAGGGCGGCAGGGAGGAACGCTGCTACCCCGAGGGGCTTCCAAATGACAGTGCGCCGGTGGGGGAAATGCGGCGGGAGGGGTGAGTACACCCTCTCCCGCCCTTAAAGCGCTACCCCCCGTTGGCAACGAAATGCCGAAACGCCCCCAGTGCTGAAACGTTTCGGAGGCCTTCATAATGGCCTCCAAAACATTTCGGGCACATGCCTATCTCCCACATCCTTTACATGTTTCCAATATACCTCACTTGCTTAAATTTAATGCTGTATCAGGACCAGTGTTCCCTCTAACAGGGATTCCCAGATATTATGGACTACAACTCCCATAATCTCCAAGCAAAAGCCATTGCAGCTGGGGATTCTGGAAGCTGTATTCAGAAACATCTGGGACTGTTTGTTAGAGGGAACACTGATCAAGACTGCATCCCAATTTCAGTTAGTTTCCCCATGTAGCCCAAAACCATAACTGAAGCTTCTAGCCAGCACTTCTGTATAATTGGTGCTAGCTGATTCTGATATAACAAAGTGTCCTTCCTCTGATAGGTAGATTTTTTTCATAAATACATTTTGTATATAGCTAAGAAAGTAGCAATGTCCTTTGCTTGATCTAGCAATTTCTATCAAGTCCATCAGTGTTTCCAATGGGCAGCCATATCGCCCTCAAAGATCACGAGCACAGCAAAAAGCTGGTTATCCCCTGTATCCAAAGCATTTATTTATGTGAACAGCCACAAGACTTTATGTTTTGGCGATGTACAAGTGTGATGAATGAATGAAAGACACTGTCCTCAGAGTCTGTGATAGATAAGCCACTTCTTGATGCATTGAGAGAAGGCTGCTGTGATCACATTCCAAGAAACTGCCAAAGGTGTCTTTTCAATTCCTGCACTTTTCATTCTCAAGAAACAGACCTTAAAGCACCATCCCTTCTGGACAGGTGTCAATTTCCCTTTTTTATTACATCTGTCTCAAGCAATTAAGACAGGCCCAATTAAAAAACTCATTTTCCCACTAGCTAATCAAAATTTGCAAGTTACTCTCAGCCACAATCCTCTGATTGGACAAACTTTTCACAGGAAAATCCATCTCCAAGGATTCTTTTGTTTGTTTTTAACAGTTTTTAACCATCAGATATAGCTGTCTACCATGTGATATCAGTATGTGTATCTGAATATCAGAGTCATAATGACTTTACATAATGCTAGGGAACTGGTGGAATTGCACATGGGTTCCTACTACACACTAGCAGAGCACTGAAGTACACATCCTTGAAGTACACATACTCAAGATGTCACCCAGGGATCTCAATCAAGACTCAGTGAGTCCTTAGAGGAGTCAGTGGTCAGCAGAGTCTCCCAGCCCAGAGGTCCCTCCTTTACTTGGCCATATGCTTCATGTCTCTAAGCGAATGCCTTCATGACTCTGGGGAGGCTATACCAAGAGAAGACCAAATAGTGGACTTCCTAGGCTCAGCCCCAGCTGGAGAACCACCATAATCTCTACCAGATACCCAGGAACAATGCCACAGCTGAACCCAGACTCAGCTGTGGCAACAGCATCAGGGTGTGTGCTTGCAGCCCAAGGACTGCCATATGAGGCAGTGGATCTCCTTAAGAAGAGGAGACAAGGAAAACACAGGTGCAGAAGATGAGGCCAAGTAGTACTAAGAAATACATGGAAATCTTATTGAGCCCTATTGAAGCACCTTGGTTGCAGCTAGCTGGTTCTGATATAACAATCTTTTCCTGTTATCCACTTCTGTGCACTAAATGTCCTGTTATTCCTTCTTCTCAGTCTCTTTGCCTCTCAATACCGGCCTGCCATGACTAGTTTCCCCTAGGTAGGGCCAGGATACATTTCTAGGATAATCAGATAAACACAGAACATTATTTAAGCTACCGTTTATTCTGCAAGCACAGAGACAAAAAAAGAGAATTGTAAATAACATAACATGGATTCTTTTCACATTGTTTTTCCAAGTTCACACGCTCTTGCAAATTTTAATGCAATTTCATAGAGAATATTCTTTTTGTTTTATTAATCTGACAGCTTTCTTTTCAATTGTCTTTGGACCTAACCTATCTCTAAATTCTGACATTTTATTTATATATGTATGTATTTATCAAATTTGTGCACTCCCTCAAGCTTTTGTCTCTGGGTGGTTAACAATAACATAAAACCAGTTAAAAACATATACAAAAACGTAAAAACAACTTAACAATTTAAAAATAAACCAGAAATTAAAACCCAAAAATATTAGGAAGCTGAAAAAGCTTGGTCGAAAAGATGTGTTTTCAGATATTTTTTGAAAATTGCCAGAGATGGGGAGGATTGTATCTCAGCAGGGAGCGGATTCCACAATCTTGGAGCAGTGACCGAGAAGGCCCGTCTCTGTGTAGCCACAAAACGAGTTGGCGGTAACTGGAGACGGACCTCCTCAGAGAACCTCAATGGGCGGTGGGGCTTGCAATGAAGAAGACACTCTCTTAAATATTATTTATTTATTTGATTTCTATACCGCCCTTCCAAAAATGGCTCAGGGAGGTTTACACGGAAAAATAACAAACAAATAAGATGGAACCCTGTCCCCGAAGGGCTCACAATCTAAAAATAAAAATAAAATAGACAGCAGCAACAGTCACTGGAGGTACTGTGCTGGTGATGGATAGGGCCAGTTACTCTCCCCCTGCTAAATAAAGAGAATCACCACATTAAAAGGTGCCTCTTTGCCAAGTTAGCAGGGGCCTAATACCCAGGTCCTACACTGTTTAGGGCTTTGTAAGTTATAACTAGCACTTTGTATTTTGTCCGGAAACCTATTGGTAGCCAGTGTAACTCCATCAGTAAAGGAGTAACATGGTCTCTCCGAGATGACCCAGAGACCAACCTGGCTGAACCAACTGAAGTTTCCAGACTACGTACAAAGGCAGCCCCATGTAGAGTGCATTACAAAAGTCAAGCCCGGAGGTTACCAACAGATGTACCACTGTTTTGAGGTCGTTGATCTTGAGAAACGGGCGCAGCTGGCGTATCAGCCAGAGCTGATAGAAAGCACCCCTGGCCACTGCCTCAACCTGAGAAACCAGGGAAAGGTGTGAATCCAGAAGTACTTCCAGACGGCGAACCTGTTCCTTTTGGGGAAGTGTGACCCCATCTAGAACAGGCAGATCAAAATCGTCTCTAGAGTTCTGATACCGCACAATAAGTACCTCTGTCTTATCTGGATTCAGCTTCAGTTTATTCTCCCTCATCCAGCCCATTACTGCTTCCAGGCAGGCATTTAGGGAAGATATACCAGTACCTGAAGAAGCTGACATGGAGAAGTAGATCTGGGTGTTATCAGCATACTGGTAACACCCAGCTCCAAATCCCCTGATCTCTCCCAGCAGTTTCATGTAGATGTTGGTCTCTGACCATAATAAAACTTGATTGATTGATTGATTGATTGATTGATGTTAAAAAGCACATACTTAAGCTCAGATTTTGAAGAGCAACAGTCTCCAATCAACACCATCCGGAATCTATCCGAGAGGTAGGAGCAGAACAGTGCCTCCCACCCTCAACACCCTCAGACATTCCAGAAGGATACTATGGTCGATGGTATCGAAAGTCGCCGAGAGATCCAAAAGGACCAACAGAGTCACACTTCCTCTGTCAATTGCCAATTGGAGATCATCCATCAGGCCGATCAAGGCAGTCTCCACCCCACAGCCCTCCAGAAAACCAGTTTGAAATGGGTCTAGATAATCAGTTTCCTCCAAGACTACCTGGAGCTGAGAGGCCACCAACCTCTCAATTACCTTGCCCAGCCATGGGAGGTTGGAAACTGGCCTATAATTGCTCAACTCTGAGGGATCTAATGCAGGCTTCTTTAAAAGATGTCTAATGATTGCCTCCTTAAGACAAGGAGGCATCCTGCCCTCCCTCAGAGAAGCATTTATGATTTCCACCAGGCTGTCTACAACAACCTCCCTACTAGATCGAACAAGCCATGTTGGACAAGGGTCAAGAGAACAAGTGGTAGGCCTCACCGCTCCAAGCAGCTTGTCCACATCCTCAGGAGTCACAGACTGAAACCGATACAGTCGAATCACACAAGAGGAGTTGTTGGGCACCTCCAGCTCAGATATCAAATTAATTGTGGAGTCTCCATCTAGGTCGGCCCAAATCCGAGAGATTTTATCTGCAAAAAACTCTTTAAACACATCAGAGCGGGTAACTGATGACTCCAAATTCTGGTTCAAAGGAGTGGTGGGGGGGCAGATACTAGTCTCCTCACAACCCTGAACAACTCCGCTGGACATTAACTCGAAGAAGCAATACAGGCAGAAAAGAACGGCCTCTTTGCCACACGTATTGCCTGAGCATAGATCTTTAGATGTGCCTCTATGTCACAATCTGTCAGACTCGAGTCAAGTCTTCCTCCACTTGTTCTGCAGTCGCCTACCTTGCCACTTCAGCCTCCGTAGGTCTTCTTTATATACCAAGGGGCCAAATTTGAAGCGGGTCAGAGGGGATGCTTGGGAGCAATCGTGTCTACTGCTCTGGTGAGCAAGTTGTTCCAATTCTCAACCAGGGCATCAACAGGATCACCAACAAAGCCAACACTGAATCCCTCCAAGGCTTCTTGGAATCTTACAGGATCCAATAACCTCTTTGGGTGGACCATTCTAATGGGCCCCTCTCCCCTGCGGAGGTGGGAAGTGATTGTAAGTCCAACCTTAACCAGATGGTGGTCCGTCCATGACAATGGGGAAATCACAGGAGTCCCCACCCACGGAACACCCCCCTAATCAGAGTAAAAGACCCAATCAAGCGTGTGATCTGCAATATGCGTTGGTCCAGAGACCACTTGGGATAGACCCATAGTTGTCATGGCCGCTATGAACGCCTAAGCTACCCTGGACCGGTCCCAAAATGAACATTGAAGTCCCCCAGCACCAAAAGTCTGGGAGACTCCAATGCGAGTTCTGCGACCAAGTCCGTGAGCTCAGTATGGGATTCTGCTGGGCAGCGGGGTGATCGGTACACCAACAGAAGTCCCAATCTATCCCTGGTCCCCAAACTCAAGTACACACATTCAATATGGTCCGACACCCTAACAGGGACCCTAGTAAGGGAGATGTTATTCTTATAGACCACGGTCACTCCACCTCTCCGCCCACGTCCCCCCACCTGCTCCTCTGCAGAATATCCTGGAGGGAGAAGCTGGGACCAAACTGGACCACTAGTCCAGTTCGTTTGGTGGACCATTTGACTAGTCCACCAAATTGGACCACAAATACAGGCTACTCTTTTCTTAATTCCAAATTTTCTGCTATATGTTCCACTACTAACTACTAACCTCTCCACTCATAAACTACTTTCAAGCTAAGAGCCAGAGATGTAGGGTGCAAGTTTTTTTCCATATTTTATTTTTCTGGTGGAAAGTATCCCATTTCTAAAATTTCAGTGGCCAACATCCAGATAAGCATTGCTCATGTCCAGTAGTGTGTGTTCCAGGCTACCACTGCACTGTCACTTGAGTGGGGGAAAAGATGACTTTCTACAATCTTCCCTCCCCTCCCAAGCCCACTGTGTGTCATAACATGTCCCTTAAAGTTGCACAACACTCAGGGATGTATTTTGGTGGCACACAGTAGACTCCAGCGGGAAGGAAGATCAGTGGAAATTGCCCCTTCACCTGCTCAAGTTACAGCACAGCAGTAGTCTGGAACTCACACTGCTGCATTTGTGAGTATGGTAGTAGACTAGACACCCAGAGTTGTTTAATAAAATTCATTACTAACAATGAATTGATGCCAATGCAATATTAGGCAAGTTCAGCAATTTCAAAGTAGTGATTAATGTTTTCAGGTTCTTTCTACCTAGGAAGTGTTGAGAAGGTATGTATGTCATACTGATTTATTGAGTATTCCAATAAAAAGAAATTCCACATAAAGCTTTGGATTTGTTTCAATATAACAATTAAAGCACATATTATTCTCTCCCCCCACCTCAAATATTTCAGTACAAATGCTTGACTCCTTGATTGAGAAACAGTATGGGGAATTAATATGGTGGAAATATTTTTTTAAAAAAATTGTTTAAATAGGTCAAATAGCATGCCAGATCAGATCATAATCTATTTAGGCCATCACAAAACTTTGTACAGTGATTCCCCCCCCCCCGGAAAAATAATGAAAATTTTATGCAAATTGGGGGGTGGGGGCATTGTATTGAGAGCCAGCGTGGTATAGTGGTTAGAGTGCTGGACTATAGTGGTTAGAGTTCTGACCGGGGAGATCTGAGTTCAAATCCCCATTCAGCCATGAAACTAGCTGGGTGACTCTGGGCCAGTCACTTCTCTCTCAGCCTAACCTACTTCACAGGGTTGTTGTGAAAGAGAAACTGAAGTATGTAGTACACCGCTCTGGGCTCCTTGGAGGCAGAGCGGGATATAAATGAAATAAATAAATAAATAAAAACTGTATGGGATTTTTTTCCAATTCAAAAATTCCCAGAAAACCCACATCTCTGCTAAGTACCTGCAATTCTTAGATGATATGAGTCTTCTCCAGATGCATTCTATTTAGCTAAGTCCCTTCTGGTTCTTTGGCATTTTTATGTGCACATAATGTTGTTGTCTGCATTACATGCATTATCAATACAGCTTTGTTAAGGGGCTTCAGATCTGGTGATACCTACAGGGTTTTCTTTACACGTAACAGAATACCGTAATGCCCCTTAAGTAAAATCAATGTAATTGACAGGGAGAAAAAATACAAAATTGTCCAGTTGAAGGAACATTTCCAAGTTTGAATGATTTAATTATATTTGTCTTCCTATTCACTACAATTTGAAATACTCAAACTGGTACCTGGAAACCATCTTATATTTCCAAGGAAGACATTCTGCATTTCAGGAGGCTTTAAATGAACATATGAGCCTATTAGCAGAAAATGGCAGTTGGAGGTAGATCCCCGAAGACTTAATCATAAGAACAGGCCTCCTTGATCAGGCCCAAGGCCTACCTAGTCCAGCATCCTGTTTCACACAGTGGCCCACCAGATGCCTCTGGAAGCCCACAGGCAAGAGTGAGGGCATGCCCTCTCTCTTGCTGTTGCTCCCCTGCTATGTACACTATGTGGTAACTGCTATGCGGTAATCAGTTCTGCAAAGCAGTAAAAAAAGTTATTTATGAATAATATGAATACGCATACAATGAATATTTATATTCCACTTTTGAACAGAAGTTCCCAAAGCAGTTTACATAGATATAAATAAATAAGTAAGTAAAATGGTACCCTGCCCCCAAAGGGGCTCACAATCCAAAAAATAAACATAAGATAAGCACCCGCAAGCTACTGGAGGGATGTTGTGCTGGGGATGGATAGGGCCAATTGCTCTCCCCCTGCTAAATAAAGAGAATCGTCACTTTTAAAAGGTGCCTCTTTGCTCAGTTAGCAAGGGAGTAGGTTTAATATTACTGTACTGCAAGTACTGTATTATATCAAGTCATTGCATGGAATGAATCATATTTCATCATTTTACAATCTATTCTGTCTCTTCTTGACATGTAAAAATGATAGGCTGGATGTGGGCTGATCAACATCTTTTAAGTGATACCCAAAAATGCATGAACCAAAATTCTATAGATTACCATATATAATGTCTGCTTCTCTTGTTTTAAATTAAAATCTAAATGAATACACAAGGTCATCCACACAATCAAAAAATGTGTTCTGCCCAGGTATGGGAGCTGTGTGTGTTCCCAACTTTTAATTGTGTGGAAGCAAGGTAAGAAGAAAACCTGGGCAGAAGTGATTGTCTGGAAGCAAGGTAGGAGGAAAAGCTCCAAAAGAGGGCTGCAATTTTATTAACTGGGACTGGACGTTTTGATCATATTACACCAGTGCTTCGTCAGCTCCCAGTTAATTTCCGGGCCCAATTCAAAGTACTGGTTTTAAACTTTAAAGCCCTAAATGTCTTGGAACCGGGTTACTTGACAGAGTGCACCCAGTTTATGGAATAGCCTCCCCAGTGAGATTCACCTGGCTTCATCACTTTGTTCTTTTAGACGACAAAAGGCAAAGACCTTTTTGTTCACCCAAGCCTTTTAAATTCAAGTTTTTAATTCAACTTTTCAGATTTTATCTGATTTTTAACTAATTTTAAAATGAGTTTTTAATGCTGCTTCATATTGTATTTTCACTCATAGTGTGAGTGAAAATTTCAAAGGGTACCTTAATATATTGATCACATGAGATGTTTTCTGATACACTACTCTCAAATATAATAGATTGTGTAGCCCTTGTAAGCATAACATAGAATGAAAACTACACAGCCTTCAGAGGGAGTTATATTTTACTTTAGGCTATAATCCAGCAGAGTTAGCCGACTTAAACCACCCTGATTTCAATGGGCTGAAGTACACCAAATTCAATCTGTAAGACTTTTTGGACAATATGAGGCTGTTCACACAGCCAAAAACTGGGTAGGAAAAGTGTCCTACCCAGGTTTGGGAGCTTTGCATGCTCCCAAATTTGGTTGTGAGGGAGCAACCAACTAGGTACCCTGTTTCCCCGAAAGTAAGACCTACCCCGAAAGTAAGGCCTAGCAGTAATTTCTGATGTACCGCTAATTGCCCTAGTGCATTTTTGGGGGCTAAAATTAATATAAGACACTGTCTTATTTTCGGGGAAACACGGTAGGGGGAAAAAGAAGTGATTGTGTGTGAGGCAGGAGCTGGGTAGGAGAGTAGTGTCCTACTCAGCTTTCATATCCAGCATTTGACCTAGGTTGGAGGAAAAGCTGTGCTACCCAGCTCCTGTCTCCTACACAATCACTCCCTACCTAGTTGGTTGCTCCCACACATCCACAAATTGGGAGTGCGCACAGCTCCCAAGCCTGTTTTCAGTTGTGTGAGCAGCCTCAGTATGTAGAATCCTTCTCCATGAGCTTATTAAAATTCCAGAGATAAACACCACAAGTCACCTTTCATAGACAGTTCTAACTGGATCTTCCACTAGTATGTCCACCACATTTATTTTTTAGAAAAGTAGTAGAACTTTCTATTTATTGAGAAAATGTTTACAGATGTACCCATCCTCAGTATTAGATAATATTAGATTTTAGAAACAGGTATCATTAGATTAGGTATTATTATAAAGGTTTATAATATTATAATATGATTAAAATGCTTAAAAACCTAGCCCTTTATGGGCTTAACCAAACAGACAAATCTGTTAACAGACAGATTAACAGCAATTCTGAAAGGTGCTCAAGAATAGGTTTTGGCAAACCCCCACAGGGAGGGAATTTCATTATTTAAACAAAGTGTAAAGTGTATGTAATTTTCACAATGATATAGTACAGTAACTCATTCTTAAAATGCAGAGCACTGTATGCTTTCAGGCAGCCAGTCTCCTTTCCACAAAGACTCAACAATAATAAGAGGAAGATTAAGAAGGCTTTTTCTAGAGGTAATAGTGACAATAGAGAAATTAAAGTCAAATCTTGATTTGGCACTAAACAATACAATGTATAACAAGAATGTATATCTAGCAGCCTACCCAGTCCTAGCAGTATTTTCCATTCTCCTACATCCTAGGCATTCCATACAGCTAAGTGGGAGTACAAAAGGACCTAAGTTTTAATCTGGAAGTTTTTTGTCAGAATCTTACATAACACTGTAATGAGTTCCTTAAAAAATTAAAAAACAAATCACCAAGCTGCAATTATATCTCTCATCGTACAACCTAACAGCCTGATCCTAAGACATCAGCATATCAGTGCTGCACATGGAACATGCCAACAGCTACATCAGCACATCATGTTTCTAGAATGTTTAAAGAAACTGACTAGAATGATGATGCCCGGGGCAGGGGAGGGGGAGCTTGTTCTGCCTATTTAATAATTTTTTATTTATTATTCATTTATGTTCATTATTTATTTAATTAATAGATGTTTATTCATGAGATGCAATACCCCAGAAGGCGGCTCACAAAAAAGCAACACACACAATTAAATTAAATTATTCAGTTCAACCATTCTAAAATACAAAGTCCAACATTCAGGCTAGCACTGCATGGGTGCAGTAGGCTGAGTTCCAGACTAACACTGTGCTCTTGCATAAGTGGAGGGGCAATTTTCACTTATTTCCCCTTCCCTCTGAAGACCACTGTGCATCACAAAAGTATGTCCCTGAGGGTGAGCTTCAGAAGGCAGGAAAGATCAGCAAAAATGGTCCCTTCCCTCATGGGCGTAACTATAATAGGGCAAGGGGAGACAGTTGTCTGGGGGCCCACTGCCTTGGGGGGCCCCCCCAGAGGCAAGTCACATGACTGACTCCCTCAGCCGCGCACCCGCCTGGGCTTTCTTCAGTTGTATTAATCCTCCGAAACTGATGTGTGTGTTAAGACCTGGAGCTACCAGAACAGCATGTCTTTCTCTAGTACCATTAAATGACTTGCATCATCTCACACTCTCTCTCATATATATATATATATATATATATATATATATATATATATATATATATTGCTTTCTGTTACCACTGTTCAGCCTCATTTAAGATTTCTTTACTTCATGAGCTGAGCTTCAGTGGGGGGGGGGGGCATTTTAAAATCTTGTCTCTGGGCCCACTCCAACCTTGCTTCGCCCCTGCTTCCCCTACTCATGCCACAGCACGGTGGTAATCTGGAACTCAGCACTGCTGCACCTACATCATGCTTTCTCAGATGTTGGTCAGAATAATAAAATCTGAGTCAGAATAAACAAAAACAGCAAACTAAAAAACAAAATAAACTAAAACTCTTATTAAAGTACAAAGTTCTTACAGCTTTTGATGTTACTTGCATTAAATAGATATCCAAACAGAAGACAGAGGTAAAATGGATTCACCTATCCTATTGTTTTTATAAACAAAGTGTATATAGAGCCAAAGTTATTTGTCAGTTCTGAAGCAGATTGCTACAGCTGAAATCTTACCTCTGCCACAAACTCACTAGGTGCCCTTAGGCAAGCCACTCTCTCAAACTCAGCCCAAGCCCTTATTTGCACTATGAGAGTAATAGGTTTAGTGTAACAATTAAAATATCAAAATATATGTGAAGTACTTCAAATATTCTAAGCTGCTATATAATGATTATTGCATTATTGTTAGAAGTGTCCAAACCATGGACATTTTCTTACCTAATCTTAAAAAAATTAAGTCAATATGCAAATGAAAAACAAAGAGCAGTTAGTATCCCTACACAAAATCATATTTTATATTTGTTGCACTATATCCTTCTTCCAAGGAACTTAGGGCAATTCCCTAAAAAAAATAGTTATCTTCTATTTTATATCTACTTCACAACAACTATGTGAGATAGGTTAAGCTAACAAATTTTGATTGGCTTTTTAAAGACTGACTGGCATGATGAGAAAAATTACTCAAAGTAATCCCACTGCAATGAAAGAAGTTAGGCATAACTACTTTGAGTAATTTTCTTTATCATGTCAGCCTCTAGGTTTTGACATATTCCTAGGATCTCACTGCATATGTTTACTGAGAAATAAGTTTCACTAAATCCATTGAAGCTTGCTCCTAAATATGGCTGCACTCCTATGCACATCTATACAGGAATAAGTGTCATTACTAAGAGGATTGCTTAACATGTGGATCTAAGTAAACATGTGGATCAGGTAGTAATGCTACATACACTTATCTAGGAGTAAGTCCCATTGAAGTCAGTACAGTAGGACTTACTTCTGATTAAACATAAAGGATTGGGCCACTTTAGTCATCATGATTCTCCTGTAATATTTCAGAGTAGGATGTAGTGTGCTAACACAGCAAAATAGACAAATACATGTGTGTCTGGCCAAAAAGCAGAACATAACTCTAACAAATAAGTACTCTTTGTCACATGTGATAGAATTTGAGCTTTTTCTGACCAAAAAAGCAATACAAAAATTGGAAAGTCATTTCACATGAAGTAACTCTGAAACATAGGAGCCACTGTGTTCCAGCGAAAAACAATGAAAAACTATCATGAAAAAAGCGAGTGTCAGTCTAATGCATGATGCATGACTGAGCAAGGTGGAACCATGCAACTCCTTTGGAAAATAAAAAGGACCTATTCAGTATCTTCCACATTAGCCACCACAACACTATTTTAACAGTGTAGTAAATGCCTGTAAATTTCCAAGATGCACTATTTGCAAAGATTTTCTTCTGTCCCATACCACAAATTTCAAACAGTGTATGTGGGGTTTATTCTGCTTTGTCAAATGTAGATGTAGCAATTCTAAAACATTTCTTACATGTCATTTTGCTGACATCACTTATCCAACAATTTTAATAAATGTACAGCCCAATGTTTTCTCGTATTCCTTGACAGGAAGTTCCACTTAGTAGAGTTCAATAAGTGTGTCTACGATTGCAGCTGTAATGCTGTTAAGTGTTTCATCTGCGCAGTTGTACGGTTATGCTTTTGCCAGTTTGGTCTTTAAAGCTACCAACAGAAACAGACCAGTGTACATGACCATTCAGGGAAACAATAGGGGCCAAACATGACACATTGCAGTAAGGAGTGCAATGAATGGTACCTGAGAATACAACCATAAAAATGCCTTTACAGTATATCTGGGGCCACACAGAGAAGATCTGTTGACACATTCATCTCATTAAGAAGATTTAAACAGCATCACTCCAATCATAATTAGGTGATTTAAAAGAGCAACAAACAAACAAACCCCCCAAAAGATTCCTTCTCTTGCTGTTTTCTTTGTAAGCCTAAGACGGAAATGGTGAGGTCTGTGATACCCTATTATTAGTGATAGCAAGGGCAGCTGCAGAATGAGAGAGTGGAAGTGGTTCTGGATAGAAGTACAAGGGTGTGATCTTCTAGATGTGGCGTTAAAACCCTTTTAGGTCTGCAGAGGAAGGAAGAGAGCAGGAGTGGCTGATAAGCAATACGCTTTGGAGATCAGACACCTTTAGGAAGTACAATAGCTGCTGGTTTTCTTGCCTCCAGATACTGCAATAGAAAATAAATGGGCAGGTGGGGAGAGGGACGGAAACAAGGAGAAAGGAAGAAAGAAAAAGAGAATCTCAAGACATCCACAGTAGCCACAATCTCCTTACCGAGGAGCAGCAGCTTGACTTCTCTGGCTGCTTTCTCGCCATCCTCCCTCAGGTTTCTGTCGATCATCTTACTCCTTTCCACCGCCGCCTTGTCCTCTGCGCTCAGGGTGCAGCCCATCCTGGGAGCTTTTGATGATGGATGGAGTTTTTTTTAATATCAAAACTGTAGAGAGGAGGACTGCGCTTATCGTTTCCTCAAAATATTTCACTACAGTTGTTAAAAGAGTGGGGGGGGGGGAGGATAACCCACCCCACCAAAAAGGAGGGATGCGTGTGTATGCGTTAAAAGTGCCCAGTTGTCAGCAGTCAAAGGGTTAAGGGGGGGAAATATGCCCCTCTGCAGATACACTAAGGCAAGCTAGTCCTCAAAAAGAGATAAGCGCTCGCTCGCCCGCCCACCCCGCGTGCGCTTCCCTTCTCCTGCTCCTCCTCGGCTTCTATGCCTCGGTTTCCTCCAGGCAGGGACAATGCTGATGCTGTTCGTACAGCCAAAAAGGCTCCACAGGCGCCGCCTCGGTCCCCGCACACAGCAGCAGCGCCTCACACGCGCGCGCCCGCACGCTGCCTCGAAGCCAACAACACCTCCTTAACTGAAGAACTGTTGAGTCTCGCTCGGCGGCTCGCGCGCACCCGCGCGCTCTCCGTCATGTGCAACGGTTCTCACTCGGTCTCTGAAAGAAAGGGGAGGGGGTGCACTTGAAGCGCATGTGCAAAAAGAAGAAGGCAGAAGCCGGCGGGGGGATGGTTAGCATTTGGGACGATAGTAGAAAGTGAGGGGAGGGGGGAAGAGAAGGGAGGAGAAGAACCCCGGATGAAAATGTTTAAAGGCGGTTACTATTACGCCCACTGACTGGCTTGATTCCATCCTGCCTTCATCAGAAACTACGCCCGCGTGACATCAGCGCGCGCATTATTTAAACCTATAAATAAATAAACGGGCGGGGGAGGAGAGGAGAGAGCGAAACCTTTGCGGGGGGGGGATCGAAATGTAAATGGTTGTCTCCTACTGGGTAGCGGGAGGAGGCAGTGAGATAAACGGGTGCGAGGCGAGTCAAAGAATGTTGGCAGTGAACGCCCCTAGTCAGGAGAGGGAGCGAGCATGACTGTGTCACTCCGTGGATAGCAACGCTATAATAATGTGGAATGACGGGTGAGTAAGCCAGCGCTCCTGAAGGGGTGTGCATGTGTGTCATATAACCTGCCATGTGTACGCACCAAATAAAGACACAACGGCTACCTCTTTTAATTACTGAGATCAAACCAAATAAAAACAACAAAAGACATATTTTTTAATTCTTCTTTACAAATGTACCTAATATTTCACCAGGAGCGGTGCGAAAGCAAGCAAGCAAAAACGATCTCTGGTCCATAGTTTACAATCCCACCACAAAACTAATCAAGTTCCTCTAAGAATTGCAAGGCACTTGTTTCCCGATGTGTTTTATAGTTCTAGAGACAGAAAGAGGAGATAGGCCCTATTCAAACCAACCATGTTTTATTGAGAGTAATGTAACCGAAACTCCATCGAAATAAACAGACTTCCATTTCACTGCCGCAATTCAAGAAAGGACACGTGTGTTTAAAACCCCATCGATACCAATGGACTTAACTAAGCATGCCTAATAGGTAACGTTTAGTATTATGAGTGGATTCCTGTGCCATAATTTAAAAATGCTTTCATTTTTAAGGGGGAAAAACTAATTACTTTCTTTTCCGTTGTTTCTCCATCTTTTTTCTCTTGCAGGGGCGTAGCAAGGTTGCAGTGGGCCCAGAGACAAAATTTTAAAATGGGCCACCCCCCATAACAAAAGAGAGATAATTTCAGGTTCGCCTTTGCTAGAGCTGGAGGGAGAAGAAAAATAAAGGTTTTACATCCTTCCAAGCAGAGTTCTTTTTCCAGATCAGAGTTCAAACACAATAATTACAAAACACATATAAAAACCTATCTCATTTCTTCCAGGGAAAGGGCAGGGAGGGGAGACTGTCCCAATAAGTAGATGTTTATAGCAGGAGGGGAAAGCCAGCATGGTGTGGGTTGGTGCTTCCACTGTATAACCAACAACCTTTCACTCCAAAAAAGCAGCAGAAAATCACCTCTTGGCTGCTTGAGAGCCTGCACCATTTCCCCCTCCTCAGCTTCCGAGCTGAGCCTAGAGGGAAACCAACTGGCAAAGATTAGAAGGGTGAGGGGGGTGGGGTTAAAGAACAGAAAGAGTCTAAGAGTAGAAATGCAAATCGCACAGAACGAAGACTTTTCCAGCTCAAGGATTGCTGCTGGGCACTGAAAGGACACTGGAGACAACAGAGGCTGGAGAGAAGATCTCCGGCAAGACTCACCATCTCTTTTTCTCCCTGGCTACCCCTCTCCTTAGTGTACATACAACCTCCTCCTCCTCCACCCGCCCTTCCTCTGCCCCAGCCACTGCCTCTGCTCACTGCGCCTCTCCCTGCCAAGGCTGCAAACACTCTCTCTTGTGCGCACACAGGCTTCGCACGAGAGAGAATGGAGACGGGGGAAAGAGGGAAAGGATGGGGCAGGAGGCTTGGGGAGAGAGAGAGACTGTAGGCTTTTTGAGAGGAGCCACCCCATCCTGCCAAACCTCCGTGTGTTTACTTTGAATTTCTGCCACCGCGTGGCTGAGGGAAGGCTGGGGGGGGGGGCGGGCGGGTGACACAGGAGTAGTCCTTCTCCCCCTCCCAGTCTGCTTCAAGTGAATTTCTTCTAAGGACTTACTCTGCTTTAGAGCAGGGAAACGCTTTTCCTGCCAGGGTTTTTTCAGTAGCGGAAGACTTCTCCTCTCCCAGGTCTATCCTGGTGGAGACTGGAGTGGAGGCTAGTTTAGTCCACCTCCTCCCTGAATTGCTGGAAAGGAACAGGCTACAGTACTGGGAACAAATAGAGAAAAGCAGGCAACGGAGTGGCTGCTTTTTCTCCAGGAATAGGTGGTAGAAAGCTGGTCCTGAGCTTCTTGTGCTACTGCTGGGGGCGGGGCTGTGTGTAGGGACAGAGCCATGCCAGGCAGGGAGAGCACCCCCCACCGCTGAAGACAGCTTTGCTTCTTCCTTGCCCAGTCCCTCGTCCACTGTGGGGCTCGCAGCCTGACCGCTCTGGAAAGTGCTGCTCACGGCCAACATCAGGAAGAGGAGGAGTGGCGGCAGCAGCCACGGAGCTGCTGCGCAGGGCTCTCGAGGACACACACGCCTCATGTTGTGCTTCATGGGCTGAAGCACGCTGGGAGCAAGTCCATTCCTTGGTGGGTTTTTTATCCCTCCAAGCCCAGGCTGCAGCAGAAGGAAGCCGGGGGCGGGAGCCCTGGGCCACCGTTGAGGGGGGAGTTGCCACCGCCACTGAGGGCAGAATTGCTGCGTTGCCAGGCAAGCACGCGCCATGCTGGGCGAGGCCAGTTCAGACGTGAGGCGTGTGGGCTGCTGCTGCTACTGCTGGGGCGCTTGACCGGAAAGGCGGCTTCTACTACATGCATTACTGGCAGGATACGCTTCTTATTTCCAAAAACAGATGAGCCCCTCGGCGCTCCTTAAATTGAAGGAGCTGCGGCAGGCGCTGGGTGGGGGGAGGCACGTGACATGTCTCTGGAGGCCCCCCCCCCGAGGCCAGGGCCCCTAGACAGCTGCCTCCCCTTGCCCGATCATAGTTACGCCCCTGTTCTCTTGCTGTTATCATCTCTACCATTTCTTGCCCCTTTTGATATCTCTGTAAATAACAGCCCATTTCTCTTGAATTACAGAAGCTTTCCTCAATGTGTGGCCTGGGTTGAACAGGATCCTCGATATCGTATTTATGCTTGCAGTATTCTACATGGCTGTTGGAATCATACTGAAAACAGGTTATTTATGCCTTTGTGTGCAGTATGAGCACATGAGAATCTATGGCTTAGGTGTACATGCTCTCATATAAAAGCTGTCCATGGTGGAACATGTCATGTCATGTATGGGTGCTGTCCATGGTGATTTAACCACAACACATGTGTTCCAGGTGTATGGAACTCCACATGGGTAAATACACACTCTAGTCACATGTAAACTGGGAGTAAGAACACAGATATATGAAGAAGAAGAGTAGAGCATGGAAATTACATTCAAATAACTGTTGCTTAGTGTTTCCAGATTCAGAACCTGAGCAGGCTCTTGTATCTCCAGGGCAGCAATTATATACACACTGTTTTGGGTATTCATCATTTTACCAACAACTGAGTAAATACAGGTATAGTCACTGAGTAAATAAGTATAAGATTGGGCAGTAAGAATTGCATAGAAGGACAAATTTCACCAGATGTTTAACTCAATCCCAAACATGGTAGAAGGGGAAGAGCTGATGGAGACTGCTTAGCATTAGGAAATATATTTCTTCTGGACCTACATGATTTTCCTTTGTGTTAATCTACAAACAAAGGCATACTTTCTCATCATCTTCCACTGGAGTTGTACTGAAAATGGAAATCTAAACCCCCAATTACTCAATGTTCAACTTGTATGAATCTCACTTAGTAGAAGAAAGAAGACAACTGGGGCATATTTTAATACAAAAAATGACATTTACTCTCCCCTTGCTAAATATAGGACAGCCACCACTTTCAAAGGGGCCTTTTTGCCCAACTAGTTGGGGCTGATATCATTCGTAAGGCCATCCTCACCCAGAGATTGCACAGTATAGACGAATAATGCTTGTCAGAAATGTACACCAGACCTCCCAGTTGCTTGGCCAGGTCCCCTAAACATAGTACATACAATCACAGGCATGTCTGTTTTCATCTATTAATTATTGGGGGTCTAACTACTACCTAATTTAACTACCAGTAAATTACATTTATATTACTAATTACTACAAAATTTAACTACAAGTAAATTACATTTTGACAAAAATAATTAAAATGACTTTTGCAACTATTTTGGAAGAATTCAGTAGTTTCAAATATATTTTATACAATTACTTCCTCTTCTCTCACACGGTCTTAAAAATTAAAACACTATTACCATTATTCAATATTTTGAACAACACAGTTCATTTGAATTGAGGCATTTACTTATTCAATTGTGTGCAAATTGTTCTAAACAAGTAAGTAGTCCAAGCAGGCCTGTTAACAGGCAGCTACGCTCAGGCTTTCATACTCTGCTGGTGCAATTGCTCTCTTTCTGGACCAGGCTAAACTGATGCAATATTCTGAGTACAGGCCCACCTTAGACATGGTACACACTGAGATTGCTCCTATCAACCAGCTGAGGCAGGGTAAAGGGGTGTAGTAATACCCTCTGCGGGTAGTGACAGCTTTGGTATTTCTATCAGTATTTATATGAAGTTTTAAGTAAGATAAATAATAAATACTAGCCGACCCGCACAGAGCATCTGTGCGCTATTTGGGACCAGCTGTTCACCCCTCCTGCCCCACTCTCCCCACCCTCCCTCCCTCCTGCCCCACTCTCTTGCCCCCTTCCCCTCCGTCCCGGCCCCTTCCTCACCCCTCTCACCTCACTCTCTCTTTCCCACTCACCCCCTTTGCAGTCTCTCCGCTGCCTCCCCGCCACTTTCCCATCTCGCCAGCCGTCCCACCGCCTCCTCCCACCTCTGACAGTCAGGCCAGGCTTTGCTGCCGCTTCCCCCTTACCCAGGACGGCCTGGCCTGCTGTCCGGCCGCCGAATCCCGCCCCTGGCAGCCTGGCGGGGCTTTGCAGCCACCTCCCCCTTACCCGGGATGGCCTGGCCTGCCATCCGACTGCTGCATCTCATCGCTGCCTCCCGCCTCCTGCCCCTGGTGGCCAGGCTGGGCTTTGCCACCGTCGCCTCCTCCCCATTACCCGGGACGGCCTGGCCAGGCCAGGCCAGGTTGTCCTGCCACTGCCTCCCAGCGGCCAGCTGAGGGTGCCTCCTCAGGCCGTTTTGTGGCCCGTGTCATCATCCTCCGCCATATATTTTTTTGCCCCAAACTCTCGCCCAATGCCAGGAACTCTCGCGAGAGTTCCACCGCCAAATCCTGGGCACGCATGCCAACTAAGAGAATTAAATATATAGAATTATTTAAATGAGTTTCCCCCCTTGTGGATAAAAGTAATTATTGGCTGACATGCAGTCTAAGCCTGAGCTGCCAGGGTTTTCTTTTTTGTCTTGTGAGCAGAAAGTGATTTTTCGCAACGCCTATGCAACTACTTGTGTCTCCCAAAATTAGATCCCTGAAGATCCCCTAACCCTCTGGGACATAGTTTCAGGAGGCACAGGCAGTTTCAGAGAGAAGGGGGAAATTACCAAAAATAACAGCCTTCCTCTTTGCATGATGGAAGACCTGGACATGTTGGTACAGAGTTAGTCTAGAAGTCCACCAACATCGTTAGTACTTAAACTACAGTAATTGACTGCCAACAAAAGTAGTTTAACAATGCTATTTTAACTATTTTTCATGAAAAAGTTGTAACTAGCCGACCCCTGCACAGATCATCTGTTTGCTCTTTGGGGGCAGCTACCTCCCCACCACCACCTGCCCCAGTCTCTGGGCAGGCTGACTGCCAAGCCCAGGCTGCCGGGTCGAGTGCCACGGCTGGGCCGAGTGCGGCTGCTGCAGCTGGACCTGTCGCTGCGTCGCCGCCCCATGGCTGGGCCGGACCCGCTGCCACCACATCTTCACTCTGCAGCCGGGCTGGGCCCACCACCACTACCACGCCCGCTGCCGCCCCGCCGCTGGGCCTGCCGGCCGCTGCCTTGCATCCACGGCCGGGCTGGGCCCGCTGGCAGCCACCTCGAATCCGTGGCCAGGCCCGCCGCCACTGCCTTGCACCTGCGGCCAGGCCAGGCCCTCTGCCTCCACCTTGCATCTGCCCAGCCAGCCAATTCTCCTGGGTGCGCCAGACAATCAGGTGCCTCCGCCACCCAGCCAATCAGCTGGGCTGCCGGGACGCACATTCCATGGCACACCCAGGAGAGAGAGAGAGAGAGAGAGAGAGACACACACACACACACACACACACACACACACACATATACATATATACACATACATATATAGATAGATTACTATTCAGCTAAAAGGAGTTTGACTTGAATGTAAGTACTATCCATCACTGGTGTTTTAGTTTCCATTTGCATATGTTTCCCATGTGTATTTCATGACTTATACAAGAAAACCCGCACTGCTAATTGATGCATCTTGAGCAATTTCAGTTCATGGCAATGATATATTTTACTAAATTTCAGAATTAATTGTGTTGTCAACTGTTACTCATACAGTACTTATAGGGGAGGGGGGATCAGTGCTCTAACTTATAGTTTTCCTTTAAAAGTACTTTAAGTTGGCGGAAGACTGCAATCCTAGGGATTTGAACCACCGTTCAAAGCACTTTTTAGGAAATGGGACAGAGAGCTTTAAGAAAAAGGAGAGCAGGTGCAGATTGGCGCCACGTGGGTTTTTTGGGGGGGGATTTGTGCCAACCCAGCAGAAACCTGTATTGGGCGGCAGAGAGCAGGTAAGCATCTGCTCTCCTTTTTCTTAAAGTTCTCTGCCCCCTTTCCCAAAAAGTGCTAGCGGTTCATGGGCATCCCTATACAATCCTGGAAAGAGACTGAAAACACAACCCCATCGGCTGATGTGATTATGACATCACTTTCTTATTCTGCTCTGGGCCGAGATACTGCAGCGTATTCTGCTGAGTTTTCACCTTCTTATGTGCTTAAAATTATTTAGATGAGAAACTACATGGTGTGGGCAGTAGGATTCATCCAACTTTGTTACCAAGCAATGAAGAAGTTGCAACTCTGATTTGGATGAGATACTGCTGGAGCGGGAGAACTGAGGAACTCTCTCTCTCTCTCCTGCAGGCTTAGGATGTATGAGTAGGGATGCTAACATCCCTATGACACAACGTCCCTATGATACAACAATCTCATAGTGTACGGGAAGTCCCATAGAAACAAAAATCACTTGTCCCTTATGGGAGTATGTTTCCCCATATTACAGGCAGTGTCTGGGGCTCTCCCTCATCCCCTGAGACGTGGCTTGATGAGAATGCCTTTTTTTATTAAGTCCTTTGAAGTCCAGGTGAAGTCAATTTTATAATGTGAAAGAAAGAACATAGTCCACAAAAGAAGTGCCAATTGCTCTGCAAACTTGTCTCTGGAAAATTGCAGGAGCAATTATGGCTGGGTTGAGTTACATCTTGCTAATCATTTATTTGTCAAATGTACATGAGGGGAAAAGCATCAGTTCTTCTGAATACCTGACTAGAGTAAGCTAGAGTAAGTCATCGCCCCCACCCCATAACTTCCCAATACCATATTACTTAGACAAATGAAAATAAGGAGAAAATGATCAGCTAAGGCATATGCTTATATTTTGCAAAAATTGATCACAGGGAATTGTTTCAAAACCTGCTCCCCTCTCCTCAGTCCTAGAATTATTATTATTATTATTATTATTATTATTATTATTAATCCCCCATTGAGGCACTACCTTGGCATGGTTGTGGGGCTTGCATGCTCTGAGGAAGGTAAGAGCTATGCCAGAGGTCCAACCATACTGGACAGGTCTCACCAGAGGAGCCAGACAAAGAGTGCCTCTCCCATCAACAATATGGTGAGACGTAACTTTAATGAATCTATACCGGATCAGTCATCGCCTAGGTCAACAAGGACCGCGCCAGGTGCTGGAGTCCCTGGACATCTGGTGGCAAGTGGGCAACAGGACTCAGGATCTTCAGTTGAGCAACCAAGGCTGGAGACTGCAAGGTTACTGGAAGAAACGTCGCTTAACCAGAAAAAATATATACAGAAAATGCCAACAAGGAAATAATGATCTGCTATTACAAGTCTAGTCCAACTAGAAGAGGTTATTTAAAAAGAATGTACCAAATTTGGAAAGAGAAGCATCCAGATACAGAAATAACAGAACAAAGGCTAGCAGACCAGAGAAGATTCATAATAAGAAATAAAGTATTCACAGGAGTTGAACTGGAAGAACTGCAAAGAGCAACACAGGCTCAAGATATGGAAGAAGAATTACCACCAACTGAAGAAGTTGCTCAGGCGCAGGTAGAGGAGGTGTTGGAAATTAAGGATGCCACTGTTGCTGAACTGTTTCAAAATCAAAACCAGGCAACCTCCCCTTTGCCTTCACCTCAAAAACCCAAATGCTATTTAACAGAAAAGCAACAAGAACGAAAGCAAAAAATAACTGAGCACATGAACCAAACAACCACCAGGGTTTGACTTCCAGCTCTAAAAACAGTTGCCAAAAAACAACTTGCTCAGGCATTAAAAGATGTCAATGCTGCACTTGCAGAAATAACAACCAATAATTTGCAAGAAACAAACCAACTAATGTACAGTGCAGCAACAACAACAACACAAGAGCTCGGATATAAGATCAATGGACCTGTAAAAAAAGAAAGTAGTACATCACCTAAATGGAAGATTAGATTAGAAAATAAAATCGCCAGGGTTAGATCAGATGCTAGTAAATTGAAAGATATGAAAGACAAGAAGCTGAAGAATGAAAACACCAAACAGTATCTGATCCAAAAATACCACCTAGATTCAAGGAAAATTAGAGAAGTCCTGGAAATAATAAAGCAGCAAATAACAGCAGTGTCAAAGAAGATTAGCAGATACAAAGCCAGAATTAAAAAACACAGGCAGAATCTCCAATTCCAGGCGAATCAGAGACGTTTCTACCAAAGCATAGAAGGAGAAACTGCAAGAAACAAAGAAACACCAAATAAAGAAGAAACAGTGCAATTCTGGGGGAAATTATGGGACAATCCAATAGATTATAATTTAAAAAGCAGGCTGGATGAAAGAGGTCAAAAATGAAAGAGGTTGAAAGAGGTCAAAAATGTAACCAACAAATGCAAGATCTAATAACACCAGAATTAATAAGTGAAAGAGCAAAGAAAATTAAAAATTGGACTGCTCCAGGCGACGATGAACTGCATGGCTTTTGGCTTAAACACCTAACAAGCCTTCATAAACAACTATCAAAACAGTTCAATCACATTTTGCAGGGAGGTGATATTGAACAATGGCTAACAACTGGGAAAACTCATCTCATCATGAAAGACCGAGCAAAAGGTGCAGTTCCAAGTAATTATAGACCGATAGCCTGCCTGCCAACCATGTTCAAATTATTAACTGGAATAATAGCAGATGAAGTGATGCAACACTTATTAATTATCAAACAGCTTCCAGTTGAACACAAAGGAAATTGCCCAAACACCACAGGCACAAAAGACCAGCTGCTGTTTGAAGAAAAAGATTTTAGAAAATTGCAAGAGAAGAAAAACCAATCTAAGTGTTGCATGGATTGACTACAAGAAAGCCTTTGATTCATTGCCTCACACATGAATACTAAAATGTTTAGAAACAACTGGTGTCAGCAAAAACATTCAGATATTTATTAAAAAAGCCATTAGCATGTGGAGTACACAGTTAACAATCAATGGCGAGACATTTGGACAGGTTAACATTAGAAGAGGTATTTTCCAAGGGGACTCACTATCCCCTCTGTTATTTGTAATTGCCATGACCCCACTTTCACAAATACTAAACAAAACAGGCCTCGGATACCAAACATCTAAAATATCAAGTAAAATCAACCATCTGCTGTACATGGACGATCTGAAGTTGTATGGAAAGTCCCAGTCAGAAATCGAATCACTGCTAAACACTGTCCGTATATTCAGTAGCGATATAGCAATGGAGTTTGGACTAGACAAGTGTGCTGCATTAATAATGAACAGAGAGAAAATAAGAAAAACGGAAGGAACAGAACTGCCCAATGGAAGCAACATCAAGAACCTGGAAGAGAAAAAACATTACAAATACTTGGGCATTCTGCAGGCTGATAACATTGCACACACTGAAGTTAAAAGAAAAATGGGAAGTGAATACATCAGGAGAGTTAGAAAAATCCTAAAGTCCAAACTCAATGGAGGGAACACCATACAAGCCATAAATACCTGGGCTATACCTGTTATCAGATACACTGCAGGAATAATAGACTGGACCCAGGCAGAGCTAGAGATGCTAGATCGTAAGACCAGGAAAATCATGACCATCAATCATGCTCTGCACCCCCGCAGTGATGTAGATAGGCTATACCTCCCACGCAGCTCAGGTGGAAGAGGAATGCTGCAAGTCCATCAAACAGCAGAGGAGGAGAAAAGAGGCCTTGAAGAATATATCAAGGACAGTGAAGAAGATGCACTTCAAATGGTCAATAACGAGAAACTATTCAACACCAATGAAACAAAGCAGGCCTACAAGAAAGAACAAGTCAAGAACTGAGCAGAAAAATGGAAAAATAAGCCACTGCATGGTCAATATTTGCACAATATAAGTGGAAAATCAGACATTACCAAGACCTGGCAATGGCTTAAGAATGGCAACTTGAAGAAAGAAACAGAGGGTTTAATACTGGCTGCACAAGAACAGGCACTAAGAACAAGTGCAATGAGAGCAAAAGTTTAAAAAATCCACAAGAAACAGCAAGTGCTGCCTTTGTAAAGAAGAAGATGAAACAGTGGACCACCTAATCAGCTGTTGTAAAAAGATCGCACAGACGGACTACAAACAAAGGCATGACAAGATAGCAGGGATGATACATCTGCAAAAAATACAAGCTACCTGTAGCCAAAAATTGGTGGGACCATAAAATTGAACAAGTTGAAGAAAATGAAGATGTAAAAATATTATGGGACTTCCGACTACAAACAGACAAACATCTGCCACACAATACACCAGAAAGAACTGTAGTCGAAAAGAAAGAAAAACAAGTCAAAATAATCGACACAGCAATACCAGAGGATAGCAGAACAGAAGAAAAAGAAATAGAAAAAATAATAAAATACAAAGATCTACAAATTGAAATTGAAAGGCTGTGGCAGAAAAAGACCAAAATAATCCCAGTGGTAATTGGCACCCTAGGTGCAATTCCAAAACAACTTGAAGAGCACCTCAACACCATAGGGGCCACAGAAATCACCACTGGCCAGTTACAAAAAGCAGCTTTACTGAGAACAGCCTATATTCTGCAATGATATCTATAATAGTAGCAACAACATTGACAATAAAATTCTGTCATCCCAGGTCCTTGGGAATGACTCGATGTCTGGATAACACAAACCAGTCAATAACACCTGTCTGACTGTGTAAATAAATAAATAAATAATAATAATAATAATAAATTACCTGGTGTAGCTTCCTGTGTGCTTTGAAATCAGATTGGTTGTAGATATGTACTTGTCTGATTTGCTTTGCAAAATTATATGTTACAAAAACAGAAAAGAAAAATAGTCCCATGGTCCCAAGGCTAGAAAGGTCAAGCCAGACTTCTTGATGAGATTCTGAAAACTGGAAAAGCTGAATTTACAAATATTATATCAATCTCCTCAAAGGAGAGTAGACAAATTCTAAATAATAATTCTAAATAAACAACATCTCAGTGGTGGTGCTGTTGGCAGGTCTGCTCTGAAATGTTGCAGCAAGCACCCTTTGTGACTACGCTTGGCTCAAAATTGAGAAATTTGCTTCAAATGAGTGCAGACTGGTGAACAGCTATGTTAACCTTAAAATACCAGGGACAGTTGATTATGATATGGACGCACTGCAAGTTAGGATGAGATGAGTTGGAGTAAAATAACATAAACACATGCTTTGAAAAACAAGAGTTGCCTTATTGAAGTGTAACAGGCGTAGAGCATGTGATAAGAGGGCAGTTAAGGAAAAGGTTAGCACCTAGCAGGCTTGCTGAAGACAGTCTTCCCATGAATCTAAATCTACTACTCCATGTCAACATCATCGGGAGAGGGCATAACCTCCCTAAATGCCTGCCTGGAGGCAGTAATGGGCTGGTTGAGGGATAACAAACTGAGACTGAATCCAGATAAGACGGAGGTACTCATTGTGTGAGGTCGTAATTCAGGAGAGGAGTTTGATCTGCATGTTCTGGATGGGGTCACACTTCCCCGGAAGGAAATGGTATGCAGTTTGGGGGTACTTCTGGATCCGAACCTCTCCCAGGTTGAGGCAGTGGCCAGAAGTGCCTTCTATCAGCTTCTGCTGATACACCAGCTCTGTCCATTTCTTGAGATAAACAACCTCAGAACAGTGGTACATATGCTGGTAACCTCCAGACTGGATTACTGCAATGTGCTCTATGCGGGGCTGCCCTTGTGTGTAGTCCGGAAACTACAGCTTGTTCAGAATGCGGCAACCAGGTTGGTTCTTGGGTGATCACAGAGAGACCATATTACTCCTGCATTGAAAGATCTACATTGGCTGCCGATAAGTTTATGGGCAAAATACAAGGTGCTATTTATAACCTATAAAGCCCTAAACTTCTTGGGTCCTGAGTATATAAGAGAACGTCTTCTTCGTTATGAACCCCACCACCCATTCAGATCATCAGGAGAGGTCTGTCTGCAGTTGCCACTGGCTTGTTTGGTGGCTACTTGTGGACGGGCCTTCCTTGCTGCTGCCCCAGAGTTTTGGAACATGCTCCCTGCTTAAATCAGAGCCTCCCCATCTCTGACAAAAAAGTCCTTAAAAACGCATCTATTCACCCAGGATTTTAATTAAATATTGTTTTAACAGTTTTAACATCATTTTAAAATGTTGTTTAAAAAAATTTAAATTGTAATATTTTAACTTTTACTATGTTATTTATTTTGTTTTAACTACTTTTAAAAGTTTTTTGTTGTCATTTATCTTAACTAATATGCTAATTTTTTGTTTGCTTGTTGTAAACTGCCCAGAGACATGAGTTTTGGGCGGTATAGAAGTGTTTTAAAAATGAATGAATGAAGGGATTGTAGACTCTCTAGAAATGATGCAGGTTACCTCTAATACACATTTGCCATGTCACAGACCTAAGAAGTGGGACAGAGGTTTAGGGGTGAAAGACTTTAGGGAAAGAGATAGAACAAAGACGTATTTCAAAGTTACCTTCGCTCTGGGTGGGGGGAGGGTCTTTCTCTCCAGGGGTGCACAAGCAGCATGGTGGATACCAAAGGGTCAGTGTGTGAAAGGCCTATGACAAGAGAGGCATGCAGGAGAGCAAGAGAGAGAGTCCCTTGTGGAAGAGGTTGTTGTAGTCAAGATATTCCTTGAGGGCATGTATGGTGAGGAGTCAAGAGTTTTGGATGCTTGTTCCATATAAGTATCAACCAAGCAGGCAAAATTGATATCAATGAACAAGGTATCATTGATATCAATTTTGATCTTGATATTTAATATCAACCAGACTGCATCTTGAGTGTTATCACTTGGAAGCTTGTCTTAAACAAAGAGGTGCTGCTTAAATGTTTGCTACATGTAGCAGTTTGAAAAGAACTAGGAGACAGAAATCGTTTTCTGGCATTACTTGCCCAAAATTGTTAAGTGGAAGGGAGTGAAATAACCTTGAACTGTCTCATCTACTGAGGCTCCTTACGGGCTAGAAGGCAGCCTGGATTCCATTACCTTTTGTCTCTATGGTATGCTAGGCTGGTCTTGCCCTGACTTTCTGTATGTGCTCAGATGCAAACAGAGTGGCATATCCCAGTCCCATTAGAGCCTCACTAATGCGCTAAGGGCACCAGGAAACACCTAATCAGAACAACCAGTAATGTCAGGAATGCAGCAGGCTAAAACTTCTCTTCCAAACAGGCTAAGGAAATGGCGATGTTTCTGGTTTGTGGGGTGCTCTGAAGCACACCAAAAGGGCAAATTGAGCCAGCCTGGCAACAATGCCACCATGAAATATTATTATTATTATTATTATTATTATTATTATTATTATTATTATTATTTTACACAGTCAGACAGGTGTTATTGACTGGTTTGTGTTATCCAGACATCGAGTCATTCCCAAGGACCTGGGATGCCAGAATTTTATTGTCAATGTTGTTGCTGCTGTTATAGATATCGTCGCAGAATATAGGCTGTTCCCAGTAAAGCTGCTTTTTGTAATTGGCTGATGGTGATTTCTATGGCCCCTATGGTGTTGAGGTGCTCTTCAAGGTCTTTTGGAACTGCACCCAGGGCACCAATTACCACTGGGATTATTTTGGTCTTTTTCTGCCACAGCCTTTCAATTTCAATTTGTAGATCATTGTATTTTGTGATTTTTTTTGGTTTCTTTTTCTTCTATTCTGCAATCCCCTGGTATTGCCATGTCTATTATTTTGACTTGTTTTTCTTTCTTCTCGACTACAGTTTTATCTGGTGTAATGTGTGGCAGATGTTTGTCTGTTTGTAGTCGGAAGTCCCATAATATTTTTACATCTTCATTTTCTTCAACTTGTTCAATTTTATGGTCCCACCAATGTTTGGCTACAGGTAGCTTGTAGTTTTTGCAGATGTTCCAGTGTATCATCCCTGCTATTATTATTATTATTACATTTATATCCCGCTCTTCCTCCAAGGAGTCCAGAGCGGTGTACTACATACTTGAGTTTCTCTTTCACAACAACCCTGTGAAGTAAGGTTAGGCTGAGAGAAAAGTGACTGGCCCAGAGTCACCCAGCTAGTTTCATGGCTGAATGGGAATTTGAACTCGGGTCTTCCTGGTCCTAGTCTAGCACTCAAACCACTACACCACGCTGGCTCTCTAGCAGGAAGGTTATTAGCTAAAGACTGCAACTAGGTCCTGCCTTATAAAATGGGGCTGAGGAAAGGGTGGTTGCATTCCAGTTCCCAAAATCCAGGCAACCTAATTTGTTATTATACTTGATGCTAATTATGCAAATTAGGTACATTAAATGTTAGTCTCCAGTTGCTTTCTGGCTGCTCCTGACAATTACCCTCAAAACTGGGGAAAGGCTAGATGAATAACCTTTTGACCTGACCATTTGCTCATTTCAGATTTGCTCATGCTTTTTTCACAGACAACAACAAAGCTTATCAGGGAGAGATGCAACAAGCAGCTGATTGGGGCATAGCAAGGTTGAAGTAGGTCCTGAGACAAAAAGTGAAGATGGGCCCCTGCCCCACCCCTCAACTTTTTTAGATAGGTTTGAGGAGAGGAGCAGAAAGCAAGTTTTCAGCCAGCCAGCAGGCCTCCTCTCCATCAGGAGCTTAGCGATATTCTCCCCCCCCCCCGCCCCACTGCCACCCCTTGTTCATTGTTGCTTCACCCTGGTCTTGACCACTTCGATAATTTTGTAATAGGAGGATGATGCACCAAAGCCAGTTGCCTAACATAGCCTGTAGCAAGTTCTTTCCCCACAATGCCTTGGAGAAGCTGCTGCCAGTTTGTATAGACAATACTGAGGGAGATGGACCAATGGTCTAACTTGGCATAAGGCAGGTTCCTATGTTCCTATCTTCCTGTGTTCCTCTTTGCCCCTGGGTTGTGTTGGGGACACCCTGACCACAACATTCAACCCAGAATTACCAACCCAGAATTGTGTAGAATTCAGTCCTGTGCCTGATTCCATTTTATTAAGGAATCAAGTAATGACTGAACTGAAGGTGAACTGACACCCAGGTCTCATGACTGCCTCTGCTAACTGCTCTGTGAAGGTAGAGGCAAGCCAGCATTGTATTCTTAACATTTGTGAAATGGGTACTCAAAAGAAACACAAAGGCCAGGCCTGGTCTATCCAAATGCTAAAATTTAACTTACTATCAGGTAATGTCTGTGGTGAGGAGCTGAGCTCCTCACATTTCATCCTGCAAGAAGTCTATGTTAATCCTTGTCAATGATTGCTCTGCTATGCCCAAAGAAGATACCCAGTTGCTGTCTATAGAAATTCTACTCTAGGTAGATGCACACAAAGAAAACACCTATAGATTTAATTCTCCTTTTATTAACACCTTTTAACACCTTCTAGGACCAGGCGCCAGAAATCTGAGAGATTTCTGAGACAAGAAGAGATGCCCATTTGCAGCTCAGAGACGCAGATTTGCTTTGGGCAAAATAGAACAGTCTCCTCCCCAAAATAGCAGCTAACAGAAGACGGGATTGAAATCTCCCTGGACTGAGCTAATATCCTGAACTAATATCAATAATTAAAAGACAATATCCAGAGGATAACAGGAATGAACATCTTTTGTGATCCGGGAGACTCAAATGGACATCAAAGGATGGAACCACTATAAGAAGGGAATCTCAGCAATCTTTGCCTAACAAGCAATACTTGCTCATGAGCGATCCCAGAGTTTGCTGCCCAAGCTGCGGGGCTAAAGGCAGGAACTCTTTCCAGGGAGAAGGGACTGTTTGTGACTTCTGCTGCACAATGAGAAGTCAAGATTCCCCAGCCATGGCACTCCTAGCAAGCTTTGCCTAACCAGCAGATCTGTGCTCAAGAGCCATCCCAGAGTTTGCTGCTAAAGCCGCGGGGCTAAAAGCAGGAACTCTTTCCATGGACAGGAACTGTCTTGACTTCTGTTGCACAGTAAGCAGTCAAGACTACCCAGCCATGGTGCTCTCTATCTCTGCTTTCTGAGCAGCTGACCCAGCCTGCTTGACTGCTTGAAGCTTGCACCCCAGGCTCCTGTTCTTCAGCACCCACGTTTCTCCTCCATCTGAAGTCTGCATCACTCCAGTTCCTGCTCTCCAGCTCCAGCATCTCTTCTGCAGCTGAAGCCTCACCGCTCTCAAGCCTCTGACCCTGGTAATATGCTGCTTCTACAAGCCTTGGATCCCTCCATCCTTCCCCCTCCCTCTCCTCCCTCTTCCCTCTACTAATTCCTGATCTCCCCAAACCATGCCATTCCTCAACCTTCCTTACCCCCCCCACTTTCTGTCTATATCTGAATTATATTAGGCTCTAGGAGGATTTAATACACACACATATGATAGTTAGAAACACTGGGTTAATGTTGTTGCTAGCTATGATTGAAATATTGTTAGTAGTCTGTTTTCTGCTCAGATTGATGCTGTATTCTTTTATACTCAACTAGTAGACATTAGGCCCATTACATTAACGGGCGCTAGAAGAATTGTGCTAGAAGAGTTGCCCGCGGCTCCGGCCAGGCCCACCACCCACCGCCGCCCGTGGCTCCGGCTGGGCCCACCACCCGCCGCCGCCCGTGGCTCCGGCCGCGCCCACCACCCACCGCGGCTCCAGCCGGGCCTGCCGCCCACCGCCGCCCGCAGCTCTGGCCAGGCCCACCGCCGCCGCCTGTGGCTCCGGCTGGGCCCACCACCCTCTGCGGCTCCAGCCGGGCCCGCCACCCGCAGCTCCGGCCAGTCCCACCGCCACCTCGCCCGGCTTCCCCCGCCGCCTCCTTGCCTTGCCCGGCCAGGCCCGCCGCCTCGGCTCCACGGCCACCATGGCCGCCCACAGCCTGGCCTGCTGGTTCTCCTGGGTGTGCCGCCAGGACCAATCAGGCGCCCCCTGCATACTCGGACGCCTTTACGCGTGTGCCACGCATGCGCAGAACATCTTCAAGAGACACGGACGCAGGTACCTTAGGGTTTTATTATATACGATAAAGCCCATTGGATCATTTAGGAGTGTTTTGGGCTTCTTTCTACCTTTGCGCCCAGACTATACATGGTCACCGTATAAAAGAACTGGTCACTTTGTGACACTGGTGAAGCCAGCCTAATTTCATATGCTAGCTCCTGAGCATATCTAGTATACAAATCAGGCTTGGTTCACAACATTTGGGGAAGAAAGTAAGCAGCAATCCATAGGGGATCATATTTATACCTGGACTTATCTCTTCCTGACTACTAATGGCACAGCCACTAAACCACCCTTTTATGTAGCTGCTTCACAACACACAATTTTACCTGCCGTCATTTCTGCAGAACTCTAAATAACAATTAAATATGGATGACTGCAATAATTATTATATTAACGATTATATGAGAAGTCACCGGAGTCTGAGAAACCTGCCTCACAGCAGGAGCTTGGCCTGTTCTCTTCTAGCCCTAAGATTACATGAGTTCTTCTAAAGAGTCTGTTTAACAACTACCCATTCATCTCAATCATGTTCAACCCCCAGGACAATCTATAGTGGCAAGCTCCAGTAATTTTAATAGGTTTTGTGTCAGCATAGCATTTTGAGAAGTGGGTTACCTACCTATAATTACATAATGTCAAAAAAGTTAAGTCAGTTTAAAAATTCAAATTCTTAGCCTAAAATTGGTAAGAAGACTTGTACAGAACCAAAGGTAATGAAGCCTAAAATAGCCATCAGCACCTCAGGCTATATAATCAGCTAGGTGACACAGTTTGGTATCAGTTCATTAATTTCAGCACTCAAAGCCAGCATCTACTTGTTTAGACATAATAGCTCACTAAGGGATAATTCCCCATGTAATGCTTTCCCCCCTCATTCTTCACTGAAATGCTCCCACTCTGATTGGGGCTTTCCAGTCTTTGATCTGTGAATCAGAAAGTTGAGAAACAGACGCAAAGACCCAGTAATCAAACAGTGCATGCCCATCTACTAGGACTTCACGGCCTTATTTTGATTTGGAGGCCACTTCAGAAAGGCCTCTTGATTTGATTCAGAACCTTGGGGTGGGAGGGTCCAGCTTCAGCTCAGTTCGCTCAATTCATAGGAACATAGAGAAGAATGGCAATTCAACTTCCATTAGCAAAGTAAAACCAGTATGGTGAGAACTCAGCCAAACAGGAGATCTGGGGACAATTCTTTAAGTTTGAAGAACAAGGATTTATTTAGAAGTTACAAACAAAATAGGAAAGCCTGCAGCTTATTCTAGCTGAGCTCATGGCTGAAGGGAGAGAGAGAGAGACTAACAACAGCCATCTCTGGGAGAGACAAATGAGAGACTAAAAACCCTGGGAGAACAAAGAGAGGAGTCAAGCACTTTTCATCCATGATCCTAAAGTGGTCACTATGAGACATTGCAGCTGAAAGCAGATGCTGCTAAGGTCCCAGTTCCAACAACAGGAAGCTGCCTTACACCAAGTCAGATCATTGGTCTATCTAGCTCAGTATTATTGTATCTACACAGCCTGATAGCAGCTTCTCCAAAGTTGAAGGCAGGAGTCGCTCTCAGACCTATCTTGGAGATGCCAGGGAGGGAACTTGTAATCTGATGCTATTCCCAGAATAGTCCCATCCCCTAAGGGTATATCTTACAGTGCTCACATGTAGTCTCCCACTCAAATGTAAGCCAGGGCAGACCCTGCTTAGCAAAGGGGACAATACATGCTTGCTATCACAAGATGCATTGATTTGCAGCTAAAGCTTTGCTGCCCCAACAACTGAAAGTACTTACTGGATCAGATGGGGGCAGGAAACAGGCTAAAAATAGTTCATTTTCTATTGGCAGCGGGGGGAGCATTGGCACCAGCAGTTTGAGTTTTAAAATATCTTCTGTCAGGTTCTCTCCTGCAGGATTTGGAATGGTGCCGTTACTCCTGAGAATTTTAGTCTTTTCCAGGACTGTGGCTATGGTTGAAGCCCTGGGGGTGAGTGGGAGGAACTACCATTTCCAGAACTGCAAGGGAAACCCTGCCAGAAATCATTTTAGAATTTCAAGCTGCCACTATTTTCCCCTCACCACCGGAAGCAAGATCTTCAGCCCACTGCCTGTCCTATCAAGTAAGTAGCTTCAGTGGTAGGGGGAGAGGTCGAAGCAAGCTTTGGCAGCCTACTTGAACTGGCTTTCCCTAGTTCAGCCCAATCATTTCCTCCTGCATCTATTTTCTCCATGAGACTTCAGTTCCCCTCTTAGCCAAGACAGTTAGAAGCCTCATACCAACAGAGGAGGTGCAAGAGTTCCTGGCAGGTTCAGTTCGGTCCAGACTTATGGAGACAAAGGAAGTGATCTCTAGGGACAAACTCAGGAAAATGTATATTGTTCAAAGATCAGAATTAATATAAGAAAAGAATTAGTTAATCCCATCAGTAACGAATAGCCTACGATTTTTTTTAAAAAAATATCTGTTTATATCTGAAGGACACCATTGAGCCCTTGGTTAGTGTCCCTCCCTATAGCCACCCTGTATCAGGAATGGTGGTTCAAAAGGATGGAGGTGGCTTACTTCAGGATGCAGAACCCAAGAATAATGAGCTTTCCATCCAAAAAGCTTATAAGTTTCCCACCCTCCCTTTTCTATCATCAAACTCTACGCTTCTCTTTTATGGCTTTATAAAGCCTTGGAAGATGTTCCATCAGACAAGGGATACTTGCATGTTATATCAGCAGCACTTACATAGCAGCAACGTGCTAATTTAAAGGATCCTGCTTTCCACTTTGAAGGCTCCTGACAGACATCTGGTGCTTCAGATTGGGCACCTCAGGTGAGGCAACAAAAATGCTGCCTCGCCTTAATCCACTGCCCTCTGAAACATTTTAAAAAGGAACAGGATTGAGCAGAGAAGGCTACTTGTAGGCAGCCTCATCTTGCTGCCTTTGCCCACCTTTCATAAGGGGACCAGAGCAACATGAAGAAACTGCCAGCAAGCAGCTTCTTCTCATTCACAAAGCCTAGAAAGTATTGGAATGGGAGCTCCAAGTCCAACATTTGCAAGACTTTGAAAGTAGGGGTGTGCAGAAATGGTTCAACTGGTTCAGACTCAAACCAAACCAGATCCCCAAAAAGGGGTGCCAGTCCGAGTTTAAGCCAAACCGGCCCCGGTTCTAATGGAACCAGTTCAGTGGTTTGAGGGGGCCTGCTGGTAAAGGGGACTCTAGTGAGGATTTCCCCTTTACAAGCAAAGGGGGAAACCCTGCCTGCCTAATAGGGGCAGTAAGAGGACACCTCATAGTCAGCTGCGTGACAGTGGCACAGCTCCTCTGAACCCCTGTACCAGGTCCGGCACTCCAGCATGGCCCACTTCTGGCCTCTTCGCATGCACGGGGGCCACGCAAATGGCCTCGGCATGTGTGGAGTCCAGAACTGGGCCACACTGGGCTCCCGGTCTGGGAGGTTCAGCAGAGCCACGCCACCACTGCCATGCTGCCGACTACGAGATGCCCCCTCACCACCCCTATTAGGAGTTCATTTTAGGCAAGCAGGGTTTCCCCCTTTGCTTGTAAAGGGGAATCCTCACCACATTCCCCTTTACAAGCATGTCCCCAAATCGAACAGGTTCAGAACTGGATTGGCCTGGTTCACCCTCCGACCAAACCAGGGGCCAGTTTGACTCAAACCGGCTCGTGCGCTGGCAATATAGTTTGTGCTACAATTTGGCAATATAGTTTGTGCAATATATAGTGCTACCAAAAAAAAATGTGTGCACTACAAAATGTGACACAATACTAAAAAGAGTGGTGGGTCCAGGGCGGTAGGGAGGTATGCTGCCACTCCACCAGATCCTTTTAAAGTACATCACCAGTGGGGAAAATGCGGCTGGAGGGGTAAAAGCACCCTCCCCCTGCCCTTAAAGGTATTCCCCCACCTTCAAGCTGCCCATTGCCTGTTCCGTGCACATCCATACTTTACATCAAATCCTGACCCAAAAAGTGCAGTATCAGGTTGTGCAACTGCTAACTATTACTCCTACAGAAGGTTTAAATAAATAAGTAGTCAGCTGTGCCCTGCTGCTTTCCTCAGCCTGCTGAAATAAAAGTTTCTGCTGTCAAGAGAGGCTTGATTGCATGCAAATTTGGGGGCTACTGAATGGGACGGAGGGGGTCCCTCTCAGAAAAAGGGCATTTCTTTGCCCACAACAAAGACATCTCAAGGCTGGAATCTGAAAAGGGAAAGCATTCAGATCAGGAAGTTAAGGTAATACCTGGCAAAAAACCCTGAAAAGGCAAGCTCTGCTCCTTTGATTTCTAAACAGTTTTTTTCTTCTTTTGCCTATGCTGTTTTTTGTTTTTGTTTTAATCACAGAAATTTGCAAGTACCCACTTTTCTCTGCTGGATTAGATCAGGTTTTCAGAGAAGACAGGCACATGGTTTTGCCCCAGCTTTGCTGAATTGGGTGCTGAAACACTCTAAAGGAGGGAGGGGGGAAAGAGCATGTTTCTTGAGCCAAACTGACCAGAAAAGAAGTTATTAAAGAAGAGTGGTGCAAAGGTGAAAATAACTCCTCCCCTTCCCTTCTCTCCCTCCCCTGTCACTGCCTAGAGAAGGTAACCCCCCAACCCACTTATGCTCCCCATGGAACCCTGATTTGATACATCTACATGCTACCATCTAATGTGCAGCAAAAGTCCTAATCCACTCAACACAGCAAAAAGGGGCTGGTTTTTCTCAACCTTTCCATGTATTTGGGGGCTATTAGTGGTAGAAAAGTGCAGAATGGCGTGTATATCATTTATACAGGCAGCAACATCCCCCATGGAAAATCGACAATGAAACTGGTACAATTCGCCATCTAGAAAACTTCTGAATCAGTTCGTATTGGAAGGATGTTGCAGACATTTAAATTTGTGAAGATTGAGGATTACGGTTGTTATGTTAGGGAACGTCCTGATCGCATGTGTATTGTAGAGCTCCTTATTCTGCTTTCCAAATTTCCTGCTTGATACTATTTTCATGCTATTCTTAAAAGATCCTCCTGGCATGGAAGCTGTAACTGAAACATATGCCTCTTACAAATTAAGGAGTTAGTCTGAGGCAGTGAGAACAACGAAGTGTTTTGTGTCATCTTAAAGACTAACAAATTACTTGTGCCATAAGCGTGTGTATACTAGACCCCACTTCATCAGATGTATATATTGGTATATACAGCTGGCAGATATACATGCTAGCATTGAACCAAAGCCCTCACCCCCTACCCCTAAAACAGAAAAACAACTGTGCCTATAATTTGCTTCTGTGGCTCTTCCCAATCTTCACTGCCACAGAAAAGCGAGTCACAGTAAGTAGCCCAGCTCTGGAAGAGAGAGGAGTCACTGAATTGTTTAGGCAATGAGCCACTTCCTCTGTCTTCCTGCATAGTATTGCTCCAGTTCAGAGGCTGCTGCGTAGCAGAGGATGACAGTAAAGTGTCCTATTGTTGTCTAGGCAATGCAGGATACACACCACCAACATACCTCATACCACAAGCATAATGGGCAAACTTCATCCTTCAAATCATTCTGTCCTGCACGCATTGACAAAAGGCAAGAGCAGCTTTACAGCCTGCAAACTAGGCTGCAAAGCAAGGGTTGTACTTTGATACAGCACTAAGTGTAATAGACTGGCCACATTCGGACATCATGAGAAACCTGAGCTAAACTCACTTCAAGTTGGCCCCTCATGATGTCTGAATAGTCAGAGCTGCAGTTCTGGGACCCAACCGCAACTCCAATTCCCACCCCCAGCCTCCAGATGAACCCTTGGTTTTAAGTAAGGTTCACTCACCAAATCGGGTCTGGAGGCTGGAGTGATTTGTCTGGATTAGGCAACTCGCCCAAGCTGGAATTAAGGGACGAAGCTCCTCCTGGTGTTTCAGTTTCATTGGCTGGCACAGCTTTCCTTCCTGGGTCCCAGAAAGCCTGAGAAGCCAGTTCCCTCCCCTTCCAGGCTTGTTGAGTGCAGCTCCAGCTCATCTGGGAGCACATCGGGGGACTGAAAAGAAAACTGGTTCTCTGAACCCATGGTTTGTAAGCATGTCCAAATTGGCTCACTGTACCTCTTGAATCTTGTGGCCTTTGGGCATCATTGTTTACATCCCCCTCCCCCACCGCCTCTGTAACCAACGTAAGATAATACTTCATGCATTTCATGAAGTGGGCTCTCGTCCATGAAAGTTTATATCATAAGAAATGCATTCGTCTTTAAACTGACACAAAATTCTTCATTATGTGCCTCCTATGATATATTTTCAGGTCTACTTTTCATAGTATATTCTACAGTTACAAGAAGTTATCTCTATCACAGAGAGCCAGAAATATCATGTTTGAAATGTCTTAAATTGATTTAGTTGTGAGTTCACAGGGTCATCTCTTAGCTGCTATGAAGTGTATCATTTGATTCTCTTTGAGGAGCACAGTTAATGATCTAACCACCCCTGGGGCCCAGTTTTCAGTGTGTTAAGTTAAATGAGCCTGGAGCTTAGAGTCCTAAAATGAGACACCTGAAAGAGCAACTTTTATCTGCAGTCCTTCAGAACAGTGCATTACTGGCTTGACAGATAAAATGTCAAAGTCTAGGTAGCTGAAAGACATAAGAAAAACGGGCAGAGAAGTAAGAGCATTTTGAAAAATCTCTTGTATTATGTTCAAGCTACACATTTAAGACTTAAGGGTAGTGTGGGCACCCTGGCTAGCATGGGTACCAAAGTTTGCAGATACATTTACTTTACTTTGAATGCTCTATTGAGGCTTTTGATGACTGCCTCAACTACATAAGCATTTTTTTAAAGTTAATATTATGGTGAATTATCACACTCAGAACCACAAAGCCACGCAGGAATCACTGTTAGTGCAAATAGATCAGCACAAATGGTACAGTAAAGCATACTACTAACTATCCTGTCTTGGCAAAGCACATCCAAAAGTCCTCAAGATGAGACAGGCTATGCGTGAGACTGAACCTATTTTGTAGTAGCTGTCTGTGTGAGTGATTGAGTCTCTGTGATATCCTTGGGAAACCATTGTATGCCCAGATGGATCAGCAACCAGACAGTCCAAGTGCAACTCAGATGTTGCACATAAGGTTTTCTACCTTGGACCTTTCCAGTAATAGGAAATAAGCAATAAATAATTGAGTTAAGAATGTAAAAACAGCCCTGCTGAATCAGGACCAAGGCCTATCTAGTCCAGCATCCTGTTTCACACAGGGGCCCGCCAGGTGCCACTAGGAAGGCCACAGGCAAGAGCTGACGGCATGCCCTATCTCCTGCTGTTGCTCCCCTGAAACTGATATTCAGAGGCATCTTGCCTCTGAGGCTGGAGGTCTCTAGCTACAAAACTAGTAGCCACTGATAGACTTGTCCGCCATGAATTTGTCTAAGCCCCTTTTAAAGCCATCTATGCTCATGGCCATCACCACATCCCATATCAGAGAGTCCCATAGATTAATTATGCAGTGTGTGGGAAAGTACTTCCTTTTGTTGGTCCTAAATTTCCTGACCTTCCATTTCATGGGATGAAAGTTAGTGTTGTGAGAGAGGGAGAAAAATTTATCTCTTTCCACTTTCTCTACTCTACTCTTCACATAATTTTATACACCTCTATCATGTCTCCCTGTAAAGTTAAAGAAAAGTTATGCCCTCAAGTCGGTGTCGACTCCTGGCATTCACAGAGCCCTGTGGTTTTCTTTGGTAGAATACAGGAGGGGTTTACCATTGCATCCTCCCACACAGTGTGAGATGATGCCTTTCAGCACCTTCCTATAACCCTGCTGCCTGATATAGGTATTTCCCAAATTCTGGGAAGCATGAGTTTCATATCCATTACTCATCAGCTGCTGTTACTCCAAACTCTGTTAGACAGTACCTCTCATTGAGGTATTTCTTTGTTGCAGGGGCATAGCTACAACAGTGAAAGCCTGTGTTTGGCCCTGCCCTGGAGGCCTTTCCCGTTGTGGTGGCACACAACCCCCCACAGTGTCATGCTCATATGCATGGAAGCATCTGGCCACTAGGGGTGTGCATGGAACCGGGCCAGTTCGGTCCGGCCCCCATTGACCCGCCCACCCGGTCCGGTCCCGCACCAGCCTGTGAACTTTTTTTTTTAAAAAAAATTAAATGAAAAAGTAAGTACCTGTAGCCCCTTTGGGGGGCTTGCTGTAGCCGCGCGGGGGGGGGGTGTCCACGCAGGTTCCCTCTCCCCCCACTGGTCTTCCTCATCACCGCCGCGGCTGGGTAAGCGAAGCCTTGTTGGCCCTTTCAGGCATCTGTAAAGTGAGTGGCTGCCATTTTGGCAGCTGCCGCGCATGTGCAAATGCCCTCTGCAAGGCCATGGCAGTGATGAGGCGGCTGCTCGCTTTTTTTTTTTTTTTTGATGAGGCAGCCGCTCTCATTTTGGCGGCCGCTCGCTTTTATGGAGGCCGCTCGCTTTTATGGAGGCCTGAAAGGGCCAAAAAGGCTTTGCTTAGCCAGCCGTGGTGGTGATGAGGAAGGCCAGCGGGGGGAAGAGGGAACCTGCGCGGACAGACACACACACACAACACACACACACACACACACTGGGGCTACAGCAAGCCCCCCAAAGGGGCTACAGGTACTTGCTTTTACATTTAAATTTAAAAAAAAAAAAAGTTCACGGACCTACCAGACTGGACCCGGCAGTCCGTGGTTCCAGTCTGACGGATTTCCACCCACACCTTGTCAGATTGTGTTTACTTCTTTTAAAATTTCCTTTTCTTTTAATATACTAACTACTATCTTCTTGCATTCCTGAGAAGTCCTCTGGATATGCAGAAATCACTACCTGCAGAAATCACTACCTTATTTTGGTGGGTCTGTGTCATTGTCAGACTGACAGATACTGGACTACCCTGGAAGTGATGTTAGTTGTCTAGCATGTTGTCCTCTTTTGTTAAGCTCCATTGATGGTTTTTAGATAGTATTTTATGAGAACTTCCTTGTTGCTAATATTGCTTGTTTTAAACTCTTGTGGTGTACAAACATTGCTGCTTGTGCAAAACAGCTGTAAAATACATCCACTCTAATTTGAGCTTGGTTCATTTTGGAGAAGCGTCACATTCCACAGAACAGAAGCCTTCAGGATTCCATATCTTCTTCCAGCGATTGTGCAGTGTGTAAGAAAGTAGTTTACAACTGCCTCCTTCTGTTGGATTGAAGTGTGCACTTTGTTCAGCATCAGCATCAAAACCTCTTGCTACCTCACTAGAAGTAAATCTGTTCTCTTGATTCTGCCACATGTCTATATGTCTGCTTTCAAACAGGATATTTTCGAAGAGACACTAACTTGCAGGCCAGTTCTAAAACTCATTTTTCTCAGAAGAAAACGTCATTGATTTCAATATTACTTATTTCCTAGAAGTATGCATAGAGGATTAGAGCATTTATTATCATGCCCTTATTGTTTTATCAGTCTGTCTATGGGCATGATCTACAAATTGCAGGACATGAAATTCTGAGAAGCAATGATACCACATGTGTTATATTGGGTGCTAGCTAAATTGATTTCTTAACCACATTGGGAGGCAAACAGTGTTTGTTTTAATCTTTCAGTATGTAGTCAGCTCCTGCAATTGAAAACACATCTTTTTAAAGAGGCTTTTTAATGTTTCATTTCTGTTTCTATCTGATAGGTTCCTTAGTTTTTATAGTTCTTAGTTTTTAGCTTTTAAAATAAATTCTAATTTGAAACTTTTTTTAAAAAAATGTAATTTTATATCTGGTTTTAGTCTGGTCTTTAAACTTCTTTAACTTAAATTTGGTTAACTTTATTAGTTGTATTTTACACTGTATCTTTTCATTAATGTTGAGAACTGCCCCAAGCAGTAGTGTACTGGAGGGGTGGGGTATAAATATTATACATACATACATACATTGTATAGTTATATTGTGCTTGTATTTTAAAAAATCTTTAGTCAGGTCTATGTTTTTATATTCCAGCTTAATGTTTTATTATGTAATTTTTATAGTCTTGTTTTAATTTTCTGTGTGAACCACCTTGAGATTGTTTTAATGAAAGGCGATATACAAATTTAACAATACATACATACATACATATTATGAATGCCTTTCTTTGTACTTCCAGAGTCCTCAGTCTGCACAGTGATAGACCATTCCCCAGTAGATCCATGGATTGGAAGCTGCAGAATTTAGCTGCTCACCTAGAGCAATCACCTAGAACAGTCTACTACAATCACCTACTACAGTCTTCCTGACACGGGTGTTAGTCTGTGTGCTAAATATGGATGGGCTGCATGCCTCTCTCTCCCTCTAAAGCCTAAGCTTTAGTCTGTTTTTTCACTTAACCTTTTGTCTAATTTTTCACCAACTTCTACAGATCTACATTTTTCTCCTCTACTTTTCATATAGATATGAATCAACCTGTTACAGCTGATATTGCCAGACTATCATGTTCACATAGGAATTAGCATTCTTTACTGGAATATCGATAGAGAGACAACTCAGAATACAGTAATACATTTCCTAGCATTTAAAATAGGATGCTGATCAACTCATTGGTTCCCTAATATGCCCATGAAACCTTAGCGAGGGGAAAGACTCTGTACACTTATTTATTTTTAAATCCTTCTCACCACTTTTCCTCCAACAGAAGTACAGATAAGCCAACGCATGACTCATGGTGCTCATTCTACTGCAATCTGAATGTAGGATTTGCTTTAGGTTGCCACTGTAGTCAGCCTGGCCAGGCATCCTTACAGACAGAAAAGCAATTAGTCACTAGATCGTCTGAACAAGTGAATTCCAACTGAGAAAATAATATGCTTCAATACAATACATAATCTATAAGGTTCCATAAGATTTGTAATTGCTACAACAAAGATGGCTACTCCTCTTTTTAAAGAAATAATTATATTTAAATGTAATTATCATTTTATATGCTATTGATTACTTAATACAATTTGTAAGGTAACTGCTTGTAGCTGGGCTGTTCTGGTAGATGTCACTAACTGTGTGTTCCCATTCTCTCTGTTTGGTGTATTGCTCACTTGCTCTCGAAACATTGATTTTCTTTTAACATGTTTCGCCCAGGGCTGTCCTTCCATGAGGCAAGGTGAGGCAGTCATCTCAGGTTCAGGGGAGGGCACAAGGGATGCAAGTGCTGGGCTGCTGCCATGGTTCCACCACAGCCACCACCTTGCCATCTGCTGTCACTGCCCTTCCTTACCCTGCTAGGGCACACTGTTCTTTCCCCCCTCCTCACCCAACTAGGGAGCATCTCTTCTTTCCTGTGTCCTCCAGCTTGAGCAAGGAAAACCCCTGCCACTGCCTGGCCTGGTGGCATTGTCTGAGAGTCACTGCCACTACCTCAGCAGCATGGCCTGAGCATTCATATGGGTGTGTGGGTATGAAGAACTCACAATTGTCTGAGGTGATTCACACAAGCAGCCCTATCTGGCCTTGCACAGACCTACCTGGGTAGGGCTGCTCATGTGGAGCATCAGGATAGATCACAGAGTTTTTTTACCCAGGCTGATACTGAGGTAGAAGGGTGCGAGTGCACCCTTCTACCCCAGTCTCCAGTCATATGACTACTCAGGCTGCCTGCAGCCTGAGCATTCACAAAGCTGGGTGAATAGAGCACCCAGTAATGGGGAAATCTCCCAATGAATTGCGCTCCACGCATGGTGCATTGTGGGATTTCTGGAGGCTGGGCTTCATTTCCTTAGCTCGCTGCAGTGTAGTTCATGTGGGTATGCAAGCAGCAGGGCCAAAAAGAAGTGTGGATCATGGCGGGGGGGGGGATGTAGGATCTTGCCTTCCGCCCACCCTCCCCAGCCCCACCAACAGTGGTCATGTGAACAACCTTTTTATGTTTTTGTGTATTGCTTGGTCTGGGGGTTAGTGAGGTAATCATGGCAACTGTTGCGAGGCACTAGGGTTGTGCACAAAGCCAGCTGGCCCAGTTTGGTTTGAGTCCAAACTGTACCACTCTGGCCAGTCTGGTTCTGCACCCCCTCAAACCACCCAGTTCGGTTCGGGGGGTTTCCCCCTCCCCTCTATATGTATATCACCCCCTCTGGTGATATACATAGCCTTCCTTGAGGCCACGGGTGTGTGTGTGTGTCTGGAGTTCCCTTTTCTCCCCTGCTGGCTTCCATTACAGTAAAAATTGCTTGGTACGGGCAGTCTTCAGCTGGTTCCAGGCCTGCCCTGCATGGCGGCAGCCATTTTGGAGGCTGCTGTCCATGTCCAATGGGCCTCTGCATGACTGGGTCATGAAGCCCATTGTGCATGTGCAGCGGCCTCCAAAATGGCCACCACCACACAGGGCAGGCCTGGACGGGACCTCCTGGAACATGTGATTTCTACCATTATGGAGGCCGGCAGGGGGGAAGGGGAAACTCCGGAGATCCCCCATGGCCTCAGAGAAGCCTCGCCAGAGGGGGTGAGTAAAAAGAAGTTAAAAGATTTTTAAAACTTGTGGACTCACCCCCCCCAAATGGCTGGGGTGGGGAGTGTTGATCCAATACCAAACTAAACTGGGGGGTGGGGAGTTGGTTCGATATTAGACCATCGAACTGAACATGTTCAGTGTCTACATCCCTACTAGGCATTGGGGTTAAAAGGGAGAGTTCCATGGAACTCATAACCTAGGAAGAAGAGTCATCCCTCAGTTGAGCAACTATAGGCCTGTTTCCAACCTCCCATGGCTAGGCAAGGTAATTGAGAGGGTCGTGGCCTCTCAGCTCCAGACGGTCTTGGAGGAAACTGATTATCTAGACCCATTTCAAACTGGCTTTCAAGTGGGCTATGGGGTGGGGACTGCCTTGGTTGGCCTGATGGATGATCACCAATTGGCAATTGACAGAGGAAGTGTGACTCTGTTGGTCCTTTTGGATTTCTCGGCAGCATAGTATCCTTCATAGGATACATAGTATCCTTCTGGAACATAGTATCCTTCTGGAACGTCTGAGGGTGTTGGGGGTGGGAGGCACTGTTTTACTGTTTTGTAGGCTCCACTCCTACCTGTTGGACAGATTCCAGATGGTGTCGATTGGAGATTGTTGCTCTTCAAAATCTGAGTTCAAGTATGGCGTCCCCCAAGGCTCCATACTTTCTCCAATGCTTTTTAACATCTATATGAAACCGCTGGGAAAGATCATCAGGGGATTTGGAGCAGGGTGTTATCAGTATGCTGATGACACCCAGATCTACTTCTCCATGTCAGCTTCTTCAGGAGATGGCATAACTTCCCTAAATGCTTGCCTGGAAGCAGTAATGGGCTGGATGAGGGAGAATAAATTGAGACTGAATCCAGATAAGACAGAGGTACTTATTATGCAGGGTCAGAACTCCTGAGACAATTTTGATCTCCCTGTTCTGGATGGGGTCACACTTCCCCAAAAGGAACAGTTTTGTAGTCTGGGAGTACTTCTGGTCCACACCTTTCCCTGGTATCTCAGGTTGAGGCGGTGGCCAGAGGGGCTTTCTATCAGCTTCGGCTGATACACCAGCTGCGTCTGTTTCTTGAGATGAACGACCTCCAAACAGTGGTACATATGTTGGTAACTTCCAGACATGACTTCTGCAATGTGCTTTTTGTGGGGCTGCCTTTGTACATAGTCCGGAAGCTTGATTTGGTACAGAATGCGGCAGCCAGGTTGGTCTCTGGGTCATCTCAGAGAGATCACATCACTCCTTTGTTGATAGAGCTACACTGGCTGCCAGTAGGTTTCCGGGCAAAATACAAAGTGCTGGTTATAACTTATAAAGCCCTAAATGGCTTGGGCCCTGGGTATCTAAGAGAATGCCTTCTTCATTATGAGCCCCACCGCCCATTGAGGTCATTCAGAGAGATCCGTTTCCAGTTGTCGCCAGCTCGGCTGGTGGCCACACAGGGACGGCCTTTCTCGGTTGCTGCCCCGAGACTGTGGAATGCACTCCCTACTGAGATATGATCCTCCCCATCTCTGACAATTTTTTAAAAGCATTTGAAGACCCACCTCTTCACTCAAGCTTTTTCAGTTCTTTAAAATTTTAAGGTTTTAATTTGTAGGTGATTTTTAAATTGTTAAATTGTTTTAAGTTTTTGTATATATTTTAACTGTTTTATGCTATCGTTAACCGCCCAGAAATGAAAGTTTGGGGCGGTGTTAAATAAATAAATAAATAAATAAATAGGAAGCTAACCGCCAAGGAAGAGGCTGGCAGAAAGAGACTCAGACTGAAGCATCGAAAATGATAACTGGTTGTACTTTAAACTGTGTATTTCTTGGAAAGGACCATCTTTTGTTTTATTTGTCTTGCTTTGTGAAACAATAAATTGGCTTAAAAAAAAATATTTGGACTTGTTCTATTGGTGTAATACCCCATGCCTAAAGCATTCCCCCACTGTCAAGAGCAATAGATATTATAGCAGTTTTATTTATTTAACTGGTGGCAGTGGATAAAAGGGGGCTGTCAGAGGGGGTCTCATGGTTTTACATGTTCAGAGACAGTCATATATTTCTTAGTTTGTATGTAGAAAAGGGGTTGGGATTTTTTTGACTGCCTTTATGGCGCAGGCCAATTCACTCACTTTTCCAGAGGCCAAGGATGAAGGACAAGATTAGGACAGGATGAAAGAGTAGTGGACCAAGGTTCTTCTCATCTCCAAAGTGAACTGTCTGCCAACAAATCCTGTTCTACAGCCCTTACTCCTTCCACACTCCTCTCTTGAATCCTGGGATCCCTACTTAAGGTGTGCCAAACTCCATGTCTCACTTTTTTTAGATTGTTCAGGTTAATATCATTTTCCTGCATTTGGTACAGAGAAGAATCTGTAGAGAGACTTCTTTCCTGCTTTTGCTCCCTTTTGCTTCTTTTGTTAAGAGAAACACTATCCACTGTTCACGAGCTTTTTAGTAGTGACTTATTCATGAATACCCTGCAGATCGTGTGCATAAATATGAAATAAATATGTGAATAAATAATTGCAAACTAATGCAATAAGAAAACCATGATAATCAGACAGTATTCACAGAAACAATCAAATTATACTCACAAATTATGTCATATTTACTCTGCCAGGCGTTGTTTTGAACACAGCTTGTGGCAGAATGGAGGTAGCTGACTGATTCGTTGCAGCCATTAAATCTTATTAGCAGAATTGTTTACAGACACTGGGACTGGTTTCTGTCTACAGCAGCTGTCCAGGATTTTGTTTGCTTAGATTTTATTCTCCAGGAGGTTTAATAACGGTGTGTGTTTGTCTCTGAGCATGTGTTCAAGTGTGTCTGTACATAGTGAAATTGTTAACATGTTTTAAAATGTAACATGTTTCCTTGAAAATAAGTTTTCCTTGGAAACTATATTTCTCTCATCAAACTCCCCAAAGAACTGCTGGTAGATAAGTATGTTTTTAGTGCCAGGGACTGGTAGTGCCAGTCCAGACATGGACAGGAAAGGATGCTCTACCAGGGAGCGCTCCGCTGCTAACTCCACATCTTCCTCCTCTACCACCTTCACAGCCCCAATGGTAAGTTATTACATTTGGGAGCAGGCGAACGGAGAAGTGGTGGAGTACAGAAGAAGTTGTGGCAGGTGAGTATTTTGCAGGCAACTTCAAGTCTTTTGCAAAAGTCTGGAGTAGGGATGTGCACAGAACTGGTTCAGAGGTCCTTTATGAGCCTCCAAACCAGTTCAAAGCACCGGCGGTTCCACTTGTTCAATGGCAGCAAGGGTCCCACTTTAAGAGTGGGGGAGGGTGCACTTACCCCTCCTGCTGATTTCCCCCCACCAGCATCCATCTTTTGGAAAACCCATCGGAGCAGCAGCAAACCTCTCTGCTGCCTTGTTGCCCCCATCTTCCAGATATGACTGTAAGTCGCTGACGTGCGTCGGAGACTTCCTTCATAACCAGAAGATGGGGGCAATGGGGTGGCAAGGAGGTACACTGCCACCCCAATGGGCTTTCTAAAAGCTGGATGCCGGCAGGGGGGAAGCGCCGGGAGGGATAAGTGCACCCTCCCCCACTCTTAAAGTGGCACCCCTGCCACCTTCGAGCCTCCCTGCCAGGGTTCCATGCACATCCCTAGCCTGGAGTGAAAAAGCCTGGGTCATGACCTGGCCATGCAAATGGCAAAGGTGCATGTGCAGTGGCCTCCAAAATGGTCACCACCACCAGGAAAGGGCCAGAATGGCCCCTAGAAGACCTTGGGAAGGCTGGTGGGGGAGAGGGAGATTGCCGAGACCATCCCATGGCCGTGCCAGCACCTCCTGAGGCAGACAGACCTGCTGGTGAGTTCTGATTTTTTAAAAACACATTAGAACCTGTGAGCCAGGCCCGAGCCAGCTGGGTGGTGATGGTTCAGCTCGAGGGAAAGCCCTTGAACTGGACTAATTTGATGGCAAACAGGATCAACCATCACACAGTTTGATGGCAAACAGGCTCAAACAGACCCGTACATCCTTACTACAGGAGCCAGGAGACACCTGTACAATGAATACAAATACAACCAATATTTATATACTGCTTTTCAACACAAGTTCCCAAAGCAGTTTACATAGATACAAATAAATAAATAAATAAATAAATAAATAAATAAAAATGTATATTTTCTATAGTCTCTATACCAGGGACTAACACACACACACACACACACACACACACACACACACACACACTCCCTCCCCCTCCCTGTGGTGGGTAGTTTAAAAACAAACATCAATTTTAAGCACATGTTTTCTGTAACATATAATTTGAGAATGAACAGGGGTATATGCAAGAAGTTTTAGAGCATCCCCCTGTGTATGGAATTTATCTTTACATCAATAATTATGGATCATTTGAGTATGTGGGCGGGGGTGCAAAAAGAATTATTATATAGCTTTGGAAGGGCAAATTTACTCTTGATTTGCAACTATGGATAACTGACATATGTTCCTTGTCAACATTTGAACTTGTTCTTTTTTGACTTAGCAGAGGAGGAATTTTCAGCAATCTGGTCCGATTTAAATAAACTGTTTATATTGTGAAGAATTTTATTTTTAAAGGAAGTTGTTTTGATATATATTATTGTATATATTGTTATCAGGATTTTTTCTTTTTTGTTATTTCTGATTATATTACTCTATGCTGAAATAAAAGGGGAAAGAACTGTATAGCTGGGGTGTGGTAAGCTGTGTATATGAATGGCAGAATGACAATAAACTAAGGGGCCTTTTCATAGGTCAGTTTTGTGTATTGGGGGGGGTTATGAGTAGCCACTCATCACACACACACACACACACACACACACACACACACACACACACACAAACAGAGAGAGAGACACAGTCCTGACCCCTGAAAAGGCTCCTTAGTTTATTGTCATTCTTCCATTCATATAACCGTACTGTAAGAAGAAATAGGAAACATATTGAGTGGGCATTTACATGAGTATTTCTTGGTATTTTATAGCATATTGAAATAATGTTTTAGAATGGTCTAATTATTTTATCATGTTTGAAAAGCTGCCGGTTATTGTACTCCTATTACAACCCATTTCTGGCATCAGTGTCACTCAAGAATGTGACTAATTTAACCTCATCCAGACTAGGGATGTGAACAAAACAGGTTTGCCCGGTTTGGTTCAAATCCAAACTGGATTTGCACTGGACAGGACATGTTTGGTTTTGCCCCCCGGCTCAGTTCGAATTTGAGCCAGTTCGGGCCAGCTTTGAAGGTGGCAGGGTATTAAGATGGTCTAAAATAAGTAATGACTTACTGCCATTGTTGGCTGTAGAAGCCTTGGGGTGGGTGGGTGCTGCATGGTGGTGTGCATGGTGGGTGCTGCGTGGTGGGTGCTGCATGGTGGGTGCTGCATGGTGATGCATGGTGGGTGCTGCATGGTGGTGGTGGTCATGGTCCGTGAGCATGCACGGCGGCCCCCCAGATGGCCACCTCACACATGCAGAGGACCAAGAAGGCCCTGAAACAGGCTGATCCAGATCCAGTAGACTCAGGGGGAGGCTGGTGGGGAGATGGAGAGCCACTGCAGCACCCCCTGAGCCTGCCACAGCCAGCAGTGGTGGTATGTCATTCCTTATTTTAATCTTAATACCCCTGCCACCCTCAAACCGGGCCAAAACTGGCCCAAGAGTTTCAGTTTGACCTCAGAACAAACCCGGTCTGGTTCAAGGTCAAGCATCCGAACCAGCCTGGTTTGATATCAAATCGGTTTGCACATCCCTAATCCAGAGACTGACCAAATACTGTGACAATATTTATAGCTATGGCATTTGCTGAGAGGAGGAGTTAAGATGGCGGCGGAGGCAGCTGCCTTTTAGAATCACTCTCTGATTTTAAGTTTTTATCGCCACTTTTAATGGCTTTAATAAAGGGTTTTTAGATTATTTGATGAACCCTCCCTGTTAGTTGACAGTTGGCTGTAATTATATTGCTGTGTTAATGCTGGATTCTTGAGATTTTTGCTTTTTCTCTCCCGGGTCATTACAAGCTGCATTTTTCTTCTATCTGTGGCTGCGGTAGAACTAACAAGATGGGAAGCAAAAACAAGAATAAGAAACGACCTCGTTCTTCACCGGACCAAGCAGATAAACAACAGAAAGGAAAAAAACAACAGAAAATGGACAGTTTTATGACAACAAAGGACCTGGAAATGGTTATAAAGTCCTTTCCAATAAAAAAACAACTTTGATCCTCTGGAAACTTTACAAAAACAGAAGGACGATTCGCTGGAAGAATGTCAAGGGGAGCCGCTACTGATGCCGGACTCCGTTGAGCCAGAACATCCAGCAGACTCTGAGCAAACAGAATTCTGTAAGCTATTTGCAACACACTTTTATTACAATGGAAACACTTATTTCCCTTTTGGGGTGTCTGCAAAATATTGAATATAAGCTAGGGTCATTAGAGGAGTCAATGTGGAAGATATTAGAGGACTATAAAAGGAGAGACAGAACTACTCTAGTCCAAAGCAATTTGAACCAGAAGGAGGAACTGTCTTTAGCTAACCAGCAAATTCGAAATGCTGGACCCCGTTTGGAAACGAAAAATCCCAGGGTGCTACAATCTAAAAACATTGTGCTCTGTATTGATTGGGGGAGCCCAAGAAGATTTCGATGGCAGGATAGGCAGGGGGTTCTGGCAGCCCTGAGAACACTTCTTAATGTCTCTCTCTCATCTGCTGAGGTGAACTCTGTGTACTGGCTCCCTCGCTGTAGTTTTTACAAAAGGATAATGATCAATTAATACACCTGGAGTTCCAACAAAACTTATGTACAGGTCCAGACAGTTAAATGCCTGTGGAATTTTCCCAATTAGAGTCTTCGCTGACTCAGAGCCTGTCCCTCTATTCCCTGGCATACAAGGGGTTAAGGTCAAATCAGCACCTGTTGCTGCAAATTCTGACCTTGGACATTCCGTAGACCATACAGCAAGGGCTGGGCTCCTGCCCAAAAGGAGTTTGGCAGAAGGCCCAGGCTTACTGCCTGAGAGCCGGAGAAAGAAAGAAAAGTAACAAAAAGCAGAGCCCTGTCTCACTCAGACATGCAGGTAATATAAAGGACATACTTGCAGCATATAGAGGAATCAAGAAAGATTGGGGGCTAGAAGCGAATACTTCAGAAATCCCTCCTGGCTCTCCCAGGATCCAACGCGTGGCAGATACCATGGTGAACCGAGTAAGTCCAAAGAACACTAATGACTGCCTACAGTTTTCCCACACAAGGGTGGAACCAACAGCTCCATTTAAAATAAAGCCCCAAGTAACCAACAAAGTTGATAATCCCAGTGCTGACAAGGAGAGTAAGACAGGTGCAGCCCCAATAGAGGAAGATCTTGCTCTGGTACAACACAGTAATACACTTGCATTGGATCTACAGCTGGATGAGAACCCGACTCAGAGGCCTCCTTATTTCCTCAGCCTCCACTTATCAAACACTTCACTCCCTTGGGATTCCTGGATTGATGTATCAACCGATGATTCTCCGGCACACTCATCTCGAATAGAGACATGTATACAAAATGATGCCCTTTGTGCAGAGGAGAGAACTCCAGTGGTACTGGAAATAGACTCAAAACCCCTGTTTGAGACATTAATTGCTCATCGCATTGAAGTCCCCCCCAAGTCATTGGCAGCAGAGATTGCAGAGTCGGAAAATAGAACTCAGATCAGTCCATCTTATTCACCTATGGTGGTGAACCTGACTGATCAGGGAGAAAAGTGACATTCACAGGCTAGCCATGCAACCCAAACCATAAAATTACTTTCATGGAATGTTGGTGGTTGGCTACAAAAGGATCAGGACCCCAAGCTATTTGCCTTTGTTGCTAAACACGAGGTGTTCCTCCTACAAGAGACCTGGAGGACTGACAACTTCGATGTTTCCAATTATAAAGTTTTTTCAGCTCCTGCTTCCTGGAGCACCAAAGGAGGCAGAAACATGGGGGGGGGGCTTGCAATAGGTTTCTCCTATGGGCTAAGAGCAGAAACCTTGGCTCTCCCTTGCTGCTCTAATATCGCGATGGCAGTCCTGCTTCGCACACATGAAACACAAATTATTATTGTCAATCTGTATATGCCTATTTCACGTCTCAGAATACATAGTAAGTCCCACTGGGGTGACTTGGAAAGATACCTCATGCAGCTGATGATGGACTATCCGAGGGCAGCAATAATGATAGGGGGGCGACTGTAATGCCAGAATCAATGCGCTTGAAGACTCAGGTATTGGGGATATGCCCCACTTGACACCAGAAGATTCACCTCTTGCATCAACACGTATTCTGCTAGACCAGCGCAGTAACTTTACTGGCAGGCTGCTTATACAGCTGGCTAACAAACTAGATCTCCATATTCTTAATGGAGCTGTCAATGGAGACTGCCCTGGCCAATTTACCTTTTTTCTCAGTACAAAACGCTCGATAATAGATTATGTAATTGTATCTAGAGGGCTGATAGACAAAATAATAGAGCTGAAGGTTATCCCAAGACCAGAGAGTGACCATTTCCCTCTGAGGGTCACTTGCCGGCTAACCAATGAGGGGGTCATAGAACCCTCACTCAACTGCAGGGATGACCCAGAGACGAAACCCCCTGTTTTGGCCCAGAGAATTAAGTGGTCCCCAGAGTTGGAGGCTAGACTCATGAGCTGGTGTTATTCAGAAGTGGGGATGGAGGAGCACAAAAAAATAACCCTAGTTTGCATTAAACGGTGTGAAGAACTTGCCCCCGAAGGGGCGTTGGTGTCTCAGACTGAAATGATTGTCAATTACGAAGCCTTGATTTCCCTACTTATCCCTTTTCTGGTCAGAGGCACTCAAGCCAGGGTCAGGGCCGCCTCACACATATCTTATAACAAACCCTGGTTTGACCAGGACTGTAAAAAGGCGAAAAAAGTACTGTTACAACTCTCGGCTGACCACAAAATAAATAATACTTTATCTCTAGACACGAAATTCAAACAATATAAGGGAAGTTACAAGTCTCTGATTAAAGCCAAAAAGGAGGCCCTGAAGGAAGGACAATGGTCAGAACTTATAACGGCCCTTAATAAAAAGGATGAAGCCAGTTTTTGGCGTTTAGTATCCGGGGTTAATACGTTCCCCAGACAAATTCCAGTGCCAGAGGAAAGATGGGTAAATCATTTCACCAAAATCTATGCTGCCCCATAAGCACACTTAACCTTTCCATCTCGGCCCAGCATCCCCCCGGAGGAATTGCCTGTATGGCCTCCAGTTACCACTGAAGAAGTGGAGAATCTGATTGGACAGCTAAAGAGAGGCAAATCTCCAGGTAAAGACTACATTCCCCCCGATTTCTTAAGGGCCAATGCTAGCTGGTGGGCTCCGCTCTTAGCCTCCATATTCACTCATATTGACCGAACAACAAATATGCCCAATGGCTGGGGACAGGCAATTGTCGTTCCAATTCACAAAAAAGGCCCGTCTGATGACCCATTGAATTATAGACCCATAAGTCTATTAAGCGTAATTGGTAAGCTATACGCTAAACATCTAAACTCAAAATTGTTGGACTGGATAGAGAAAGAAAACATTCTAGAACAAGAACAAGCGGGTAGGGATGTGCAAAAAATTTCGGGCACAGAACGATCTGTGCCCGAAATGAACAATTTCGGGTGATTCGGGGCCGAACCGAATCACCCCCGATGTCCCCCGATATTTTTCGGGCACGAGCCAAATCACCTGAATTTCGGGCATGAAAAATTCGGGTGATTCGGTTCACGGTTGATTTTTGGTGAATTTTTAAAGTTTTAGTGACTTTGGGGCAGTTCGGGGGCATAGCATGGGATCTGGGCAAAAGGAGTGGGGTGGGGTGGTAGTGCCTAATGGTTGCAGGCTACCACCCCAATTTCAGGGGGATTGGGCCAAGGGCTGATTTTTGGTAAATTTCTGAAAATTTCATGTCTTTGGGGCAGATTGGGGCATATTGGGGCAGAAAGTGGGGCCTGGGGCAGAATCGTGGGGTGGGGTGGTAGTGCCTAATGGGTGGAGGCTACCACCCCAATTTCAGGGGGTTTGGACAAAGGGCTGATTTTTTGAGAATTTTTGAAGTTTTAGTGACTTTGGGGCAGTTTGGGGGCAGAAAGTGGATCTGTCCCAAAGGAGTGGGGTGGGCTGGTAGATAGTGCCTAATGGGTGGAGGCTACCACCCATCCCCAATTTAAGAGTGATTGGGCAGAGGGGTGAATTATGGTGAATTTATTTGTATGAGGTTTGTCTTCATAAGGTGAAGTGTGCTAAATTGATTACTTCCTCATATTATTCATAGTAAAGGAAAGTGTGAAAAAGTGAAAGTGGGGTCATGAGAGTTGTTTAATTGAAAAAAATCTCATTTGCTATGATAGAATGAGAATTCACACCTCAGAAAAAACTTCTGAGGTGTGAATTCTCATTCTATCATAGCAAATGAGATATTTTTCAATTAAACAACTCTCATGACCCCACTTTCACTTTTTCACACTTACTATGAATATGAGGAAGTAATCAATTTAGCACACTTCACCTTATGAAGACAAACCTCATAAAAATAAATTCACCAGAATTCCCCCCTCTGCCCAATCACTCTTAAATTGGGGATGGGTGGTAGCCTCCACCCATTAGGCACTATCTACCAGCCCACCCCACTCCTTTGGGACAGATCCACTTTCTGCCCCCAATCTGCCCCAAAGACACCCAAACTTCAAAAATTCTCAAAAAATCAGCCCTCTGCCCAATCCCCCTGAAATGGGGGTGGTAGCCTCCACCCATGAGGCACTACCACCCCACCTCACTATTCTTCCCCAGGCCCCACTTTCTGCCCCAATATGCCCCAATCTGCCCCAAAGACATGAAATTTTCAGAAATTTACCAAAAATCAGCCCTTGGCCCAATCCCCCTGAAATTGGTGTGGTAGCCTGCACCCATTAGGCACTACCACCCCACCCCACTACTTTTGCCCAGATCCCATGCTATGCCCCCGAACTGCCCCAAAGTCACTAAAACTTTAAAAATTCACCAAAAATCAGGATTTTGCCCAATCCCCCCGAAATTGGGGTGGTAGACTCTACCCATTGGGCACTTCCACCCCACACCAAAATTTTGCCCCTGGGCCCCTTTTTACCCCCCCGAATCGATTCAGATTTGGATTCGGATTAAATCCAAATCCGAACCGAATCAAGGGTGATTCGGGTGACCCAGATTCGGGCACAAAACAGAACAGGGGTGATTCGGTTCGGGTCCGAGCCGAATCACCCGAAATCCCGAATTGCACACCCCTACAAGCGGGGTTCAGAAAAGGAAGATCTGTGATGGATCATTGTTTGGTCCTCCAGAGTTTAATAGAGAAATACGTTGAGGGCAGAAAGGCGCCGTTATATGTTGCCTTTATAGACTTTAAGAGTGCCTTTGACTCAATATCCAGGGATGCTCTGTGGGAGAAATTTGCAAACTCTTCTATCGACAAGAGATTGCTATCTCTAATATATAAACTCTACGAGAACACGAGTCTGAGAGTAAAATGTGACCACAATGGCCAATTATCCAGAGAGATCCCTGTAGAAAGGGGGGTCCAGCAGGGATGCATACTAGCCCCAGCTCTTTTCAATTTCTATGTAAACTGTCTAATCACCCGTCTACGGCAAGTTGAAACTCACGCGCCAAAGATAGGGGACAGGTGTTTACCTATCCTGATGTATGCAGATGACACAGCCTTATTGTCACAGAGTTGGTCTAAAAAGAGCGTTCGAATGCTTGAGTCTGTTCTGCAAGGAGGAATTTCTGAAAATTAACTACACCAAAACTAAAATCATGAGATTTGCAAAGAAGCAACGGGTTTTTAGATGGTCCATAGGTGGTGCCAGAGTGGAGCAGGTGAAGTCTTACAGCTACCTGGGGGTGGTGTTTCAGTTTAATGGTGGTACCTCTACGCACACCAGTGCCGCTAAATTGAATGCCACTCGATCTTCCATGGCAATCAGGAAATTTTTCTGGGCACAAGGTGGTGGCTATATTCCGGCAGCTAATAAAGCCTTTCAGGCTAAAGTGATACCTCAGCTACTATATGGGATTCAGGTTAGACCACCAAAAGACTTACAAGCTTTAGAAAAAGTACAATCGGGCTTTCTGAGATCACTATTGGGGGTACCAAAATGCGTCCCGAACTACTTAATACGGCTGGAGACTGGGCTATGGAAATTGGAGACCAGGGCCTGGCTGCTCATTATCCTGTATTGGATTAAGACTTATCTTTACCCGGCAGGACTTATACCTCATCTCCTTGCCACTACCCCACAACCCCGTTGGTGTATGATGGTTGAGGAAAGACTCCGGAAGATGGGCTTCTGCCCATCACAATTGTTAGAACAGGGCGAGTCAACGGCAAGATCCCTAGTTAAACAAAGGCTTAGGGACATAAATTTCCAGGAGGAAAGGGCCTCCGTAAATAGGCCGCTACAATTCCTAAGCACTAAGAAAGACTGGGTCACAGCCTCTTATTTATATACAATCTATTCACCAAAGCTGCGCTGGGTGTTTACAAGAGCTCGCTTGAATGCTTTACCCTCAGCGATGCTAGTAGGGAAATTTGAGAGAAAACCCTATGAGGAGAGACTATGCCTCTGCGGAGCTGCTCCCGAAACACTGACGCATTCACTGTTACATTGCCCACTTTATACTGATGAAAGAGATTTATTTTTATCTCAGTATCTGAAAGATCTCCAAAGCCACTCAGTGTAGACAATTCTTATATGCTTATTAGAAGACAGGGACCCAACAATATCCCTGGCGGTTGCTAAATTTTGTTATACATTGACCAAACTAAGAGAAGCTAGAGCACAGCAATCGGTTACTGTCAAAGATTCCTGATTTTATATATCTGATGACATTTTAGACTTTGTTTCCATTATTGTTTTTCTTTTTACTGTGTATATTCTGTGTATATTGATGTTTGATCTAAGATCGTAAATAAACAACAACAACATTTGCTGATCTTTTCTCTTTCTCCAAAAAAAGCTGTATCCCTGTCACCTTGTTGATTGCTTCAAAAGGACTAAGCATGTTGTAATAGCTTGCAGTTTTCTCACAATAAAACCATGAGAAGATATATGGATAATGGGTATGGATAATGTCATGCACACGGAATAGAGTTTGGAGCATGCAATGGGACATGGGAGATTTTTGCCAATCCCCCCTTCCCCCTACAACATTCTGTGCCTCCTGAAAATATGTCCCTGAGGGTTGTGGGACTTGGGGAATCACCCCACCCCCCTGTTGCATGCACAAAAAATTATTCTGTGTATGCCATACTAGTTGATATTAAGTGTCAGCCAATATGAAAAACACGCATGGGACAGAGAAAGGCCAGACTTGGAATCAAACAAATCTGATCCTTTACTAAACAGTGACTTCCAGGAAAACCTCAATGGTGTAGTTTGTAATGATGTCATCCACCCCTGTCCAAGATGGCGAGTGCATTAACACCAGATGCCTCTGAGAAGCCCACAGGCAAGAGGTGAGGACATGCCCCCTCTCCTGCTGTTGATCCTCTGCAACTGGCATTATAGAGGCATCTTGCCTCTGAGGCTGGAGGTGGCCTATAGACACAAGACTAGTAGCCATTGATAGACTTGTCCGCCATGAATTTGTCTAAGCTGCTTTTAAAGCCATCCAAGCTAGTGGACATCACCACATCCCATGGCAGAGTATTCCATAGATTAATTATGTGGTGTGTGAAACAGTACTTCTTTTTGTTGGTCCTAAATCTCCCAACTTTCAGTTTCATGGGATAGCCCCTGGTTCTAGTGCTGTGATAGAGGAAGAAAAATTTCTCTCTGTCCACTCTCTCTACTCCATGCACAATTTTATATATCTCAATCATGTCTCCCCATGAAAAGTCACTGCTTTTCCAAACTAAAGAGCCCCAGATGCTGTAGCCTTTCCTCATAAGGAAGGTGCTCCAGGCCCCTCATCATCTTAGTTGCCCTCTTCTGAACCTTTTCCAGTTCTACAATACCTTTCTTAAGATACGGTGACCAGAACTGTACACAATACTCCAAATGTGGCCGCACCAATTATTTGTATAAGAGCATTGTAATACTAGCATTCTTATTTTCAACCCCCTTCCTAATAATCCCTAACATGGCATTTGTCTTTTTCACAGCTGCCGTGCACTGAGTTGACACTTTCAACAAGCTTTCATCCATGACCCCAAGATCTCTCTCCTGGTCAGTGACAGACAGTTCATATCCCATCAGTGTACATGTGTAGTTGGGGTTTTTTTGCCCCAATATGCATCACTTTACACTTGCTTACATTGAACTTGTAAGCATGCGTGTTTTATGTATGTAACCCCCCATGTTCTTCAACATGTGTGTATGCTCGAGAGTTTACTTGAGTTTTCCTTCCTGGCAACCAAAGTTAAGGGGAAATGTAGGAAGATTGGTTTGGTTCCACATGGGTACCTGGTGCAGAGCAAGAGGCTTCTGATCAAGACATTTGCACTTATGGGTCTATGGGTCCCTGTCTTTGGCCAGAGATTGACCTTATTTGGTCCCTGTCTAAAATAAAGTTTAACTAGGGAAGGTGCTTTTACTCCCAGAGCATTAAATGATAAACAAAACAAACCGAGATCCCTCACAGATAAATTGGATATACTTAGAGATTCAAGAAGACAATTTATACTATAATATACTTATGGTTTATTGGATACAGACAGATGGAGTGTCTCTGAACCACCACACTTGTTTAAGCCTTGTGCCTTGGGTGACTCTGCACCCAACAGAAGATACACAATTTTGGCAAGGCAAATAATAATTCCTATTACAATTACTAAAAATTCAGCAAGAAAGCAAGACCACTGGTTAATACAGTCAGCATGCATCAATCTTCCAAGACCATTAAAGACAATCCTCTACCTAAAAGGATACTTACACAAGGCTAGGTCAGAGTCTTGCCATTACTCTGAGCTAACTAGGTTCAAAGACATGCAGAGTGCTGACTGAGAGCAAGACAGGCTCCCAGGTACACTCTTGAGTTTTATACTCTGGAGCCTGAAGGTCCCCAGTCCAGGTCTGACTGTCTTTTATACCCAAGCCGGACAAGGATGGGCGATTGCTGGCAGATCCTGATAACCTTCTTCTGGCTATTGCTTTCCAAGCAGGCTTCTTGTCTCTGCTTTGAGTTTGCCCTTCAGGTCCTCGCCTTTATTTTGGGTGCAGCTATTGGACACCAGGCATATGCCTTCTCAGTGTCTGGATGTTTCTCTTCTCCTTTGGGCCATGACATCCATCCAGAATCTCATGATTTCCTGAGGTCCATCATGTCCTCTCCTTTGTCCCCCTGGGTCACACAGATGGGTAGTTTCCCCAGCTTGTCTCTGTAACTTTCACTTTTCATCTCTATGCTTGGTACTTCTTGGAAATACTCTTTGTAGTTTGGATCATACCCCTTTGCTGCTGGCAGGCTCTTGCCTTATCCCTGGTGGCCCAGCTGCCACATAGTACTTGTCTGTGTAAGTTACCTTGCAAGCCAAATACAATCAAGCCATTCAACAGGCCAGTTCCCAGCATCAGCCAAAGTCCATCATATCAAACCACATTTGCCATTTTGTCACCCACTCCTCCAGGTTGGAGAAATCCTTTTGGAGCTCCTCACAATCTGTTTTGGATTTCACTACCCTAAATAGTTTGGTGTCATCTGCAAATTTGGCCATGTTGCTGGTTACCCCAGCTTCTAGATCATTTATGAATAAGTTAAAGAGCACTGGTCCTAGAACAGATCTCTGGGGGACCCCACTTCTTTGCTTCCCTCCATTGTGAAAACTCTCCATTTCTATCTGCCCTGTTTCCTGTCCTTCAACCAGTTACCAATCCACATATGAACCTGTCCCCTTATTCCATGACTGCTGGCCAATGCAAATAATTTTGCTTTATATTTCTTTAATCTGACTACATGTCTTGTTATCCTCAGCCAGAGTTGGAGAGCCCACCAGATGAAAAATGAGAACTATAGGCAAGATATTATTCTGAATGATGCAATCCCTAGTGGTTATGCATGCCATAGCACTTGTTCTATCCTCCGTCTCCCCACCTTTGAATACCTTCAGCAGAGGACTTGCCTGCCAAAATCGTGATTGTCGAATAACTTCCAGAGACAGTGTGATGGAGGAAAGCAACAAATTGCTATGGCAACAGCACTGTTATCAGTGTGGTAGGAGTTTATTTCCTGTAAAAGGCCAAGAAGGTAATTCAACACACATTTTAGAAAGAGGAGATAATATTTTATTGGGTTTTGGCAAATGCTTTTGATGTTTGCTAAATGTGTTCCGGATTAATGCAGCCATTGATTTAGCAAAGCATGTGCATTGTGCACTGGATGACCAAAATTGCACAATGTATGTGCCACATTCCAAAGGCAAGAGGAAAGGGTGAGAAAGCAGCCATCTGATTTCAAACCTTCACTTTGGTACAAATGATTAGTCAAAGGCAAGGGGTATTTTAGCCTTCTGCTTGCATCAGTGTATCCTTTGGTAAATTATCTCTTGCACACTTATCAGGAAAAGGGAGCAGAGCTGAAAAGCACTTCCTGAAAAGAGCCAGATAGAAACAGAAAAGTGTCAAATGTATGTTGTTGATTGAAGAGGAAGAGATCCTACCTCTATGCAGTGATGAAAGTGCGTGTGTGGTAGGGAAGGAGTGGATCCTTTTAATGTCCCAAATGTTATACTAATATTCTAAAAGGTCTTTCTCACAACTGACATACCCAGGTAGAAGTGAGAAGTGCAGGGATTGCTCCTGATCCCAGCCCTTCATGACAGGGTATCCTAGGGCTTTTTATCCAGGCTAATAGTTGAGTAGAAGGGTGCATAACCTTCTATCCCATTCCCCATCATGTGAACGCTTGGTGTGCCTTCATGGTGCAGTGTGGTATGCTGGAGGACTTCTTCCTCTGGCTCTGCTGCTCGACTCAGTGTGGCTCATGTGCGAGCAGCAGAACTGCCTGTAGAACAGATATTCTAAAAGGTTCTCATGAACAGCTTTACCCAGGTAGGGAAGCCCTACCTGGGAATAGCCCGGTCGTGAGAAGCACTGGGATCTCACCTGATCCCGGCCCTCTATGACAGGGTAGCCTAGGTTTTTTACCTGGGCTAATAGTAGAGTAGAAGGGTGCAAACATGCCCTCCTATTCCACTCCTAATTGTGTGAATGCTCAGGCTGCCTGCAGCCCAAGCATTTGCAAAGCCGGGATTCAAGAGCACCTGGCAGTGTGGGAATCCCTCAATGCAGCATGCTCCTGGCATGGTGCATTGTGGGATGCTGGAGGACTTCCTCCTCTGGCTCCTGGTTCTGCCACACAGCACAGCACGGCTCATGTGCCACGCAAGTGGCAGAACTGCCTGTAGAGCATTGATTGTGTGCAGGGAGGCAGGTAGAGGCCTGCCTCGCCACCAGCCCTTCCCATGCCTGACATTTCCAGTCATGAGAATGACCTTTATGTTTATATGAATGAAATATTTTCTGCAGTACTCTGTGTGTGTTTGTCTACCCAGTTTGCATACACTGGCTCTGACCAACATTGGACAAGCCCATCAGGGTTGTAGCAAGGTTGGAGTGGGCTCTGGGACAAAAGGTAAAGGCTGGTCCACCCCCACCCCTACCCCCACCTTCTTCTTCACAGAGGGGCTTGCGGGAGAGGAAAGAGTGAACTGTCACTCAGCTGGTGCCACATTCCCTCCAGGACCCAGGGACATTTGTGCCCCTTACAGCTCTGTGTCCTTCCATGTGTGTCACAAAAGGAACAGAGCTAGAGATTTAGTGAAGATTCAGCAGGACTCTTATTCCTTTTATTAAAGCATTTGAACTATAGCTACAATTGGACAGAATATGAGCAGGCCTTGTATATACTCTCTAGCACTAAAAACTATTGCGCTGTATCTGCTATAATCATGCACGCCTTAGTCACATTTTAATTGGATTACCTTGTGCAAATGCTGCTTTGGAGAATCTTTTGGAAACTTCCTTTGGAGCAAAATGCTGCTCTTAAAGATCCAAGTGTGGCCAGTTTTGTGGAACATATTATCCTGTTACCAACTTCACAGGATGCCAGTCTGTTTCTGAGCACAGTTCAAAGTGTTGGTCAATACTAAAGTCCTAAACAGTTTGGTACTAGGATACCTAAAGGATTATTTCTCCTCTGCTTCAGCCCCATGAATCTCTCTGCTCATTAAGAGAGGGCCTTCTGTCTGTCCCAACACCTCATACATTTGGTTGTGTGACTGAACCTTCTCTGTGGCAGCCTGTAACTTGTGGAGTTCTCTGCCATGAGAGATCTGTAGGGCTCCCAGCCTGCTTGTCTTTTGGCACTTGTGAAAGACAGTCCTTCACTTAGTAGTTTTTTCATTTAATTGCTGCTCTCTGGTTTGATTTGTCTGTGTGTGGCTATTAAAATTGCTTTAATTGTATTTGGTTATTCTGATTTTTGGTTGTTTTTGCTTTTGAATGGAAAGGTGGAATAAAAATGTTATGATAAATTCATGCCAAGGAAAATTGAATTAGGCACCCATCTTGCATATATTAAGCAAATTTGTATTCAGGGCTGCAGACAGAGGGAAAGCCTGGGGAGCAACTCCCCATGAACATTTTTGGGTGGAGGGGAAAGGCACTTTGATGGAGGTGGGTGGAGGAAAATATGTTTTGAGTATTGAAGATATGGGTTATTCAGTTTGTCAGGGGAAAACGCAGGAGAGCCAGTGTGGTGCCGTGGTTAGAGTGCTGGACTAGGGCTGGGGAGACCCGAGTTCAAATCCCCATTCAGCCATAAGACTTGCTGGGTGACTCTGGGCCAGTCACTTCTCTCTCAGCCTAACCTACTTCACAGGGTTGTTGTGAGGAGAAACTTAATTATATAGAATATCGCTCTGGGCTCCTTGGAGGAAGAGTGGGATATAAATGTAATGTAATAAATAAAACTTCAAATGCTTAGCGGGGATCTGTACCCCTGTTTGAATTTGCAGTGCCTTGTTTTACATAATTTAATTCCATCTTTTTTGTAATTTTGCATAGTCTGTTTTGATTTCAGTATCATTGTGGTGTGTTTGGGGTGCAGGGAGAGGATGTTATGCAGAGCAATGAATTCCTGGGCCCTCAAAAACTTGCTCAATTAGCCTCTTGGTCTCTGAAATTTCAATAAGCAGTGCCTGCCCACAAAGAATATCTTTGCTGCCACAAGAGAAGGAAGTTTGGGGCAATATACAAATTTGAAAAATAAATAAGGGCTAATTGAGTTATTTTTCTCAAATAGTTTCTGCAAGCAAACCACCTCCGGTGGGTTTCAACTGCTTAAAGAGAATTGCAGGAACAGTCTGAGTATGGATCACCTGAAAGTTAATGCTGAATGTTACTAGAAAAAAGATGAGTTTTGTGAAGCTCCACAAAATTTCTATGGGTCTGCAAAGCATGGTCCAGTGTCCAAAGCATGAAATCAGGAAATAAAACACCTGAATTCTGTTCCTGACTTTTGAGATGACATTGCCTTTGGCACAGAGATGGGTAACACACAGTACCTCTCTTTTGCTTTATAAGGACAGTCATCCAAGATGAAACAGATCTGAATTTTGTTTTAATCCATTAATTTTCATTGGAAACAACAAAGCAACCCTGAAAACAAGTGTTTAAATGAATTTATACACACACACACACACACACACACACAAATAAAGAGCAGCAGCATTGCCTAACGTCCTTTTAATTTCAAAGGGAATACTTTGAGTAATTTCCCTCATGGCAGTCAATGTAAGTCTAAAGTCAGAACTCTTGTCATCTGGAAACCAAATATTTATGCAGAACCACATGGAAAGAGACTTTGAATAAACAGGCACAGGCCAGATAATATAATCCTCTGCGGCCTGTTCAGTTCCTTGCTGCAGAAACAGGACAATTTGGCTTTGTGGTGTTTGGTTAACAAGTACACGGAGGGAGTTAATTTTTATTTATTTATTTATTTTACTGTTCAATTTTCATACCGCCTTTCATAAGACATCCCAAGGCAGTTTACAAAAGTTAAAATACAATAAAATTTCATTGAAACAAAATTTAAAATGTTAAAGTCAGTTAGACAGTAAAAACCATAGAACACCAAAACAAACAACCCATAAAAAAGAAAAACAGAAGCAGAAAAGCTGAGAGACCTGGCAGCCGCTAAGGGGTAAAAGCCTGAACAAATAGAAAGGCATTTGGTTGTTTTTAAAAAGCCGCCACAGGTGTCAAAGAGTGGACATTCACTGGGAGAGCATTCCAGAGCCTGGGGGCAACAACAGAAGGCCCTGTCCCACATGCACGACAATTTAGCCTCTCTCAATGTCAGCATATGGAGCAAAGGCCCCTCTGACAACCTTGTTGGCCAGGTAGAAACTTTTGGGAGCAGGCGGTCCTTCAGGTATCCAGGGCCCAAACCATTAAGGGCTTTAAAGGTAATAACCAGCACCTTGAATTGGATTCGGAAACAAAGTGGGAGCTAGTGCAGCTCTTTCAAAATAGATGTACAACTAGCTGGGCTGGGCACAGAGCATCTGTGCCTTTAGTTTTGTCCGCCTGCCGCCGCTTTCTTTCCCCACCCGTCTGCTGCCATTTCCCGCCTGTCTGCCAGTGCTGCCACTTTTCTCTCCCCCTGCCGGCAACCCACTCGTGAACTTTTGCGAGAGCTGCCACACATGAAATTAGCAACCTGTATGCCTTAGAGAAATATCTATAGATATAGATATGCTCTGAGCAAGCAGTTCCAGAAAGAACCTTGGCAGCTGCATTCTACACCAACCGACCCTCCCCACTAGATCATCCTTGGTCTTCTTGTGGGTGTGCTGCTGTGTGCCCACGCAATCCACACTGTTCCATTCAGCATGGATCACTGGAGGCCAGGACTCATTTCCCCAATCTCTGGGAATCCCTCAATGTACTCCACAATGAGCGTGGTGCATTGGGGGAGGCCTCCAGGAGTTAGGTGCTCTAGGCACCTGACTCTGTGTATGCTCATGCTGCATGTAGGAGTGAGCACAGAATCAGAAAACCTGGTTCAGTTCTGCACACACTAGAGCCAGGTCCAGTCTGGCTCTAGTCCAAACCAGTTTGGGCCCAGCTCAGGGGGTGGGGGATGACCCAAAAAATCCCAAACAATTTTTGTTGAAAAGAATGGTAGACTTACCACCATAGCTGGGCTCCAGGGTTGCTGACACAGTTGCGGGGGTCTCCTGATGCCCCCCTCCCCCTGCCGGCCTCCCCCTCATCATTTTTGGCCTGTTTGGGGCCATTTTTGGCCCATATGGGCTTCTCTGTGGTGGCGGTGGCCATTTTGGAGGCACTTGCACATGCCCAATGGTCATTTGCATGGCCTGGGCATGACCCAGCCATGCAGATGGCCATTGGGCATGTGTGGCATCCTCCAAAATGGCCACCACTACCACAGAGAGGCTCGTGAAGGGCCAAAATGGACCAAAAATTGTCCGGAATGGGCAAAAAATGACTGGTGGGCTAGTGGGGGGAGGGGGACATCAGGAGACTCCCCCCACCCGCAGCTGCAACAACACCCCCTGTAGCCCGGCAATAATGGTAAGTCTGCCATTTAAAAAAACACACCAAACTAGCACTGTACGAGACTGGTGGGTTTGACTCGACCCTGGTGGGTTTGACTGAGCCCTTGAGCTGGGCCAGTTCAAGTGTGAACCGGCTCGACCTCAAGCCGGCTCGCACTTCCCTAGCTGCGTGTAGTCTGAGCATACACACGACTCCGGTGCCCATGTTAAGGACAAACCTGCACCTTAACCTGGGCTAAAAGCCAGGGTTAAAAATTGGTCTACCTGGGAGGGCAGTACCAGGATCGGGCTTGATCGTGGTGGTGCATGCTGGCAGCCAAACCCAGGCTGGTCTGCCCTGGCCTGGATTTGGCTGCTTGTGTGCTTAGCATTAAAATGTTTGATTAATCCAGATGGTCAGAAGCTCAGTTCTTCTTATTTTACTGAATTAGGCACTCCAAGTCTGGTACCTAATGTGTTTGGGACTGTACCATAAGCACTAACATTTTGTCCTGTCTTGTGTATTATGCTGGCTATACAAATCAGGCTTCATGCACTCTCACTTTGCCTTGATCTTTGAGCTTGATAGTGGTTTGGGAAACAATGTTTCCAGGCAGAAATTCAACAGGAACAGCTTTCCAAATAACTTGCTAGAGATCCCTTTGATCAATTTCTGCCAGGACACATCCTTCTGCTGCCCAGTGTTGAGCTTTAAAACCTAGACAAAGTGGAGACATATGAAACCTCATCTGTAAAGCTAGGATAATATACAAGACAATTCTAAAACTGTTCAAAGAAGCTTCATAAATGAATTCCTTTACTGTAAGCAGTTCCCTTACTTGCATACATTATGTTCCCTGGAGTTGTGAACAGAAAAGAACAAAAAAGAAACTTTTTTAGAAATTTAGAAATGCTGTTTCAAATAAAAGAACATCTGGCAGCTGTAGTATAAACTGAGCATAAATAATTGGTGACTCTGTCACATCTGAGAAAAACTTACTGAACATCACAGAATTAAAATTTTGTCAAAACTGTTTTAGACAATTCTTTAGACGTCAAGAGCCTTGCTATTCTCGAAGTGGAACTTGTCAAAATTTATGTAGTTACTCTGATATGTCATAGAACTAGAGTGTTCACAAATATATCTATCCAGTTAGATTTTCTGGATAGAGCTTGCCTCTGTATTTTAATGAAATGAAAATTTCAGGGCAATTTAGAGATTCCTAAATGGATAAAACATCTGAGGAGAAAGAGAAAGGTTTTTTTTTTAAAAAAAAATAAAAGCAGCGTTTCTCAGGAGAGTTCTTTATATCCCTGCCTTGGATCCACAGAAGAAGAAAAGTCATGCATTTCAGCAAAAATTTCCAAGCCAAGGGCTTGTGTACTTCCTCTTCCTGCCACCTCCTTCCCTCATGCACAGTGATTCTTTGCCTCCCTTTTCTGCTGTAGTTTTATCTTAGTTTCTAAAATTGCCTAAACCAGAGCAAGCATATAAGCACGACTTGAAGTTACATCTGAACCACCTCTCTGTCAATCTGTGCTATAGGTGACATTTTCTTTGACCCCCGCTGGATGTTTTATTAAATTTCTGGGTCTGATGAAGAGTGGGTAAAGCTAATAAGATCTGGGGCCAGAGCTGTCAATGATTTCATCTAAAACAAAATTTTGATGCAATAAGGAGGTAGCTGTTCGGTGCTGGCGGGGATGGGGGGAATCACTTAAAAAAAAATCTCATTATTAAAAGAGAAAGAAGATAAAGCATAACTTTATCAATCATGGGGGCAACAATCATGGGAGAAACAACCATGGGGCAACACAGGTTGCAGGAGGGTAAATATTAAATAAGAGCTCCAAAAAGTAGTTTGGCATTGTAACTATGAAGAGAGTTCAAAAGGTTGTGTGTCCAAAATGCTGTGTGTCCACTTGTATTATATTTGACAGTCAGATATATGTTGGTGTATGAGATAAGTGGATACCAGCATTTGGCAGAACAGTCTGAGCAACTCAGACTCTGCTTTATTAAGCAGAATGTATGTGAATAGTTGTAAAGGTCAGATACTTCCCTTGCCAAATCCATATTGCCATTGCCTCTGTTTTATATCATGGCAGATGGGCAAATGATGCTCTGTTTTAGACAAGGTTTCAAGAAATTAAGGATAAAAATCCAGAGCCTTGTGAACAGCAGGATCTGGGGGAAATTATTGACCAAAAGGTCAAATACTCTAGAAAATAACTTTTGGAAGCTAATGTTGGAAATGTCACTCAGCTAACTTGCCTGTGATAATGTTCTTTAGACCTCATTGCCATTATTTGAAGTGCCCTGTGATGACATTATAATGTATTTTTACACATACACATCTATAGACATATATTGTAACCTGACAAGCTGTTCCTTTTGTGTAAAACCATAAGGCATAATTACTAAAGATCATCTGAGAGTGTCACCATGGGCAGCATTCAGACTAAGTCAGTCATAACTAAGCATCCTTGGAATTAATGGAATTTAAGTAGTTATGACTAACTTGTCTCATTTATTATTAAGTCTGTATACTGCCCCCTGAGTTTATCTACTATCAAGAGGACCAATGAACCAAGTGGCTGGGAAAGTTAAGGGTGGGGCATCAAACCAGGGCTGCCAAGAGTCAAGTCCTTTTCAGATGTTATATGAGCATTGCTCACCCTTACAGTGGGGAAAATGTGGGAGGGGGAGTCATGCCTTCTGTGCCACTCACCCCTCCTGCCTGAGGAGCATGCTTACGATGCCGTTTGTCTGAAAGGAGAGGCACCATAAGCATGTTCACCAGCAGTTCCATGAGCTGCAACTTTGATTGATCGAGGTTGCAGCTCAAGGAATCACTGGTGAACGTCCTTACGGAGCCACCACTTCAGACAAATAGCACTGTAAGCGTGTTCATCAGGTGGGAGGGGTGAGTGACAGAGGGGGTGGGACTTCCTCCCCCTTTCCCCTGCTGTAAGTGTGAGCGCTGCTAATGAAAAGGGCTTCAGTCTCCATCAATTTACCTCCTGTGCCATGAGTGTCCTCAGGGCCAGTCTGTCCACTAGGCCGACCTAGGCAGTCCACCTAGGCATCAGTTCCTAGGCCGTGGGGTGCTGCATCCTTCCCTTTCCCTCTCCAAACAACAACTGACATGTCTGACTTGCTGAGAGTGCCCACTCACTCGCCTCCCGTGAGAGAAAGAGTGAGTGAGCAAAGCCAACGTTGCCTTGCTTTGCTTTGCTCTCTCTCCCATCACAAATTCTCTCCTGTCCTGGCAAATGAACAGCCTGTGGTGGCTCAAGCTAAAGTCTCACCTGGGAACGCACCCTAGGGCACCAAAAGCCCTAGGGCAGGTCCTGAGTGCTCTGGCCCCTCATCAAGCCAGACAAATTAGGCTTTGGGGGTCAAGAGTGCCCTCTAGGCTGCAGCCTTGACCTGAACACAGCTACCACCAGAGGCCAACTGGGACCCATCAGGCCTTAGGAAAAGCTTGCATCCAAGTCAGCTCCTCAGTTTAAAAAGAGTGTCCTATGGAGTAGCAATACAGGTTGCTTTGCCTCCCTGATCCAGTACTTGATCACCAACTTGCTCTTGACCACATCAGCTGCCTCTGGCCCTTTTGATAGTCAGCTACCTGCACCAGAATCAGACCAGCAGCTATGGCTTGACTTAGAGCTTGACCAAGGCCTGATACCTCTTGGCTTAGATCATTTAAATAGAAAGTAGTTGCTGATGTGACGCACAAGTTTATGCCTCTGTAGCTTTATGCACTGGCACAGCCGTGGGCTTGGAATGCAACCCACAGCTAGCAGGCAGTTGTGCTAGCACTTTTTGTACAGTTCTCCCCATTTGTGAAAATGGGGAAATCTGCAGAAGTAGTGCTGTTCTGTATCCTGCAGCAACCCCGAGGCACAATGATATGGAGGTGTGATGCTGGACAGCATGTGGGACACTGGTTTTTAGACAATTTTCTTTTTTTGCGGTTAAAAAATGTAAAAAAAACCCCACCAGGATAGGGTTTCTCAAACAGAGGGTCAGGACACCCTAGGGGTCCCAAGCAACTTAATAGGGAGTATCAAACAAGGAAGAGACCCTGTTGAGAACATAAAGTGAAGAGCCGCTCCAACTTCTCCAAGGCACGGGAAGGCAGGCAGGGGGACAGGAGCTGAAAACCATTTGGATCCTTTGCTGCTCACAAAGCAAGGGTAGGCACAGTGGTGACATTTCTTTAGCTGACAGGGCAGGGGAGGGTTCCTGTCCGGTGTGAGGAGAAACATTAAAATCCTCACACAGCAGAGTATGCTCTGGTGGTAAAGAAGTTTCACCCAAGAGAACACAGTCTGCCATTCCACATTCGGATATAATTCAGGCCTCAGGACAAAACTCACTGCAACTTGAAGGTTCAAACTGGAGTTTTGAAAAGCAAACCTCATATTGTTCTCCTCACGGAACCAGAGTTTCCTACGTTCGGACGTACATGTTTGGCAAACTCTGGCCGCTTAAGCTCCAGTTTTGTATTAAGTGCTAATGAGACCATTGCTTGATCTTCAACAACATGTTTCTGGTCTATGCATCATTAGTCAAGATGTCATCCAGTAGCTTTAAACAAGGGGGGTGTCATGTATTTGTATTATTTTAGGGCGCTCACTATCAAAATGTTTGAGAACACCTGTTCGAAGGGAGTTTCATTCATACAAACACGTGTGTGTGTGTGTGTGTGTGTGTGTGTGTGTGTGTGTGTGTGTATGGGGCTCTCTTAGCCCCATTTTGTTGATTGTCTGTCAGCCCTGACTGCTTACAACTAGGGCTGGGAGACTGCGGGGCACCTGGCCAATGCCTGGGGGATCCCCACAATGTACTGCACACTTGCATGGTACATTATGGGATTTCCAGTGGGGTGACCCTCCACCCTTGCCGGGGAGAGCTGGAGTCCATGTGGTCTTCGTGCCCAACACAGACATGTGCCCACACCCAAACCCTTCCTCATGGATCATGAGAAAGGGTGTGTGTGTGCTTAAAATGATGTATAAATGATTATTAAATAGTATTTATAGAATGCCTCAATTCACAACTATCAGCAGCAGTTTCCCGATTGTGCTAATTTCTCTGTGTTTGTGTGTGTGTGTGTGTGCATGCGTGCACACACACATATGCACATTACTTTTACACCTTACCATTTTTATTTTTATTTCCCTTCCATTTAACTGCATGTACCAAAGCTTTTGGAGAAACATCAAAAATAAAATATATGTTTGGTCAAGCACAGTCTCTCAGACCATTAAAAATGTCATCTTGAATCAATGCAGTATAGCATATGAAATGGAGGATTGCATTAGAATATCAAATAGTACACTTATCTTAGTGACAAGAATGGCAGCTTGATTCAAACCTCACACAGAAGCTGTTTTGAATAACAAACAGAAAATAAATTTGCGCAGTCCCAAGAATTATAGAACTGAATATTAAACACGTTATTATTCAGAACCATCTTATTTTACAACAACCTTTTAAGAGTGTGTTGAAACTACATGCCTCATTTCATGTTAAATTATGACTGTTTTCTCACTAATTTGAAAGAACTAGGATCTGAGCACTAATTTCTCATATATACTGTATTAAATTTTTATTTTCTATTTGTCAGCAGACAATTAGAATATGTTTTGGTTTTATTTTTATGTTGGGTAGAGTGTTTTAAGTCTTTAAAAAAATTTAATGGAGACATGTTTCAGCTAAAGGTAATTATTTTGAAGGTAGAACAGAATTTCAGGCCTTCTGGATCAGGCCCAAGGCATATCTAGTCCAACATCCTGTTTCACACAGTGGCCCACCAGCTGCCACTGGGAAACCCACAGGCAAGAGATAAGGGCATGCCTTATCTCCTCCTGTTGCTCCCCTGCAACTGGTATGCAATCAGAGGCATCCTGCCTCTGAGGCTGGAGGTGGCCTATAGCCACCAGACTAGTAGGCATTGACAGACCTGTCCTCCATGAATATATCTAAGCCCCTTTTAAAGCCATCCCAACTAATGGGCATCACCACATCCCATGCATAGGCGGAACTGGGGGGGGCAGGCAGGGCATGTGCCCTAGGTGCCACTGAGGTGGGGGCGCCACGCCAGTTCCTGCCACCCCCACTCCATTGCCCACCTGCCCAGCCCCAGGGCCCCTCAGCACTTGCCTCCAGCTCCGGCCTAGGATCGGCAAGGCCTGCAAACTGCAGAGCTCTTCTCTCCCTGCCTCTCAGCTGACCGGCAGGTGGGCGGGGCTTCCAGAGAGGCCTCCGAGTAGGCCTCCCTGAAGCCTGAACTCGGCAGGACCCAGCAAGCCAGGAAGGAGGCCGGCAGAGCTCCCTGTAGCAGACTCTCCCTGCAGCAGACCAGACCATCCAGCACAGCTTTTGCAAGGTAAGCTGTGAATTCCTTTTTGTGGTTACCCTCGTATAGAGGGATCTGCTTGCCATAGGGCTTTGATATGGGTGGTGGGGCGAGACTGAAAAGTCTCTGAATATCTATATATTTAATTCTCCTGGGTGTGCCTTTTGAACGTGCGTCCCGGCAGCCCTGCTGATTGGTTGGGCTGCGGGGGTGCCTGATTGGGTAAGGCGTACCCAGGAAAACAGCGGCGGCAGCGGCCATGGGGAGGACAGGCCGAGGAGTGAGGAGGCGGCAGTGCGGTGGGCCCCGATACTGGGGTGGGGGTTGGCAGGCCCAACAGATGGCGGCGGCGGCTCTCGGCGGCCCCCACTGGCGGCGGTGGCGGCGGCTCTCGGCGGCCCCGCTGGCAGCGGCGGTGGCTCTCGGCGGCCCCACTGGCGGCGGCTCTCAGCCCGGCGGTGGGCCCGCCTGTGGTGACATGCCGCCAGAGACTGGGGTGGGGGGAGAGAGGCAGCGGGTCTAGCCCGGACGCGGAGGCGAGGCGGCAGCGGACCGAGCCGCGGCACTCGGCCCAGCCAGAGACTGGGGCGGTGAGGAGAGAGGTAGCCGGCCCCAAAGAGTGCATAGATGCTCTGTGCAGGGGTCGGCTTGTTTAATTTAAAACAGACTGAAAAATGTGCTGGCTTTAGAAACAAAAACTATCTAAAAAGCCCTGTAAGTGGCTTGTTTCATGTCAGAAAATTACAAAAACTTCTGGAACAAATATTTATTCTTTCTTTCTTTCTTTCTTTCATTTATAAATGCACTTATGTTCAAGTTGTTTTGCAACCCAGAAGGTCTGAGTGAGAAATGTGAAGCATGTGTTTTGCTTTTATCCAATAACTTGCAGGGACTTCAGGGTCAATCTGGCCAACATGTGAATGCAGCACCTCCATTCCACAGGAGATGTGTGTTAAAGCGCTTTAAAAGCCTCGTGTGAAAAACCTCCTGGAATCAAACTTTACTGAATTTGTTCAGAATTCTGAGAAAACAAAGGCTCACCCTACATGGTTGAAAGTCTCCTTTGCTAATCTGCAGCGAGGGGGCCATTTTAATAATTAGCATTGCTAGTGTGTTCTAGGCATTAAAAGTAGCACAAATATATAGTACTCAATGTTTATCACTATATACTGTGAAGTGTGCATGTGTGTATTCAGTGAAATGTATTTCAAGGCAGCATACTTATTTTGAAATATCAGACTTAAATCCCTGGGGGCCTGGGGTGCGTGGAGGCCCTGGACTTTGAGGGGCTGGGGGCCCATTTTAAAATCTCATCTTGGTCCATTCCAACCTTGCTATGCCCCTGGCGGTCACTACACATGGGTTTCTGCACAAGACCTGCACAGAAGAAACTTCCATGTAGAAAATGTGTCTCTTGTAAATTGACCCTGAATTTTCCATCCATGACTGGGATATTTGAGAGTTAAGAGTCAATAATAAAAGAACAGCACACTGCTTGTGACGGGAAGGGGCAAATTACAATGATATCTTAGTCTGGCAGGGGCTGGTTTTGGCCCTGGCAGAACTTGGCTGTTTGCTCCGGTTGCAAATGCCTCTGTCTAGTGTGGCACACTAATGTATCCTCCTCCCTCCTGGTGTCAAAGTAAGCACTGGTGTGGTGAATGCACATATACCCCATCATGAGCCGACAGTCATCATAAGACAAAGGCTGGCAGGAATCATTCACTGGTTTATAGACACACACACACCACCACCACCACCTTCTTCTTCCCCTATTTTGCTAGTGGCTATTTGGGCAGGTGATCCTCTAGGACAAAGTCATGTTTTTTAAAAAGAATGATATGAGAGAATGAGACAGAGAAAATGACACTTGGAATCCTCGCATAACTCCTGACTGTTGTTCTAAGTCTTTTACAGAGATGGCTCATGTTTTCAGGTTTTGATCAACAACCATGTCTAGATGGTACAGTGTTCCTTTTAACAAGGATTTCCAGATATTGTTGACTACAAGTCCCATCATTCCTGTTTGGACAGGGGCGCAATTTCAGTGCTTGCCCTAGGCGCTATTTTCCCTAGTTACGCCTCTGATCCCATGGCAGAGGATTCCTTAGATTAATTATGTGCTATATGAACAAATACTTCCTTTTGTTGGTCCTAAATTTCCTGGCCTTAAGTTTCATGGAATGACCCCCTGGTTCTAATGTTGTGAGAGAGGAAGAATAATCTCTCTCTGTCCACTCTCTCTACTCTATGCATAATTTTATATACCTCTATCATGTCTCCCCTTTTCCAACCTACAAAGCCCCAAATGCTGTAGCCTTGCCTCGTAAGGAAAGTGCTCCAGTCCCCTGATCATCTTGGTTGCCTTCTTCTGCACCTTTAAGTTCTACAATGTCCTTCTTAAGATACAGTGCCCAGAACTGTACACAGTACTCCAAATGTGGCCACACCATATATTTGTATAAAGGCATAATATTAACATTTTTATTTTCAATCCCTCATGCTCTAAACTGTTGTGCACACAGGACAGGACCTTCTATGTTGTTGCCCCCAGACTCTGGAATGCTCTCCCAGTAAATGTTCGTACCTTGACATCTGTGGCTGCTTTTAAAAAACAACTAAAGACCTTGTTATTTGTTCAGGCTTTTACCCCTTAGGGAATGCCATTCTTAGCTCTCCGGATTCTGTTTATATTTTTTGTGGTGGCTGGGAATTTTTTTTGGGGGGGGGGTATAGTTTTTACTGCTTAGCTAATTTTAAGGTTTTAAATGTGATGTTTATGAAATTTTATTGTATTTTAACGTTTGTAAACCACCTTGGGATGCCTTATGAAAGGCAGTATAAAAATTGAACAATTAAAATATTAAATAATAATCCCTTTCCTAATGACTTTGCCTTTTTCACAGCTGCTGTGCACTGAGTCAACACTTTCAATGAGCTGTCCACCATGACTCCAGGATTACTCTCCTGATCAGTCAATGAAAGTTCAGACCCCATCAATGTACAGTATATGTGAAGTGTGGGCAGGGTGGGGGTTTGCCCCAATATGCATCACTTTACACTTGCTTGCATTGAACTGCATTTGCCACTTTGTCACCCACTCACCCAGTTTGGAGAGATCTTTTTGGAGCTCCTCACAGTCCGTCTAAATGGTTTAGTGTCAACTGTTACTTGATCTTGCCTAATATCTTCTCCTGTTTGATATTACAAACTTCCAAGATCTGTATGACACCCACAATTATCTAACCACTGAAGTCAATGGGCATGCTCGTCCCAGTTCTAGCTCCAGCTGCTTCTCTCATCGGAATTTTCCTGCAGACAAATGTACATGGGACATGTTTTTATCCATAGAGAAGATAAGTTGTTTAGACTGCATGTCTTTGAAGAGAGTCCTTTGTTTTTTTTTAATGTATTTTAAAAATACTGAAAGGATTAGGAGCTGGCATCGAAAGTAATGAAGCACTCATGCAGCAATGCTGCACTGGTATAAAGGGGAAGAGTATTTTCATCAATCTCCCCTTCCCTCTGAAGTTGATTATTAGGGATGTGCAAAAAATTTCGGGCACAGAACGATCTGTGCCCGAAATGAACAATTTTGGGTGATTCGGGGCCGAACCGAATCACCCCCGATGTCCCCCGATATTTTTTGGGCACGAGCCGAATCACCTGAATTTCGGGCATGAAAAATTCAGGTTATTCGGTTCACAGTTGATTTTTGGCGATTTTTTAAAGTTTTAGTGACTTTGGGGCAGTTCGGGGGCATAGCATGGGATCTGGGAAAAAGTAGTGGGGTGGGGTGGTAGTGCCTAATGGGTGCAGGCTACCACCCCAATTTCAGGGGGATTGGGCAAAGGGCTGATTTTTGGTAAATTTCAGGATTTTGCCCAATCCCCCTGAAATTGGGGTGGTAGACTCTACCCATTGGGCACTACCACCCCACCCCAAAATTTTGCCCCTGGGCCCCTTTTTACCCCCCCGAATCGATTCGGATTCGGATTCGGATTAAATCCAAATCCAGACCGAATCAAGGGTGATTCGGGTGACCCAGATTCGGGCACAAAACAGAACAGGGGTGATTCGGTTCGGGTCCGAGCCGAATCACCCGAAATCCCGAATTGCACACCCCTATTGATTATGACTCCTTCAGATATGTCCCTGACAGTTGCACAGACCTTCATATGTCCCTGAGAGTCACAAAGACCTCAAATTTTCAGAAGTCAAAATAGTCTTCAGAGGGAAGGAGAGATTGAAGCTAATTGTCCCTTCCCCATAGTACCAGTGCACGGCACTAACACTTGGTTTGTCTGGATTTTGGCCACTATGTTTAAGTTTCAGCTTCCCCCATTATCTGTGCATAATGCTAGCAGACTTCATGCTGTGGACAGCACAGAACAATTTCTGCTGTGATTACATAATATCATCAAAAATGATCATTTGTTATTACATAACATTTTTAAAGGGCTATAAATTGTTTCTAGTTGAAATCAGTCTCTACCCAATGGATAACAAAAACTCCTCTAAAATCTGTGTTTACATTTTCAACAGAGATGAATAAAAATCTGTAGTCGTTCCAAGGTTTATGTACCCATGATTTCTATGAGAGGAATTAATATATGCTTATCTATGCCATATCACTGGGACTTTAAATGACTTAACTATTGTTGGCATGTCCCTCCTTTTGAAAGCAACATTTCCAATATTAAACCTATATTGATTCTATGTCATCAAAAGGGCCATGTGAGCCGATCCAGGCACAGGCTCAGCTGAACCAGGTCCAGTCTGGTGCGGCCATTGAGCCAGCCGAGGCAGTTCATGGGCTGGCTTGGTAGAATCTGGCTAGGACTTCCCTTTACAAGTAAAGGAGGATTCCCTAGAAAAAGAAGAGTTACTGCCTACAGGCATGGAGGAGACAACATCAGAGGCAGTGGCTCCTCCAACCCTATGCCGGTCTGCCAAGTGACAGGCCTGGTTCAAGGCCTCTTTGCATGCGCAAAGCCACAGCCACCCTGGCCTATCATTTGGGAGGCCAGCAGGGGGGTTGGAGGAGCCAACTGTGATGTTGCTGCCATGGCCACCTCCACCATCCCCTCAAGCAGGAAACTAAATAAACTAAACCAGCAGGAAACTAAAATCCTAGCTGGATTCCCCTTTACAAGTATTACCCATGAGCTGGTTCTTTGAACCAGTGGCGGGGGGCAGTCCAGTTTAAACTTGGACCGCCTGAACAGGGCTGTCTCGATATCAAGCCAGGCTTGTTGTGAACCAACTCGCACATACCTAGTTCTTTGCTATCCAAGCATGATTTCATGCCAAATCTCTCCCACTCACAAGTAACATGTCATTATTGCATCCTTGTCTTTCATTTTGTTTCATTTCTTACTCATTTTAACAGAGGGTGGAAAAAGGGAGAGGGGTTTTTTGGGTGTTGTATATGTATGTATGTATGTATTTTTAAAGAATGCTTTCCTCCTTTGCCACACTCCTGAACTAGATCTCCCCATATGACTGCTTTTAATACAAACAAACAAACATATAAAGGAAGGAAGGAAGCAAACAGGAAAAAAACACGGCACATTTAATGTCATGTGTAATTTGAGCCTTAGACTTGTCAATGAAGTTCATCATAGTCATCTGGTTTGGAATAAAAATTTACTTGGATTGTAATGCTTAACTGTATTACAAATTGTGTGTCACTTCCTGCTGCTTTGCTTGCAAGGGAGAAGAAAGCAGCACCCAGTCAGGCTCGCAAAGAAAGCACTTGCCAGCGAGATGAACCATCCATGTTCAGTGTAGCAACTCCCCCTGCATCATGGAAGGGGCATGGCCAGTGCAGGGTACCTTGCCCGGCAGTGGAGGACAGTGACACGGCTTGTGGTGGTGGCAGCAAGAGGTGGTAGCAGTGGAGGCCGGTGCAGCACCCACCAGAAGTGGCAGCAGGGCACCCTCTCTCAGCCCAGGGACATATGCAGACCCTTGGTTCAATAGTGGCTAAGCAGATAAGTGAAGCGTACTGGGAACTATGAAAGCACCAGCAAAAATTAAAAAAAGATCCCCTCACCAAACTGAATGGAGTCCAATAAATCTAGTATGGAAAATATATGCAATCTATAACAAGACAAAACCATGAGAAATGATATTGGAGAAACAACTGTATAACATGGGAGTAATAATCAAGTCCATAAGGTGGGGTTGATATCTTTGTATCTGATGAGAATTTGCTTCTGTGAGAGAACATTCTAGAAGGGTTTGTAAAAGAGAAAGCTTTGGACATTGAAGTATGTGGACCATGAAGTATGAAGTATCATTTCACCAGGAAAAACTTCCACTTGAAAGACATATTTTAAAACGGAGGTCACCAGTTAACAATTGTGTGGACTTCACTTTTGCATTCTACCAGTCTCCACATTATGGACTTGGTTTTTGCTCAGTGGCGGCTAAACCACTGCCTGAAGGTCTTTTCAGTCTCAAAATGTAAAATGGGATGCTGCACATATGTGGTTGACCAGGCTGCTTTGTAGAAGCATGCACAAGAGTTCTTTAATGTTTGCCTCTTATTGAGACTCCTGTTGATTGCTGCAACACACTATGCAAGCCACCTGCTTTATACGTAATGCATGAGGAGAAAGTCTTCAGTTCTGACCTCTTACGATCTTGTCACTTGATTGCAGTGAGACTTCTACCCAAGAGGCTTTTGTCTGTTGAGTGTCTTCTTCATATTATTTGAATTTGTTTCCTCAGTAGTTTCTTGCAAACCTTGTATATGGTTCTCCCCCATCAGACCCAAAACCTTCTCTTCTTCTTAGGTAGATTTGTTCTAACAGCACAAAGGGTGTTGCTGGATTTCCAGGTCTGTTACCTATTGTCAGCTGCAGTTCCCAGGGAGCAATATAATATGGTGCATGTGGCACCATTACAAATTGGGAGAGAACCGTCAGAATAAAGGTGTTTTCTAAACACGTTTTTAAAAACCCTTATACTCAGTGAAGGTGTTCACCCCATTTCCACTTCAACAGTGGGGATAAGATGGTTAAAGAGTAATAGGCAGTAACAACCAACACTTAAGTTGGTGATGGATGCACAACTGAAAGAGGTTATGCTTAATCTCTATCTCCTTCCAGCAGTAATAGCAAGGCAACATCCAATCTGGCAATTTGTTTGCTGGAAAGTGGACTTCTGCTTTAAGATGTTTTGTTCCTACTACATCCCGATTATTTAGCTTTTCAAAGTTCAGAAGTCTTGTTCCTATTATTTATAGACTAGCAGCTAGGAAACATCTCATGCAAAGGGTTTGGGGGTGTTTTTTGTTTGTTTGATTTTTAAATAAAAATAAAAATGGCTCTTTACAAAATCAGCATTTGTCATTATTATTCTTTTCCAATGGATGTGTAACATAGCTGTGAAACCATAATATTAATGTTTGTTTATGTAGGATAAGCAACAAACAAGCTCCAGCTGTATAAAGCCTTCTAAGACAAGGCATATTCTCTAGGAGAATATGCTAAAAATAGTTTTAGTGAATTAATACTGTCGAAACTTGAAAACTCCATTTTGCCACCTAGTGGCTGCATGTGTTTTCTCACATGGATTCCTAAATGTCCTCTTCCAGTGTTTTGATTTCGAACTATATTGAGCCTGGAGGTGAGGACTGCATTGAGATGCAGGTAATGGCTGCCAAAGGACCCGCAGTTTCCCCCCATCCATGCACCCAGACTATGCTGATCTGCAGCCTGGGAGACTGCAAGTCGGGGGGAGTAGCTGACTGTGCAAGCTTCCTCCTTCACATGAAGGAACATTGCAATGACCAATTGGAGAAGGAGAGATGGAGGAGCTTCCTACCCTCAACTCTGGTTTTACACAGTGGTAGCCTGTGGATGACATGATTCTGTTTTCTGACCTGAGGTTTGGCATTGAAACTCAAGTGGTACAAAGGTTCCAATTCAGGTTTGGGGTAAAAAAACATGGGTCGTTTTTGTTACGGAACTGTGGGTTCACACATTTGGATGGCCACAAACCTGAACCTCTGGCATAGTTCCCTCCGGTTTGGCGTGATGTCCAAAGGCGGCCAAAGTTTAAAATGAATCATTTTCCGATTAGTTAATCAACTACTAGTATTATCTAGCTCATTATTCAATATTACAAATTTGTTTTTAACCAAAGATGAGTATATTACCCATTATGTTAAGGAGCAGATTTTTTTTTTTAAGAAAATCTTCTTAAAAATTTTAATGCTTCCAGCATTTTTTTAAAGCTAAATAGATGATTATAGGAATTCCAGCTTTCTGTGATGTTTAATCAATAATTTATTTGATTTTTTCCACAACATAAGACACACACACACACGGGGGGGGGGTTCCATCACATCATAACAGCAAGTATCAATTGCAATGCCAAAATCTTACCCAAATCGTTCTCCCTCCAGTTAAATCATACAAAAGTCAGCTGTAGGGCATTTTAAAAACATTTTTGTTACCATTCAAAAACCTGATACAAATCCATTTTATAATATGTTTTTAGGTAAATAAGTAGAGGGTCCCATATATATTTACTCAATTTCAGAAGAGATGCTTCAGTGTGGTAAGCTGACAGACATATTGTTTGGTGGTCATAGCGTTTTTTTCATTCAACATTTTTTTAAATTAAGAAATGTATATCCCACCTGTTGTCTGTATGAGTCATAACAACTAGCAGAACTTAAAATAAGATAAACAAAGCAATCAAACAACTGAGAAAATTAAAACCAAAGTTTAAATGGCTAATTTGAAATCATAACAGAAAGCAAGAAAGAGAATTCAAGTTAAACTGATAGCTTGCTGAAAAGGAAATGTCAACTGCTGAAAGATAGAGAGCAAGGCATGCCGGCTGTGCACTGGGAGGAAATTCCAAATGGTGCATCACAATGGAAAAGGCCCTATCACAATTTTTGAAAAGTATTACTTATTTTAAAAGTATTTTAATTAGTTTTAACTGATTTTTAATTGGTTTTTAAATTATTTTTATATTGTTTTTAGCACTGTGACTTAAATGGTGTGTGTTTTTATGTCTTTTTAAATTGGTTGTACACCGTCCAGAGCCTTTCGATGCGGCAGTTTATAAATGTAATGAATGAATGAATAAATAAAATAATAAAATGCAGTGATGCACCTAGGTAATTTTGGAGCCCAGACCTGAAGGGCTTCGTGGCCACCCTTGAGGCCCCCCTTAAATTAAGAAAAGAAGAAACCTGCATTTTGGGGCCTCCAAGTGTCATGGGGGGCCTCCCCACAGCCTGCCGCCACCATGCCACCCCGCACCCACCCACCCACCCTCTGGATACTTGCACTGGATACTCGTACTGTTCAAGAGCATCTTGCCAGTGCTCAGAAAGGCCCAGATGCACAGGCCCACCAGCCACTACATCCACCACCGCCACAGGGAGGCCTGCTCAGTTCACCCCCCAGCCGCACACATGGCAGGCAAAACAGCTTAGATCAGTGCGGAAGAGCTGCGGCGGGGTGGGTGCAGGGTTCTGGGGAGGCCCCAGGGTTCTGGGGAGCCCCCCTCCCAGTGCTGAGGACCAGACTTGATTCCCGAAGTCCAGTCCTAAGAGCACTACTGACCATATGCCTCAGACAATCAAACTTCAGAAGATAGCAGGTGGTGGAGCAAGCCATTCGATTATGAATATGCTGAGCAGACAGACTCATGAGTGAACAGGCTCACTGTGAGAAGACAGTTTTTCAGATGAGAATCTAGGCTGGTCTAACTAACTGATTCAAACCATCCCTGTTCAAACAGAGTTCAAACCATTCCCAGTTGCCCCCTCATCTGGCATTTTCTGCAGCTGTTTACCAAGGAAACTCCCTATTTTGTCTTTTCCTAGTAAAATGCCATCCTCCTTATTTCATTCCTCAGAAGACTTCTCCACTTGGGAGAAGTCAGTGATGCCTAATTAAAAATCTCACCACCAGTAGCTCATGTAGTGGTTCACTGGTGAACCACCAGCTCTCTATGTGGAGAGCTGTTGGTTCCACATGGAGGATGGCCCATGAAAAGGGTATTGCAACATGCAGGCATAGGTACAACAGCTGCTACTTCCACACCATACAGACACATGGCTGCTGAATGGTTATGACAACTCAGAAGTGTAATCAACCCATGGTGGGCACTGCTTTCTACCAGCTGAACATCTGCACAGTGTTGAACTCTCAGCCCTCTTGCTTCTGCCATTATCTTACAACTCTGATAAGTGCACTGGATGCTCCATCTCCATTTATGAATACTCAGTAGCAAAGGTATTCCACCAGTGAATTTGAAGACAAGCTGCCAGTAACAGCGTTTTAATCAGGCATTCCCAACATCACTCACAAGGCAGGTCAGGGATAATATTTTTGTAGGAAGATGTACTAGAAAATATGGACTGTCTGTGGTATATGGGGACAATTGAAGTAGTTCTTATAAAGGCATTTCACTTTTATAATTTAATCATATGTCTGTATACACACACAAAAAAAAACAAAAGGTGAAAATACAATTTAATTAACCAGTAGTAAAAAAGAAAAACCAAGACTAAGAAATATAGAACAATTAACCATCAGAACAAAAGCACAGCCAAGCATTTAAAAACACATTAACAGACTTATTGTATAATGAACCTAAATTGACATTAAAGAAATATAATATATAGGCCTTTGCACATTTGAAATTTCAGGATCAAGTCTGAGCTGATCCAATCCCACAAGTGTCAGTTCAGAGTCCTTTGGACCCTTCAGAATGTTGGGGTCGGATTTTTTTTATTTTCCAGCAAAAATCCCAATAGAAGTCTATGGGGGAAAGTTTTAAAAATGGCAAAACAACATCTGCTAAAAGGGGAGTTCTGGAAGCTGCCCCACAAATATGTAAGGATGACCGGAATATGTGTATTCAATTACAAGTGATTATGACCATCCTTTGATTTAAAATTATTTTTAAAAATTAACCAGGAAATCATACTCACTGTGAAACGTGGAAGAAAATTAATGTAACCTCAGAAAATCTCAGGCGGAATCCTGAAAATTGGCAGCTTTGTTTTTTAAAATGTGTGTTTTAAAAATGGGCTAAACTTTTTAAAAAATACACAGGTGGGCAGGCAGAATTTGGGATTTTTTGCCAGCTGCAATTGCAAAAGAGAGAGAGAACAGATTCCCTCCATCATTTGGAGTTCTGAAAAGCTCTGATATCTCCTGAACAAGGTTGGAGAAGCCGGAAATAAAATGGGCTTCCCTAGTTTGGATTGGGAAGTTCTCCAACCTCCTCTGAAATGGCCCATATCGGGCCATTTATGATGTTCCCACCCAACATTGCACAGCTCTAATAATATCTTAAATCTTTTGTGAAATGAAAAGGGGTAGAGAGTTCCAGAGCCATCGTAGAGTAATGGTTACAGGGTTGGACTAGGACCAGGGAGACCTGAATGTTGGAAGTGAAGGATTGTACGCTGTCTCTTGTCTCAGTGACATAGGAGGACAGACTAGTGAGTCAGAGGACTAGAAGGTCAAGACATTGGTCATCCCTTCTCTATTGCTCTGAAACTATCCCTTTGATATGTAGATTGCTAAGCTCAGGGACTTACTTACTTCCAGCCACTTCCTTCCTTTCTTCTTCTTCTTCTCTTTCCTTCCTTCTACCTTGCAACATGCAAGCACCTCTCCCCTGCACCATGTGTGCAGAGATGCAGAATCCATCTGCATCCAGCTAGCTAGATAGATTAGAGATCCTATCTCCTCACTTTCCTATCTAGAATGGAGTTCTCTAATAATACCACTTATATTGATTTGAAACTATGAACTGGCTCCAACTTACTTTACTCTCAGCATACACGCATGCCTAACTAAATTCCACTGTGTTGTGCCTCTGTGCACTCTACTATAATGAAAAGGGTTTTCGCTTACCAGAGAGAATTCCCAACACTGAATTCAAATCCCCATTCAGCCAAGAAACTCACTGGGTGACTCTCTGGGCCAGTCACTAATTTCTTAGCCTAACCTACATCACATGGTTGTTGCAAGGATAAACATAATCATGTACTCTGCACTGGGATCCTTGGAGGAAGAGTGGGATATAAACATAAAAGACCCTGTTGATCTTATATCCAGTGAGGAGCAGCAGTGGCCGAGAGAGCCAAGCAGCAGTCTGGGTTCAGCCTATCCCCTAGCCCCACCCCCTGCATCAGACGCAGGGGGCGAAGGTTAGCCACGCCCCATGCATCTGACATCAGACACAGGGGGTGTAGTTTAGCTTGCAAATGGGGGTGCGTTGCCCCATTTGCGAGCAAAATCGGCCAGCACAATGTTCACAGTGCAGCTGGAGTGACTCTCCTTGCCTCACTGCAAACATGGCACTGGTTGATTTTCCCCTACAAATGGGGCTGTGTATCCCTATTTGCAAGCTAAATCATGGCCCCCACATCTGGTGTCAGATGAAGGGGTATGGCTGGGGCGTGAGGCACAGCCCCTGAGTGACGGTGGCCTGGGTTCTTTGAACCCAGTTGTGCAATGGTGGCTCTGCCCCTGAGGAGCAAGTTTTCCTCCCTCATGGCTGTGTCCCATTTACTTTATTCCCAAAAAGTCAATGGGCACATTAAGAACCAACCTTTCCCTATCTGCATTGCCCTGTCCTGGCTCAATTTCTTGATCATGATAGAATATGATAGAATATTGGGAACTGATTTTTTATAGAGAGACAGTGAAGGTTCCTTGATTGGAAAGCTTCATTAGTGGCTTTTAAAATTCTAACACCCTAACCGAACTATATCACCAGGGGCGTATCAAGGGTAGGGCAGGCAGGGCACGTGCCCTGGGCACCACTTGAAGGGGGTGCCATTTTGTAAAATTAATTTTTTTAATTAAAAAAATGGCTGCCAAAAAACAAAATGGCCACCGTGCATGCTCAAAGGGCCTCTGTGAGGCCCTAGGTCATGCCAGGCTTTGCAGAGGCCATTTGAGCATGTGCGGTGGCCATTTTGTTTTCAGTGGCCTTTAAAAAAAAAAGATTATTTTTAAAAATGGCCACTGCACATGCTCAAATGGTCCCTGCGAGGCCCTAGAGGCCAGCGGAGTGAGGGGGAACCTTTGCAAAAAAAACCAAACCCCAGCCTTTAGGAAGCCCCGCAAAGGGGCTACAGGTAATAATAATAATAATAATAATAATAATAATAATAATAATAATAATAATAATAATAATATACAGAGGCGTAACTAGGGAAAACGGCGCCCGGGGCAAGCACTGAAATGGCGCCCCCCGCCCCCCCAACATACTACATTATACTTAGGTTTTTCCTCACAAGCGCCCGCCGCCGCCGCCAAGCCAGGCCACTGACTGGCCGCCAGGTGCCAGCAAAGCAATGGGGGGGGCACAGGCGGCACAGAAGGGACCGCTTGTGGGGAAGGGGGCACTGACGCGCTCCCTTGACTGCTGCAGCGCTGCTGCACTGAGCAGGAAACATTTGTATTAACAAAATTTTTAAAAAAAAATTAAAAAAATTGGTCATGGCAGCGCCCCCCACGTGACCAGAAAAGATGGCGCCCGGGGCACGTGCCCCCCTGCCCCCCCTATAGTTACGACTCTGATAATATAATATAAGACACTGTACACATATTCAGATTAGCACTATGTACAGAGAATCAGGGCTTGTGAATACTGAGCTGACGCTTATGAGCTAGGATTGTATTCATTTGCTCTTACTTTGCTTCTTGTGATGAGTTAAATGTGATGTCTTGCTAATATGGCTATTAATGGTGAGTTTGTCTTTGAATCAGTGTGGAATCCTTAATATTAAGGCCCACTGGGAGTTTCCTGCTCTCTTTCTCTCATTTTAACTGTCTTTCTGAAATACTAGAATATATTCCAAGCAGTGACACAGTTTACTCTGCATATCCTTTAATTATTTTCAGAGTATCTGGGAAAAGTCAAATTCTCCATTGATTTTTAAAACTTATGTAATGGTGATGCTACAATGCATAGTAGAGAATTAGACAGGCACTTCTGTTTAGTTTTCCAAGTACACCTCCAAATTGTATTAGGGGATTTCATGAGCCCCCGCATACTGAAATTTGTCATTTTCCAGCATTTTTTTTGTCTGGCTAAGTCCACTGCTAAATAGTTTTTGAAAGATTAAAAGATTAACGAGCTTGACTTGTATTTTTCAGCTGATATTAATGTAAAGTTATCTGAAAGATGGGTGTCAGATGCTTGGACAGGGGGCACAATTTCAGTGTTTGCCCTAGGCGCTATTTTCCCTAGATACGCCTCTGTATATCACATAGAATAACTATCATTGATCACAGATGACTCTGTGGTTGACTAAGGACTTGCTTTCTAGTCCACACAGCAATTTGGGAGAAGTTTTACCTTTACATTTAACATGGTATAAATAATTATTTCCCCACACACAGCTACTAGAGAATATATAATGTATTGACTTTATGAAAAGGTAATTTTTAAAAAGGTTGAGCATTGGAGAATACTGGGTGAGGGTGACTGGGCCATGTTGCAAAATATAGAAAATAGAGCAGTGCAGAAAGAACCTGACTGATCAGCAAAAATTCTGAGCTGTAACAAGATTAGGCACTGTATCTCCATGTAGTAGAAGCTGTCTATATTATTGTTCTGGAAGTGAAATGATACAAGGAAGGTTAGTAATATGATCCATATACATGTTCTAACAGCATCACACATGATAATACCTCCGGGCAATTTAGCAGGCAAGCATGCTGATTCATCCATCCTTTCTGGGCACAAACACCCTTGATGAATGCACAGATCACCTTTGTCAAAATAATTTCAAGGAGGGAAGCCAGTCTATCTGTACAAATAGCAGTATTCTGTATTGAAATCAACTGAGATATTAGATTCACAAGGACACCTAGTTCTGAAAACGCTGAATACAGGAAGAGTTCAGAACCTTCTCTTTGCTAATACATTCCAGTCTCAGCGGGAGTGGAGGGAGGAGACACCACCGAAAAAGCAGGGCAGGGGCATTTAAAGCTGCTAAAAAGCATTTTTAAAAATATTAAGTATTGGAACAGACCACTGCAATATAGAAGAGGCATAGCTGCCTGCTGGAATCAGGACAGAAGTCCAGTATCTCTTCTTCCCTCCCCAGGTGTCACAGTAAAAAATGATGCATGGCATAGTCACACACCACTCTGTTTTATTGGCTGCTCCTTGTAGGGTTGGGGAATTCATGACGCAATGACATAACCATATCTTTCACAACACATAACCAGGAAGAAAGAAAGAAAGGAGTAGGAGACAAAAGGCTGTTGCTCTTGGAAGGAGTCATGCATCTCCCATTACATGCACTTCTAATTTGGGGCAAAAGTCACCCTCAAAGCACAGAATGTATCTCAAGCAACAGACTCTTCTTCAGGGGATTCTGAATCTGTTACAGTGAGAAATACACCCACTTCTGATGAAATACAGGAAGGCGGTGGCTAGCAGGCATTAGGAAGGAGGGCACAGTCCCACTCTCCTTCCTTAAGCTCATTGAACATAGCGAGAAATAATTTTAGAAGAGATCTGTAGTTGCATATTTTTCTTCCAACGTCCTTAATGCTTTGGTTAGAAAAAGCAAAGGAACTTTTCTTGATATGTGGTGTTCCTGTGCTCAGGAAAATTTTAAAAAGCAACAAGCTGCACATTAGTATTACTATAATAAGTAATTAATGCTATTATTAGTAATAGTACAAAAGAGATTACTTATTCTCAACATATTATAAAAGCAATAAAAGGAAAAGACAGAGGCCACATTCATATGTAATGTGAAACTGGAGATTGCTGAACCCGCAGTTAATTTTTCAAACCATGAATCGCATCACAGCTATTCATCCAACCACTGTCTGACAACCACCATTTTCAAGGCAAGGGAATGCCTCCCTCTTCCTGCTCCACCGAGGCCATATTCCAGCAAGCTCTGCAGTGCTGAAATCGCTAGACTGTGGGCAAGTCATCAGCACCTCACCATGGTGACAGCCATTGGCCACGATCTTCAAGGTGGTGTGCCGAGAACAATTGTGCCTTTTTGGAATGGTCCGCTCCATGGTCCATGGAGACTAAACCATGCTCCTGCCCCTGTGGCAGGTTGCTGACAGGGGACCAGCATTCTCATGAGAGGGCCTTAGGCTCAAAAACCTTTGGTCTTCCATCAGACTGCATGCTTGAACTAACCCTCCAAAGAAGGCCCTGTTCGTGTAGGGCCTCTGTTCTCTCTGGTTAGTGATAGAACTTTTGCAAAACATCCCCTCTCTCCAGGGAAGCCTTTCAAACACCCAGAGGAAATTTTGATGTTCCATGTGTCTGGGCATTGCTGGGTGGGCAGACTGGGGAAATACCGGGACCATGGGCAGGTCTTTGCTCTCATTCAAGTTTCCTAGTTTCAGACTGGTTTTGTGCCATATGCAGATCTGCTGCTGCAGACAATTGTGGGAGGGGGGAGCACTGTTCCCTCTAAGAGGGATTCCCAGATGTTGTTGACGATAACTCACAGAATTCCTAGCTGCAGTGGCTTTTGCTTGGGGATTATGAGAGTTGTAATCAACATCTGGGAATCCCTCTTAGAGGGAACAGTGGAGGAGAGCCCAAATTTCCAGCAACCCCAGGAGAGTGGGGTTGACATTCCAGGCAAAAACAAAGATGGACATGTTCCTATTGGCAGATGGGCTGCCAGAGGGCATGCTTTGACAGCTTCTTTGCAGCACTCACCAAGACAGGGAGCACTGTTGCCGAGGTACCCGTCCCCGCGACTTCCTTGTATAGAACAACCTGGCTGGGCAGTATCTGCCATCTGACCCCCATGGCCTGAAACTCTTGTGAGAGTGGTCCATGGGTGCACCTATGCATAGATCAACTGACCCCTTGCTAATTAGTGATTTGGGCTTGGCGATTCAAAGATGGAGACTAGGGATTTGAAGAATGGAGTAAAATATAGCTATCAGAAAGGAACGAGAGTTCTAAACAGGATCAAGGAAGGTGTTGAGCAAGCAAACCCTGAGTATAACCCAAAGGTGGCTACTGGTGATGTCATGGTTCAAGAAATGCCAGTCACAAAGGTGCAGAAGTGGGACATCAACTTGAAATACATCTCAGTATTAAGAAGAGTTTCAGAGCAAATTCAACTTGTAGTAAAACTAGTATTACGAGTAATGAAAATGTGTTATGAACTAAATAATTTAGAAAGCAAGGGTCATTTATGTAAGTATGGCTCAAAAATAATCAAATATTTAAGTTAATAGTTAATATTAAATAATTTACTCTAAAAAATAACTAATTGTCAAAGAGTTTGTGTGGCACAAAACAGAGATGCTATATTCCACCCCATCCCCTATTTTTAACAGATATTTTACATTAAAGAGACCCTGATCACATATCACCACCCTCCAGTGTCCTCAGGAGGGAAAAGCAGAGAAAGTAGTCTATGTCCATGAGGAAAAACATGGTGATCTCTTGGCTATTAAACATGGCCGGGGGATGGGGGGAGCCTTAGACTAGGAATAAAGTATTTCAAAAACTATTGGTACTGTTCAAAAGCAGTATAAAAGGAAAGTCTAGAGTTCTTCATTCTTTACTACAATGGAATCTGCAAGAAAACAGTAGGGAATGGAATTCTGTGTAAAGGGAATTTTTCAAGAGCAATGATAGTAAAACACACTTCCAAAACCCTATTTCTCATGTCTGTGATATGTACAGCAATTTTTAAAGGCAGATTCACCTTTACACATTGTCTTTGCCATGAAAAGAACCTTTATTTACTAGGTTTATTCAAGAAGTCATTTGATCCAGATATTTGCTAGTAATAATCTCTGGGTATTAAAATGCAAGACTCTTGTGGCACTTTTAGATGCTGCTGGAAATCACAGTTTAAGATCTGTCAGAATGATCTATGGGGAGATAGTTTGTTGTAGAATCACTTACAGAAGCTTCTAAATCAATTTTCTCTGCACTTTGAAACTTTTAAAAATATCCAGCTAGGTTTAGAACCCAAGCATCTTCTGCTGTTAAGTGTTAAATGTGATGCTTATATTGCCTGTCATACCATCTAAGAAATTTCCTACTCAATAAGGGACTTTTAAAAAATCAGGCCCTATGATTCCAAAAGCTTGTAGCTTATTAAGCATTGTAGCTTAATAAGCTACAATGGCATAGAGAGGTGAGGACCTGTGTTCACATGGAAAATTGGTTCCTTCCACCTCTCACTGGACAGTGTGGCAGTTGCTTCTCGTTCACCCGTACAACAAGTTAGAGTGTACACAGGTACAGTCATTCAAATGTTATGTTGAACACAGGTGCAGTAGTACACTTCCTATCTGCACCATGGATTTGAAGGGCCTGTATCCACTTTTAAAATGAATACAAGTACAGTCATTTATGGAAACACATGTATAACATAATATTTGAATTGGGCTACAGTGTGACCATATACCTCTGTAGAGTATGTGTGACTCATCCAAACACATGGTGGATCAGGTGTGTCTATTCCATCCATGTGGTACTTTTACCTTCCTTTTTGTTTTGGGCCTGGGAAATGGTAAAAGAAAACAGTGAAATAGACGTTCACTAATCAAACACTAATCTGAGCATAGTTGTTAGAGTGGAGTACATTGCAGAATAATCACTGTTAGGAAGGTGCTTTACCATTGCCAGACCATTGGTCCATCTCGCGCAGTATTGTCTATTATGACCAATGGTATCTCTCCAAAGATTCAGGCAGGGGTTTTTCCCAACCCTATCTGGAGATGCCAGGGAGTGAACATGGGACCTTTTCCATGCAAGCATGCAGATGCACTTCCACTGAGCTGTGGCCCTATCCCCTAAGGCGAATATCTTACAGCACTTAGCCATCCAAATATAAACCAAGGTGAACCCTTCCTAGCAGAAATCTGATCATAGCTGCTAAAGTGGAGTTTAATAACTGCAAGATTATTGCTATTATATGCATTGGGTATTGAGAGGTATGTGGCCTCTGAACATGGAGGTTCCATTTGGCTAATCGTCCTTGGTGTTCCATAAATTTCAAAAAAAAGAGCTTTAGTTTGCATTTTCTAAAAGATGAGTGGAATTACCTCCATTTCATCCATTATTGTTTATTTGTAAACCAGCATAATATACAGATTTTGTAAAAAGTCTTTATTGCTTACATTGTATGAAAGTTAAGATGAGTTAATTTGTATTTTCCACTCTTTTTAGAGCATGAGTGAATATGGTACCAAAAATAGTAAGCATCTTAAACTGAAAGGTTTCTGATATTTTAATATCTGTCTTAGCCATGATACATCAGAACAATGAGAGGAAAGTCAGCTAGAGGAACATTATTTCAGGAAACTGTATATATCTCATTTCTAGATGCCAGGACAAACACGGGGAGGACATTTGGCTTATCATACTCTGCTTATAAGCTCTCCAGAAACATCTATCTGGCCACTGCTAAAAAAGAATTAGTCCTTAGGCTCCTAAGTTTTTTACTTTTAAGGTAGTAGGGAATTTATTATTTGGGAGCTCCTTCAAATTCCAAACTGTGAAATGTACATATGATGTTTCATGAGAGGGCTGTACACCAAGGAAGTAATCAGAATCAGTTTCAGTACGATACCAATAGTTATTGGATCATGTTGATAAAGTAGCTGTGGGGAAATGAATCAATTCAATCCAAGATAGGTGGTCAGTTTGATGCATACAGGGGTGGGGCTTAACTGAAACCAAAAGGTGGACTCCATTCCATCTTCTACATGGAAATCAGCTGCCTTTTGGGCAGCTTCAGAGGTGACACTTTAAAATGCCACCTTTTGTCCTCTGGAATTGCCCCACAATACTCCAGATAAGGAAACAACATCACTACCTTGCATATTATTGGGGGTGAGGAAAGTAGCTTCTCTGTAGTTGAAGATATCCTCTCCTAGCTGCCACCAAGGTTGCAGGACTCTGGAACCAGAGGCACTCTTACTCCTGGACTTCGAGGCTGAGGTCCAGGGCCTCCACAGCCCCTGGGAACCCCCAGATCCTCTTTAGACTGTCTTGGGTAGTGTGGTCACCTGGCCAAGCATGATGATGCTTAATTTGCAGGGAAGGGGGGCCTCCAAAGTCCTTTAGGTCCAGGCTCCAAAATTACCTAGGTGCACCTCTGTCCAGAACAATCCCAGAACCCCTTAAGTACTCTGGAGCTCGGACTCCTCCTCCTGGGCTCGGCCTCCTGGAGTGTCTGAGCTTCAAAAGGCTATTACCTGGTGTCTGGCACTCCTTGTTCATTCTATCTGCTCTTCCCAAACTTTATGGCGAGCCTCCTGGAGCGTCTGAGTTTCAAAGGGATATTACCTGGTGTCTGGCACTCCCTGTTCATTCTATCTGATCTTCCCAAACTTTATGCTGAGCCAATATTGGGGTGTGTGGGGATGAGGGAGAGGCCTGCTCTGTATGGATTTGGGCCACATGGGTGCTGCTTCAGTGGCTGCTAACCCCCAGATGATACCTGCCAGCCCTGGGCCTTCCTCAGTTTCCAATCCAGCGGCATGGTTTAGGGTTCAAGCCAGTGCCAGTCCCAGCTTCCCACACTCAACTACATTAATAAGATTCAGAGCAGGAGCTGGCACTGGCCTCACCCCCTCAGTATCTGACTCAAACTCTCTTCAGGCATTCTCTTTTTTAAAAAGAGGAAAAGCCTGCTATACATGCTTAGAGTGGGCAAAGAGGGTCAGAAGTCCCACTCTTAGCATGTCTTCAGCCTGTCTGTCATCCTGCTGCTTGTTCTCTTCATTCTCAGGGCATTCTGAAGAGGTGAATGCCCTAGGTATGATTGGGCCTATTTCTGTGATCAGCAGGCTGGGGCAGCCTCTTCAGACCAACAGGGACGTATCTAGGGTAGGGCAAGCAGGGCACGTGCCCTGGGCGCCACTTGAAGCGGGGGGCGCAAATTCTTAATTTTTTTTTTTAATGGCCACAAAAACAAAATGGCCACTGCAATGCTCAAATGGCCTCTGTGAGGCTCTAGGCTATGCCAGGCTTTGCAGAGGCCATTTGAGCATGTGTGGTGGCCATTTTGTTTTCAGCAGCCATTAAAAAAAACCCACAATTATTTTAAAAATTGGCCACTGCACATGCTCAAATGGTCTCTGCATGGCCCTAGAGGCCAGCAGTGGGAGGGGTAACCTTTTCAGACACCCCCCCACAGCCTATAGGAGGGACCCCGAAGGGGCTACAGGTAAAAAAAATAATTTAATATAAGTCACTGTACACATATTCAGTTTGGTACTATGTACAGAGAATCAGGGCTTATGAATACTGAGCTGAAGCTTATGAGCTAGGATTGTATTCATTTGCTCTTACTTTGCTTCTTATGATAAGTGAGTTAAATGTGGTGTCTTAAAAATATGGTTATTAATGGTGAGTTTATCTTTGAATCAGTGTGAAATCCTTAGTATTAAGGCCCACTGGGAGTTTCTTGCTCTCTTTCTCTCATTTTAACTGTCTTTCTGAAATACTAGAATATATTCCAAGCAGTGACACAGTTTACTCTGCATATCCTTTAATTATTTTCACAGTATCTGGGAAAAGTCAAATTCTCCATTTATTTTTAAAACATATGTAATAGTGATGCTAGTAGATGCATAGTAGAGAATTAGACAGGCACTTCTGTTTAGTTTTCCAAGTACACCTCCACATAGTTTTGGGTATTTCATGAGCCCCAGCATACTGAAATTTGTAGTTTTCCCGCCTTTTTTGGTCTGGCTACATCTACTGCTAAATAGTTTTTGAAATTTTAAAAGATTAACGAGCTTGACTTATATTTTTCAGCTGATATTATGGTAAAGTTATCTGAAAGCTGGGTGTCAGATGTTTGGACAAGGGGCGCAATTTCAGTGCTTGCCCTAGGTGCTATTTTCCCTAGATACGCCTCTGAGACCAATGCTCTGAGAGTGAAAAGAGCAGGGGGCAGGATGATAGACGCACAGGAGATGTGCCAGGCTGGCTTTTCCAAACATGCTATAAGCATGTACAGGAGGCTTTTTGTTGAATGCCTGAACTGGGCTTCAGAATCACTACTAGAAGACTGGAAAGTGACAGGCTAGGCCATGACAACAGGGAGCCGCCATCTTTTTCCCAGTAATGCACTGAGGAAAATATGAAACTCTGGTGTTGATGGCTTGCCTGAGACATTGTGGGAAACTCTAGAGAAAGAAAGGCAACGTTTTAAGCGCCACTGCTGCAGCTGTCCACAAGGTAGTCAGTTTCTATGTAGAAGACAGAAGGGAGCCCACTTCTTGGTTTCAGCTAAGCCCCCACACCCACCGAAACAATACAATACAATACAATACAATACAATACAATACAATACAATGCAATGCAATGCAATGCAATACAATACAATACCAGTATTGAATTGAATTGTATCATTCTGTCTGGAAAAAATATCAAGGGATCATATCTAATGAAAAATTGTCTGATAAGGGTTACATTGTTATGGTTCTAATTGTCATCGCAATGCAATGCACGGCCCTACTTTGCGAACACTTTTTAAAAGAAATCCACAGGCAGGAAAACTGCTTCAGCAAGAAAACAAATGAGGATTAAGGGAATTATGAAAAATGGTTTAGTTCTTGCTTCAGCAGCTTCAGCAGCTAGTGGTTTAATTGGTTCTATTTGAGGTAAGGGATCATGGAATGTTGGTTGCAAGGGCATCGTGAGACTAGTTATTTTATTGTGTTGAAGTGGAACTTTGACTCAATATGCATTTCCATTAAAGCAAAGACGTTTTCCAAACCAGCTGGCTGACTAATCACATCCATAGTATTCATGTTAATTAATCTGTTTAGTATATTTGTACACCACTCCAAACTCATGTCTCAATTTATCCAGAAAGAGCTCTACTGTTTTTCATTAGTGGCAATGAGCAGTCTATATTCTCTAGCCTTATCCATGCAAAATCCTCAAAGTCCATAGAATGCTTATTCCCCAACACAGATATGCCTGTTTAATGCAACTTGCAGTGTACTTGTGCACATTACTACGTAGTCTTAAGATTAAAAACAGTCCACAATGCAATGTGACTGTGAGTGAAATATGAATGTGTGTGAATATCTGAACTTTTATATGAATTAAAGAATTGGATATAATGAAGAGACAATGTTCCAAATGGCATTCAAATAGGCAGAGAAATTTTCTGTGAAAATACACTGCTCAAGGCCAAAATATAGATTTCAAACCAAAATACTTCCTATGGGTACAGGGCAAATACTCCAGCCTAATTTTCACTCTAGCCTTCAAGTTATAGTCATAATATCTAGATTCAGAGACGGATCCCCCTGAATCCACTATTTAGGTTACTTTTCCATTTCCACATTGTAGGATTCCTGTGAGTTCACAGTGGAAGATCCTTTGCCACTATATTTGTACAAGTAAAAGAAAAATAATCTCAAATGGTATTGGCTACATATATCATTGCATACTGGGCCCCTTCAATCACATAATTTCATGGAGAGGGCTTCAAGTGAAAGGAACAAAATGGCTGTGTGATTAAATGGGGTGTTACTTTATGTTTTCCTGGGATCTACCCTCAGTAGAGAGATTGCTTTGATCCCAGACTAGGAGCACGCAACTCCTTTGAGGTAGGTTGCCACCAGGTGAAGACTGATCTAAAGCCGCTGACCAGGCTTAGACACGGCTTAAACAATCTAGAACTGTCTGGCTTGGGATGTACAGGCACTGTACAGCCAGAGTCCACAAAACTGAGTTGTAGACAACAATATATTATTCAGGGAAACAACTCAACAGTAGCGAATGACCTTACGAGGCACATGGGGAATTGTCTTGCAAGTAACAATCCAGAACCCATTAAAACAGACTGAAGCCACTTCTAAGTATATTAACTTTATTATGTAGCAAGGATTGCACACGGAATAAGGAATAGGGGAAAACAGAGGAAACTGGTAGTAAACAAAGGCACACAGGGATTCAAAAGAAAAATACAAAAACATTAACTAACTAACTAACTAACTAACTAGCACAGAGTTTTACCTTAGTCCAACAGTAGGCAGGTCCTTGGCTAAGAGAGTATTAATCTCCACAGCTTCTGATTTCCTGGACACTAGGAGCAGCTGGTGACATGGTGCCTGGTTGCTAGCAACTCATAACTGTACTGGTTTCCATGCAGGGGGAAGCAACCTGCCTAGACAGCAGGAAGTTGTTGGTTTGAATCCCCGCTGATGTGTTCCCCAGAATATGAGGAACTCCTATATTGGGCAGCAGCAATATAAGATGGTGCTGAAAGGCATCATCTCATACTGTCCGGGAGATGGCAATGGTAAACCACTCCTGTACTCTACCAAGAAAACCACGTGGCTCTGTGGTTGCCAGGAGTTGACACCAACTCAATGGCACAGCCAACAACAAGAAGGAGGGGAAAAGCTTTCCCACTCTTCCAGAGATAGGCAGCTCTGGGATCCAGTGGAAAGAGTCAGCACATCTCTGATGTAATGCTGGTCTTAAGCCAAGGGTAAACGTTTTCCCTCCAAACTGGAGTTTCCTCCTCCTTAAGGGGTCTGAACCTACATGTCTAAAGGTGAGTATGGTTTGAACTGGTTACCTGTTGTGAAAAAGGGCTTAGGCCTCTAGCTTGATGGCCCTTTCCCCTCAATAACAAAATTAAGAAACTGTCCCCATTTAGTAACAAAAGGGAGGAATATCCCCCATTCAGAGCACTCAGAGTGGAGGAGTGTTTCATCACAGGCTGTCTGAAATGAAAGTTAAAACTGTTATCATAGAGAAATAATTCACTCATGGCTCATGCCACAGATTGGATCAGTCTTCAAGCAAATATTTTTGTTTAGGTTGTGTAGTTCACTTTCAAGCAGATGTTTCCTGTCCAGGATACATGTGTAGGGGAAAGGGTAAATTTTCTTACCTTTCATGAACCATTCGTTTTCTATGTACAATCTTGCACAGCTTCTGTTGTTGGTGTCTTGCAAACAGAAGATTGGACTTGCAAAATCTAATTTATGGCACTTCTTCCCTAGTTACCTACATTTTAAAAACACTTCTTCTTCTTTTGCATGCTTATATGGCCGCTGCTTTATGCCACTGCTTTATGCCAATGCTAGGAGAGGAAACCTTTGTGACAATCCTACGATGGAGAACTGGTCTTGTGGTAGCAAGCATGACTTGTCCCCTTAGCTAAGCAGGGTCCACCCTGGTTGCATTTGAATGGGAGACTTGATTGATGTGTGAGCACTGTAAGATATTCCCCTTTGGGGATGGAGCCGCTCTGAGCAGAAGGTTCCAAAATCCCTCCTTGGCATCTCCAAGGTAGGGCTGAGAGAGATTACTGCCTGCAACCTTGGAGAAGATGCTGCCAGTCAGCATAGACAATACTGAGCTAGATAGACCAATGATCTGACTGAGTATATGGCAGCTTCCTATGTTCCTATGTTCCATGAAGAGCAAGGGACTGGCTGCAGTATTGCAGACTTCTTGCCTACCCCAATTGTTCTTGCACTTCCCCAGAGTACTGGCAGAATAAAACTGCTGCTGCCCCATTGGGTGTGTGATCATTTTACAGTTCCAGTGAGCAGAGGTGCACTTTCACCTGGACTTTGGGGCCGAAGTCCAGGGCCTCCACATCTCATGGGGGCCTCCAAATCCTCTTTAGTCTGTCCTGGGTAGTGCCATGCTACTGACTCATGTGGCACTAGCTGGCCGAGTGTGATAGTGACCTGTTCCATGTGCTTTAAAAACAGAGGGGGGGAAGAGCAGGATGGGAATATGTTGTGTGTTGAAATGTTTCTGCTAATGAATATTTGCATAAATATACCTCTTTTATCTTCTTACGTTCTTGTAAGTTCAGTTGCTGTTAGTGCCCTCAAGAAGCCATGTGTTAAAAATACTACGTGTGTCACGATTGTGTGTGTCTAGGGCAGGGCTACTCAACTTTGGCCCTCCTGCAGATGTTGGCCTACAACTCCCATAATCCCTGGCTATTGGCCACTGTGACTGGGAATTATGGGAGTTGTTGTCCAAAAATAGATGGGGGGTCTCAGTTGAGCCCCCTTGGCCTGGTTTAAGGGGATGATGCTTAATTTGCGGGGGGGGGGCTCCAAAGGCCTTCAGGTCCAGGCTCCAAAATAACCTAGGTGCAGCTCTGCGAATGAGAGGGTAAAGTGCCCTCTACTACTCCCACAAGGTGCACCATGCCAGATGATCAGGCTATGCTTTGAATTTTTTAAAATGCGTTTGCAGTGTATCTTCCACAGGTACAATTTAGAGGGCAATTTTTATATATGACCATCTGCATTCCTCTTGCTGTGACTGCACTCCTATAGCTCTGCCTTCTTTTTCTCTGCGTAACAGTAGCTATGAAGATCTTTCTCCATCTGTCTGGAAAGAAGAAGGTCAAGAAGAACAGAGAGAGAAAATACATTGATCATCTTCTGAGTCTCTCTGTTATTTTGACTCTTTTGTGAATAAAAGCTAGAACAACAAAGGGCAAAATATGATTTTTCTTTTGAACTATGGTAAATTTATGAAATTTTTCTTTGTTGTAATTCATACACGGCAGAAATCATAGCTGCATTACTCCATTAAAGAACATCCTTTGAAGATAAGTGTGTTGAAAGCTTTTACTAATGGCAAGGGTACATTGTCATTAATAATGGCAGGGTAAAAGCAGACATAAGGATGAAGCACAGCCCTCTACCTTGGCCACCTCAGCTCTCCCTCTCTCCCACTCTCTAGCAATTCCAGCAATGCCCCTCAGGTTCTCCAGTAATGCGTAATCATGACGTTTCCTCACCCTACTGTTGAAGTCCAGCACTTAGCAGCACGAGCTCCTTGACCTGATTGGTTGGTGGCTTGGCCAAAGAGGCAACACAAAATTAAATCCAATTCAAGTAAACAAGCAGAGTAGAGTGTGTGAGAATCAAAGAATGAGAGGAGAATCAATTTTCAATGGATATTTAAAATCAATTTTAATTTTAGTTTTAATTAAAAAATACGGCAAACAATATAGCACTGTAATTATCAAAATTATTTTTTAATTTGAAAATTTTAATTAAAAATAAAATTTCATCAAAATTAAAATTAAATGTATAAAAGTGATAATTAGCCTCTTATGAGGGCAACAACACAATGCTGCAAGAGGCTCCAGAAAATGGCTTCTTTATTGGTCAAAAACCAAAATAAAGACTGACAGAAAATGGCTTCAAGAAATTCCACAAGAATGGCTCCAAAAAAGGCTCCACAGAAATGGCTCCAAAAAGGCTCCAAAATCTCCAGAGCAATGGCTCCCGGAGGCTCAATTAAATTAAATCCAATATCCATAAAATATCCATAAAAACACATCAACTAACTAAAAAGCTTGGCTGAAGAAATTTGTCTTTAGTTGTTTCCTAAAAGCCAACAGGGACGGAGCACCTCTAATCTCAGCAGGAAATGCATTCCACAGTCCTGGGGCAACTACAGAGAAGGCACATCTTTGCATTGCCACCATGTAAGGGCAGAACTGCACTGCTGAAAACCACAGATATGCAAAGCCGCATATCACAGATAATAAGATTGGGTATATATTGCCTGACTGCAGATACGTGAAACATGCGAGTGCCGAAAGCACAGATAATGAGGGTCACCTGTAATAGCAGATGCAAGGGGAGGGGGCTCCAATCAAGATCAGAATCATAGTGGATGGGGAGAGTTATTTAACCCTTTCTCCAGACTTAGTGGTCAGAAAGAAAAACCACACCCCTTAAGAAGTATTCCTGGAGCTGGAAGTAGGAGCAGGGGGAAGTGATTGTGTGCTAGCCATGATCTGAGTAGGACAGGGCAAAATGTGCTCTACTGCTTTTCTCGATAGAGTGCACAATGTAGGATGGCTACCACTGTCCTACCCAGATCACGGCTAGCACACAATCACTTCCCCCTCCTCCTATCTTGCTTTTTGATGGCACGTGATAATTTCTCAGGAGCACACACAGGGCTTGGAACCTGGTTAAATCTTCTCAAATTCTGAGAAGCAGTACATAATTTGGTATCCAGCTTTGGTAGCCTTCCAACTAGGGGTGTGAACAGAACTGGCTGGCCCAGTTTGGTTTGTGGGTGAACTGCACCCAAACCTGACTGGGCCAGTTCGCTCTGGCATGCACGAACCCCCCCCCCGGTACAGTTCAGCCCAAAGGGGGATCACATTTTTCAAAAAATCCTGTAGCCCCTTCGGGGGGCTTCCTAAAGGCTGGGGGGGATCCGGAAAAGTTCCCTCTCCCCCGGCGGTCTCTTAATTCATCGCTGCGGCCCATCCCGGGCTGATTTTATTACCCATTGGGGCCTGGAAGGATCAGTGCGGTGGCCATTTTGGAGGCCGCCATGCATGCTCAAATGGCCTCTGTGAGACCTGGCATGGCCTAGGGCCTCTCAGGGATCATTTTAGCAGGGATCATTTGGGCATACAGTTTTTTAAAAAAATAATTTTAAAATGGCCACTGAAAACAAAATAGCCACCGTGCATGCTCAAATGGTCCTTGTGAGGCCCTAGGCCATGCCAGGCCTCACAGAGGCCATTTGAGCATGCACAGTGGCCTCCAAAATGGCCTCCAAGATCATCTTTGCAGAAAATCAGCCCGGGTGGCTATCCATGTGGATGTGGATGTAGAGGAGCAATGGATTTTGTTGGAAGAAAAATAATTTTAAAAATCCATTTACTAGGCAGAGAGCTAACCAGTTTTCTCTGGATTGTGTCCAATATCTGTAACATTATTATGTCCACTGGCGGATATGGTTCATTGGGCAAAAAATAAGGAAATGATCTCTATTTAAAAACAAACAAAGATTTGTTGCTTGATAGGATGGACACCCAGGCTAAGTGGTGGGTGCCCAAGGCAGGCAGAGTGTGGCATCTAGCTGTTCAACAGGCATGGAGAGTGTCTCCCCATGCATCTTTGCTTCCCATGGTATCCTCTAAGTTACAGGAGGTGGTTCATAGATGCAGCAAGCATCACTGAAGAACCTGTGATTTTTCTATAATTTATGTATGCATTTTTGAAATAGGTAGGCAGAACTGTCCTTGTAACCAGAATGCATTTGTTCTCTAATTTTGTTGTTGGTCTCTGTTTTATCTGTGACTTATTTAGAGTTATTTACTAGGTATGTGCACAAATCAATTTTTTGGATTTGATATGTACCCAAATTGAATCACTCCCAATTTGTTTTGGGTCTGAATCTGTCCCCTGAATCTCCCCAGATTTGATTTGTACCTGAATTTTCTGAATCTGAATCTAAATTGACTTGGGGCAAAAAAAGAGAGGTTCCAATGGCAAAAGAGTGGGGGGTGTGGTAATGCCCAAAGGGTGGAAGCTACCACCTAGATTCCAAAGAAATTGGGCAAAATTTAACAATTTTTCACATGTCCATGCATCTTTAAGCTTTTCCCCATAGGAAATAATGGGGAATTTCAACAGCCTTAGTTAGAACTCCACGTGGAGGAGCACCAGGGTGGCCCAGAGTGGGTCAGGTAGTAGTGCCCCAATAGGTGCCTGCTACTACCCAGATTGCAAATAATTTGGTGAAAGGGGTGATTTTTAATTTTTTTCTGAAGTTTAAGTTTTCCCCCCAAGGGAATAATGGGGATTTCAGCAGCCCCATAACTCCATTTGGGGGGCACCAGGGCCCCCCAGAGAGGGTTGACATCCAGAGCACATAGGGTGCCAACCACCCCCAGAATGACAAGCCCATGGAGCAATGGGTTTTGTTGTTTTCATTGTCTGAGGTGTTCTGAGAGTAGATTCTCTGGTAGGAAATGAGATAATCCACTATCATTTCCTACCAGAGAATCAACTCTCAGAACACCTCAGACATTGACCCACAGAACACCTCCACCTGACTCACTCTTTTGCTCCCCAAACCCCTTTTATGTCCTGAATCTGCCACAAAGACATGCCAACTTCAAAATATTTTTTAAACACCTCCTTGCCCAATTTCTTTGCAATATTGGCAGTAGCTTCCTTGCACACATTGGCCACTACCACCCACCACAACCCATCCCCCCCCCGGGGGATTTATAACTAAGGCTGATGAAATCCCCATTATTCCCTATGGGGAAAAGCTTAAAGGTGTTCGAACTTCAAAAATCTTTTTAAAATCACCCCTTGACCCAATTTCTTTGAAATATGGGTGGTAGCTTCCTTGCACCTGTTGGGCACTACCACCCACCACAACCTGCTTTGGGACACACTGGTGCCCCCGCAAGTGGAGTTATGGGGCTGCTGAAATCCCCATTATTCCCTATGGGGGAAAGCTTAAAGATGTGCCAACTTCAAAAACTTTTGTAAATATCACCCCTTTGCCCAATTTCTTTGAAATCTGGGTGGTAGCTTCCACCTTTATGGCACTAACACACAACCTACTTTGGCCACAAAATGGATGTCTGGATGTAGCAGATTTTATAATCCTATTATCAGTTTTAGTTACCCACCTTACTATTTTAATTAGGGGTTAGTTAGTTAGTTAGTTAGTTAATTAGGGGTTTCATGTGTTCTTTTAGTCTATATGTATTTTAGCTATTCTGTTTGCACTGCGTAGCATATCTTAAATATTTTGTATTTTTAGATCCCTCCCTTAGTTTTAATTGTTATACCAATCTTATCTCAGTAATACATGCAACACTCTTTTATATAATCTATTTTATTTTATTATTGCTTTATAACCTGTGCTAATCTTTGACCATAATCAAGATTGATTGATTGATTGATTGATTGATTGATGTCTGAATCTCCGAATTTTTCAGGTCCAAATCTGGGGTGATTTGTTCTGTCTACAAATCACCCAAATGAGTCAGATTCAGATACAAATCATTTTGTATCCAAATCAATTCACACATCCCTATTATTTACTTTTTAATGTATAGCATATGCTTTCCCCAAGAAGCCCAGAGTAGTGCACATGGTTACATGTATCCTCCCAACAGCCCTATGAGGAAGGTTATACTGAGAGGTGAGTGACTATCCCAGAGTTACCCAGTGAATTTCATGGCTGAATGGGGATTTGAACTTGGATCTCTCTAGTCTAGTATAGCACTCTAACCACTGTACCACTATGGCTCAGAGTTCTTTCTTATTTATTAGTAGTAGTATTCATTTTTAAAATATTCATTTAAATAATTTAAATAATTCATTTTTTAAAATCAGGCAGGCGGAGGTGCCCTGGTGACTTCAGAATGCATCTACTCTCCACAGAAGCAGGCTTTTGTAGCTGGTCTGTGGTTTACTTGTGGCTTGTACAATTCTTTTCCTGTATGTGTGCTTGTGTTTTGATCCTGTCATGTTTGATACAAATCTACACACTTCTATAGTCCTGTTAAGCATTATAAAGCAAATGATGATTTCCATATTTCTCTGTGTCTCTGCTGATGATCAATTGAGATTTGTATGTTTCTGTGTGTGTTTGTATTTTGATCCCACTCATTAGCTACAAAGATATACTTTGCCACTTATTGCTAAGACGCCTGCCTAGTCCTGGCTCCAGCTCTGCAGCTGCTCACAATTGGCTCCACCTCTCACTACCTATGGTTCCACCCATCACCTGCCCTACTAGTGCCCCCACCCCACCTCTGCCCAGTTCCAAGCACCACCAGCCACCACTGTAGACAATAAATCTGAGTTTGTAATGCATGGCATAGTTTAAGTGAAGGAATTCCAGAGATAGTCCTCCTCCACTGACCCCTACCTTGACGGACCAATATATTTTCCATAAGACTTAAAGGGCAGATAATCACAAACAAAGAATGATCTGCACACAAACAATATACTGCATTATGAGACTTTTCCCTACCTATTTATTTTACAGACTTCTTATTTTACAGTGTTAGCATTTTTTAAGTAACAGAAAGTTGGATTCTAACTACATTTTTGTGTATATTACAGATGAAGATTCTCTGTATTTAGTTACATTCATTGTCCATTGTATGCCAAAAATTCATGGAAGAATGATATTATCAGAATAATGTACAGTATGAAAATAATTTCCCTAAGTAGCCAAAACGGATATGCTATAACAACAGAATTTAATGTTCACAATTTGCCATGTCTTATTGTATGGTGGTTATGTAAGGCAGCCTCACCACTAATAGCACTTACATGAGGGAGAAGGGGAGTACAGACAAGTTGAAAAGGTGGGGCTAAAAGAGATAGATGAGCGGGTGGGAAAGAGGAGAGAGAGAGAGAGAGAGAGAGAGAGAGATTGAGAGAGAGGAAGCTGAGGGGAGACTATGCTGGTCTTGGACTATATTAAAGATGATTGATTGATTGGTTGGTTGGTTGGTTGACTTAGGGGAGAGAGAAAGGGCATTTCCATCTTGGGATTAGCATACTTGGTTCACTCACTTGGTTCACTTCACTTATGTGGAGTGTACATGATGACATCATCCATCTGCATCTTCCCTGTGCTTAAATCATCACATTTCATGCAGAACGTGTGACTTTTTTCAGAACAGTGGTATGGCAGCACAATGACCTCACATGTGGACTTACTACAAGTGCTACTGTTTCATCTTTTGTGAGAGGTCCATTTGTCAAAAACAATAAAGTACCTAGTTGATCTATCTTTTACCTATATATATTTTCTTTTTCTACTGATATTACAAGAGGTCCATGTTGCCCAAACAGAAACAGAAGGGGAAAGGGAGAAGGGTCTGTTGACTGTGCCTCAAAATCTATGAGGGGGGACTCATGATTGGTGATAACCACCTCCAGAGGGTTTGCAGGGAGAGCAGGCTAAGCCTGCTCTCCCTGCAGATGATCATCAAGCCCTCCCCAGGTGGCCGGATCGGCTGCCCACACGACTGCTGGCTCCGTCACAGAGCCGGCACGGGCTTAGGAGTTCAGGGGCCGTGTGACCCCTGAGAGTCCCATCATGCTATGCACAAGGGCAGAGCTAGGAGGCTGCTTTTTAGCTTCTTGGTTGGGGGGTCTCCTCGTGAATTGCCGTGGTGCAGAGCTACGGCACAGCAACACATGATCCAGAAACCCCCGTTAGCAAAGTGCTCGCTCCACTAACCTAGGCTAAGCGGAGGGCTGCAGAAGTGGGTTACCCACTGTGAGGCAACCGGGCTCACCTGTGAGCCCGGTGGTTCTCACGGCCTGCTAAAATCGGGCTAGGCTCCCCTAGCCTAATTTTAGCTGATTGTGAGAATAGCCTCTATATCTATTGCAGCATGGAAAGGATCTTACAATTCCTTGTGTGTCTGCAACTGAAAGAGCAACAACTGACTGGTCCCAAGGAGCACATCCCGAAAGCAAGTGACAGAAAAGACAGTGAGAGAAGGGTGTGTGAGAGAGATCTTGTGTTAGATACCATCTGCAGGTTCAGTAGCTGACAGTGAGGATGGACTGGATTTCTTCATGTGCTGGAATGTCCTAGCCAACCAGTAATTTACCAGGGCTCCCAGCCTGGCGGGGAATGCTTCTCCCTGTTTTTGCAAGGCCTTTAGTCACAACAGGATGGCATGCCAATAAGATTTTTATCACAGATAACATAGGAAGAAGAGGAACAGTAAAGCAGTTTATTTATTTTTTTTAAAAAAGGTCCCAGTATGTTTTAATAGGAAACTTCTTTTTCATGGAACTATGAAATAAAAACATACAAGTTTTAAATTAAAAAGAATGAACACTGTCAGTAAAACCAAAAGTAAAAATATTAATATACCAGTATAAACATGATTTGAAGCAACATATACAAACTAGCAGAATAAATCTGAGCCCCTGGACAGTGGCAACCCTATCCAGAAAACCAAGAGACCAGCAAGGCATTAAAAAGCTGATCCAAAAGGTGAACAGATTTAAAGCACTATGTTTAAAGGAATATTCACAAATATACAATATTAAAAATAGAATCTCCTCTCCAGCAGGCAGCCACTCTGCAGAGTAGCATGCCTCATTTTATAAAACAGCCTCAGGTACAGTTAACAATTATCAGTTAGTATAAGAACACTTGTACAGAGAAAGACTTAACTTAATTTAACCCCAGAACAACAGATCTGCTAATATAACAAGGTACTAGTGGAGACAGTAAATAGTAATACCCAGCCCTCTATCTGCACAAAATGAATAGAACTCTTTCAAACATGTCACTTACATATATACATTAAAAAATATTTCTGGAGTGGCATAAAAATGATAATAATGGTGTTAAATCAAAACCTTAATTAAGCCCTCTAGGGGGAAAGCTGATTTAATCTCAAAATCCAATGGCCATGTTTTTCCAGAAGGATCTATATGAGAAGGTAAGGTACATGCTACAAAGCTCCCAAAGACAAATGTGAAAAGGTGTGTTGCTGTTTCAGCTAATGTTGTTCAACAAGAGGGGCTTCTGTGTTTTTGTGTTTGATATTGCACAAATGCTTGCCAGTTCTGAAGACGACAAGCAGTTCTATGTTTTTATTTCATAGTCCCCTGACGAAGAGTTTTCCCCTCAAAATGTGTTGGGACCTTTTTAAAGAAAGAAGCCGCTATACTTTTAAAATAATTTTTTGGGGGTACACTCCCCCCCACCCCATTTTTACTGGTATTTCCGGTGTGGTGCCATCCACCTGACACATGGGTTTGCGCTTGGAATGGAATAATACCTTTATTTTCTCCAGTGAACATATGGAGAAATTGTTCAGGAAGCCTTCAGCGTTCACCTCCAGCCCTAATACATCAGAAGACCAGTAGGATGCTTATTATGCACTTGGAAAAATGAAAGATTAAGTGAAAGATGAAAGATTTAGTACGGGATATAACTGTGGTTATAATACCTTACTGGTATTTCAGGGGCATAGCAGCCATTGAGTGAACGGGTTCAAAGAACCCGGGCCGCCACACCCCAGGGGCTCGGTGGCTCCATTTTTTAAGTTCCAGCCCGCGCTAGGCTCCCAGCCTGGCCAGGAATGCCTCTCCCTGTTTTTGCAAGCAGGGAGAAGCTGTCCTGGCCATGCTGTAAATGTGGCACTGGCTATATGTTACTTCCAAATGGGGCATGCAGCCCCGTTTGCTAATGTGGCCATGCGCCCTGAGCCTGATGTCAGATGCAGGGGGTGTGGCTGGGGCCGCTGGTGGTTGGCTAGACAGGGGCTGCCAGTGTCTTCACTACACCACTGTGGTATTTCCAGTTTTCCATCCCTTTTGTCTGTCTCCAACAGGTAATGTAAGGTAATGGACTAGAATCAGAGGAGCAGGCAAGAGTAACTCCTACAGCAACAGTAGATAGGGAAAATATGGGAGAACAGTGAGGGGGGCAGAGGTTTGGAGTCAGGTATAAGATGAAGGGAATGAGGAATGGGGCCAGCAAGGCTGGTGGGTGGCAACTGGTCCCAAGAGACCAACTGCATTGAGCTACTGTTACTTGTCACCTGGGTAGGCAAGAGTTCTTCTTAGAAACATAGGAAGCTGCCCTATACCGAGTCAGGCAATTGGGTTCATCTAGCTCAATATTGTCTATACAGACTGGCAGCGGTTTCTCCAAGGTTGCAGGTGGGAGTCTCTCTCAGCCCTATCTAGAGATGCTGGGGAGGGAACTTAAAACCTTGTCTTCCCAAAGCAGCCCCATCCCCTAAGGGGAATATTGACTGTGCTCACACATGTAGTCTCCCATTCAAATGCAAAGCAGGGTGGACCCTGCTTAGCAAAGTGGATAATTAATGCTTGCTACCACAAGACCAGCTCTCCTCCCTTCATGACTCTTGCTGTTGCTGCAGGATATTCCTACCTGCAGGCCAGATCCCGCCCCCAACCCCCTGCGTCTTATGTTGTGCAGGCCTGTAACAGATTAATGTCTAACATAAATAGTGGTATTGCTTTTACCAAACCAGTTGGAAATGTTTCTGGTATGACTATGAGCAATGATAGGCTTGGACTGAATTGGTACCCATCCTGAATAAGAAACCAGTACTTTAAAACTGGCTTCACAAGTCTTGTACTTATATGATTTAAAGTAAGGCTGCTGATCATTCTCTCAGAAGTACTGGATGTAACTGTGGTTATAAGTAAGACTTGAATACTATTAATGCTATTTTGCTGGATGTTGCTACTTTTTTCTGCCACTAGATAGCAGTGTGTGTCTTCAAAGTTTCCACAGTATATTTATTGCTCACATTCTCTTATCCTACATATTTATTTGTGAAATCTCCTCTGTAGACAGCTGAAGGAACTGTGGAGAAAGCTAGAGATTAGCATATGGATTGGCAAAACCCACACAACATTATTCTCAGTGTTTGGTATTTTTTGCTGAACACCGGATCTGGTACAAGAGATGAGATATTGGGCCATGCATCTGTTTGTTTGTTTAACTGATTCTATTATGATTAAAAAACAGAAAGTAGCTTTGCTTATATGGCTGTTTTTACTAAAGCAGTATTACAGGACAAGGAAATAGGAACAGTGTGCTGTGAGGATTATATCGCTCACTTGTCCAGAGGAAAGTGCTAAATATTTCACTTTTGGGTTTCAATATGTGGTGGTAATGAAACACTCTACACATGTTAAAGAGAGAGAGGTCCTGTTATCGTTATTATAAAGGCTAACAGAAGGAACCTAGGAAGAAGTGTGTTTCTCAGCACAGAGTGAAGAAGATTAGGTTCAGGATCGGGACTGACAAAGTTAGTAACACACTATGCATAATTAAATTATTAAATTGTCTTTGGAAGGTTATTAGCCATGATCGGTAAGTGGAATCTAATCTATCATGTTCAGAGGCACTATAATTCTGAACACTAGGTCTTCAGCTTTCCCTACCTCCTTGTGAAACCTTAAGGCCGCTGGTAGCCCTTTCTGGAAACAGAATGTGGACTAGATGTGGGCCCACTAAATACCAGTTTCATCTTTTGTGAGAGGTCCATGTTGCACAAACAGAAACAGAAGGGGGAAGCGCCTCAAAACCTCACTATATATATTGCAGCATGGAAAGGGCCTTACCAATGCTTGTGTGTCTGCAAGTGAAAGAGCAACAACTGACTGGCCCTACAAGGAGCACATCCCAAAAGCAGGTGACAGAAGGATAGAAAAGACAGTGAGAGAAGGGTGTGTGTGCAAGAGCAAGAGGGTGTGTAACCTTGCCCTGATTTCAGCAAAGCTGTACTTATGTTCTTAGAACTGCCTATGAACACAGTGAAGTAGAGTTGTAGTCCATATAATTTGAATTCCAGGGTATTGGTGTTGTAAGTGAAGGACTCTGTGCTGTCTCATGTCTCAGTGACAGAGGGGGACAGATTAGTGAGTCAGCGGGTTAGAGGGGTCAAGACATTGGTCATCCCTTCTCTACTGCTCTGGAACTATCCCTTTGATATGTAGATTGCTACTCTCAGGGACTTCCTTCCTTCCTGCCACTTCCTCTTCTCTTTCTTCTGTCCCTTGCAACACACACACTCCTCTCTCCCTGCACCATGTGTGCAGAGATGCAGAAACTATCCCTCTGCATCCAGCTTGCTAGATAGATAGAGATACTACCTCTCCACTTTCCTATCTAGAATGGAGTTCACCAATAAAGACTCCTTATATTGATTTGAAACTATGAACTGGCTCCAAGTTTCTTTTACTCTCAGCATACACGCATGCCTAGGCAGACTCTGCTGTGTTTTGCCTCTGTGCACTCTGGTATAATAGAAGGGTATCTCTTATCAGAGAGAATTCCCAACAATTAGAACCCGGAATGAACTCTTTTCTTGCATCATTTACTTTACATATGTATGGGGACCATTTAATTCTTTCCATTGATTGATTGATTGATTGATTGATTTCTATACTGCCCTTTCAAAAATGGCTCAGGGCGGTTTACACAGAGAAATAATAAATAAATAAGATGGATCTCTGCCCTCAAAGGGCTCACAATCTAAAAGAAACATAAGACAGACACCAGCAACAGTCACTGGAGGTACTGTGCTGGGGGTGCATAGGGCCAGTTACTCTCCCCCTGCTAAATAAAGAGAATCACCATGGTAAAAGGTGCCTCTTTGCCCAGTTAGCAGGGGTTAGCATTGATTGCATTTGCTTAAGACATTTATGTCTACTGTTTACATATATTATCATCCTTTAGTATGATTTTAAAACATCTGGAAGCTCTTCTCATGATGCGTGAGAAGAGCTTCTGTCAGGCTTGGGGAGAGAGTGGGCTTAGCCTGCTTTCCCCACAGACAATCAAAAGGCAGCCCTGGGGTGGCCGGATCAGCTGCCCACATCAGCGGCTCCATCATGGAGCCAGCAGGGGCTGCAGGGATCAGGGGCCGCATGGAAGTCCCTGGATGCTCCACGCAAGTGCACGGGGCGTGCTGCAGAGACCCCCAAGCCAGGAGGCTGGCTGCAGCCTCCTGGTCGGGTGTCTACTCATGTGTCGCCACATGCCGCAGTGACACATGAGCAAAGAAATTAAGTTAACAGAGTGCTTGCTCCATTAACCTCATTTAAGGGGAGGGTGCTCTAGGCAGGCTAGCTATCTTGGGAGCACCGGGCTCACCTGCGAGCCCGGTGGTTCCCACAATTGACGGGCAGTTGGCCCGCTTTCCGTCGATCATGGGAATAGCCTCATGGTGTATTTTTTCTCCTCCTTTGAATTTATAGTGGTTTCTTCATAGTCCCTCTCACAGTGGGTCCTCATTTTGGGGGGTTTCTTTTAATAGCATTGTTTAAAACTAATATCCTTCTAGTTGTATACTGATTTTTAAAAGTTATCACCTGCTTTTTCTTCTGGCTGCAAATGCATTCTCTTACACAACATTGAAAAGTTGCATTCCTTACTACTCAGCAAAATACTGAGAGAAAGCTCATGATGGCTGCTTGTTCCAGCGATCATTATATGAGGGCATCTCTGAACAGATGGGCAAACTTCTTGCAAGGGAAGCTGAGAATCTTATTGTTAAGCATAAGGAAACAGAAGGAAAATAGGTCCTAGTTCCAGTAGTATCCCGGTCAGCTTTCCAATTATGATTGTAAAGAGGTTGCCTTTAGACATGCCCACAGTACATTTTCTAGTAGCGGATGCTTTTCTAGTAGTGTATCCCATGAGACTTTAGCTGAATGATTGGCAAGATCCATTGCACATGGGCAAGATCCATTGTGTCCATCTTTCCCACAGAGTCAGTACCACCAGGACACTGAATGCTAATTCCATATGAGATCTGACAGAAGGACACAGTGCCACAGAGACCATCACATTTTCACAGCAAAGAATCAGTCTAATCATATTTATATAGCAACTTTGACTGCATATAATTTCCCGCTTCCTGGAAACACATAACATGTTTAGAATAAGGGAACAAATGTTCCTTTGGTGTAAGTAACACTCACATGTTTAGAAGTTGAAACTGGTGTGCTGTCTTACAGCCTTGACCAAATGCTACAGCAAGGTTTCCTAGTATTTTGGCACAATAGGATAGTAAACTAGATTAGTTAAAGCATCTATGTTTACTACATGAGCTGATCTACGACTATCCGAGGCCAGGAAGCCTGGCACCTTGCTTAGATCTGCCTGTGTTCCATGTCCAGAATCCTCTGTTTGATGGCTCTTTTTGCCTTGTCCCAGCCCACAGCAAGCAGGAGGGGTGGGGAGAAGCCCAGATGTGCCACTTTGTTGTAGACTGCCCATTTCAAAGCAGATTGGAAATTGTCCTGTAGGGTTAGTGGGGCCAGGTCCTGTGGTCAAAGGGCTAATTTGAGCCAGTGGTTGAGAGCTGTCATCCAAACCTTAACCTCAATTTTTCTTATGCCAGATTCTAATTGTAGAGTGGCACTGGAGACACAGCAAGGCACTTGCAAGGTTGCTCTCAGGAATTTAGGCTGGACACTTTCCAGCATTGCAAGATTGGCTGGGGGTTCTGGGTGGGCACCATATAGTAATTGTGCCAGCAGCTTGGCTTCATATAGTGTGAGTGCTGCAGGTATATAATGGCCACCTCTAGACCGAAGGAACCTCAAGATGGCAGTGGACCTCTTCTGTGCCCTAGGGCAATGTGATCACAATGGGCCCTTCTTGAGCCAGAGGCATGGAAGACCACCCCCAGGTTATGTAAAGCAGGTGTTAGCTACGTTCTGAGAATAAGAAATACCATTCAGGTTTCCTTCATTCATCTTCACTTAACATCTATATATATATTTCTCCTGGGTGTGCCCAGGAGAAATGCGTCCCGGCAGCCCAGCTGATTGGCTGGGCTGCAGGGGCGCCTGATTGGTTCTGGCGGCACAACCCAGGAGAACCAGCGGGCCAGGAGTGTGGGCGGCCATGGTGGCCGCGGAGCCGAGGTGGCAGGCCCGGCCGGGCGAGGCGGCAGCGGGCCCGGCCTGGCCGCGGAGGCAAGGCAGCGGGCCATGCGGCAGCGGTGGGCCCGGCCCAGCTGCGGGGAGGCCAGAGGCGGTGGCAGCGGGCCCGGCCGCGGGGAGGCCAGAGGCGGTGGCGGCGGGCCCGGCCGCGGGGAGGCCAGAGGCGGCGGCGGCGGGCCTGGCCGCGGGGAGGCCAGAGGCGGCGGTGGGCCCGGCCTGGCCTGGCCGTGGGGAGGCCAGAGGCGGCGGCGGCGGGCCCGCTTGAGGCACAGATGCTCTGTGCCTGGGCCCACTAGTACTGTATATTATGTGTATTTTGCTCATTTAGTAGGTAAAAATTGTAACCTTTTCATTTCTTTTTGGGAAGAAGTATAAAAGAGAGATTCTTCTGGTTTGTGAATTACAGATTAACAGACAGGAAGTTTAGATTTTTCTAACAAAGTTTTTTTTTGTTCTTAGCCAATTGTAAATTGTATATTTTAAGATCATTCTTTGGAACACAGTGGCACTTCAGCATTAATGCACATATTTACCTGCGACCTAATAAACCCTGTTAACACACTGCTTTTATTATTACAGATAAGCTTAGTATGTCCTTGAAGTTGTAAATACAGATGAGGAACACAAATCTACCCATTTAAGTGTTATTTGCAGGACTAAAAATCAACAGGGAGGTTTTACATGACTTTAATGAATAATCTGTTCATAATGTGTGCAAAAAGAAAATAAGCTTTGGATATTAGGAAGTTATTCTCACGATTGCAGAAAAATGGGCTAGCCTCTGCTAGCCCGATTTTCTGCAATAGTGAGAACCACCAGGCTTGGCTGCGAGCCCGGTGGTTCTAGAAAGCGTAGCCCGCTCAAGTACTCCTCCCCTAAACCCGGGTTTGCAGAGCGAGCACCCCATAAACCCGGTTTTTTAAATCATGAGTAGCTGCAACATGGCTCCGCGCTGTGACTACTCATGAGGAGACCCCCAGAGAGGAGGCGAAAAGCCACCTCCTGGCTCTGGGGGTCTCGCACAGGGTGCGTCCCCCAGCCCCTGCCGGCTCCATCACAGAGCCAGCAATCGTGTAGGCAGCCGATCTCTACATAGGGAGTAATGGGTTGGTTCAAGTCCCCATTATACCCTATGTAGAACCTTTTACAACTGGTTCAAACTGGGTTTGAATTCAAACTGAACCGGCCGGGGGGATCAGAGCAAAACCAAGACCAAAACCAGACCTACCCACGCTGGTTCGAAGCTGGTTCAAATTCGAACCAAACAGGCCAAGCTAGTTTTGTGCACATCCCTAGCTATAACATAGCAAGGTTGTTCTTGTGAACACTTACCTGGGTGGTGTGGATGCAAAAAATGGCCACCGCACATGCGCAAATGGCCTCTGCAAGGCCCTGGGCCATGCCAGGCCTCACAGAGGCCATTTCTGCATGTGTGGTGGTGGACAAAATGGCCACCACTCCAATATACAGAGGCTTTAACAGGCCCCAAAAAGCAGCCGAACGGGCCGCAGTGGTGATGACCAAGGCTGGTGGGGGGAGGAGAACCTCCCCCCCACGGCCTAGAAGAAGGCTCCCAAAAGGGCTAAAGATAATAACAAATAATTTTTTTTTTTTAAAAAAAAAATGTGAACCCTCTGAACCATCGGGGGTGGGGAGGGTTCAGTTCTAGGTCGGACTGAACGGGGGAATTTCGACCCTGGAACATTGAACCGAAACTGTTTGATGGCAAACCGAACCCAGTTGAACTGTTCGCACATCCCTACCCAGCTTGTCCTCCCTTCCCTCCCCCTCTTTTCCTTTCCTTTCCTTCACACCCCCGCCCCCGCCCAGCAGTGGCACAGTCTCCCTGCCACCACTTGGAGGGTCCCCCTGGCGCTCCTCCCCGCAGCAACACACACTGTGCCGGCAGCCTGTGCAGATGCTGCTGCTGGCAGAGGCCCCCTCACTCAGTACATGGACATTTGGAGGCCCCACCCCACCAGGCATCACACCACCAGGCCAGGCCAACCATCAACAGAGGCACATGATGGCTGGCTCACCGCCATTTCAGTTGTGATGCTGGCTGGCCGGACGGGCATGCCATGGTAGAGACCCCTGGGGAAACATTCAGAGCCCCCCCCATGGCAGAGGAATGGACCTGGGCCCCAAGGTCTGGTCCGAAGTGCACCCCTGCTTGCAGTCCAAGACAATTCAGTCCAGGAGAAGATTTGCCACTTAATGTTGCTGAAGATACAAATTGGCCCTGAAATGGTGGCATTCAATAGCCATGAGACTCCTTATTGGTCCTCTCATGGCTGTGCCTGTTGTTAGGCAGAGATGTGGCCTGCCTCAGCTAACAGATATATATATATTTAAAAGCAACTTTTCAATTAATTAAATTAGGTTATTGACAAATTGCTTTCCTCTAATGTTGCCTCTAAATGCTACCTGCTCTACTGTGGGGGGTCGGGGCATTTTTATTTCCTGCCTCAGGCCCCAAAATTGGGTAATTTGAATGTATCCTATCTCTATCTTCTAATTCTTGTTGATAGATCCATTCACTTGGATATAACCAAATAACTGGAGTAATAGTACCCACTGAGGTTAACTCCCAGAGCATTGTTGGAGAAGAATGGCAGATCAGTACCCAAATAGCAAAGCAAAAGCAGTTTGGTGAGAAATCAGCAAAGCAAGAGGTCTTGAGACAGTCCTCTAGTACTGAAGAATTTCAAGGATTTATTTAAACAAAAGGTTACAAACAAATGTGGAAAAGCCTGCAGCTTAATTTCAGCTGTAACTCATGGCTGAAGAGAGAGACCAAAACAAACAGCCATCTCTGGAGAGACAAGATGGAGACTAACACTGGAAGAACAAAGAGGGGGAGGAGTCCAGCACTTCTATCCATGACCTAACCCACCCATGCCCAGTGGTCACTATGAGACAGTGCAGCTGAGAGCTGATGCTGTCAGGGTCCTAGCTCCAACAATCATAATCTGATCAGGCAGGTTAGAAAGTCATCCAGAGCAGTTCAGAGTGTAACCAGCTTGTAGGGTTATACAGAAAGTAGGGATGTGCCCGAAACATTTTGTAGGCCATTATAGAAGTCTCTGAAACATTTTGGCCACTGGGGCCATTTTGGATTTCTGAGGTGGTAGGGGTGCTCCCTTAAGGGTGGGGGAGGGTGCACTTACCCCTCCCGCTGCATTTACCCTGTGGGCACTCTGTTGTATCAAAGCCTTTTGGGGCAGCAGCGTACCTCCCTGCCATCCCGTTGCCGTCCTTGGCCAGGAGTGGAGTGCGCACATGCGCCCATCTGCTGTGCACATGTGACGGGTTCATGCACGCCTGGTACTTCTGGCCACTTCTGGCCGAGGATGGTACCCTCCCCCACCCTTAAGGGAGCACCCCCACCGCCTCCAAAATGCGGAGGAGCGGTTCTGGGCACATCCTTAACAAAAAAAGTCTCTGAACTGTGACAGTGATTGAAGTCGATTAATTGCTTTCCTTCCTTTGCACACACTGATAACCATCAGAAATGATCAGACGCTTTTTCAACCTGACTAAAAATAGGCATATCTATCTTTATTAGCACAGATATTGGAAGTCTTGAGCTAATTACTTGTGAATCAGACAGAACCAGCACTATATTCAGGAAAGGTCTACCTAGGTTATCTTTTCAGATTTTTAGCAAGGAGAACTATTGATTGAACTCTACAAGCTACTCCCAAAAGAATCCTTGATGGCAGATGCATTTGTTCTTTGAATTTTAAAGCCAATCTTTTAAGTATGTCAAGAGGATAGTAAACCAACAAACCCACACAGGGTTAAATTCACCTTCTTTGCATTGTATGCTACAATAGGTTTCTGAAACCAATTAATAAAGAAGGCCTTTCATCAACTTTGAAAAACCCCTAGATTCACATCCATAATTTCAAAAGCTCTCAATGATGCAGCAGATTACTGAAGAATTAATTGAAATTCAGGTTACAGTTTGTGCTGATTCTGCAGACTATAAAGGACTCACTTTTTTCTTGGCTACTTTACCATAATCACAAAAGCAATGGAAGTGAAAATATAGAGGTCATGGAGCCATGTATTTTGAAAGTCACAAACGCTGTGGAGGGTTCAATAAAAGAACTCTTAACGTCTCAAGGATAGCTGACCGTTTTCTGTATAGAATCCCCATAATTAACTAAAAGATGAGAATTGCTGCAAAACACTTCCCATGGAAGTGGGAATTTGAAAATGAATAGAACTTTTGAGCAGATCTTGTTCCGTCCTCAAATTTGCAGCCTTTGTTTCTGTACTTTGTTTTCTGTACCAAAGTTGGAAGCCTTGAACGGTTCTGTTTCTGTATCCAAGTTTGTTTTGTGTTCCCAAAGCTTGCTTTCTGTCCGCTAGTTTGCAGCCTTGGACTGCTCCTGAGCTCAATGCGCCACCTACACTTTCAAATTGTTTACTATTTTCAGTCCTATGGCAGGATGTGTGTGTGTGTGTGGGTGGGGAGTGGGTGGGGAGAGATTCCTGCACCAGGAATATTTAAGCTTCAGGTGAAAGGGGGGGTAAAAAAGCTTGCATGGGTGGAAGAGAGCTCAGATATGTTTTAGCAGACTGAAATATGCAAGCTGACAGAAAATATTAGGGGTTTTTCCTACAGCAGTTCGGATGCTAAAATAGGCCTAGTGTCGTGTATGAAATGACAGAATTGTCTTTGCCAATAGGTAATCAGCGCTTTGTTGTCTCCAGAGCATTGTTTCTACTTTTAACCCTGTACAGTTTCTTTAAGGAAGAAGAAGAAGAAGAAGAAGAAGAAGAAGAAGAAGAAGAAGAAGAAGAAGAAGAAGAAGAAGAAGAAGAAGAAGAAGAAGAAGAAAGAACTTCACTCTTGGGACATCAGTTCATACATTCCTACTGGCAAAGGCAATCCAAATCTGTCACTGTGGGTCTGTATTAATGTGATTATCAAATTCTTTATTTCCAGTGGGGCAAAATATAAAGCTTCAGTCTTACATACTTGCTGTATTGCGAAGCCTTCTTGATTTCTTGTTTCCAAATTGTTACTATCCAACCAGAATGAATCATTGGGTTTTAACAGTAATGTGTTTACTGCCACATCTTTGCTCTTCAGAAGGGATACACACCTACCTTAGAGCAGCTTCCCACATTATCCTTTTTTAAGTTACAAAAGAACTCCTACAAGTAATTCCCACACCTTAAAATATAATTCAGGAAGTAAACTGCTGTTCTGTAGCAATTTGCTTTAGACACAATTATAGTTATAGCTTGGAAATATTTATGCTCTTATCTTTAAATGTAGGAAATGCAGGAAAATGTAGGAATATCTTACTAGACAACTGAGATACATTATGAAAACACCCAGGTCCCAGTTACTTTGACACATTTTCTAGTTCACCCAGCACATCCTCTTCTTGCCAACTCAATTATGGCAACTATTCATTCTTTATAGGGGCTGGTACTGCGTGGGCTCAGGACTCTATCAGGTTCGTGAAGGATAGCACTTGAGAAGCTAACAGGCCATGAATGATGAAATGGAACATTTGTCACAAAGTAAGCCTCTTGTCTCTTATTGTCATTCAGTACAAGAGCAAATGGCTGACATTTGCTTATGATTTAGCCTTCATAATCTGTTCTAATAAAAATGTATCCAAATCAAGGCAAAAGGAAAGGTTAAGAAACATTCACTCCATTTGCTCGAAACATGAAATCAGAGTGGAAGGGGCCAGAAGTTGCCAAACCTGAACATCCAAATGCAGGGACACCCTACTGAAACTCTGGTTCTGCAAAGAGAGCAACCTGAGGTTTCCCTCTCCAAACTCCAGTTTGAACCCTTGGGTTGTACTGAGTTTCACAGCTCCAACCCAAGGTTAGCCACAGCCCGTGTTATATGCAAATGTGGAACTGCAGGCTCGGCTGTCTGGAACAGGAGTTGAGGGGGAAAGCTCATCCCTTTCTTAGGCTGTGCTTGGCTGTGCGGGCTGTCCTTCATGCAAGAAGGAAGCCTGCACAACCACTTCCTCCTCCTTTCTGCAGTCTCCCTGCTCTCTGTTTCTCCTGAATTCACACAGGAGAGCAGGGTGGGTGGGAATGGGGAGAGCAGAACTGTGTCTCCATTGAACCAGTGGTTCTGTGTTACGTGCAAATGCAGCCTTTCATTTCCTTCAACAACTGCCTAGGCCTTCTGAGAGAGGCCTGATTCACACTTTTATTTAATCTATTTAATACATTTATATATCACCTTTTAAGAACAATGCTTCACAAGGTCAGCCACTCACAATAATAAAAAAGTAAAAACACAGCTACATAAACTACCAGAAAAGTGACAGAAATTACAAATATTAAGCCATAATTAAACCAAAGATGGAAACAAATTCAGTTAAGCCCCAGGTTTGTGCTAGTAGCTCTGAGTCCATCCCTGACAAAGCCATACCAGCACTTTATCCGATCAAAGGCCCTAATACTGGACCTGAGAGCATCAGAGCTGGGGCCTCCTGAAACCCCTTTAGAGCTTGAACTCATTGAAGCACTACCCTTGGAACTTGTGCCCCATGAAGAGCAGGCCTCTCCCACTTCATTGCACATCAGCACTAACAAAAGGCTAGGCAGAATTGGGTAGAAAAGAAAGGATGTTACACTGCAGGCCTGCTTTATGGAACCCTTTAAGGCTTCCATATTCCAAACAGGGAGCCAGAACCCATGAGGAGTAGTCTGAGCTCTGAATCACCAAAGAGCGCCATCTGTCTCTGACTGCTGTTGGATCAACTCATCCCATGGAGCTATCCTTGGTACTGTAACCTGCCTGGCCTTATCTCACCTCACCTCCTTCTGGATACATGGGCTCTTCTTTATGAAATGGGACAGGGCAACAATATTGGTGGGGCATGCACAAGGATCCAATAGATGATTACCATAAGGAGTAGGCAGGTTCATATGGGCACTTCTGCAGGTACTTTGAGATGATAACCAGCACATGACTCAGACAAGAATTGGAAGGCAGCACTTTTACTACAGTACTGTTGTTACATGGTCCAGTGGCATACTGTAGCCTCACCAAACACTGGCTACTGCGATCTGCACTAGCTGAAGTTTCTAAACACTTTTCAAGGGCAGCCACACGTACAGCATGTGACAGCAGTTCAATATAAAAGTGACCAAAGCATCGGTTGCCATGGCCAAGTCTGCCTTCTCAATAAATGGGTGCAGTTGGTGTAACAACTTGAACTGGACAAACATCCCTCACCTTTGGCATCCAGAGTCAAATTTGGGTAAAGGAGCATGTGCGCGCGCGCGCACACACACACACACACACACACACACACACACACACACACACCACTGTGAACCTGAGTTTTCAGAGGAAGTGCTACCCCATCCAACATTGGTTGCAACCCCATATGCTGGTTAGCATTCTTCTTGGTCAGGAGCCCTTCTGTCTTCTTCGGATTAAGTTCCATTGTGCTGGCCCATATTTAGACCACCCAGAAATTATCCATTACAGTGGGCAGTGCAAGCTTTTTCATAGGCATCCTTAAGTCCAGTAATTGAGCTGCCCCTTTGACCTCTTTCACTACATTCTCGCCCTCGCTCCCCCATTCAGTCAACCATCTCTCCTGTTGTTTTCATCAGCCAGGAATGGCAAGGGTTAAGCATTGTCAACCTCAACTTCTGAAAGTCTTTCTCCAAATCCTAAGGCTGTAACCGTTCAAAGGCATATCACAAAAAAGGACAGAAAGTCACAATGGGCAGCTCAACAATATTAAACATATTAAAATGTGCAGCGGAGATTGGAGTTGCTACAAGCAATTTTACTGGTGAACTGTCTTGCCAATTGCTCACTGTGAGAAGAACTAGGATTCTTTGGCTTGAGGATTCCTTAACCGACTTGGTTGCTTCTATCTAGAAGGGAGATTGTTGGAAGTGGACTAGTTAATATTATAAATGCATTGCTGAAGGAGAGTAGTGTGCCTCCATGTTTGAAGGAGGCAATGGTTAGACATTTCTTAAGAAGCCTCCCCTGGACCCCTTAGTGATAGATAGTTATAGGCCAGTCTCCAGTCCCCTTGGTTTTGGCAAGGTGATTGAGAGGCCAACCAACTCCAGGTGGTTTTGGAAGAAACTGATTATCTAGACCCATTTCAAACTGGCTTTAGAGCTGGCTATGGAGTGAGACAGCCCTGGTTGGCCTGATGGATGACCTTTACCAGGCAATCAACAGAGGGAGTGTGACTCTGCTAGTTCTTCTGGATCTCTCGGCTGCGTTTGATACCATCGACCATGGTATCCTTCTGGATCGCCTGGGGGAGTTGGGGATAGAGGACACTGCTTCGCAGTGGTTCCGCTCCTATCTCTCAGGTAGATTCCAGATGGTGGAGCTTGGTGATAGTTGCTCCTCAAAACAGGAGCTGATGGGTGAACTCTGGACTGACCATGCCAGAGGGGCATGCTCTGGCTGGAAGGCTGAGGGCCGGGGTTGTCAACAGGCTGGTCGATGAGAGGGGTGACAGGGAGGAGGATGTCCTGGCTTGTCTCTGTGACCCAACCATCAAGGGCAATGTCATTTGCGCCAGTGACTTGCCCAGGTGGAGGGACCTCCTGGTCGATAGAGTTAGGGAAGAGGAGGTCACTAGGACTGGCAGAGATGAGATGGGTGGTGATGGTGCACCCCCGCATGTGTGCAACCCTCACCCAGCAGCAGCAGTGCGGGCAACCCTTCAGCTCCCACCCCTTCTTCTTCCCAGTCCGGCTGTGCAGCATCCTAGGCAGCAGCACCAACGCAACAGGCAATTCCTCCCACTAAATCATCCTAGTGGTTTAAGCAGGTGTGCCTTGGCACCTTGCCCAGTTTGTGGGAGGCTCGGCCTACCAGGCCCACCAGTGCTGCACAGTGCATTGCTCGGTACTTGGAGGAGCCTGTGGGAAAAGACCCTGAGATGGACAGTGCACAGTTCTGGGCAACTCACTGCCAAGTCTGGCTGGACCTGTTGGTGGTTGCTGCACACCTTCTCTCCTGCCTGCCAACCAGCATCCAGAGAGAGTGGGTGTTTTCACATGCTGGCAATGTGGTAACACCCACTTGGTCCTGGTTTGACCCTGGCTTGGTTGAGCAGCTGCTTTTCCTCAAAGTTAACCTCCCCCTGCTGGGCTACCCCAAGCTGGAGGTTGAGCTGGGCGAGTGATTGGCCCGTGGTTGACCCATAGTGCTGGTCACCTGCCCAGCAGCAGCAACTTTCTCTCATCTATACCCTCCCCCCTTCATCCTTCAGCTGTGCCAAGTCGCAGCGTGCTGACTAGTGCTGTGACTTGGCAACTGGATACACCCCCACCACTGATGTAACCTGATGCTGAACTAGCCCCTGGCTCCACCTGACCACAGCACCCGGGGGGGGGCACACACCCAGACACTAGGTGGTTTGTGCTAGTGTGGCACTGTGTAGATGATGTGTAAATATTTTGATGTGTGTTGTGTTGCTTGTTGTTGTACATAGTTGACTTGTGGGGAGAGGGCAGCGGGACTGTATGGGTGTGCACAAAACTGGCTGGCCCCCAACATGGCCAACATGGCCACCGGGCCATCGGATGAAGGCCGAAAACTGGCCAAATCGTGCCCGAAATGGGCGAGAGGGTGATTTAGAAGGCCTGTGGGGGGAGGGGAAACGTCCACAGACACACACACACACACCTCGTCCAGGAACACCCCCCAGGGGAGTAGAAGGTTTAACAAAAGTTGTTTTTTAAAACATTTGTGGTCCTCGGACCCCTGAACTTCGGGGGAGGTTTGGTCTGGGACCGGACCGAATGGGGGGGGGTTGGTTCAAGGTTCAAACCATCGAACCCCCAAACCAAAACCTCGAACCTTGAACCCCAGAACCTGTTTGCACATCCCTATGAGACTGCCAAAATGTATATTTGTAAATATTTCAGTGTTTGTAAATATGTGCTTGTGTAGATAGCAGTGTTGTGTGTGCATATGTGAGCATGAGTGTGTGTGCACATACAGGTTTCTTCTGCTCTGTGTGTGTGTGTGGTGGATGTTGTCAACAGTAGAGGGTTTTCCATTCCTTTCTGTAGATAGTGTTTTTGGTCTGGTTTGTGTCGATAGATATTTGTTGGTGGTGTAAATATTACTGAATAGCTGCTGTATAGATGGGTTTGTATATATACTTGTGTATATTTGTATTTGTGAATTGTTTTTATTAAGTGTCCCCCCTTTTACCTCTTCTTTGGTTCTGCTGACATGCACGCACACACACGCACACACCAGACATGCATGCACTGGCCATGATGAGTAAGTGGTCTCCCTCCACAACACATCGTGTTATCTCTGAGCCAGACTTTCCTATCCCTTTAATTTTTTTCCAGATCTCCCTCCTCTTCCCTCTCGTTTGGTTCTGCTGACACACACACACAACACAGACACCAGACACGCCATGATGAGTCTCCCGCCACACCATGTCGTGTGTGGCCTCCACTGACCTGCCTCTGAGCTGGACTTTCCTATCCCTTTAATTTTTTCAGGGCCGCCCCTAGCAGCATACACAAGCACACACCAAACACAAATGTACATGTATGCTGCTGGTGCCACCACATGCCTGGGGCCCTGTGTGGCCTCCAGCAAAGATGTGGTGGAGCAGACACTCTGAGGCATTGCTTTCCTCACAGGCAAAATGCATGCATTGCACACGAAGAGAAGAGCAGAAGTACCAGGTGTGAGTTACTTTAAGTTCTCCTTCAGTGTGTTGGTGTGTTTTTGCCTCGCCCCTCTTTCTTTGCAGTTTGCGTGCTGGGTTGTTTTCACTGCCTTGTGCCATCTAGTTCGGTCTTCTTGGTTTGTGGCTGTTGTTGTGTAGTCTGTGCTATTGTTTGGCTTGGTCCCCTTGGCTTTGCAGTCATGTGGGCACAGCAGCAGGACTGTTTCTGTGGTGGGTTTTTTTTGTTTCCGTTGTCTACTTAGTTGTGTCACTGTGTGTTGATATGGTGGCCTGCTGGGGCAAAAAACTGGGGTGGTTGGTGGGCAAGTCTGTCTCTATCAGAGTAGCTTCTCTGGTCCGCATATATATGTGTATTGAGATATCTTGATAGGAATTAATTGAGAGAACTCATGAGGCCACCAAAAATCCAATTTGTGCTTGGATTTGCTGTGTATTAATTCTCTCAATAAATCCCTATCAAGATCTCTCCATACACATAGAGATAGACCTGTTAAAAGGAGAGTAACTGAAAAAATTCCTAGGGGGGGAACCATGAACCTCACCGGCTTGGTGATGCTTGGGGGAATTGTGGTACAACCCACCATGCCCCCAGACCCACTTTGGGGTGCCCTGGCAACCACCAAACGGGGGAGTGGAGCTGCCTCAAATCCCCATTATTCACTATGGGAGAAATGCAAACATTGGAAAAATCTTCAAAAATTCATTAAATATCACAGAAGTGTTTTGGGGTTTAGTGGGTGGTAAGCACCCCTGGGTGCCTACCACCTACCCCATTATTGTGCCCCTAGGTGCTCTACATAGGGAATAATGGGCCAGTTCAAGTCCTCATTATACCCTATGTAGAACCTTTTAGAACTGGCTCAAACTGGGTTTGAATTTGAACCAAACCTGGGGGGCATATGAGCAAAACCAAAAGTAAGCCTACCCATCCTGGTTCGAAGCTCATTCGAATTCAGGCCAAGCCGGTTTTGTGCACAACCCTAGTTGCTGCTTGTAACTGGACTGAGAAGGAAGGCAGGCAGGCATGCCGATGACCCACACAAGTCATGCCCCTGTGAACCCCTCAGCCAGCAGGCTGCAGGGGAAACCCTTGTGCCTCATTTGAACTGAGGCTGGGACAAAGGAGCCGTGCCCCTAAAGGGACAGGGGCAAGCTGCCACATTCTAAATGTGTTCATTTTTGAAAGCCCATAGTAGCTACTATATTCTGCACTAGAAAAGACACCCTATACTCAAGACCATATCAAACGGGAGTCTCTCTGCGTATGATGCCTCATTTACCAGTATTATATGTTCAAAGCAACTAATATGCTCATAAAAGTTGAGAGCAACTTTTATAGCAGTCATGTGGTAGAAAAAGATACCATTGCATCTTTATCTGCACTTCTTTTCCTAGGTCATTCCCTTCAGTGCACTTCTCAGCACTTAAGGTTCAGAACTCTAGGACAGATGGTGTCTTCCAAAGAGCAGAGCAATTTACTTGGAGAGTTACTTATATAAGGAAAACCTGTGCTTCGTCTTTTCTTTTTCAGTTGCTTATTTATATTCCCCAAAGGCCTTCAAGAAAATAGGTGGAAGAATCATTGCTTGTAGGGAAAAGTGGTGAAAATGAAGAGGCAGCCAACTTCAAGCAGTATTCAAACTTGGAAATGGACAAGGTGTGTGGCAGGGGTAAGTGCACACTGTTTTACTTTCTAACAATTTAAGCTCTCATTAATTATTTGTTTGCCACACACTTTCATAGCAGTCTAAGTTCTCTTTTAAGCATGTGCATGATGCCTCATCTAGGAGCCAGTTGCCTTTAGCTTGCTTGCTAGCAATAAAGGTCTGCTACTTTTACTTTCTTTCTTTTTTAACACGAACCTTGCTAAGGTCAGCCTATATTTCCTGTCCCAGTATAGGTTATTTGAATCTTTTCTAAGGGCCTTTTTCACAAGAGGCCACCATATTGACAAGCTGTCAAAGGAGGGGTGCTCACCATGCTTTTCTCAATTGAAGTATTGATTTAGGTGCCCTAATAACAATGAAACAGCATCCTAATAATAATTCCAAAAACATTAGGTCACAGGGTCCTGTTCTGTGAAAATATGTGAGACTTAAAGCTGTAAATCTGAGAGGGGTGAGATCACATTCATATTTGATATAGTAAAGGCAAAGGCCCTTGTGAGCATTTATCGCATCCAAGTTAAGGACATTCTTGGACAACATTTTAAAAGTATAGCACTGAGAAATTTTGCTACTTCTACCTTTTTTCCTTATTTTCCCCCCAGGGCTACCAATACAGTGCCATTTGTATGCTGCTTTTCTTCCAGAAACCTCAAGCATCACAACCTTGTGATATGGTTTTATGAAAGTTGTAATATATAAACTAAAAATTTTTTGTGAGATTATTCCATGTTTATAGTCACAACTCAGTGAAGTACTGTAACTTACATTGCAAATAATTTATTTATGGTCACCTAGTGAGCTTCAAAATGGAATGTGGATTTCGACCTTAGTCTTAAGCGGGTATTTTCAACACACTAGAGCAGTGGTTCCCAAACTCCCATCAGCCCCAGGTACAATTTATTGTGGCTGGCGATGATGGGAGCTGTAGTTCAGCAACACTTGGAGGCTCCCAATTTGGGAACCACTGCACTAGAGGCTTGTTGACACAAGCATTTGAATGTAGGTTTAATGTGCGTTACCAACATAAGCATGATTGTGTGAACCCATGCCAAGATGGTTTATGGCCCAAGATTCCCACCTTGGCATGAGTTCATGCTTATGCTGGTAACCCACATTAAACCTGCATTCAAAAAATTCTGTGAACAGGTATTATTATTCTAATTAGGGTAGGAGATGCATCCTACCCAAGTTCAAGGGCTGTGTATACTCATGTTTTCCAACTGTATGTGACTAAAAAAAAACCAGAAGGTAGAAGTGAGAGGAAGTGATCATTTGCTAAGCAGCAGCTGGGTCAGAGGGCTTTTCATCTTACCTCATTAAAGAGCTGGGTACAGCTTCTGGGTAGGATGGAGCTCTTCAACCCAGCTGCAGTTTAGCAGATAGTAGGTGTGTTCACACAATAGATTGAATTTAGGTTTAATGTAGGTTGCCAATACTAGTATGATTGTGTGAACCCATGCCAAGGCGGGAATCTCAGGCCATGAACCACTTTGGCATGGGTTCACACAATCTTATTTATTTTTATTTTTTAAAGATATAAACAAAGAGAAATAAGAAACAGAAAAAAACAAAATAATCAAACCCAGCAATTACAAAGATTCTCAATATAGTCTATTTATTTCAACCTAAATTTCTTAAGCCAACATCTCTCTCCACCGCACTCTACACATTACTGAGTACAGAACTGAAACAACAATGATATTCTTGCTGTCTGCATTAATTTCCTCTACAAAGAAAAGCCATACCTCAGATGGGGTACCAATCCCTGTGATATATTATATTGAATAAATGGTTTCCACACTTGAAAGAAAAAATCCTCAGATTTATTTTTAATATATGCAGTTATTTTGGCCATTGATGCATATTCCCAAAGTGTGAGATGCCAGTCCTCTAAAGTCAGAATCAAATTTGTTTTCCAACAGGAAGCATAAAGGATTCTTGCCATCGTTACCATTCATAAGGAAAGTACAGTATGTTTTGCAGGAATATGTGGTTTAGTAAAATTTAACATGAAAAGGGAAGTTTATATGCAAAAATAATGGGAGAAAAGGGAAGTTTATATGCAAAATTTGCTGCATCTTGGAATGTATTGTTTCCCAAAAATTTTGAGCTTTTTTACAGGTCCACCTGACCACATATGGTAGAAAGTACCTGTCTGTTCCATACATTTCCAGCAATGTCCAGGATAGTTATTGTCCATCTTTGAAATCATTGCTGGAGTAATATACCAACGCAGGTACATTTTATAGCAATTTTTCCTTAGAGTACTATTCACTGTAAATTTTATATTCACCTTCCATTAAAATTCCCACTGTTGCACATCAATTGTTCTGTTAAGTTCTGCATCCATTTTGCCATACAGTCCTTCACCTGTTCAGATTCGGAGTCATACTTCAATAGAAGTTTGTATATAAGGCCTAGCATGTGTTCTGAGTTCTTTGTTATTAAAATTTCAAATTCTGTCAAATCTCTTAATTTACCACCTTGTTTCCGTACTTCTTCCTGAATTGTGCTGTTAATCTGTAAGTATAGTGACCAGGAAGGAGTTTCTTTCCACTCTTGATTTAAACATTGAAAAGATTTCATTTTTTATTTTCCCGCCATAAGACTCTGCAAATTGTATACTCTCTCGATCACTCTAGGTTTTTTATTTGCCCAAATAAAAGAGTTGATCTGTCTTTGACACATTTATACACTCATTTGATTTATACACCACTCTTCCAAAAATGACTCAGGGCAGTTTACATTAAAAAAACCCCAAAACAAACAATTAAAATAAAAACTAAATTAAATGATTAAAATCATTTAAACATTAAATCATTAACATTGAAATCATTTAAAACCAACTTTAAAAATTTAAAACCATTGTTATTCACAAAATGCATGTTACTTTTTCAAATGTGTTTTGATAATCAATGACATTTCTGTTCTCTCGGTACCAGCAAAACCTTGTATTTAAAGAATTTTCTAGGACGGAACATCTTATGATCATTAGTCCAAAGGGGGGCGGGATAAACTACTTCCTATCTGGTTACTTAACCATGTGAGGCTTCATCAGAGACCTCAGAGAACAGATTGACAAGAGGATTATAGATAAAAATAATCAGTTAGTTCAGTCATTAGTATTGTTGTCCATTAGTGATGGGCAAGTTTAATTGTGCTCAGTTTAGAATGGGTTTATTCAGTTTGAAAGAAGCCTTTTTAGAGCTGATCTGAAATGCCTTTCCCATTGTGTCCACCTAACTCTCAGATAACAATTTTGGCAATTTTTCAGGGCTGCCTGAGACATTTCTCACCCCATTGGCAGTTGTCACTCTTCCTCATTGGAATAACACAATGAGACTGTTCTCACAAGCAGCCAAGACCAGGCTAAGGCAGCTAAGCCTGGGCTTGGCTGCCCATGGGAACCACCAGGAGCCGACTGGCTCCCTGTAGCACCTCAGCGGCAAAACAAGCTAAGACGCTGGGCTCTTAAATGAGGTTAAAGGAGTGAGCACTCCTTTAATCCCATTTACCTGATCATGTGTTTAGCACCAGCTGCTTTTAGCCAGTACTGAAGCACAGATAGGCTCCCGCCCATCACTGGGGATATCTCCACAATGCACCTCACACTTGCATGGTGCATTGTGGGATTTCTGGGGCCCGGCATGATGCGTCTCAACCTCCACACCTCTGCACTGCCCATGGCAGCCACGGACTGTCTGGACGTGTGATCTGTGCACCCAGACCTCCCACCTGGATTGTCTGTGGGAAAGGCAAGCTTCTGCTTCCTTTTCCACCACCCACTCTCAAGCCATCTCATGTGATCCAGAGAAAGGGCTCTATGGCTGGCTTCACATGTCACAGAAAGCTAGTGGCTCAGTTGAACCAACAGTTCCCACAGCATTCATGAGAGCCCAGGTTTTGGTGTTGGGACAGCTATGCCAACATTGGGCATGTCATCTGAATCCCCCTATATCAGTATATCCTACCCTGCTTGTGGTTCTGAACCTAACATGTGTAACCTAGATTTGAATTCACTTTGAATTCACTCAAGTCAGGCTCCCACACACATGCTGGGAACTGGTGGTTTGGCCAAGCTGCTGCTTCTAAGAATAAATTTGATCATTTCTCATTTTAAGCTTGGCCCATTCTAAACACGTATCCTCAGCTGATCATCCACCCCGATCCATTAATGAGTCCCATCCAATTGCCCTTTTCCCTTTCCTTTCACTGTAGTGACCGTGTGACAAGCAAGGCTGCTGTTACATCCTTGAGTGAGTCATGAATGTATCTGGAAGTAGGGACCCTTAAGTTGGATTCAGAATCCCTGAAAAATTACATTCCCAGGGATCTTGAGAATCCACAGTGCTAGTACTGCAGCCTAATGTATGCCAAAGAGCCCTTCTCATTGCTGCTACTAGGTTATTTTCAGAGGGAAAGGAGAGAGGGCAGCTGTAGCAGCAGAGACCAATGGTTCAAGGTCAAGGCAAAATTAATTACAAGCTGTGTCTCAGCCAGTCTCCCCAGTTCAAAACTTTGGCTGCATCACTAATTTCCAGATGTTTTAGAAGGAATACCAAATGGTCCTCCATCCCTCCATAGGTCTACAAAGTATCCTCACTAATACTTATGCATGTTATTAACTATACTCCCTGGCAAGCTTCACTTCTCAGCTCAGCTTACTGTAAGTGCTTCAACATCATTTAATGCTCCGTATTTAAGCCTTAATTCACACATTTATACTTAAAATGAGTTAAGTCAACATTATTACTAAGCCTAGGCAGTAAAGAATATCTGGTCTGGAGGTTCAAACCCTGTGATTTAATGAGCTCTGAAAATTTAGGCTTTCATTTTTAAGATGAAAATGTTTCATTTTTTTATCCCAAGGATAATAAAATAAAATAAAAGCAAATAAATTGGACATAGTAGTAGATGTCCCAGAAAATTTGAGTTGGATCTATAAAACAGAAGGTGTAAGTCATGAAAAAATAATTATACAAGGCCAAAGAACAACAGGCCTTCCAAAGAGAAGTAGCTTTTTAGAATAAGTAGGATATATTTCTAGCATATACTACTATAAGATAATGAAGGCAGTCCAAGTCTAGAGATTAAAAACAGGCACTTTGTAAGAAGACATGACAGCAGTCTTTTGTTTTACAAGCTTTTTGTCCTAAAAGACTTAAAAATAAAACCACAGATACAGCAGACAAACATCCCTTTGTACATCCCTATTTGCTCTCTACACTTTGCCACAAGACATTTTATAAGGTCCAAGCTAGACATAATGCAGGAGATCTCAAGGATTTTCCAAAGCATAAAGCAGCCATGGGGCAGGGATAGTTGAATTCGATAAAGTACCCAACATTGGTGGGAAGGGAGGAAATTAGTTCTTTCACACTGTTTCTCTGATCAGGATCTCACTAGTGCCCTATTCACAAGTTTTGCTCAATACAGTAAGTACAATCGTATACAATGTATGTACATACAGATCTATACATATGTACAATTATTCACATACTATGTTCAACAATTATTCACATACTATGTTGTACACTTGCTAATTGGGATGTGCAATTAGATTCAGGTACAAATTGATTTGTTCCTCAATCTGATTTGGGCGATTCTGAGACACAACAAATTGCCCCTGTGGTCCATTGGCTAGATTCGGGTCCAAATAGAATCGTGCAAGATTTGATATGAATCACTTCAAGATTCAGACTCCTCCTATCAATTTCCCCAGATTCCCAGCTTTCATTTAAAAAAAGAAAAGAAAAGCTCTTTGGTGTGTAAAGAATCCTTATAAGGATTCATTATGAGGAAATATTATTAGACACCAAAGAGTCTAAACACTTGAAAAAATTCCTAGAACATAAACTAGAACTTGCCTTGCAGGTGGGAAGGTGTTGTAGTTGGCACATGGCAGTTGACAGTTGGCACTGTCCAAAGAAAGTCAAAATGAATGGAAGAAATGAAGATGTGTAATGAATCCTCATAGGGATTCACCGAGGAAAAGTTATTATACACCAAAGAATCCAAACACTTGAAAAATACTGACATTTTGCTCCATAACTCCACTTCTGCAAGGGCTAGAACTTAGCTTAAAAAAAAAAGATTAAAGCTGGGGATCCATGTTAGGGTTAGCATAGGGCAACTTCAAATCCCCATTATTTCCTATGTCAGAAAAATACAAAATCAGTAAAAAGAATTAAAAAATCATTTTTAAAAATTAACCAAGTGCCCCACTGCCTTGAAATTTGGGTGGTAGGTAGCACCCATGGGGACCTACCCACCCTCCAGATATGGTGCCCCTTGGACCTTCATAAGTGGTCTGAATCGATCCAAATCTGAATCAAATCAAACACAAATCGAACCTGGGGTGGTTCGGGAGGACAGATACAGACACAAAACAAGTCAGGGGTGATTTGATACGGGCACAGATCAATTTTTTTAAAAACATGATTCATGCACATCCCTACTTGCTAACTGTATGCTACATTCAAGTCATGCACTCAGGTTTACTTTTAAAGTGAACACATGTATATAAACATTTGTATGCATATCCAACACAGTGTCTGTCTGAATGAATATATATATATATATATATATATATATATATATATATATATATATACACACACACACACACACACACACACACACACACACACACACACCCCTAATATAATACTAACCATACTAATACTAAAAATACTGGGCAACATCTGGACAAATCAATCATGACTGAGCACCACTGAAATCAGTGAGACAATCAATGAAAAAAGTTAGCATGACTAATTGATTGATTGATTGATTGATTGATTAAGTGCCGTCAAGTTGGTGTTGACTCTTAGCGACCACATAGATAGATTCTCTCCAGGATGATCTGCCTTCAACTTGGCCTTTAAGGTGTCTCAGTGGTGCATTCATTGCTGTTGTAATCAAGTCCATCCACCTTGCTGCTGGTTATCCTCTTCTTCTCTTTCCTTCCACTTCCCCCAACATCATTGACTTCTCGAGAGAGCATGACTAATAGCTACCAATAATTTCAATGCACCTTAATCATGTCTAGCGTAGCCTGGATGCCAACCATAAACAAATTAATGCATAAGCCAGTGGTTCACAACTTGGGTTCCTATAGATGCTGCTGAACTACAACTCCCAGGATCCCCAGCTACAATTTATTGTAGCTGGGGATACTTGGAGCTGTAGTTCAGCAACATCTGGAGAAACCCAGGTTGGGAAACACTGGCATAAGCAGTATTCTTACTGGGCAAAAAGAGAGGTATCTATACTGTAACTGTTTTTCCCCACAGTGAGGCTATTAGAAGCAGGAAGAGGACAATTTTGATTAGAGAAACACTTAAACCATTCCTCCCACTGCTTTTAAACTTTGAAAAGCTCCTAACATCTGATTTACTCCTAATACTCATTTCTCACTCAGGTGTACCTTATTTCTAACAAGCCATAACCTGCCCCATACAACTCCTTTGCTTACAAAATCAGCTTACCTTAACCACTGACTTTCCCCTGCTCACCGGCAAAGCAGCCCTCTACAACTTCATACTCCCTGTATTCTTCAACATTAACCTACCTGTGGCATTTCATACCCCCAGCCTTTTGTGACTGGTTTGTAAAGAGCTGTTAATTAAGTTATTATTACTTATATACCACTTTTCATCAAATAGTTCTCAAAGCAAGTTACCCAGAGAAAGGAACCGGTTCCCTGCTACAAAAGGGCTCACAACAGGGAGGTACAGTTGACAATTTACCTCATTAAGGTAGAAGATATGGAAGCTATTCACATGACCACGTGAAAGTGGGTTAATGCAGCCCAGCCCACTTTTGAGTGGTCATGAGAACCACTGGGCAAGCCCGGTGGTTCCTGGTGGCTAGCCTGCCTAAAAACCCCTCCCCGTAACCCAGGTTAGCTGAGTGAGTTTTTTTTAGCTAACCTGGGTTTTCAGGTTGTGAGATGCCGTGGCGCATCTCTGTGCCATGGCAACTCACAAGGAGACCCTGACCAGGAGGCTCCATCAAGTCTCCTGGCCTCAGGGGTCTTCCCAGCATGCCCCATGCACTCACACGGGGCATGCTGGGACGTACGGGGGCCAGGCGACCCCCAATCCCCAACACCCCTACCAACTCCATGATGGAGCCGGTAGCCATGCTGCCCAGGGCGAGCGCTCTGCTCGTGTACAGGGCTCTGCTCCCTGCACTAACCCTCCCAGTGCTTCACACTAATTGTGTGAAGCACCCCATGGAATAGGAGGTTGTAGAAAACTGAAATCAAAGGTTTATTAAGTTCCACTTCTCTGTGCCAATTTGACCCTACTATTTGGGTGAGAAATAAAATTTGGAAAAGGATAGAATTGCTGGAATGGTTCAGAGGATACTCTGAGCTGATCAGGATGAAGTGTGAGCATGCCTATTTCTCTCCCCCAGCCCCCCCCCCCCCGAGCACTGCCTTCTAATTGCATGAGAAGGGATCTATATTTAACTAGTGCAGCTAGGGGTGGTTTGCATAAACCATCCCCACATGTTCAGAAGGTAGCACATTGGTTTATGAAGGGGGAAAATATTCATGCCCATGCTACTCCCTCACAGGTTCACCTGGAGTATTATCAGGCCTTGACAATATATTTTAAAATTTGAAAACACGAGAAAACCATTGAGCCCAAACTCTCTCATGGAAGCTACTCTGTAATCCCTCAGTGCTTTGCACATCTACTCAAAGAATCTATAATCAAATTATAACATGCCACAGGCAAGAAATGGGCTAGAAGTATTCATGTAGGATTAAGGGGTGGAGGAAGTAAAAGCAGCCCAATTGTAATGTAGTGAGTGCAATCCAGTTACTTAGACTTGACAATATGAGTTTCTCTGTGCTGCCCATAGTCGTATTAAAATTTAAAGCCTCTTGACAAAATGAAATGCAAACATGGTGCTGATATATTTTTCAGAGGCCCATTAATATCTTGGGGTATTTTAAAAATATATATGTATATATGGAGAACTACCAGCTTATTTACATTCTTCTACTTTGGAAAACATCTTAGCAAAATAATTAAATTACATCTCACAGACAGTAAAGAAATAAAAGACAAAATAAATCGGTGCAGATGCTTGCAAATTGTGCAAATATATCTAATGTTGTACTTTGCCGTTTGGTTTTTTTTTTGCTTATGGCCTTAATAAAATTAATAATAAATAATAATAAATAATAAACTTTATTTGTTAGCCACCCCATAACAAATTGTTCTATGGGCAGCTCACAACAGAGGATTAAAACAAACAATAAAATACATAACACATTAAATCATAACAGATTAAAAAAGGTGAAAAGCAAATACAAAATACAATATAAAGCAGCTTAAAAACTCATTTTAAAATTAGTTAAAAATTAGATAAAATCTGAAAACCCGAATTTAAAAGGCCTGCATGGGGGAAAAAGGTCTTTACCTGGCATCTAAAAGAACAATGTTATGAAGCCAGTTGAACCTCATTGGAGAGACTATTCTATAAATGGGGTGCAACTGAAAAGGCCTTTTCCCTGGTATCCACCCGCCTTACCTCATTTGGCAGGGGCACCCAGAGGAGGGCCTCTGAAGAAGATCTTAAGTACAGATAGGGACATCTGGGTCAAGGCGCTAACTCAGGTAGCCCCACACCATTTAGGGCTTTAAAGGTTAAATTCAGCACTTTGAATTGGGCCTGGAAATGGACTGGGAGCCAGTGCAGCTGACAAAGCACTGGTGTGATATGTTCAAAACTTCCAGTCCCAGTTAATAATCTTGCAGTCCTATTTTGTACCGGCTGCCTTTTCTGGTCCATTTTCAAAGGCAGTCCCACATACAATGCATTGCAGTAATCTAATGAGAGGTTACCAGAGCATGAGTAACTGTGGCCAAGCAATCTCTGTCCAGGTAAGGTCTCAGTTGGCGTATCAGCTGGAGCTGATAAAAGGCACTCTGGGCCATAAAGGCTACTTGAGCCTCTAGTGACAATGCTGGATCGATGAACACCCCCAAAGTGTGAACCTGGTCCTTCAGTGGTAGTGCAACCCCATCTAGAACTGGCTGAACATCATACACCCAGGCAGAGGAACCACCGACCAACAGTACTTCTGTCTTGTCAGGATTGTGTATCAGCTTATTCACCCTTATCCAGTCCATTACTGCATCCAAGCACTGATTCAGGACAGTCACTGCTTTACCTACATCTGATGAAAAAGAAGAGATAATTGAGTGTCATCTGCATATTGGTGACTCCTCAAGCTAAATCTCCTGATAACTTTTCCCAGTAGATGTTCTTTCCCAGTAAGGGGAAGAATGGAACCTTGCAGAACCCCATGGCATAACTGCTAAGGGGTTGAACAGTAGTCCCCAGCACCACCTTTTGGAGATGGGCCTCGAGTTAGGAGTGGAATTCAAATTATCAGATTATCAAAATTATCAAAAATTCAAAATTTCTATTTCCAACTCCATTCCCAGTAAATGTGTATAATACTGCTGGAGTACTTGAAAGTTCCTGGTGACACCTGTGATTTGTTTAAAAACTGAGTTTGAAAACTGTATTGATTTTTCAATAAGTCACTCCATATTAAAATGGATAGAGATGAACTGGATTTAGTTAGCAACCAAAGCAAGAGTGAAAAGTTTCTAGTGGCATCTAGAATATTTGCAGAAAGAGAGAGAGTTCAGATGAACACCAGCTTCTCAGCACAATGAGGCTCGGGGTGCAAGACTGTGCTCGTCCTGACATTACCAGGGCATTCTTTACTCATGTGAGAGGGTTGCTCATATGTGGGACTCACCCAGAAGAGAGGCTGAGACATGGACTGGCAGCTAAAGTGGCATGGCAAATTGTGCAGAGGGAGCACCACCCTGCATTAATGCTCAAGATCAATGAGGCAGTGTGCAAGCAGAGGCATAGCTGCACACTGCCAATGGGTGGGGTTGGCTTCAGGGGTGTTGGGGAGAGAGCAAGCCCACTCTGCTCCAGTTGGGCTTCCTCAAAGTGAGGATGGGGCATTCACCACAGGCCATGAGGAAAGAGGGAAAGAGATTGGGTCTTCCTCACTGGCCTCCTGGAAAATACAGGAACTGTCTCTGGCATCTTAGGAAATGGTGGAGTTGGAACGGGAAGGGAAGCAGAGTGGGGTCCCATTAGCTGTGAGGGATAAACAGAGTTATTTAGAGGAGCCAGTGCCACTGATGAAGATGGTAGGGATATGCGAACCCACTCTAGATTGAGCCGTTTCACAATCAAACCAGGCCAGCTCACCCACGAGCCAGAAGAGGCCCAGTTTGGCTTGACCATGAGGTGAACCCCCTTGGGCCAGCTTGGGGCTGGTTTGGGGTTCTAAATTTTTTTTTAATGCAAGCTTACCAGTGGGTCTGGTGATCACCAGGGGGTGCTGCTGTAGCCGCGGGAGGTGTCTTCAGATGTTCTGCCTCCCCCCACCCCCAGTCTTCTATGGGCCACTTTGGTCCATTTGGGGGCTGTTTTGGCCCTCTCCGTGGCCACAGTGTCCATTTTGGAGGCTGCCTTGCATGTGCCTTGGCCATATGCATGGCTGAGTCGTGACCCAGGCCATGCAAATGGCCAGGGTGCATGCAAGGCAGCCTCCAAAATGGCCACTGTGGCCACGGAGAGGGACAAAATGGCCTGAAAATGAGTTGAACCATCTCAGAGAAGACTGGGAGAAGGCCGGCAGAGGGAGGAGGAAACTCCAGAGACTTCACCCACAGCTGTAGCAACACCCCCCAGAAGCCACTAGACCCATGGGTAAGCTTTAAAAATTGGGTTTTTTAATGTTTAGACTGGACTGACTCAAACTCGATACAAGCCAGGCTTCTAGTTCAGGGCACAAAACAAAACTGCACATGCCCGGTCCTTACTCAAACTGAACTGGGCAAAGCGGTTTTGTACACACCCCTAGATGATAGTCAGTAAAGATCATGACAGCCTTGATCTTCTGGAGAGGAGGAAGGCTCATCTGCTTCCTGGCTGCTGGAGGAGGATTAAGGATGACTTAACCCCCTTCCCACAGCTCTGAGGCATCAGAGGTTATGGCGGCAGTGCACAGATGGGCCCACACATGGACCAATCATCTGAATCGGCCCTCTACATATGCTCCAAGACCCTGCTTAAACATGCATGTTTAACAACTCCCAGTCTTGGAGAGCATGTAGAGGAACAATTCAGATGAACACCCCCTCATGTGACCAGGGCATCGTGATATTGCATCACATGTCTGCCAGTATTTCAGGGCAGGTACTCTTCAGGGGAATCCCCCAGCCTCATCACATGAAGAGGCAGGTAAATAAATGTAGCAGTGTTAGAATTAGCTAAGCAACCAAACAGCACATGTAAAGATGTAGTTGGAACTATCATTTGGTTTCAGGACTGAAAACTGGTAGAGAGTGGCAAGAACAACAGGAAGACTGAAAGTCCCCAAATTCTTCAAGCACTTAGAGCTGAGGAAGTGATTAATGAAGTTATTGAATCATGTTAAATTTTTGAAGAGAGCTTCAGGCTCCCTCAGTGAAAAGCTTTTAAAAATTGAAGTACTGCATTAGTGTTTTGCCTTGCTCTGCATATTGCTCTATATTAATGGGAAGAGTTTCCAAACAGAGTGGTTTCATTAATGCAGAAGTGTTAGCTCTGAAAGACCTGAGCAAAAGTGCCAATTGCGATGTCAGTTTTGGTTGTAGGAGTGACTTGTTTGATCACTGAAGATGCCAGATGTTCTGTTCTACTATGTCCACTAATTAGACTGGCCAGAGAACCGGTGTTCCTCCTTTGGATCAGAAGTTTCCCTCTAAGAAAACATTCCAGTGTCAGAGAGAACAGACATCTGCTTGAAGAATGTGAGGAGGAGGCACTGAGGTAGTGAGGCAAATTAGAAGAACACAATTATTTGCCCTGAGAGGGTCTTGTGAGAAGTGGAACAGCTGATAACATTCTAGGCAGTAAAATCGACTGCTTCACAAGAAATAAAAAACCTTCAACTCATGTTGCATTCTGAACCACATCCAATGATGAATTCATGTTATTCTGTGCATAAACTTGAACACAGTTCTGATCTCACTATGCATAGTGAACAGGTAGGTTGCCTGAATCCATGTGAAGTGGGTACACAAATTTCATTTTCCTGGGCTGAAGCTGAACATTTCTGCATAAAATCTCCTTGTTTTACTGCTCACTTCAGTTAAACCCGAGACATTTGCACATATGTATGCTGCACTGCATAATGGATGTTGTAGTGTTATGACATCATAAGCAAATTGCCATTCTTGTACATACTTATTTAGCCCTCAAGGATGAAGATAGTTTGGCCATAAATGTGTAAACGATCATGAGTACGCATATGATTTGTCTCAATTCAAGCTGATTGAAATTATGCAGCACTGCAGATATTGTGAGGATACAATCTTCATGCTTTAAATATTACATGTAAGTGGATTTATTGAGAATGCAGAGGTTTCAGAATTGTTATCCTATAGTGCAACTGAAGCAGGAAAATGGTGAACAGCCATGTGCAGAGTTATCTTGTGAACGGTTCGAAATGGTGTCTATACAAACATTTGATAGATAAAATTCAAAATGCTATAAACGGAGTCATTGTGCAAACAAAGCTGGCCCTGATTCCAGAACCAGAGTAGCTGCAGTTATTGGCGCTAATCGTTACATAGAGAGGCTATACCCACGATCACTGGGAAATGAGCTAAGGGAGTTTAGCCCGCTTTCCAGTGTGCGTGGGAACCACCGAGCTCACAGGCAAGGCCAGTGCTCCCAAGGCAGCTAGCCCGCCTCATTCCCCCTACCCTTTCATGAGGTAAATGGAGCGAGTACTCTGTTAACCTCATTGCTTTGCTCATGTGTCGCCGCGGCACACAGTAACACACAAGTAGACCCCTGACCGAGAGGCTGCAGCAGCCAGCCTCCCGGGCTTGAGGGTCTCTCCCGGATGACCCGCACAGGGGGCCACTTACAGGGGCTGCACGGCCCCTGATCCCCACAGCCCCTACCGGCTCTGTGGCAGAGCCGGCAGTCATGTGGCTGGCCGATACGGTTGCCCAGGGCTGCACTTTGATCATCTGCGGGGAGAGCAGGCTAAGCTATCTGCAGAACCCACAGAAGCTCTTTTCACAGATTGTGAGAAGAGCTTCCTACTTCTTTTAACCTTGATGAGACACAATGGAGAAATACAAAGAATTTGCATGATATTAATCTGCTATGGAATTTTAGTGTTGGCTCCATTAATTTTTTATTAAATGTTGGCTTTCAAACTTTGGAAACCCCTAGCTATGGGTGCCTGTAAGTTTGTCATTAGGTGATTTGATCTGACAGAAAATTGTTGGTCAACGACCATAAACTAACTAACTAACTAACTAACTAAGATGGAAGAGCTTGGACAAGAATTGTCAAGCAACCTAGAAGATGTTCAGTATAAGAAGACAGCCTAAAGGCTATCTGTCTTTTAGTTCTCCAGTTATAGTCTCTGGCAGGGCCAAAGTGCCTGAAATTCCCTGTATATGAGCCCTGTTTCCTTTCAGGATTATTGTTCAGGCTCAGTTGGATCCTGCACTTTTCATTTCAAGACCATTCAAAGAGTTTTAACCTCTCCCCCCATTCATTTTGGGAAGGGTTAATTTTTAAAAATCTTACTTTAAAGTGTTTCTCACTGCCTGTTCTGTCTCTTTCTCCTTGAAAGAGCCATTTTGAATATTCATAATTGCTCAAAATAGAGCCATTTAGAATATTCATAATGTGGCATAGCACTGGGAAATGGTGGCTGCCAGTATAGTAGTTGCCTTTTGTCATGGCAGTGGCCATTATTTTAACAACACTGTCCCAGGATAATGCTGCATATGAGGTTAGTTATGGGTTTCAAGAACCCCTTCTTGAAACACCAAGAAGCGGCGGCAGATTCAGCTCCTGATGTTACTGACAGATGCAGTGTCAAGGTTTTTCTTACTATATAAATGAGATATAAATGGGCTTTTGAAAACAAGTTGCATCCATTCATGCACTGTCATGTATATTTCATGACAAAATGAAGCCATTTCCATTCATTGCAAGAATGAAAGCCCTACCCAACAATTCTAGTATTTTCTAAATAGAGGATGGAGTACAGTGTATAGTGTACTGGTGTTTGGCAAGTGGGTCAGGATGGAATAACCTTCCTTCATTTGTCAGTGCCTAGAATTCTGTAGTAGATGTGTGGCCCAAGCCCTGAGCTGCACTGTTTCACCTTCACTGTGAGTCATGGGGGCAGCTACTACTTCTGCTTCACTGTGGATGTATGGGAGCAGCTGGAAGAGCTGCACAATCCTCTTCCATTCCCATAGTCAAGATGATATGAACTTTCACAAGACTAAAAAATCTTGCTCACACTTTGATAGACTAATTATTGTTTCTTATATTATTCATACATGTGAGTACAACTATGATTAATCTTTCATTCTGAAAATACTGAATATCTATCTATCTATCTATCTATCTATCTATCTATCTATCTATCTATCTATCAGTGTTCCCTCTAACAGGGATTCCCAGATGTTGTTGACTACAACTCCCAGAATCCCCAGCTGCAGTGGCTTTTGCTTGGGAATTATGGGAATTGTAGTCAACAACATCTGGGAATCCCTGTTAGAGGGAACAATAGATAGATAGATAGATAGATAGATAGATAGATAGATAGATAGATAGATGTGAATGGTGTGTTTGTGTGTGTAAAAATGGAGCAGTTATTCTTCCAAATCTTTTCAATCCCACCAGAAAAACAACAAAGCATTTCTATGGCAGCTCTTTCAAATATGAAGTCCTATTACTAGGTACACAAGGGGTAAAAATAAATTGAGACTATGTGGAGTTATACGACAACATTTAGATGGCAGAGGATTGATTTCCTATAAGGCCAAAGGCTTTTATAATAAAGTAAATAAAATCTACCATCAACAATTTTCAAATGAAATATGTGAAATTGGATGTCTCTACATCACGTATTGATCTGATTTTCATGAACACATTTTCTTGTCAATACTATAAGTAATCACGGCTCAGCCTGCTTGAAAATGCTGAATAGGCCATAATTTGGGGCACACAGGTCTAGGGGGGTGCTTTTTCAGGGGCTGGTTTGCATATTGAATACGGTTGCAATCTAAGCACATTTAAATCCCCTGACTTATAGGGATTCAACCCTGGTTTAGAGGCCTCACACAAAACATAGAAGCTATGATCACATGCACAACCAAAATTGGGCTAAGGAAGCCCAGCCCAGTTCAGGTGGTGTGTGTGTACCACCCGGAGCCGCATGGCTCCTGACAGTGGTGCAGCGGCAAACCCACTTAGGGAGTCCGCCACTTTACCCCAGTTTTGGGTGCGAGGGCATGTGTTGATGCCGCAGAGCCAATGCTTCTTCTGAAGATGTTACTTGTAAAGAGGATCAAAAGAAGTCCCTCTCCACAATGCCCATCACTAAGCCTGGTAATTTTGTCTAGTGTCCATTATCTAATTCCTAAATTGTGGGGCTGTTCTAGATTGAAATAAAATTTGTCAAAGCCTGAGCTACAGAACTCATGATGCAGCACAACCACCTAGATTACATTAAGCATTTCTGAAAACAGTGAATAGCAGAACGGCACATCTACAGTGAAACTTTCAAGTCTGCCAGTGCATTCATGGAAATCTCTTGCTTGATGCCTGGAAAACTGAATCAGTAAAGGATTCCTCCTGAGGCCTTTACCCATGACTATTAATTCTTCTAGATAATTCCTTAAAGGTAGCACACAGAGAATACAGTCTTATAATATTATGACATTGACTGTTAGCTATTGTGCACTTGATCTTCCTAAAAGCTGAGATGATTTTTTTAAAAGAGTCAGAGTCATCCAGAATTGCATTAGCAAACCAAAAAGGATATTCATACTATGGATCAAGAAGCTGTCAGAAACATCTCACTATAATCTGAACATATTAATTTGATGAAGAAATTTAATGTATTGGCTTCTAACCAACCCCCGCTCCCAAACATTAGACACCATGAAAAAGGTCTGCAGGCTCATAAATCTAAGAAAGCTGTAGCAAGATTCTAATTCTCACAAAATGGACCCTTGAGTCAATCCCATTGTAACCATCAGAGACAAATGTATCCCAGGGCAATATCCTATGCTGCTGTCCATAATTTAATGATTCGTGTTATGTCAAAAAAAGGTGGTCTGTAAAACTCACTGTAGGTACGTTTGTTTAGATGTACAAATAAAGTTCTGCAACACCTCTGGAAAGGGGTTGGTTGAACCTGGGAGGTTAGTCAGGGAGAGGAGGGAGATATGGGTACATAAGACCCAAGGCCCATCCAGTCCAGCATCCTGTTTCACATAGAGGCCCACCAGATGCCACTGGAAGCCTACTGGCAGGAGTTGAAGGCATGACTTCTCTCTTGATGTTACTATCCTTCAGTTTTCGGGTCAGCTAATACTGGCCTGTAACCCTGAAATGTGTTAAATTGAAACTACCCAAAGTGGGAGCTACACTCCATTGGAAAAGTAGTCTTCCCCAGTAACCTACAAAGGTTTGACCTCTTCCCAATCTGTTTAAGCAGACCTCCACACCCATCCATTGGCTCTGCATCCCCAGGACACAGTGTCCGTTAATATCAGGGAGAATGCAAGGTAGTTTCTTCTTCTTCCCAGCACAAAAATGGAAAAAGGAAGAACTACATTTCCCATGGTCTATAACAGCAATGGATGTCTTAAAGATGATATCTAAGCTTCTGCTTCCATTTCTCCCTGCTGCTGGTCCCTCCATTGCAAATGTAAGTTTGGAAAAGAGGAAGGACAGATGGAAAGTTTTACCAATATTACAACCTGGAAGAGAACCCTTGGAAAATGCCTAACATTCTCTGAGAGTTCTATAAGAAGTCTCAGAAAGGTTGACTCAGTGGAGCTTCCCATAATTAGGGATGTGCAAGCCAGTTTGGAACTGAACTGGTTCAACAGCAAAAGAATTTGGTTCAATGGTTCAATGTCAAGCTGAATCTGCCCCCCACCCCACCCCTGGTTCCGTTTGGCATTGAGCTGAACCCCCCCCCCCGATCTGTTTGAACGGGTCAGAAGTTTTTTGTTTTTTTTAAATTATCAACATATCCTCTCCCAGCCACACAGAGGCCCATTGGACATGCACAGTGGCCTCCAAAATGGCTGCCTCGATGGAGTGCAGGCCTGGAATGGGCCAAAGACCACAAAAACCAGGTGATTTCTGGCAATAATGGAGGCCAGTGCGGGAGGGGGAACCTCCACACACACACACACACACACACACACCGCGGCTGCAGCAGCAACCCCCAGAGGGGGTAAGTTGATTTAAAAAAGGTTTTTTACTTCGATCCCCACCCCCAACCAAATTGAGGAAGTACAAAACTGAACTGGCCAGGGCAACCGATTTTATACACACTCCTACCTATAATTACTTGCTCCAGTTGGGATGAAGGTACACATGGCCTCTCTGCCTTAGGTTCAGATGGTGTTGTCACAGCTGAGCCTAAAGGCAGGAAAGCTGTGCAGCCAAAAACAAAGCATGTTTATTAGAAGTGAATTCCACTAAACTTAGTGATGATTAACTGTGCACAGAAATTCAACCTTCAAGTCCTTTTTTCCAGGAAGTGTGAGCTCTTCCCACTTCTCAGATACTTTTATATATGTTAGTCAGTTTCCTGGTTACAGTTTCCTATTTTGTGGAGGAGGCGGACATACAGTTTTTCTTCCACATAAATCAAAACATAGTTTTAAAATGGATGTTGCCTAGCAACTTAGTTATTAAAATTACCTGTCTACTTCAACTAAGCTGCAACTTATGCTTTTACTCCCACTACCTGAGATTCCCCCAGTAGGTAATAATGATCTCTTCAGATTTTCATTTCCCATCAAAGACATTATCCTAGATTGAAACCCATAAGTTTGCTTTGATCAGCTATACTCACAAAAATTACAATTGCTCGTGTTATTTCTTCTTGGGGACAGGCAGAACAGTGAGTGCCAACTCTGACAGGTTGAGAAAAATCCAATTACTAAGCGCCATTTTACTTCTCTTCAATGTGATAAAATCAAATTTATTTTTTTAATTGGAAACATTTTGGCAATTCCCTTCAAATCTTCACTCTCATAAAACTAACTAGGGAAGGTGCCAGATTTTTCAGAGGGACAAATTGGAATTAATGGCAACAGTTGTTCTGCAATAATTTTCCACAGATGTGTGACACTGCATGGACAATCAATTGTAGCCCGTTGTAGAAGCCAGCCATGTCTGGAGACCATTTTTGAAACTTAGATCCCGTAATTTCCCATATGGCAAATTTGCCTCGCAGGCATCTTGGGTAAAAGCTATGCTTTGTAAATAATACTTCTGACTTTGCTCTAACAGGTTTTAAAATGGATGGAATGTTTGAACTGAGCACATCTAACCATCTTAGATTTTAGCACTGTGCCAATTTAAATGTCACAGTGTAAAGGATGACTCAGCTTTTGAATCCAACATATCCACAGAGCAGAGAAGGAAACTGGGTGCTAGCTAACCCTCATCACAAGGGAAGAGATATTTAATTTTGTTTGTTTGTTAGTTTGTTTGTTTACTTACTTACTTAGTTTATATACTGCCCTTCCAAAAATGGCTCACGGTGGTTTTGCGATAATTTTCCACAGAGTGTGACGCTGCATGGAAAATCAATTGTCTAGTTTGATTGTCTACTTTAATAACAGCAACATCTAGTTGTTGTAATTAAGAACTTGCCACTTTTTCAGACCAGAATGGGGCTTTACATAAGAACAAAAGAACAGCCTTGCTGGATCAGTCCCAAGGCCCATTTAGTCTACCATCCTGTTTCACACAGTGGCCCACCAGATGCAGCTGGAAGCCTACAGGCAGGAATTGAGGGCATGACCTCACTCCTGCTGTTACTCCCCTGCAACTGGTACTCAGAGTCATCCTGCCTTTGAGGCTGGAGGTGGCCTGTAGCCCTCCGACTAGCAGCCGATGATAGACCTCTCCTCCATGAAGTTATCCAAACCCTGCTTAAAGCCATCCAGGTTGTTGGCTGTCACCACAACCTGTGGCAGAGAATTCCACAAGTTGATTATGCATTGTGTGAAAAAGTGCCTCTGTATGCTGTTCCTAAATATCCTGGCAATCAATTTCATGGGATGACCCCTGGTTCTAGTGTTATGTGAGAGGGAGAAGAATTTCTCTCTGTCCACTTTCTCCACACCATGCAAGATTTTATAGACCTCATAAAAAGGTGCTCTAGGCCCCTGATCATCTTGGTTGCCCTCTTCTGCACCTTTTCCAGTTCTACAATGTCCTTTTTTTGAAGTGGTGACCAGAATTTTATGCAGTACTCCATAGGGGTGTGCAATTCGGATTTTTGGTGATTTGGTTCGGGACCCGAACCGAATCACCCCTGTTCTGTTTTGTGCATTTCTTTTGCCAGAGTTTGTGTTCCTTTCTGTTCTCTTCATTTGGGCAGGACTTCCAATTTTGGAAGGAAGTCTTCTTCTCCTTTATGGCTTCCTTGACAGTATCTGTTAGCCATGCTGGCATCCTCCTGGATTTAGTGGTACCTTTCCTCCTTTTAAGTATACAATCTAACTGGGTTTCTAGTATTGTGGTTTTGAGTAAACTCCATGCATTCTGGAGCAAAGTGACTCTCCTGATTTTCCCTTTCATCTTTCATTTCACCATACTCCTCATTTTGGAGAAGTGTCCTCTTCTGAAATTTAAAGTGTCTGTGTTAGACTTCCTTGGTGATTCTCTCCCCGCATGTATACTGAATTTGATTGCACTATGGTCACTGTTCCCTAAAGGGTCGATGACACTGACATCATGCACTAGGTCCTGGGTGCCACTGAGGATTAAGTCCAAGGTCGCCTTCTCTCTGGTTGGTTCCAAGACCAATGGTTCTAAGGCACAGTCATTCAGTGAGCCGAGTCTCACGATCTGTGAGACCCGGTTTCTTCGGGTGAGCAGGGAGCCCTGGGTGGCCGGATCAGCCACCCACATGATTGCCGGCTCCGAGACAGAGTCGGCGGGGGCTGGGGAGCTCGGGGGCCGTGCAGCGAGCGCGCAGGGCATACTGGGGAGACCCCCCCCGAACCAGGAGGCTGCTTTTAAGCCTCCTGGCCGAGGGTCTACTCACACATAGCTGTGGCGCAGAGCTGTGCCGCGGCTACTCATGAGCAGATAGCCTGGGTTTGCGGAGCGCTCACTCCGCAAACCCGGGCTAAGGGGCGGGCTACAGGAGTGGGTTAGCCACTCCAGAACCACCGGCCTTGGCTGCGAGCCCAGAGGTTCTGATGACCTGCAAAAATCGGGCTAGGCTTTCCTAGCCCAATTTTTGTGATAGTCAGAATAGCCCCAGTGTATCTAGAAATTTGATCTCTTTGTCATTACCTGACTGTGAATTTACCCAGTCTATGTGTGGGTAATTGAAGTCACCCATTATTATTTCCCTGCCTCTCCTTGATTTCCTCCTGCATCTCCCAGCCACTGTCAGCATTTTGAACTGGAGGGTGATAGCACGTCCCCAGTACCACATTTCCTTTCAGGCCTTGTATTGTCACCCACAGGGTTTCTGTGGAGGACTCCAGCCCACCTAGGTTATCTAGCTTGTTAGATTCTATCTCTTCTCTAACATACAGTGCTACTCCACCTCCCAAGGCACCCCTCCCTGTCCTTTCTATAGAGTTTATATCTAGGGATAACTGTGTCCCACTGGTTTTCACTGTTCCACCATGTTTCAGTTATGCCCACTATATCTATTTCTGTGTTAGCAACTGTGCTATTCCTGTGTTAGCAAGCTGTGTTAGCTTTCCAAACATCAGACCTACAAGAATGTGTTGTTTTGCAGTTTTCACTTTTTAAAAAGGTATTTTGGTACCCAGTGAAAACTAACTGGTTATCATCCAGCATCATAGAGTAATGTGTGTTAGTCTTTTCCCTTGTGGTTACTTTGGAGAATCCAAACTTGATTATTAGCCCAACCTATTCTGTGCTTATTTGGCTATTAATCTGAATCCTTTCACAACACTCTTATGTGTTAAGTCTTATAGTTGGTTTAAATCACTGAAAAGAGAAATGCATTAAGCTCTTTAAGATTTAATGATTTTATTTATCCTTTACAGGAATCTGGTAAAACATACTTTAAATCTTAGTGACTGTAATGTTTTATTCTGTTCTGATGTATCAAGTGTATGTTTTATATTTTGCTTTACTATACTGTAGTATGCTTTTAAAATCCTTGGCGGGGGGAGGATGTGTGCATGTTTATGTTATGTAGATCGCTACTATGCAACATTTCTGAACTGTTCATTTGTTTTTGGAAGTCACCAAAGGAGAAATTATTGCTTTTTTATTGGAAACACCCCTTCACTCAACAATACAGTCTAGAAGCTTTAATGACAGTCCTGATGCGGGGAACAGGACTAAACTTTATAAGGCTGTGGTTTTGCTGGATCTTGCAAAGTTAATAGCAAGTTCAGCGTGTGTCATGGGAGAGCAGAGGGCATTTCTAAAAAGTGCTCAGATGATGTGACTGTTGTATTTTAGATATCTAAAACCTGAGGAAAGATGAACCTGTGGCTTTTGCATCTCTGTGTAAGCCAAGACTTTTATACTATATCTGTGGCCGGGCATCACACAATTGTACCTTCTGGCTCAGCAACATTAGGCACAGCAAGATTTTCCTCTAAAATTGTTTACATTCTATCACCTTTGCTTTGGTACACACAATCAGATCTCTTTTCAATGAAAATAAGTTACCATTTGTAAGATCAGAAGTATTGGTTAAGTGTACTGTTTTGCAAAACTGGAAAGTAGGATGCATCCTACTATAGACTAGAGGACTGAGGAGCTCTAGGATTAAACTACCAATGAGAACATTGTTCTCGGCAGGGGAAGGCTCAGAACACATTTTACAGGTAGCTACCACATTCATCTGAAGTAGTCCATTTGTGTTCCAAAGCTGCAATAATGTGCATACTTATTTGGGAATAAGTCCTACTGATTCCATAGAACTTTCTCCCAAGTAATCTGCAACTTTGATATGATAAGAATTGTTGGAAACATTTGCCCACATCCTGTTATGACTGGTCCACATCAACACTCATATGTAAAATAACTTATTATTCCCATTCTTTCTGAGCTAGCACAAGAATGGAAGCTACGCATATGTAAGAAGCTTACAGAGCTACATGAAGGTGTAATGCTGTGGGAATTTGCACAATCTGCAGCACTTGTGTGACAAAGCGAGTGAAATAGGATCTCCATTGTCTTGTGTGTGTCCCATACTTGTATGGAACAGAAGCTCCCATCTTGGCAGAACTACCTTGTGTTGCACAATGTGAGCTGTGTGGCTTTCAGAACAAACACCAGTGCAAGGTTTAAGACAACTTTACTTGTGAGACAAAACGCTCAGAGGTCAGTACAGAACTTGCTAACTAACTCTCTCTCTCTCTCTCTCTCTCTCTCTCTCTCTCTCTCACACACACACACACACACACACACACACACACAAACACGAAGAGGAACAAAACAAGAATGGGAAAGAGAGTAGAAACTCCCAGCTAGCCCAACCCATAAATAGGAAACTATAGTGCCCTCTCTGGCTTCACAATGGAGTGCATACAAACTACACAACAAGTTAGGCTGCCGCTGTTGCATATCCCAACACCTTGCATGGCATCTTTGCATTAGCATAACCTTTCCACACTAACGCAGCACTGTTTTGAATGACCACCTCTATTTGTTTAAAACAATATGCTATTATTCCTAGATAGAACATGATGTGACTGTGATAGACTTGTGACCCCATAATGAAAAGCATCACATTGCCATTGGATTCATATAGATGTGACCATCAAGAGTCATGCATAGATGAATGGGCTGCATTGCATGCAGAGGCTTGATTTCTAAAATGAGAGGTACTGGTGGGCAAGCAAACATTCCTTACTCATGATATTTATGCTGGGAAATTGCACATGTTTAGAACTAGTTCATTTCTAGGGCTAAGTCAAAACCATTCATTCATTTATTCACATAAGTTTTATTCATTTGCAAAAAAATAGAGGCCCCATCTTGGCCTTTTATCTCCTGTTTCCTCTGCCAGTGTTAGTTGGCTTTTATGACTCAGCATGGAACATGGGATTGCATGGTATGATACACAGCTATAAGGAGGCTATTGCTGGCTAAGTTTTCTAGAAGCCATATTTCCTGCAGTAGCTCCCAAAGCACCAACTCATAACTATTTCCTGACAACAGCCCCTCTTCCTTGTCAGTGGCCCTCCTGTGTGTACACAGATCTGTGTGTGTGCACAGAAAGCTGCAAGCACACATTGGAGCTTGTGGGGAAAGTAGCCCCAAATCACCAGTGTTGCTGATTCCAAAGGAAAATTGCTTTCTAAAACTGCTGTGGACCATGAAGGCAAACAAAGAGCCATCTATCTATATAATTCTCCTAAATGTACCCATCACTAATCCCGTGCATGGCAGCTCTTGCAAGAGTTTGTGAGCGGCTGCCTGGGGGACAGCAACAGGGATGGGTAGAAAATGGCAGCAGCGGCTGGCCAGCATGGAGGGAAAGCACTGCCAGCGGGCAGGGAGGAAAAGGAAAGCCAAGCACAGAACGGACTGGGGCTGAAGTGGGTGGGGAGGACAGAGAACGGACTGGGACTGAAGGGAGGGGGGGAAGGATGGAGAACGGACTGGGGCTGAAAGGAGGGGGGAAATGACAGGGAGAACTAGGGGCCCGGATGGTCTGCGCCGAATCAGCTAGTCAACCATATTTTAAGAAAATAAAAGTTTGCAGACGCCTCACTCTTCACATTGCCAAAGGCACATTGACCCTAATAGTGGTAAATTAGTACTTTGGCCTAATGATGTTCCCATGCAGAAATTCTAACAAAGATAAATGAACCATTTTATTATTCAGAAGTGATTTATTATCTCCCAGCTCATGTAACATGTCCTAATGGATGGAGGTAGGGTTAAAAGAAGGTTATCTAAAATTGCCAGCGGTGTTCAACACTCATGCCTATTTGCCCCACCTTTGTCCCTCTAGCATGGTGGTTTAAAATGTAATTAATACTAATCGTATTAATTATTCTTTACATTGACAGTAAAGAAATGGGCATCAAGCTGATTTGGAAAGCTTTTCTGCCGTGAATCCTTGGCTTGTATTTGCAAAAATGGAGCACAATTCCATCTGGTGAAAGCTTCAGCCCTTTTATTTGGAAGGCCTAATCAAATCCATCCACCTTGCTACTGGTCATCCTCGTCTCTTTCCTTCAACTTTTCCCAGGACTATGGACTTCTAAAGGGAGTTAGGTTTTCACATGATGTGGTTAAATGGTATAATTTAGGCACTACATGTGGGCACTGTAAGATATTCTTCTCAGGGAATGGGGCCGCTCTGGGAAGAGCATCTGCATGCTTGAAAACAGAAGGTCCCAAGTTCCTTCCCTGGCAACTCCAAGGTAGGGCTAAGAGAGACTCCTGCCTGCAACCTTGGAGAAGCTGCTGCCAGTCTGTGTAGACAATTCTGAGCTAGACCAATGGTCTGACTCAGTTAGAAGGCACCTTTCTGTGTTCCTCTGACACAGCACAGGATCCAGACTAAATTAGGCATGACTAAGCACTGTTGCAGTTAGTGAGACATGACTGACTTCAATCTCATAACTTCAGCGGGACAAAGTCTGAATCCTGCCTGCCGATTACGATTTTTTAATAAAACCAGAAATGTAGCTATTCTAAAACTAACCTTTGTTCTTTAAACATAAGCAAATAAATGTATACAACAATGGCTTCCCCCCATACATCTTAAGTAGGCCAGATGTGTGCTCCAGGTGGGGGTGGTGCACCAGCAGCTCCACAGGCCCATGAATGCTTTTCTACCTTTTCCTCACTGAAAGTTCTGTTGGAATTTGGCTCATGAAATTAATGCCAAAGAGATCCCCAATTCTGAAAATGTGCTGATTGGTGTTAGATGGATTAGGGAACAAAGATATTTCCCTCTCTCACTCTATTGTGGATTTGGATAGAGCAAGCAGTAATCGTTAAGCCTACTGGATGACTTTATAACCATTTTCTTCTAAATATTGAAAGTGCTTGATATACTGAAGATATATCATCTGAATGATGGTTAATATAGAAACCACACTCCTAGGCCTATGTGTGCAGTAAACGCTGGGAACAGGGCCATAGTTCAGTGGTAGAGCATCTGCCTTTTGTGCAGAAGGTCATCTACAGATTCTCAAGTTTGGGTCCCCGGATGTTATTGGACTTCATAATCTCCAACCAAAGGCTGCTGGGGGTGGGGATTATGGGAGTTGGTCCAATAATATCTGGGGACCCAACCTTGAGAATCCCTGATCTACAGGTAAGGTTGGGAGAGATTCCTTTCTGAAAGCCTGGAGAATTGCTGCCTGTCAGAGTAGACAATAGTGAGCCAGATGGAACAATGGTCTGAGTCAGTATAAGGCAGCTTCCTGTGTTGCCTGCTTTCTTGGAGTGAATGTATCACTATTCAGTCAACAGACCAACTCTGCTTAATCAGCCAGTCCTGCTTTCTTAGGAGAAAATTCTTTGAAGAGGCCAGATAGCAGAGTTTAACTTAGATGCTCGGAGATCTATTGTACACAAGCTAAAAACTCTTGATAGGAGAGTAATCCAGAAGCTTGAATTTTGTTGTTGTTGTTCAATTTTTATACCGCCTTTCATAAAGCATCCCAAGGTGGTTACATATTCCAAGGCAATGTGATCTCTTCCTACCTCTGCAGTTCCAGATATTTCTTGTTTGAACAAGATGGCAACTGTCCAAAGCACAGAATAGTTTTCTGTAGGATATACAGATTTATACACTGCTTTGGAGACCAGCCAGTCAATTGTCTTATGAAGATAATCTATCACCTTAATGTCAGCTGGTAAACTGTGAAAGATGACCTGAATACAGATACTAAAAGTTGCTCTAATAAGACATAGGAAGCATAGGAAGTTGCCATATACTACGTCAGACCATAGGTCCATCTCGCTCAGTATTGTCTACACAGACTGGCAGCGGCTTCTCCAAGGTTGCAGGCAGGAATCTCTCTCAGGCCTATCTTGGAGATGCCAGGGAAGGAACTTGGAGCCTAGATGCTCTTCCCAGAGCGGCTCCATCCCCTAAGGGGAATATCTTACAGAGCTCACACTTCTAGTCTCCCTTTCGTATGCAACCAAGGCAGATCCTGCGTAGCTTAAGGGGACAATCATGCTTGCTACCACAAGACCAGCTCTCTTCCCTGAGTTCCCTCAGATCATTGTACAATCAGACTAATAGCAGACAGGAGTCTGTGCAATGAAGAAGTAACATGTCATATAAATCTGTTTTATGGGATTGCCAAACACTTGATTCTTTTTTGTCAGCAGAATGTGCTGCAAAGCTTCCCAAGAAGAAAGTAGGTGCTGAGTGGCAAAAATTAATCTTATAACACAGGAGCGATAAAAACACAACAAAAGAAATCAATATTGCAGGGCCATGGACTGAAGTGCTGAAATGTATGTACTTCATATAAAGCACAGTCTATTTTTTTTTTTTTTTGTATTTGCTTGCTGGCTATTTTACTTCCTAGTTAAAATGTAGAAGGATCCCTTTTGAAAAAACATACTGCTTTTCAGTAACTGGCTTACAAGTAAAAAATATCCTAGGTATCATTTCCCAAATAAAATCCAGCTATTTTATACAATTCACAATTACGACACATGACTGGTCTTGTCCTGAGTAGCAACTGGCTCTTCCACAGCACCCTAGATGAACTCATGAAAGGGGTGCTACATGCTTACAAGACCTCACAGTTGCCCCTTTCAGATGGTTCTTCCAATGTGTGGATGTTGGGAACACAGCTAGCAAGGGCACCAACAGTGAGTCAGGGCCAGCAGAATTGGAACCTTCTGCCACTCATTTGATGAATATATGAAGAGTAACTTCTGGAAAGGACTCTTGACCCTTTTGGGTCACTTTTTAGGGTTGCATTTGGAATGCTGTAATAAAAGACTGAAATAATTATATCTGCTATCTTCATCTGTCCATAAAATCTTTCTATTGCCTTCTCTGCATAAGGATATATTTCCACTTCCATCTTTTCTTTGTGCCTTTTCTCCCCATGTGTAATATCTTCTTTAAAAATGAGAGTGGAGCACAAAAATTAAACAATATAGAAGCATAAAACACCTGAGCAAGAATATTCCCAAATAAGAATGTGCTGAATGAATTATGTGTTCCATCCTTTTCTCTTGGTTAATATTTTCTTACTATAAATATAAAAAAGGCTATGAATCCTGCAAATGTCCCTTATCATTACCTGAATCCATAATAAAATATTGTGGTTTTATAATGCAGAGAAAGGCAAAGGAGGCATAAGTTATTATTATTATTATTATTATTATTATTACATTTATATCCCGCTCTTCCTCCAAGGAGCCCAGAGAGGTGTACTACATACTTGAGTTTCTCCTCACAACAACCCTGTGAAGTAGGTTAGGCTGAGAGAGAAGTGACTCGTCCAGAGTCACCCAGAAAGTATCATGGCTGAATGGAGATTTGAACTCGGGTCTCCCCGGTCCTAGTCCAACACTCTAACCACTACACCACGCTAGTTACAATTTACATAAAAGCAAGCTGGAGGTTGGCAAGCCCAAACTCATCATTTGTATCATGATATGTAGATTGAATTAAGACCTTGAGGATGGAAATAGACCCAGAAAAACAAGGAATGTTTTCCAAAAGATCTCTGAACTCAGAAGGAGGTTCCAACCTCGAACTGGAATGTTAAGGGATGCCAAAGGACAGATAGTAACTGAATAGTATATGAAAATCTGTACAACAGGGATGTCAATATCCAAGATACTCTATATATTCCCTACTTGCAATAATCACTAGTACAGGAAGATGTAGTTTGATAAGCCTTTTGGTCATTACCAAGTCAGAAGGCTTCAGGAATTGTTGGAATAGCTACAGAAATATGGCAAGCAACATAAGATGAATCAGTTAAGGCTCTAATCAAACTATGCCAGCACATTTGGAGAACAACACAGTGGCCAACAGATTGGAAGAGGTCAGTCTACATACCCATAACAAAGAAAGGAGACTTAACAAATTTCGCAAACCATCACACAATATCCTTAATTTCACATGCTAACAAAATAATGCTCAGGATCATCCAACACAGATTAGAGCCCTACATGGAAAGGGAAATGCCGAATGTTCAAGCTGGTTTCAAAAAAGGCCAAGGAACAAGAGACATTTATTGATGCTATGCTGGATAATTGAGAAAGCCAAAGAATACCAAAAAGAAGTCAATATGTGCTTTATTGACTACAGAAAAGCCTTTGATTTCATTGACCATGTCAAGTTGTGGAATATCCTTAGGAAAATGGGTGTCCCAGAACACCTAATTGTTCTCATGAGAAACCTATACACAGGATAGGAAGCCAAAGTTCAGATGGAACATGGTGATACAGACTGGTTCCAGATTGGCAAAGACAAGGCTGTCTACTTTCTTCTTATTTATTCAACTTAAATGCTGAACATAAACTGAGAGAAGCTGGATTGGAAGAAGATGAGCATGGTTTTAAAGCTGAAGGAAGAAACACCAATAACCTGAGCTATGCGGATGACACCATTCTGATAGCTGAGAATGTGGATGGTCTGCAAGCTCTAGTAATGAAAGTCAAGGAGCAAAGTGAAAAAATGGGACTATGACTAAATGTAAAGAAGACTAAACTAATGACAACAGGTATAGCAACCAGCCCCAGAATTGTTAATGAAAACATTGAAGTGGTGGGTAGCTTCTGCCTTTTAGGATTGACTAGCACTTGGCAGGGTTGCAATGTAGGCCTTGGAAAGAATATTTAGATGCCGTGATGTGTCTATACCTACAAAGATTAGAATCATTTGGACAGTGGTTTCCCCCGTGACACTCTATGGATGCGAAAGTTGGACTCTGAAGAAGCAAGATAGAAAAAGTATTGATGCTTTTGAACTCTGGTGCTGGAGAAGACTTTTGAGGATACCATGGGCAGCCAGAAAAACAAAAACATGGATCATAGAACAAATCAATCCAGAATTTTCACTTGAGGCACAAATGACGAGGCTCAAACTATCATACTTTGGGCACATTATGCGAAGACCCAGCTCCCTTGAGAAGTCCTTAATGCTGGGAAAAGTTGAAGGAAAGAGAAGAATAGGATGACCAGCAGCAAGGTGGATTGACTCGATTATGGCAACAATGAATGCACCACTGAGAGACCTTAGAGGCCAAGTTGAAGACAGATCATCCTGGAAAGAATCTATCTGTGTGGTCGCTAAGAGTCGACATTGAGCTGAAGGCACTAAATCAATCAAACAATTTCACCAGAACAATGGTGAATATAGAGAACTGGAGAGAACACTTCATTAATTCATTTCATTAATTTGCATGCATGGCGTTTCCTCCACATCTAAGTCACATCTTAAAGAGCTCTTCCTTCGTCTTATGCTGTTTTTTCTTTGACTACAGAGACATCATCAGCCTGGAAGTGTTATATATAAATCTGCACTCTGTGCAAATACTACAAATTATCCAAATTCTATATGGAGCAAAGTCAAATTCTGAAATCAGATTGCATTATGCAACTCAAGCATGTAAAATTTTGCGTAATAAATTCTGCTTCCACCATGACCATACAGGAGGGTCATGGAGCCACTACACAGACTACTTTCTTTTTCAATGAGAAAAGAATGCCTATTCAGCCCCATTCTTCCTTCTAAGATTTCAGCAGGCTCCACTACACCTGTAGCTAAAAAAATATAGAAAGTTGCTTTGAAAAGTAAAAGAAAGCTGAGCTTCTCAGAATAAATATACCACAACATGATATGTGTATAGACAGAGGGAACTCAAGCAAGCCTGTTCCTATTACCTTGTGATGCTTTTCTGGGCAACTACTTTCAGGGTTTCATATATTCTCTGATTCAGCACATTGAACAGAAGGACAGAATTCTATAGAATGTGGATATAGAATCTGGTATCCACAAAATCTCAGCATTTTTTTTAAACCAATGTTCTAGTCCTTATGACTACAAAGAGATTGAAAAAGTGTGGCACCTGCAATCCTGGGAAAACCACATAAGATTTCCAGTGGTAAGGGCTTTAGTGCTCTGGATAGCCCCACAATTCCATTTCCTTTTCCTTAATGCAAGGTTCTCAAACTTGGGTCCTCAGATCTTCTTGGACCACAACTCCCATCATCCCCAGCCACAAAGGCCTTTGGTCATTGAGGCTGGGAGTTATGGGAGATAAAGTCCAACAACATGAACCCAAGTGTGAGATTTTTTTATTGATTGATTAAGATTTTTTGATTGATTGATTGAGCCAGCATGGTGTAGTGGTTAGAGTGCTAGACTAGGACTGCGGAGACCTCAGTTCAAATCCCCATTCAGCCATGATACTTGCTGGGTGACTCTGGGCCAGTCACATCTCTCTCAGCCTAATCTACTTCACAGGGTTGTTATAAGGAGAAACTTACGTATGTAGTACACCGCTCTGGGCTCCTTGGAGGAAGAGTGGGATATAAATGTTAATAATAATAAAAATAATCATTGCGGTCAAGTCGGTGTCAACTCTTAGCGACCACATAGATAGAATCTCTCCAGGATGATCTGTCTTCAACTTGGTCTCTTAGGTCTCTTTGTGGTGCATTCGTTGCTGTCAGAACTGAGTTCATCCACCTTGCTGTTGGTCATCTTCTTTGTCTCTTTCCTTCAACTTTTCCCAGCATGAAGGACTTCTCAAGGGAGCTGGGTTTTCGCATAATTTGTCTGAAGTATGATAGTTTGAGCCTGGTCATTTGTGCCTTGACTGAAAATTCTTGAAAGTTTGAAAAACCTTGAGTGAAAGTTTGGGAACCCCTGCCTTAATGTGTATATAATATGTATGGGGTGCAGAACAAAGTTACAGCAGAATTTCTGCAGCAGAATTTCTTTTTAGTGCAGCACATTCATAGCTCTGTCTGTTTTTAGCCCTTGGGTGAAACATTTTCTTTGGAAATGTCCATTGAAGGAACCAATTCTTCTCCAGTTAAAAGGTGTGTGTCAGTGGATTCAATGGCACCACAATTTAGCAATTGTTTGGTGTGTGTGTGTGTGTGTGTGTGTGTGTGTGTGTGTGTGTGTGTGTGTGTGTTTAAAGAGTTGATGATAAGTTAAATATGATGATGGGGAAATACATGAATGATAGCAAGCCAATGTTGATAGCAGAAGGTATACTTTTTTCATGGCTGGTAGTATAAGGAATATTTCCTCCTGGATTTTTTTATTATTATTTTTTCCTTTCCTTCTAGGAAGGTCATTCTTTATCAGTCAGTAAGGAGAGCAAAATTTAATCTGCTTGGAAGGTGTCAGTGAAGATGTGGATGTTATATGTGACATATCCAACAAATCAAAGGTGCCCAACTTGTACACCATTGAGAATCACATAAGAAACATTTATAACTAGCATATGGCTCACCAGATTGAACAGGAGGGAATAGAGACCTTCAGCTCCTTTCTCATCTTTCCTCTCATTATCCCAGCTGTTTCTCCTGTTGTTATCCCATTGGCTTCCCAAGTCTTTCTCCTTCCAAACATCTCCTTACCCAAACATATCTCCTTGCACCCAAATACTAAGACAAGGAAATCTCCTCTGTACTATCTCGCCGATTCTTACCTTTGGGCTGAATAGCCCCACTACAGGATATTTTAAAATATTAAAAAGAGATGACTCAACATCCTACATTAGGGCTGCCTTCAGTAGTTCAGTAGTGCATTACAGTAGTTCAGTAGTGCATTACAGTAGTTCAGTAGTGCATTACAGTTCTGTAATGCAGAACTGCTGATCCAATGCACTCACAGTTCCACACCCCCACTCTCCCATCCACATTTGGATGTACTGGAGAGCATCCTCTCTGCAGTCAGTGAAACTGCAGAGAGGTGGGAGAGCTGGCTGTGTGGGCTTCCTTCTTTCACGAGGGGCAGCCCACACAACCAATAGCAGCTGGAGCAAGAGAGGAGCTTCCTCCCTCAACTCTAATTGGAGGAAAAGCTAATTATTGTGCCAGTGTGAGGATGAAACACTGGCACCACTAAACCGGAGAGAGAGGTGGGTGAAACCTTGTGAAAACTGAAGGTACAATTCTCTGTTTGGGGTGGGAAAATATGGGTCCATTTTTTTGCTTTAACTGTGGTTGCCTGCATTTGGACATGCAATTTGTGAAACTGGAGGTGAAGGGACCTCCATTTTTGTGTTATGTGCAAATGTGGCCAATGTCTCTCTATAGGTACAGTGAGTGTGTAGCACAGGACATGTGATTATGCCAATAAACTCCAAATCTCATTCTGAGCCCTTGACCATGTAGCCCTTGATCAAACTGTATAAGAATTCCATTTTTAAAAAAGGATGTAGCAACAGAAATGTAAATAAAAATGCTTGGAAAGGCTTCACAGTCATCTACCTGATTGTGTGGCATTAATTTCAGTTTATGTGAAACCATCTCCGAACGATGTAATTGGAAGATTGTCTCTGTACAGTTCCCAGCTGCTCTTGAAGCATGCCTGCTTGAACATTTTGTGGTAATTGCAGATATAATATAAAAATAAATAAATTAAAAGCTTAAATTACAACCTTTTAATTAAGACATGGTAGAGCCAGACTCACCTAATTAATTAATTGATCTATCAGCCAGCATAGTCACTTCTCAGAGTATTACTGAGAATTTTATTCTTATTCTAAATTTCTATAAATGACTCATAATGATTTCTGCAATGCAGATACAGTTTCTATGTATGAACACATTTCTACTGCTACATGGAAGATACAAGTATCATTCGATGGTATACCTTGGAGAATACTGACCCAGAAGCAATGCTCTGCTCTGTCTTTTCTCTCTTTCTCCACATATATAAAACTACTAACCATTTCCAAATACAGCTGACAGACACTGAAAATCCAATTTGACCATTTCCATACACCTTAATTTATAAGGGCAGCAGCCACAGTCTTCTTCTTTTTTTTTTAACCATTCAGCCAGGATTGACAGTGAGGACAAGATAAAAACATGAGAATTTTGGATAAAAGTATCTTAATTATTCCAAAAATAATCCAGCCCACTTGATAATTATGCATTATCACTAAAGACCAAATTCAACTCAAGAAAGAGAAGAGTTCTCACTTGGAGGTGTGATTAAATGGGACCTGGAATTACAAATGAAGCTGCCCTATATTAAACCTGATCATTGGTCTATTATGATCTAGTAGCAGTGGCTTTGAAGCAGAATTATTTCCCAAGCCAGCTACCTAACTTGACATGTCAGGAACTGAACCTGGGACTTTTCCCACACAAAATGGGTACTCTACCCAGAGCTATGGTGCCACCTAATGCAAATGTCTTATGAAGAAAGCCCACTTTCCCAGCATCCCTAATTAGTACATATGTTGAGCTGCAGGTGTCTTGTCCTGGTGCTGATTTCAGATGTTTTTCCAGGTGGCTGTATCATCAGCAGAGTGTCTTGCTCGATTTTGACATGCCTGAGCATTTTCCTAGGGCAAGAAAAAGATGTTGATATAGTACAAAACTAGAGTCAAGTCAAATAGTCAAGACAGATCCAGCACCTCATGATTTTTACATGAAAGAGATAGAGTAACAGATGAAAAGGAAATTCCATGTTCTTAAAGACACGGGGGGGGCCCGGAGCAAACCCCTTTGCTTTGGGTTAACCTTGCTCCAACATTCACAGCTTAATGGAGCTGCTCTGAATTGTATGTGAGAAGTCCTGATGCCTACAACATCTATTATGTTTCTTTGTGAAACTGGGTAGTACCAGGAATAGATTGTGTTTGTTCTAATATTTTTCTAACAAAGTATTATTTCATCATTACAATGAGTTCTAGATTATTAACCAACTATCTAAAGACCAGATTTAGAATACCAACAACTGAAAATGATTTGAACTGTCCATCCCGTCTAGAATGGCAGACAATTAATGGTATATGGGATCAATAGCAATTCTGGCCTGAGAGGACATTACACCAGGCTTTTAGCTCAGGTTTTCATTACTGGCTTCATTGTAACCTACATTCTGTTGTCTGCTCAACAAGATTTCTTGCAGCAATAAACTGAAATGTCTTCCAAGCAGATTCATTGTATGGTAGCCCCCAAGATATTGTGCAGCATTTAGCTCAAAGCTTCGTGGGGAAAGGACCCTTGTGTGTGCAGCAAAATATTTTCCAATTTTAAAATGTTAATTAAATCCATCTTGGGAATTTAATTCAGACTTATTTGATAAGTCTAATATTGCTACAGTTGCTTTTCTTTTACATCATTCAGATCAGACCTTTTACATCTGAAATAACTCTAAAATAAATACTTCTGAACTTAAGGACTTAGCATTTATGGAAAAAAGCAACCTACTAATTCAGAGTGTTCTTGGAAATAGCACAGGCTCTGTTCTCTTTGGTTTCTCTTTATTCACTACACAGAAGCTGGGATGGAGACATAAATAAACCACCGAATGATCAGACAATATGCATATATTAGAATGTTTTATCTTAGTTCCAGACAGAATTTATTAATGTATTAATCCTTCACTCTCATTCTTCATACTGACAAGTTTAGATACTATTGACATGTTATCTCAAGAATTATCCAAGCAAACATGAGGAATCCTGATTTAGCTACAAGACATCATATGGCTAGATAAATAGGAAAAAGAAATATCCCAAATTGTCTTCTTTGTGATTGGTTGATATAACATCTATAGATCATGATAGGACATGTAGCTTTTTTCTTTCGAAAGAAGGCATAAAGGACCATGAAGCCAGTTCTGATACAGTTCTGATACAATTTGGGGTCACCTTTGCACTTGCAGGTGTCATCCCCATGTTTGTGTTCACAGGAACTCCATGAACTCCAGCATTTAAACCAAAAGCTCAGTTGCATAGACTGCTCCTATTGACTAGGGATGGGCCCTTATTTCTGGAATCTGCCCCTATTAAATAATTGCCTCTAACTTATTCCTATTCTTTGCCTCTTGTCAACCTTTTTCATGAAGGTTTCTAGCAAGTTGCAAAAGTTGTCATTCTTCAGGAATCAGCAGCCTCCCCAGTCTCAAGAAATTAAATCTTCAAGTGGGTGGGTGGATGCATCAGGTCTCTGGTGCATTTGCATGTAAATGGATGTACAACACAAAAACACTCTACAGTGCATCGCATATAGCAAGGGGAATCCAGTCTTCAGCCATGTGTCAAGCTGGATGGGGCCTTGGGCAAGAATCCTTGTATGAGAATTGCTTGTTGCAAGTTGTCATGGAAGCCGTGCCACCACTCCTCTAGTCTGTGACAGGATGCTTTCACTAGGTGACCAGATTCTAGTCACCGTATATTTAGCAAATAGCCTTTCCTTGCAAAAATCCTTTCATTGCAACTGCACTTTAAACTGTCTGAACTGCTGCCTGTGCACTATTCACCTAAACTGCCTGAGTAGTAGGGTATGGATGTAGGCATGAGGGAACCAATCAGAATACTAGTAATAGTAGTACAACTTATTTATAATTTCATTTTACTACAAATGTTGCTTTATGTTTCAAGATTAAAAAGGAAAGTATTTACCTGTTAAGAATTTTTTTTCAATTGTTGAACATTCTTAAAGCATTACTACTCAACCAGTTACTTTCCCTAGCTTTAACTGTAGACCAGGGCTGCTCAACTTCGGCCCTCATGCAGATGTTGGCCTACAACTCCCACAACCCCTGGCTATTGGACACTGTGGCTGGGGATTATGGGAGTTGTAGGCCAAAAACAGCTGGAGGGCCTAAGTTGAGCAGGCCTGCTGTAGACTGATCCCTTATGCAGTTTTCTATCTTCTAGAGTTAAGCATTCCTGATTCCTTGGACCAGTGTTTTCTTTAGAAGCCATGTACACAAAAGTAACTGAGGCTCTACACATAAGCAGTGTGTACAGCCTTGCCGGGTTCTGTGGGGAGATTACTACTGCAGCCCTGGGCGGCTGGATCAGCCCACCCACACAACTACTGGCTCCGTCACAGAGCCAGTGGGGGCTGTGGGGATCGGGGGCCGCTTGGCCCCCAGAAGTCCCAGGATGACCCGCATGAGTGTGCGGGGAATTCTGGAGGAACCCCAGAGACTGGGGGGGGTTCTTGTAGCCTCCTGATTGGGGGTCTACTCGTGTGCTGCCGTGCGCCACAGAGGCACACAAGCGAAAAAGCAAGGTTAATGGAGTACTCGCTCTACTAACCTCGTTTAAGGGGAGGGAGATTTAGGCAGGTTATCCACCTTGGAAGCACCAGGCTTACCTGTGAGCCCAGTGGTTCCAACAATCACTGGAAAGCGGGCGAAGGGAGTTTAGCCCGCTTTCCAGTGATTGTGGGAATAGCTTCACTATCTTTTATTTGGACTAGTTACTCTGCTTCACAGATCCCATGGAGAAATAAAACCAGATTCAGCCACCTTATAGAAACTGTGTCTGGAAACTATTCTGATGGAGACAGAAGAGGAGTAACTCACTCCCTTTTAAATTTTCCATCCACCGTAACCACTTCCAGCTGAGACTAAAGATCCAAAGTGATTCTTTGCCTGGTCTTTACTTCCTGTTATATGAGCCCTTTCTCACAATCCCATGAGTGGTCTTGAGAGTCACTTGCCTTCCCGGCAGACGAGCTACAAAAGTTGCCTGGGTAAATGGATCGCGTGCCTAGACAAGCTGCTGCAGCCCCAGGCAATGTGGATGTGAACACATCATCCCAGCCCCCAGAAATCCCACAATGCACCACACAAGTGAGCAGTGCATTCTGGGGATCCCCCCAGAGATGGCTGGGAGCCCGGTCCTGTGTTAGCAGCGGCTGGGAGCAGCCAGTGCCAACACACAAGCAGTTAGCCTGGGTTAAGGGCATGCTCACAGCCTTAACCTCAGCTAACTGGCAGGTTCCCCTAGGGGTATGTGCACCTGGTGCAGCTCTTCGCGCAGCTCCTGGCAGTTCTCAGAGGCAGCCAAGTCTGGGCTTAGCTGCCCTAGCCAGGTCTTGGCTGCTCGTGAGAACAGCCTCCATGTCTCCTTTTATAGAGGGATCTTTTCACCGCTTCCTACCCTGTCCAACCTGTAACCAAACCTTTAACCAGACTCCACTCTTTCTTTGCATCCCACCCCAACTCTCATCTTCTGCTGCTCAAGTGAAATTTTCTTGTTGCTCTTCCCTAGATGTTAAAGCCACACCCCTGGAACATAACCTTTAACTGAAGCATATTAGAAAGCGCATTAACTCTTTAGTTCCTGTTTCTTCACACAAGTGTATCCCTGTTTTTATCTGAAAAATGCTGGACGGTATAGGCAGAGGTAAACTTTCCCCCGGACCTTGGGGCACTGGTCTGTGGCCTCCTGTCTCCTGCGGTGGGGGGGCAAATTTCCTGGGGGGCCTCCATAGAAGCTTGCCACCACCCTGCACCTGCCCCACCACTGCCCCACACCTGCCCTGCCAATATTTGCCATTTTCTTTATGAAGCATGCGGTATGAAGACTTTGGAGAGGCCTATATGAATATTAGGGGCCACTTTTGCCTTTTGCCTTTCCCACATCATCACAGCAGTGCCTTCCTTGCATCTGCAGTTTCAAGTTTAGCCCCTACAGGCCTACGTTAGCTATGACTGCCCAGAACTCCAGCCTGCCTACCACACAATATAATGCATAGCCTAGTGGGTCACAGATGCCTTAGTTTGTGAAGATAAATTTATGTCTCAGAACATGGAAGCTGGTGTGGCTGGCAACTGCAAGCTACTAGCTTATAGTTTATATTGTGCATGCGAATGTGGATATGAGATCGATGTCCTTGTGTACAAAAAATGACCTAATATATTGTGAGAACCAAACTTGGCAACTGCCCAAGAGTACAAGCATTTACCCCCTTTGTGTCATGCTATATAATGAAGCTATCCAACGAATGAGAGCCAAAAAAGAAAAATCTAACACTGAATTCCAGTGACAGCCAACAAGGACAAAGCTGACAAGAAAGGGCACAGAGCTGGTGTAGTGTTCTGCATAAGCCACATTTTTTGCTACCTAAATACAACATTTGCAATGGGCTTCTGCCCTTAGAGTCACAATCTAAATAAAAACATGAAATAAAAGGGAAAGGAACTTGAAGGGAAAAAGAAAACCTATAATTCAGGGTTATACTTCTATCTGCAATATTCACCTGCCCTGGGGGGTATTTACAAAGCCTGGCATTTCGTTAGTTCAATCCTTATACAACCAACTGCAAACAATATCACTGGTAACGATAATATCAAAATATTTATTTTCTCATTTTTGTAAGAGTGTGTTTCAGTGTTGACTGAATTCAGTAGAATTTCATGGATCCCTGGTGGCTGAAGATCATTCTGTTTATTGATAATATATTTTTAAAAGAAACATACATGGAAACAGAATTGTTCCACTGAGCTGCAGGCTGAATATCCAGTCCTGCTACTTCCTTCCTGATTCCAATCCCATTCAGCTTTCCAGGAAGTCTGAAGATCATTTGATTCTGTTCTGCATTTGCTGCATGTCGAGGGTGTGAAAAGGTATACAGTACAATATCTTCAGTGATAAACAAATGGCCTTGAGCTATTCAGTCAAAGAATTGAATTTGAAACCTTGTCAGATGAGTATTTTGAGGATAGAGTTTATTGTTATTTTGAAGGAAAGTATACTACTCCTCTACAAAAGCACATCAGGTTACCACAAATTGAGGCCTAGCTCACCACTCCCTGCTAACCTGAGGTTAGCTTGTTTCAGTCTATCATTTTCTGTGCATTCACAGTAGCTGAACTGAAGGGCATAATAGCTTGTTGACATCTGACCTTGGTGGCATTGAATTACTATTGCCAGTGGCCATGCGGGGGGGCGGGCTGCTTAGTGCTACTTTGGGCAGAATGAAAATTCTCACAAAAGATCCAGAGAATAAGCTCACATAGCTTGAGTGGCTGCTGTCTCTTTTGTTGCATAGACCATGTCACCAGGTAGGGGGAATAAGATGACTCGGGATTGATCTACCATCTTTGTGTACGGCCAAACTGCCTGCATCACATCCATTTGAGAAGAAGCGAGATGGTGTCAAGATGCAGAAAGGGCTATGGCTGCTATGAGGAACACAAAGTAGTCAGTTGTGCCACCTGTGTCCCATCAGTCCAGTTCTACAGGAGCTAAAGTTCACACAGGCAATCTGTTTATTGCTTTTTCCACAGGGGCAAAGTATAGTTATAGAATTTCAAGTGAAATGCCACCAAAAGTTTGTGAAGTTCATACTCAAACAACACATCTCAGATTTTCCAAGGGAACTTTTGGCAGCATTTCTCAAAGAGGTTCTACACATGCTTATTTTATCACTTAGTTTCACCTAAAGTAAATTTAGGAATTTCAAAGGAAGCCAAGAGAAAAGACAAAAAGAGACTTTAACAAGACTAGCAAAATTGATCAGGGGCTTTTCACACATTCCCTAGGTAGCCGTCAAGATAAAGGCTGCAAATGTCTATATTCTTGCCTAAGACTGTCTACTCAGACAAATCAGAGGACCTGACTTGTAGGAAGATGGAAATAATATACTGTAGACATGGCTATTCTCACTGACAACACAAATAGATATTTTACTGATCTGTCTAATCTTGGGAAATGGACCACATGGCTTGTAAAATGTTCTTTGAAATGCTTTGGATTGTTTTCTTGAGGCTCAAAGCCTGAAATGCACACATTATAAATCAAACTGAGGAAAAATGGATGCGAAGCTAAATGCAGTATATCTCAGCTGTTAAATTTATGACCAAAGGTTCACTTATCGGATCACTGCTTGTTTTTCACAAAATCCTTCTGAAGCTTGTATGTTTGTATTATAAGTGCCAGAGGGTGAGGGGGGGAAATGATGTACAGAAGAGGATGTTGAGCTTGCGAATACTGACTACACACACACACACACACACACACTCCTCCCTCCCTCTTTGGATGATTTATGTATCTTGGATATCTTTTTTTGTTTTTTTAAGAAAGATGTGTTGAAACATAAAAGGAAGAAATAGAATAGCCTTGAAAATCTAAATTGAATTGAAGGAGGAACAGGGCTGTCATAAAATTAAATATGCTTGTGGGAGGAAGAGAACATGCCAGGTAGTTGCACAAATAAAATATATTCCTCACAAGAGTTTGTCCTTGCATGGTGTTTTCAAAAATAAGCTGCATAGAAAATTGCAGACAAAAGTTGCCCTATTTTCTAACAACCCTTAAAAAAAAACCCAGGGACAGTTCCTATTTTCTTCTGTCTGCTTCAGTAGGTCCTGATGAGGCGTTATGAAAGTGAGGACACTGTACATGGTTACAGCATCCCTTGAGCATGCCAGAAAGTCGCTCCCCTGATAGGACATGTGCTAAAACTCCACCCCCCCCACTCTTCAGGCAAATGCTGTAATCCAGGAGAATGAGGGTTGGGGTGGAGTTAAAGAGCATGTCAGTGCAAAGGGTGGGGCTTTCAGGCATATTCTTGGGTATAATATCCACAGATAGAAAAACTCTTATCTCCACACCCTTGGGTGGGTAACGAGGGATAATTAGGTCTGTTGCTCTGGTTCTTACTCATGGTGAGGGCCACATCACTGACAAACTGTACACTCCAAAGAAGAAGAGAAGGAAGGAAGGGGGTCCCCCTGGGTTTTCAGGTCCTTCCTGCTCCTATTTTGTCCTTAAATTGTCTTTTGGAAGATTTGGGAGATTTTTTTTAAAAAAAATGTTGCTAATGTGTGAACATGTATGCACTAGAGTTGCTGTTCTCCAGGTTATCCCTTCCATATCTTTAGAGGTAAAACATCTGACGAACAACTTAGATGTTCCATGCAGAAGTATGTAATATTGCCCACATGGTCTTTATTGTACTAGCTTCAGAAAGTGGAAATGCAGTAACCTTTTTACAGAACTTTTTTTCTGTTCCAGATTATCTCTCCTGCCCCCTCTGAACGCCCCCCCCACTCCTACTTTTCCTTCTGTGGGGTTCCAAATATGTTTCCCATTGCCAAAGTGGGTAACTGGCCCTTTCCACCCCCAGCATAGTACCTCTAGTGACTGTTGATGGTAACTGTCTTATGTTTCCTTTTAGATTGTGAGCCCTTTGGGGACAGGGATCCATCTTATTTGTTATTTCTCTATGTAAACCGCTCTGAGCCATTTTTGGAAGGGTGGTATAGAAACTGAATAAAGGAATTATTATTATTATTATTATTATTATTATTATTATTATTATTATTATTATTCAGCCATCCCAGGTCCATGGGAAAGACTCAATGTCTGGATAAAACAAACCAGTCAGTAACACCTGTCTGACTGTGTAAACAAGAAATAATAATAATAACAATCTGGAGTGGGCCCGAGCTGGGCCCAAGATAAGCACCCCTGCAACTGCTCAAGTCCCAATCACCCCCTCTAGGATTCTTTTCTATCTTTAAAAGGGTCATTTGGCTAGCCTGATACCTGCATTTGTCAAGAACTGTCTCTCCCTCCCATAACTGATTGGCAGATCAGGCCCTACACTGTATAACCTCACTTTGTGAAATTAGATCATCATTTGATAGGAAGAGATGATTGCTTCAATGCTTTGGGACTGAGATTATGACATTACCTCACTCTTGAGGATACAATGTGTTCTGGCCTCCTTGCCTTTGATAAATTGTGCAAGATCTTTCTGTTCTGGCTAGCATTTAGCAAATTTAATTGTTAATCTCTCTAGCCAGTTTGGGGTGGGTTTTGTTGTTGTTGTTCTGTTCTGTAAGGAGTCTATAGTTATTTCTTGTTTATTATGTTTTTTGGGGGGAAACATTTTTGATATGCAGCTGTATGTGCAGAAAGAGTGGGAGATAGATAGATGGTAGGGATGTGCAGAATGGTTTGTGGTCAGAATGTTCTGACTGCAAAGTGGGCTGTTTTGAGTGTTCTGAGCTTGGAACAGAATGCTCTTCATTGAAGAGCATTCTGTTCCAAGCTTGGAGCAGAATGACCCCCGTTCCAAGTCTTGAAACATTCCAGGCACCATTTTGGATTCAAAAATTGTGCTCTCCTGGCCTCTGAGCATGCATGGTAGCTCTTTGTGTGGTCAGTACCACCACGCAAATGGCTGCTGCACATGCGCAGAGGCCAGAAGAGGACAATTTTGGTGTCCAAAATGGCACTCTGAATGTTCCAAGTGTTCCGAGCTCGTTCCGTCAGAACAACCGGCTAGACTGGTTGCTTTGACGGAATGATGCGAGACATTTGAATTCTGTTCCAAGGTCATGCTCAGAATGCCATCCTGTGTGCATCCCTAATAGATGAAATAAAAATACATAGAAGTCAAGTGCATCAGGCATGAATTGAAATTGATATCATTTTGGGGATGCCCTGTTAATATTTGTATAAAGCAAGTAGTAGAGCTGAACCTCAGGGTTCAACAGCCTCCCCAGTTTTTCTTGAAGTTCAGTCTCTGAATTTCATCTACAGTCCCCTGCTAACTGAGAAAAGAGGCACCTTTTAAAAGTGGTGATTGTCTTTATTTAGCAAGGAGAGAGCAAGTGGCTCTATCTAGGGGTGTGCACGGTTTGGTCCGGCCCCCATCGACCCCCACCCCAGTCCGATCCTGGACCAGTCCGCAAATTTTTTGTTTTGTTTTTTAACATTAAATAAAACAATATGTACCTTTAGCTCCTTCAGGGGGCTTGCTGAGGCCACGCGCGGGGGTGTGTGTCCACGGGGGTTCCCTCTCCCCCCGCTGGCTGTCCTGATCACCGGCCGGGTCTGGTCTGATCACCGCAGCTGGGTAAATAACCATTTTCGGCCCTATCGGGCCTCCGTATGAGTGCAGCAGCCACCGTTTTGGCAGCCACCACACATGCACCAATGCCCTCTGTGAGGCCAGGCCGGCGGCTGCCAAAATTGCGGCCGCTGCACTCATACAGAGGGCCGAAAGGGCCAGAAATGGTTATTTACCTGGCCACGGCGGGCCTCAGTGGTGATCAGGATGGCCGGCGGAACCCGTGCGGACCCCTCCATGGCCTCAGCAAGCCCCTCAAAGGGGCTAAAGGTACCTATTGTTTTATTTAATGTTTAAAAAAATGCACCAGCAGTCCGGTTCCGGTTCAAAGGAGCCGGGGGTGTTGGTTCCGTTTGACCCCAAACCCCCAGACCAGAATGCCAGAACGCCGGAACGGTTCGCACATCCCTAGCTCTATCCATCCAGTGGCTTTGGCTGGTGTCTATCTTATGTTTCTTTTTTAGAATGTGAGCCCTTTGGGGAAAGGGAACATTTTATTTATTTATTTATTTATTTATTTATTTATATGCATGTAAACCGCTTTGGGAACTTTTGTTGAAAAGTGGTATATAAATACTAGTCGTATTCATATTCGTGGTCCTAGTGCCAAATTATATGTTACTTTAATAGCATGATTTGCCATAGCATGTTGATTATTCTCTCCTAAACAGCAGCTGAAGGCAAGGGATACAGACTGAGACCACTGCATTATGGACAAGTGCTTTAAATCTTTGTCCCACCATGGGCCCTATCCAGATCATTACTGATCCCAACGCAATAGCTGCCATTTGTCCCGGTGGGAAGCTACTGCTGCTGCTACTGCTGCTGCTACTGCTACTGCTACTACTACTACCACCAACTACTACCACCTACTGCTGCTGCTGCTGCTGCTACTACTATTACTGCTACTACGTATAGGGTTGCCATATTCAAGCTCTCCAAATCTGGGCACCCTAATTTGTATGTTATGCAAATTAGCTTGCAAATAATGTACATATCATACAAATTATGCAAATTAACTGATGCACTGTCCAGTTGATTTGTATTTGCTCTGGATACCTACCAACAACAGTTTAAAAAACACATAACCAAAATAATATCTATGCGGGGGAACTGAGATATTAATTACAGCAATGCATCAAAAACATACACTGAGATTTTCAGTTAAGGCTGCAATCCTATACATGGAGGGAAAATCTGATTGAAACCAATGATGTTTATTTAAGTAGTCATGCACAAAATGGCTTACATTATAAAGCTAAAGACCTTAAAACATTGCAGTACACAGGTAGGCAGTGATTTACATCAAAATCAAGCTATCCTTTCAACTGCTTTATAGAGATCCCCTGCTGACAAAAAAGGGGGATTACTCTGAGCCAGCCTCCTGTAATTTACCTGCCTTTTCCCAAGTCCAGTGGTTGAACAGAATAGTGACTGCAAAGTTTTGTTCCTTAACTCCGCTTCTACAAGGATTAGAGCTTAGCTTTAAAAAAGAAAAAGAAAAGAAACCAGGCAAGCTAATGGGCTAACCAAGCGCTGGAGAACATGCTTAAAATCCAGCAAACACCCAGAAATCCAGGGGAGATGACAACCTTATCTATATACTGCTTTTCAACAGAGGTTTTCAAAGTGGTTTACATAGAAAGATAAATAAGATGGCTCCCTGTCCCCAAAGGGCCCACAATCTAAAAAGAAACATGAGAGAGACACCAGCAACAGCCACTGGTGGAATGGAAGCTCCCATTAGCAACAACACATATACAATGTACATAATACATATCAACAGATACATATTATATATTTATCAAATTATGGCACATGTTATATAGGTCTGCGGCAATGTCAATCACTCTCCCTGGATAATCCAAATGAGTGTCTCCAGCTGGAACAAATTGTGCTGGCTAAACAGTAAAATAAAGTGAACATCAGTCAGAAACCATCAAAGTCTAGCCACAGGGAAGTTCGTTGCTCGTATACATTAAATTGCAAGAGAGCTCAAGGGACATTTTTATGTATTCTTTGAGGCATCCACCATCAGCTGGGGGGATATAATTTAAGTGATTGTAATAATTAGGGTATAAGCGAGCGGTGGGAATGGGAACTGTGCCTGAGCTGAGATACCTGATAACCTGTGCCTGATAATAAAACCAGAAGTGATATGACAGGAAAGAAGCTGTGTGGGTACCTTTGTTTAGTGCACAGCACACTTCCTCTTAGGGAAGGGCCACAGGAATGCTGGTTCTTCATACACCTCCACTAAGGCAAAAGCAGGGATTGAAATCCCCATCAATGCTGATCCTTGGCAACAGCACATTGCATTTATTGCATACAGATCTGATTTTATTAGAGCACTACAAAGACTTACACAATTTTGAGAAGATGAGTCCCTAATTATAAATACCCCAAAGACTAAGGTTAGGGCCAAAAGAACACAAATAGCAAATTAATGGGAGTAGGCTTGAGCAGGTTAGGAGCTATAAGTACTTGGGCATAGTTTTCCACACAAATGATACATGGAGTACACAACGTGAACATGCTGCAGCAAATGCACAGAGCAGTGCATCTGCTATACTAAAATTCTTCCATACTAGAGGGGGCTATTTTATTCCAGCCTCTGTCAAGGTATACCAGGCCAAAGTATTAGCATAAATGCTATACAGGATCCAGATCTGTTCCACCTGCAACTTCAAACCCATGGAAGTTGTTGCATATAGATTCCTTTGTGCCATATTCCAGGTGCCAAGATGTGTTTCAAATGCCGTCCTACACCTAGAAGTGGGTTTAACCACAGCCGAGGCCCTGGGGTGGCTTCACACATTTGATTACTGGCTCAAATTATATTTTTGCCATCAGGGCCTGGTCCCCTGGTATTGAAAGATGAGTTCCATTCTAATTGGTGTAAGAGCCTTCATGATAAATTGGGCAGATATGACCTCTCTCCACAATAGCTACTTTCATTGGGACATGATGCCACCAAAGAAATTATTAAATAATATATTGTGGATATGGAGAAGCAATCCGATTTAAGTCTTGTTAACGTTAGTAGCATTCCTGGTGGCTTCTCATACTACCCTCAACCAGAGCTGTACTTTACAAATTTGACCAATCTAAATCAGAGAAGAGCATTTGCGCTGGTTTAATGCCCAGCCTTCTGCCATTTTGGATGACGGATTTAAAAGAATACCGCTCAGGAAACGACTATGTCTAGGCAGTTCAGGCAATATCAAGTCCATCTTATATGTGTTTTTATACTGTTTATATTATAGGGACATTTGCATTGCCTAGATTGAACCACTTATAAAAAACATGCCAGGTAGATTAGAAGAGTACTTCCTCTCCTCTGGCAGACCAGTATTCAGCAATGACAGCTGGGGTAGCAAGATTCTGTGCTGCAGCATGCAGACTGGGACAGGAGCAATTGATTAACTGTAATTTAGACCTCTGTATGTATATGTTTTGATACTTTTATCACCCAGTCCAGTTTTTGATTTTATTTTACTTTAATTTTATTTTCTATTTAATTTTGATTGCTGGTCACTGACAGTAATAATAAATTCCTCCATCCATCCATTCATTGGAATAGTTGAATTCATTCATTCAACTTATCTTATTTTTATGGATGGCAGCAAAAATGACTTTGGTTCTAAAATGGAAGTTATTTATTTATATTTATATTTATATTTATATTTATATATTGCCTGATATGTGTATCTCTAAGAACTGCAAACAATTTAAAACAAAACAAATATGTAACAGAGTAAAAACAATTAAAATAATTTCACAGAATAAAAGCACTAAAACAATTCCATAAGATAAAAACAATCAAACAGTTTTAAATTAATTTCAATTAAAAGCCTGAGAAAACAGGTGTGCCTTGAGCACCTTCCTAAAAGCAATCAGAGATAGAGATGCTCTTTATTTGACAGGGAGCATATTCCAATGCCCCGGGGCAGCCACTGAGAAGGCCAGGTTCCAAGTCGCCACCAAATGAGCCAGTGGCAACCATATCTGGACCTTCCCAGATTATCTTAATAGGCAGCAGGGTTCATTACAAAGAAGGCACTCTTTTAAGTACCCTGGACCCAAGCTGTTATAGGCTTTATAAGTAATAACCAGCACTTTGTATTTTGCTTGGAAACATAGCAGCAGCCAGTGCAGTTCTTTAAAAATCAGTGTTATGTGGTCCCTTTGGGTTGTCCCAGAGACCAGTCTGGCTGCCGTATTCTGTACTGATTGTAGTTTCCAGACTACATACAATAGGGATGTGCATGAATCAAAATTCATGCTCTGGTTCAGCGATGAACAATTTCGAATGAGATCTGAACCACTTCATCCCCTTAGGGAGGAGAGCAGTGAATGGGATCTTTTTAAAAAAGGAAAGCTTCCTGCTGCGGTGGTGCTTTCCCCAAGTACTTGCACACAGCGCCGGCATGGACATGGTGTCCATGACCACAACAGTGTGAAAACTCTTGCCTCCATCATGGGGTGATGGACTTGCCTCCATCATGGGCTGAGCGAATATCAGCTGCTCAGCCCCACTTCCTTCCTACACAGAGAGATGCAACCTGAAAGGCAAGTGGCCACAGGAGGCAACATCAAAAGGTGACTAGGGAAAACCAAGGATAAGGGCTGGAAATTCTGATTGACTAATGCTCGCACCATGTCATAAACATATTATTTCTCTTCCTGATACCAGCAGAGTAATGCATTTTTTTAAAAAATCCTGGGTGTATTTTGTAAGCTAGAGAGAAGGCAGATCTGCCCTAGTTGCATTGAGACTAGACTGCTGCTAAGTATTTTACAGGGGGGCTGCCTTTAAAGATGGTTCAGAAACTGCAACTGGCTCTTGGTTGGTGTTCAAAACATTACACCAATTGTTTATCAACTGCACTGGCTACTGATTTGTTTCTGAGCTGGGAGTGGGGAGTGATCTTTAAAGCCTATAATGCTCTAGAACTAGGTTCCCTGAAAGACAGTGCTGAAATTACAGTGTGGTGAGAGAAGGCCTAGCCTCTGCACATTTTGTGATGGCTGCCTTAACTATACTTTATTTCACCACTTTATGTAAAAAGCCGGATAATCTGAAAAAATCAAGGAACTATTTGCAGTGGGGAAGGTAATAATATCACTAAAGAAGAGAATGTTACAGCAAGTCCTGCTGATAATGTAATTTAACTGTAGAATATGGACCCCATTTAGGATTTGTAGATGCTTTTTGAATGGCATGTCCAAAAGAAATAGAACTATTTCTGCCTGTTGACTGTAGGCACCCATATTTTGGTGTGGCATCTATCCTTTCTAGGTATGGATCAATAATTAAAAGGGCTATATGAGTACTCAGGGAGGGTAAGGATGACTGATTTCTAAACAAAAGTAAATTGCCAGTAGCTAACGGCTGACATCCAGTCTAACAAAGTGCTCATGCAGCAACTCTATGCTGGAACTATGGGGGAAGGCAATTTTTGTTGATCTTCCCTTCCCTCTGAAGCCAACTGTGACACCTGAAAACATGTCCCTGAGAGTTACACAACCCTCAGGGGCATATTTACAGGAGTAATTGTTAGCTTTGGGGTGGGGTGTGGCGGGGTCAACCAAAATAGCCAATGTAGGTCAACCAATGTAGCATTAGCAGCACCAGCACTTTCATTAGTCTGGATGTCAGTCTATATGACTGTGATGTTAATTAAACAGATGACAGAGGAAACAATTTTCTCACAGAACATAACATGAAAAGAGTAGTTTATTTTTGAAAGAAAAGAAAATAACATTTTGATGTGGCACCTCTAGGAATGACCTTCCAGTCATGTTAAAATATGTTTCTTGAGTGGTCTTTTTATTGTATGCAACCACATTTCCCCAAACCATAGAAAAAAACCCATCAATCATGTTAACTGGGTCTTAGTAAATGAAACAGATGGAATAGTGTCAGAGACAGCAGGAGAAACCATGAAGACTGAGTCAAAGAGTCCCCCAGGCAACAAAATTATGTTTAAGTGTGTCTCACATATTTGGTTTCCACCCAAGCACAACTGATCTTGAACTCATGTGACCAATTCTAAACTGTACTTACATTTTCTATGGGGATTATCAACAAGTTTGCAAAAACTGCTTCATCTCTTACGGGGAGACCTAAATGATGTTTAAAGCTTCTGTTGACAGACAATCAAGTGGGGTGATTTATCAGCTTGTAGAGATATTTTTCTTTCCGGGTTTTTTTTAATCCATTAAAAAAAGCATGCTCTGAATCATTCAAATTATACTGAAATTCATCATCTGCTTCCTTGTACTTATCTATAGAGTTTGTTCAACATCTGGTGCTCATTTAAGTATCAGCTGATCCAAAACCTGCTTGGTGTAAGTGGGTTGGAAACTAAACAGACATCTTACTCTTGATCCTCATCCACCCACATTAACTTAGCCTTTTGATAATATTAGAAATAAATTGAATATTAAACAGAACAAAATATTATCAGGAACTGCCACATAGTAGAGAGCAAATGAAGAAGGGGATAAGTATCTAGAAAACCAAGATATAAAACCAACAAGTAGGACTAAAAAAAAGCATGACTGGGCCTTGTGTTTGGGGATGATGGGAGTTGTAGTCCAACAACATATGTGGACTCAAGGTTGGGAACCTCTGGCCTATAGAATAAATGAGACAGTGCCAGCATTTACTGAATGCTGCATTACTGTGCACTTTTGCAATAGGATCTCAATATCTTCTATTAACAGGCAATGTTCCTAGTTCTGTGCAAGAGGAGAGGACAATGAAACACCTAACATCCATATGCAAATTCTGCATGACTTCTTGCCTTTTTAGTTCTATATGTTTGGGCCAGATTAGATATTCATAGATTCATATTCATTTACTTTACTTCTCCAGGCACAGGCGTGACACGCTAATTCAGATCAATTCAGATCAGCACGCTAATTCAGATCAAGCATCCTTTAGCTAGCCAGATTCCTCTGGAAACTCACAATCAGGACAGGAAGGCAGTAGCTCTTGCTGTTGTTGGTTTATCCCCAACATCTGGTATTTAGATGTAATTTTTTTAAAGGTGGAGGCACATGCTGAATGTAGAGAAGGTGGTATTGAAACTCATCAATCCATTCACAGTCCAAGGGCAATTATCATATATTGCCTGATGCACTCCACCAGAAGGTTCCAACTGGGTCCTGATTTAGAAGGTCTATTGCTGAACATCTTTGTCAGTTCTAGCCAAAGAGGCAGTGATTTACCATCCTAGCCCCAGAGCATGCAACACATTAATCTCTCCTCACCCACTGCACCATTTGTACAAAGTGTTCTGATTTCTTCCCTATTCCCTTCCCAGCACTAAATATTTCAGTCTCGGCCATCATATACCCCAGACTTTCAACCTCACCATCCTTGTGGCATATGTGGCATATTTTTCCCCCCTGATTGCTTCCCCCAACCCAACGTAGCTCCAGGATCTTTTGTCTGGAGTTGTTGTCAGCAACCGCTGCTTCTGCTTCTTCTCCAGTTTATCCTGCTCTCCTTTTTAAAAAGGCAGAGGATAAGTAATAGAGTGGCAGGAAGTCAGCAAACAGGAAGTGTACTGAACTTCCTGTTGCTCCAATCACCACTCTCTGCTTTTGGAAAGATGGCAAAAATGAGCAACAGATTTGCTATCAATGCTAAAAGCAGGATGCACTATTATTGCTAAAATATCTGTTGGCTGGATTTTTGGCCTAACTGAATGTATTCTATCTACACAAGCAAGTGGACTGATACAGTGTAAGAAGAACACCAGTTCTGTGTATCTATCTATCTGATTTGTATACCGCCCTTCCAAAATGGCTCAGGGCGGTGTAGGCATCAGAGGTCGTGTAACAGGAAACAGGTGCCTTATTCTCCATGACAGCTTGCAAGTGGGAGGACCAGGGGTGTAGCAAGGTTGGAGTGGGCCCAGAGACAAGATTTTAAAATGCCACCCCTCCTCACTGAAGCTCAGCTCATGAAGTAAAGAAAGGTTTTGTAAATTGTGGACGATGCAAGTCATTTAATGGTACTAGAGAAAGACATGCTGTTCTGGTAGCTCCAGGTCTTAACACACACATCAGTTTTGGAGGATGAATACAACTGAAGGAAGCCTAGGCGGGTGCGCCGCTGGGGGAGTCAGTCATGTGACTTGCCTGTGGGGGTCCCCACCAAGGCAGTGGGCCCCCATACAACTGTCTCCTCTTGCCTTATTATAGCTATGCCCCTGCCAGGGGTGCAATAAGAGAGAAAGCCTGAGGAGCAACTTCTCGCTTGCATTTTTCGAGGGGAAAGCAAATACATGTGTGGTGGGGATATGTTCTGGGGATTGAAGAAATTTGTTATTAGGTTTGGTGGGAGGGGTTCAGTAAAATAAGGGGAGAACTCTTGAAATGCTTAAAGAGCATTTCCTGCCTTCCTAGGAAGGACCTCTTGTCCTAGCTGGCTGCTCTGAAGCACCATTATTACAGAAGTCTTGGAGTGGGAGTGGTAGATGGCCACTCCAAGATGGCTTGGAGTGGCAGATGGCTGAGAGTGGTACTACTACCAGCAGATATTATATGAAAAAGAAGCCAACAGGACCCCAATCTGGCCCTACAAAGCAATCAGTTTGGATATGCTTCTCATTTTGAATAATGCTACTCATATACAGACCTAGCTGCCAACTGGCCACTCACTTTTGGCCACTAAATCTCACTGGTTATAACAGCAAGAAGAAGGCAAGTATTGTTTGAAATTAAAACTAATTAGTATTTTGATTGTTGTTAGATGGTTTGCTTCTGCATGATTAGTTCCACTGCCTTAGATTACACTGTTGTTACGCATAATCAGTCATTCCCAAAGTATGTGGCAAAACATATGTTGGAGTTAATTAGATCCTTGCTTGCCAGAAATATTTTTCCAGACCCCTTTCATTAATGATTTATTGCAGGCCGCTCCCACGTGCCTGCACCTTCAATCATGGAAGAGTGAAGGAGGAATGTGTTGAGGAAGTTTCTCAGATGGAATGTTGCAAAACATTAGCTTAAGAGCCCAAAACAGTCCAAGAAAGTGGCGTCCAATAAAGGCCATCCGAAACCAACCATTATGAAATGTTTGACCATGTTGATCTTAATATCTGTTGTGGGGAGAATGAGCTAAGCTTAATTCATTCTCTGCAATTGATGGCATTTAACTTTGACAGGACCTGGCTCTTTAGAAAAGTTGTATATGGTTGAAACTATTCTCTTGACCTCTTATGCTTTTCTGTCTTTCCAGTGTCATCATCTAAGGAAAGAAGCTAGAATGTGATGCCTCAATTTATTGGAAACAAGCATTTATAACAGTGGATATATATATATAAAAGTTCTTTTTTCAATGCAGCTTGAATGGTATTTAAATATTTACAGTTTTTGATACTATGCTTGAGAAGAGGAAATTGACTCAGGCTATAGTTGTCATCAGACTTCACTTAGTGTGAAATTATGATTTTACTGTGCCCAGGAAAAACTTCCAAGAAATTATAAAGCAAGGAATAAAAGGATCCAATAAGACCAGTGACATTTCTCAGATACTTTTATACATCCCTTTCGGGGACTCACAGAAAACATTTATGCAAGTGGTTGTCAGCCAAACTGCCTCATCTGCTTCTCACTAGCACTGAAAAATGTCTTGTTGGAGTACAGACATGGTGAGGGAGTACAGGCATGTGAGTACAGGAACTCCCCGTGCAGGATGTTACCTGCATACCTTTAACTTTAGCCCTATTCAGATGTTAGTAAAGCAAGTGCTGTTCATGGATACAGCAACAAAAGTGCATAGGAAGTCCCGCCCCAGCACTGCGACTCAGTCCCTCAACCTCACCACTCATGATTCCAGTGGTGTTTGTGTGAAAAGGGAAGTGCCGTAAGTTGCCATCATGGTAATGTTGTTTCCCTTTTCACACAAATGCCACTGTAACCTTGAGCAGTAAGGTTGAGGGGGTGAGTGACAGTCCTGGGGCAGGACTGCCTACTGTTTTTGCCACTGTAACGGTGAACAACGTTTGGCTTGCTAACTTTTGAACAGGGCTTTTATTGAAGAGGGTTCTGCTTTTCCTTACACAAGACAAAATGTGTTGGGGAGAAAAACTTTAAACTGGATGCCTTTAGTTAAATATTCACGTGATGGAAACATCTGAGCTGCCTTGCATTGCTTTTTATCACATTGTTTTTGTACACAGCAGTGTGGTTTAAAAAACCCAACGAACATGTAGCAATTATTGGCTTAATTTTAGAAAAAAACTGGGAGAGTTGTGTTTCTTTTTATCTATTTCCTTCCGCAATGACACCTTTTCAAGTCAGTACTTCACATCAGATATACCTGAATGTAAACAGATCTTTACACAGATGCCAGATACATGAAGCATCTGGTGAGCTATTGTTTCACTCTTAGATCACTTTAAAATGACATGCGATCTGAAAGAGTGCTTAAAGCAGACATCAACAATTACAGTACCCAATCTATCAACGTGTTGGCAAGGGAGCTAATAATAAGTGACACAGATCCCATACATATTTTATTCACTATTGAACTAAAAAATGTTAGCATGTTTCTCTATCTGACATCTTCTGCAGTGATGGGCGACAGCAATGAATTGGCTCCGTTTCCCAGCAATTTCCTTACCTGTAAGTTGCATTACTTCTCTTGCTCATTTTCTGCTTTTAGTGTTCTTAAATAAGCATTTTCATTATGCGTTTCCATGCCTTTAGCATGAAATTAATTATTTCTTAGATGGTCTTATTTGGATTTACATATAGTTGTCAGGAGATTTCCCCCCACTTTCTTTGGAAAAGATTTCAAAGGGGGCTTCACATGCAAAGTTGACAAGTTCCAGTTCCAGCAAGGACTGTCTGTGTGTGTGTGTGTGTGTGCGCGCGCTCCTGGTACCAGCCTCAAGTTCTGCTCCCGTAGTGTCATGTGAACCTGCCAGTGTTGGATCGCCAAGCAGCACTTCCCTCCACCACCTGATATCTGTAACCACTATTTGAATTTGGGTTGTGGATGGCAGATGGCACAAGGAAGTGCTGCTCAGCAACATTACAATTGTGGGTTCACATGACACTCCAGGAGTAGAACTTGTGGCTCACGCATGTACTGTGTGGGATTCAGTGGTCAGCAGAACTGGACTTGCTGTCATTATGTGAAGCCATCCAAAATGTCTTCTTGCCTAGTACTTTTGGGTTCCCTTTAAACATCCCATGCATGTTAGCAACCAGGTCTGCAAGCATATCATCTCTTCTAAGTGGCAAACAAGCAATTTTATAAGTGGTAGTTCTAAACTGTCCCAGTTCAGTCCCTCTTGGTGGCTTTTGCTAGTATCCTCACCTAAGTGTTTTGTTTTTTTAAATTGTGTGCCTATATTGGAACAGGGAACCATTTTCTTATTCTTTTTGCTATGTAAACACTAACTTTTTTGTTGGTAAGTGCTATATGTATACTCTGCTATATACATATTCTAAATAACAAACAAGAAGAAGAAGAACCCCCATTCATTCATCCTATCATTGGTAAAAAGATCAAGCATCTCTTTGGGACTGAGGGATAAGTCTGAACTATATCCCCACAGTGTCTTTGTGTAAGTCTTCACCCACCTAGGGATGCACATGGAAATCGGCTTCTTTCCACATGCCTTTCTCTGAATCAGAACAGGAAATAATTTTCCAGTTTGAAACACAGTGAGGTCATTCTCATGACCAGGTGGCCGGGGTGGCGGGCAAGCAGTGGGGATGGCTGCAGAAACTTGCCTACCAAACAGACTATTGTTTGTTGTTGTTGGGAGCTTGGAGCCCACATGATTAGCCTTGCTCTGTGCAGCGCGGAGCAGGGTGGATTGATCTGAGGCTGGGACTCATTCTCCCAGACTTCTTGAAGCCCACAATGCATTGGGGAATCCCCCCAAAAGATGGGTGCTCTAGGATCAAGCCCGATCCTGGCAGTTCTCACACACAACCTGTGCTGGGTGTCCCTAGCCCAGTTTAGGCTGTGCATGAGAACAGCCTCAGTATATAACTGAGTTGTGTTTGAGGATAATATTCCACTCACCTGTATGCTGAATATGATAACATTGTGGCTGTTGCTTCCTTATGACTCTGCAACACTTATATCTTGCAATAGATGTTGGGCATTGGCATAAGAGTAATCAAGTGTTGCTTCAACTCTTACTCGTTTTATAGCTTGTCGCTCTGGTGCACAAACAAAAAAAGTATAGTTTTGTCTGAAGCCAGAAGTGCTCTTACCCCTGGACTTTGGGGCCAAAGTCTAGGGTCTCCACAGCCCCTGGAAGCACCCTTTAGTCTGTCCTGGGTGGTGTGATTGCCCAGTGGAGCATGATGATGCTTAATTTACAGTGGGGGGGCCTCCAAAGGCCTTCAGGTCCAGACACCAAAATTATCTAGGTGTACCTCTGTCTGCAGCTGTGTATGTAGAGAAAAACCTGACACTCTGTAACTGTGGATTAACTCATTACCTATAGCACTATTCAGACGTCATGTTGTATGATTGTACAGATGTCTGTATTCTCGAACATGTTTTTGTGTGAATGATTGCCTTTAAGAAGGCATCCAGGCCCCTAAATTCATGGTACAGATAGGAAGTGTACTGCAGTGCCTGTATTCAACATCATGTGTGAATAACTGTATTTGGTTACATTACTGCTCCTGTATATATTTTACACTTGTATGAGGGTTGAATATAATGTGTGAAGAAGGCTAATATGTCAATGAATGTTGCAACACCAAAAAGACTTTTCTCTAGCATTTTACAGCTATAGATTTTAAAATACGTTCAAGGTCCCAATTTTACTGTCACAGCCATCCCTTAATATTGCATTAGATGGCAGATTTCCATGTGCAACAAACTTCCAAACAGTGCCATCTAATTTCTGTTTTTTTTAACATCTACAAATGAAATTACTGTTCTTAGGATGTACCTACATTAGTGTAAAATGTTTAAAGGTCGTCTCCTTTCTAAAAAGAGACAAATGTAACTTAGGCAAGGGGGCAGTGCCAGTTGGGATATCATGCATGGAAGCTGAGCATTGTTGCTAAATTACAATTTCCAGGGTCCTTTCAGGAAAGGCACATCCATTAAACTGTTATAAAAGTGATAATAAGATTGCATTGACATATAACATTTCAAGGGCAACCACCATGCTTCTCGTATATGTTTGCTCCTTTTAATTAGAAATGGAACTTTTTCAGGCCTTTAAAATGTTCAGCAAGATAATATTGGCTGACCAGCTTCCATCTCTGTTTTCCAAAATATAGCTTAATATTTATTTCTTAGGTCCTTGAAGTAGATTATAATATTTGAAAATTTAATATGATTTTTCCTCCCCCTGATCCCCAATCCCTTAACCCTCTATGATGTGTGGCTCTGCTGTAGCCCACAATTATCTCCATTTCTAGAAAATTCAGACAGAAAATTCAAACAGAAATTCACTGTAAACATCCTAACAGACATTCACAATCAGTTGAGTACTCATTATGCAAGGAGGCCCCAATTTCTCGCACTTTAGAGTAAAATGAATTGAAGAGTTCTTTGAAATAGCTTCTGAGAAATAGATGCTTTCCAGATCTAGAGCTAGTTTACTTCTATAAAGTTTAACTCATATTTTCTTTTAATTGCTGTCTATTTTTTTCCTGAAGAGGAAATCTTGAGAAGCTCTTACAAGGCAGCAGGAGAAACTGAAATCTGCATTCTAATTAAGCAACATAAATACCAACATCACAAAAAAATATAAAATATTCAAGAGTTGGAACTATTTCAGACAGTCTGAAGAGAGACAATTACAGAATGTGTCAAGAGAAATGGCTTCTGTGATATCTCTGTCAGGAGGATGAAGGTCAAACAAGGTCCATATCCAGCTGGGATGATTAGTAGAAGGGTGACTTTGAAATAATATGATTTCTTCCCCCTGCCAGCTTCCTTTTGCTGTATTTTAAAGCTGAAAAGTAGTTTTTGCTGCCAGCTTGGCTGTGTAACAATATTACAAGACGGCCATATTGAAGACATATTGTAGGCAAGTTGCTGTTCATGCTGTGATGGCTACCACAGCATCCTATCCTTGGCAAAGAAAGCAGGACTGCCTAGTTCAGCTCTTGACCAGGAAACCCAGACCTACCTTAGGATCACTTCATAGGAGGTGAAATAAAGGGAACTGACCAACCCATTGCATTTTGCTGCCTGAAGTGAAGCATCGAAGAGCACTCCCCTTTCTCTTTTATCTATTAAAACCACACTCTCCAAATCCTTCCTACATTCCAAACTCTTTCCCTTCCTAAAAGGGAAAAAAAGGAACTGGATGAGGAGAAGCAGCATGGGACCATCTTGTCTTTATTTCATCTGTGGCCAGCCACAGAGAGGGTTCTAGATGGATGGTCATACTACTCTTATGAACTGGCATGCAATCTGCCAACTGAAGAGGGCCACTCCACACTGCTTCCTGGTATGGCTGATCATTGGGAAGTCAATTCACTCTAAAACAATACACTGAGCTGAATGAAGGAGCTATCGGCAACTTTGTTCTCCTGGTTGATGCCAGCCACGTTGAGCCAGTGGTTGTATGTGCTACCCTCGACACTATTGTGGACAGAAGACAACTATTGATGCAGAATCACATATAGCTGCTGTTTCACTGGTCCTAAGTTCAGGTTAAGTTTGGCAAGAGGTAAAACATTACAGTGGTTGAAGATGCACCTAACATTTTTAGAGCAGTGATGCCAAACTGCAGTGCCCACACTGAATTGGACTCACATATATAGTACTTCTACTTTCCAGGTGCCAGCTCTGGGGGGGGGGGGACCTATGTTTTGCAAGTTTGAAGAAGGAGCTGGTAGTCAACTGTGCTGATTCAGTGTTCCCTATTATCACATGGTGTCACCTCCTTGTTTTATAGCTGCTTCCCTCATACACATACAGAAATCTTATGTAGATTACCTAAAGCAACAACTAATTTAACTAATTCAGCAACTCAACAACAACAACAAATATTTATATACTGCTTTTCAACAAAGTTTCCAAAGTGGTTTACACAGAGAAATAATGAATGAATGAATAAATAAGATGGATCCCTGTCCCCAAAGGGCTCACAATCTAAAAAGAAACATAAGACAGACACCAGCAATAGTCATGGAGGGAGTGTGCTGGGGGTGAATAGGGCCAGTTACTCTCCCCTTGCTAAATAAAGAGAATCATCATGTTAAAAAGCCGTCTCTTTGCCCAGTTAGCAGGGTAACCCCATTTTCTCCTTCTCCTTCCCTCCCTTTTCTTTCTGACTTCCCCACATACTCTCTACAGGATCCCCAATGGAACGAACGTCCAAACATCTAAATACAAAAGATTACTGGATAGAATACAACGTATCTCTCCCATTAATAACAACCAAAAATTGAATTGAGGGAGAAGAATCTCTCTCTCTCCACTTTCTCCACACCATGCATGATTTTATAGACCTCTATCATATCTCCCCGCAGTCGTCTTTTTTCTAAACTAAAAAGCCCCAGGTGTTGTAGTCTTGCCTCACAAGAAAGGTGCTCTAGGTTCCTGATCATCTTGGTTGCCCTCTTCTGTACCTTTCCCAGTTCTACAATGTCCTTTTTAAGATGTGATGACCAGAATTGTATGCAGTACTCCAGGTGTGGCCGCACCATAGTTTTGTATAAGGGTATTATAATATTAGCAGTTTTATTTTCAATTCCCTTCCTAATGATCCCTAGCATGGAATTGTCCTTTTTCAAAGCTGCCACACACTGAGTTGACATTTTCAATGAGCTGTCCACTACGACCCCAAGATCGTCTCCTGATCAGTCACCAACAGCTCAGATCCCATCAGCGTATACTTGAAGATGGAGACTTTCATCCCAAAGTATTTAGGGCTCTCTTGAAGGCCAACAATGTGGCCAAACTACAGATATCTGCTGGGAGCACATTCCACAGGCCAGGAGCAGTTACAGAAAAGGCCCAGTTCTGAGTTGCCACCAGATTTTCTGGTGGTAACTGGAGCTGTACCTCTCCGGATGACCTCAATGTGTGATGGGAAAGAGATCATAGAGAAGAAGGCACTCTATAAGGCAACCCGGAACTAAGCCATTTAGGGTTTTAAAGGTGATAACCAGTAACTTTGTACTTTGCCTGGAAACCTTGGCAGCCAATGCAACAGTTTGAGAACAGGCATAATATGCTCTCTCTAGGTTACCCCAGAGACCAGCCTGGTTGCCTCATTTTGAACTCACTGAAGTTCCTGAACTATGTACAAAGGCAGCCCCATAAACAGCACATTGCAATAGTCAAGCCTGGAGGTTACTCCCCTCCAGGCTACTACCCTGTCACTGCTGGCACTCCCTCCATCCTCATAAGCACCCAGAAACTCAAGGGCTCCAAGATGGGGCTGATGGAATGAGTGTCCACAGGTGGGAATTATTGGGCAATTAGGATAAGGATGGCCGCACGTTAACAAAGCTGCAAACAGCAGAACAGCAGGCTGAGCAAAGCCAGTCTTCAGGCTCTCCAAGCCAGGGAAGAGGGGAGGAGGGAGGCTATAACATATCTCCTGGTCAAGGCCAAGGAGACAAGCTGGCAAAGTCAAAGCCCCCTGTACCTTCTCCTCCAGGCTACTCCCCTGTTGTAGGCGGGTTTGCTGCCATGGTGCTGCCGGGATTCTGCCGGGGTGCTGGGGTGCTGCCATGGAAAACTGGGCTGGGCTCCCTTCGCCTGGTTTTGCATGCTCATGCAACAGTTCATAGGCTGTTGCTTTTGAAGGCTGCTTTACATAATGTCTAGGAATGCACATTTTAAAAAATAAATGGGAACTAACATTAATCAGCCCTATTTTTTCTAGATAGGAAAATGACTGGAAATTAATACAAATGAGTTTCAAATGAAAATCCATTAGTTTTTCATTCATTTTATTTATCATTTCTGTGGATAGAAGCCCTGGAACAGTACATACAGGGCTCAAAAAGGTTGCAAGATGGAGGAAAGAGAGGGGTACTTCTTTAATATCAACATTAATAATAATATCAGCACTTTGGCAATTTTTTTTTCATAAGGAAAGAAACAACATTCACAGCACCTGATGAATTTCTTCCTCATAGGCAACTGTTTGTTTTACTTAATTTACAAAGATTTATATCCTGCCTTTCTGATTCCAAAGAAAACTCAGGGCAGTTAACAAGTTAAAGCCTATAATTAAATACACAACAAAGTGGATCGTGTTGCAATGCAAACACATTACACAAACAAAATAACAAGCATAATCAATACCAAATCAAACTCAAACTCAGAGTGAAACCAGTAGCATAAAGATACTGGCTGACATGATGAAGAAAATTACTCTGAGTCCCATTGAGATTTAATTTCAATGGAGTTACTTTGAGTAATTTTCCTCATCATGTCAGCCACCAAGAGGATTATTCAGTCATTATACAGCTAAGACCAACCACCATTAATGGTGGCAGAGCCTTTTTAGATTATAGCAACACTTGTATAGCAACATTTAGCTTAACTCTTTTCAGTCATGTCTTCACTCTCATCCCATTCCACAGAGAAGGCATGCTTTGGTTTAGGGAGCCTGGAATCTGTTGGAAAGTTATAGGACTTTGTGCTGTCTCTTTGTCTCAAACAGTGGAGGACAGACTAGTAAGTCAGAGGGCTAGAGGGTCAAGACATTTGTCATCACTTCTCCACTGCTCTGATGCTATCCCTTTGATGTGTAGATTGCTAATCTCAGGGACTTCCTTCCTCCTTCTCTCTCTTGCTACCTGCCCGCCTACCTTGCAACATGGCAAGTTCCTCTCCCTGCACCAAATGTGCAGAGAGGATGCAGAATCCATCTGCATCTAGTTAGATAGATAGATTAGAGATCCTAAATCCTCACTTTCCTATCTAGAATGGAGTTCCTTAATAAATGCCTTTTATATTGATTTGAAACTATGAATTGGCTCCAAGTTACTTTATTCTCAGCACACATGCATGCCTAACTAATCTACCGCTGTGTTGTGCCTCTGTGCACTCTGCTATATTGAGAAAGGGATTCTCTCACCACGAGAGAATTTCCAACAGAATCAACCAAACTGAAACAGAGTAAAAGCAGCGGAGCAAGAAGAAACATTCTCATCCCTTGTTGTCAAACCTCTGAATATGTGCAGGATACATTTCTTTCAGTGAATGGCAGCAGCAAGCAGTGCCAGCAAATCTGGGATTATGAGCAAAGTTCTACACAAATAATTAACAATGCTAATGCATTGCAAGAATGGGATTCAGTTATAATTCATAACATTCTATAGATCTGCCTTTGGGACTTTTTTCTTTTGATCTATTGAGAACTTCTGAGCAAACCCTACTGAACTGAATGGACAACTGCACATGAGAATATCACTGTATCTTGCACCGCTCTGATTCATTTCTGCAATGCTTGTGCAGAACTTCCTAATGGATGGATTCTGTTCTGAAAGTCTGTTGATGCTCCTGTTTAGTGAACTGTTGTAGGGATGTGGAATTGATACACATATGAAGCTCTGCTACCTAGAAGAAATTCTCAATTCATTTCAATCAGTGCTTTGAAAGTAATGGGGACCTCTGCATGTAGATGAGCCTTTTGGAGTATTGCCAAAAGGACCCTCTTAGAAATACTCCTTTGAAATTCCACAACAAAAAGAGAAACAATGATTGCCTGGCATAGCTCATTCATCCCTGCCTGTAGTATACTGAGTAGTATGAAAGTTATTATACACAGAATTTGCATTAAATTATTCTTGTTCATTTGGGATATTGTAGGGATGTGCCCTTTCAGTGACCAGTGAGGGAAGACATGGATACAGACACACGGATCCTAATAAGGTGTTCACAGGGTGGTCAACATTTCCATTAAGCTAAATTTCTTTTGTTTCAGAATTTATAATGAAATCTATGGACGTTAATAGGCACAAAATGCACCTGCTGGCTGGCATTTATAAAGTTCATCAGGAGCACTTACACTTTACATGTCAGATGGGACCGTACAGCATTAGCCCTGATTTACAGGCATCATTTATCAAAGACAGCACCTGCTGCAGCAAAAAAAAATCACACAAGGTCATTCCATTAATATCTCTCCTCCAACATTCACTGGGTCCCCCCTCCAACATTTACACTTGCCTCCATCATTTCTCTGCCAAGAGTCCATTTCTTTTTGCCTTTAAAAATGTAGTACAGCTATGTTTAAATTTATCTTTCCAGAGGCTCTATCCTGAGAGAATCATAGATCCACTCAGTTTCTTCTGCTTTGTAAACACAGAGCAAATTGTTCCATCAATACCTTGGGAGGAGATGCCTAATAACTTCTATTACCATTAATGATGCTGCCTGTACACACTGCTGAGAGAATAAACCACACAATGTACTTTTAAAGTTTTAATTTATTTTTAATTGTGTGAGTCAATTGAATGATATATTTGCCACCAAAAAGCATACCTGGTTTTGGCAGTAGATAGCGACTTATGTTAAGCCTGCCATTACAGTGTGTAATTCTTCCATTTGCTTTCGAGAAAATATGAGTTTTTTTAAATGACCAGAATTGAGTCCAAAATGGCTGATCATTTGAAATGCATCAAAAATGGCATACAACTGATGTAGAATGAGAGATGCTCCAAGGTGTTTGGTTGGTTTTTTTAAAAGCGGGACTTACTGATTTGGGGAAGAGACTTGGTAAGTCCATGGAAAAGGTTAGACCTTAAGCCCCATCTCCCAAATCCAGGCCCACCTTTTCCTTTTCCTTGAAAATACCGCCACTCAACTTGTGCTTTGCTCTTTAATCCAACATATATTATCTTAATCTACTAGTTGTCCCCTGAAATGTATGATGTGGTGTTTTCCTGTTTATTGCAAAAGCACTCTCATTTCTTTAGAAATCGGTATTATTGCTCATACGGCCATAACTTATCATGAACAGATTATAAGACCCTGTACTCCATCTTCCTGAAAGAATGATGTGACTGTCACCCATCACAATTGTTTGGCTTCCCTGTTCCTTGTCAAGGATTGAGCTGCTGCCTGCCAAACAGTGAGAAATGCCTCATGTGTTGCTGACAACTTGTCAGTCAAAAGCTGTGTGGGTGAAATGAGTAAGGGATTCATTCCATTCAGATTGTCAGAGAAGGTAGTATAAACACAAATTTCAAGGGGTGCCCTACTCTGCACAAGATTTTCAGAATGGTAAACTGAAAATTCCAATATTATTTCTGGTAACTATAAGTTCTACAGATACAATGACCAAAACAAGCTCAGTAGATCCAGTATTAGTCAAAGCATATCTGCATCCCATTACCCTGTCTTTCAGCAGTCTGGCAATAGGCCCAGTTGTCCTGAGAACAAGCAATTCATCTCATCACTGCCCATGCGTCCCTCGTGGATACTTCCGAAATGCTGCCTCTGGGGAAGACCTTGTCTCGATGGGAGATTTCCCAGATGAAAAAACTCTCTCAGATGCTTTTCCAGATTGGCCAACACTTCCACAAAGCCACTAGGAAGTATGTCATGGCTCCCAACATCTTGGTTATCCACACTGTATCATTCACATAGATAACAGGCCTCAGGGGGTGTTAGGACATAAGGCCAAACCGGAGGCAAACATGCCCGCGGTTTGAGTTTGTGGTAGTTAAAAAACATGAAACCACAGTTTTGTCACTAATGAAAGGACCCTTCCCAGGGCTTCAGCAGAAATGTCAACTGTGCTGAACGGTAAAAGACCTCTAGCCCACATGCATGTCTCTATGGCCAAGCATTCTCATGAGAGAATCGTCCACTCTAGGACAGGATCTGTCATTGTCACAGAATAAGAATTTCCTATGCAGTTTAATCCTGCTCTAGATGGACAGTTCTTCTCATGAGGTTTTCACCCAGGGGAAGGGGCTGGTCCCCTTCCTGTAAGGCAGTGGCTGTGAGTGTCAGAATGGCTGTGAAAGCTGAATATCTTTTTGTATTGAGTAGATTTTGCCCTGCTTCTTGTTTGATGGGGTTAGCTCCTCACTCCCTGTCTTTAAGTCCATTAGAATGGGGATGGGGATAGAGCTCAGTGACAGCATTTGCTTAGCATGAACACAGTCCCTGGATGAGCTCTGTTAATTTGAGCTGGTCTTGTGGTAGTGAGTATGAAATACCCTCTTTGCTAAGCATGGTCAGCCTTAGTTTGTATTTGGATTTTCTTTTCATTTCTTTTAGGGGATGGGGACATAATTCAGTGGAAGAGCATCTGCGTGTTGCAGGCAGAAGGTCCTGGAGTCACTCCCTAAAATCATTAGGTTGGGCTGGAGGAGACACTTGCCTATAACTCTGAAGATCTACTGCCAGTCAGCATGGACAGTACTGAGCTAGATAGGCCAATGATCTGACTCAGTACAAGGCAGCTTCCTATGTTCAATACCCAGTATCTCTAGCTAAAGCAGTAAGGATAAGAATAAGGATAAGGATAAGAATAAGAATAAGAATAAGAATAAGAATAAGAATAAGAATAAGAATAAGAATAAGAATAAGAGGAGGAGGAGACCCTGCCTGAAACCTTGTGGAGCTGCTGTCAAACAGAGTGGATATCCTGAGCTAGATGGATCTGATCTAACTCAGTAATGAGCTGCTTCCCATGACCCTTTTGTGGTAGTTAGAAAGGTTGCCTTCATGTTCTGTAAGGTTGTTAAATAGTGTGTGTCTGTAGTTTCCTCCATTACACATATCTTATTTTTCATTGGGTTCTGGGTGCAACAGCAATATCAAAAAGAACTTTTGATTGGCCCCAGCCCAAAAGACTAGGACAAAGCAGGACTATGACGCTGGACTTCTCTTTAGTCCACAAACAAGGAGGTAGAAAGCAGAAACTAAAGAGGCTCTGACCAACCTAATTCTTCCAGGTTTTTATTTCAAGCAGAAACATCTATTCAAAGGCCCTGGATTCAGCTAAATATCAGGAAATGGCTATAGCCCCTTAAATGCCTGCCTACAGGCAGTGATGGGCTGGATGAAGGATAATAAACTGAAGCTGAATCCAAGCAATACAGAGGTGCTCATTGTTATGGGTCATAATCTGCAAGACAGGATAGAACTTCCTCTTTGGGATGAAGTTATACTCCCCCAGAAAGAACAGGTTCATAGCTTGGGAGTGCTCTTAGACCCATGTCTCTCCCTGGTGCTCACGGCTTCAGGGAGGGAGGATGGGTGGGGTTGAGGAGGGGAGAGTTCCCCCTTTTATCTTTGAAAATGTTGCTGTACAGCAGAATAGAGGGGGTTGGCAAGCTCCTTCCAGCTCCCCTCCTCCCAAGGAACTGACTGCACAGCATCTCTGCTGTACAGCCCATTTCCAACCTTCTTCCGCATGTGGAGGAAGGCCAAAAACAGGCTGCACAGCATAGACACCGTACAGTCCCTTGGGATGAGGGGAGCTGGAAGGAGCTCGCCACCCCTTCCATCTCACCATGCAGTGGCCTTTTCAAAGGCAAAAGGGGGGACTTTTCCTTTCCCCCATGCTCCCTACAGTTATTGCTGCTGCAGCACAGTGGTGCTTTTTAAAAAAAATAAAGGTAAAAGGGTGGGTTTTGCCTATGGGCAGCAAAAAGTTTAATCTGTCCCTGTTTATAATTAGAATTCCATTCTACTCGTTTAAGGAAGGAGTGTCATCTCAGAGGCCAATTGTGTGTCTGAAGAACATAGCTTCATTTTACGCTACTTGCACATAAATTGTTAATGAAAAGTTATTGCACTGGCTTGTAAAGGTAGTTTAAAAATTATGTCAAGGGATTTCTCACCACCTCTTAGCAGCTGACCTTAGATTTCATTCCTGAGAGACCTCTCTAGATGACTTTAATAGGCGACAGGGTTCACAACACAGAAGGCGCTCTCTTAAATATCCTGTACCTAAGCCGTTAAGGGCCTTATAGGTAATAACTAGCATTTTGTATTTAATCTTTTAGCTTTGTTTATTTCGCTTTTCATCAACTTGGCTAGCTGCCTTTGAGGAAAGCTTGAAGCACAGCAGCTGCTGTTTGGCTTGTTTTAATTTGTTTTTACTCTATTTGAGTTAATATCTACTTGACAAACCACGTGAGAAAGAGAACTGAGCATTGAGCATTAACAAGGACTACCTGATTGTTTTCTACTATAAAGAGATTTCCTGACTGGTCTCCAAGGTGTTATGACTAAGAATAAATCTTCTTGATTTAAATCACGAGAGCAAGAGCTGAATTCTGGATTTCCAATGCATGCCTTTGTTCAGACTAAATTGGATACCTTCTTATCAAAACAACGGAATGCTCATAAAAGTGATGGTAATGATGAAGTCATTTTATGCCAAGAGTATAAGTTCTTGAGGAATGAGACTCTCCCTTTTGAATTAGACATGGCTGGAAGGCAGAAAGGGGATGGAGTTAGCGAGAGCTTTGCTTCTTCCTTGTCTCTATCTTTATCCACTCCCACTCCCTTTCTGCTTACAGACTCTCCTCAAGCACAGAATCTATCTGATCTGACTAAAGAGTCCTTTTTCCCTTTGGCTTGCACGGCTACTGATCCATGCCTTAAACTCTCACTTCTTACATCAGAGACACTTATTTGTTTATTTCAGCATATGTCATCAATTGTTGCTAAGCTTGATGAACTTAAGGCTGCACTCAATAAACTATCTTCAATTTCAGCTTCCTCCAAATATGAGACTATGAAGTCTGATTTATATTCTGCTGAAGGATCTCAAAAGATTTGTCAAGAGAACTCAGGTGATTTGGCTAATAAAGTTAATTCTAATTTTGCCTCTACTCATTGAAGGAGACTCCCAATGAAAGGGCAACCCCTATAGGCTGTCTTAGTAAAGTTTTACAATTGAAGCAAGTTTCTCTTTTAATCTTCTTGAACCGTTTGAACTTAAGCCAATGGTCTAGTTGGTTTTTAATTAAGCGTTCTCTTGCACAACTTCTTTCATTCCATATTAATTTTATTGATCTCCAGTCATATGATATACAACCCACCAGAAGACCGAATACTCTTAAGCTTCTCCTTACTTTCAAGTCATCTTTAATTCCACTTTATCTTCTACGTATGCATGTTTTTTTGGCTATCTACAACATTCAACCTCAAAGAGTTTTTGCTGATGTTTATTCTAAATCATTTAAAAGGAAGAGCTCTCCTGAAGTGTCAAATAGGAATCTCACTTCGGCTGTTAAATGCTCTGTGTTCCCTCAGGATATTGTTCAGGACATTTTCCCTTTGGTTGATTCTGCTATGAATCAATTGCAAACTTTATCTGCTAAGATGGACTGCGAATCCCTTAATAACTCTGGAAACAATCTTAGTATTTCTCCAGATGAATTGAATAGTAGCCAGCTTTTGACCTTATCAGAGATAAATTCTTTTTCTGATCATTCTTCTCCTTCTGCCTCTGGAATAGCTGAACAATTAATTGTTATGCAGGAGGAACTGGAGTCTAGTCAGAGGATCTGTATTAAATCAGATACTCTGCCAGAATTGCCAATCCTATTAGACAGTTCATCCCAAGACAAGAGGGACCCTGTATTGGAGGGTCAAGTATTGCCTTTCTCTGCAGATCCACATTTTGATCAATGTATGTTACTCTTAAATTTAGGTTCATTCCGTCGACCTTTGCAGGAAGCTATTCAAACTAAGGCAGCACTATCTCCTATGCCTGCCCTACTGAATTTGCAAGATTCTGGTTCTCCAGCTCTTCTTCCTTCTTTGCTAGACCAGTCATTTCAGTCTGAGATGGAGGATCTTCAGGCATTTGCTGATTTTACTGGTCCGGATATGGAACATAAGCAATTTTTGGATTATGCTAATATTGTAACTGAGCATTCTGACTGACAACTTTGTAAGAGCCGTTTTCTCAAAAGTCTCTCATGGAATGTGGCCGGACTAAGGACAAAACTGCTGGATTTGGAATTTCGGAAATTTCTGGTGGATGCTGACCTCCTTTTTCTGCAGGAAACTTGGATGACCGAGGACCTGTATTTGAATAGTTTTGTTACCTTTTCACTTGCAGCTATACCTCCAATGACTAGAGGCAGAGCGACTGGTGGTCTCTGCATATCAGTTAACACTGCTCTCAATTTTGAATGTCTTTCACTACCAAGTTGTGACCAGTTTGCTATGGCCCTTCTTGTTAAATCTAAGGCCTTGTTCCTATTACTCATTAATGTGTACATTCCACCTTTGAATCAGATTGTTTGCATTAAGTCAATATGGTCTAAACTGAAATTATATATAGAAGGTCTTCAATGTTTGTATCCTCAAGCGCATTTGCTGATTGCCGGCAATTCCAATGCTAGGCTGGCTGACAACAATCAAAAACTATTTGCTAAGTTTAAATCTTATTCATTTGATGGGGAAATTCAATACCCATTGTTAACTCGTTAATTTAAGGACTCCAAGGGAAATTTTGCTGGGCTATGCCTATCACAAACTTTTGACGAACTAAATTTGCATATTCTTAATGGGGCAATGTACGGTGATTATCCGGCTGAATATACATATTGGTGCTGGCTTTTCAACAATTGATTATATGGCTATCTCGCCTTCACTTTTTTCTCAGCTGGTAAATTTTAGAATTGTCATCCGGTGTGAGAGTGACCACATCCTGGGGGAATTACTCCTAAATTTTGATACTTTACTTAAATTGGATGTGATTTGTACCCCCACTTCTGATCTGGAGGTTTGTCCCTCTCGGGTGAGATGGTCAGATAGTTTGGGTGCTAGAGTGGACTCCTTACTGACTTCTCATAACATAGATATGCTTTGCTCAGTTATACTATCTGGTGATTGTGAACTTGGCCAGACTTTTAAAGATCTTATGACAAAATTATACAGGTCCTACAACCTATTCTTACTCGGCCAAAGCCTGGGGGAGCTGGTGGGATCTCAAAAAGCACCCATCAAAGGGTGGTTTGATGAGGAGTGTTACAAAGCTAAACACCAACTTACTGCTGTCCTTTTGGTCCACAGAACTACTCTGACCTCTGCCTCATTGGCTGAGGCGATGGATAAGAAGAAAGCTTATAAACTTCTTATAAAGCGTAAAAAGGGTGAAGCAGTTAAGGCTGACTGGAATCAATTATTTATGGCAGCTAAAGCTAGAAACTATGCAGTCTTTTGGAGACTGATTACCTGTCAGTTATGATGCAATACTATTCTTTTTGATTATGTAATTCCCCCATTAGTTTGGGAGCAACATTTCACGCATTTATTCCAAAAGGAGGACGATTTAGTCTTCCATTCAACAGACACTTCGGCCCCATCATTGGACTGGCCTCCAGTGTCATACAGTGAAATTAATGCTCTTATTACCCGGTTGAAATCAGGTAAAGCCCCAGGTATTGACCATATTACCGCAGAGATACTTGAGAGTAACATGGCTTGGTGGCCCCCTGTTTTAGCTTCCCTATTTACTTTTATAGACTGAACTACTCAGATTCCAAGTGACTAGGGCATAGCAATCATTATTCCTATCTACAAAAAGGGAGATAGGAGACTCCCAGAGAACTATCGCCCAATTAGTTTACTTAGTACTATTGCTAAACTCTATGCTAGGCATCTGTATGGTAAATTGGTGGATTGGTGTGACAGAGAAAACATTCTATCAGATGAACAATTTGGATTTAGAGTGGATCAATCAGTTTTGGATCTGGCTTGCATCCTTCAACATCTTGTTGGGAAATATGTGCTTGCCCTTTTTGCCGCCTTTATCGATTTTAGGGCTGCATTTGATTTGATCCCACATGATAAATTATGGTCTAAGCTGTCTGAATCCACAATTGATCATCATCTTTTATGCCTCTTTTGTAAGCTTCATGATAATTCTGGGATTAGAGTTTGTTGTTCTAGATCTGGGCATCTTACTAAGGAAGTACTGGTATCTAGAGTAGTTAGACAGGGATGCAACTTGGCTCCCTTGCTGTTTAACCGACATATTATTCTTTGATCGCTCACTTGAATCAACTGCATCATCATCATCCTAAGTCAGGGACAAGAAATTTATCCATTTTGCTTTATGCTTATGATGCGGTAATTCTATCTAGAACTCAAGTGGGTTTAAGGAGAGCTATGCGTGCCCTTGATGATTATTGTAAGTTGAATCTGTTGGAAGTTAATTGTTCCAAAACTAAAATTGTGGTATTTGCAAGGCGCCCTAGTTTACATCGCTGGTTCTTTAATGGAGTCCAACTTGAACAAGTGAAACAATTCAAATATCTCGGGATTGTTTTTTCTGCTACTGGATCACGACTATTGCACAGAGATTATGTTATCCAGAGTGGAACAAGAAGTGCTAATTTGATCTAGTCCTTTTTCTGCTCTAGAGGTGCTCAGTATGTTCCAGCAGCCATCAAACTATTTAATGCAATGGTAAGGGCTCAACTACTGTATGGTGTTCAATTGGGAGAAAGTTGAGGCAATACAATTGACCTTTCTGAAAAACATCTTCCAAGTACCTGGTTGTGTGCCCAGAGTAGTGCTGCGCCTTGAGGCAGGATTGATTAAGGTTGAAGCTTGGGCATGGTTTTTCATTTTGAGCTATTGGCTCAAATTGATGTTTAGGCCTATTGGTATTGTCTCTTTGATTTTTCAAGATTCTTATCGCTCAGCCTGGTTGGAAGCTGTTGAAGCGAGATTGCAGTATTATGGATTTTCACCTGCAGCCATTCTTAGTTTGCCTTATGAGGAGGCTAGGGGCAGACTTAAGGAAAGGATTCTGGATGTGGAATATCAGATTGACAGGAGTCTAATTCCTAGGAGTGTTTTCCTGAATGTTGAAACTGTAAGCTATTCTCCAGCTAGATATGTATCTCTTCTTACAGTACCTAAATTTTGTAGGGCTTTAACTTTGGCCTGTTGTAACGCCATGAATACAGCTGTGCTGCAGGGGAGATTCCAAAATATTCCTTATCATTGCCATGTTTGTCCGTGTGGATCAGGAGAAGTTGAGACGATGGCTCATGATCTTTTGTATTGCCAATAGTGACATTAGGAAGAAATACATTTCACCTCAACTTATCCTGTTTCCAGGATTAACTGAAATGGATTATTTAAATTTAATTTTAAAGGACTGTTAAGAGGAGAACTTACTCAATGTTGCTAAATTCTGTTACATTTGTGGAAAGTATATATTTATATATATATACATGTTCCGAATATATTTATTCGGAATGAAGTTGTTAATTCTAAATGATTTTATTTTTGTAATTCTGGCCATTGGCTGTATTAATAAAGACTGTATATCATTCAGATATGGATTTCTGCACTTGCAGAAATAACAACCAATAATTTGCAAGAAACAAACCAACTAATGTACAGTGCAGCAACAATAACAACACAAGAGCTCGGATATAAGATCAGTGGACCTGTCAAAAAAGAAAGCAGTACATCACCTAAATGGAAGATTAGATTAGAAAATAAAATCTCCAGGCTTAGATCAGATGCTAGTAAATTGAAAGATATGAAAGACAAGAAGCTGAAGAATGAAAACACCAAACAGTATCTGATCCAAAAATACCACCTAGATTCAAGGAAAATTAGAGAAGTCCTGGAAATAATAAAGCAGCAAATAACAGCAGTGTCAAAGAAGATTAGCAGATATGAAGCCAGAACTACACAACACAGGCAGAATCTCCAATTCCAGTCAAATCAGAGACGTTTCTACCAAAGCATAGAAGGAGAAACTACAAGAAACATAGAAACACCAAATAAAGAAGAAAAAGTGCAATTCTGGGGGAAATTATGGGACAATCCAATAGATTATAATAAAAAAGCAGGATGGGTGAAAGAGGTCAAAAAATGTAACCAACAAATGCAAGATCTAATAATAACACCAGAATTAATAAGTGAAAGAGCAAAGAAAATTAAAAATTGGACTGCTCCTGGCAACGATGAACTGCATGGCTTTTGGCTTAAACACCTAACAAGCCTTCATAAACAACTATCAAAACAGTTCAATCACATTTTGCAAGGAAGTGATATTGAGCAATGGCTAACAACTGGGAAAACTCATCTCATCATGAAAGACCCAGCAGAAGGTGCAGTTCCAAGTAATTATAGACTGATAACCTGCCTGCCAACCATGTTCAAATTATTAACTTGAATAAAGCAGATGAAGTAATGCAACACTTATTAACTAACAAACAGCTTCCAGTTGAACAGAAAGGAAATTGTCCAAACACCAGAGGCACAAAAGACCAGCTGCTGATTGACAAAATGATTTTAGAAAATTGCAAGAGAAGAAAAACAAATCTAAGTGTTTCATGGATTGACTACAAGAAATCCTTCGATTCATTGCATCACACATGGATACTAAAATGTTTAGAAACAACTGGTGTCAGCAAAAACATTCAGATATTTATTTTAAAAAGCCATGAGCATGTGGAGTACACAGTTAACAATCAATGGCGAGACACTTGGACAGGTTAGCATTAGAAGAGGCATTTTCCAAGGGGACTCACTATCCCCTCTGTTGTTTGTAATCGCCATGACTCCACTTTCACAAATACTAAACAAAACAGGCCTCGGATACCAAACATCTAAAATATCAAGTAAAATCAACCATCTGCTGTACATGGACGATCTGAAGTTGTATGGAAAGTCCCAGTCAGAAATCGAATCAACACTGTCTGTATATTCGGTAGTGATATAGCAATGGAGTTTGGACTAGACAAGTGTGCTGCATTAATAATGAACAGAGGGAAAATAACACAAACAGAAGGAATAGAACTGCCCAATGGAAGCAACATCAAGAACCTGGAAGAGAAAGAACATTACAAATACTTGGGCAATCTCCAGGCTGCACACACTGAAGTTAAAAGAAAAATGGAAAGTGAATACATCAGGAGAGTTAGAAAAATCCTCATGTCCAAACTCAATGGCGGGAACACCATACAAGCCATAAACACCTGGGCTATACCTGTTATCAGATACACTGCAGGAATAATAGACTGGACCCAGGCAGAGCTAGAGGTGCTAGATCATAAGACCAGGAAAATAATGACCATCAATCATGCTCTGCACCCCTGCAGTGATGTAGATAGGCTATACCTCCCTCACAGCTCAAGTGGAAGAGGAATGCTGCAAGTCCATCAAACAGCAGAGGAGGAGAAAAGAGGCCTTGAAGAATATATCAAGGACAGTGAAGAAGATGCACTTCAAATGGTCAATAACGAGAAACTATTCAACACCAATGAAACCATGCAGGCCTACAAGAAAGAAGAACAAGTCAAGAACCGAGCAGAAAAATGGAAAAATAAGCCCCTGCATGGTCAATATTTGCACAATATAAGTGGAAAATCAGACATCACCAAGACCTGGCAATGGCTTAAAAATGGCAACTTGAAGAAAGGAACAGAGGGTTTAATACTGGCTGCACAAGAACAGGCACTAAGAACAAATGCAATAAGAGCAAAAGTCGAAAAGTCAACAACAAACAGCATGTGCCGCCTTTGTAAAGAAGCAGATGAAACAGTGGACCACGTAATCAGCTGTTGTAAAAAGATCGCACAGACTGACTACAAACAAAGGCATGACAAAGTAGCAGGGATGATACACTGGAACATCTGCAAAAAATACAATCTACCTGTAGCCAAACATTGGTGGGACCATAAAATTGAAAAAGTTGAAGAAAATGAAGATGTAAAAATATTATGGGACTTCCAACTACAAACAGACAAACATCTGCCACACAATACACCAGATATAACTGTAGTCGAGAAGAAAGAAAAACAAGTTAAAATAATTGACACAGCAATACTAGGGGGGGTAGCAGAATAGAAGAAAAAGAAATAGAAAAAATAACAAAATGCAAAGATCTACAAATTGAAATTGAAAGGCTGTGGCAGAAAAAGACCAAAATAATCCCAGTGGTAATTGGCACCCTAGGTGCAATTCCAAAACAACTTGAAGAGCACCTCAACACCAGGAGCCACAGAAATCACCATCAGCCAATTACAAAAAGCAACTTTACTCGGAACAGACAATATTTTGCGACGATATCTATAATAACCAATGGTATTGATGATAAAATTCAGCCATCCCAGGTCCTTGGGAAGGACTTGATATCTGGATAAAACAAACCCATCAATAACACCTGTCTGACTGTGTAAACAAGAAATAATAATTCGATTTCTATACCGCCCTTCCAAAAATAGCTCAGGGCAGTTTACACAGAGAAATAACAAACAAATAAGATGGAACGCTGTCCCCAAAGGGCTCACAATCTAAAAAGTAACATAAGACAGACACCCTCGACCTTAACTGGAGGTACTGTGCTGGGGGTGGATAGGGCCAGTTACTCTCTCCTATGGTTTCCCCCTCAATCAGGCCTACTACCTCTTTGGCCTTGGAGGGCAGTAACTTCAACCCACAGAACCTTGTCTTTGTTATGCCAGGTTGGTCCAAAATAAGCCCAAGATCACCCAAGATTTGATCTTGGATAGGAACATAGGAACATAGGAAACTGCCATATACTGAGTCAGACCATTGGTCCATCTAGCTCAGTATTGTCTTCACAGACTGGCAGCAGCATCTCCAAGGTTGCAGGCAGGAATCTCTCTCAGCCCTATCTTGGAGAAGCCAGGGAGGGAACTTGAAACCTTTTGCTCTTCCCAGGGCGGCTTCATCCCCTGAGGGGAATATCTTGCAGTGCTCACACATCAAGTCTCCCATTCAGGTGCAACCAGGGCAGACCTTGCTTAGCTATGGGGACAAGTCATGCTTTCTACCACAAGAGCAGCTCTCCTCTCCATTCATCCAGATCAGATGAAGATGCCGATCTGGTTTGCATTACAGAGACCTGGTTGGGAGAGGCTAGTGGCCCGGTTTGGTCTCAGCAACTTCCAATGGGTTACTCCATGGTGGATCAGGTGAGAGGATGTGGGTGGGGAGGTGGGGTGGCTTTGTTCTATAAGAATACTAGCTCCCTTACCAGAATCCCTGTCAGGGAGTTGGCCTATATTGAATGTATGCTCCTAAGTCTACGGACCAAGGATAGATTGGGACTTCTCTTGGTACACCGATCACCCCGTTGTCCAACAGAGTCAATATGGATTTTAATAAATCCATATTGCACTTGTGGCAGTAAAGTGTTTGATACTAATTGGCTAAGCTAGTGCAATCACATGGGATGTTCACTACTACCCCAACTGCCCAGGGAACAGGATGACCAGGGAACCTTTAGTTCCTATTCAGCTGCTGTGAGGGAAAAGGAAGTTTGTGGCTGGGAATAAAATCTCACAAAAGTTCTAGACATAGTTGTAAAACATTACAATGTAATGTAAAACATTACAAAGGAAAGTGACAAATTAGAAATGATGCTTCAAGGACAAAAGTGGCAGAGGTTGGTTTTTTTTAAAATGCAAACTCAAAAGAAAATGTCTACTTACAAGAATGAATAAGAAAAGGGTACTATAACCTACAGTCAAGAAAAAGTTAAATCAGGAAGGGGGAGATCAGATTTCTATTTTGTGGTTTGCTTGGTGGATTCTTGCATGCATATTTTAAACTTGCTCTTGGGCGGGTGGCCACTTACCTTCAGTTGTGGATTGTTTTTGATATGCATGCTGCAATTTAATGTTCTTTGTAAGCTAACAAGTTTTGTTGTGGGTTAGGGTTAGGGTTAGGGTTAGGGGTGTGCAATTCGGATTTTCGGTGTTTTGATTCGGATCCAAATCGAAATGCCCCCCCCCCCCCGATTCATTTTGGATCCGAATCTGGCCCTTCCGAATCACCCCCGATTCGATTCGGATCCGAATTAATCCAAATCCAAATCCAAATTGATTCAGATTTAAAAATGAGCCCTGGGGCCAAAAGAGTGGGGTGGGGTGGTAGTACCTAATGGGTGGAAGCTACCACACAAATTGCAGAGGGATTGGCCAAAGGGCTGATTTTTGGTGAATTTTTGAATTTTTAGTGTCTTTGGGGCAGATTGGGGGCATAACGTGGGAACTGGGCCAAAAGAATGGGGTGGAGTGGTAGTGCCTAATGGTTGGAGGCTACCACCCCAATTGCAGAGTGATTGGGCAAAGGGCTGATTTTTGGTGAATTGTTGAGGTTTATGCATCTTTAAGGTTTTCCCCTAAGGTATAATGGAGGGTGTATCGCTTCACGTCAGGGGGAAAGGGGTGGCCTAGAGTAGTGTGGGGTTGGTGGTAGTGCAAGGTAGGGGCAAGGAAGCTACCTGAATTTTTTCAAAGGATTTGGGCAGAGGGCTGATTTTTGGTGAATTATTGAAGTTTACGCGTCTTTAATGTTTTTCCTCATAAGGTATAATGGAGCTTTCAGCAGCCCCATAAGTGGACTTGGGGGGTGATGGGGTGGCCCAGAGCGAGTGGTGGTGTAGTGCACATAGGGTGCCAACCACCTCCATGGGTTTCTAACCCATGGGGTACAGGGTTCTGTTGTTTCTGAGGTGTTCTGAGTGTAGATTCTGTGATAGCAAAAGAGAGTGGATTCATGGTGTCTCATTGAAAAAGTCATTTGCTATCATAGAATCCACACTCAGAACACCTCAGAAACAACAGAACCATATACGCCATGGGTTAGCAACCCATGGGGGTGGTTGGCACCCTATGTGCTCTACACCACCACTCTCTCTGGGCCACCCCAGCACCCCCCAAGTGCAGTTATGGGGCTGCTGAAACCTCCATTACACCTTATGAGCAAAAACCTTGAAGACCCAAAAACTTCAACAATTCACCAAAAATCAGCCCTTTGCCCAATCCCTCTGCAATTGGGATGATAAACTCCACCCATTAGGAGCTACCACCCCACCCCACTCTTCTGCCCCATATCCCACGTTATGCCCCAAATATGCCACAAAGACACTAAAACATCAAATATTCACCAAAAATCAGCCCTTTGCCCAATTCCTCTGCAATTGGGGTGTAGCCTCCACCCCTTAGGCACTACCACCCCACCCCACTATTTTGCCCCTGGGACCCAAAATTCGAGTAGACGTCACATCAGACCTTTTTGCATTGAAGTCAATGGGAGGCAAAAAGGCGGGAAATTCAAATAGACGTCATTGCTCAAAATGGAGGGGGAAGAAGAAGGCATTTATTGGAGGCGTCATTGCTCAAAATGGAGGGCCGAAACAACAGATATTTTGGAGCTGAAACTGGGGTGATTCGTTTCGGCTCCGAAAAATTTCAGAGGGCTAGAAGGGTGATTCGGTTCGGATCCGAATCACCCGAAATTGGCTGTTTCAGGTACAGATCGTTCTGTACCCAAAATGTTTTGCACATCCCTATAATGCAGTGCATTTTTTCTAGAAAGTAACTGAATATAGATGGTAAGGTCAATGTTCTCATGCTGTTGTCTAATTTTATTTCCAAGTTCAATTTTGGGGCATCAACTGTATTTACTTTTTTTAAAAAAGTAGGTTAATAGGGTGTTAATTTCTGGAAAAGTAGTAATTACCGGCAAGATACAGGTCAAAAGAGAGAGTTTCATATTTGACATCAAAGTCTTATGCATATTTAGCAAAACAGAGTAACTGAACATATGGTGCAGCATTAGGTTTGCATCTCACTAGCACCTGTCACCTCTTGCATACTCTGCCATGTCCAAACAGCACATACAAATAAATAATAGATACCTTCATGCTTGGTGATTTACAACCATCCCTCAAAACTGGATCTAAAGATATTGGGTGCACCTACATGGCATACATACTATATAGGTACTGGATCAAATGCATCAAGATGAGGCAAGATGGACCAGTATCATGTCATCGGACTCACAGCATATTGATTGACAGATGCATGTCTGGGTCTCTGTGCTTGCTCAATGCACTATTTCCGAACTCAACCAAGTCCTATAATTTCCAGATGGACTGAAAATGTAAATGAAGTAATTTAAATGATGTGCTTCTCTAAGATTAGATTTGTACAATTTTGTCCAAGACTCACTTCTTTGGGCTCAGATGTGAATTATCACGCTGGCCCAACAATGGTTTCTCTCTCAAGCAGTACCTATGAAGTATATATGCCATGTAGGTGCCAGAGAACCATGAGGTGCCCAGGCATCATCTTGAGAGAATGGGAGGCAGGGCACATGTTCCAATGCATGCTGCCTCGTTGGGAATGTATATAGGCTCCCAAAATTTCAGTCACAAACCAGCTGAATATTTAGATCATATTTTTTTACCTTAGTTTAGGGGAGCATTGACTCTTGCACATTTGAATGCCCTTCCTTCTGCACTCCTAGACAGGAAATATAAATGAGTTATGTATGCATTGCGTCATTGCCCTTGTGGCTCAGGGTATATAGAATCAGTTGTTCATGTTATTCTGTATTGTCAATTTTATAGGGATGTTCGTATTAAGTTTATTGCTCCTCTCTTAAAGAATCACCCTGGCCATATGTATCAATTTTACTTGGATTTTTTGCTGTCAGAATTTAAATCTGTTACCTCTATTAATGTGGCTGAGTTTTGTTTCGTTGCATCCAAACTTCGTAGATCTTGTCTTAGCCACTTGAATGTTTTGTAAATTATAAATGTATTCTTTGAAATGCTAAGCTGGTCTAAGGACTGTAATAAACATACTAGTACTGCTGCTGCCTCGGTGACTGGGCAGGGTTAGCCAGCCATGCAGCTTCCTGGCTGTGTGATGAGGAAAGAGCCAGGCTCTGCTTTGCCACCTTGATGAGGAGGGGAGGAAGTGGAGCCAAGGAGGGCAACCAAGAGGGGCAAAGGCTTCAACCATGGGGAAATGGACGGTGGTTTTATTTATTATTTATGTGTTTGTTCGATTTTTAGACCACCCTTACAAAATCGCTCAGGGCGGTTCACAAACATCATAAAACAGTTAAAATCAATCAATGCACGGGCATAAAAATTTTAAAAATACAATAAAACATCTAAAAAGTAAAACAATTCAAAACCTTATAAAAACCCGATACATTAAAGACCCTTTAAAACAATTTAAGAACACTGGAAGGCCAGGCCGAATAGGTAGGTCTTTAGGGCTCTCCTAAATTCCAATAAAGAATTCAAATTACAGATGACTGCAGGGAGCGCATTCCACAGTCTAGGAGCGGCTACAGAGAAGGCCCGCCTCTGGGTCGCCACCAAACGAGCTGGTGGCAACTGGAGCCAGACACCCTCAGGTGATCTTAGCATGCGGTGGGGATCAGACCAAAGAAGGCGCTCTCTAAGGTTTGACCCAGGAAGGGGCAGACCAAGAAGTGGGGTGAAACCCAGGAAATTGTAGCACCCATGAAGGTATATTTAGGGAATCAGGCATTCATTATGAGAGGAGCAAGACAAGATGGAAGGCGAGCATATCTTGAACTGCTGATGAGGGATGACGGGAAGAAAGACTCTCTATGAAGGAGGGAAAGGGTGTGAAGTAACTCCCTCCCCACACTTCTGAGGTCCTCTAAGGTCTCCAGGCAGTGACGCTGAGTTGCCAGTCTCTACAATTGTATTACAAACATCTCCGTATTTCTCTCCTTGGCACTTCCATGGTTTCTCTTAATCTTATCCAGCAAAACGTAATATTTTCAAATTCAAATTGATTTTATGTTGATCTACTGACCATAAAAATGTTTATTTCACTTTTTAGGTTACAAGTCCTCGAACAGCTATTTGGAGATTTCAGTCCCATTGAATAATGCACCTCTAAGTCAATGTGCACCAGATTGGACATCACGTTTGACAATAGCAGGGTTCCTCCTGCCCTGTTAGCTCTTATTTAAGTACCTTCACATTACAACTTCATATATTTCACTGCTAGCTTTTAGTATCTATATATTCTCTGTATAAACATGAGCTCAGTTACAAATTTGGTCACTTGAAACCATAATTAAGAAAAATGCACATCACATTGTTACTGTTCACAGTTCACAAAAGAACTACAGACACCTCAGAAATCTAAATTAATCTGTCACTGAGATGAGGAACATGAGTGCTTATTCTGCATTCCCGACAAACTACAGTTCATGCAAGATCATCATACTACTGTGATGAAATTATTTTAGGATAAAGAAAGACATACATTCTGAAGCAGAGTGACAGTGGTCTGAACACACATTCACTGTATTTCAAGCCTTCCGTCACATGCTATATTATTAAAAACAGCTCATGTCTATGAAGACAGTTTGAAGGTAATAACATAAAAGTCAGAGTATTGATGCAAACTAAGATCTATTTTTTTAAAAACTATAAAATTAGTTATGGTTAGGATCAAATTTTCAATTAAAATTAAGATTAAGTAGAATTGGGGAGCAGGAGATTAGAGGTATTAGTACAGGCATGAACTGTGTCGGGCCTAATTAATTCTTGTTGGCAGTCAGGTCCTGGAGAATTTTGCACACTGCTGTTAACTTCTTAGGTAGTTTTACAAATTATCCAAAACCTGCGCAATATTTATTCAATTTAGTTACCAAGTCTCAGATAAGAGCCTTCTCCCTTGCATGATGTAATGCATTACCATCAGCTGTAGTAGAGGGCAGGTATAAGAAAATTCCTATTAACAATTGGATTTGTCCTTGTGGCCAAGGTGTAGAAATGGTGACTCATGTTTTGTTATATTGTTTATTCTATAAGGATATTCGTTCTGAACTGATTGCCCCTCTTTTATTGAATATCCCTGGTAGAACTGAGGATGGGTATGTTTCTTTTCTGTTAGCAGACTGTAGTGAATGTATAACACTGAATGTGGCTAAATTTTGTGCAGTAGCAGTCAAGATTAGATCTAAATTGTTTGAGTAAATGGTATTAGAATGATTGGTTCACTAATCCCCCCCATTTTCTGTATTTTGTGAAACCAGTTGTATTGTCTTGCTTTTGTTATGGGTCATTGACCGTAAAAAAGATTCATTCATTCATTCACTGCTGCACAGAACCTGGCAACATTATGTGCTATGAGTAGATTGCAGTCAGAGAATAGTAATGATACATAGAACCGGCCTGTGCAGCCTGGCAACCTTGTAAGTAGTGGGAGGATGAAAGTATTGTGGATGTATCTATACAAAAGGCAGTGAAGGAGGACTCACTTGGTGGTTTCAACTTGCCCAGCATTGCAGGGACACAAGTGTTCTAGGAAGGGGAACTTCCTACATCTTCCATCTAACATGCCCGAAGGGAGGGCGATGCAGTGGACCAGGGCGAAAGCTCTTCTATGGATAGGGACCTCCAGCTATGTAAGCAGTGCCACTGGAGGGTGGTAGGGGGCACCTTTAACTGTAAATCAGTAGGTGCTTATCTCTCCTCCCACTGTACCTGAAAGTTGTTCAGAGCAGTGGCCCACCACCCAGCACCCACTGCGTTGGAGGATCAGCTCTGCCACTCAGTTGGCCTCTGCACATGCATGGAGGCCATTTGCTAGCCACGCAAATGGCCTCCACCAGCTGAGTTGCAGAGCTGATCCTCCACCACAGCCGGTGCTGCATGCTGCACCGCTGCTCTGAACAGCTTTCAGGTGCAGTGGGAGGAGAAGGAAGCACCTACTGATTTATAGTTAATGGTGCCTCCCATTGCCCCCACCCAGAGGCACCCACACCGGTTGCTGCTGTGTGTAAGTTATGCAGCAGGTGACACTATGTACCTTAGGCTTTTATCAATGGGGAGGTCTGGGGCCTGTCTAAGTCATTTTGTCCCTCAGCATCCATTGTACGCTGTTTGTGTTCCAGCCTGTTTGTATCCCAGAGAAAGTAGATGGGTCAGGGAGAGCCCAAGTGATGATAGTTTTGCCAGCAGAGTTCATTTCCATGTGGATTGGTATCTATCATCCATCATTAGGGGGGTTAGGCCCATTGGAAAGAAGGATAGTCTTAGCCAGAAATTATGGACAGCCATGCTCTGACCTCCACTTTCTCCAGGCTTGCCTCCAGATATAGGCCGGAATGGGAGACATAGCAGTTTCTGGAATACTGCTCTTAGGAATTTGACTGGATGAGCTCGGGGGGGGGGGGGGGCAGCGATGTTGGAGAAGGGGCCCAGCTGGGCTCCTTAGAGAATTTGTGCCAGTGACTTGGCTTCAAATAGTTTAAGGGCTGCAGGTATGTAGTAACTTCCTTTTGACTGAAATAATTTTAGGATGGCTTCAGCAGTCCTCTGGGTGTTTTGGGCAGCAAAGCTGCTGTGGACCTTCCTAGTGCCAGATGCATGAAAGACCGCCCCACCCCCGGGGTATTTAAAGCATGAGACCTGCTCAGTTGTGTTCCCATTATGCACCAGGAGTGTGTCTTTGGTCTCCTGGCAAAGGATATTATTTTAGTTTTGTGGTAGTTTATTTCCAGGTGGTCCTCCTTACAGTAATGCACAAGACCCCCAGAGCTCTTCTATGGAGGTTCTGGAGAGAATTGCCACATCATCTGCATAAAGCAGAATGGAGATGTGTTACTCTGCTAGTTTGGGTGTGTGTGTGTGTGTGTGTGTGTGTAAGTCCAGATTACTTAAGTGACCCACCATGACATTTATATAGAAGTTGAATAGGAATGGTGTGAGTATGCAGCCTTGTTTGACACCCTTACAGGTGGGGATGGCACTTGACAGATGACCTTGGGGGTTGCATCCGACTTTATGGGATATGCCATTGTAGAGGGTATGAATATGAGATAGCAGGTGCCGATCAATCAACGAGCCTTCTAGCTTTTCCCACAATTTGACGCAGGAGATGGAGTCAAATGCAGACTTGAGATCTATAAAGGTTAAAACCGGGAGACTGTGGGGACATTCACACAATCAAAAACTGTTCTACCCAGGTATTAGAGCTGTGTGTGCTCCCAATTTTCGGTTGTGTAGAAGCAAGGTAGGAGGAACACCTGGGTAGAAGTGATTGTATGGAAACAAAGTAGGAGGAAAGCCTGGGTAGCTTTCCCTCCTACCTTGCCTCCACACAATAATCTCTATCCAGATTTTCCTCTTAATTTGTTTCCACACAACCAAAACTGGGAGTACACACAGCTCCCATACCCAGGTAGGACACAGGTTTCGATTGTGTGAATGACCTCTGTGTTATGAGTGGGGTATTTCTCAGATGCAGAAGAACTAGGCACTGGTCATTAGTGGGTTGTCCCTCCCTGAAAGCAGACTGCTCCTCCTGTCTAGGAACTTCCTCCACTAGGAAGTTTTTTTTTGTTCCAGCCAGTGTCCAATATAGGTGTCTTGCATAGAGCTTGCATAGAGCTTGCTGATGGGTCTATAGTTTGCTGGATCATCCCTCTTACCTTTTTCTTAAGATGGGCACAATGCCTGCTAGCCCTTACTCCCTAGGGATATGATCGTGCCTGTCAATGAATGTAAGGAGCGAGGCCAGAATGGGACCCCACCATGCAGATATGTTTTTATTAGCGCAGAAGGGATTAGATTGTCACCAGGGGCCTTCCCAGGTCTTAGCTGAGAGATTAGATGTTACTGGCAGCCAGACAGCCAGGTCCTCTATGTCTTGCCGGGGGCATCTGATGTCGCCTACTTTGTCTCTGAATAGTTCACAAAAGTGCCTTTCCCGGACCTTTGGTGGAATACAGCTGTCCAGGTATGTCAGGCCATAGCTGGGGTGATCCTAAGTGATGTGCCAAAATATGACTGAGTCATTGGTTCTGACTTCTTGGATGAGATATGACCTGATTTATTTCATGGTGTCTCTTTTCCTGTGTTTGAGTAGTTGTTTGTATCTCCTCTTTTGCTTAAGAAGGTCCTATGCAGTCATTGGCCCTATGCTGGCTTTACAGGCATTGTAACTGGCAATTAGCTCTCCCCCACACCACACCACTTTTTTTGGCTTCAGCGCATTCTAGGTCAAACCATGGTTTGGAGTGGTGCAGGCACTGTTTGCGGCAAACAGTGTTTTAAGGAGTTAGGTGCTTTAGGAGTTCCTTCACTAGGTTGCCATAGCCCTCTAGGATTGAGGTGGAAGACTCTGATCATAATTCAGAAGGTGAGCAGAATTCAGCTAGACAGGAATTGAAACAAGTTCAGGTCCATAAATCTGGGGTGGCAGTTTAGAACTAGGTTCAAGGAGTTTATTATTATTTTGCAAAACAACCATCTCCAAACATTAACGTAATTCATTGCTGCTTGTAGCACTGCCTGGGCAGTTTGGAGTACTCATGATAAACTGGATAAGTGAGTTGCATTTGGCAGCCCTTCATGTGTCTTGTGTGAAGTTTTGGCAGGGGTCCCATCAGGAGCTGAAGAAAGAGCTGCCTGGATGCTGATGGGAGCTGTTTTATGAGTTACAAATGCATCAAGGCATAGTCTGAAAGGGGTTAACGGGGGTGTTTTCTGAGCTGGAGTTCTTAGATGCTGAGAGAGATGCCTGGCTCCTTAGGGCATAAGGGGTCTGCACAGAACTTTAAAAATGTGGTTCAGTTCTAATTTGAATCAATTCAAACTGAACTACATGGCACCACACCAGTTTGGTCGAACTGACTGGCTGGTCTGATCTGTTAGATCAAACAGGTTTGGCAGTTCGAGTGGCTAATATACTTGTAAAGGGGAATCCAGTGAGGATTCCCCTTCACAAGTACAAGCTGGTGTGTGTGTGGGGGGGAGGGCTGTGGGGAATACTTGAGGGTGGGGGGAGAGAGAAAGAGGACAGAGGGGAGGAGCTTCTGGAGTATTCTGTCTGGAGCAGGCGGTGTGCTAAGCACAGCAAGAAAAGGGTTAAAAAAGAGAGCACCTGCTCCAGAAAAAACAAGAACTACCCCCCCCTCTCAAAATAAAATAAAGCAACTGGCAGCTGCTGAGCTGAGGACTCTAATTTCAACTCAGCCCAGAATTAAAAGCAGCAGCCACCAGTCAGCACAGACACACAAAAAGGTGGGGGGACAAGGGGGTTAGGGAAATGTACCAGATAGGCCTCTCAGGCCAGAGGGCCTGTGCCCAGAGCAGGAGAGGGGAGGGAGAGACAGTCACTCACTCACTTTGAGTAAGAAAAAAACCACCAGCAGAAGGGGAGTGAGTGGGTAGCAGAATAACAGGCAGAGGGGGACTGAAGGGAAGGAACAAACACAGCACAAGTCTGCAGGCAGACTCTCACCAGCAGAAGCAGCGGCCAGCACACAGCAAGCCAAGGACTCTGCTAGAGTGATTTTGCAAGGCCAGAGGCTTGCCTTTCAATAAAACTTGAAACTCCCTCCTTTTGGAGCACCCACCTTTGCACTCCCCCCTGGCCAATAGGGTGCCAGTTCTCAAGGAGTGGCACCACTTCAGAGCCTACCAGAGAGCCAGACTCATCTGGCCAATCAGGGTAGCATGAGCTGGGCAAATGAAATCAAGCAACACAGCAAGGGACAAAAAATGGAGGATAGGACCTAAAATGGAGGCTCGAGCCTTCGAACAGGTTTGAACCAAACCAGTCTTGATTGGTTCAAACTCGGACCAGTATTGTTGCCAATGCAAAGCCCGGTTAGGTTCAAATTTGAACCTTCAAACCAAACCAGTTCAAATTCAAACCGATTTGAACTCATAGGAAGCTGCTTTATACTGAGCAGCTTCCCTTGGTCCATCTTCCCTTAGTCCAAGGGTCTTCCCTTGGTCCATCTAGCTTAGTATTGTCTACACGGACTGGCAGCAGCAACTCCAAGGTTGCAGGCAATAGTCTCTCTCAGCCCTATCTTGGAGTTGCCAGGGAGAGAACATGGAACTTTCTGCATGCAAGCCTGCAGATTCCCTTTTCAGAGCAGCCCTGCCCCCTGAATATCTTACAGTGCTCACTAATGTCTCCTATTCAAATGCAAACCAGGGCAGACCCTGCTTAGCAAAAAGAGCAATTCTTGCTTGTTACCACAAGACCAGCTCTCCTCCCCTAACTCAAACCTGTTTGCACATCCTAGCCACCAGTGGGGAGGAACACAGGCCACCATTCCGCTAGTTATGCCACTGTCTCCCAGTACCACATTTTCCAACCTGTCCTCCAGGTAGGACTGCAATCAGCAAAAAACAGTATTCCTCACTCTGATCCTGGCTAGGCAGTTCAGAAGGATACCATGATCAATGGTATCAAAAGCCACTAAGAGGATCAACCAACAGGGATGTACTCCCCTTTCCAGCTCCCTGTAAGTCAACTTCCATAGCAACCATGACAATCCTATTCCTGAAACCAGACTAGAAGCTTGACCGAAATGGGTCTCAATAATCCGTATCATCCAAGGAAGTTATGTCACAATCACATGCTCAAGCACACATCACCTCAGCTCTGTCAGTGAATTATATGAAACCCTGTCTTCATGGACATATTTTCAGGAGGCACGTAGGGAAGAGGGGATTGGGAAAAATCACATTTTATCCATTGGATGTAGTTAACATTATTCAGCAAGTGCATTTTTATTCTGGATTGCAAACATCTTTAATCAGGGCTGTCACAAATGATTTTTAATCTACCTTCTGATTTTGCGGCATAATCCTTTTATTAATTGTCAGATATTATAATTGATGGTTTTATTTCATTGAGGGATAGAAGCCACCCTGAATCTCTAGGGAAAGAAGAGATATAAATATTTTAAATTAAAACTGAATAAATTAAATTGCTTCTTGGACTCCAAAGTCCCCTAAGATACATTAAATTCCATGTGTAAATATAAGCTTATGCATATTTTGATTGTTCAGCAATTTATCAGCAGATGTTGTGTAATTATTTTTCTTGCCCAGACATTCCCTTCCTGGGAATATGAATATATATATATAGGGATGTGCAAAAACAAATTCGGCATGTCCTTTCTGGAGTGCCGAACCTGTTTGAACACTGGCGTTTGAGCCGGCTTGACAGGCATTGCGGGGTCCCTTTGACAAACAGGTAAGGAGTGTTCCTTATCTGCTCGACCCCTCCTTGCCACTTGCCCCCCGCCATCACTTGTTTTAGAAACAGCCACATGGGTCTTCAGCGTTCCTTTCTGCAGCCCCAACTGACATCTGCATGCGAATGACCAGCACACGTGCACCCTGGTCATTTGCATGCTGAAGAAGTGGCAGCAGGGTGAGGCCTGCGAGAGAGGTAGGAAAGTCTTTACCTGTCCAACACAGCAGCCAGCACTGCTGCTCCCCCACCTTGGTGCAGCCCCAAGCGTATGCAAAGCTTTGTTTCTGAAGTCACCTGTGTGGTATATCAAAAGAGAGTAATCATTTAGTTCTGCAACACAAAATGCTCAGCTCATTGCACTATCCTTGGTGCTGACTATTTCCTTCCATCACAGTTATCGTTCTCCTCTGGAACAGAATTACTAGGTGCTAATGTTTGATCTTCTCAAGATATGGATGGCACATGCCGTATGCATGGCCTCTTTCTTCTGTAATGCCCTGTAATAATAAAAGTGGGTGCCTCCGAGGGGTGTCATAAAATGAAACCCCTATTTCTTTCAGGTTTGTTGTTTAGTTTAAGCTCACCTTTCTAATCCCAGGGACCTGAAATATTAAGTACTATAGCTTAAAATGACTTGCAATCTATTTGCCCTATTGTCCACAAGGGGGCTCCAGAGTATTAATTCAGACAGCTGAAGGAAGTCTCACCTTCTTCTCCATGTGTTGGAACTTTGGTAAGCCCATTGGCCTTTCAGATAGGTATGTGCACTGTGATTTGAGGACCAATTGATTTGATTTGAATCAGGTCAATTTGAACTATTTGACCTTGAATCCAATCACCATTGACCACAATGGTGATTCTAGAGGTCAAATCGAATCAATTCATTGATTTGAGCCACTATTTTGTTTGCCTGTTCTACAGCTTCTAATTGGTTTTCTGTGGGGAGAGCAGGCCTATCATTAGGTTTTCTGGGAGAGCAGGTCTACCCATTAAATCCAATGGTCTCCCCAGAAAAACAGTGTAATTCAAGCACTTTTTTTTTTCTTGAGAGAGCTGGTCTACCTATTGGGTTTAATGGGTAGACCAGTCCTCCAAGAAAAGCAAGTGGTAGACTAGCTCTCCTTTCTTGGGAGAGCTGGTCTACCAATCTCAGAGGACTTTCAGGGAGGCTATGGGGTTCAGACTGCCTTGGTCGACCTTATGGATGATCTCCAACTAGGTGTTGACAGAGGAAGTGCAACTCTGTTGGTCCTTTTGGATTTCTTTGCAGCTTTCAATACCATTGATCATTGTATTCTTCTCGATCACCTGAGTTGGGATTGGGTGGCACCCTTTTACAGTGTATGGTGTCACTTTTTCATATGCCAGACCCTGGAGTAGTTTGGCACATGCCAGGTAGTTGGCGTGGATTATTAGGCAATGATGCAGGTAGAACTTCCACAGGAACAGAGGCCCCAGTGGCAGTCTGAGGCAAAGAGCCTAAGTCAAAATGTAACTGAAGCAGTGCCTTAACAAAGGAGCAGGAGGGAAAGTGGGAATGCCCAAATCAGACAGAGGCAGGAGCACAGAGATTCTAACCCCAAGCTGGCAAAGGAGCTCATCAGACAAGGTTCTAGTCAAGCAGTTGTTGCCAGCAACTGGTCATGGGGCTTAGATGGCTCCTCAAGGTGGGTTCTGACACACTTGGAGATTGTTGCTCTGCAAGGCGAGTGTTAATGTACAGAGTTCCACAAGGCTCTATACTGTCTCTAATGCTTTTTAACATCTAAATGAAACTACTGGGAGAGATCATCAGGAGATTTGGTGCAGGGTATTATCAAAGTGCTGATGACACCCAAATCTATTTATCCAAACCAATCTCATCAGGAAATGGCATAATCTCCCAAAATGCCTGCCTGGAGGCGGTAATGGGCTAGATGAAGGATAACAAATTAAAGCTGAATCTAAATAAGACAGAGGTACTAGCTTGGGGCAGGGGGATGTAAGAGATGGTTTAGATCCACCTGTTATGGATGGGGTTACACTCCCGCCCCCCAGTGAATGAGTATGGAGTGTGGAAGTTCCCCTGCATCCAAAACTCTTCTGGTTTCTCAGGCTGAGGCAGTCGCCTGGGTCACTTTTTATCAGCTTTGGCTGATAGGACAGCTACACCTGTTTCTGCAGGCAAATGTCCTTAAACAGTGGTACATATGTTGGTAACTTCCAGGCTTGACTATTGTAATGCACTGTATATGGGGCTACCTTTGTACATAGTCGGGAAACTACAACTGGTGTAGAATGTGGAAGCCAGATTTGGATTTGGGACAACCCATATAACACTGTCTTGCACTCACTATCGATATGTTTCTGAGCAAAATACAAAGTGCTGGTTATTACCTATAAAGCGCTTGATGGCTTGGGTCCAGGGTACTTAAGAGAGTTTCTCATTTGTCATGAATCCTGCTGCCTATTCATCTGGGAAGGTATGATTATGATTGCCACCAGCCCATTTGGTGATGACTCGGGGCTGGACCTGCTCTGTGGCTGCCCCAGGGCTTCGGAATATGGTCCCTGTCCCTGTTTTATTTTAAATTATGAACACATCAGGCAGGATAGATAGATAGATAGATAGATAGATAGATAGATAGATAGATAGATAGATAGATAGATAGATAGATGCTCTTATACAAATCTATGGTGTAGCTACATATGGAATATTGTGTATGGTTCTGATCATCTCATCTCAAAAAGAACATTGTTGAGCTGGAGAGGGTGCCAAAAAAGGCAAGTGAAAGGATCAGGGGCTGGAAACATAATTTCCCCTCCGCTATAGAACACAAGAACCAGGGGTCATTGAATGAAACTGATTGCTGGGAAATTTAGGATGGTAAAGGGGAGTAGTACTTCTTTGCACAGTTTTGTGCGAAATCTGATTTGATTTGTGGAATGGGAGACTTGATGTGTGAGCACTGTAAAATAGTTCTCTCGGGGGATGGAGCTGCTCTGGAAAGAGCACATAGGTTCCAAGTTCCCTTCCTGGCTTCTCCAAGATAGGGCTGAGCGAGATTCCTGCCTGCAACCTCGGAGAAGCCACTGCCAGTCTGTGGAGACAATACTGAGCTAGATGGACCAATGGTCTGACTCAGTATATGGCAGCTTTCTATATTCCTATGTTCCTACTAGCTTAGATGACTTTAAACAGGAATTAGACAATGCATGGAGGGCATGTCTATCGGTGGCTACTAGTCATAATAGTTACATGCTACCTCCAGGTTCAGAGGCAATATGAACCTGGAAGTAGCATGTAGCCATTATGACTAGTGTGAATACCACTCTGAATACCAGTTGCAGAGGACCAGTGGTGGGAGAGGGAGCCTGCTCAGAGGCAACTGATTGGCCTCTGCAGGAAAGCCCGGGTGGGAGGGGGAACACATGCTGGACTAGGTGTTTGGTGTGATCCAGTAGGGCTCTTCTTATATGTGTATGTTTTCGCCAACCAAGCTTTAATGGCTACCTAGTGTAGGGGTGGGGAGAAGAAGACTTGCACACAGATGCCAACCTACAGCTTCTCTAAACCTGTGGTGTATCTGATTGGCAGGGCAGGGATAGCAGTGGTGCCGTGGCAGAGATAGCTGCAGTGTGCGACTTGACTTGCCATATAACAGGGCTGCACAGCGTTGGCCCTCCTGCAGATATTGGACCACAACTCCCATAATCCTGGTCTATTGGCCACTGTAGCTGGGGTGATGGGAATTGTAGTCTAAACATAGCTGGAGGGCCAAAGTTGTGAAGCCCTGCACTATAATATTTGTTTGCTACGAGACAGAAGAATATCGATCCACAACCCTCCAACAAAAAGCTTCACATTCAGTCTCTGTTTAAGCAGCCATCCAGTGCATATCCCTGAAGCAAACGTCTGTGTTTGTTCAGTTGCATCTGTGCATCAAATGATAGAACGGGTACCTAGCATGTCTGGCAATTGCTGCTGCTCACTGAGTCTCCATCAGACTAATAGCCAGAGGGTGTCTTGGCCCCAGCATGAGGCAGAGATGCCAAACAAACTTAGCCATCAAAAAAGAGCAAAAGGCAACATAGATGGTCTTTCAGACTTTGTTTTAAAATCCATGCACAGGGGAAACAAATACATATCATTATTTCTGTGTGCTCTAAAAAACAATGTCAATGATCTGATTAAGTGTTAAAGATGTTAAGCTGCCACACACAATTATAAATGTTGCTACATAATTAGACCACTGTCTATTAGTATGTAACACACTAGCAGCAGGGGTTTCATGCCAGAAAGCAGTACACAATCAGGGTTGTAAACAATACTTGCAGCCAATGAGCTGGAGTCAGTCTCAGTGCCATCACAGTCTCTTACCAATTTGCCTTTTCTCTGCTAAACCGAAGCTTATAGCTCAATGGCTGCATTCACATGTAATGCGGAACCACAGTTGAACGGGCCAGCAGTTCTACAGACATTACGTCTGAATGCAGGCATATGGGGTTAGGCATGGCGATGAAACTGAGGGTTCAGATTTGTAACTCCAGTCTGGAACCCTCAGGTTGTAGTGAGTTTTGTCACTGCAACCCGAGGTTCCAGGCAGCCTTTGGTCCACCACAGTTGAGGGAGAAAGTTCCTCCCTCAACTCCAGCATGATCAGCTGTGAGGCCAGTCCATCAGTCAAGAAGGAAGCCCAAACAGCCAGCTCCACCTTCCTCAAAGCAGTCTTGCTGACTGCAGAGAAACTGCTCTCTAGTACATCTGAGCAGGGGGAGTGGGGCATGGAACCATGAGTCTATTGGACCCATATGACATGCAATTCTACATTACATGCAAATGTGGCTAGTGTGTTGAGCTTATAAAATAACTTTGGTTTGGGGAATTGCATTTTTGTTCTCTTTCCTGGACCAGTGTTAACATTCCTTTATATACTTTTCACTATCTATTCCTAAAACAATAGTTTTCTTTGTGCAATATTTTTCTGGAAATTGCCCCTTCAGGATTCTCTGCTCTCACAGAGAACTGTGCTTGATATACATGCAAATTTAAAGGTGACGCAAAAAAACTCCAGTATTTTCTCCTTTTTCTATTCTTTGATTAAAAAAAAACAACCAAATAACCCTGAAAGGCATCTCTTCCGCCACCCCCACAAATACAAGGTATTTTCCCCTGTGCGTTTTTCACAAAATAATTTTCTATATGTTTGTTTATTTATTGGACATATCTGTATACCACCCAAAATTTAAGTTTTCTGTGACCAGAAAACTAATAGACTAAAGTACTGATATAATATTATCACCGCAATGGAGAAGAACTGGCCTATATTGCAAGTGTCTTTTGATTTTACTTCCATAGATCTAATTTCTGAGTTGGGTGACGTATCAGGCCAGATGTTGCACTTTGCTAACTGATACCTGTAGTTCAGTCTCCTCTGGGGAACCATGCAGGAACATGGAGCAGGAAGCACCACTCTTTAAAAAGGAAAACTGGTGCAAAGACAGCCACAGTTATCTTCCAAGAGAAAAGTGAATGATCCAGTTGATAGTTGCTTATTTACGATCTTAGATCAAACATCAATATACGCAGAATATACACAGTAAAAAGAAAATAATGGAAACAAAGTCTAAAATGTCATCAAATATATAAAATCAGGAATCTTTGACAGTAACCAATTGCTGTGCTCTAGCTTCTCTTAGTTTGGTCAATGTGTAACAAAATTTAGCAACCGCCAGGGATATTGTTGGGTCCCTGTCTTCTAATAAGCATATAAGAATTGTCTCCACTGAGTGGCTTTTGAGATCTTTCAGATACTGAGATAAAAATAAATCTCTTTCATCTGTATAAAGTGGGCAGTGTAACAGTAAATGCGTCAGTGTTTCGGGAGCAGCTCCGCAAGGGCATAGTCTCTCCTCATAGGGTTTTCTCTCAAATTTCCCTACTAGCATCGCTGAGGGTAAAGCATTCAAGCGAGCTCTTGTAGGAATGATCCAGAGTTAAAGGTTCATCCTACGTCATATAGCTCTATAGGGTGCTGAATTCCATATATACGCCAGATATAGACACATATATGGGGAGGATTAAGTCATCCCCCACCTTCCAAATTAAACAGAATTTCTTGTGAAGATTGGTACAAAACTTGCTCAGAGTGCCGCTCATGCAGTAGGGTGAGTCACCAACATCCCTGCCTAGGTGCAACCCACCCCCTGCACCACACTGCAACATCTCTGAGACTAGATGCAGCTTCTGGTGTGGCTTTTGGAGGCCTGGAAGACAGGAGCGGCATCTGAGACAATGAAGCTGGCAGCCTTACTAGTGCAGAAGTAGAAGTACTGCCACTTGTGCCAGGGCAGAAGATGGGATCCAGGTCATTGAGCCCTGTTTCCAAAAAGCTCACAATGCAGATTGAAGATCCTTTAATATAGTTTTATTCCTAGGAGTCCGCCACATGCTGCATTTATGTTGACAAGGAACTTCCAGGATTACTTTTCTTAATACAGCGGAGAGGGGAACTGTATGCCATGCAGTGTGAATTATTTCTCATTCATTGTTAATAGACTGAATTTAATTGAATATAGTCCTGCTAGGTAGACCGACCAGAAGAATACTGGAAAGTAGTCCTCCTTTGGGCCATGGAGTGTGGAAAAGGAAGGAAGTAGAGGCAGAGCCAGCAAATGAATTAAGAACAAAGGCTGACTACCAGACTAAATTACTCATGAGTAGTCGCATTGAAATTAATGGGACAAGTTATTTACATTTTGGCACATGACATCAATCAAGGCTATGGTGTGTGTCCACAAGATATTTTTGCCTCCCCCATGTATAATATCCAGTGTGAATAAAGACATCAGCTTCCTAACACATGTGCTCAAGATATAATCAATATTAGTGATGGACTTACATACCAAGCTGGTGGATGGTCCAGCATGGCCACTTTTTACTCTAAAGGTGTGCATTCTGTTCTTTATATCTGGCAAGAGTAATTTTTGTTAGATGTGTTCCTCTACTGTGATTTCATATGTATATGGATTAATCCTGTTATTAAAAACAGGTTCTGTGCATTGACATTAACTAATGTACCTGCAGGTAAGAGCCACAGTGTGAGGAGGGGAAGGTGTGGCAGTTGATCATGCTTCACACAATCTTTTTTGCTCAGGGGTGGCTTCTCCATGAAGCAAGGTGAGGTGAGGGCCTCGGATGGTGAGTGTGGGCATCCCACCCTACCCTCCACAGGTGTCACCCAACCTCTCCGGTCCATGCCAATGGCTCAGCAGACAGCATTCCACAGATCTATCAGCATCCCTGCTGTGTATGTCATGGCCTCGCAAACCAAGTGCACTGAAACCGAGTGGTTCCATCCCAGCAACATTGGCCAATGTGAAGAAGCAACCTTCTGTAGTGCAGCTGATGTGGATGTGAATCCATTTCAGAGATACATTTCAGGCATCTGGTGGGCCACTGTGTGAAACAGGATGCTGGACCAGATGGGCTTTGTGCCTGATCCAGCAGGGCTGTTCTTATGTTCTTATTTGAATGCATATTTGCATCATGGTGCTTTCCTGGGTCTCACTACCTTACCAGTGGTATCTGTTCATGAAGATAGAGACACATATGTATCCCCATCCAGGCCACTAGATGTTTCATACAACACGACACTGATTTGGGTCCCTTGAATTATATGAGATTCAGTGCTCCTAACCCTGTGATGGATTATGACAAAGATGCTCACAAGATAGTAAATATACTGGTGTGCCGGAGGCTGACAGCTGGTTTGAGTCCATTCAGCACACCTTTTCATATGCTTTTGCTCATTAATCAAGCCAGCAATATCTGAAGCATATTTCTCACTGCCATGTTTATCATATTTTTTTCCTCGTCATGGATTACTCCTTTGCCTTATCAGCCAGCTTTCCATTGCTTTCCTGTGACACTCAACCTTCTACATTAATTTGTCTTGTATACCATCACCTGCTGTTCTGGTTGTTTCCAATCTAAACTGTTTGAGCAACCACCATATGTATAGATTTTTTCAACAGTCACCTGGATGATCAGTTCTGCTCTGCAGTATTGCTTTGCCCTGTGCAGTCTTTCCCATGCTTGCAATTCAAATCACATATCCAGCGGCTTGGCCAGCTCAGAATGCCTGGCTACTGGCCAGCAAACTCCTTGTCAGCAGAAAGGCACTGAGGAATCTTATTGGGGGAAGGGTCCACCTCCCAAAAGAACCACTCATCCCTCCGCTCTATACAGCTATGCTTACAATCTGTACATAAGTACCTGAAATGAGATGAATATGTTGAAAGCACACAAGAGTGTTGAAAAGCAAGCAGGAACCCATCAAATTAAAAAAAAGAAGAAGAAGCTACCATTAAGTATTAGGAAGGGGATTTCAATGGCTGTTGCAATGCACTTACCCTTGTCCAGAGGACATTAGATGAATTCTGCAGTCTAGCAATAAAACAGCATAGTTTCCATCAATTTATTGAGGGCTGTCATTACATTAACTGAAAGGCCTATCTCACAGAACCACGTTCTCTTAAACACATTCACACAAAAAGACACAGACAGCACATTTCCTGGCAAAGCTGGACACTACGGCATTCAATTTCTCTCGTGGGGGAGGGCTTTCATTATTTTTATCATAAAGAATAGGTTTTAAACCCTATGGACAGCTAAATTTATTTATTACACTATGTACAGTGTTGCACAGTGGCTTAGAGACGGAGCTATGGACCAGTTTAAACCTGACCTCAGCCATGAACTTGCGGAATGGTCTGAGATAAGCCATTATTGTTCATCCCCATCTACAAGATGGAAATAACAACATGGGCCTCCGCTACAAGCAGATTAAGTGCAGCACAGAAACATTTGTGGACTAGAGGCTATTTTATCAGATACATGAAATATTCTAAGTGTGTATGTATGGAGAGGGAGAGGCGGGGTAAATTATCACATTACCTACCTACCTACCTACCTACCTACCTACCTACCTACCTACCCACCTACCTATCATCTCTGGCAACTGAATACAATACCGTATTCATCTAATGAAGTGGACTTTAGCCCATGAAAGCTGAGGCCATAATAAATCTGTTATGCTTTAAGCTGCCATAACACTTTTTTGTGGTTGCTGTTGAACACTGAGAGAAAAACTAAACAATATACAGTAGGACCTTGCACATGATAATCTGCGGGTTGGTCTGGGGCAGGAAAGAGCCCTAGCCCTGATGCTTACAGATGGTCAGAGTCTCCGTTCAGTTCTTCTAACTCACCAACCAGATGATCATGTCTTGACGAGAGCTGGAATGAGGGAAGGTCATTTTGGAAGAGACCTCCCACAATGCACCATGCTGGCAGCAGTTGGGATAAGCAGGGAGGAGAGCTGGTCTTGTGGTAGCAAGCATGACTTGTCCCCATAGCTAAGCAGGGTCTGCCCTGGTTGCATATGAATGGGAGACTTGATGTGTGAGCACTGCAAGATATTCCCCTCAGGGGATGAAGCTGCTCTGGGAAGAGTGGAAGGTTCCAAGTTCCCTCCCTGGCTTCTCCAATATAGGACTGAGAGAGATTCCTGCCTGCAACCTTAGAGAAGCCGCTGCCAGTCTGTGAAGACAATACTGAGCTAGATAGACCAATGGTCTGACTCAGTATATGGCAGCTTCCTATGTTCCTATGTTCCTAACCTCATTATATCACAGCCACCCTCTGATTGGCCATGAAAGGGAAGGAGGTGGGTTAAACCCTATTTGTGCCATTTTTTATCAAGCTACCATAGAGTGTGCTGTGCCCATTGACAGATCACAGCTCCTCTAGCCACAGCACACTCTGACAAACATGGAGAGGAGAGGAGAGCTGGTCTTATGGTAGCAAGCATGACTTGTCCCCTTAGCTAAGCAGAGTCCACCCTGGTTGCATATGAATGGAAGACTAAAAGTGTGAGCACTGTAAGATATTCCCCTCAGGGAATGGAGCTGCTCTAGGAAGAGCAGAAGGTTCCAAATTCACTCCTTGGCTTCTCCAAGATAGGGCTGAGATAGTTTCCTGCCTGCAACCTTGGAGAAGCCGCTGCCTGTCTGTGAAGACAATACTGAGCTAGATGGACCAATGGTCTGACTCAGTATGTGGCAGCTTCCTATGTTCCTATGACAGCCATTGGACAGCACCTGCAGAAACAGGGAAAAGTGGACATACGGTCAAAAACCAGACATAGCAGGCTACGTACTACTCTTCACTAAACTGGGTTAAGATTGAGGGTTAAAAGACGGGCTACCCAGGTTTGGAATACTGGGATTGGGGAATTTACCCTGGTTCACATGAACATGCAACCCTGGTTATCTGCCTCTAAACCAGATTTAGATGATTATGTGAAGAGGTTTATTTTGTTTGTTTGTTTTGTTCACTTTCTTTTTGTGATTGAGGCCTGTGCACTGTTGTTTTTAATGTAAATAGCAGCCATGTGGGGCTCAGGATCATGAAGCGGGGAATGGGAACTTTAGCTCTTTGCCCTTGCCAAGGTCCTAATTCATATTTAGGACCTCCAGAGATGCTATTTAGTGTAGGATGAAAGTTTTTTTGGCACCAATGGACGCTTCTAACTGCACAATTAACTGCTGTGGTCCCAATCTGGGGTGGGCCTTTGTGGTTGCTATTTACATTTTTCAAAGAAATATGCAGGCCCCAATCACACAATCTGATTATCATCTAGTTGAGCCCTAATTTAGCTACTTCTCTGGAATTTTCTATCATACACGTTGCTGAGAAGAATGCTGAGATCATATATGTGAAGTACATTGGTTTGCTTTGAACACTCAATCACCTATGCAGCCCAATTCCATGCTTGCATCCATTCTATACTTACTCAGAAGCAAGTCTGCCTGAGCTCATTTAGACTTGTTCCTTGTAAGAGTACACAGAATTGCAACTTTAGTCTGCCTGTGATGTTAGCATTACTATCTTACAAAATGGGCAACTGATATATCCGGCCAGTTAACTTACAGATATTGCACAAAGCACGACTGTCAGGCATCTTCTGTGCTGCACTGCTTGATTGGTTTGTTACATTTCGTGTGCTCTAAAGCTTTTGTTTTGTCTTTTAGAATGTGATGTAAAACAAAAAACAAAACCAGCCCCCAGGCTATGTTGCTTATGCTAGTTTTTACTTTGTTATAGAAAATGGTAATTGAGAAAATGAGTTTTACTTTAAATGACATTAATTCTGTCAAAACGGGCACTGCGCCATTAGAGGAGCACAGAGGAAATTCACATTCAGTTGACCTTTCATAGCTGTAGATTCTGCTCATTGTCTTTCAGACATTCTACTGAGAACAGTAATTAGCATATATTTACATACATTCTGACAGCTTCTAGGTGGCTCTCACAAAACGCTTACCCATTACTACCCCAGCTATAAAAAAAAAAATACATGTACACATTTTTCAATTAGGTTATGGCTCTCTGTACTAACTGAGTGATAATTCACTCTAAATATTACTTCCCTTGGTCTTCCAGAATATGCTGCATATTCAAAATCAAAGCAAATGGGAACTTACTGCAGCAAAATGGCATAAACCAGGCAAGCTGCTGAATGCTGGTAATTGTTTGCCGTTAAGTTGTATCTGAAAGATACATGCGTTTCTCTAGCACCTGTGATATTCTTCGCTATTTGAACCTGGACACAGAGGGTAGAACAACACATTCTAAGAAACATTCAGTGCAACCAAGCTCTCATCTTTCCCTCTACACAGTGTAATACAATTTAGTTCATGTCCTGTCATTATGCTATATATTTCCCCACCCCTATACGGCTGCTGCTGGTAGGAGAATGGAAATGCTCAGTTCAGTGACATCAGGACATAAGGTAAGTGTGCTATATAGTACAGAGGGCAACTTTATGATTCTTATAATATTTCCCACTCTGAAGGCTACTCAAGTGACATGCTATTGTATTGAGACATATAATGTATGGAAGGAAAACAAAAAAATGGGGAAATGGGGACCAAATCACATGTTATGTTTCACATATGTACAGATGTCTGCACATTTCATGTGACTCATATATGTACATGATATGTGAATGAGAGTACAAGTATTCATTTTCAAACTCGACACAAAACCTAAAGTCCAGATAGTATGTACTACTCTACACAATCTTTATACAGTATAACATTTGTTGACTACAACATGTGAATAGGGCTTGAGTTGAATATGGTTCTGGAAACTGAAGTTCAGATACCTTGAAGCTCCCTGGCTGGCATTGTCACTATCTATCATTCTAAATGTCCTCACAAAAACAGTGAGAATTATAAACAATCTGTGGGTTAAACGTGTTAGCTATTCATTTGGCCTGTGCCAAGTTGTATTGGTAAAAATCAGCAAACGTCCAATTTCACCAGCATCAGAAAACTTCAGAGAACCTCTGAACCTGAACTTGGTTGGCCCAGTTCGGCTCAGAATTCTCCGATCCCTTTCCAAAAATATAAAAATAAAAATGGAGTTCTTACTTTGTTCTCTTTACTTTACTTTTACTTTGGCTCTTATTTTGGTGTTTTGTCACCTTTCTTCTGAGTTCAGAGTGAGTATCCATGGTTGGTTTCAATTTTCTCCCCAATTTTCCTGACTCTGACCTGATCACGATCCCAACCCTGACATCACCAACCCTGACACCAGCCCCAAATCCAATCCTGAATCTGACCCTGACTTTTGGAGGGGTCCAAAGGACCCCAAACTGACATTTATGGAATCAGAAAAAGTCAGGTCAGACCCGAATCCAACTTTTAGGTCTGTGTACAGGCCTACTGTTCATTTGCCTATTTTATCCTGCTTTTCTACTTTCACATCCACAAAATGAATAATCCTTTTAAAAATATACTGAAAGAACTAAGTATAATAAAAGTAAATTACACATTCAAACATCAATCACCAGCCACAAAAACCTTCATAAAAAGAGAAAAGAGATCTTGTGTAAATTGCTATTGGCTTCAGCCCCAAAGGTGGGGGAAGAAGCATTTTGCACTGCATCCAAATGCCACATGAGTGGATCTGACAGATCTCTTCATGGGAGGTGGGGTGGAATTTCACATATTGGAAGCCACCACCACCACGCAAAAATGCTCTGTTCCTTACAGCCAATAGAAGCCAATTGTACAGCCTTGTATAGCCAATCAGAAGAGAGCTTGTCTTGAAGTAGCAAACATGAATTGTCCCCTTTGCTAAGTATCTTCAAGTCTCCACTTATAGGAGCACGGAGAACATATGTAAATAGGAATTTAAATATTTTGGTCTCTGGCTATTAAAGGCATTAGCAGTCAGTATCAGAACCATGAATTGAACCTGGAAACTAAATGGCAACAAGTGATGCTGTCGTAACACTATGTAATATGCTCGATGAGGACAGAGCTGGAAAAAGGCTGAGCAGCAAAAATAAACTATTCAAAATAATAATTCAATAGCCTGTCTAGTTTATTCTCTCAAACGTTTAAATTAGACTTGTGGTTTTAAATTGTTTTAATATTTTAATTTTAGTTGTAATTTGTTTTATGTTGTAAACTGCTCAGAGATGTAAGTTTGAGGTGGTGCACTTTATAATAAATTTGAGGTGGTGTCACTAAAATAAATAAACAAACAAACAAACAAATACATAAATAAATAGAATAAGCAAACTGAGAAGTGCTTATTTATTCTTTTTAATATCCACATGAAACTGCTCGGTGAGGTCATCAGGAGATTCGGTGCTGGGTGTTATCAGTATTTTTTATTTTTTATTTATTTTATTTAAAACCCAAATCTACTTCTCCTTTTCATCTTCATAATTAGGAAATGGCCTTCATTCCCTAAATGCCTGCCTATGGGCAGTAATGGGTTGGATGAGGGATAACAAATTGAAACGGAATCCAAGCAAGATGGAGGTGTTCATTGTAGGGGATCAGAATCTAAGGGATGAGTTATACCTTCCTGTGCTGGATAGGGTTGCATTCCCCCCGGAATGAGCAGGTACGGAGCTTGGGAGTACTCCTAGACCCAGGCCTCATCCTGATATCTCAGCTGGATGCTATGGCCAGGAGTGCTTTCTATCAGCTTTGGCTGATTCGACAGCTGCATCCATTCCTTGAAGAGGATGACCTCAAAAGAGTGGTCCATCAGCTAGTAACCTCCAGGCTTGACTATTGCAATGAGCTCTGTGTGGGGCTGCCTTCGTGTCTAGTTCGGAAACTTCAGTTAGTTCAAAATGCAGCAGCCAGGTTGGTCTCTGGGGCAACCTAGAGAGACCATATTATGCCTGTTTTGAAACAGTTGCACTGGCTGCCCATATGTTTTCTGCCAAAATACAAAGTGCTGATTATTACCTTTAAAGCCCTGAATGGCTTAGGTCCGAGTTGTCTTAGAGAGTGTCTTCTTCTGCACGATTTCCACTGCATGTTGAGGTCATCTGAGGAGGTCCGTCTTCAGTTACCACCAACACATCTGGTGGCAACTCAGAGGTGGGTCTTCTCTGTAGCTGCTCCTGGGCTGTTGAATGCGCTCCCAGCAGAAATCCATAATCTGAGTTCATTATTGGCCTTCAGGAGAGCCCTTAAGGCCTATCTATTTGGCCTGGCCTTCCAGGGTTTAACAGTTTGACCTGGTTTTCCAGGGTTTTACAAACTGTTTTAATTGTTTTAATAATGCTTTTATGTTGTTGTTTTTACAGTTTTTGATTTTAATAGTTAATTGATTTTAGTTTTGTTTTAATGTAAACTGCCCTGAGCCATTTTTGGAAGCATGGTATAGAAATAATAAAATAAAATAAAATAAATGTAGGAAATATGTTGGCCTCCAGCGGTTCTGCTATCCCATTCTACTTCTGACTTCAATCTTTATCTCTTTGCCTCATTTGCTACACAATATGGCTAAATACCCTGGAAAGTTTGTCTCATCTCACCTCACTGTGTGTCCCTCATGATGGGGACAGCTTACCCCATCATTCTCCCACACAGCTCCTGAAATATTCCTGAAGTAGATGACATGGAAGAGAATTCCAAGAGCAATGAAAGTGGTGGGGTTACATTATACTGATACTCATGCAGAGGTCCAGATTCTAAGAGAGGAAGCCTAAAAGTAACCCAGAGGACACAGTCCTTCAGAAGTTTAATTATATACTCAAGTGCCTTTCCACTCCAGTGAAGCTCCATTCCAATTACATTAAGAGAAGATAACTTGGCCGAGTTAGATTAGCATTTCCTAAACCTCAGAGACTTTTTTCCTGAGTCAAAATTAGAGGCACACTTGGCTTTTATAGCCAAAAGAAGTTGACTAGAGTGTGAAAGTATAAGACTGATCTGCCAACAGAGAAGCCCATCTTCTTTAACTCAACATGAAACACTTACTGTTCTGGGTGTGCCTTTTAATGGGAAGGAGGAAGTCTAGAACAGTGACTCATACAGAGCTGTAAGGATATCCACTTCTGTGAGTGGGAAATTTGGCTTACAAAATGATTGGGTGTTGTATTCTATCTAGTACTGTAATCTTTTGTGTTTTGTTGCTTGGACATTTATCCCAATGGGGATCCTGTATAGAGTGTGAGAGCTGGGAGTGGTCAGAAAGAAAAAGGAGGGAAAGGAGAAGGAGAACAAAATGGAGTTGCTTCCGAATAAAGCCTTAGTTAAACCAGCATAATATTTATTCATGTTTACAAGGGAAGCAGTTATAAAACATTGGGTTTTTCTTGTTTGCTTGTTTGTTTCAGCCCACTAGCTGTTCTTTTGCATCACAGCATCTTGCCCTAATGCATGCTTTGGGAGTAGAATCTGACAGTCAGTGGTAGAGTACATGCTTGGAATATTAAAGGTCCCAGGTTCTATCCCTGGCAACTCCAGGTATGGCTGGAAGAAAACCTTTTCTGAGATCCTGGAAAGCCACTACCAGTTGGTGTAGGCAAAACTTAAAAGTGAACCAGTGTTTTGACTCAGTATAGAACAACTGCATATGACATACTGGCTAAGATAATGATGTGGATTTGTGACAATTTTCATTTTTGATGGCCATCAAACATTGTTTTTTCTAATGCCTGCAGCTGGGCGAGAGAGAGGGAGGGAGAGCACAGTATACCATTACAGCTTTAGATACCATTGTATGCTAAAATTATTGTGAAAATGTTTCCTTTTATTAAGAAGCAAATGGAGACAAACATACCACCAGGGATTTGTGTTATTTTCCAATGAGATTTTCATATTTGTCTAGGACATCTGGATTGTCATATCCTGAATTGTATAACCAAAATTAATGGGAACTTGGCATCCAGATTTCCTAGGTGGCTTTGAAAAGTTCACTGTAAATGCTGACCAATTAATCACCCATTATCTAATTGTCCTCTACCATTAGTTCCCTGTAATTCAGAGAGGCAGTTGCAAATAGCAGGTTGGCCCTAGTCGGAAACTGTTTTTCAGGGCATCCTAAACAATTGTCTTTTTACACTGAGTGATAGACATAACCAATATACTTTGCACTAGGGATTTGCATGGAGCCGGCTGGCCCGGTTCAGTTCAAAGCCGGACCAGCCTAGAAACCAACCAGGCCAGTTCAGTCTGGCACCCCCTCGACCCCTCCTCCATTCAGTTCAGTTTGAGGGTTTTCGATCTTAAAATTCTGTGGTTTTTAAAAAAGTTGTTTTTTTTATTTACCTTTTACTCCCCCTGGGGGTGTTCCTGGAGGTGGTGGTGGGTCCATGGAGCCCCCCCGCTGGTCTTCTAAATCACCCCTTTGCCCAGTTCAGGAGCTCTTCGGCCAGTTTTTGGCCTTCACCCAGCAGCCCAGTGGCCGTGTTGGGGGCTGGGCGCCTGTGCACATGTCCTCTGCGTGGCCCGGGCACGGATGCCAGAAATTACCAAGCCGCCACTGAGCTGGTAGCTCAGTAAAGGTGGGGGAATGTGTGCTTGGGGTACCAGGCAGTGAGTGGCGGTAAGTGGGTGCTGGCTGGGGTAACAGCAGTCCCCCCCCCATTTTGTCATTCTTGCCTGCCACCCCATTCATCCCAAACTGGTTTGCCCAAACTGGGCCCGGTTCAGTTTGATCATAGACCAAACTGCCCCTGGTTCAGTGCATGAACGAACCTCCAAACTGGCCCTGGTTTGAGGTGAACTGATTCAGGACAAACTGTTCATGCACATCCCTCTGTGAGGGGGCTCATCCCCGGCCAGCAAGCCAACAAGGGGGCAGGAGTGTGTTGGGGATTCCTGTACTGCTTGGACTGGGTCTACCAAAGCAAGAGCATCCTTTGTCACAGTGGCCAAACCCCAGGATCCTTTGCCCACACTCATATACATATTCCCTCCTCAGAAGTGGGAATATGTGGGAGAAGAGCTGGTCTTGTGGTAGCGAGCATGAATTGTCTCCTTTGCTAAGCAGGGTCCAGCCAAGTTTGCATTTGAATGGAAGACATGTGCAAGATATTCTCTTTGGGGCGGGGCTGCTCTGGGAAGGCTAGAACGTGTCATCCTGGCCTCCGGAACTGTCATGGATCATCTGGGAGTGCATTCTGCACTTGCAGCAACAGTCAGGCACTCATCTGGAGGAAAGGTGAGTTTAAAATTGTGGCCAGTGGTTGCAGCCTTACTGATGTCCTGATGCCTTGCCCACAGTCTGGTGATGTGACCACTACAGAGCTTGCTGGAAGGTGGCTTTGGCAGTCCAGGTTGCCAGGCCACAGTTCGGCGATCATTTGCAGGACAGTTTCTGGCTTCGAGAATTAACCTTAGGTTCATCAACCCACGGTTTCATGCTATGTCCAAAAGAGCCCTTAGTGCCTTGCTGAAGTCATCAATGGGGGCCTGGTTCAAGTGGCAAAGGAGCTCAGATTTCTCTTCTTAATGAAACACTTACAAATCAAAGCAACTGGAAAACATTTCCTGACCATGTTTTCCTGATCATTTCATAAAACAGAGGTGAAACATTAACTGGCAATGTCATGAAATAGGGACAAAACATCTCATGAACTGGTCAGGAAATGCTGTCCACTTGCTGAAATGTGTAAGTCTTTCATTAAGTAGAGAAATGTAAGTTTTGTCCCCACCCCCTGCATAAAATGGTCAGAAATTCTGTCCACTTAGTGAAGGAAATGTGTTGTTATAGTAAGTGGTTTCCATTCACAACATGGTTAATTTTTTCATGTGATTTCTCTAAATGGTTATGACATATACATTTTGGAAGGCTTCCTTCCTTTTGGAAGGCTTTTGGAAGGCTTCCAGTGGCATCTGGTTGGCCACTGTGTGAAACAGGATGCTAGACTAGATGGGCCTTGGGCCCGATCCTGCAGGGCTGTTCTTATGTTCTTATGCTCTTATGCTAATACATCTTGCTTACTAACACACACAGGCACTTTGAGTTTGGGAACAAAGGCACAGAAGTTTATATTATCATAAGGAAATTACTTATTTACTCTGATTTTTGAAGCCCTGCTGGGAAATGCAGCATCTATGTGCAGATAGGTGTTGGCTGTGGCCTTTAACCACTATTCTACACTTGCTATCCAAGTTTGGGGTTTTTTCCTATATTAAACATGTGTTTATGAATTTTCATTACTGCCATAAGAAATTTTCATTACTGCAGTAAGAAACAAGAAGAGGGAAAAACAACCATTTCCTATTTCAGACAAATTAATTGTTCCCATGCCCCAACAATCACGAGATATGTCCAGTGCTTAAGAACTGGATTCCATACATTCCAAAGTGAGTACAGGCTGGTACATGAGATGAACTAAATGAATTTATCGTCCTCACAAAGCAGAGCTTATGCTGTGCTTCTGCACATTGTAGCCTGACATGATAAACTACTCTTGCATTTAGGTTCTCATTTAATAATGTCATCATGAAGCAGTGCCTTATCTTCTTCACAATGAGGTCAACGTGCAGAAGAACAAAGAAAAGCAATCAGGCACAGCATCTACCATGGGAGGCTTGTTCTAAAAAGAATCACCTATTAAGAGACAAGACAAGACTAGCACAGAGCACTGCTTTGCACCAACTTACTATCCACTAATGAAACAGCAGCATGTTACATTAACCCCAGCAGCTTCTTCTCCACTGCCAAATGTTATCAAGTAGGGGACAACTGACAGCACCAAGTGAAGAATGCCGCCGGGGGCTGAGCTCTTCCTTCACTTCCCACCTGAAACTTGCCCAACCTGAGTTGCCACCCCTTCCTTCCCTTCTTCACTTCTTTTGCTTTATTGCAAGGTCACTTTGCAGCAGCTGGACTATGCATATGTTATACATTGTGACATATGCAGTATGCATTTCCAGGGACACATATGTGCATCATGTAATCCTTCCCTTACGGGTGGTTTATACATTGTGTTAATAAGGATGCATCTTGGTTGGGAAAGGTGATTGAGAAGGTGATGGCTGAGCAATTCCAGGTAGTTTTGGAGGATACTGGTTATCTAGACCAATTTCAAACTGGCTAAAGAGTGGGCTATGGGATTGAGACTGTTTTTGTCAGCCTGATGGATGATCTATACCAAAGAATCGACAGAGGGAGTGCGACTTTGCTAGTTCCTTTGGATCTCCCTGCAGCTTTCAGTACCATCAGCCATGGTATCCTTCTGAATTATCTGAGGGATTTAGGAATAGGGGGTACTGCTTTGCAGTGGTTCCATTCCTATCTCTCAGGAAAATTTCAGATAGTATCACTTGGGGATAGTTGCTCTGTGAAATGAGAGCTATTGTATGGTGTCCCTCAGGGCTCCATCCTATCCCCAATGCTTTTTAACATCTACGTGAAACCACTGGGTAAGATCATCAAGGGATTTGACACACAATATGCTGTTAACACCCACATCTATTTCTCCATGACATCATCATCAGAAAATGGCATAACTCCCCTAAATGCTTACATTCATGCAGTCATGGGATGGATGAGGGATAACAAAGTGAAGCTGAATCCAAGCAAGATGGAGGTACTAATGATTAGCTGTCATAATTTGAGGGATATGATAGAACTTCCTGTTCTGGATGGGGCTGCATCCAGAGGAACGGTCATGTAGCTTGGGAGTGCTTCTGGATCCAGGCCTCACCCTGGTGTCTCAGGTGGAGGCTATGGCCAGGAGCGCTTTCTATCAACTTCAGTTGATATGACAGCTGTGTCCATTCCTTGAAGATAATGATCTCAAAATTCTGGTGCACTCACTGGTAACTTCTTGGCTTGACTATTGCAATGCACTGTAGTATGTTGTTCGGAAACTTCAGTTAGTTCAAAATACAGCAGCCAGGTTGATCTCCATGGTTTCTCAGAGAGACCATATTATGCCTATTTTAAAACAGCTGCACTGGCTGCTGATACATTTCTGGACAAAGTACAAAGTGCTGTTAATTACCTATAAAGCCCTAAACAGCTTAGGACTGTGTTACCTGGGAGAGCTCCTTCTTCAGTATGATCCCCACCATACATTAAGGCCATCAGGAGTGGTCCGTCTCCAGCTGCAGTCAGCTCTCCTGGTGGCAACTCAGGATTGGGCCTTCTTTGTAGCTGCTCCTGGGCTCTAGAATGTGCTCCCTATGGATATTAGAGGATTAAGTTTTAGCTTCCTAGATGCGGAAAAAGCCTTTGACAATCTGGATTGGTCTTTTATGTTTAAAGTGTTGGAAAAGATGAACTGCGGAGCGGATTTTCTTTCATGGATCCGAAGCATTTATCAGGAACAAACTGTAAAGATAATAGTCAATTGAACAGTATCCAAAATGTGTCCTATTATGAATGGTATTAGACAAGGATGCCCACTTTCTCCACTACTGGTTTATTCTGGTAGGGATGTGCATAAAACCGGTTCTCCCGGTTCGGTTCGGGTCCGAACCGGGTCCGGACCGGACCGGGGTGGTTCGGTTTTGGTTTTGCCAGACCACCCCCCCGGTCCGGTTCGGTTTCGAACCGGTTCGGATCCGAACCGAACCGGTTCGGATCACAAAAAGTGGCTGGTTTTGAAGGGGACATTGTGTTCTACCTGCCACCCAAATTTCAAGTCGATTGGACCTTCCTCTGATTTTTTACAAATTTTTTTCAAAAAATAAATTTTTGCCCATAACTCACAATGTGGAGCCCTTAGGGGCAAAAAAGCTGGGGTGGGTGGTAGCCACCCATGGGTGTCCTCCACCCCAAAAATCCCAAGGCAATTGGTGGCTCCTAGTATTATTGGTGAATTTCTGAAGAAAATTTTTTTCCCATTGGCTAGAATGGGGGTTCGGGGCTGCCCCAGACCCACCTCTGTGGGGTGGCAGCACCCCCAAAGTGGGTCCGGGGCCATGGCAAAAATGCCCTCAGTCCCCCCCAGCAATCCCCGTAGAGATAGGAGTGATGGTTCTGTTGTTTTTCTGAGGTATTCTGAGTGTAGATTCTATGATAGCTTATGAGATTTCCAATGAGACACCATGAATCCACTCTCATTTGCTATCACAGAATCCACACTCACTCAGAACACCTCAGAAAAACAACAGAACCATCACTCCTATCTCTACGGGGATTGCTGGGAGGGACTGAGGGCATTTTTGCCATGGCCCCGGACCCACTTTGGCGGTGCTGCCACCCCACAGAGGCGGGTCTGGGGCAGCCCCGAACCCCCATTCTAGCCAATGGAAAAAAAATTTTTCTTCAGAAATTCACCAATAATACTAGGAGCAACCCAACAATTGCCACCCCATCTTTTTGGCCCCTCTCTCTGGGCGCCCTAACACGTAACACCTAGTCAGTCCATCTTAATGCCTACCTACTACCACCACTCCTATCCAAGCAAGTAAGAGGAGGACACTCAGAGAGACAACACCCACTCTCTGATCTAACAAAAAGGCCACTGCTGTGCTGCCTGCCAGCACAGCAGCAGCAGCGGAGCAGCACACTAAGCACAAGAGCAGCACACACAGAGAAGAAGCAGGAGGCGGAGCAGCAGAGCAGCAGACCTGCCGCTCTGCATGATGGGTGACGTGATGCCCAAAGGAACCACCGCCTCACTCAGTGCCTGCCACTGACTAGGCCCGACAGACAGAAGCCAGCCAACCTGCTCTGCTCTGCTCTGATGCTCCCCATGGATGATGCACACACACCCTACATCTGCATCCCAATGACCAGACCAGACCAGACCAAGTGCGCAGAGTCAGCACAGGCCAGCAGCCACCAGCCCAGCAACAACAACAGCTACTACTGCTACCACCACAACCAGTGTTGCCGCTACAATAACATTCCCAGTCCAGTCACGCGCGCCACAGCCTGAGCCTAGCACACAGCCAACAGCTGCTGCCAGCCAGTGCCTGGCAAGCCCAGCCAACATGAGGAGGAGAGAGCTAACAAGTAGACGGCGCACGCACATCACCAACCCATCACGACGGCGCAACTGCAAGGGGAGAGGGCACAATTACAGGCAGGAGGAGGAGGAGGAGGAGGAGGAGGAGGAGGCGGGCGAGGCAATCCTAGCACAGATTTGAAAGTTTAAAATCCACCAGGACATCTTCTAGAATCTAGACTTCTGTTTTTTCTACCACCAGCTGTAGTGTCTAGTTAGTCAGTGTGCTGTGCAGCTGAGCTGAGCTGAGCTGAGCTGCATGTGAGGAAGGGTGATTGTAGCTAGTTCTTTAGTTTCAGCAGACTGAGCATTGAGCATGGGCAGTGGCCTTGGGAAGCAACACAATTACACGACACTCACCTGCTGCTGCTGGTTCTAGAAGTTGCCTCTTCTCGTCTTCACCTCTTCGTGTGTGTGTGTGTGTGTGTGCAGTGAGTGCATGCCTTTTGCCTTGCTGGAAAGAAATGCTTCTCTGGTCCACCACCACATATCTGCTCAAGGACACAGAGGCCCAAGGCAGAGGTGGTGGCACCAGTGTGAGTGCATGTGTGCTGGTGGTGTTTGCCACCACAGGTGTTTTGTGTGTGTATGTGTGCGCTGCTAGCTAGGAGGGGGGAGGGAGGCAGGGAGGGAGGCTGGGAGGCAGGGGGGAGGAAAGGGGAGGGGGAGAGGGATGTAGAGGGGATTGAAGGGGGGAGGGTCCGGCTCAGAGTTGGTCAGCCACATATTTGTGCACACACGTGCTCACGTGTGTGCTTCGGTGGGAGAGACCAGACTCTCATCATCTGCCAGACCGGGGTTGGGGGCAGGTGAGGCGGTGGTGGGCTGGAAGGGAGGGAGGATGGAAGGTGGTGAAGAGGAAGGGGAGAGGATGAGAGGGGAAGGATGGAGGGAGGCATGGGGGGGAGGAAAAAAAACATGTAGACAGACACACACCACACTACACACAGAAAGCATCCACACACAGAGACAGTGCTAGGCATCCATTCACACAGACAGACAGACAGACAGACACACAACAGGAAGAGACAGACTGAGCCTGCACCACACACACACACACAGACCCAATTCCCCCCCTGCACAGTTATCAATCAATATGTTGTGTTGGCAGCCAGTTCATTGCTATTCTGATGGTTTTGGGTTTTTTGCCATCAGCCAACATCAACAGTGACCACAATCAAGATGAACATAAGATGATAATAATTCATTCGTTTCATTTCAAAAAATCACCCAATCATCTTCTCCATGTAAACCAAGCCCCCCACACATGATTTCTGGTGACATTTTCAATAAAATCAATTCATTTGGCATTCATCATTTTGTTCTCCCTTTGTCACCTTTTTTTCTTTCTTTTGCATAATTTTGAGGCTTGATTTTGACATGGGGTTTTTAAAGAAAAAATTATTTACATGTTTATTTACATACAGTATTTACATATCTACACTGCATTTTTGAACGTATACCCGCCGCTGCCGCTAAGTCTAGTACTCCGTGGGCTGTGCTACTTTGGGGGGGTGTGCCGTGCCCACGCCAGGTCCCCAAATGCTGACAGGTGGATAGATAAAGGGCCTGTGCTGGTCAGCGTTGGGTTTCTTTTTAGGTGGGCGTGGGCATTGTAAACATCTGGCCAGTCGCAGCACTACAACTACTACTACAACTGCATCTCTGTGTGGGCACACTACACGCTGCGACTGGCTGGCACGGCTCAGCATCTGTCACGTCAGCTCAGCTAGAGGTGGAAGGGGGGAGGGTAGGGATAAGCACAGAGTTCGAGCCAGGCAGGTGACCAACCATGGGGCAACCCACGGTAATCACTCGCCCGTCTCAAACTGCAGCTTGGGGTAGCCCAACAGGGGGAGGTTCACCTTAAGGAAGACCAGCTGCTCCACCAGACCAGGGTCCAAGCGGGAGCGAGAGGGTGTCACCACGTCCCCGGCACGTGAAAACACCCGCTCGCTCTGGACACTGGTTGGGGGGCAGGAGAGGAGGCGCACAGCCACCACCGCCAGGTCCGGCCAGACTTGGCGGCGGCTCGCCCAGAACTGTGCGCAGTCCACGCCGTCTCCCTCCACAGGCTCCTCCAAGTACTGCGCAACGCATTGCTCAGCACTGGAGGGGGGCCTGGCAGGTCGAGCCTCCCGCATACCAGGCATGGCGCCATAGCAGAACCGCTGAAACCACTGGGCGGATCTCGAGTCGGTAGCAAATGGCTGCTGCGATGGCGCCGCCTGGGATGCCACGCTGCTGGACTGGGAAGAGGGAGGGGAAGGGGAAGCTGACGCCGGCTGGCCGCCCATGCTGCTGCTGGGTGCGGGTTGGGCCGCGAGGGCTGCCCCCGCACCACTACCAACACCCTGGTCTCTGCGGGCCCTAGCGGCCTCCTCCTCCCTAACCTTCTCGACCAGGATGCCCTTCCACCTGGGCAAGTCGTCGGCACTCACGGCATTGCCCTTGAGGGCTGGGTGACAGAGACAAGCGAGGACATACTCCTCCCTGTCTCCCAGCACATCAACGAGCCGCTTGTCAACCCCAGACCTCAGCCTCCCAGCCAGAGCACGACCCTCTGGCGTGGTCAGAGAGATATGGAGTCCACCCATCAGCTTCTCGAGACCAACAGCTGTGGGCAGCGCCTGGCTCAAGGGAGTGGTGTCGCCACACAAGCCCTTCGTGGCAAGCTGGAAGGGCTCGAGTGCCGACACCGCCTCGGACATCTGCTTCCACTCTGCGTTCGAGAAGTCGCAGACATCCAAGGACTCGTCCCTCGCCAGGGCGACAAGGGCTCTCTCCTGCTCCAACAGGCGCTGGAACAGGAGGAAGGTGGAGTTCCACCGCGTCTCCACATCCGTAGGGATGAGATGGCGAGGAAGGCCAAGGTCATCCTGCTTCTGGCGAAGCAGTCTCCTGGACTTCTCGCTGCGGTGGAAGTGGGCGGCCAGCTTGCGGGACTTATCCACAAGCGTAGCCGTGGCAGCAACAGCACCTGCGATGGGGCGGGCCCCCTTCTCCTGGGACGCCCTCAGCTCCTTAAGGCCAAGGGCGTCCCTGACGGTCAGATGGAGTGTGTGTGCCATACACCGTATGTTCACACAGTCCATGACTGTCTCGACAGCGGCGGTAACGTTGGCTCCATTGTCGGTGACAATGAAGCCACGGGAGAGGTGTGGACACCCGCCAATCCACTCCTCTATCTGGCGGTCGAGTACGGCCGCCACCTCCTCCGCGGTGTGCCTCGTGTCCATCGTCTCCACGTGCAGGACGGCCCACCTGTGCCGTAGTGCATCGGGAGGCGCGCCGGACCCGGAAGCATCGCCCGCGGAGGTCCCCTCACTCTCCGGTCCCCACCAGTGGGCAGTGAGGGCCAGGAAAGAAGCGTGCATCCCACTGACACTGGTCCAGAGGTCAGTCGTGAAATGCACGCTTGTCCCGGCCGGAGCTGCACGCAGCTCGGCCGACACGAGCTCCCTGCACCGGCGGTACAGGGAGGGGACCACGTTCCGGCTGAACGTCGTCCTTGAGGGGATGACGTATTCGGGAGCCAGGTATTGGAGAATACGGCGGAAGCCGTTGTTCTCGACCACCTGAAACGGCTGGTCATCGGTGGAAATCATCTCCCCTATGAGGCGGGTGAGGTGATGATGGTCCACGCGAACAATACGCTGGCTGCCCGAGGACTGCGTCCACCGCTGGACGGGCAGTGTAGCCTGCCTGCTGGCTGGCACACTGCCGCTGCCCGCCCTAGTGGCAGATGCACAAGGCACACTAGCGCTGCCAGCCTGTCCCCTGAGACCTGGGTGGTGACGCTCTAGGTGTCTCCACATAGGCGTCGTACCCAGGTGCGCAGGGTCCCTTCCACGGCTGACAAGCATCCTGCAGTGGACACAGCGGGCGTGGAATGGGGCATCTTGAGGGACCTCAAAATGCACCCATGCACCACTGCCCTTGGCCTCCTGCGCCCTGGGCGCCGTCCTAGGCCGTTTCTCGCAGGGTGGCTGCAGTCCTAGGGGGGGGGCGGCCGCCGCTGCCTGCCCACTGCTGCCACCCAACCCGCCCCTTCCGCCCTCCACAGCGGAGGAAGGGCCCGGCTCAACTGGCATCGGAGAGGCAGGCCTCTCCTCCACCACCTCGCCAGACCGCTCCCCACCAGAGTGTCGGGCTTCACGAGGGGGGGCCCCACTGAGCGGCGAAAGGATAGGGGGAAGGGGCCCCAGAGGGAGGGAGAACCTGGCTGCATCGCTGCCAGCCGCACGGTCCTCACCGCCCTCTACCTGCTCTTCCAACTCCACAGTCTCCTCCACCTCAACAACTGGCGGTAGCTCAGCAGCACCTGGTGCCGCCGGCGAGGAGGGACCCGCCACAGCCCTAACAGTGCCTCTGCCTCTGCCGCGATTGGCGGCAGCAGGCGTGGGGAACTGAATCCTGCGCACCAAAGATGGGGCCGGAGCAAAGAATTCTCCAATGGGGAGAACTGGGGTGTCCTCAGGCTCCCCGCGTCCTCTCCCTCCCCGTGCCGCAGGCGCACCCCGCACCTGGCCTCTCCCACCTCTGCCTGCCAGCCTTGAGCGAGCCCTGCCCGCCACACGGCGCTCAGACATGCTGCTAGGTCAGAAGGAGGGAGACTTTAGGAGGAAGGCCAGACAGGGTCAAAAAAATAATTTGGAGGGGCTTAGGGGCCAAAAAAAAGGCAGCTGATTTGGAGGCGGCGGGGGGGAAGTTTGTTTTCAAAAAAGGAAGCCAATTGGGGGGAAAGGAAGACTTTTTGATATGGGGGGGGAAGCCAATCGAAGTGAGGGGGAGGGTGTCCTTTTTGAATTTGGGAGTCAACCACCAAGCCAATTGGGGAGATGGGTCTGGGAGGGGTTTTTTTTAGAAAAATAGGGGGTTAAAGGGTGGAACCCCGGTGTGGGAGGGTGGCACGGGCAGTTGGGTGGAGTAGTTGTGGTGTGGGTGGCAAGTTTTTAGCTTTTTTGGGGGGGGAGAGTGGATGGGGGGAGGGCACAGCACCTACCGGGGGTGGGGGAGGGATGCAGTCAACGCTTGGGAACCTGCAGATCAAAGGAGGAAACCCTTATTTAGTGAACTGGAACACAAAGTGTGGGTTCTGGGGGGTGGTTCTCAAGTAATGCTCCTGTGGGGGGAGCATCAAACTCAATGCAGCCTATTTAGTGACTCTAAATTGCACACAACCAAAACCAGAACCCAGTCACACCAACACAGAGGTTGAACCCACCCACTCTGTGACTCTGCCTGCCCAATGCCATGGCAAGCAAGCAGCAGCAAACACTTGATGGCAGCCTCATGGATTGAACATCATGATCATCATCATACGTGTGTATTGGCCCAGCATGTAGTGGCAGCATCAGAGCCCAGCCAGGACCCCACTCAGACTGCCCCAGAGGCAAGGAAGCACTCTGGCATGGCATGGGCCCAGCATGTAGTGGCAGCATCAGAGCCCAGCCAGGACCCCACTCAGACTGCCCCAGAGGCAAGGAAGCACTCTGGCATGGCATGGGCCCAGCATGTAGTGGCAGCATCGCATCAGAACCCTGGACCCCACTCAGACTGCCCCAGAGGCAAGGAAGCACTCTGGAAGGCACCTGTTCAAAAACCACCTGCAAGACGCATGCAATGCAACGCAACACACAGCAGCAATTTCTTTACTGGGCATGGGCATGAAGACACAAGTTTTACAACAGTACATCTCCTCTCCAAGGTTCCCTCCCTCCTCCCCACACCCAAATGCATTTCAGAATAGGGGTGTCCCTATTTAAAACCGCCAGCTAGGGAGAGAAAGGGGCAACAAAAGGTGCACAATCGCACACGCACTAACCCCTCTTCTTCCGGTCCTTCTCCTGCCACTCACTGCTGGTCACGGATTCGCCGCCGCCAGCCAGCCACCCTGGGCTGAGACACAGCAGGGCGGCCGCACGAGGCACACAGGCAACCGGGGTAGTTCAACAACGATGGAGGGGCAGAAGTGAGGAGACAACACTATTTGTGTCGCTCAACTCACCCCCAAGCAGAGACAAAATCAACCAAAAACTATAAAAAGAAAAAAAAAACCGATGGCAGCCGCCAGGTGGGTAGGCTACTGTGTGCGGCTGCAGCTGTGGGAGAGGAGGTGGAAAGTGAAGGGGAGCAGAGAGAGAAAAGACTAAGAGAGAGAGAAAAGAGAGGGGGGGCAGGGACAAAGAGAAAGAGAGGAGAGAGAGAGAAAAGAAAGAGAGAGAGAGGAGAAAGAGAGATGATAGAGAGAAAGAGGAGAGAGGAGAAGCGCAGCGCAGCAGGGAGGGGGGATTCAGGTGTGGGGGGAGGACACAGCAGTAGCAGCGGTCCAAAGAGGTGGGGGGAGCAGAGAGGGTGTGTGTGGTTGGGGGCTAGTGTGTGGCAGGGGGCCTGGGGTAAGTGGAGAGAGTCGGGGGCAAGGAGGAAAAGAGGTGGGGTGGGGGGAGCAGAGAGGGTGTGTGTGGTTGGGGGCTAGTGTGTGGCAGGGGGCCTGGGGTAAGTGGAGAGAGTCGGGGGCAAGGAGAAAAAGAGGTGGGGTGGGGGGAGCAGAGAGGGTGTGTGTGGTTGGGGGCTAGTGTGTGGCAGGGGGCCTGGGGTAAGTGGAGAGAGTCGGGGGCAAGGAGAAAAAGAGGTGGGGTGGGGGGAGCAGAGAGGGTGTGTGTGGTTGGGGCTAGTGTGTGGCAGGGGGCCTGGGGTAAGTGGAGAGAGTCGGGGGCAAGGAGGAAAAGAGGTGGGGTGGGGGGAGCAGAGAGGCTGTGTGTGGTTGGGGGCTAGTGTGTGGCAGGGGGCCTGGGGTAAGTGGAGAGAGTCGGGGGCAAGGAGAAAAAGAGGTGGGGTGGGGGGAGCAGAGAGGGTGTGTGTGGTTGGGGGCTAGTGTGTGGCAGGGGGCCTGGGGTAAGTGGAGAGAGTCGGGGCAAGGAGAAAAAGAGGTGGGGTGGGGGGAGCAGAGAGGGTGTGTGTGGTTGGGGCTAGTGTGTGGCAGGGGGCCTGGGGTAAGTGGAGAGAGTCGGGGGCAAGGAGGAAAAGAGGTGGGGTGGGGGGAGCAGAGAGGCTGTGTGTGGTTGGGGGCTAGTGTGTGGCAGGGGGCCTGGGGTAAGTGGAGAGAGTCGGGGGCAAGGAGAAAAAGAGGTGGGGTGGGGGGAGCAGAGAGGGTGTGTGTGGTTGGGGCTAGTGTGTGGCAGGGGGCCTGGGGTAAGTGGAGAGAGTCAGGGGCAAGGAGGAAAAGAGGTGGGGTGGGGGGAGCAGAGAGGGTGTGTGTGGTTGGGGGCTAGTGTGTGGCAGGGGGCCTGGGGTGAGTGGAGAGAGTCAGGGGCAAGGAGAAAAAGAGGTGGGGTGGGGGGAGCAGAGAGGGTGTGTGTGGTTGGGGGCTAGTGTGTGGCAGAGGGGTGTTGGGGGGAAGGGGAGGGGGCAACAACAAACAGCAAAGGAGAAACTGGAACAACTCGGGCAGCAGCAGCGATTAGGCTGGATGGGGTGGTTGGGGGAGGAGCTGGGCCTGGGCTAGGGTAGGGTCTGGGAGGAGGGAGGGTGGGGGGGGCAGGCAGGGGGGGGAGGAGGAGGAGGAGGGTAGCAAAATATATAAAGCAATATATATCAAGAGAACACAAGCCAGAAGTTTAAAAAAAAAATTAAAAGAAAGACTATAACCAGCAGAAAAAACTTGGGGGTGGGGGTGTGGGGAGGGGGAACCAAACACAGACTCTGAGGGGGGCCACTAAGTGAACAGAGACAATGAAACCACAATTGCTGCAAATTAATAATAGCAAATGAATAAGTGGAACCAAGCAAAGAAAACTGGACTCGGTTTGGCAGCAGCAAACTTGGGAGAAGGCTGGATGGGGTGGGGTTGGGGTGGGGTGTGGTTGGACTTGGAGGGGCAAGTTTGGAGCAGGGAACCAAAACTGATTATATGGGACAACAAGAAACAACAACAGAATCCTCTGGGGGTGGGGGGGAGGGATTCAGGGAACCAACTCGCAGGGCAGCAGCAGTCAGCAGAAACAAACAAAATGGTACAATTTAAGCAAAACCAGCAAGCAATATATAACTGAAACCAATGGAATGCAATGTGAAAATCAAAAAGTTGGACAACAACAAGGCAGGACAAAGAGCAATAATTAATGGAAGAAGATTTAAAGCAATGAGGATGCAGTGGGTGGGAGTGGGGGAGGGGGAGGGTAGGCCCAAAGGATGAGAAGGGAAAGGGGGGGGGGGAGAAAAGCAGACAGACAAGGAACAGGGAAAATTGGGGGAAATTAAGAAGAAAGTAAAGTGAAGTAACACACAGTATACAGACAAGAGACAGACAGAGAGAGGAGACACACAGAGAGTCACAAAGGGCAGGTGGACAAAGGATTAGACAGAGCACACACAGAGAGACACAGGACACAGTCAGGACTCACAGAGACACCAGAGCAGCCAGCAAAGGGCAAGCAGGTCTCAGAGATGATCCCACAACTGCAGCCAAGAGAAGTTTCCAGAGAAGAGGCTTGGGTTTATATAGGTTTGAAATTCCCTCCTTTGGGAGCCCCCACCTTTGCACTCCCCCCACGGCCAACAGGGTGCCAGCTCTCAACAGTGCAACAGCCAAGCAGCCTACCAGACCAAAGGACTCATTCTGGCCAATCAAGGATCAATAGCGCAGCCAATACAATGCCTGGAAATAGCATCACAAAATGGATGCAAGGAGGAGCAAAAGTTTCGGGAAGGAGACACAAAATGGAGGACACACTTTAAAGAGACACTGAGTGAGACTCAATTTCATTCCCGAACCGGTTCGGGAAACCCGAGCCGGTTCGGTACCGAACCGGCTCGAATTCGGTCCGGCTCGGTCCCCGGGAGGGCCCGATTCGGTCCGGGATCGAGCCGCCGGATCCAGACCGGTTCGGACAAACCGGTCCGGATCCGAACCGAACCGCACATCCCTATATTCTGGCAACCACTGTCAAGGAGGATTCGGCAGGAGAATAAAATTTGTGGAATAAAGATGGACAGGCAAAAACATAAAATAAAATTATATGCCGATAACATTGTACTTACAATAACTCAGCCAAAGGATTCATTAGACTCAATAATGGAACATATCCTTCGTTACAGTATGGTTTCTGGATACAAGATTAATAAAAACAAAATGCAGATTATTACATGGAATTTATCAGACACAGACATACAATGTCTGAAAGAAAAGAGGGGATTCCATATAAGTACTAATCCAATTCAATACCTGAGAATAAACCTAATGGCTTCTAATAAAGATCTGTTTAAAAACAATTATTTGCTTATGTGGAAGAACATACTGGTGGATTTACATAGGGGGGGAAAGATGGATCCTTCTTGCCTAGGAAGAATATCAACAATTAAAATGAGCATCCTACCAAGGACAAACTTTTTATTTCAAAATATTGAAGATAAGGATAGAAGAAAAAACACTGAATGTGTGGCAGAGGAACATAAACACTTTTATTTGGGCTTCTAAAAAGCCCAGAATTAAGTTTAGGATTATGCAAGGTGCAAAAGAATGTGGAGGATTGGGAGTCCCAAATTTGAAAAATACTATCAATAATCATAATAATAATCATAATCAATAATAATAATAATAATTCAATTTCTATACCGCCCTTCCAAAAATGGCTCAGGGCGGTTTACAAAGAGAAATAACAAACAAATAAAATTGAAATAACAAACAAATAAGATCAAGCTAGTTGTTTCACGTGGATCACAGAATGGTTTAAAAATATGTATGGATGGATTATGTCCATGCAGGAGACAGGTCTTTCAGAAGGATTGCATAAATATTTATGGAATGACACAAAAATAACAGATGTGGATATTAAAAATCATTCAATTAGAAGCAGTTTACTAAATGTTTGTGACAAATATAAAAAAAGAAGTCCGGCTTTATCTCCTTTGGCATCATTATTTAACCCTTTTTTGCATGAAGAAGAATATACTGGGGCGGGGGGAGATCAATGGAGAGAGTTGGCATATAATTTACAAAGTTTAATTATTAGGAATACAAAAATGAAATCTATACAGATTCATTCCTCAGAATGGATGAGTGAACCTTCCTGGTTTCAGTATCTGCAGCTAAGTAGCATAGTTCAGAAAGAAATACAAAAGCAAGGTGGCAAACTCAGATATTTGATGGAATTTGAAGTATTAATAACTAAAAATGTCAAACACTCATTGGGTCTTATATACAAGTTGTCAGTGAAGTGTGACTCAGAATCAGAACAGATCAAAGGCTGTATGATTAAATGGATGCAGAATCTGAACAGAACAGTTGATCTGCAACAATGGAATCACCAATGGTAAGTGAACATCAAATTTACAGCGAACAGCACATTAAGAGAAAACTGGTACAAAATGTACTTTCGTTGGTATATCACTCCAAAGATGATTGCAAAGATGGATAGCAAGTATCCTGGAAACTGCTGGAAATACATGAATCAGCCGGGAACTTTGCACCCACACCCCAAGGAGACACGAGACACAAGTTAGTTGGTAAATAAGGGCCACAATTTATTGAACTTTAACTGCAAGAGAACATAAATTGGGATTGGCGCTCCACCCCCCCCCCACCCCCAGTGCAGATCCTAACAAGGCCGGCCACTGAAGTGGCCGCCTTGGCCTAGCTGACGCGGGCGATAACACCTTGGCTCCAGGCAGCCCCATAGCTCTAAAGCAGAGGCTGCCCATCTTAGCTGACCTAAAGTCAGGTCTCTGTTGTTGGCAGCACCACCACCCCCATGAAGCCACTTAGCCTTTCAGAAGGATGTCGTTCAACAGAGTAGAAGGGGTAAGCCAAGGGTAAGCCAGCATCCCTGATCCACCAGGCCTCATGGGATCTGACCACCTTTCGTGATGCCAAGCCATGTAACCGAGGCCCAATGCCCCAGACCCAGCTACGTTCCTGGCTCAGCACCACGCACCCACTTGAACACCCAAAACACAAATGAGTGCCCCACAAGGAGGACTCTAGCATGCTTGGCTGGCAACTTCAATCCTGCAAGGAAGGAAAGAAAACTGGTGATTGCCACCAATGCCCTCAGTGCACGTACCTGTGATATACCCCGGAACAACACCGTCCAAGCCTCTGCATGGCCATCCCCAGGTAACCCAACCTAGATGCCGCCGATGCAGCATGAATCCTAAAGGAGTGAAGTGACAGGCAAAACGTGGCCACCCCATCAGCCACTAATGCTTTTTTCATCATTGCCCAGAATTGATATTGGGACAGGTGGTGCCCATCTGCATGCACAAAAAGGCACCCGCTAGCAGCACCACACATCATGAAGAAGAGCTCCAGGGCCTACACAGGGCATAGCACCAGATTATCAGACCTATGGAGAGTGACCAGCTGCCCCCTGCCCCTCTGGTCCATTTTGGAGAAGCGCATCTTAAGCTCTACAGAGTCAGACTTAAGTGCCACATCACCCTACTGAACCACCCTGCCAATGTAGTGCCCCCTACCCTTGGGAAACAGTTCCCCTGCACGAAAAGCTCCAAAGAAGGCAACCAGGGCAGCCACATGGAACAAGGTGGATTCACAGGGTGAAGCGCACAATGAATCAAACTGCCAAATCGCGGTTTGCAAAACCTCAGGGATGATCGGTAAACACCGGTCAGGCAGCGCTGGCGCTTCCCTAGACCAACCCTCCAGCATGTGCCTAACCCTGAAATTGCTCGAGTGATCCTGCAGGCCCTTTGATTTTGCAAAGAACGCCAGGGCAGCCAGATGACCCGACATGGTACTAACTGCTAGGCCCTACGAATGCAGGTACACCAGGTACTGCATCAGATGCTCTGGTGGGTCAGACCACCCCTGACTGACTCCTACCTGGGACCTAAACTACAGATAGACCAGTGCAGCAGCAGACTTCTTCACAATAGGGATGAGTCAGTGACATAACTTTGAAGAGGTGCACACTGAAACTTTTGATAGGACTATTGTGAAGCCCTTCCCAGCACAGGATACTCTTGGATGCACCTGCATGCTCCAATTGTCCTCACAATCAGCCTTGAATACAATAGGCGATTCACACACCTTCTCACCCAGGAAGGATGACCAGACACAATGCATTCTGAAAAAGCCGGTCTGGACTCTCCTGTTCAGCAGAGTATGACAACAGCAAGGTGCCCCCAAGGCACATTTTGGGATATAAATATCACTAACTCCATGACTCAGTGTGCATCCTCGTGTATTTCACACTTGGGACTCCACTGCAACAAGAACTCCAAAAGACCACCTTCATGTGCCCCTCTCTAGTGACGCCACCTTAGCTGAAATCACTTCCTGAATTGATCTGTGTACCAATCCAGCCAGCTTACCTAGCAGGCGCAGGAAGCTGGGTCCACTGAGAAGCCATTCTCGTGGGCATCCCTCCATGCTAATTCCCACAACTCTCCTGCTTTCCACTTCATCTCCCCGGACAGACACTAGTCTCCAGCTACCTGAGTTGGATCTTTGTGAGGACAGGTGATAAAGCCTCTTGCCCGGCTCCTTCAAAGCTGAATCTACCCCTCTCTCCAATTTCTGAAACCTTACCCCCTATCTTAAAGTAACTCTCTCTAGCCCGCCTGGGAATTTAAGCTAAACGTGCCTTACAATAGTCTGATTTTAAACATATTTGTGGAGTACTTTTATGCTAGTACCACCTACAGTAATAGCGTAGTCTTCTAGCTTTTATTTGTTTTTCTTACAATAAACTCCTTTTGTTAATTGGAACCTCTCTCTCAAGCGGGTTTTCTTGACTTGCAAAAATTAAAACTGCTTGGAACTGTCTCACTCTTTTTGAGCTAAATCCCCACATTTGCTTGAACTGGGGGTGTTGACCAATCATCCCTGAGGCTGTTCCATCAGCAATACATATATACATGTAATTAAGTATACTAATCATATGGATACACACACATTTACTATAAATATAGGAAAGCACACATAGTTCCAGTGACCTACCATGCATGCAGGGTATCTGTTTCTGTAAGTGTGTGAACCTGTCTTTAGTTAGAGATGCTGAGGAAGCAGGAGAGCTTCTGTTATTGCTACACTTTTATATTTCATATGTATTTAGTCCCAAGTGGATGCCATCTTATTTTCCAATTTTATTTCCTGGGATACATTTTTCTACACAATGGCACAAATCAGCCATGAAAACCTCCAGCTGCTCTCCAGATAGCTGATGATTCTATCATGTAGAGCTTTTGTAACTATATCTTAATCCTCTGCATTGCACCTGATATTGTATAGTATAGTTATCATGTATAGTGATGTGCATGAATTGAATAGAAAGTACTGGAATGGATTGTTTGAAACAGCCGCCTACAGCTGGCTGTCTTGATGACTCAGTTCAAAAAATGCAAGTGATTTGACCATAGGGAACAATGTAAAACTCAAATCACCCCATTGTTCCCCATGGGTAGGTCCTAGGGACACCAGAGTGGGTTGCGTGGCAGGGCATGATGAATGCTACCTACCACCCAACTCACAAAAGAAATGGGCAAGTGGGCAATTATTTTAAAACAGTTAACCTTTAAAAAAACAACCACCATAGGATCCTAAACAAAACAACAACAACAAAAAGGAAACAGAGGGAGCCTGGCAGGCTGGGCAACAGACAGAACACACAAGCCTACAAAAACAAAAAATCCACCAGGCACACATAGCAGCAGCAAAGAGATGCAGCTTGGGGCTGCAAAATAGTTTTTAAAATAAGCACAATACCCCAGTTAGTAAAGCCACTGGGCGTGGCTATAAGCCATGAGAAATTGGTTGCAATGGAGGTGATTTGATTCAACCTCAAATCAAACCCTTCCTTTTAGGAGTGATTCAATTTGAGCTCGAATCACTTGAATCACCCCGATTTGAGCTTGGAGAGATTTGAATAGAATCAATTTGCACATCTCTAATCATTTATTGATTGAAATTCTGACACTAATGTGCTTCATTTATCTTTAATAACCATTGGACTTGCCACTGGAGCCCCTGTGAGTTACTGAGAAATGACAAGAGAGCAAAGGAAGGCATGAATGGCCCAGCAAGATGTCCTTGTTCAGTCTGTGCCAGACACCCACAGGTGCCCTTTACAGGTTTCCCCATCCCTTTGGGAGCTGTGTATCCATAAACAGAATGCAGAAGTCTAGATGCAGCACTAAAAAAAATTCAGTCATACAGGTAGAGCTGATCCACCCCCAGTTGGCTCACGTAGACATTGTCCCAGTTGGTGGAATCAGCTTTGTAGATAAGCAGCTTCTAGCTGCCTGGAGGAATATTTAGATGGTATCATATGAAACAGAAAAATGGAATAAAATGGACACTAAGTCAACTGATGCAATACTTCATACAGAAAGATGAGTGGGGAAGAGATATATCAAGGCCCAAAGCTGCTTGCCCTTCTGTCAGTTAATCTAGGCTGTTTCTAGGAATTCCATCTGAATAAATGTTGCCCAGATAATAAGAAGGAAAATGGACCTTCCTGGGTTCATGTGTACCATGAGGCATGGATAAAGGCAGTAAGAGAAAAGGCAAAGGTTGCCATAAGAACTAGGAAGAAATTATCCTTGCCATAAATAGAACCAATTATAGATACAGATCAGATGTGTAAAATAAGGCAAATAAAGATACCCAGAAGAGGGGGCAGCGGAGGCCGGAAGAGAGATACCTGCAAAACGTTGGGCAAATATATCTATAACCATAAATATTCAATACCATGTGGAGAAGAATAAGAAATCTGCTTATTAAAAATGTATACAAAAAACATATGTATAAACAACAAGTAAATCACAACTGAATTTGTTCATACATGAGACCCAGAGATTCAGATTATATGTTCAAAGTCTCTGATGCAAAAAGAGATGTTCCAGCTGTGGTTCCTCCTCCCAACCATTGCTTTGCCAGTCCTGTTATCAGCCCTTCTCTCAGCTGGAAGTTTTACGCACAGCAGTTTTACCGCGAGGTTTTTGCTTTTAGCTCACATCTCCTCCGCAATAGAGGGTGGAAGTACACATATTGGCCAGATTTTCCCCGAAGTCTCTGCGAGTTATCGGGGAGCAGTCCACACATGCAATTCGGGTTTTCCACTGTGCCTGAGTGTAGCCCGATTTATCTCTGGAGTAAAAAACTCCACTATATTCAGTGTTTTTTTGAGACAGCTTTAAGTTCGCAGTAAAGCCTTACATAAGGCTTTACATAATCTTGCTTACATAATCTTACGTAAAAGATTATGTAAAAGATTATGTAAAATCTGCTTTGCATAAAGCCTCCTGGTGTAATCAGCAGTATTTCTTCTGTGCTACACAGCTAACACAGGATGCAGCAGACCTGGGAAGGAACATACAAGAGATGCCACAACGGCTTCCTCTCCCATTACATCATGGAATTTAATGGTTCAACAGGGATCCATGACTTATGACTCAGCAACCCTAAGCACATCCATTTATCCACCAAACACTATTATTTTCTTTAAGTGAACATTCGTGGGTGGGTTTTCTTTAATCATTCCATCTCCAATGCTCTTTATTTTCTATATGTTCAAGTTGGTTTGCACATCCCTATGTAGAAAGTGCCAGGTCCTTCAGCTGTCCATGACTGTAATCATCCTAAGCTGCCCCGTGGCTCCTGTCTCTCCACTTGTTTCAGTATTGGCAGAGGGCCAGTATGTCTGAAATCCTCTCTCTCCCTCTCCCCGCTGTCCTGTTGCTGTTCTTCTGCACAGACCCCATCCCCGCATGAGGCTCCCCGGAATGCTGTTTTCCCCTCCAGTTGCAGTGGGCTTAAGCCAGCCTGGACTGGTCTCTAGGACAACCCCAAAGTTGTCCTAGAAACACAATGTCCTAACGTTGTGATAACACCAATGTTAAAAGAACTGCACTGGCTGCCAATATGTTTCCGAGTGAAATACAAACTGCTGGTTATTACCTATAAAGCCCTGAAGAGCTTGGATCCAGGGTACTTAAAAGAGCTATTTTGTCATGAATCCTGCTGCCTATTAAGATCATCTGGGGAGGAGGTCTAGTTACGATTGCCACCAACTTGTCTGGTGGTGACTTAGGACGGGGCCTTCTCTGGGGCTGTCTCAAAACTTTGGAATGCACTCCCTGTTGAAATAAGAGCTTCTCCATCTGATTTTTTTTTTTAAAAGACCCTTAAGATACAACTGTTTTCTCAGGCTTTTATCTAAAACTAATTTTAGACAATCTAAAACTGAGCCATTTTTGGAAGGGTGGCATATTAAATAAATAAATAAATAAATAAATAAATAAATAAATAAAATAATTTTGAATTGTTTAATTGCTTTTTATTCTGTGAAAGAGTTTTAATTTTTAAAAATTCTGTCTTGTATTTGTTAGATTTTGGATTATGTACACTGCCTAGAGCCACCTAATGGTGCAGCGGGGAAATGATTTGATTATCAAGACAGAGGTTGCCAGTTCAAATCGCCACTGGTATGTTTCCCAGACTATGGGAAACACCTATATTGGGCAGCGGTGATATGGGAAGATGCTGAACGGCATCATCTCATACTGCGTGAGAGGAGGCAGTAGTAAACCCCTCCTGTTTAGTAGTAAACCAAAGACAACCACAGGGATCTGTGGTCACCAGGAGTTGAAACCGACTCAACGGCACACTTTACCTTTTACACTGCCTAGAGATACACATATCAGGCAGTATATAAATATGATAGATAGACATCCACTGGCCTTTACTGTATCCAGCTTCAGGCCTGTTTCTAGCACCCTCAGTCTTCACCTCCCAGTGCTGCTGGCCTTTCCTCAGCCTTGTTTTATTCCACAGATATGCTCCAGAGTCTGACTACAACAGCTTCATCATCAACTTTGCTCTCCTCATATACCACCCCCTAGCTTCCTGGCCCCGTCCCTTCCTCTCACTTTCTCCCTATAAGCCCATTTTAATCCCCTTTCTTCACAGTTAGCAGCCATTGGTTATATAGCAAACCCTTTTTTTTAACCCAGCCCAGTGACCCATTTTTCCTTGGACACACCCAGGTAACTCTTGTTTGGGGAGTCAGTGCCTGTTGGTGTGTTGCCGTGAGGTTGTGACAATGTGCATTAGGGTGGCCAGGTCCAGATGGTGGGAAAAAAAATCTATATCCATTATCAAATAAGTGGAAATAGAGGATGCTTTTCCCCCTAAAGGTCTCTACTTTGCATAAAATTTGCATGTGTTTACTGGTATTATATATACACATTTTGATATGAACTGGATAACTTGAGAATAAATACAGCTCACTGTGTAGCTGATGACCAAGTGAGTTCTGTGCCTGCTCAGTCTGCTGTCTATGTGCTGAGTTTTCAAGGCCCCTGCTTCTTAAGCATAAATGAGTCTCCTGGTTAGGTTGACCACACACACAGTCCTGTGTCCTCCTCACTACAGGCCACCCAGCCTGCTCTCCCCAGCCAGGCCAGCCACTTCACCACTTGACTTGAGGCAGGGTAGCCTGCTAGCTGCCAAGCCAGCCTCTTTGCATGCTGGCACAGTGGTACGTGCACAGTCTCCCACTCACTTGCTGTTCTGTTCTCTATGGCTACAAACATGTATAGACTGCTTTTCAATACAGAAGGTTTCACGGTAGTTTTCATAGGAAAGTAAATAATAAGATGCTCCCCTGTCTCCAAAAGGCTCACACTCTAAAAAGAAATGCCAGGTATCACCGGCATCAACCACTGCAGGAATGCTGTGCTGTGGTTGGATTGGGCCAGTTGCGCTCCCCATGATAAATAGAAGAGATTCACCACTTCAAAAGCTGACTTGTTATTCAGTTAGCAGGGGTAAAGTGAGTTAGCTAACTTCTCACTGCCGCCGCCGCCACCACCACATGAAGGAAGCAAGCTGCACCTGCCAGACCCACCTGTCCATGCTACTGCATCAGGTGGCTCTGCAATCTGCCACTAAAGCAGAACCTCCCCTCTGGTTTCCCCATTGGGTGGATGGAGGAAGGGGAAGAAACAGAGGGAGAGAAGCTGCTCATGAGAGCAAAGTGTTCTGAGTGAACAAAATGTTCTATCTGCTCCCCAGAACGTTTGGCACTATAACACATGTGGAAAAAAGTTGTTTGGTCCCCAAAATAGTCTCTATTCCTCCTAATGCAAAAAAGGTCATTTGGTCCCCAGAATAATTGCATGTCCTCTATAAAAGTCCCTACTTGGCAACCCTAGTGTGCATTTTATTGTAATTTGGAAAGCTTGTCATTTCCTCTTCAAGGCAGAGGAAATGCAGCAGTGATTATAGTGACACCAGTACAGATTCAAATATATTTTTATTGTAAAGGCTAAATCAAGTTGAACTTGTTATTGAGCCACAATAAACCAGCAGTGTTGGCAAAAGCAAGGAAAATGAAGTAATTTCGTTTTGAAATGAAATGAAGTAATTGAATGGCATGGTGATACTGGAGATACAAAGGAAATCCTGCTCCCAAGAAAGGATTCTGCCAACCCTGAATGATGGACGATATTGCCAAGTTCACATAATACATGTGGAAAGAAAACCCACAAAACTCCTTCAAGAAAGATAATGTTCCGCTGGCTTTGTGAGCTTTTCCTGAAGTAATTTTAGAAAATAAACACCTTCAAATATGAATAATATTGCAAATCTGGATACTATATTTCCCTGGTATGCGTGTGTTACTTGAATATGTGGCTGAACATGGGGGAGGGGTGGCAGGGAATTAGCAACAAAGACAGGAGTCTCTACTCTCACTTGGGTCTTAATTCATATGCATTTTTTTCCTGTTTTCTGGGGTGGGGATTGGTGGGAGAGCACTGGTGTATAATCCCAACTCCTTTCCATCCAACCAGCTTCAAGATTTAATCACTGATGACTGGTCAGTTTTAAGTTTTCATCAATATTGGCTTGCTTGTGGAAAGGGAAAGGGCTTGTGGAATAGGTAATGTCTAAATGTGAATGTTGTTCGTTTGTGTGACTATATGTGTACACATGAGCCACCTAATGCCACAGCGGGGAAGTAATTTGCCTAGGGAGCAAGAGGTTGCTGGTTCGAATCCCCACTGGCATGTTTTCCAGACTATGGGAAACACCTACATTGTGCAGCAGTGATATAGGAAGATGCTGAAAGGCAACATCTCATCCTGCACTAGAGATGGCAATGGTAAACCTCTTCTGTATTTTAAAAAAGAAAACCACGTGGCTGTGTTGTTGTCAGGAGTCGACACCAACTTGACAGCACAACTAATGGACTAATGTGTACACACGTTCAGTGATCAGCAAATTCACTGTACAACTTTGCCCTCCATTCCTCAGGAGAGTTCACACACAGTTGTTTTTATGTTATGTGGTGGGGTGGCTTAACCCTCACACACTAAGAACTTAAATGTGTCAAGCATTTTCCCCCTCAGAAACACAAAAGTGTGAAATAGTTGGTGAGCAAACTAAAGAGTTTTAGATACATGTCCCTCTCAGTAGCAGAAGGGGTTGTGACTGACTTGAGGGAATATTCTTCAAGCTGAGAAATTTCCTGCTCTTTTTATTAAAGCTCAGCACTAAATTCCATTAGTTCTGCTCACCTGTTTCTGTCTTGCTGGCACTTTGAACCCATGGATATTCTTTCCCATTGATTTTCATGGGGTCCATTTTAGCCCCCTTATGCTTTTTCTTCAGATATTTTGAACACCAATGTATCTGTGGGTCACCTAGAGTCTGCTGGTACCTCCCACTTGCCTGCAGGTGCTCCATTTATTCATCGATAGGGATCATTACATTTTTAGCTCTTTCAGAAATTGTATATAGAATAGATTATATAGCAGCTAGCCGAACTGATCATATCCATACAAGACTCGATCCACAAATAGACTCTATGCCATGACAATCCTCTCTGAAATGAAAGTATATAGGTGTTTAAATGAATATATTCTTGAGGGACTGAACTCTTTTTAAAGTGTGAACTGAATCTTAAATATCAGCTAGTTTGGATCATCCAATATCATTTGGGATTTTGAGATTTAACTTTGGTGCTTCATTAATTATGCCAGCAATGCAAAGTAAACTGTAGCAAACCCAACATAGAAAGATGTTTGTGTGAATCCATAGTTTTCAATGAACTTGAATGTGCCTAGCTTTTCACATGCCCCACTAAACCAAATAAACCATGATGAAACTTTGGAGATGTTTTTTCAAGGAAGAAATTATTTCAATAATTTCAAGGGAGAAATTTTTTCCTGGTTTCAGTTAAACTGGTTTTAAACCAATACAGGACCACAATCCAGCCAAAGTGAAACTTTCACATTCCATTGATTCCCAGGGGGAAAGTTAAGTGTGTACTTAAACCACTAAGCCCGCTTTCCCCGCTAACCCTCTTGAGGCGGGTATCACTGATCGTGAGACCCACTTCAGGGTCTGCCCTGGTTTGCATTTGAATGGGAGACTACAAGGCTATTCTCATACGTAGCCTAACCCAGGCTAGGGAAGCCCAGCCTGTGTTAAGCTGCTCATGAGTAAGGCTGGGATTGGGCCCGATCCCAGTGGGGCAGTACCGCCTAACCCAGCTTTGAAACCGAGCTCTCAGCCAGGGTTAAGGGCTCAAGAGAGCCCTTAACCTGGGATCCAGGATCAGTGTGTTCAGCCCCAGTGGACACAGAGATGGGTTCCTAGAGCGCCTATCTCCTGGGGGAATCCCCCAATGTACTGCACATGTTGCAAAGTGCATTGTGGGATATATGGAAATCAGAAAACATCATCCTGTCCTCCAGAGCTCGCGCGGATCATCTGGGAGTGCAGTCTGCACTTGCAGTAACAGTCAGGCACTCGTCTGGAGGAAAGGTGAGCTTAACCAACCTTTCCCCCCCATGCCTGCCCACCCATCACCCCACCCACCCAGTCGTGTGAATGGCCCCTACATGTGTGAGCACTGTAAGACATTCCCTTTAGGTGATGGGCTTCTCTGGGAAGAGCATCTGCATGCTTGCATGCAGAAGGCTCCAAATTTCCTCCCTGGCATCTCCAAGATAGGGCTGAGAGAGACTCCTGTCTGCAACCTTGGAGAAGCCGCTGCCAGTCTGTGTAGACAATACTGAGCTTGATGGACCAATGGTCTGGCTTAGTATAAGGCAGCTTCCTCTGTTACCACAGAGCTGATTTTGAAAATGCAGAATTTCAGAGCAATCCTTAACAAACCGCTCCAGTTAACCAGGATTTAATCCTAGTTATCTACCCTGGTTAAAGGATGGTTAACCAAAATGGTTTGACCAGAATTACTCTAAAATTCTGCATCTCACTTTCAGCTCCATGAAACTCACTGATCCTGATTAATTTTTACCAGGATCCTTGTGATTGTGAGAACACAGCTTAAGTTCCATTAACAAATCAATAGGATTTACTTCCATGTAAATACATGAATTAGGGTCCCACTTGACAATAGATTCAACTGAAATCAGTGGTACTAAGTTCAAGATTGAGACTTAGGAAGTGGTTTAGATCTGCTTGTTCTGGATGGGGGTTGAAATCCCCTGGAAAGAGCAGGTACATAGTCTGGGAGTACTTCTGGACCCAAACCTCTTCCTGATGTCCCGAGTTAAGGCAGTGGCCAGGAGTGCTTTCTTCAGCTGATTCACCAGTTACATCCATTTCTGGAGATAACTGATGTTAAAACAGTGGTGCATATGATGGTAACATCCAGGCTTGACTACTGCAATGCGCTATATTTTGGGCTGCCATTGTACGCAGTTCAGAAACTGCAATTAGTACTGAATGCAGCAGTCAGGTTGACCTCCAGGGTTGCCCGAAGAGATCATATTACACTCATTTTAAAAGAACTACATTGGCTGCCAATAGGTTTCCGGGTGAAATACGAAGTCTTGATTATTGCCTATAAAGCCCTAAGTGTCTTGGGTCCAAGGTATTTAAGAGAGCTCCTTCTTCTCACTGCCTGTTAAGATCATCTGGGGAGATCCAGTTGTGGTTGCCATCAGCTCAATTGGTGGCAACTCGAAACTAGGCCTTTTCTGGAGTTTCCCTGGGACTGAAACACACTTCCTAATAAAATTAGAGTTTCCCCTTATTAAAATGTTTTTAAGAAGGGCCTAAAAACATTTGGCGCAGCAGGGAAATGCTTGACTAACAAGCAGAAGGTTGCCAGTTCGAATCCCTGCTAGTACTATATCGGACAGCAGTGATATACGAAGATGCTGAAAGGCATAATCTCATACTGCGTGGGAGGAAGCAATGGTAAACTGCTCTGTGGGTGCCAGGATTCGAAATCAACTCAGTGGCACACTTTACCTTTTAGTCAGGCTTTTAGTCAATATTTAAACTTTGGTTTAGAGTTTTCATTGTTTTTTAAATTTTTTAAATTATGTTAATGTTTTAATGGTTTTATATTGTGAACTGACTCTTTTGTATTGGATTGTATATAAATGCATTGAATTAAACAATTAAACAATTAAACAAACAATTAAACAATTAAACAAGTTTGTTCCAAATAAACAGGACTGAAATAACAATCATTGATAAAAGATATTTTCTCCTTTTTCTCCTACCATGCTGCTGCTTCTTCATCAAATTCTCCTTGAATGTGACTTTGATGTTCACAAACTAACTTCCATAGCCCTGGGGGAAAGTATCACTTTTTCAAGAATGTTCACAATGCAATCATTTTCTACTTTTCTATTTATTGGATGGATGCATGCATGGATAGATGAAAGGAAAGAAACAAATATTTGAAATGATGGGTTCTCTAATGTTGTGGGAGATGACTATATAGGAAAACTAGGATTAATACAGTGGAACTATGATGTTAGAAAGCAACAGCACTTTTCGACATATGATGTGGCTATTTTTTGCCATTACTTTCCCAAACACTCCTGCATACCACATATTCTGTTTTAAATAATTCACAAAATGTATTAATAATGTATATGCAAACTTAATTTCCCAATGGCAAAACACATGAAGTAGATCTATGAGCATCAAATACTATAACTGAAACTTCTGTTTTCCACATCCCATAATCACAAATTAATGAAAAGCTAATTTGTCATGTCATACCACTGATGGAACATCTGTTCATTATAAGATTTGAGCCACTCACCCTTCTGGTACATCACAGTTATCTAATGGTGTTTATGTTGGATTTTACCAACAGCCTTCTAGCTGGCCTATGCTTTTTCAAGCACTGACTAGTAGTAGTATTTTAAAGCATTGATTTAACAACTTATGCTTCAGAAAAAGTGCCCTATGACAGAAGTCAGCAATTAATTTTTTTTGTTTTAGCAGGAGATAATCTTTAGCAGGAGATTTTATGTAGAGCAAGAACTGGGATTCCAGCAATATTGACTCCATCCACTGATTCTCCTCCACACACGAGGAGACATAGGCAAAGGTTTCTTTAGCCTATGTTTCTTTAGGTTTCTTTCATAACATTTGGAAGAGCCTAATTTAGATATATGGATAGGAAATGATAAATGTAGAGTTGGAAGATTGATTAGGACTGAAGTACTATTGCCAGAACTGCCCTGAGGTGCTGGCTAGACACTTCAAGCATGCTTTTGACTTAGTGGGGAAATTAACTTGGCATGAGGGAGCAGCTCGGTTCCTATATCAATTTGAGCAAATTTTGGCATATTGGAAAAACGAGGAAACAGGAATACAGTTCAAAGGTTTTATTAAGGGTAAAATGGGGGTACCAAAGGCAGAGATTTAGTCAATGAAATCAATCTTGGCTGATATTATAACTATGAATCTTACTGGAAATAATTTCGCTAAAGTCCCAATTAATAGTGACTCATGTTAGCTAGGGCTCTTAGATTTCATAAGGATTTCATAAACCAGGCTCTTAGAGCCTGGCTTAAGGCTTACTATGAAAAGTGCTTGAGGAGTAAGAAGGGAGGCAGAGAAACGGGGAGGAGATTTAGAAGGGCCAAAGGTTAGTTTAACCTATCCTTCCCAGGTAAGTTGGTGCATTTGTTGCACATTGGCGGGGAGGCTTCCTCTCAGGGATGAGACAGGAAAGCAAAGAAGAGGAGCAAAGTGTGAAGAGCTACAACTTGCGTGTATGAGGGTCCATAGGATAGTGATCCAAGCAGATTCCGAGGCCATGTGCTTTGGCTAGAAGTAGATATACCTTGCAACATGCCCTGAGGCAGTTTCTAGACATTCTGCCTACAGAGAGGGTGGAAGATTTCATGAAAGACAAATAAATCAATTGCCACTCAAACTTAATCACTCTGAGGGTAGCTTGCCCAACAAAGGCAGGAGGAAGCTATGTAAATATGATGTACATGATGAATAGGACTGTACTTGATTGCCTATCTTAAGACCAGGTGTGGAAAGATTGCACATCTATAATTTTCGTGAGCTTCTCAACTTGCCAGATACCTGTAATTTGTCCTTGCCAGATAATTTGTAAATTCAGAATGTGTTTGGGAAATTTGTTTCACTGTGTTATCTTTTTTAGATGAGGAGATCCCTCCCATCAGTGAGTTGCCTTTGAAGTAGCATCTGAAAAACTTGGCATTCCTTGTTAGTGAGACATGGGCATGTCCTAGTTTTGGTCTGCCCTGATTTTTTAGACCTGGCAGCTGTCACACCCCGGGTCTGAGATAGCAATGAGGAAGGGGATGCTGACAGCCCTCCAGCCGATGCAGGGGTGCCTGAGGGGCAGAACCCGGCTGTCAGTTCCCACGAGATGACTGAGGCAGGTTCAGCTGCTGTTCCAGAGCAAACACAGCAGTCTGAGGCAGCAGAGACAGAGACTGACGAACCAGATGATGAGTTAAGCAGGCAACCCCTGTTGACTCCACATCAGAGAAGAGTCACAAGGCGGCACCAGCAGCTGGGATCCATCAGGAAAAGTAAATGCCTCTTGCAGAAGGCTGATAAACCTTGAATCCCTGCCAACTGAAAGTTATCAGCTCAGACTATAAATCACGTCTGCAGCTTGCAGTCAGACTTTGGAAGACAACACACATCATCCGTGGAGTGTTGACAGCCTCCAGCCTGAGCCACAGAGAGATTCCGAGCTGTGCATTAGCCTCTGCGACCCAGATTGGGCTACACCCTAGACTCCCCTGCTGGGTGGCTAGGTTGCTGACAGTGGAAGGCTGTCACCATAACCTGTGCCATCGACCTGCTTTGAGCCAAGTTTTTTTGACTAGGCCAAGTAAAGTGGGTACTAAGATCATGAGCCCATGATCCAGTGCAATTGAGGTACTCGCTATGCTACCCCAAAATATGGGTTGCTGGCAACAGTCCACAAACTTTCCATCCACAAGTCCAAACCTGTTTTATCTCTCACCCAGGCAGGGTTGTTCAACTCTCACTCTCACCCAGGCAGGTGGATGCCATATCTCTAGTTGGCCTCGATTCATTAGCATCCATTGAGAGTGATTAGGCAAAATCAAAGGTGACACAAAACTTTGAAAGGGAAGCTTGAACCATCACATATAATCCCTTCCACCATCATAGCACTGTGCAAGTCACTATTAAAAGATGTGCAGCCAAGCATTTCCACGAAGGTCTAGGCAAATGGTTCCATGAAGCATTTCCATGAAGGTCTAGAAAAATGGTTCTCAAAGATTTGAAAGCATGGGGATTTCCTATCTCCTCTCTAACAATCTTGAAAGCTGACTGGCAATATGCAGCCTTGGGAAGTACTTTTTCAAACAACACGTAATCAACCTATGGGATTCTCTGCCACAATATGTGGTGATAGCCAACAGCCTGGATAGCTTTAAGAGGGGTTTAGATGAATTCATGGAGGACAGGTCTATCAATGGCTACTAGTCTGAGGGCTATAGGTCACCTCCAGCCTCTGAGACAAGATGCCTCTAAATACCAATTGCAGGAGAGTAGCAGTAGGAGAAGGCATGTCCTCAGCGCTTGCCTGTGGGTCTCTCAGAGGCATCTGGTGGGCCACTGTGTGCAACAGGATGCTGGACTAGGTAGGCCTTGGGCCTGATCAGCAGGGCTTTTCTTATGTTCTTATAAACCTTCAAGACTGCTGATGGTTTTGAGGGACTGATGTTGTTTTAGGACTCCTAGCACTACTGTGCCTATTGTTTCCTACATGCTCTATCTGATTATCTGTAAATAAACAGATATAATCAAACCACATCTCTAAGGAAGTGAGGTGTGTGAATCTACCTTTGATCTTCCTACCACTTAGCAGTGGGGGGGACTTGGAGTGCAAAACAATATAACAACTCTTCTTAAATGTGCAATCCCAAAAGTGGAAAGTCTCCACACATCTGTATATTACACCACTTGGAGCTACTCTTTGGCCATGGGGAAACATTTCCTGGCAGGTTCTGTGTAGCTGATGTGCTGTGAAAGACAGCCTCCCAAGAAAGCCAGTTTCCACAGGTTTCTTAACCTGCTTGGATAACTGTGGGATACACCCACCAGCTTACAAACCCAAATTACCTGAATTCTAATCACTATGCTCAGTTCAACAGTTTTACAGTATATCAACAGTTTTTCATCAACTATTTAAAATATATACTCATATTCTTTAGAGTCTCCTACTGAAGCTCCTTGGTAGTCATTAATTGAGTTACAACTTTATGGGAACAAGTGGTAACTTGTGAGACTAGCTCTCAATGACAAAAATATCTCATGGCTCCCTGCAGAAAGATATTATGAGACAAAGCAATTCCAGGTATTAAAATACTGTAATTAAGAAGTGAAATAATGCAAAAATTGGAGGTGAACCAGGTCCCTGATCTCTGAGCAGCTGACTTGGCAGTAGATGAACAGAAGGTTGTGATGCTGGTGTCAACAGTTTGTGTGAGTGTTATATTCTTTGGAGGCTATGGTAACAAAATGTAGCAAGAAGTACCTAGAGAAAAAGAAAGAGAGAGAGAATATTTTATAATGCATAGCAACCAAGTTACAAAGAGAATATGTGTTCTCCCACAATATGGTATGGTTGGTTATCATTTGATAATGCTACATGGGATAACATCTGCGGAGCACTGCTCTTCAGTGACACTACATTTCTTGAATCATTCAGAAGGTTTTCATTTTAATAATACCAACCCAAGTCTTCTAATGAAGTGTTAGCAATAAAAAGTTGATACTGCGATCACAAAACCAAAGCTTTAATGTTTCAAAACTAAGCAGCTGCACCAGTCTCGGAGGGACATCAGAAAGGTCCAGGGCATCAATTAAAACTTTAAATGAAAACAGAAGAGTGAATGCTATGAAATGCCAAGTGGTTCTGCTGGTGATTCTGCCAGAATGTTTCCAAATTATGCCTTTAGAACCAAAGGGTGTTAGGAGGAAATGCATTTCCTTTCCCCCTAAGTTGAGTTCACAAGGGGATCGTTTCCTCTTGCTCTTGTTGAAAAACAATTTAGGTGATAAATGGAGCAAGGAAAGCCTTATTTGATGTTTATTTATTTATTTATTTTGCAGAGTTTGGTTCAGTTTTAGCAAGTCATAGGAAGAAGAGCAAAACATGAACACCACACATCTGTGCAAACAGAGCAGAGCATGAAATGAGGCACGCCTTTGAGTAAAGCTGGCCAGGGTGCCTTTAGACACCAAGACAGAAAGTGGAAGCAGACCTCCTTATAGAAACCCTTTTGTTCTCTGCATTAGCCATTACATGCTCTTTTGTTGATGCATAGCGATTGGTTTGCCCTTCTTTAGTTTCATTTCTGCCTTTTTTCTTATGTGGAGCAGCAGGCCTAATTTAAAGAAGATACAATTGCAAAAAACACCCATGGAGATTACTGACCACCCACGGGCAGTAACATGTTTAAAAGGTGCTTAACCCCTACACTGGCCAGGTACATATTCAATTTTTAAGAGCCTCTGCAGTGCTGGGGAACCTAAGAGGATAGTCTGCTCACCAGAGTCTTATAGAACTGAGTAATTTATTTATTTATTATCATATTTATATACTGCCTGATATGTGTATCCCTAGGTGGTTTATAATACACTATAAAAGAGTGCCACTATAAAAGAGTGCCACCCAATCCCAACTCCCTCAGATGACCCAGAAGGACCATCTGAGGGAGTTAGTATCAATGGTATGGAAAGCCATCAAGAGTTCTAAAGGGATCAGTACATTCACACTCCCTCTGTCAGTACCTAGTCAGAGATCCTCCATTAGGCCTGCCAAAGCAGTCTTAACCCCATAGCCCACCTGAAAGCTGATTTCATATGGATCTAGATAATCTGAATCATCTAAAACTGCCTGGAGCTGAGAGGCCATCACCCACTCAGTCACCTTATCCAACTATGGAAGATTAGAAATGGGTCTATAATTGGCTAACTCTACAGGATCCAATGCAGGTTTCTTCAAGCAACATCTAATGACCAAAGTTTAATGAGTTCAATTCATGATGTCAGTAGATGTTCTGTTGCCAGATGACTGGCAACCCATTGGGCACCTTGGTTAGTCACTAGGTGCAGAAACAATCCTAGACTGCCAACACAATTGCATCTAGACGCCCTTTCCTGTCAGAGCCATCCTATCTCCTTGGTTTTCTGAGAAACTAGGGACAGCGAAATGAACAGGAACTGAATAGAAATGACCTGCCCTAGAAGATGAACAGAGAAAATGCAACCTATAAATTCTCCTGGACCATTCAGTAATTTTCAGTACCATCAACTATGGTGTCCTGAACTGCCTAGTACCAGACATGGCTGCCTTACTGGCAGAAGTTGCTAGCTCCTTTGAGAATGATGCCAACAAAATGGGCCACTCTAGGCACTCAAGTGTCTCCCACAGCTGTCAATCTCCCTAACATCTCCCACATCATCCCACATATGTTTTTAAATGTTATTGTGCAAGGTCAACATATTTTGACTGGTTCCATGCACCATACATTGGCTTCCTAGCAAAGTTTGAGGGCGGTCAAAAGAGGCATATTAATATATTTCTGCAGGAGGATCCTCTTCAGACATGCAAATATATGCATCTGGATTGTTTAATTTCTGCTATGGCTCTTCCTAGTCTTTCAGCTGTTTATTCAGTGCAGGATGCTAGAACTGGCCTGAATAATACCATCACATTTTGTTAGCAGCATTATTGCTTTGTGACCTGAGGCTGATTGTGGACAATATGCAGCACTTCAGGAGGTGTTTGTTTTAAGACAAGCAAACTGACTGGGCAGCAGTGATAACAGAGGAGCTTTCTTTTAGCTGATGAATTGCTAAAATCTGCAGCGCTTGTGAAAGTGGGACCAATACAGAATGGCTCTGGGCAACTCTTTATTTCATTATCTTTTCTGTTCCATTAAGTGTGAGTTTTGAATCAGTCACTGAGTTTTCTTCATGATTTAAAATCAATATTCTCCTCCCGCCTTCCTTTCCTGGACTCCTCTGATAGATGTCACATATCACCTTTTCTATAAACCATAAGAAGAACCTTCAAATATTGTTGCTGTTTACAATCTCAAAATATTTCCCTTTTTCAGATGTCAATCATCATCATAAATCAAAACTCACAGACAGCTGTACACTGTGACATTTATCTGTGGATAAATCAGTTGTGTGTTATGGGTCAAACTAGTGCAGAACTATGAAATGTTGTCAAAAAGAATGTTTCCACAGCCTATTCATACCTTCACATGAGCATTCATAAGACACTCAATCCACTGTCACACACACATAAACATAAGTCCATTCACACATACAGATATGCCTGCAAATACGCCCACATATCCATGCAGTCCACAGTCTATTCTTGTAGTCGTTTTATGTTGTTACATAAAACATTTTAATGTATACTTAAAATAGAAGTGTGGATGCAACAATCACATTTGCATACACATATATTATACATGTACATAGTCAAACTATGATTGCAACTTCTTGTTGAGTTTACGCTCTGTGGCACACCCAATTTGCCTGTGCATAATGTGCATGTTGTGCATAATATAAAATAGCCTTCTGTCCTTTCCCACTAATACCCTTAGAAATAACAGAGATTCCACCCCCTTCCTAGGTCAAGAGTTCTGACTAGACCTAGATACTACTTTCCCCCATTCCATGTTTCTGAAAGGAACATCATATATATGAAATGATTTCACCAGGACATATAGAGCATGTAGGAGAAAAAGAACACCAAGGAATTGTCTGGTTGCCTGGTCCTCAACCTTCCTGTGCTCACTAGGACCTCTTGGTGATACTTCATTGTATCCCAGAAGTTAAACTGGAGCATCATAGAGGAGGAAGCATGTGACCCATAATTTTATTCTGAGTTTGCTGATTTCTCTTCAGTTTGAAGAACAGTTCCTTCAGAAAAATCATTATTCTGCAAATCACCAGAGCTCAGGATTATATCAGGCCCTCACCAATAGTCTTTAGCTACAGAAAGTGTAGCTGTTCACTCATGTGAACGTGAGACGGTAACAAGTTTGAGAGTATGATATATGATTCTCTGATGTTGTAAACTATTGTAGTGATATAATACTAAAATCAACCACAGAGCCTGGTAGATGTTTTTAAACCTCCAATTGAGAAGACTGATATGGTTAAGTTACCGGCCTCATCACTTGTATACACAAGTAAACATTAGATTCTACATAAAACTTTGCTGAACTCTACTTATTTAGCATACCTCAAGCATAATAAACTTAACATTCTGCCAGTGGCTTTCACTAAGGACCAGTTCACCTGATTCATATTTGCATGATATGTGAGAGAGTACAGTCAATAAAGCAACTTTATTGTAGTCACAGTAGGCCATAACAATCAATCACACAACTCAGTAACTGTGAACAACACAATGCAATAATATAATACTGCTGCTCCTACAAATAAAAGTTTTCATAACAGACCACTTCTACTGGCTTCAACAAACTTGTCTGTAGGTTTTGCTGCAGCACCCTGCACATAGGGCTACGGACCTGAGCTGAGATGGCTGCCCGACAAGCAGTCACCTCATGTGGCACTAGTTTCAATGCAATTTATTCAGATTCAGAGGGGCTGAAACACAGGCCTAACCATTAACCATGTTATACTCCTGAATCAGCTATCTGGGATGGAAATTGGGGGCTTTGGAATTGTTTCAGTGGTTCCTTTGCTACCTGCATTCCTGGATGGTTATTTCTAAAAGGTGATTCTTGGGTTGAGTTCAGACATACAGGCTAACCACAGTTATAGCTGGCCAAGGTTGTAACTGCAGTCTGCCCAAACATACAAAACCACAGTTGTGGACCAAAAGCGAACTCTGGTTTGCCACGCCAAACTCCAGTTGGAACTTTGGGTTATCTGTAAGTTTCACTGACAACTGAGGTTTTGCTGCCGAACCATTACGCCTGAATGCTGACTCAGCCATAACCATGGTTTTGTGTCTATTCCAAACTCCAGTCATAGAGGCGGTGGGAATGTGCCTCGGCAGCTGAGCAGCAGGGAGGGGCTCCCCTCTCCTTCAACTGGCATTTGGCTGGTCATAGTTTGGTGCACATCTGTAGTGTGATTTGGAGTTAAGAACTGAAACCTTGGCCATGCTAAATTCCAGTTAACTTGTACATCTGAACTGAGTCTTTGAGGCTATTGCTCTGCCCCATAGCACTTCAGCTATGGTGTTCTATAGGGCTCTGCTTTATAGAACACCATAGCTGAAGTGCCATGGGGCAGAGCAATAGCCTCAAAGACTCAGTTCAGACGTACAAGTTAACTGGAATTTAGCATGGCCAAGGTTTCAATTCTTAACTCCAAATCACACTACAGATGTGCACCAAACTATGACCAGCCAAATGCTGGCAAAAGGGCTCTGCTTTGTGTTTCCCTTGCTATTTCAAATCTGTGTAAAATTTCTGAGTGAGGGTAACCAGAGATTTGGAGTAAGGTATTATGCTGGTCACAACTAGCTCTATTCCTTTTCATCAGGTTCAGATGAGACAGTGGAAGTGTTGGCTCAGTGTCTGAGATCAGTTCTGAGCCAGATGTGGGCTAATATACTGAAGTAAAATCCAGACAAGATGGAGGTACTGATGGTATGTGGTTCTGTGAGCCAGATTTGTAATATTCAGCCTGTTTTAGACAGGATTGTACCCCTTCTAAAGAATCAGTTTAACAGCTTTGGGGTGCTCTTAGATCTGGTCTTTAGCTTTATATGGCCAAATAGCATCATCAGCATGACGTGCCTTTCGCCAGCTAAGGATGCAACCCCTCCTGGACAACTATCCTAATTACTGTTATCAAGGTCTAGTTAGACTTTTTCCGTGTCTTCATTGTATGTGGGACTGCTTTTGTAGACTTCTCAGAAACATCCATAGGTCCAAAATAATGGACTAAGACAAATTATATATTTTTAAAAATCTTGCCAGGTTAAATAACTGTACTGACTGCCAGTTTGTTTCTGAGCACAATTCAAAAGCTGTTAAACTTTAAAGCCCTACATGAGAGTATCCTTAGGCCACTTTCTCCTGCACAAACCTGCCTGCCTTCCAGGTTTCCCTGCCTTCAGAGACTTTAGTGGTGACCAGAGATAGGACTTTTTTTAGCTGTGGTGCACCATTTACAGAATTCCCTCTTCTAGGAGGCTCACCTGGCACCTACTTTTGTGTATTTTAAGTGCCAGGTGAAGACCTTGTTATCTATCCAGGCCTTTTAAATAATCTGAACTTGATCCTGTTGTCATTTCTTCTGTTTTATTACTATACAGTTTTACTATGTTTTAATTCATTTTAATAATTAACTAATGAGGGTTTTTTCTGTGATTCCACACTCTGCATTCATTCCATTTACATCCAGTGGTTGTTTCAGAGGACAGTCATTGAATGAAAGGAGAGTTCTTTCTGTGAGTAAAAATTTAGAAACCCAAGTGGCTGGTTCTCAGCCCTGGGAAGAACTCTCTCCCCACTTCTGGTGACTTTCCTCTGCAGCCAAGTGCTGAATGTGGGAATGCCTGAGAGGCCTGGGCAGGAAAGGTATCAGCACAGAATGGGTGTGATTAGCTGTCTTTCCCATGTGCAGGTCATCCATGGAGGACTATGTCCGACTATGATAATTGTTGCACTCAAGCCTAATAGGTCACAAAGATGACTGGAAGCACTATGGCCAGAATATTGACAGATGTGTGGGGAATGACTTTCCTGCATAGCATCCAAAGAACATTTTGGTCACCACAAATTGTAATGCCCTATGTGGAGAATATCTCTTTCTGTATCAGTGCCTCAGTTATTCATTATCTCATAATGGAGATCAAATGCATACAGAGGGGCACCTCATTTTGGAGCCTAGACCAAAGGCCTCTGGAGCCTCCCCTGCCCCCCGCTGCATCATCTTTTAACATGTAGGTTCTTGAGGGCACAAACCACACCACCCAGGACAGACTAAAGAGGATTTGGGGGGCTCCAGGGGGTGTGGAAGTCCTGGACTTCAGCCCCAAAGTCCAGGGGTAAGAGTGCCTCTGTATGCATATCAAAAATGCAGCCTTCATTTGTTTTGCTGCAGCGTCTGAAAGCCCCAGAAGCCACAGTGTAAGGACTGGCAGACTAAAGTATTTGAAAGAGTTAACCAATCTCTAGTTTGTGTTAGATGAGTCTCATTTTGAGGTTCTGGCTGCTGTACCTAAATGCACTTTCATTTTATCTCAGCCAAGTTTATTTTTAACACAGGCAGCACATTTTCAAGATCAGATGTAGGCCATTCATGAAGAAGTTCCAAAATTTCACAGGAGCTTTCCAAATTCAGCTACACTGAAGCAGAGAGAGAGAGAGAAAATGACTACCTGATTAATGAACCCCAAATCTACTAGCTCACAGGCAGAGACATTTACATTTACACCTGCACTCCTCATAATGCTCCAAAGCGTGCCAGATAGGAGAAAAAAGTACACCAGAGTTCCTTCTCTCCTTTCTACCTGTTCTCCTCCTCCAATTATGATGACTACCGCTAACCTTTTTTCTCTCTGATCTCTGTCTGAGGCTGCTGTCACCTGCTTGAATAGCTGGGAGGGAAACCTATCCTGTGCCTTCCCTGCTTCTTGGTGCATCAAGCAAGCCAGACTGCAAGGCACCATTCAAGGAGGCCTTTTGGATGGCTAGAAGATTCTGAATGCCTTTCTGCCCCTAGGTTATCTGCCAAGTTCAGGGTATACACAATTCCACACATTGAATACTCTGTGACAGCAGGAGGTGATATCCTTTATAAAGGTAAAATTGTGCCGCCGAGTCAGTGTTGACTCTTGGCAACCACAGAGCCCTGTGGTTGTCTTTGGTAGAATACAGGAGGGATTTACCATTGCCATCTCCCTTGTAGTATGAGATGATGCCTTTCAACATCTTCCTATATTACTGCTGCCCGATATAGGTGCTTCTCCGTGTGTTTTCTTTAAATAGCTGCAACAGCACAACCATCCTCTGCTACCTACTCTGTAATTGGAGTGTTTGTGCTCTGCTGTTTACCTAAAGGTAAAGTGTGCCCTCAAGTCAGTTTCGACCCCTGGCAACCACAGAGCCCTGTGGTTGTCTCTGGTAGAATGCAGGAGGGGTTCACCATTGCCACCCCCCATGCAGCATTTATACCTATATATAATTTTCATATTTCTTTATAAAAAGCATAAAAGACATAATACCATTTATTTGAGTCTGGTTCACACAGCACATTTTTAATGTGTTTAAGCAATGCTGGACATTCCTGAACATTTATTTGTTTTAAAATGTGCACCCCACTTTTTCAAATGCAAACAAGATGCTCATGGTAGCTAAATGCCATATAGGTTAAAACAATAATATAAAAATTAAAAGCACCAAATAACACCGAATATGTGAACCACACGATCTCACACAAGGCTGGCCACAGTTCCCATGACTGTATGGAAGCGAGGGCAAGAAACCATTGCTATTCCAAGAAATTGCTGCTGCCCCCTGCCATTATTCTATTCAATTCCGTTTATTACGATCAAAGGTCAGTACACAGATCAAATCCAGATACAAGTGTCCCCAAAATTGAACATTGATACCAGTACATGCACACACGCACACACACACTCTTAAGAACTATTACATAAAATATAAAATGGAATAAGATAACCAAACAAAAACAAAATGAGTTAAGAACCTGTATTAACCATCTCCGACACACCGTATGTGGATCTTAATCTCAGCTGTACAGAATTTGGCCACCAGATGCGAGACATCGGTACACATATCAGAAAGAAATAACTTTATATAAAACTCATCAGAATTATTTGATTATCTAAAAACACAAGGAGCAATAAATCTAAGATGCAGATCACGATAAAATGAGCAATACAAAAGCACATGACCTACTGTTTCAATATCACCCTCTGCCATTATATTGTCCCTGCAGCCAAATGATTGCAGAAGGATTTGTTTGTTCTATTTTTATCCTGCTCTGCTTCCAAAGTGGGGATTGCTTTCTTCTCTCCCACATTTCATCTCCACAACAATCCTGTTGGGTAGGCAAGACTGAGAGATAGTAACTGGCTTGGAAGTCTTCGCATGGAGAAAAAAATTGGGCCATGTGGTACAGTACAAGTTATCAGAACTATAGGCATTATTCCTATGATGCCTTAGCTATTCTTGCTTAAGGTAACTCTTGATCAAAGGGAACATGATCTGTGTATTACCCTATTAATTCAAAAGTGCCCCACAGTCTTTTCTCAGAGGAATACCATCAGTGACACACATTCCAGTGAAAATCAAAGTGAAGTCAGAAGTTAATAGAAACAATCTCTCCTTGACTGAGTAAAACTCTTGTAAATATTTTACCCCATCCTTCATTTTCTATCAGCTACTCTGCAGGCAGGAATTAATTTGCTGTTTCTATGGCCTTTAACAATGGATGCAAACATAATTTGAGCATTTGGTGATTGAATTAATGTAGTGAGGTATTCATGCTCAAATACCTCTGCCGTTAGCAATATTCACTTTGAACACAATAAGGGCTGCAAATGAAGTTCTTTGTCAGTATTTCCTTAAGACAGGTAATAGAAACATGATGTGGCCACCTCATTTATCAGTAACTGGACTAGGATGCAATAATGTGATGTTTACAGAAATACACCCAAAGCTACTCAGTGAGTTCATGGCTGAAATAGAAATCAAATCCAGATCGCCCATAGCTGACCATACTTCTTGTCTATGTATGACACAAACACACACACACCAATGGGTCCAACTGTATTCTGAAGACCATGTGAGTCTTTGGAAAATTTTCAGGAGCTCCTCAATGACAAGATCAGTAATGATCCACAAGTTTCCCATAATGAAATTTAGGCCATCATCCACACTCATTATAAAATGTGTGAGGTATGGTCTCATAGGGCACATCCTCACAATTGGGCAATATTAGTTATGCCACCAAAAGTCAGAAGTGGAAGTGCATGTTCTCCCATGAAAGCTCATGAAATGATTATGTGCCAGCTCCAATATTGGCAGGGTGTTGTGCACCACCAGACCTTCAACCATGATCAGCAATCTAAGGTCTGGTCAATGTTGCTGATCATAGTTGAATGTCCAGTGTGCCACAGCATCCAGCCAACACTGAAGCCAGCACACAATCACTTTACTAGCTTTCATGGGAACACACGTGCCTCTTCTGCCTTTTGATTTTCAGCACAGCAGCATAACTAACATCACCCAATTGTGAGAACCACCCTATTATATTCATAGTTCATAGTATTCATGCTTCTCTGTCTTTCTATCTCAGAGGAACAGAGAAGCCCAACAGGAATGACCAGCATCAGCATGATGCTTCACTGATTTCAAGGTTTTAAATGTGATTTTTATGGAGTTTTATTGTTTTTTAACTTGTGCAAACTGCCTTGGGATGCCTTATGAAAGGTGGTATAAAAACTGAATAATAAAATTAAAATAAAATAAATATATGAATGAATTGAGTGTGCAACGTAAAAGTCCTCTGAAAGATTTCCTTCACAAGTAAGTTATTTCAGAAAGGATTGCATGTAGAAAGTTTAAAAATTATTGACCTGCACTAATCGTAGCTATTTTTGCTTCAGTTAGTCATAGTATTCTTGAAGTTGCAAGTGGTACTTTATTTTTAAAAAATTAGAGAATCATTTGGGGTCAATGACCATTAAGCACATTGCTTGCATCTACAGACCTTATATTGTTTACTGAGCCGTAACCTCTTTCCTCTTAACCTGCTTAACTTTACTGAAGCATTTTTGAGGAAAAGGCAATCAAGTTTCATGAGTACCGGGGAAAATGTTGCATGGTCAGGTCATTGGTCTCTCTTTTTTCTTTTCTTTTCTTTTCTTTTCTTTTCTTTTCTTTTCTTTTCTTTTCTTTTCTTTTCCATAGGCAACAAGAGACTAAAATGTCCAATAGACTGCTATAAAATCACCTGTAAGTCTGCAGTCCTGAACATACTTTCTAAGTTGGGAATAACTAGGAAGCTATTCCCATGATCGACGGAAAGCGGGATTAAGGAACTTAGCCCACTTCCCGTCGATAGTGGGAACCACCAGGCTCGCCTAGAACACCCTCCCCTTAAATGAGGTTAATGGAGCAAGCGCTTCATTAACCTAAGTTTTTGCTTGTGTGTCGCCGTGGCACGCAGCGACACACAAGTAGATCCCCAGCCAGGAGGCTGCAGCCAGGCTCCCAGGCTCCGGGGTCTCTCCAGGATGCTCCATGCACTCACGTGGAGCATCCTGGGACTTCTGGGGGCATCCTGGGACTTCTGGGACTTCCCAAACTCTGCAGCCCCCATTGGCTCCACCCAGGGCTGCCTTTTGATAGTCTGTGGAGAGTCTCCCAGCAGACTGGAAGAAGCTGTTCTCACTGATCGTGAGAAGAGTTTCTAGGTCTATTGAAGCTGATGGGACACCATTTTGAATAAATATGCTAAGGAGCTCCGAATATTAGAGTATTCAAAGAATAGATTAGGGATGTGCAAAAAATTTCGGGCACAAAACAATCTGTGCCCGAAACGAGCAATTTCGAGTGATTCGGGGCTGAACCGAATCACCCCCGATGTTCCCCGATATTTTTCGGGGCCGAGCCGAATCACCCGAATTTTGGGGCCAAAAAATTCGGGTGATTCGGCTCATGGCCGATTTGGGGGGATTTTTTGAAGTTTTAGTGACTTTGGGGCAGTTCGGGGGCATAGCATGGGATCTGGGCAAAAGGAGTGGGGTGGGGTAGTAGTGCCTAATGGGTGGAGGCTACCACCACAATTTCAGGGGGATTGGGCAGAGGGCTGATTTTTTGGGAATATTTGAAGTTTTGGTGACTTTGGGGCAGATTGGGGGCAGAAAGTGGATCTGCCCCAAAGGAGTGGGGTGGGCTGGTAGATAGTGCCTAATGGGTGGAGGCTACCACCCGTCCCCAATTTGAGAGTGATTGGGCAGAGGGGTGAATTTTGGTGAATTTCTGAGGTTTGTCTTCATAAGGTGAAGTGTGCTAAATTGAGCCAGCGTGGTGTAGTGGTTAGAGTGCTGGACTAGGACCGGGGAGACCCGAGTTCAAATCCCCATTCAACCATGAAACTAGCTGGGTGACTCTGGGCCAGTCACTTTTCTCTCAGCCTAACCTACTTCACAGGGTTGTTGTGAGGAGAAACTCAAGTATGTAGTACACCGCTCTGGGCTCATTGGAGGAAGAGCGGGATATAAATGTAAAAATAAATAAATAAATAAATAACTTCCTCATATTCATACGGTAGTAATAGAGAGTGTGAAAAAGTGAAAGTGGGGTCATGAGAGTTGTTTAATTGAAAAAAAATCTCATTTGCTATGATAGAATGAGAATTCACACCTCAGAAGTTTTTTCTGAGGTGTGAATTCTCATTCTATCATAGCAAATGAGATTTTTTTCAATTAGACAACTCTCATGACCCCACTTTCACTTTTTCACACTCTCTACTACTATGAATATGAGGAAGTAATCAATTTAGCACACTTAACCTTATGAAGACAAACCTCAGAAATTCACCAAAATTCACCCCTCTGCCCAGTCACTCTGAAATTGGGTACGGGTGGTAGCCTCCACCCATTAGGCACTATCTACCAGCCCAGCCCACTCCTTTGGGGCAGATCCACTTTCTGCCCCCAATCTGCCCCAAAGACACCAAAACTTCAAATATTCCCAAAAAATCAGCCTTGTGCCCAATCCCCCTGAAATTGTGGTGGTAGCCTCCACCCATTAGGCACTACCACCCCACCCCACTCTTTTGGGGCAGATCCACTTTCTGCCCCCAAACTGCCCCAAAGTCACTAAAACTTCAAAAATTCTAAAAAAATAAGCCCTTTGTCCAATCCCCCTTAAATTGGGGTGGTAGTCTCCACCCATTAGGCACTACCACCCCCCCCACTATTCTGCCCCAGGCCCCACTTTCTGCCCCAATCTTCCCCAATCTGCCCCAAAGACATGAAAACTTCAGAAATTCCCCCAAAATCACCCCTTTGCCCAATCCCCCTGAAATTGGGGTGGTAGCCTGCACCCATTAGGCACTACCACCCCACCCCACTCTTTTTGCCCAGATCCCATTCTATGCCCCTGAACTGCCCCAAAGTCACTAAAACTTCAAAAATTCCCCAAAAATCAACCCTTTGCCCAATTCCACTGAAATTGGGGTGGTAGACTCCACCCATTGGGCACTACCACCCCACCTAAAAATTTTGCCCCTGGGTCCATTTTTTACCCCCTGAATTGATTCAGATTCGGATTCAGATTAAATCTGAATCCGAACCGAATCAAGGGTGATTCGGGTGGCCCATATTTGGGCACAAAACAGAAGAGGGGTGATTCGGTTCGGGTCCCGAACCGAATCACTGAATTCCTGAATTGCACACCCCTAGAATAGATACTCAGGAAATTAGCTTCTGAAACAGTGATTTTCTGGGCATTAGTTTTATATATAAGCTGTTTTTGTTCCTGTCAACAACTAATTAGCAGAAGCCTAATGTAAATGTGAAGTAAGCTGAGCGTATACATCCAATGTCACCCCATCTTCTGCTATATATGTGCTTTGTTTTGTGTATGACTTGCACCATACTTTTCAATACATCTCACTAGACTACACCAGGCCCCAGAAGCTTACTAACTTTTGTGTCCTTTAATTATCACAACATGGCTTGAAATGCATTTAGCTTTGTAGCAACAAATGATCATGAAAGAAATGGTGGCATGTACAGTGCCATTATGAAAATTACACTGATCCTTCATTGCTCATGGATGCCTAGATCAATGGATGAATAGATACATTGCCCATAGAAAACAACACCTTTCCCAGGATGAGGTGAGAAATTCTTGAATTTGTCCATTCATGTCAAGTCTTTGAATGCCTTTTATCATATGTGTATTCATGAACTGCTATGCATATCCAGAATAATAGAAAATGACAGGCATTAAGGTCATTCGCATGACCAAAATCCCTGTGGCTAGGGAAGGCAGGGGGAAAGGAAGGATTATACTGTACCTACCTTCCCCTACATTAGCAAGACCTCACCGGTGCTACACCACTCCACAAACCCACACATTCGGCACGGTAGAGATCTCTGCAGAAGGGATCTGGAGGAGGAAATCCTCTAGGATCCCACCATGCATTGCACAGGCAGTGAAGAGACTGTCTGCATAAGTGCAGTAGCTCCTGGCTTCCTGGCCACTATATAGGCAACACTCAATGCTGGAGAGCAAGCCAGGCTGCTAGGAGCTTCTTCAAACGAGCTGGTGGCAGCCATAACCGCATCTCCCCAGATGTTCTTAATAGGCGGCAGGGTTCATGACAAAGAAGGCAGTGAACTCTCTTAAATACCCTGGAACCAAGCTATATGGGTTCAGGGTATGCCAGTGGTTTTATACATATCACATAGCTAAGCAGAAAAACTACCAATTATGTATCCCTATAATGTGCATAAAACCCATAATCCCTATTCAAAATGAGAGTGACACAATCCAATTTTACTATAGGGTCTTGTTCTACTATTTCCCATTCCAAATGTCCTCCTGAACCTATCTTCTTAAGTACAGCCACCCTGATGTCTATGAGCTTATCTCCAGGGAGGTTAAGATGCTCACCAACACACTTCATAGTATTTTTGGTCTTAACACCCTATTTGAGTCCATTCAGTTGTTTAAATGACAGGTCCATTGAACTGAAATATATTGCTAGAGGGCATTATTCTTACCAGTGAGAGGCTTTATAGACAATGAGGTGGGTCTCACGATCCGTGAGACCCGCTTTTGTAAGAACTGCGGGGAAAGCCCGCTCTCCCCGCAGAGAAGCGGGCAGGGAGCCCTGGGCAGCCCCCGCAAGCCCCAGTATGCCCTGCGCGAGACCCCCGAGCTGGGAGGTGGCTTTTCGCCTCCCGGCTGGGGGTCTCCTCATGAGTAGGCGCAGCGTGAAGCTGCACCGCGGCTACTCACGAGCCTAAAAAGCAGGTTTGCTAGAGTGCTCGCTCCGCAAACCTGCTTTTTGCAGGGGTTCCAGAGCGGATTTGCTGCTCCAGAACCACAGGGCTCGTCTATGAGCCCGGTGGTTCTGACGATCAGCAAAAATCGGGCTAGCGGAGGCTAGCCCGATTTTTGCTGATCGTCAGGATCAATGAGATCTTCTTTGTATCATTTTTGCTGATCGTCAGAATCAATGAGATCTTCTTTGTATCATGTTAATGCTTTCAGCATTGTCTTTGCCATTCCCTACTTTTAAGGAACAGCTAAGGACAATAAGAACAAACTAGCTGAATCCGCACAGAGCATCTGTGCGGTAGTTCACTTCCTTTTTGGGGTTAGTTGGGAGAATTTGTTTGGCTGGTCCTCCCACAGCTCTCTCACTCGCTCTGTCCCCCCCCCAACAGCTCTCTTGCTCACTCTGCCCCCCCACCGCCTCTCTCGCTTGCTCTGTCTCTCCCCCCACCGTGCCTCTCTCGCTCTGTCTCTCCCCCTGCCTCTCTTGCTCTGTCTCTCCCCCGCGGGCCTGTCTCACTCGTGCTGTCTCTCCCCCACGCCTGTCTCGCTCGTGCTGTCTCTCCCCCGCACGCCTCTCTCACTCGCGCTGTCTCTCCCCTGCGCACCTCTCTCATTCGCTCTGTCTCTTCCCTGTGCCTCTCTTGCTCGCGCCCTCTCTCCCCCGCACGCCTCTCTCTTGCGCTGTCTCTCTCCTGCGCGCCTCTCTTCTTCGCTCTGTCTCTTCCCCGCACCTCTCTCACTCGTGCTCTCTCTCCCCGTGTGCCTCTCTCATTCACGCTGTCTCTCCCCCAAGCGCCTCTCTCGCTCGCTATGTCTCTCCCCCTCACGCGCCTCCTTCGTTCACTCTGTCTCCCCCCCCCACCTGCCTCTCTCGCTCGATAGAGTCTGAAAGGCATTGCCTGATAAAATCAGGCAATCAAAAGCCAGAAGGTACCTGAAAAATATCAATAGCCAGAAGGAAACTGCACAGGATTCTGGTGTTCAAGGACTAAAGCTTCGCAGATACTTTTGGGGAACGGCCACCACGGTCGTCAGGCCAGGCCCGCCAGCGTGGGCCGGCCAATTCTCCTTCTCCTGGGTGTGCCAGCCAATCAGGCGCCTCCGCAGCCCAGCCAATCAGCTGGGCTGCTGGGACACATTTTCCCCAGGCACACCTAGGAGAAATATATAGATAGATAATACCAGGAAAGGAGTTAGCACAACCAATTTGAGTTAAATTATGAAAATTTGGAGAAGACCAGCAGGTCTGGTTTGGAGAAGATCAGCAGATCTAGAACCTTCCATTATTGGGTTCCTGTACCCACTTTGTATTATGCTTCCTCTCATTCTGCAATGCAGCAACTAAGTGAGAAAGTAAAGTGGGCAGATATACACCATTCAAATTTATCCTTCTCCTAAATCTCTTAGAATTTCTAGAATACACTCTACAAAGGATATAACACAACTACTTTTATGTAAAATTAAATTAATTTAATTTTAACTGCTTTCCAAGCAAAAGAGGGAGGATTAGAGGCACATTATGAACAAAATACCATCGGTTACATAGTGAAATATTTGGTAAATGTTTGGTTTAATTTCTATTTTCTAGATAAAAGAGAAAATTTATCTTAAGATCCGCTCAACTTAGGACCCTTTAATTAAATGCCATGCTCGCTGCTTTTGTACTCTATAAAATAAGTCATTGAGAACCCAAGCAATTTAATTTTACATAAAACTGTTTTTCCCTAAATCTACCAGCAAGTTAGGGAGTAAGTTCTGAAAAAGCTGAGCTCAACTAATATGCGCAATGCCATTTATATAACTTCAGACAATTGAGCTGGATCCATAAATGTTATTACCTTTAAAGCCATCGCTCATCTATTGGATAATTCTGGTGGCTTTGTTGGTTAGATACCATTGTTACTATCATTATTCAGGTTCATTCTGTATTCTTTCTAAGAGTTCCATAACCTTTCTTAAATGTCTTTTCATTTTTATGAGAGAATATCAATAGTTCTGCTTCAGTATCTTTATTGTACATGGGCCAGACCATTGGGAATGTGCATTTAATCATTTCTATGAACTGAAAATGGAATTTGGGGAGGAGAAATGGAGGAGTTCCTTCTTTCCTTCTGTGGTCCAAAATGCCTCTCATTACATTTAAAAATAATGTAAAGGTTAAAATCAGTCCCAGAGTGATTATTTTGTCCTTTTTAAAAAACTTTGGAGGTTTTTCATCTAAAATGAAGCTTTAAGAAATCACTTGAGAGAGATCCTCTTAAATCAGGATTAACATTTGATGAAACTACAATAGCTTTTATCATAGTGAATTCAATACCTTTTTAAAAAAGAAAAAATATAAAGGGAATATAGTCCATTTAAAGTCTTGATTTCATGCGGGTTATATACCATTGGAGTACAGAACATGGAGTCTATGTGGCTCTGTAATTGGTCTCCTGACACGCTAGTTGGGCTTGTTGTGCCTCTAGGCTATGGGTTCAATGTCCTTACATGAGGGGAAGGCATACTAGGGATGAGCAAAGAGGTTTGACATCAGACCGGTTCGGCTCGAAGTTTCAGAGTCGAACTGAACCACCCCATGTTCGGTCCGACCCCAGGCCTTTCCCCCATTGTGGCAGTCATTTTGGAGGCCAGCACGCATGTGCAATGGGCCCCTGAGTGGCTGGGTCATGACCCAGGCCATGCGGAGGCCCATTGTGCTTGTGCGGCTGCCTCCAAAATGGCCACCACAAAGGGGAAAGGACTGGAAAGGGCCAAAGAATGCCCGAACAGGGCAATTTTGGGGATGAAGGCTGGCAGGGGGAGGGGGGACCTCTGTGGACCCCACATAGCATCAGAGAATAACCCCAGAGGGGATAGATACTAAAAGATTTTTTAGAAAAATGATCCGCAACCCACCCACCCCCCAACCTAACCAAATAGGAGGATTCGATGGGGGGCAAAACCCAACTGGCCTGGTCCAGTTCCTGTCTGGTTTGGACTCGTACTGAACTGGGCCAGCCTGTTTTGTGCACACCCCTAAAGCATACAACCAGAAGTCCACAGTCTATGTCAGGGCATGGTAGTCAATGGTTATTTTTGATAGCCAGTGGAAATATACCAGAATATATTTCTAAACAGGCTTCTATAAAGCCAATGCTGCCTTGCCTGTGGCAGCAACCCTTTCTTTCTCTGGTGAATGTCCCTGAAGCCCTGCCTAACTTTCATTTAGGAGCTCACTGTTGCTATTGCAAACCATCACTGAAAAAGGAGAAAAAGAGAGGCTGAAGCAAGGCTGGGACAGGGCTAGACTGGAGCCCTCTGCTCTGTTTTGTATACATGTGTCTGTATTATCCTCTGTGCCCATGGAGCTCTCCTTTGTTTGCCAGCATCATTCTCTTACTCTCATAAGAACATAAGAACAGACCTGCTGGATCTGGCCCAAGGCCCATCTAGTCCAGCATCCTGTTTCACACAGTGGCCCACCAGATGCTGCAGGTAAACCCACAGGCAGGAGCTGAGGGCATGCCTTCTCTCCTGCTTTTATTCCCCCACAACTGGTATTAGAGGCATCCTGCCTCTGAATCTGGAGGTGGCCTATAGCCTTCAGACTAGTAGCCATTGACAGACCTCTCCTCCATGAAGTTATCCAAACCACTCTTAAAGTCATCCATGTTGTTGGCTGTCACCATATCTTGTGGCAGAGAATTCCACTAGTTGATTATGTGTTGTGTGGAAAAGTACTTCCATTTGCTGGTTCTAAATTTCCTGGCAATCAATTTCATGGGATGACCCCTGCTTCTCTGCTTATGAGAGAGAGAGAGAGAGAGAGAGATTTCTCTCTATACATCTTCTCCACACCATGCATGCTTTTACAGACCTCCATCATGTCACCCTGCAGTAATCTTTTTTCTAAACTAAAAAGCCCCAGGTGTCGTAGCCATGCTTCATAAGAAGGGTGCTCTAGGCTCCTGATCACCTTAGTTGCCCTCTTCTGAACCATTACCAGTTCTACAATGTCCTTCTTTAGGTATGGTGACCAGAATTGTACACAGTACACCAAGTGTGGCCACACCATAGTTTTGTATAAGGTCGTTATTATATCAGCACTTTGATTTTCAATCCACTTCCTAATGATCCCTAGCATGGAATTGACAGGGGCTGCACATTGAGTTGACACTTTCAACAAGCTGTCCACCACAACCCCAAGATCCCTTTCCTGGTCAGTCACCAACAGCTCCTATCCCATCAGCATATATGTGAAGTTGGGGTCTTTTGCCCCAATATGCATCACTCTACACTTGCCAACATTGAACTGCATTTGCCATTTTGTAGCCCACTCACCTAATTTGGAGAGATCCTTTTGGAGCTTCTCACAATCTGTTTTGGATTTCACTACCCTAAATAGTTATGTGTCATCTGCAAATTTGGCCACCTTGCTGCTTACCCCAACTTCTAGATCATTTATGAATACATTAAAAAGCACTGGTCCCAGGACAGATCCCTTGGGAACCCCACTTCTTACTTCCCCGCATTTAATGAACTGTCCATTTATACCTGCCCTCTGTTAGGGGTGTGCACAGAACTGGCTGGTCTGGTTCAGTTTGAGTCTGGCTGGTCTGGTCTGATTCGATCGGATTCGGGGAAGGTTCACAAACATTTTTTTTTAAAAAAAGTTTAAAAACATTTACTTACCTCCTCCAGGGGAGTTGTTGGAGGTAGCGGGGTGGTTGATGGAGGCTCACCCTCCCCCCGCCGGCTTCCCTTGATAACCATACCAGCCGGCCAGCTCTTCGGCCCTTCCCCCTCTGGCGTGGTGACCATTTTGGAGGTTGCCATGCCTGCACAATTAGCCCCTGCATGACCTGGGCCATGCAGAGGCCAATTGCGCAGGTGCAGCAGCCTCCAAAATGGCCACTGCACCAGAGGGGGAAGGGCCGAAGAGCTGGTCAGCTGGTATGGGCATTTCCTTCAGGTAAGAGTTAATTTCATACCATGGGAGTATGAAAGTCATTGTTAATTAGGCACCATGTTATTGTGCACTCTAAAGATATTACAGTATGATGTTTATCCACATTGTAGCAGACAGTGTTGTGCTTTTATTTCCATAGGTCTTCATGAGGAAGCTTTGGTGAAAAAAACTGGTACCTAGGCAGTTTTCAAGGACTATTCTAGGAGGTTTTCAAGGACTATATTTCAAGGAGCCCCTGGTGGCGCAGTGGTAAAACTGCCACCCTGTAACCAGAAGGTTACAAGTTCGATCCTGACCAGGGGCTCAAGGTTGACTCAGCCTTCCATCCTTCCGAGGTCGGTAAAATGAGTACCCAGAATGTTGGGGGCAATATGCTAAATCATTGTAAACCGCTTAGAGAGCTCCGGCTATAGAGCGGTATATAAATGTAAGTGCTATTGCTATTGCTATTCTGGAACTCTGGAAATTTGAATATAAGGTCTATTCTGGAACTCTGGAAATTAGAATATATCCACCTCAGTCAGCTGTTCAAGGCTTTGAACTTGGAATTCATCCATCTTAGTCAGCTGCTCTGCTTCCTGGATTTGGAATGTGTGCACCCACAACTGTTCATTTCTTCAGTGACCCATGAGGTTTATTATCAAAGACTTCAAGGGCATATCAAAGAAACATTAGAAACTATACTCTCTGGGTCCATATAGGAGCCTGGCTCCTCCTTTGTGCACTATATGTCTGACAGCAATATATGAATATATAAATATATGGACTGATTATACCATTTATTTAGTAATTATCTTTCCACTGCATTTGTGTGTTCTATCAACACGGTATTTTGATTGAGATTTCAGGAACAGAAATTAAGCTAACCGGCCTATATTTTCCTTGATCACCCCTGGATCCCTTTTTGAAAATCAGTGTTACATTGGCTGCTTTCCAGTCTGTGGTACAGAGACTGATTGTAGGGATAAGCTATTTATTTTTGCAAGGATGTTGGCAATTTCACATTTGAGTTCTTTAAGTACCCTTGGGTGGATGCCGTCTGGCCCTGGTGATTTGCTAGTTTTTAATTTTTTCAGACAGTTTAGAACTTCATTTCTTGTCACCTCCATCTGACTCAGTTCTTTAGCCTCAGTCCCTGAGAAGCCCAGTTCAGGAACAGGTATATGCTCAGTACCCTCTGCCATGAAGAAAGAGGCAAAGAATTCATTTAGCTTCTCTGCTGCCTCTGTATCTTCCTCAATAATCCCTTTTACTCCCTTGTTTTCTAATGGTCCAACCCCCTCCCTGGAAGGTTTCCTGCTTCTGATATATTTAAAGAAGTTTTTGTTATTCCCCTTGATGCTTTTGGCTAAATGTTCCTCAAACTCTCTTTCCGCCTCCCTTATTGTCATCTTGCATTTCTTTTGCCAGAGTTTGTGTTCCTTTCTGTTCTCCTCATTTGGGCAGGCCTTACAATTTTGGAAGGAAGTCATCTTCCCTTTTATAGCTTCCTTGACTTTACTTGTTAGCCATGCTGGCATCTTCCCGGTCTTAGTGGTACCTTTCCTCCTTTTTGGTATACATTATAACTGGACTTCTAGTATTGTGGTTTTTAGTAAACTCCATGCATTCTGGAGCAAAGTGACTCTCCTGATTTCCCCATTCAGTTTTCTTTTCACCATACTCCTCATTTCATAGAAGTTTCCTTTTCTGAAATTCAAAGTGTCTGTGTTAGATTCCTTGCTGATTCTCTCCCCGCATGTATGCTGAATTTGATCGCACTATGGTCACTCTTCCTTAAGGAGTCCATGACACTGTCATCACACACCAGGTTCTGTGTGCCACTCAGGATTAAGTCCAAGGTCACCTTCTCTCTGGTTGGTTCCATGACCAACTGTTCTAGGGAACAGTCATTCAGCGTATCTAGAAATTTGACCTCTTTGTTATTACCTGACTGTGAATTTACCCAGTCTCTGTGTGGGTAATTGAAGTCACCCATTATTACAGCCCTGCCTCTCCTTGACACCTCCCTGATATCCTTCTGCAACTGCCACTCAGCGTTGTCAGCATTTTAATCTGGATGGCAATAGCACATCCCCAGTAGCACATTTCCTTTCAGGCCTGCTGGCTCGTGTTGCTGTGCTGTCTTCGGCCAGTGGTGGGTAAGTTGTGCTGCCTGCAAAGCAAAGTGCAACTGCTGGAGGGGAAGCACTAGGTGAGAGACACTCAGGAAAGACCACTTTTCATTCCAGCCTAGGAACCTCCCTCTGCTCAGATGCTGTTCCCTGCCTTCTGCTTCCCACCACTGCACCCCTACTCCCAGGGTCACTAGAGATGGTGATGAAGAAAGAGAGAGTTACTCAGTGCCCTTCAATATGCCTCCCAAATCAGGGCTGCCGTCTCCAAGGCCTGCTGTGTCACAAAAGGCCTGCAATATCCAGGCAAGATTTTTGCCACCTACAAAAGGGGCAACCGACAGATTGATCAGTGAAAGGCCAGCACAGTAGCAGTAGTGGAAAGTAGAAACCCCCATCTCCCCTCACTAAAAGACTTCAGTTTCTTCACTTTCGTAACCTGATAGGATTTGGGGGCCTGTCAACTGGCAGAAAAGTTATCCAAAGAAGAGAGTAAAACCCAACAGGATACCTTGGAAATTTAGTGTAGTGACAGTAACTGGGGAAACAGGATGACCCCTGCAAACTGGGCAAAGAGGCATCTTTTCAACGTGGTGATTCTCTTATATTTAGCAGGGGAAGAGCAACTGGCCCTGTCCACCCGCAGCACAGCCGGTATCTATCTGATGTTTCTTTTTAGATTGTGAGCCCTTTGGGGACAGGGATCCATCTAATTTATTTATTATTTATCTATGTTGGGAAACTTTTGTTGGAAAGCAGTGTATAATTATTTGTTGTTGTTGATTATGTCATCATAATAGCATCAGCTGATGCGGGTGCATTTTCAGTCTCCACTATTCATAGGCTAAATTTAACATTCATTTTCATGAAAACTGTTAAAGCTACAATAACTATTCTTCTTTCTCTACCTGTTGAGTAGATAACTGAATGCAGCTATGGGACTAATATTCAAATTAGAGAGGTAGGGAAAACCCCTATTTCTGTATAGATCCAAGACATGTACTACTTTAGACTAGGGATGTGCAAACAGGTTCAACATCAAACATGTTCAATGCTGAACTGGTTCTTTTCAACCATTTGGGGTCAAACTGAACCAACTCCAGTTCAGTCCGACCCCGGACCAAACACCCACTGACTCTTCGAAGGCTTTGCAATTTTTTTTAAAAAAACAAAAACAAAACTTTGCTTACCCCCTCTAGGGGAGTTCTTGGAGGTGGCGGGGGTGTGTGTCCGTGGAGCTTCTTCCTCCATCTGCCAGCCTCCCTTGAGTCCCATACTGGCTGGCTGGCTCTTCAGCCCATTTGGACCTTCTCCCTCTGGTGCGGTGGCAATTTTGGAGGCCTCTGTGCCTGTACAATTGGCCTCTGAATAGCCTGGGTCACACAGAAGCCAATTGAGCAGACACAGCGTCCTCCAAAATGGCCAACCGCGCCAGAGGGGGGAGGCCCGAATGGGCTGAAGTGCCGGCCAGCCGGCTGGTATGGGAGGCCGGTGGGTGGAGGGGGAACCTCCGTGGATTGCCCCCCGCCACCTCCAACAACTCCCCCGGAGGGGACAAGAAATTTGTTTTATTTTATTTTATTTTTAAAAATGTTCACGAACACCCCCCCCAGGCCAAACCAAATTTGGGCGGGGGGGGGGTTCAATAGGGTGCCGTACCGATCTGGCCTGGTCTGGTTCGGGTCCAGTCTGGACTCAAACCAGACTGGACCAGACGGTTACATGCACACCCCTACTGTAGACCTGATGCAACCTACCAGCCACCATCACAACTCCAACTGTGCCACAGCATAGGATAGTTAGACCATAAGTACATACAACAAATTATCTGTAACCAGATGAGCACTGAATTCATATTGAGTAGCCCCTTTTCTAACACTATGGACAAATAGTTGTCTTAAAATGTATTCATTATGCTTTTGTTTGTATTGGCTTATTTTTCTTAAGGTATGGCTTAGTTTTTACAGGGAAGGCTTTTCTTTTTTAGGCAGTTTCCTCATTTGCACTGTATTGGGTTGACATTAAGTGGTACTGGGAGTGGCACCCCTGAGGTATTATATTCAGCCAACCATATTACAGTGAGGGAAATAAGTATTCGATTCCCTGCTGATTTTGTCCGTTTGCCCTCTGACACAGAAATGACCAGGCTATAATTGGAATGGTAGGTTTATTGTAGCTGTGAGAGACAGAATAACAACAAACAAACCCTCAAAAGCCCAGTGCCCAAAAGTCAGCGATGGATTTGCATTGTAGTGAGGGAAATAAGTATTCGATCCCCTATCAACCAGCAAGATTTCAGGCTCCCAGGTGTCTTTTCACTATATGCAGGTAACGAGCTGAGATGAGGAACACCCTCTGTAAGGGAGTGCTCCTAATCCCAGCTTGTTACAGTACCTGTATAAAAGACACCTGTCCATAGAAGCAAGCAATCACTCAGCTTCCAAACTCACCACCATGCCCAAGACCAAAGAGCTGTCGAAGGATGTCAGGGACAAGGTTGTAGACCTGCACAAGGCTGGACTGGGCTACAAGACTATCGCCAAGCAGCTTGGTGAGAAGGTGACTACAGTTGGCACGATAACTCGCACATGGAAGAAACACAAAATAACTGTCAATCTCCCTCGGTCTGGGGCTCCATGCAAGATCTCACCTCGTGGAGTTGCAATGATCATGAGAACGGTGACAAAGCAGCCCAGAACTACACGGGGGGAACTTGTCAATGATCTCAGGGCAGCTGGAACCATAGTCACCAAGGAAACAATTGGTAACACACTACGCCATGAAGGACTGAAATCTTGCAGTGCCCGCAAGGACCCCCTGCTCAAGGCAGCACATGTACAGGCCTGTCTGCAGTTTGCCAATGCACATCTGAATGATCCAGAGGAGAACTGGGCAAAAGTGTTTGTGGTCAGATGAGACCAAAATCGAGCTCTTTGGCATCAACTCAACTCGCCGTGTGTGGAGGAGGAGGAATGCTCTCTATGAGCCCAAGAACACCATCCCCACCGTCAAACATGGAGGTGGACACATTATGCTTTGGGGGTGTTTTTCTGCTAAGGGGACAGGACACTTTCGCCGCATCGAAGGGATGATGGACAGGACCATGTACCATCAGATCTTGGGTGAGCACCTCCTTCCCTCAGCCAGGGCATTGAGAATGGGTCGTGGATGGGTATTCCAGCATGACAATGACCCAAAACACACAGCCAAGGCAACAAAGGAGTGGCTCAAGAAGAAGCACATGAAGGTCCTGGAGTGGCCCAGCCAGTCTCCAGACCTTAATCCCATAGAAAATCTGTGGAGGGAGCTGAAGGTTCGGGTTGCCAAACATCAGCCTCGAAACCTTTCTGACTTGGAGAGTATCTGCAAAGAGGAGTGGGACAACATCCCTCCTGGGTTGTGTGCAAACCTGGTGGCCAACTACAAGAAACGTCTGACCTCTGTGATTGCCAACAAGGGTTTTGTGAAGGGATCGAATACTTATTTCCCTCACTACAATGCAAATCCATCGCTGACTTTTGGGCACTGGGCTTTTGAGGGTTTGTTTGTTGTTATTCTGTCTCTCACAGCTACAATAAACCTACCATCCCAATTATAGCCTGGTCATTTCTGTGTCAGAGGGCAAACAGACAAAATCAGCAGGGGATCAAATACTTATTTCCCTCACTGTAAATGACAAATTCCTGTCCGTAGTCCTAGCAACTTTCTGAGCCCTACCATTTTTGTTGCAGCTGTCTGGGACTTTGCTAGGACTCAACAGTACAAATAATTTAACTTGAAATATATCTGGACAGCACAGAATAAACTGCAAGATTCTTGCACTTTAAAATAATGTTACCATATTTTCCCAGTCTAAGATGATTTTTTTCCCCAAGTTCTTTGAGTTTAGAAATTGGGGAGTTGTCTTAAATATGCATAGCAGGACTCCCTGCTAGGGTAGCCAGCATCAAGCGATCAAGAGAACAGAAGTGCTGCATGAGTTACTCTGAGAGGCAGTGGCTGCAGCCCCTCAGGGACAAAACTCCTCCTTGCCAAACCCCTGAGTGGAGGGGAGGGGAGGGTGGAACTGCGGGTCCTTTGGACCTTCAGTTCCCCATTACGTGTGAATGGGGAGTGTATGTCCTCTCAATCAGAGGCTTCCCCACTACCACAGCACGTCTCTGTGTGTTTGTGTGTGTGTGTGTGTGTGTGTGTGTGTGTGTGTGTGTTTTCCACTGATCTTCCCTGACTCTGAGAATGCTCTGTGCCTTCCAAAATATGTGCCTGAGTGTTATAATCCTTCTATGTGCATACTGGGGTAGTGGTGTAGCTTCTGGCTGTATTAAGAACAGCCTTCCACTGAAGGATGCAGCTCCTGGTAAATGCTCCCTTTGTCAGTCAAGATGTCAGCTGCTGAGTTCAGCTCTCTACAGGAGCGTAGCAAGGTTGTAGTGGGCCCAGAGACAAGATTTTAAAATGAGCACCCCCCCCCTCAATAAAGCTCAGCTCATGAAGTAAAGAAATCTTAAATGAGGCTGAATCGTGTTAACAAAAAGCATAGTGAGTGAGTGTGTGTGTGTGGGGGGGGAAATATATATATAATTTTTTAAAGGTTTTGTAAATTGTGGACGATGCAAGTCATTTAATGGTACTAAAGAAAGACATGCTGTGCTGTTCTGGTAGCTCCAGGTCTTAACACTCACATCAATTTCAAAGGATGAATACAACTGAAGGGTGCACGGGTGCACGGCTGGGGGAGTCAGTCATGTGACTTGCCTCTGGGGGTCCTCCCAAGGCAGTGGGCCCCCAGACAACTGTCTCCACTTGCCCTATTATAGTTACGCCCCTGGCTCTCTAGGTACTTGTGCTTAGGATTTTAGCCTTCAAGATATTTAAACACCCCTGATAACTTCGCAAAGAGGCACCTTTTTAACGTGGTGATTCTCTTTATTTAGCAGGGGGAGAGTAACTGGCCCTATGCACCCCCACCACAGTACCTCCAGTGACTGTTGCTGGTGTCTATCCTATGTTTCTTTTTAGATTGTGAGCCCTTTGGGGACAGGGATCCACCTTATTTATTTATTATTTCTCTGTGTAAACTGCCCTGAGCCATTTTTTGGAAGGGGGGTATAGAAACCGAACAAACAAACAAACAAACAGAATTTACACCATTTTCATTTGCATCGAAGCAACAATAAAAGGTGCAAAGAGCAAAAAAAAGGTGGTTAACAATCTAAGGAAACAAGAGGTTCACAAGTGAAGGGTATACATAATTGTTTTTGCTCACTGAAAAACAAGTTTAAAGGTTAAAAACTGAAACTAAAAGAAAAAAAGGTACATTACAGCTCTGTAAAAGCCGGTGGTAGTTTTGCCCAACTTTACTCATACAGGAAGTCCTGAAGAATCTTAAAGCATCCCGAAGCCATCTTTATCAGCTAGCAGATTTCTGGGTTATAGAAATCTGTCTTTCATGCTTTGGTATACTAGAGTATTGGAATGCATTCTGCCATCAGTTAGTACAGAATGTGATGACCCACTGTTCGTAGGTGTGAACCAGTATTCACACATACTGCCTTTCTGAAGCACCTGTGCTGGCTGCTGTTTATTTCTAAACTTGGTTCCTGATTCTTTTAGCAATAGCACTTATATTTATATACCGCTTTATATCTAGGTATATATATATCTATATATAGGTATATCTATATCCCTATATAAATAGGTATATTTATATACCGCTTTATAGCCAGAGCTCTCTAAGCGGTTTACAATGATTTAAGAGATGTCTTTACCCATAAAGCTTCCCATAAAGCTTCTTTTAAGAGATGTCTTTACCCATAAAGCTTCCCTAGCACTTTAGATCAATTGATGAGGCCCTGCTCCCAATTTGTTCTGATAGGCAGACTAAACAGACAATTTGTTCTGATAGGCAGACTAAACTACACTCCACCAGGAGCAAGGCCTTCTCTATAACAGTCCAATTTCTATGAAACTCCCTCTCCAGGCACAAGGTCTCTTCCCCACTGGGCTTCCAAAGGCAGATTATCTATCTATCTATCTATCTATCTATCTATCTATCTATCTATCTATCTAATTCTCTAAGGTGTACCCATGGCTAATCCTGTGCATGGCAGCTCTTGCAAGAGTTCGCTAGCAGCTGCTGGGAGTTGTGAGGGAGGGAGACTGCGGAGGAGGAGGAGGAGGTGGAGGCGGCACCATTGTGAGCCACTGAGGACGGCCGAGCAGGCAGCGAAAACAAAGCCACTGGCCTCCTCGTGAGGAGGACAAGAGCTGGTGGGCGAGGTTGAGGAGAAGGCAACGCCACCACTGCGAGCATCCAAGCAGCCAACAAAAACGGGCCACCGGGCTCCTTGCAAAGACAATGAGAGCTGGAGGGGGAAGGGAGGTTGAGGAGGAGTCAGTGGCACCGCTGCGAGTGGCCGAGCAGGCAGTGAAAATGGGGTCACCGGATTCCTTGCAAGGGGGATGAGAGTTGCCAACATAAAGGGCGGTGAGGGACAATGGCTGAAGGGATGGGAGGAGAACTGGCTGAGCCCTGCAATGGAGGGGGAGGAAGGGAGAACTAGCGGTACCTATGCTCTGAGCCTGCATCAGCTAGTCTTTTTTATTTCAGTGGGCCTGTGATAACTGACTTCTGTTTTCTTTGCTCTTCATTGCTTTGCTCTGCTGTTGTGTTTATTCTATTCTATTTTCAATTATTGTATGATTTTATTGTTTTATTTCTACTTTTGAAAACTGCTTTATATGTTTGCATGGTAGTGTGGATGTATACACACACAGATAGAGAGCAGCATGATCTTTTGTATGCTGGTCCCCCACTTGTCTGGCATTACAAGCTTATCAAAAGCTATGCCTCTTTACACATGCCTGGGATGGATTGCAAAATCAATTCTAGCTTCTGCAATCCACTCTCAGTAGAGTGGAATTGATCCCTCCACCCAAACATTTCAAGCATGCTTCCACTCATCCTTACAGCTACAAAGTGGTGCTTTCTATACACTTGATTCCATTTATCTAAATGGCCTGAGTGCCATCCATAATGTTCAGTAATAACCTATTCAGGAAAATAGAAATGTTGTTTGTATAGGATATGGGGAATTTTTGCTGACATCAAAGTTGGTTTGCTGTCTTACATGAACTGTTTTGAGATTGCATTATTCCCTAAAACAGACTGCAATACATCATTGGCATCACCTGTCTTGATGACAGATAGATTCACTGGTTATCATGTTAGTTAGAATATTGCATGTCTGTTAATTCGAAAAGATGCTGGAGAACAGCTCTTGACTTTGCATGAGCTTTGATCATCTACAATTTGTTAGAAAGTGTATGGGGGAACTGAAACATTTCTCCAACTCATTGTATTTCCTATTCCTACCATCTCATTGACAATATCTGGCTGAGCAGGAGGTGGATATTTCTTATGCACTTGGCAGCTTCAAAAATTCCCAGGGTCATACCATCACATAAGACTCCATTGAGGTGCTCAGTTGAAAAAAAAACAACACTCAAAAAATTTGTGTGCTGACAACCAAATTCCATGCTGTTGAATGGAATTTATTTATTTAGTACATTTATATACTCCTATATACAATAGGGGTGTGCACAAAACCTGCTGGCCTGGTTCGGACCGTGCCTGTTTGGCTTTGCCCCCCTCAACTCTGTATTGCACAGAGTGTCGCATGTATGACTATCTGCCTGAGGGGCAGAAATCATGGGTATGCACTTGGTGCAAAGAGCTCTTGGATCTCAAGGAACAAGTTTGTTCCCTCGAAGCCAAGGTGGCTGACCTGGAGAAGCTCAGGGAGGCAGAGAGCTGTGTGGATAAGACCCTCAGGGATGTGGTAGAGGCATCCCACTCCCAGGCTGACGGCGCTTCTGCTGTCATGGAGAATGAGGGTCTCAGGGAAGGAGGACATTGGTCTGAGGAAGAGGGAAACACTCCCTTAGCAGGCACCTTTTCTTTGGGTGATATGCCCATATCCTCTCGCACAGAGGATACTCCTCCAGGAGGTGGGGACCTCTTAATAGTGGATGATTTGAACATTAGGGGCATAGAGAGATAGGTCTGTGACCCTTGTGCAGACTACACAGTTACTTGCCAGCCTGGTGCAAGGTTGCGGACGTCACACTGCATCTAGGTAGGCTATTAGACAGTGCTGGGGAGGAGTCAGCTGTTGTGCACGTTGGCACCAAGGATGTTGGGAAATGCAGTTGGGAGGTCCTGGAAGCCAAATTTAGGCTGAGGGGTCTCAATGCATGGATGAGATGGTGGTGCCGGGAGGAGGGGTTTAGATTCATTAGTCACTGAGATACATTTTGGGGGAAGCAAAGGCTATACAAAAAGGCTCCACTTGAACCAAGATGGAACCAGACTACTGGTGCTTAAAATCAAAAAGATCACAGAGCAGCTTTTAAAATGGCACCTGGGGGATTGCCAGCAGAAACTGGGTGGACACTTTGCTAACTGGGCACATTTTAACGTGATGATTCTCTTTATTTTGCAGGGAGATATTAACTGGCCCTATCCACCCCCAGCACTGTCCCTCCAGTGAGGTTTCTTAAGTTTCTTTTTAGATTGTAAGCCCTTTGGGGACAGGGAGTCATCTTATTTATTTATTATTTCTCTGTGTAAACTGCCATGAGCCATTTTTTTGGAAGGGCGGTATAGAAATTGAATGAATAAATAAATAGCAAGGGCTTCTCTGTCAATGTGTGTATAGTTCCTTTCAGTGGAAGACATAGTCCTAGAATAGCAAGCAATTGGTGCCTCCATGCCATCTGGCAACCTGTGGCTAAGGACAGCTCCAACACCGTAAGGTAAAGCCTCTCTGCATTTGAATACCAGGAAGCAGGTGGACTAATGTCATACTCTTCCATGTGTCCAAGAGGAGCAATTTTAGCACAGGATCTGCTCAGGTTTTTAATCTGGGGCCTTTTCAGATGGCTTACCAGTAGCACCTGAGAACAGATCCATACTTCCTGCTGGTTGTAGTTTTCAGCAGATCCCACCTTGGTCGCCAGATGTGCTGTGTTGGTAGCAGGAAAAGAGAACACAAAGGTCTAAAAAACACAACTGCTCTTTACTTATTCATTTAGGATCTGCAGAAAGTCCACCCAAAAGCTACAGGAGCTTCAGAGGAAAAAAAGGACAACAAAACACAGTACCCCCGGCATACATAACTGTTTAGCTTTTGGCTCTAACTTGAGAGCCATATAATGGGAATGGAATGCTATGTATTCATTCAGCATAGATTAGATTAGATTGTGCCATGGAGTCAGTGTTGACTTCTGGCGACCTCAGAGCCAGGGGGTTTCCTTATATGCAACACTTGAAATCTATATTTGAGAACCTGTGAGTGTTTTGGGTATAGTATTGTACTTGAATCAAGGATGTCTGGGTTCAGATCATGCACAGTTTTAAAGATAATCTGTTTAATTTAAAGCCTGAGCTATGTGAAGTGGTCAGGAACAAACAGGAGCCAAAAGCTGGAGCCAGGCCCAGGAGATGTGTTGGCAAATCCTGGCCCAAACAGGAACCATTTATAATATAGAAGACTCATTGGCAGCCTAGGTGGGTGGAGTGTGTCCAGAATCTGGGAGCCCTTACTGCCTTTAATGAAACTCCAGATTGCAGCCTGGTAGCAGCTCCATGCATGGGGTGGCCCTGAACAAAATGAAGCCTTTCAGATCTAGCTCTACAGAGACCTGAAACCCCTTCAAGGGATTGTTGAAATGATAGAATAGGCCTTCTTGGCAAAATGATGGAATACAAATCTAATTGATGCATCAAATATGTGGTGTCTAATCCACCCTGAAGCACTGAGATTGTAGCTGCCCATTGTCCAAGCAGTGATGCTCCAGTGGGAATAGGGTGCCATTTTCAGGGACACCAGTTTATGAATAGGAATGCAAATACAGATATGACAAATATTTATATATTGCTTTTCGACAGAAGTTTCCAAAGCAGTTTATATTGATATAAATAAATAAAATGACTCCCTGTCCCCAAAGGGCTCACAAGCTAACAAAGAAACATAAGATAGACACCAGCAACAGCCACTGGAGGGATGCTGTGCTGGAGATGGATAGGGCCAGTTGCTCCCCGCTGCTAAATAAAGAGAATCACCACTTTAGAAAGGTGCCTCTTTGCTCAGTTAGCAGGGGAAAGTACTAGAAGTACACTAGGGAGCTGGTGTAATGCAGTGCATAAGAGAATGAAATGGGAACCAGGACTTCCCCAATTTGAATATCACTGGAACCATTCGTTCACTTGGTAGTTAGGCAACCCATTCTTGACTCAGCCCCAGTAGCAATATGGGCTAATGTATGTTAAAGTTGTAAGGATAATATATGTTAAGCACTTTGAACAGTCAAAGGCATGCTATTATTAATAATAATTATAATAAAACACCAAGCCAGGAGCTGAGAAACTTCCCGTGTAGACATGCCACTATGATTCTAGGACAGGGCTGCACAACTTCGGCCTTCTTGCAGATGTTGGACTACAACTCCCATCATACCTGGCTATTGGACACTATGGATAGAGATGATGGGAGTTGTAGTCCTAAAACACCTAAAGGGTCAAAATTGTGCAGCCCTGTTCAAGGAAAAACATGAAACAATACTGCTTTTTTCCCCCCCAAATGACCAGTTTTGGGGTCTGCCTAATTCTCCCTTCTGTGTGGATCCATAGTAATACTGTTCCTGCTATGATGATGCAGTTTTAAATTGCAAATGTGATAGGCATTTCTTGAATACATAATATGTGCCCACTGTAATAATGTGTCCTTTTAAAAATGGTAATACATCCTTTGGGCCAAATAGCCATCCTGCTGAAGTCAATGAGAACTGCAATCATCTTCTGTGGAATTAGAATATGTCCCCTAGAGCCAGATTTTTAGATTAGCTCAGCTTCTGTACAAGCACTAAACAAAGTGCTAGATTCTACATGGTTTATTCAGCAATAACTGTGTGCACTACAGTGGCTATAAACTAAGCTGTTGTTTTGGAATGACCTTCTATGAGTTTGATTTTGAGAGCTTGTTGTTTAGTGCTGTAGCAGCTCTGGTGTGAAAGAAGAGCAGACTCTCACAAGGCAAGAATATCTGCCTCAGTTGCTGTAGGAATTTGAGGAGTTGACATTAGAATTCTATTCATGTGGTGGCTCTTACATTGTAAAAAGGCTACTAAAATCCTCATTGGTTTTGTGGGATCCACTGTTTGTTCTAGAAAGTGTTACATTACTTTCACCAGGCAACCACTTTATCTCTATGATGTAATGTATGGAAACATGTTAACTGCTTGTGCAGCATTAAAATCCCAGTGCAACCATGCACAACCTATGCATTTATGGAAACTGTTTATGCAGCCATATAAATACATCTATGATGCCTTACAGTTGCAAGTGAAATAATCACACACACAACCATCTGGGGTGTGTAACTTACTGTAAGTAAGCAATGGCAGGTAGGGGTGTGCATGGACTGTTTGGTGAGGTTCAGTCCAAATTCAATTCAAATTTGGACCAAACTGTGCCAGAGTGAACCAATTAAGTCAAACCAATTGGCTGGGCCGGTCAGTAAGATGAACCAGCGCAACGTGGTTTGAAGTGGTTCACGATCAGACTGCTCAAACTGGCTCGGTTCGCAGAGGTCCGGTTTGCAAGCGAACTGGTTCTGCACATCCCTAATGGCAGGCCTTGGGCAAGTTGCAAGATAAGTCACAGCTGAATGGTCCAATTTTGGACCAGGAAAATGCAGATTAAAAAGTCCAGAGACAGCAGATGTGGTCAGAAGAGCTGGTGGATTCTGACTGGTGGTCAGAAGCAAAGCAAGGCAGTATTTCTATTTAAGACATGTTGCCCAAATCTAAAATAAGCAATTCATTCCAGAAATCAAACTTGGAGCATTAATAATTCCACAGGTCATCTGGGCTGAAGGGTCACAATATCACTTCAAATCTGGTTCCTAAGTTTGAACAACTTATATTACAAGTTATCCTATCTCATAGGATAACTGGAAGAATTGATTAGTAAGGAATTATTGTTAACTGACTTGGAGTCTCAAGGAATCTCATATTGAAAGGGAAAGTCATCTAAAATCACTTCCTAGGCATAGCAGAACTTTTTCTAGTGGTAAGAAACTGCTAATATCATCTCTTGCATTCATAGTATTGCAATAATAAAACTTTTCTACCTTTTACATAGCTTTTAAGCAAATGAAGAAATCTAGTGTTTGCTGGGAGAATTGGATATATTCACAGAAGCCTTGCACCATCACAGTAATACCCATGAAATGTCAAGAACTATTGTTTTCTTGAAATAGTTTTCAAGTTCATGAGAGTAATGATCACAACCACTCTGATTCTTTGTAAAAAGAAAAAAGATATACTGAAATCCATTATCTATATATTTAATTCTCTAAGGCATACCTGTGGCGAATCCCATGTGTGGCAGCTCTCGCGAGAGTTCACGAGCAGCTCCCAGATAGCCATGGGTACACCACTGCTGGCTGTGGGCAGCGAGGGAAAGCACTGCTGCTGGGTGGCAAAGGAAAGCACTGCCGCTGGGCTGCCGGGCAGTGAGGGAAAGCGCCCGCTGGGTCGGCCGAGGAGGGAAAGCACTGGCCAGGCCTGCAGGCGGGGAAGAAAAGTGCCAGGTGCCAGCAGGTGGGGAGGGAAGGAAAGCAGACTAGGAGGGGGAGAATGGACTGGGGCTGAAGGGAGGGAGGAGAGTCAGGGAGGACTAGGGGTGCAGATGCTCTGCACCAGGTCAGCTAGTTTTAGTTAGTTAGTTAGTTATTATATTGTACATCACACCAAACTTTCTTCTCTGGGAGTCATTGGCAAAGGTGACACAAATACAAGACTCAATAATGTCAGGCAGTGATTTGTACTCATCACAATATTTGCACAACACATTCTGGTCAATACGTTTTGAAATTACATTTCCTAGTTTTTGAAGTTACATTTCCTAATTACATTAGCAAGTCTGGGGTGCCAAATTCACAAGCAGTTTTGCTGCATTGCTATGTAAATGAATACCAACTTCGTTCAAAGCTGGAGACAGGAATTGTTTTCATTCTCAATTTCTCCTTTAAGCCCAAGGTATACATATATTATTAAATGCAGCAGAGCCACTGAAAGCTTAATTATATATGGAGGCTGTTCTCACATACAGCCTAACCCAGGCTAGGGAAGCCCAGCCTGGGTTAGGCTGCACGTGAGAACCGCCGGGATCGTGCCCAATTCCGGTGAGGCAGCGCTGCCTAGCACAGCTTTTAAATCTGGTTATTAACCGGGGTTAAGGAAGCAAGTGCATCCTTTACCTGGGCTCCAGGATTGTGTCTCCTTAGGCTGCACACCCGTCTCCTGAGGGAATGCCCCAGTGCACCATGCCCGGCACATGGTGCATAGTGGGATACTCAGAGGCCGGGATGATGAGCTCGATCCAAGGTAGCATTCTCAGAAATGCTACCTGTTCCACGCACAGGTACAGTGAGACAGGCAGAGCTGAGGGGTTTCAATATGTGAATGAGACATTGGTGTTGGAAGGAGGGGTTTAGATTTGTTAGGCACTGGGATACATTTTGGGGAAAGCAAGGCCTGGACAAAAGGGACGGGCTGCACTTCAACCAAGATGGAACCAGACTGCTGGCACTTAAAATCAAAAAGGTTGCAGAGGAGCTTTTAAAATGATGCCTGGGGAACAGCCGATGGGAGCTGGGCAGTATCCCGTTCGGCAAAAGCCATCCTTTAAAGTGTGAGGGTGCAAAGGATTCAGATAAAACAGAAGGTTACAGAGCAGAACCGCATAAAGAGCAGACAGGAGCCTGTGCCAGCTGGTCAAAGAGTCAAAAGAAAGATAGCACACATCAGGTGAGAGATTCGGTGTATAGGTGCTTATATGCCAATGCCAGAAGCCTCCAAGCCAAAATGGGTGAGCTGGAGTGCTTGGTTCCTAACACAGAAATAGATATAGTGGGCATAAAAGAAACATGGTGGAACAGTGAGAACCAGTGGGACACTGTTATCCCTGGGTATAAACTCGACAGAAAGGACAGGGAGGGGTGCATTGGAGGTGGGGAAGCACTGCATGTTAAAGAAGGGATAGAATCCAACAAGCTAGAAAACCTAGGAGGACTGGAGTCCTCCACAGAAACCCTGTGCGTGACAATACAAGGCCTGAAAGGGAACGTGCTACTGGGGCCGTGCTATCGTCCTCATGATCAAAACGCTGACACTGACTGGGAGTTGCAGCAGGAAATCAGGGAGGCATCAAGGAGAGGCAGGGCTGTAATAATGGGTGACTTCAATTATCCACACATAGACTGGGTAAATAGACAGTCAGGTAATGACAAAGAGGTCAGATTACTAGATATGCTAAATGACTGTGCCCTAGAACAGTCGGTCTTGGAACCAACCAGAGAGAAGGTGACCTTGGACTTAATTCTGAGCGGCACCCAGGACCTGGTGCATGATGTCAGTGTCATCGACCCTTTAGGGAACAGTGACCACAGTGCCATCAAATTCAGCATACGTGTGGGAGAGAATCACCAAGGAAGTATAACACAGACATTTTGAATTTCAGAAGAGGAAACTTCTCTGAAATGAGGAGTATAGTGAAAAGAAAGCTGAAAGGGAAAATCAGGAGAGTCACTTCGCTCCAGAGTGCATGGAGTTTAATCAAAACCACAATACTAGAAGCCCAGTTAGATTGTATACCCAAAAAGAGGAAAGGTACCACTAAGTCCAGGAAGATGCCAGCATGGCTAACAGGTACTGTCAAGGAAGCCATAAAAGGGAAGAAGACTTCCTTACAAAATTGGAAGGCCTGTCCAAATGAAGAGAACAGAAAGGAACACAAATTCTGGCAAAAGAAATGCAAGGTGACAATAAGGGAGGCAAAAAGAGAGTTTGAGGAACATTTAGCTAAAAGCATCAAGGGGAATAACAAAAACTTCTTTAAATACATCAGAAGCAGGGAGCCTGCCAGGGAGGCAGTTGAACCATTAAACAATGAGAGAGTGAAAGGGATTATTAAGGCGGATATGGAGGTTGCAGATAAGCTAAATGACTTCTTTGCATCTGTCTTCACAGCAGAGGATACTGAGCACATACCTATTCCCGAACCAGGCTTTTCGGGGATGGAGGCTAAAGAACTGAGTCAGATAGAAGTAACGAGAGATGAGGAAAAACTGAAAACTAACAAATCGCTAGGTTCAGATGGCATCCATCCAAGAGTCCTCAAAGAATTCAAATGTGAAATTGCCAGCCTCCTTGCTAAAATATATAACTTATCCCTGAAATTGGCTCTTTACTGGAGGACTGGAAAGTAGCAAATGTAACACCGATTTTCAAAAAGGGATCATGGGGCAATCCAGGAAATTACAGGCCGGTTAGCTTAATGTCCATTCCAGGCAAATTGATGGAAAATATCCTCAAGGATAAAATTGTAAAGCACATAGAAGAACAGGCCCTCCTAGGAGTGAACCAGGATGGCTTCCGCAAAGGTAAATCTTGCCTCACCAACCTTTTGGAGTTCTTTGAGAGTGTCAACAAGTGTGTGGATCAAGGTGATCCAGTTGACATAGTATGCCTGGACTTCCAAAAAGCTTTTGACAAAGTTCCTCATCAAAGACTCCTGAGGAAACTTAGCAGTCATGGGATAAAGCGACAAGTACATGTGTGGCTTGCTAACTGGTTGAAAGACAGGAAACAGAGGGTAGTTATAAATGGAGAGTTTTTACAATGCAGAGGGGATCCCCCAGGGATCGGTACTGGGACAGGTGCTTTTTAATTTAACCATAAATGATCTAGAAGTTGGGGTAAGCAGCGAGGTGGCCAAATTTGGAGATGATACTAAACTCTTTAGGGTAGTGAAATCCAAAACGGATTGTGAGGAGCTCCAAAAGGATCTCTCCAAACTGGGTGTATAGGTGACAAAGTGGCAAATGCGGTTCAGTGTTGGCAAGTGTAAAGTGATGCACATTGGGATGAAAAACCTCAACTTCAAGTATATGCTGATGGGATCTGAGTTGTCGGTGACTGACCAGGACAGGGATCTTGGGGTTGTGGTGGACAGTTTGTTGAAAGTGTCAACTCAATGTGAGGCAGCTGTGAAAAAGGACAATTCCATGCTAGGGATCATTAGAAAGGGAATTAAAAATAAAACGGCTAATATTATAATGCCCTCATACAAAACTATGGTGCGGCCACACCTGGAGTACTGCGTACAATTCTGGTAAGTACATCTAAAAAAGGACATTGTAGAACTGGAAAAGCTGCAGAAGAGGGCAACCAAGATGATCAGGGGCCTAGAGCACCTTTCTTATGAGGCAAGGCTACAACACCTGGGGCTATTTAGTTTAGAAAAAAGATGACTGTGGGGAGACATGATAGAGGTCTATAAAATCATGCATGGTGTGGAGAAAGTGGATAGAGAGAAATTCTTCTCCCTCACCCATAACACTAGAACCAGGGGTCATTCCATGAAATTGATTGCCAGGAAATCTAGGACCAACAAACGGAAGTACTTTTTCACACAACGCATAATCAACTTGTGGAATTCTCTGCCATGAGATGTGATGACAGCCAACAGCCTGGATTGCTTTAAGAGGGGTTTGGATAACTTCATGGAGGAGAGGTCTATCATCGGCTACTAGTCAGAAGGCTACAGGCCACCTCCAGCCTCAAAGGCAGGATGCCTCTGAGTACCAGTTGCTGGGGAATAACAACAGGAGAGAGGGCATGCTCTTAACTCCTGCCTGTGGCTTCCAGTGGCACCTGGTGGGCCACTGTGAGAAACAGGATGCTGGACTGGATGTGCCTTGTGCCTGATCCAGCAAGGCTGTTCTTATGTTCTTATGTATGTTCTTATGATCATTTGGGAGTGTGGTCCACACTCCCAGCACACCTTTACTGATCATCTGTGGGGGAGGTCGGGTTTGCACAGCCTTCCTCCCACCCACCTGCCTGGTAGGTCGTGTGAATAGCTCCATTATCTTTATAATGTTTTCCTTCACAGGCCATTACGAGGTAACTGGCCACTATTTTCCATACTCAGCTCACCTCTGGATTAGCTTATTGTAATGTGCTTTACAGGAGGCTGCCCTTAATGCTGTTTGGAAGCCACAGCTTCCATTATACTAATTTTGTTCAAGTTGCAATGGCTTCCTGCTTGCTTCTGGGCCCAGATCGAAGTGCTGGTGCCCTAAATAGTTTAACACTTGGGTTTTGTCTTGAATATATTCTGTGGTAATCATCAAGAACCCTGTTCCAGCTGCCCCATTTATCAGAATTATGATGAGTATCCTTTACAAGAAGGGCCTTACTCATTGGTAGTGGTGCCAGTTAAGGCCACACAGCTCCCACCCTATATACATCTCAGTTTCAAGCCAGCTTGTTAAAGAAAGCTTTTGTAATTGGTGTATTGGTGCTGCTTTTAAAGATATTTTTTTAAAAAATTGATGCTGAACATGGTTCATTGGCTTATGTTTTATGATATTTTGGGTTGTGTGTGGCCATGTCTACGCCCGGTTTGCTGCTTTCAGATGAAGACCGAGCCTTCACTTATATCACACTGCCAAGTTCTGCATGGCCATGTGTAGGATCCTCTGGGTCGTGACTGCCAGGCCATTGCCTTGCTTCAGCTCTGCATAGTTTTAAACTGCTATTTTATCTTTTTTAGTGTTCCTAAAAAACTGTCACGCCCCTGGTCTCAGATAGTGAGGAGGAAGGGGATACTGACAGCCCTCCAGCCGACGAAGTGGTACCTGGCGGGCAGAGCCCGGCTGTCAGTTCCCAAGAAATAGCCGAAGTAGGTCCAGCTGCTGTTCTAGAACAAACACAGCAGTCTGAGGCAGCAGAGTCAGGGACTGAGGAATCAGGTGATGAGTTAAACTGGCAACCCCCGATGACTCCACAACAGAAGAGAGTCACAAGATGGCACCAACAGCTGGAAACCATCAGGAGAAGTAGGCGACTCTTTCAGAAAGCTGATAATCCCTGAATCCCTGCCAGCTGAGAGTTATCAGCTCAGACTATCAATCACGTCTGCAGCCTGCAGTCAGGCGCTGGAAGACACACATCTTGCGTGGAGCATTTACCAGCCCCTAACCTGAACCAGAGAGATTCCTAGCTGTGTGTTAGCCTCTGCAACATAGACTGGTTTCTGACTGAACACTGTCTCTTGCCGTGCCCTGCTCTGCTTCTGGCTCTGAAGACTCGACAACTTCTCTGCTTTGTCCCTTTCTGGACAGACTCCCACACCGGTTGGCTTGGTTGCTGGCAAAAACACTGGGGTGGGGTGGGGCAGAACTAACTATCCTCTCCCTTGATATCAGTGCTTAGAGTCCAGGGGGCTGATTCAATGGCAGGCATGCACTATCTTCCTTTTCTGAGTAGCTCCAGCAAAGGCTTGATTGGCACCTCCCCCTGCATTCACCAAGCCTGTATATTATGTTGCCTGGATGGGAGATGAAACGGGATGTGTGTGGGGGCGGGGGGCGGGGTGTCATCATTATTCTGTTTATCGGTAGCTTCACATCTAAATAAACGGCATTTCTGCAGGAGGCACTAATGATCTTCCAGGCAGAAATGGTTGGCTGAGTTGCTTGAACTCTGCTCCAAATGTTTCAGGACCACACAACAATTAGAGCATAACAGTCTGTGTGAGAGAGCTGCATTTTGTCAATGCACCATTGCTGGGGGGAAATCAATACTGTAACCGATGTTGTTTTTCAAGAGTAGAAAGAAGTCATTTGGCTGTTATATCTAGGAGGTCAAATGACCACACAGGGTATCAACAATAAGAAAAAGAGAACAGGAACAACTTTGAAAAGGTTTTTGTTCCACTTTCCATAACTGATTTGCACAATTATAGTCACAGGAAAATCCACATGAGCCTCTGCTTCATGTCCTTTCCATTGTTGATTTAATCAACTGTTAACCACCACCCCCACCACTACTATTTATTCAGATTCTATGTAATGCTACTATTTTTCATTACATCTGATCTCTTGCCCCCATAAAAATAACGTTTCTCAAAATACTTCTGAATTACTGAAGGACTGCCTCTGTCAGTGACCATGATCTAGTAAATCCCTTTACCCGTTGGCTACACTATAGACTGCTTCAGAGACTTAGTGGGTAAAGGTAAGGCAAAGTGTGCCGTCAAGTCAATTTCGACTCCTGGTACCCACAGAGCCCTGTGGTTCTCTTTGGTAGAATACAGGAGGGGTTTATCATTGCCTCATCCTGTGCAGTAAGAGATGATGCCTTTCAGCATCTTCCTATATCACTGCTGCACCATATAGTACCAGCAGCAACCTTCTGCTTGTTAGTCAAGCATTTCCCCACTGCGACAGGGTGGAAATATGTATGAGGGGATGCCTCATTAGCTTCTTGTGACATTTGTATGTTGCGTGAATTCTACAGTGAGGGCTAACCTGGGCAGGGATGTGGGAATGATACAAAGAGGCGGCAATAAGATTCTAATGCAAATTACGAAACATTCATTGAATGACAATCAACATATACATTCTCTTTGGGGGAATCAATAGAATAGGTACCTAAATGTATTGCTAGCAAACCAAATTGTTAATGCAGGGCATTTCCATGAACGGAGTAATTATAGAGTTTTAAAAGACACACCTCCAAGCCAGTGTTAAACTAGCTATTTAATGTGGCAACACTATGTAGGGATGGTTCCTGAGACAGGTGGAGTGTTGGTTGACACAAGGAACAGGCAGGTTAGAGAAGGAGGGAATAATCAAACTACATTAATTAGGGGTGTGCAATTTGGGAATTCGGTGATTCGGTTTGGGACCCGAACCGAATCACCCCTGTTCTGTTTTGTGCCCGAATATGGGCCACCCGAATCACCCTTGATTCGGTTCGGATTCGGATGTAATCTGAATCTGAATCGATTCGGGGGGTAAAAAAGGAGCCCAGGGACAAACTTTTGGGGTGGGGTGGTAGTGCCCAATGGGTGGAGTCTACCACCCCAATTTCAGGGGAATTGGGCAGAGGCCTGATTTTTGGGGAATTTTTGAAATTTTAGTGACTTTGGGGCAGTTCGGGGGCATAGCATGGGATCTGGGCAAAAGGAGTGGTGTGGGATGGTAGTGCCTAATGGGTACAGGCTACCACCCCAATTTAAGGGGGATTGGGCAAAGGGCTGATTTTTGGTGAATTTCTGAAGTTTTCATGTCTTTGGGGCAGATTGGGGCAGAAAGTGGGGACTGGGGCAGAATAGTGGGGTGGGGTGGTAGTGAAAAAAACTTCTGAGGTGTGAATTCTCATTCTATCATAGCAAATGAGATTTTTTTCAATTAGACAACTCTCATGACCCCACTTTCACTTTTTCACACTCTCAATTACTATGAATATGAGGAAGTAATCAATTTAGCACACTTCACCTTATGAAGACAAACCTCAGAATTCACCAAAATTCACCCCTCTGCCCAATCACTCTGAAATTGGGGACGGGTGGTAGCCTCCACCCATTAGGCACTATCTACCAGCCCACCCCACTCCTTTGGGGCAGATCCACTTTCTGCCCCCAATCTGCCCCAAAGACACCAAAACTTCAAATATTCCCCAAAAATCAGGCATCTGCCCAATCCCCCTGAAATTGGGGTGGTAGCCTCCACCCATTAGGTACTACCACCCCACCCACTATTCTGCCCCAGTCCCCACTTTCTGCCCCAATCTGCCCCAAAGACATGAAAACTTCAGAAATTCACCAAAAATCAGCCCTTTGCCCAATCCCCCTTAAATTGGGGTGGTAGCCTGCACCCATTAGGCACTACCACCCCACCCCACTCCTTTTGCCCAGATCCCATGCTATGCCCCCGAACTGCCCCAAAGTCACTAAAACTTCAAAAAATCCCCCCAAATCAACCATGAACCGAATCACTCGAATTTTTTGTGCCCGAAATTCGGGTGATTCGGCTCGGGCCCGAAAAATATCAGGAGACATCGGGGGTGATTCGGTTCGGTCCCAAATCACCCGAAATTGCTTGTTTTGGGCACAGATCGTTCTGTGCCCGAAATCTTTTGCACATCCCTAACATTAATGCACGCAGTGGCATTTCAGGTGAATCAGGTGGCTTAACTCAGCAGAAGCAGGTCCATAGCCAGGGGGTGTCCCCCCACTTTCCCTCCACCCCACCACCCCCAAGCCAGGCCAACCTGTTTTAAATGCTGTGCATGCTGCTCAAGTTCTCCCCCCTCCCAGTCAGATTTGGCAGGTGGCAGCTGCACGCGTGTGCTCCAGCAGCCCGATCAGAGGCTCTCTCACACTCGTGGGGAGCCCTGCTCTTCCCCCACAGGCCCAATCAGCAGGCACTGCAACGACTCCAGTGGTGGCACAAGGTCAGCCAGCCAATCAGCAAGCAGCAAGCAGCTAGCCTCCTGTCACCGCAAGGGCAAACCGGACGATGACAATGGTGGGTGAGTCAGCATCTATTCTGGAGTTTGTTGGAAATGTAATACCCATGTGGGGACATTCTATCATATGTGGTGGACTTGCGGTAAAGCACAACAATTGGCTTTTAGAAAGCTTGTAAAGCCATCATGGCTTTTAGAAAGCTTGTAAAGACTTGGCTTTTTACCCAGGCTTTTACATAATCGTTTTTACTGCTGCTTCTGGGTGTTTTTATTTGTTGTATTGTTTTATGCCTGTTTTTATATGTTTTTATACTCTTAGCATGTTGTTTTTATTGTGTTTTTATTGTATGTTTTTAACTTTTGTAAACCGCCTTGGGGCTATATTTTAACGAAAGGCGGTATAAAAATGCAAAAATAAAATAAATAAATAAATAAACAATTGTGGAAGAAAATCCACTCTAAGATGCAAGACATTTTAAAGATACACTTTCCTTACTTACCTGAACTCTTTCTGTTAAATATGACTAAACCTTCTATACATACTAAACATACAGAGTTGTCGTTATACATAATTACTGCAGCCAGGATTCTTTATTCAGATAATTGGAGATTACAAGTGGTCCCAACCTTGTATGAATGGCTATTAGAGTTAAGGGAATAGGCCTCTATGGCTAAGATTACAGCTTATCTAAGGAACAATTCAGATGAGTTATTTGCTCTAACATGAGAACCTTTTATAAATTTTAATACCGAATCGGGTCAACATCCACACCCAAGATTTGGTTTTTCTTGAGTATGAGTTTGATTAGTCCATTGTTTTTTGTTCTCTGCAATATCTGATGTGAGGGGGAGAGTTGGGGGAGAGTTGGCAAGGGAGCGAAGTTGAATCTTGGATTGTAACTTATAATTTGTGTCTTTAAACTATAAGTTACCCCTGCTAACTTTGCAAAGAGGCACCTTTTAATATAGCAATTATCTTTATTTAGCAGGGGGAGAGTAACTGGCTCTATCCACCCCCAGCACAGGACCTCCAGTGACTGTTGCTGGTGTCTATATTGTGTTTCTTTTTAGATTGTGGGCCCTTTGGGGCCAGGGATCCATCTTATTTGTTTATTATTTCTCTGTGTAAACCGCCCTGAGCCATTTTTGGAAGGGCAGTATAGAAATTGAATAAAATAAATAAAAATATTAAATATATTGTTATTTAATATGAGAAGAAAAGAACATGATTGCATTATCATCTCTTGAACTTCCAAAAGTTACATATAACAGTCTGGGATACCACTGTCATCCTTTGCCAATGCTCCCCCTCACACCAGATATTACAGAAAGATATAAGTAATGTATTAATTAACCCTCAGTACTAAAAAATCCCCAAATCTTGGGTGTAGAAGTTGTCCCTGTGCTAAATCGTAAAAAAGGTTCCCAGTTTAACACAAAATGTTTCATCTGTATTCCATAAATAAGCAGTGATCTTACCCATTGAAGCATATTCCCATAGTTTTAGTAGCCATCATCCAGGGTCAGGATTGCCTGTGATCTCCAATTGGCAGCATAGAGAATCCTGGCAGCAGTAATCATGTATAAAGACAATTAGGTGTGTTTCGTAGGTATATAAGGTTTAGTCATATTTAACAAAAAAAGAATAGGGATACTTTATATTTAAAATTTGTTGCATCTTAGAATGAATTTTCTTCCAAAATTGTTGTACTTTGCCACAAGTCCACCACATATGATAGAATGTCCCCGCATGATTCTTACATTTCCAACAATCCCCAGAATAATTACTGTCCATCTTTCTAAACATCATGGGAGTAATGTACCAACGAAAGTACGTTTTGTACCAATTTTCTCTTAAGGTACTATTTGCTCTAAATGTAATATTAACTTTCCATTGATGTTCCCATTGTTGGATATCTATTGTCCTGTTTAAATTTTGCATCCACTTAATCATGCAGTCTTTTATCTGTTCTGTTTCTGAGTCATATTTCAACAGCAACATTTTATATCAATCCCAATAAATGATCAACATTTTAAGTTATTAGTACTTCAAATTCAATTAAATCTCTAAGTTTACCACCTTGTCTTTGTATTTATTTCTGCACTATAGAACTAATTTGTAAATATTGAAACCATTAAGGTTCCTCAGGCCATTCCAAAGTTAGAGTTCAGGTAAGTAAGGAAAGTGTATATTTAAAATGTCTTGCATCTTATAGTGGATTTTCTTCCAGAATTGTTGTGCTTTACTGCAAGTCCACCACATATGATAGAATGTCCCCACATGGGTCTTACATTTCCAACAAACTCCAGAATAATTACTGTCCATCTTTGCAATCTTCGTGGAAGTAATGTACCAATGGAGATACATTTTGTACCAGTTTTCCCTTAAGGTACTATTTGTTGTAAATTTAGTATTGATTTTCCATTGATATTCCCATTGTTGTATATCAGTTGTCCGGTTTAAATTTTGCATCCATTTTATCCTGAAGTCTTTTGTTTGTTCTGTCTCTGAGTCATATTTCAGGAGTAACTTGTAAATCAGTCCCAGTAGATGACATGCATTTTTAGTTATTAGCACTTCAAATTCTATTAAGTCTCTAAGTTTACCACCTTGTCTTTGTATTTCTTTGTGCACTATAGAACTAATTTGTAAGTATAGGAACTATGAAGGTTCCTCAGACCATTCTTGAATAATAATTTTTTAAAGTTTTTAAAAGCCTTTTAAAAAGTTGTAAGAGATGAAGAGGCTCTTATTTCAGCAGGAAATGTGTTCCAAAGCCTCAAGGCAGCAATGGAGAAGGCCCATCCCTGAGTAGCCACCAGACGAGCTGGTGGCAACTGCAGACAAACCTCTCCAGATGATCTCAATGGGCAGTGTGGCTCATAGAGAAGAAGGCGTTCTCTTATGTCTAGGAGATGCACTGCTTTAGTCTGCTAATCATATAAACTGACTCTCGGAAGTGCCTTTTTCTGGACTGAGGCCAATTTCACTGAAGCAATGCAACCCTATGGTCACATTACATGAGCTATTACGTGAACAAAATGACAGAATGCACACACAACAATGTATTTGTTTACCTAGCTTGTTGGAATCAGATCACAGACATTTTTGGTACCAGTCGTCTTCTTCTCCCCCCTCCCCCAACCCTGAACCCAACCAGGTTTGTTTTATACAAGAAATTAAATTAGTAGGTAATGGGCAAATTCAAATTCAAATAAATTAATTTACTCAAATGAAGCATGTAATTCCCCTCTGGGAGATGTGGCAACACAACATAGAGGTTACAAAACACATCATGGTTTTGACTGAATTTCTGTACACTCCTGTTAAGATGGAGTTAACTATAATATAGGAAAATTGAGTGAACATCAGTGCATCCAACTGTCTAATATGTGAATTGGTCTTCATTTCCTGGACCAAAGCAAATGACGTTCAGAGAGAGCATTAATCGGAAAGCCCACACATATATGTATGGTTCTGCTTCCTATCTAGCTTGCACATATTGGAGGGGGTTTCAATATGAGTGTTAAAAAAACCTTCTAGGGTGTTTTTTATATCAAAGGCCAATATGACTGTTCCTAGAACAGTCTGTGCTAGTTTTGAGCACAGAAAGAAGCATATGCACTGAGGCTGGTGTGAACAGCCTCCAGGGAGGCTGGAGATGTAGGGGCCCTCCTTTATTTTATTTTTTTGCCTTTCATTGTCTTTTATTTATATGTATTTAAATATTGGAGAATGACTGTCAGTAAACACTGATTCGGTTCAGTGGGGTTCTTTGCCTACTGCTTTGGTTAAAGGTGAATGATATATCCATAGGCATGAAAGGAGATGGGTGTTGTATTTTATGTATATGTATTTAAATATTGAAGAATGACTCTCAGTAAACACTGCTTCAGTTCAGTGGGGTTCTAGTAATGTTCCATGGGGTTGGCTTCCCCCATTCATTAGTGTAATCTTTGTCCTGACATGGAAGAGGGAGACTGTAAGTACAGAATGTACAACGGCATGGTTGATGCTTGGGGGGGTGGGGGTGGCCTTGACTCTTTGGCTGTTGCCATATAGCCTGTCCCACCCACCCACACCCACTTTTGTGATTCCGCCCGCCCAAGAATTTTAGGCTAGCTACGGGCCTGGGCAGCAGCTGCATTCAGTGTAAAAAAGCACAGGAGGATGGATGTGAGAGTTTTAGGCTCCTGGTTTCACTACAATTAAATGATTAGAAAAGGAAACCCTGTTCTAAAGTGGGTGATTGAAGGAACGAGCTATATCTACCTGCCTTGCAGCTTTGCCTTGTGTTGAAGTGAAGAGATGGGAGATCTGGACTGGTCAAGGGAAACTCTGAGCAGCTAGATTCTGGGCTTGTGAGGAATGAAGAGGCCCAAAAGTTAGTTATTTCAGCACAGAGATTCTCAAGCTTGGGAATCTAGGACTCTAGGACTCATCCACAGAATGTGTACTATATCTGGGCTTTCAGTGGGGTGGTGTCAAAGAAACAAGAATTAGAGCAATGTCAATTCCCAGGAACAGCAAAATAAATCTAAATGGGGGCTAGTAGGCAAGGCTAACCAATGACTGAAGATGGTGGAATCATGCACACTGAACTGGGGTTTACCACAAATGCTGAATGCTCAACAATTGCTGAACAAACACTAGGTTTGGAGAAGAGGGTTATACCCTAAGGACTACACTCTTGTATAACTGAGCTGCACACCTTCCACCTTCTAGAATCTTAATCTAGCTATCTTATTGTTTCTGATGAAGTCTGGCTGCTAAGTTCAGGATTTGAATAAGCGGAGTTGCCTAAGGGCAGAGCTCACTATGGATGTGAGGCCCAGCCTTTGGGATTGACTTCATCACGGGGCTCTGGTCCGCCCTGTGCATTTTAATCAGTTAGTGGGGAAATGGTCTTTTACATTGGGATGAGGAAATTGCTCTGTGGAGGTATTTTGTTACCTTTAATTTTTCTTGGGAGGCTTCTTAGAGTATGCATACCAAGCTTGTTTGTGGCTGTTCTATCATTTCCCCAAGCCATCTGATTTACTCAGAGACCTGTTCAGCCTGTTTGTTATTGTTATTAAACATGGAGAAAGGGGGCCTGGTGCTGAACCTTCTCACACCTTCCATTGTCAAGTGTCTTTTCCTGTTTGGTCTCTGGTGATGCTAATCTGGACTTGAAAAGTTTTGGTACTGCCTGGAAGCCCATAAGCATATCGTTTGGGCTGAAAAGAGGAGTTACACTTAACAAATTGTTGTAATGTAAAATTGCAGTAGAGAAACATGAAGTGATGTAGCCTACGAAAAGGTTTATCACCAAGTTCTGCAGAAGGCATCTTTTGGGTCTTAAAGATGTTCAGAAGATAAAATGTTATTGTATAATGTATACTAATTTTATTACAGGTAGACCTCATTATCCATGGAGTTCCATTTTCGAGATTACTGTGCGTAACGAAACCACAGATAATGAAGCATTGAAGTCAATGGGATCAGGGGTTTACATCCCCAGACTTCAAAAAAATGCAGCAAAAAACTGAGAAAACAGACCACATAAAGTGCCCTACCATGCTCCACGGGCCTTCCTCTGTCAAGTGATGCCCCCCTCAAGCCCCAAAGCCCTCAAAGATCTGAAAAAAATAAATTGTGGGAGTTCTTTTAAGCAAATGAGCCACAAAATGCCTCTTCTCCACAAAATGGTGGCCGGAAATGACCTCCAAGGTCCTTTCCACCTACCCCTGACCTGCAGATATGTGAGCTTAACCCTTCCCCCCACTTTTCCACATATGCTGAGGTTGGGTGTCTATTACCTGACCACAGATACATGAATCCATGGTTTTCCTGTACTAACAATCAAAATATCTTATACTTCTGATTTGTCAGAATAGCATGAATAGAATATCAAAGCAACTGAAACATCTCACTTGGAGTCCTAATAAGGCAAGGTTGCCTAACGTGGAAACCTCATGGAAACTGTAAGCCCAATTTTGCAAATCTCTACTAGGAAGAAATTCCTCAATTATCATGCTCTAAGCAGTTTGATAGTGAAAACAGCAGGACAAAGTTACACGTTACTTAACTAGGACACAACAATCTTGAGTCAATAAATTCAGGCTTCAGTGATAACATGGAAGAGATCTGGGTCCCATGTGCCGAGAGGCTGGTAGAGGAGCCTGGATTGTGCATACATCAGAATGCAAGCTCATAAGCTCCATGCACCCATGACCACTGAATGTCTGAAGATCAGGAGTGGGGCCTGTGGGTCTCAATTCCTGTCTCCCTCCACAGATCATTTGCACTCAGAGAAGTCCAAATGATCTTTTTAAAAGTGGAGTAACAGTGGAGTAATCTGAGCTAGTGGCAAAGAGAACAACAAAACCAAATCTTGCTGGGAATTTTAAGTATGCTCATGTGAACAGAGGCATTTCCCCCTCTTGGTATAACTGTGGATTCCTTGGAGATAATGGGACAAGCCTTTCTGTCCCTTCCTCACCATCTGAGAGTGGATCCATTCTGGAAGCATACAGAATCCTTTGCCTCAGTTCCTTCCTTCTGGTCTTTGGCTAGGCACGAAGTGTACTAGATGCACTGCAACAAACTGGACATTAGCCAAAAGGATGTTCCTTTCCAGAACCCCATGGCCCTTCCATTATCCCATGCTCTTTGAAAGAGTAACCTGAATGCCAGAGCTCTGAAGAGGAAACAGCATCTGGCTATCTCTATCACAAACAGGGCAACAACAACATTCAGGGCACAACATGTACCTGACTGAGAGTGGAAAGAGAAAAATTCTCAGTGGTTTCCTGAAGCACAGATCCCCTTCCAGACAGGGGAAGGGAGAGAGGGGTTCAAAAGATACCTTTTCATGTATCCAGTGCTGTCAGCTGTGTATATAGGAGGCAATTGCTTATGCAAATAGTCTTTTCCCTTTTTCTTTTGTGTAGACCTTTCCAAACATTTGGCCCTCAAGAGCCCTCGAGGTTAATGGGTAGCAGTATTTCAGAGGTTTCCCATCTCTGTTCCTGAAAGTATAAATAATGCATTACTTGAACCCTGCAATCTCTGTCTGTGCTGATTCTTTAATTACAGTCCGATACCCAACGCAATTCCAAGCCAGACCACTCGTTGGCAAGTGCTTTCAATGGGGCTGTCATAAGTTCAATTTCCAAGCAAGAGAAAATGCTGGGAAACCATTTATTTTGTTCACTGAAAAAAAATCCCCCAGGGTTTAATTAAAGAGTGGTAATTAGATGTACTATATGTTTGTGTCTTGTGTCGTTTGTGTCTTGAATTCTGATCACAGCAATATACTTTTTCCTGGGGTTTTTGATCTCTCCTTTTTTCTCTTCTCAGCAAGATTACCCAATTTACCCAAGGAGAAAAAAGGCCCCTTTGCAGTAATTTAGTGAGCTTAATAGAAGATTTCCAAAGAGACTGTGGAAGTAGGATTGTCTGGTAGTCAAATCAGGAAAAGAGGAATGTGGGACACCTATTGACTAATTTGATGACCTAAGAACATTAAATCGTTACTTTTGATTCAGTTTGATTCTGTGTAAAGATTATGATTCTCAGAAAGCGTAGTCCAGAAACTTGTCATCTAACAGCAGAGACAGAAAGATGAGACAGAACAGTAATCGTACTTGTACTTCCATTCTTTGAAGTGGTTCACATAAAATAGGGCTATTCGTATGACTGCATGGGCAGGTGGGCAGGCAGGAGAGAAGGCTAGGCCAACTCACCTAATCCCTCCCAGACGAGTGACTGAATGTTGCTGGGTGTGCAGAACGTGCTCCCATACGATCTGTGCTCTGCCACACAGTGTGGAGCTCAAGAGGTTAGACCCACACATCTCAGCCTCCAGATATCCCACAATGCACCACACGATGTGTGTGGTGCATTGGGGGACTCCCCCAGGAGACGGACACTCTAGGCACCCGTTAAGGGTGAGCTCATGCCTTTAACCCAGGCTAAAAGCTCGGTTAAAAAGCTGGTCTAGGTGGCACTGCCCCACCAGGATCAGGCCCTATCCCAGCAGTTATCACATGCAGCCTAACCCAGGCTGGGCTTCCCTAGCCTGGGCTAGGCTGCACGTGAGAACAGCCTCATTATCTCAGCATTCCTTCTAACAGCCCTGTAAGATGGATCAATATTATTATCCCCATCTTCCAGATGGGGTAAGGGGCCTAAGAGAATGGTGACTTGCCAGGCTACCTAGAAAGATAATGATAATGGTAAGATTTGACCTAGGGACTTCCTGGCCTGTGTAGCTCAGTTACAGAGCATATATTTTGTATGCAGGATCCCAGGTTCAGTCCATAGCATTTTCAGGTCAGGATGCAATAGACTCCTGTGTGAAACCCTGGTAGCCACAGTCAATAGTAGACCAGTCCATAGTAGACCTGTGGTACTCGAGATGTTGCTGAACTACAACTCCCATCATCCCCAGCTATAATGTATTGTGGCTAAGGATTATGGGAGTTGTAGTTCAGCAGCATCTCAAGTACCACAGGTTGGGAACCCCTGGTGTAGACAATGCTCATAATGAAATAACTTCATATGCTAGCAAAACCAGATTAGCACAAATTGAAATCTAACTATACAGCTAACACTCTGGTGCTGCATATGCCAGACCTGCATCAGTGGTTGAGTTTTTAAGTTGTACAATGTCATCCATGAAGGCAGGCATTAGCCAGAATAGTTCCATTCATTTCAATGAAGCCTGCACACAAAGATCATGCTCAACTCAATAGTCTATTTAATTGTGAACTGCTTAGAAGAGCAGCAGTTGATAAAGTCTGGAAACCAAGTCCTTTGGTTGGTTTCCCTCAAGGGCTGAGGGAGCTGGCTATGCTTAGCCTGGGTGGAGCCAGCTGCCAGTCCAGCCAGATCCATCTTGCCACCCTCCCCAACAGTAGAGATGTGCAAATTGATTTGGATACAAATCGATTTGTACCCAAATCTAGCTGATTCGGGTGATTCGGAGACAAAACAAATCACCCCTGTGGTCCATTGGCTAGGTTCAGGTACAAATCAAATTGCGGCTGATTCCATTTGAATTGATTCGGGTTTCCCATCTGTCCTATTAATTTCTCCAGATTCCCAGCTTTCATTTTTTTTAAAAAAGCTAAGCTCTGGCCCTTATAGAAGTGGAGTTATGGAGCAAAATGTGTGGTCACTATTTTTCAAGTGTTCAGATTCTTTGGTGTATAATAACTTTCACTCAATGAATCCTTATGAGGATTCATTACACACCTTCATTTCTTCTATTCATTTTGACTGTCTTTTCAACAGCGCCAACTGTCAACTGCCATGTGCCAACTACACCCCACTCCCACCTGAAAGGCAGTGGGGTAATACTCAATTTAAGTTAAGTGCCTAATGGGTAGAGGCTACCACCCAAATTGCAGAGGAATTGGGCAAAGGGCTGATTTTTGGTGAATTGTTGAAGGTTTAGTGTCTTTGAGGCATATTTGGGGCATAAAGCAAGATCTGGGGTGGAAGAGTGGGGTGAGCTGGTAGTACCTAACGGGTAGAGACTACCACCCAAATTGCAAAGGGATTGGGCTACGGGCTGATTTTTGGTGAATTGTTGAAGTTTACACATCTTTAAGGTTTTTCCCCATAAGGTATAATGCAGGTGTATTGCTTCACGTCGGGGGGAAAGGGGTGGCCTAGAGCAGTGTGGGGTTGGTGGTAGTGCACAAGGAAGCTACTAGAATTTTTTCAAAGGATTTGGAGAGAGGGCTGATTTTTGGTGCTTTGTTGTAGTTTATGCATCTTTAAAGTTTTTCTCCAGAGGGAATCATGTAGGTTTCAGCAGCCCCATAACTGCACTTGGGGGGCACTGGGGTGGTCCAGAGTGAGTGGTGGTGTAGTGAACACAGGGCAACAACCACCCCCATGGGTTTCTAACCCATGGGGTTCAGGGTTCTGTTGTTTCTGAGGTATTCTGAGTCTAGATTTTCTGGTAACAAATGAGATTTTCAGTACAAATCATGAATCCACTCTCATTTCCTACCATAGAATCTACACTCAGACCACCTCAGAAACAACACAACCCTGTACCCCATGGGTTAGCAACCCATGGGAGTGGCTGGCACCCTATGTTCACTACACCACCACTCGCTCTGGGCCATCCTAGCGCCCCCCAAGTGCACTTATGGGGCTGCTGAAACCTCCATTATACCTTATGGGGGGGAAACCTTAAAGATGCATAAATTTCAACAATTCACCAAAAATCAGCCCTTTGCCCAATCCCTCTGCAATTTGGGTGGTAGCCTCCACCCATTAGGCACTCCCATCCCACCCACTCTTCCACCCCAGATCTTGCTTTATGGCCCTTTAGCAGAGACAGGCTGCTGCATGTACAGGAACAGGAACTTTGCATTCTGTGTAGCACTGCTCTGCTGCTTTTTTGGATATTATGTTTCACATCTACTTCTGTATGTTCTACACACATTTTTCCGCATATGCCCAGCAGCACTCATGCAGCAGAGGCTCTGGTGTCTTCTGCTGGTGTGTGAGAACACTGTCACAGAGAGTTTGGTTTAGTTTTCCTTTAATGTCGAATTGCATGTTTGATTTGTCTTGCAACCATCCATCAGAGTCCTTGGTGTGGTGTGTGGGGGGGGGGCAGGCAGGCAGGCAGGCAGGCAGATTTTTGTTTTTTGTTTTGCTAAGAAGATACATGCTAATATGAGAGAATTGATTTCATTGATTAATTGATTCTGTTATGAAAATGATGAATATGATATAGGATGCGGATGCTGATTATTTGATTTCTTTGTTTGCATGCATTTTGTTTTGTAATGTGCCTTTGCACTTGTTTCTTTAATGTTTGTATGCGACTTTGCTTTCCTCCATGAAGGACTGTGACTGGACATACACACATGCACCTACCCCCAACCCCCCAGCCATGGTCAAGGATGAGCTTGATGCTGGTGCCCTCACAAGTGTCAGCCTGACTGTCATGCAGAGGACATAGAATTCTGAGGCCATGGCAAAAATTAACTCTAACCCTTTTGCAGAGCACTCACACACAGGTATACGTCCCCCCGGCCATAATCACTAGTTCAGCAGTATATGCAATTCAAATGCCTTGGTTCGTTGTTGTGCCTGTGCCTATATTTTGGTAACCTCATGGATGGGCACAGGACAGTTTTGTGTGTGTGGACTTCTTTGCAATGAAGATTGGGTCATATTCTGACTTCTTGTTGCTTGTTGATGAAATCCTTGGGGGAAGAAGGGCATTTGATGTTGGCCATAGTATTTTTATTATTATTATTATTTATATCTTGTTTACACAGTTAGACAGGTGTTATTGACTGGTTTGTTTTATCCAGACATCGAGTCCTTCCCAAGGACCTGGGATGGCTGAATTTTATTGTCAATGTTGTTGCTGTTGTTATAGATATCGTCACAGAATATAGGCTGTTCCCAGTAAAGCTGCTTTTTGTAATTGGCTGATGGTGATTTCTGTGGCCCCTATGGTGTTGAGGTGCTCTTCAAGGTCTTTTGGAACTGTACCCAGGGCGCCAATTACCACTGGGATTATTTTGGTCTTTTTCTGCCACAGCCTTTCAATTTCAATTTGTAGATCTTTGTATTTTGTAATTTTTTTCTATTTCTTTTTCTTCTATTCTGCTATCCCCTGGTATTGCTATGTCGATTATTTTGACTTGTTTTTCTTTCTTCTCAACTACAGTTATATCTGGTGTATTGTGTGGCAGATGTTTGTCTGTTTGTAGTCAGAAGTCCCATATTATTTTTACATCTCATTTTCTTCAACTTTTTCAATTTTATGGTCCCACCAATTTTTGGCTACAGGTAGCTTGCATTTTTTGCAGATGTTCCAGTGTATCATCCCTGCTACCTTGTCATGCCTTTGTTTGTAGTCAGTCTGTGTGATCTTTTTACAACAGCTGATTAGGTGGTCCACGGTTTCATCTGCTTCTTTACAAAGGCGGCACTTGCTGTTTGTTGTTGACTTTTCGACTTTTGCTCTTATTGCATTTGTTCTTAGTGCCTGTTCTTGTGCAGCCAGTATTAAACCCTCTGTTTCTTTCTTCAAGTTGCCATTCTTAAGCCACTGCCAGGTCTTGGTGATGTCTGATTTTCCACTTATATTGTGAAAATATTGACCATGCAGGGGCTTATTTCTCCATTTTTCTGCTCGGTTCTTGACTTGTTCTTTCTTGTAGGCCTGCTTTCTTTCATTGGTGTTGAATAGTTCTGTGTTATTTACCATTTGAAATGCATCTTCTTCACTGTCCTTGATATATTCTTCAAGGCCTCTTTTCTCCTCCTCTACTGTTTGATGGACTTGCAGCATTCCTCTTCCACCTGAGCTGCGAGGGAGGTATAAGCTATCGACATCACTGCGTGGGTGCAGAGCATGATTGATGGTCATGATTTTCCTGGTCTTACGATCTAGTGTCTCTAGCTCTGCCTGGGTCCAGTCTATTATTCCTGCAGTGTATCTGATAACAGGTATAGCCCAGGTGTTTATGGCTTGCATGGTGTTCCCGCCATTGAGTTTGGACTTTAGGATTTTTCTAACTCTCCTAATGTATTCACTTCCAATTTTTCTTTTAACTTCAGTGTGTGCGATGTTATCAGTCTGGAGAATGCCTAAGTATTTGTAATGTTCTTTCTCTTCCAGGTTCTTGATCTTGCTTCCATTGGGCAGTTCTATTCCTTCTGTTTTTCTTATTTTTCCTCTGTTCATTATTAATGCAGCACACTTGTCTAGTCCAAACTCCATTGCTATATCGCTACTGAATATACGGACAGTGTTTAGCAGTGATTCAATTTCTGACTGGGACTTTCCATACAACTTCAGATCGTCCATGTGCAGCAGATGGTTTATTTTACTTGATGTTTTAGATGTTTGGTATCCGAGGCCTGTTTTGTTTAGTATTTGTGAAAGTAGAGTCATGGCGATTACAAACAACAGAGGGGATAGTGAGTCCCCTTGGAAGATTCCTCTTCTAATGTTAACCTGTCCAAGTGTCTCGCCATTGATTGTTAACTGTGTACTCCACATGCTCATTGCTTTTTTATTAAATATCTGAATGTTTTTGCTGACACCAGTTGTTTCTAAACATTTTAGTATCCATGTGTGAGGCAATGAATTGAAGGCTTTCTTGTAGTCAATCCATGCAACACTTAGATTGGTTTTTCTTCTCTTGCAATTTTCTAAAATCATTTTGTCAATCAGCAGCTGGTCTTTTGTGCCTCTGGTGTTCAGTCAATTTCCTTTCTATTCAACTGGAAGCTGTTTGTTAGTTAATAAGTGTTGCATCACTTCATCTGCTATTACTCCAGTTAATAATTTAAACATGGTTGGCAGGCAGTTTATCAGTCTATAATTACTTGGAACTGCACTTTTTGCTGGTCTTTCATGATGAGATGAGTTTTCCCAGTTGTTAGCCATTGTTCAGTATCACCTTCTTGCAAAATGTGATTGAACTGTTTGGATAGTTGTTTATGAAGGCTTGTTAGGTGTTTAAGCCAAAATCCATGCAGTTCATCGTCACCTGGAGCAGTCCAATTTTTAATTTTCTTTGCTCTTCCACTTATTAATTCTGGTGTTATTATTAGATCTTGCATTTGTTGGTTACATTTTTTGGGCTCTTCCATCTGGCCTGCTTTTTTATTATAATCTATTGGATTGTCCCATAATTTCCCCCAGAATTGCACTGTTTCTTCTTTATTTGGTGTTTCTAGGTTTCTTGCAGTTTCTCCTTCTATGCTTTGGTTGAAATGTCTCAGATTTGACTGGAATTGGCGATTCTGCCTGTGTTGTGTAGTTCTGGCTTCATATCTGCTAATCTTCTTTGACACTGCTGTTATTTGCTGCTTTATTATTTCCAGGACTTCTCTAATTTTCCTTGAATCTAGGTGGTGTTTTTGGATCAGATACTGTTTGGTGTTTTCATTCTTCAGCTTCTTGTCTTTCATATCTTTCAATTTACTAGCATCTGATCTAAGCCTGGAGACTTAATTTTCTAATCTAATCTTCCGTTTAGGTGATGTACTCCTTTCTTTTTTTACAGGTCCACTGATCTTGTATCTGAGCTCTTGTGTTATTGTTGCTGCACTGTACATTGGTTGGTTTGTTTCTTGCAAATTATTGGTTGTTATTTCTGCAAGTGCAGCATTGACATCTTTTAATGCCTGAGCAAGTTGTTTTTTGGCAACTGTTTTTAGAGCTGGAAGTTGAACCCTGGTGGTTGTTTGGTTCATGTGTTTAGTTATTAATTATTATTATTATTATTATTTTGCTTTAGTTCTTGTTGCTTTTCTGTTAAATGGCATTTGGGTTTTTGAGGTGAAGGCAAAGGGGAGGTTGCCTGGTTTTGATTTTGAAACAGTTCAGCAACAGTGGCATCCTCGATTTCCAACACCTCCTCCACCTGCGCCTGAGCAACTTCTTCAGTTGGTGGTAATTCTTCCATATCTTGAGCCTGTGTTGCTCTTTGCAGTTCTTCCAGCTCAACTCCTGTGAATACTTTATTTCTTATTATGAATCTTCTCTGGTCTGCTAGCCTTTGTTCTGTTATTTCTGTATCTGGATGCTTCTCTTTCCAAATTTGGTACATTCTTTTTAAATAACCTCTTCTAGTTGGACTAGACTTGTAATAGCAGATCATTATTTCCTTGTTGGCATTTTTCGTATATTTTTTTCGGTTAAGCGACATTTCTTCCAGTAACTTTGCAGTCTCCAGCCCTGGTTGCTCAACTGAAGATCCTGAGTCCTGTTGCCCACTTGCCACCATATGTCCAGGGACTCCAGCACCTGGCGTGGTCCTTGTTGACCCTTGTTGGTCCTTGCGATGACCATTCCGGTATAGATTTATTAAATTTACGTCTCACCATGTTGTTGATGGGTGAGGCACTCTTTGTCTGGCTCCTCTGGTGAGACCTGTCCAGTGTGGTTGGACCTCTGGCATAGCTCTCACCTTCCTCAGAGCAAGCAAGTCCCACAACCATGCCTTACTGGGGGTATTATTATTATTTCGATTTCTATACCACCCTTCCAAAAATAGCTCAGGGCAGTTTACACAGAGAAATAATAAATAATTAAGATGGCTCCCTGTCCCAAAAGGGCTCACATTCTAAAACGAAACATAAGATAGACATCAGCAACAGTCACTCGAAGTACTGTGCTGGGGGTGGATAGGTCCAGTTACTCTCCCCCTGCTAAATAAAGAGAATCACCACGGTAAAAGGTGCCTCTTTGCCCAGTTAGCAGGGGTTAGTCTGTATTTGCGATATCACACTTGCTTGTTGTTGGCTGCTGATGTTATCCTGCAATTGTGGGGTAGGGGCATGAGCAGTGCATTTCACAGTGGATGTGGCAGACACAGTGGATGTGGTGTGTGTGATCTTTGAAAACCTTCTTTGTAAAGCTTTGTTCTTGAAATGTGATGCATCCATCCATAGGGGACAATGCGGACAGATAGTGCCCATATCTGCCTCTGGGTGCCTGCTAGGAATGCCACAGCGGGCTGGGTGGTACTGCCTCAATGGATACAGCTACCATCCAAATTTCAAAGAAATTGGCCAAAGGGGTGATTTTTTTAAAAAAAGTTTGTGTATCTTTGGGGCCCATTCAGGGCAAAAGAGGGATTCTGGGGCAGAATAGTGGGGTGGATGGTAGTGCCCCAATGGGTGGCAGCTATCACGCAAATTTCAAAGTTATTGGCCAAAGGGGTGAGTTTTTACAAATATTTAAAATCTGTGTGTCTTTTAGGGTTTCCCCCCCATAGGGAATAATGGGGATTTCAGTAGCCCCATAACTCCACTTGGGTGGTGCCAAAGTGGCTTGTGGAGTAGTGCAGGTGGGTTGCCAACCCACCCCACAAATCACAAGCCCATGGGTTACTGGGTTTTGCTATTATTTTCAATAGTAGAGAACACTCTGTTCCTTCATTTTGCACCAGGATGATGAATGAAGAGTTCATGAAGAGTTCACGCCTATTGAGGTCATCTGAGGAGGTCCATCTCCAGTTACCGCCAACCCGTTTGGTGGCTACACAGAGATGGGCCTTCTCGGCCGCTGCCCTGAGATTGTGGAATGCGCTCCCTGCTGAGATACAATCCTTCCCATCTCTGGCAATTTTCAAAAAAACACCTAAAAACCCATCTTTTCACCCAAGCTTTCTCAGCTTCCTAAAAAACATTGGGGTTTTAAACTCTGGTATTTTTGAATTTTTAAATTGTTTTTAAGTTGTTTTGTATATGTTTTTAACTTGTTTTATGCTATTGTTAACCACTCAGAGATGAAAGCTTGGGGCAGTGTAGAAATCTGATTAATTAATTACTTAATTAATTTAATTAATTAATTAAGAAGCCTATGAGTTCATGAACTCTTCATTCATGGTACAAAATGAATGACTGAACAGAGTGTCCTCTACTATTTATCTTTATATTTCTCTTAAACATACCCGTCGCTAATCCCATGTGTGGCAACTCTCGTGAGGGTTCACGAGCAGCTGCCAGATGGCAGCGAGGACAGGTGGATGGCAGGTGGGAAAGTGGTGGTCTTGCCATTCAGCAGGTGGTGAGGGGAAGCAGACTGGGAGGGGGAGAATGGACTGGGGCTGAAGGGAGAGGGTAGAATGGACTGGGGCTGAAAAGAAGCGGGGAATGGACTAGGGCTGAAGGGAGGGAGGTCTCATGAGCTCCTCTGTCCGCAATCTGGTCCCTGGTCTCTAACAGGAGAAGCTGGTAGCTCAGGAGTTGCTCTGCGTCTGCAAAGAAGCAAACAAGAACAAATCACTACCTGCTGAATAGTACAAGTCCCAACCGAGTACTCTGCAAACCAGGTCGCTCACCAGATCCCAAATGTTCTGAGCCAAGGGTCCAAGGCGTCACCAGCAGCCCATCCTGGATGAAGTCACCTGGTGCCCAGTTCAGGAATCAGGTTACACACAGGGGAAGCCTGGGACTCAAGAGTTCTACCACAAAGCTGGGAATTCCATGTAACAGGAGGCCTAGTATGCAGCAAGCTCAACCAACACATTGCTTCCAGTGGCTTGTTCATTGCCTGCCGGCTGATTTATAGTCCTTGACTTAATTGCTCTCCTCCTCCAGCCAGCTGTTAGAGATTCAGTGCTTATCTTGCCTGCCGACAAGTTGCTGACTTCTTCTGAGTGCCTGCACCTGCTGTCGGTGTTTTGCACATCTCTGCTCTTGGGGGGTTAATGGTTGATTGTCCTCCGGCTCAGGGTTTGGCCTTCCATCCCTCATTTCCTATGCTCCTGATGGACCTTCTTGTCCTGAACCTTCACCCTGTCCCATCTCAGCTACCTCCTGCGGCCCAACAACTGAGCTCTCCCTTTCAGGTGCCTCTTTGCCCACTGGAGGGTTGCCAGCCTCCCACTCCTCATCGCTATCCATGAGTGAGTGCATGACAGTGGGGAGAACAGACTGGAGCTGAAGGGAGGAGGAGAATGGACTGGAGCTAAAGGGGGGGGGGAGAATGCACTGGGGTTGAAGATGAAATGAAGATATGTGGAGAGACAGGGGGAACTAGGGGTGCAGATGCTCTGCACCAGATCAACTAAGATTGTTAGTTGAAAATAACAATAGTAGGAACTATTATTTTTGCCCCATATCTGCCTCTAGGATGCACAAACTTTAAAAATTTGTTTTAAAAAATCACCCCTTTGGTCAATTTCTTTGAAATTTGTATGTTAGCCGCCACGTATTGGGGCACTACCATCCACCCCAATCTTCTGCCCCAGAACCCCTTTTTTGCCCTAAATCTATTTGAATTTTGATTTGGATTAATTTAGATCTGAATTGAATCTGTGATGATTCAGGGGGCGCAATTCGGACCCAAAACAAATCGGGGGTGATTTGATTCAGGTACAAATTGAATCGAAAAAATCAATTCGTGCACATCCCTAATGTGAACTCAACTGTGTTTGATTCAGATGATTTTATCTCTTTTTAAACAGCTGCTTGTCACTAGAATAAGATTATACATCTGTGCTATTCATATAAAGGTCATAAAGCATGATAGCAGAAAATAGTAATCCATATAGTAAGTAAAATTATATATACAAAACACACGTGAATACAAGTATCAATCAATCTTTTATTATGTTCTCAGACAACATAAGTAAATAATAATTAGCATCACACTAATTATTTAAAATGTAACCTTAAATAGAAAAAATGATAACACTTTGAATCAGCTACAGTATAGAGGTAATTCACCATCGAGTCAGTCTCAGCTCCTGGTGACCACAGAGCCATGAAGTTTTCTTGATGAAATACACATGACAACACTCAAAGCAAATCTCCTTTGTAGACCTTCTTTTTATTTTGTATAAAAGAAAATTAATCTAACAATATTCTGTAAAGAAAGGAATCCAACAAAATTCTGTGATCAAGAAAAAAGCAAAGCAGTCGTAACATCATTATGTTTAACAATGTTTGTACCGGCATTCTCATATAGCAGAAACTGAAATTCTCCCAGCCCTCTAAAGTTAATGAGAAACACAGGGGAGAAGAAGAGATAAGAGTACTTTCCCGATTACCACACCAACAAGGAGGGGGAGGGAAAACAAGGAGCAAGCTAGCAGTACACCCTTTAGAGGCCAATATATCTCAAAGTTTCTTTGAGTTCCTCTTTGATATTAATCCTTAGTTTCAGTATATCAATATACAAGGCTTCTCTGATTTTTCTTTTAAGAGTACAATATTCTATCTCCAAAATACATAATTTGAGTGACATAGTTATACCTTTATGTATGTCTCTCATATGTACAGTCCAAGGTCTTTCTCTATTAATATGTTTTGAGTCTGCCAGATGTTCTTTAAACCTAGCCAGTAGGGGCCTTCCAGTTTCTCCCACATACTGTATCATTCACCACAATCTACACAAGTGATCTTATAAAGAAAGCCTTTCAGTTTGCAAGTGCCTTCCCCATTTTCACACATTAGGCAAGCTTTTGTTTCACATCTTTTATCATATAATCTTGATCTCACCAAATGCTGCCTTAAGGTCTTAGCTGTTCGGCAGACCACATTAGCCTTGACTCCATGCTTCATTAGAATTCTAGGACTGTCTAATGAAATTATCTGAGATGAAGGGGGTCTTCAAAACAGACAATCCTGCCTCATATTGAACCCCACCTTTACCTTTTTAAGGAAATATCCATTGGTCTCTGTTAGATTTCTTGCTCTTTCTACAGCCTGACTTGCGGAGTCCTGAGAGGACATCTCATCTGCCCTCCTTATAATGTTCTCCATCATCTGTGTTTTAATTGTTTGTGGTTGTGCAGATTTACTATTTATAATTAATTCTTTTTGGTTGTCTGTACCATTTGGTCAGTAAATTCCCCTCCCCGAGGCAAGTTTCTGCCTCAAGGAAGGGCAACCAGCCCTGATTATTAGGTACCTCCATGGTGAAACTTATACTCCCCACTTCATTCATTTTCTCAAAAAAAATCTCATCAGCCTGTTGTTTAGTTTTTATAATAATGATCACATAATCAATGAACCTTTTATATCAAATCTCAGCTTGAGTGACACACCTACTTTCCAAATTATTCATATAGCTAATAGCTAAAGGGGGGGGGCAAACAGTTTCCTATGGCCAAAACTCTCTCTTGAGAATAGAATTTCCCATTAAATTTAAACACATTGAGGCTATTCCTGCAAGCAGCAGAAACTGGGCTAAGGGAGCCCAGCCCAGTTTCTGCTGCTCGTGTGCTGCAATGGGAGCCACGCAGCTCCCGGCAGCCAGCCCTCTTAAATCCCCCCCCCATTAAATGAGGTTAGCGGAGTGTGGGCTCCACTAACCCTGCTTTTTTGGTCGTGTGTTGCCGCACCACAGTGTATCACAAGTAGACCCCCAATGGGGAGGCTACAACAAGCCTCCCGGTGTCAGGGGACTCCCCAGAATGCCTCGCACACTTGCACAGGGCATTCTGGGACTTCAGGGGGGTGGGAGGCCCCCAATCCCTGCCACCCCAACCAGCCCCATGACAGAGCTAGTAATCGTGTGCTCATATGTAGGGAGAGTGGGTCAAGCCCACTCTCTCTGCAACCCCTCTTATGGCATTTCACACTGCTCGTGTGAAGCACCTCATTGTATTGTAAACATGTTGTAATCAATTGTTCAGTGTCCCCAACTGATAACCCATAACATTCTATGTCCCTCTTGTTGACACGTAATAATTGTATAAGGCTCTCCCTGGCCGCTGTGTTATCAACATTTGTATATAAATATTTAATAACATCTAAAAAATAATTTAAAATTTTATATTTGATAAAATACTCTTATTTATAATCATACTTATTACTTGATCTAGTTGTATAGCTTAATGCAGATCTCCAGTTCTGACATGTTTTCTCAAAATCTCTTTCCAGTCTCCATCAGGTTGGCAGTTTCACCACTTTAGAGGTCTCCCAACATTTAATCTGCCATTTTGATTTAGTAGGTGGCTTAGAATCCTTCTAATGCTTTGAGAACATCAGTGTTGCTGCAGCCAACAAATGCAAATGACGATCTGATGGGATATCTTTTGTATAATGTAAGAAGCATACTTTTATATAGTAACATATCTGAAATTGCAACATTTCATTCAACACCTGGATAACCATAATCAATATATTTGTCCAATGGCAAACCACCATGGATTCCCCTTTCTAATTATTATTGTGCCATCTTCCCTTCCCACTCTTATAAATTCTACCGGTCTTCCATGGGGACATGTAACTTTGGTATGCCATTTTTAGATGGTTCTCTAGGAGATGTATTGAGGGTGTGAAATTTATTTCTTGATTAAATAAATATAACAGCTGACATACAGGATAAATTACCTGGGGGTTACTCTAAAAGACTACTTAATGTCAATAGGATTTCCATCAATTAATTTAGTCAGTATGTCAGGCATTTTCTTCAGGGATATTTTCAAATTAAGTTTATTATAGTCTGAGACCTGAAAACAAGCAGAAACAGAAAAAAGGAAAAATTCCAGAGTTACAGAAAAACCAATTCAGTTTATAGCTTACACCACATCCATTTACAATATTACAGATACCCTAAATCAATACTTGGAGACCAATATTTCCCCTGGGAATCAAATTGCAGAGATTTAACCATCTGACTCCTAATGGAGCAGGCCCTGGAGCAAAATTTTGCAACATTATAAGAGTAATGTCCGTGTTGGAGTCTGAAAGGAGAAGAGAGGTAGAAAATTTATCTGACCTTCCTGGAAATTTCTTTAAAATTGGGGTTATAAAAAGAAAATGAATATCTCTATAAAACTGGCAATATAGTATCATATGGCCACAGTTTCAGCTTCTCCCATCTGGCAAGAACAAATCTGATCTGCATAAAGAATTTAGAGGTATCTCCCTCCAGGACAGCTGATTGCAGTGCATTAAGTCAGGCTAAGGTGAAAGCTTCTGGTACTTTGATGTTACAAGATTGTGAAGATATTTGGTTGGGGAGAAATCTTTACTAAGGTTTCACCTCAAAACAACAGAAGGCTGGACTCCTCCTGTCCCTTTGCATATCCATGTCCCAAATGTATTGTTTTATGGTCTCCTTTGACTTAGAAAAGCCCAGAGACAGCAGGGCTGGGGGAGAGAGTCTGCAACTCCAGACTTTCTCCACTAAAACTCTCATCCAACCTAAATGGAAGCTGTCAACCAGGGTTAAAGGGGCCAGTCCCATAGTGCAAACTATGAGTCTGAGCCGGAAATTGATCTTTTAAAAACAGGTTCATGCCTCCAATGAGACTGACCCCAACTCCATATGGAGAGCAGCATTGGAGACGTAGCATGATACTCTGAAGATAACTTTCAAAAACGTTGACTGGATCACCTCCATGGGGCAAAAATACTTTTAAATACATGACTATGATCCATGCAACAGCTGAGCAACTACTTTTCTCTGGAACACTCTAACCACAGAAGGAATAAACGACCCTCCATTTTTAAAATAGAATCTGAAGATTGTTACACTTTGAGAAATCTCCATATCATGGCAATTTGAGCCCTCCAAGAGCCAGAGGCCTGGAAGAGAGAAACTCCCAGATATTTATATAGGCCAACCTGTTATGTGTCATGCCACTTATCTGCCAACTGCATTTAGTTAGGCTCTTAGTAAAGATCATGACCTTTCTTTTAGAATAATTGCAGAGGCGTGTCTAGGGAAAATAGTGCCTAGGGCAAGCACTAAAATTGCAGCCCCTGTCCAAACAGATGTTTGGACAGGGGGTGCAATTTCAGTGCTTGCCCTAGGCACTATTTTCCCTAGACACACCTCTGCAATTTTCCCTAGACACTCATCTTTCAGATAACTTTACCATAATATCAGCTGAAAAATACAACTCTGAAGGTCACATACAAGTCACATATCTGAATATGTGTACTGTGATTTATATTAATTTTTTGTAAAAAAAAATTTTTTACCTGTAGTCCCTTCAGGGGGCTTTCTAAAGGCCATGGGGGGGATCTGCAAAGGTTCCCCCCCTGCTGACCTCTAGGGCCTCACAGGGACCATTTGAGCATGTGTGGTGGCCATTTTTTAAAATAATTTTTTTTAAAAAAAATGCCTGCTTAAAAAAAATGGCCACCACGCATGCTCAAATGGCCTCTGTGAGGCCTGGCATGGCCTAGGGCCTCACAGAGGCCATTTGAGCATGCACAGTTGCCTTTTTTCCCCGGCAGCCATTTAAAAAAAATTCTAATTTTAAAAAATGACACCCCCCCTTCAAGTGGTGCCCGGGGCACGTGCCCTGCCTGCCCCACCCTAGATACACCCCTGAATAATTGATGGTCAACGTTTCCTCTTATCAATAGGTGGTAAAAGCCCCGAGGGCTCTCCCAGCCTTACTGCTGAAAAAGAGAGGCCAGCAGTATCATCTGCATATAACAGGACAGGAACTGGCCTGTTGGACAATCTTGGAGGGTGAAAGCTAAGGTGAGTAAGAGCCTGGACCATTGCATTGATATAATAATTAAATAGGAAGGGAGCCAATATGCAGCCCTACTTCATCCCCTGTTTGAAGGATCTAAACATGACAGATGGCTCTGTGGATTACAATGTGCCCTTAGATGGTGTTTTTCATGTAATCTGTGGATGAGCACAAGTAACTGGCCGTCTGTTGTGGAGACTTCCAGCTTCTTTGACTGAATGTCAATGGAATCAAATGGTACAGAATCAAATACTGATTTGAAGTCAACAAATGCGGTCTATAACACTCATCGGGACTTAAAACTATATTTCTCGGCCAAGTGCTATAATATTAGTCATTGGTCTCATGGGAGAGCCTTCACTGTTACAACCCCCTCCTTATGGAACACTCTGCTTCCTGAGATTCATGATGCCCCTCTCTTCTGTCCTTTAAGAAGCTCCTGAAAACCTATCTATTTTGCCAGGCTTTTAGTTTTTAACAGGTGTGGGGGGTGGCCTTTTTTCTTCTTCTTTTTCCTTTCCCCCTTTTCTTCCCCCCCTTTCCCCCCTTCTTCTTTTGTCTTTGTTGTTGTTTTAATTTATGTAAACTGCCTTGAGTCTAAGGAAGTCAGGCAGTCAATAAATTTGCTAAATATAAACAAACAAACAAACAAACAAATAGGTCTGCAGTGGTAAAGTAAAGGTAAAGTGTGCCATTAAGTCGGTGTCGTCGCCCTGTGGTTTTCTTGGTAGACTACAGGAGGGGTTTACCATTGCCTCCTCCCGCGCAGTCTGAGAGGATGCCTTTCAGCATCTTCCCATATCTCTGCAGCCTGATAGAGGTGTTTCCCATAGTTGGGAATCATGCCAGCGGGGATTCAAACCAGCAACCTCTGGCTTGCTGGTCAAGTCATTTCCCACCGTGCCATTAGGTGGCTCGGTGGACCTACCTGTTCCTCAACCAATCCCACAACATCCAACAATGGTGCCTTGGATAAAGCTTGCTAACTATACTTAGCAAGTTAATTGGTCAATAGTTGGCAGGATCTGATTTTATTCTCTTTTTATATATGGGGAAAATAATTTTGAGGCCCCAGTCTTTGGGGATCTGCATAGATTGGTCAATGTAGGCAATTCTCTTGCAAATCTGTCTCATTTTTCCATGTATTCCCCTAGACAAACTTCAGGACATTGCCGTTCAGTTTTGATATCAGTTTCTTTTCTATATATTAATAGCTAACTGCTCAAATTTAGCCTTACTTTTTCTGTATGTGTGTGCACATAAATTTCAAATATTGATAGAACGGTGGTCTCATATAACACATGTGTACTACATACTCATATAACATCATATGGCCCGATTTCCGTAGATTATAATAAACATCCCAATTAGCCCTACGTTGACCTTTAAAATTCCACAAACTTGCTTCCAGATTAATTTATTTCACAATAATTACTAAAGTAATGAGTGAATAATAAGTAGCAATATCTTTGCTATGGCAGTGGGAGAGTAATTGGCCCTATCCACCCCCAGCACAGTACCTCCAGTGACTGTTGGTGTCTGTCTTATATTTCTTTTTAGATTGTGAGCCCTTTGGGGACAGGAATCCATCTTATTTATTTTTTATTTCTCTGTAATGGCCTTGAGCCATTTTTGGAAGGACAGTATAGAAATCAAATAAATAAATAAATAAATAAATAAATAAATTTATTCCAAGTTCTCTTCAGTCTATAATTCACCCATCAAAACCTTTCATTGATTTCTTGTGCAACCACATAAAAACATGTAGGCCGTGTTTCAACAAAAATGGCGTACTTCATTTAAGCAGGATAGATAACAAGGATTGGTTATCTATCCTGGTTACGTGTAGTTTAACCAGGATCACCATGATTGTGAGAACACAGTCTTAATTGCTAAGAATGTCGATATTCCCATATTTAACATCTGAATAATTTTAAAAGAAGTCTAATTACCTACCTTTAAGCTGACATGTCTAAATACGTTTGTAGATCTGAAATATCTCAGCCTCCCTTATCTTTTTGGTTCACTCGCAAGTTCTGATTTACTCTATTCACTCTCCCATTACAAATGAAATGATTTAACATTGCTTGCTTGCAGTTGTTTTACTGCAACATTCAGGTCGGTCTGTTCTGTATTTCACTTATTTATGCCATAATTCAATCAGTGAGGGCATTTCCTTGGGCTTATAACAGGTCTTTTGCAAATGGACCTAAGTATTGCCTTTTTAGGACAATCCCTTGTCAGAACAACTATTTATCTATAAGGCAGCCAACGTTTCTCTTCCAAACAATCATTAATGGGGCCAGAAAATGTCTGAAGCTTGAGTTTAGGAAATACACTGAAATATCCAACAATGGTGAAGTGAGCAGGTCTGGTAACACAAGCAAATATAATACCCTTCTGTGATTTCTCATACTGACACAGATATCATTGAATTTTAAAACAATGTTATCGGTATATAGGCTCAGTTTATATTCATAATAATTGATAGTTACTCCCTGTGCCTTTTTACTTTGCCTATTTATAATGGCTAAAGATTCTAACAAAAGTGCAAACAATAATGCTGATAATATGCATACATGTTATCTCATACCTATACTGATAACACATTTTTGTAAAGTATTAGAGATAAGAAACATCTGAGTGTTGAACAAAACAAACAGATATTCACTGCAGTAAAGGCCAACGTTATAAGCTTGAAGTTAGGGATGTGCAAGCTGGACATTACCATGGTTTGACCCTGGGCAGCTCGGGCTTGATTCCCCATTACAACCATCACATTACTTGGGCTTGATTCCCCTTGAGTGGGCCACCTCGGTGGAGGGGGGGTATACTTGTAAAGTGAAATCCAGCTAGAATTTCCCTTTACAAGTAAAATGGATTTCCTAGCCTTAAAAGGTTTTTATTGCACTTTAGGGGTGGGTGTGGGTAAAATGCTTAATGTTTAGCTTAAAAATGAAGTCCCACCGGCAGCGTGGGTGGCCTCTGTGATGACAGGGACTTGGGAGATGGAAGAGAGGCCTCTTGAACTGGGCTGCAGCTGGCCCAGACTATCATTTGGGAGGGTGGTGGGGTGGTTGAAGAAACACTTCCTGCCACCTCCTGAGTTGCCGGCAGGTCTCCATTTTAAAGATAAGCGTTAAGCATTTCCCCCACTGGAGGGGCTGTTGTAGGAGGAAGCCACCTTTGCCACCTCTCGAGTCCCCGCCACTGCAGTGGCTGTCCCTGCCACCCCCGCTGCCAGCCGGGTTTCATTTTTAAGGTAACATTAAGCATGTCACCCACCACCCCACCCCTTTAAAGTGAAAGAAAAGCCATTGTAGGCTAGGAAATCCCCTGTACTTGTAAAGGGGAATCATAGCCAGAGTCCCCTTTACAAGTAACCCCCTCCTGAGCCGGCCCGCAAGCCAGTTCCACAAGCCAAGGGACAGTCTGGTTCAAACTTGGACTGGTAGCCGCCCTTTGGGCTGGTCCAATTTGACCTCAATCTGAACTGGGCTGGCTCGATGGCGAGCCTGCTTGATGAGAGGTGGCTTGCACATCCCTACTTCATGTAGCCTCTTTAAATATACTCATTCTGACCTGTCAAATGATTTTTGGTGTATCAGGGTGATAACTTTTCAATAACTATTTTACCCGCACATATGCAACAATTTTATAATCACAATTTAATTATATTTTGGGGTAGTATATTTGAATCTGAGTCTTATTTTTCCCTTGTTTGGGCAATAAAATTATTCTCACTTCTATCCAGTTCTGTCATTTACAGTCACTTTGATGAATATCAGTAATAATTTCCATTAATGCAACCAACACAATCTCTAAACTCTTCATAAAATTCAGAAATTAGTCTGTCAGGACTGATTGTCTTATTGCTTTTCAGATTTTATATAAATGATAACATCTACTTTAAATTGCACTTTAATTTCCTTTTCTCAAATAGCCCTATCATCCTTATGTATGTATGTATGTATGTATGTATGTATGTATGTATGTATGTATTTATTATCAAATTTGTATACCGCCCTAAACTTTCATCTCTGGGTGGTTTACAATAACAGAAAACCAGTTAAAAACATATACAAAAGCTTAAAAACAATTAAACTATTTAAAAATAACCAAAAATTAAAACCCAAAAATATTAGGATGCTGAGAATGCTTGGGTGAAAATATGGGTTTTCAGGTGTTTTTTGAAAATTGCCAGAGATGGGGAGGATCGTATCTCAGCAGGGAGTGCATTCCACAATCTCGGGGCAGCGACCGAGAAGGCCTGTCTCTGTGTAGCCACCAAACGGGTTGGCGGTAACTGGAGATGGACCTCCTCAGATGACCTCAATGGGCGGTGGGGCTTGTAATGAAGAAGATGCTCTCTTAAATGCCCAGGGCCTGAGCTGTTTAGGGCTTTATAAGTTATAACTAGCACTTTGTATTTTGTCCAGAAACCTATTGGCAGCCAGTGTAACTCCATCAGTAAAGGAGTAACATGGTCTCTCCGAGATGACCCAGAGACCAACCTGGCTGCCATGTTCTGAACCAACTGAAGTTTCCGGACTACGTACAAAGGCAGCCCCATGTACAGTGCATTACAAAAGTCAAGTCTGGAGGTTACCAACAGATGTACCACTGTTTGGAGGTCATTGATCTCAAGAAACGGGCGCAGCTGACATATCAGCCAGAGCTGATAGAAAGCACCCCTGGCCACCGCCTCAACCTGAGAAACCAGGGAGAGGTGTGAATCCAGAAGTACTCCCAGACTGCAAATCTATTCCTTTTGGGGAAGTGTGATCCCATCTAGAACAAGCAGATCAAAATCGTCTCTATAGTTCTGACCCAGCACAATAAGTAACTCCGTCTTACGTGGATTCAGCTTCAGTTGATTCTCCCTCATCCAGCCCATTACTGCTTCCAGGCAGGCATTTAGGGAGGATATGCCAGCTCCTGAAGAAGTTGACATGGAGAAGTAGATCTGGGTGTCATCAGCATACTGGTAACACCCTGCTCCAAATCCCCTGATGATCTCTCCCAGCGGTTTCATGTAGATGTTAAAAAGCACTGGAGAAAGTACGGAGCCTTGAGGGACACCATACTTAAGCTCATATTTTGAAGAGCAACAGTCTCCAATCGACACCATTTGAAATCTATCCAAGAGGTAGGAGCGGAACCACTGTAAAACAGTGCCTCCCACCCCCAACACCCTCAGACATTCCAGAAGGATACTATGGTGGATAGTATCGAAAGCTGCCGAGAGATCCAAAAGGACCAACAGAGTCACAATTCCTCTGTCAATTGCCAATTGGAGATCATCCATCAGGCTGACCAAGGCAGTCTCCACCCTATAGCCTGCCCGAAAACCAGTTTGAAACGGGTCTAGATAATCAGTTTCCTCCAAGACCGTCTGGATGAAACTGATTATCTAGACCCATTTCAAACTGGTTTTCTGGCAGGCTGATGTAATTGAGGTGATTTTTAACCTACTATCTAGTAGGCTTATGAGATTACCTGACGGTGTGTGTGTGTGTGTGTGTGTGTGTGTGTCCCCCTTGCAACTTCACAATGCATGGAGCAATATGAACCAAATTGGGTACAGCTGTAGGGAAACAAAGGGACATCTCAACAGCATAATTTGTGATGATGTCATCCACCCAATTCAAATAGTTGGATATGTGGATGTTTGTAAACTGTCTTTGGACCAAACTGGGATTTGGACCAAATTTAATCCAGTTGTAGGGACAGTGAAAGGAAAGCAGGCACATTAGTTCTTACTAGAACAACTTGCTGTCTTACTAGAAAAGCATCACTTTTCTCTAAATCCAGTTTCACACACACACACACACACACACACACACACACACACACCTTTATTTAAAAATCTATATATTTTTTTATTTCCTCTAGATCATATATATCATTCTATATCATATACTATTTTCTTATTTTCTTTTCTACTGTTAGAATTTGATCCATTAGATTAATATCCTCCCTCTTTCTTAATGTGCATGCCAATAATCTGCCCATTTTTTCTGCCCGACCAAAAAATGCTGGTTTGTGTATAATGTATTTCTATATGTATGATTTGAAGAATTTGTGCAAAAGGAAGTCTTACTTCCTGAAGACAAACAGATGCCAAATTTTTCATACACAATCCTGCCACTAAAATTAACTGAATGCACTACTTTTTACACTGGAATATCCTCACAGAATGGTTTAAATGACTTTTTAAAGAAGAATAAGAAATTCTGAATATAATCAGCAGATTTTAACTATTTTTGTTCTCAAGAGATTTTGAACACTCATCAGATCAGTAAATCAAAAACATCATGCCCCAAAGAAGCAGAAAATCTTTCTCAGATTCAGATTTGCTAAGATTCAGATTTACCATATATGGTAATAATGTTAAAGTTGAAATTCTACAAATGTCAACTTGTTGTTTAACTTCCCTTTTGCATGCACATTAATAAAAAAATTATATTACATATTTGTAACTTATCAGTGTAATATACACAAAATGACTTTGCCCACTTACTGGTATGGTTCTCACTTACTGGTATGTTATATACTTCCAACATTCCTAATTTCTCTCTTGCTTCCTGAAGCTTTTCCAATATCTGTCATTTTAGGTTATGTTTATGTTTTTGTTCAGGTATTGCTGTGTCTGACTCTATATTTCTGTGCAGCTTTTCCAGTTGTCTATTTAAATAAGCTGCCTCCTTAATATAAATCCCTTCCACGAATACTTGAAAAGCTCCCCAAAAAATTATCTTGGATACTTCTCCATTTGTTATTAAAAATGTTTACAATTCTGCCAGTCCCTATGTATCACTTGTTTTATAACTTAATGCATTAATAATGTCTTATTTAATTTCCAAGACATCTTTTTAATTTATCTCTTGATTACATTATTAAGTCAATTAGCACTTATTGAGATAGTCTTTAATTCTGCCATTTTCACAATGTTCACTGGCTGGCACTCAGACTAAGAACGTGATGATGCAACGAACACCCAGCACATGCTTCAGTGGAGGGGCAATTTTTATTCTGAAGCTCACCGTGGCTCCTGAATATATGTTCCAATTGTAAGGGCAGTCTTAGGTAGCTTGTTAGACTAGATCCCAGACTCTGACCATGAAGTCACTTGTTCAGGCATGGAGTCTGATGCTGAACAGAGACATCTAGTTCTATTGGATTTAAATGGCTTTGGAACAGCTATACATTTTGTTATGCTCAGTGAATTTTTATAATGAACAAGTCATTCATCAGATTTCACTTACTAATTATTGATTTTCTCAGACTTCATGGTCAGAGGTTTTTCTGTAGCATGAAGAATGATTTCATTAATATAAAAACAGGAAGTTCTTTGAGATTCTGTGTTTTAAACTGATTTTAGATCAGCAAGATCAAGGTCTTCTATACCAGTGTTTCTCAACATTTTTGGAGTCATGGACCGGTACATTCTTCGTGTGCAGTTTCCCGGACCAGCAGTTAGTATATAGGGGTCACCCCTCCCATCCCAACCCAACCCCAGGCCCCTAAAAACAATTTTGGGCCGGTAGGGGCCACCACTGGGAACTTTCTGGAGTTCATTTCCAGGCAGCCCTCGATGCTGGATAATGTTCATCTGAAGAAGCTAAATTAACGTTATCCAGCAATGAGGGCTGCCTGCCTAGAAATGAGCTCTGCAGAGCTCGCCCAGGCTCCGTGGATCCCGGGCCCCACCCCTCTACGTGTGAGGGACCAGTATCCAACAGCTCATGGACCGGCACCGGTCCACGGACTGGTAGTTGAGAAAAACTGTTCTATACCACTCATATTTTGACTGTACTCAGCCCAGTTCCCCAGCTAACCCACAACAACTGGAATGACAAGGTGAATATCATGTAATGATCAACTAGTAACTTACCATGTGGTTATGCGACCTAATGGGGAAAAGGTTGTATGTACTATCTGCCTACAAGCTGAATAAAAACTTACACCACTCCTTAATCTCCTGCATGCTGACCTGAAAAAATAAGATTACCAGCTTGCACTTTGGAAATTAACTATCAGGCATGAGCAAAGTTGAATTTCTGATGTCAGAATTAATCTGATATTGGCAATATCGGTTTTTAAAACCCACCCAATCAGATATTGAGTTTCATATATCGGATTAGAAATGTTGAAATTGATGTCAAAATGTTGGGATTCATGTTGGGTGTCATGAAAGAGTGTTCGAAGTAATCTGAAAAATTATATTTTTCTTCATAGAGGTCAAAGGGGAAATGGGGAAAAAATTCACCAATAATCAGTGGCTGTGCCTAGGGCTTTGGCTTTGGGAACACATGTGGGGCAGGATTCTGGTAGTGAATTTCAAGCAGATTGGTCAATACTTTGATTTTGGGGGGTTTAAGGTTAAAAATGGCTAAAACTGGCTTGTTTCAAGGCTAAACTTTACAAAAACTTCTGGTGAAAACTCACCTGGGACCATCATTCCACCCCATGTGGAAGAATCTGCCCTTTTTCTTCATTAAAAGACAAAAATATTTCTTTCCTATGCAGCATCAGGCAGGCAGGCAGCTGAAATGGAAAGTAGTGCATTCAAAAAATCATTTTAAAAATCAAAGTATTGACCATTTTGCTTCAAATTCAGTACAGGGGGTCCTGCCATCCTACTGTAAATGTGCACCCAATTTCAAGGCCCCAGTCCCAACTGTTGATTTTGGGTGATTTTTTAATTTCATCATTGACCTCTATGGGCGGGGGGAACCCAATTTTCAGTCCGATAGCCAACATTCCCAGGGGACCCAAATCTGATTCTGACATTGTTGGAATTGGATCTGATTGGATAAAATATTTTCTGTGCTGCACACTATGTCCCTTTAAAGCCACTATGGAAGTAGGAAAGATTCTGCCACCTCTTCTTTATGCTCTGATCCTTTTTTCTGACCCCTTCCTTACTTGCTTTGTGGCACACTTGGAAGCCAACTTACTAAGGCAGGTGGATTAAAAAAGAAGATGAGAGAGCATGGAACACATTGGGGAGGCTGCAACTGCTCTGCCTCCATCTTTGTCTGGAGTTTTAAAGCTGCAATGCAGGTTTCCAGGTTGCCAGTGTTAGGTGTGGATCTGTTGCAATGGCTCCTAGCCATACAGGAGGATGATACAGACAACCAGGTTGTATAGTTACCAGAATACATGGTTATATAGGCCCTATTCAGAAGCCCCATTCAGAGACATTATGATGCACAATACATGATTTTGTGTGAATGACTGTACCTGTCTACATTTTAAAAATGAACCTGGACACGGGCCCCTCAAATGCATGGTATAGATAGGAAGTGCACTGCTGTACCTGTGCTGAACATGACGTGTGAATAACTGTACCTGCAAATAGATTTCTACCTGTATACACTGTACACATATTGCATAAATGTTGAACATATGAATAGCCTAGACATTATAATCCCTTTTCAGACATTATTACAGAGGCTGTACTCACTGTGAATAAGCTGTGAATATTTGCAGATGTGTACAGAACTGTACCCGTGTACACTGTACATGGGTACAGTTCTGTACACATCTATAGTTATTCACAGCCCATTCACTGTGAATGAATGCTGTACACAGGTATAGATGTTGAGCAGATGCCTCATTCGGATGTTATTAACGGAGGCTGTACTCACCTAAGGCCTCCAAAAGTATACTGGAAGTTCCGCCCGGTGCTGTCACTCACTCAATTCCCCTGGCTCTGTAGCTCACACTTGCAGCATTGGTTTGAAGAGTTCATCTGACTCATGATTGCACACATTTCTGTGAGTGGAATTCCCAATCATGGAAAGGCACACAATCATGCTTACAGTTTTTGTCTCTTTGGATGAACCCTGTAAGCATGAGCTACAGTGCCCGGGGAACTGAATGAGTGATAGCACCAGTCAGGACTTCCAGCATACTTTTGGAGGCTGTACGTGAGTCTCCATTAATAACATCTGAATGAAGCTTCTGCTCAACATCTATACCTGTGTACAGTGTACACAGGTACAGTTCTGTACACATCTACAGTTATTCACACGTTATGTTGAACACAGGTACAGCAGCGCACATCCTCTCTATATGATGCATTTGAGGGGCCTGTACCTAGGTTGACTTTAAACATTAATACAGGTGCAGTCATCCACACAAAAACATGTATAGACATCTGTACACTCATGCAACATAATGTCTGAATAGTTCCTACTGTAAAAGTCATTGAGAGGACTTTTGTGTCAGAGGGTCATTGCAATGCAGCTCCCTCATAGGAACATAGGAAGGAACATAGAAAGCTGCTATATACTGAGTCAGACCATCTATCTAGCTCAGTATTGTCTTCACAGACTAGCAACAGCTTCTCCAAGGTTGCAGGCAGGAATCTCTTTCAGCCCTAACTTGGAGAAGCCAGGGAGGGAACTTGAAACCTTCTGCTCTTCCCAGAGTGGCTCCATCCCCTGAGGGGAAGATTTTACAGTGCTCATACTTCTAGTCTCCCATTCATATGCAACCAGGGCAGACCCTGCTTAGCTAAGGGGCGTCATGCTTGCTACCACAAGACCAGTACTCCGCTCTGTGTCCAATAAGATACTGTCAGAAGTCCCTAGAAACATGATAAGAGGACACACTTCAGAGGAGTGTCGACGCTCTCAGGAACCTAGGCCAGGGCTGGCAAGGGAGGGAAGTGCAGCAACTAGTCCTACTAGGCTGCTCTTTCTGACATTACCTTATGAGTTAGGCACTAAACTGCACTGCAATTGCTTGCCTGCCATAACATTAAGATCAAAAGGGGTCTCAGTTAGAAAACAATCACCTGTATTCTCCCACAGAGTGCTTCCTTAATCTCCTTTTCCCCTCTGCTCCTAGTGATTCATGCACTTAGGCACATCTGCTGCAGATGTGCCTAAGCACATGAATTAAACTCTTTTAATTTCCCCAATTGCCAGAATGCTGCTGTTTACTTAGCAGCATTATAAATGTGGCAAGAATAGCACTCCTCTCCAGAAGCATATGTTCCCATTGCTAATATTTACAGATTTAGGTGGGGATGGAAATGTCAGGGTTTTTTGTTTTGTTTGGGTTTGGATTATTTTATTTTATTTTTGCTGAGTGGATACTTAATTGTTTGAAGAAAATGTCCCTGTGATGCTTTCAAGCAGCACCAGATTAGGCTGACATGGCTGGTTGCCGACTCCCGTGTGCATCATGTTTACTGATAACGATAAGCAAGTCAGATGTTCCTGGCCTCCCTGATTTGTAAACATCTGAATCAAGGGCACAGCTACAACCCTGATTATTCATGCAGCAGCATGCAGCAAAACTGAACAAGAAAGCATCATGAAACTCTCTGACAAGAACCACAAGGCACTAATAAATTAGCCGAGTCTTGTCTGAATTGTAATTGTTTCAGCAGTAAAGTTCCTGAAGTTTTCAGATCGTGTTTATACACAAGCAATGCAGTCTTCTCTTCCCTCAGTTCCCAGCAAATTAAAATACTCCCTGCCTGACCTTGTCAGACAGTAGAGGTCTACCTTTCATTGTCTTTTGAGGCTGTTCTGTTTTAATTTGTCTTGCAGACTACAGGAGAATTCTGCTGTGTCTGGGCTTGATCCAGCAAAAGGAACCACTTTAGTTCCACTGAAAAATCAATGGGATGGAGGGTCTTACCTATGGTAACTTCATGCAATCATTTTGGGGCTCATTCCATTTTGCATTGTTCCTCATAACACAGAGAGGTGCATTTTACCATGGCTTAACTGTATCATTTTGTTGTGCCATGTCTATAGAAGAGATCCCATGATTCCTTAGTGCTGCTATGATATGAGGTCATGGATCTTCCAAGTTTGCCACTCATGGAAGCACCAGCCATCACGGCACTTTCTCCTTTGTTTCTCCTTTGTTTGTTTGAACAGCATCTTAACTTTGAGCATCTTGGAGGAGGGGCTGAGTGACAGCTCCAGGGCAGGACTTCCTCCTCTCTTTCCAAGCTGAAAGCGTTAGCAGGGCTTTGCTTAACAATGCATGAGGAGGGATCTAACCTTTTGGAATCATGAGTGCATCAATCAAGTGATGAGAGATCAAGAGATGTACATACAGTATGTGCATCCATATTTCTCCCCCAAAAAACCCCTATGGAGTAGACAAGAATAGATTCTGAAAAATGCCATGACACCATCTTCCAACGTTTAGTTTGGCCCTCTCTACATGCTTCTATCTTTCTCTCCCAACCCTTTGCATATTTTATCTTAAAGTATTGATTAAGAACACTGTGCAGTATGACATCAAAAACAGATCTGAAGAACTCCTCTTCTGTTGGATATGTGTGTGTGTACGTGTGTACGGAATGTACATACATTGCAGGACTTTCAGTATGTTTTTCTACAACACAAGTGTAAGGGTCACAATCCTACACAGAGTTATGCATGTGAAGCCCATTGGCATAATTATCCCAAACCTCAGAAAACAAACATTTTTTTCATGCTATTATTATTTTAGTGATGGTGAGATATTTCAAAAGAGTGAAATTCAAAGAGAATTCTCAGGTGATAACTTCAGCTTCTGGGCATCTCTAATTTATCTATATAATCAGTACCGATTTTGCTGCTGCTTTGTGTTTTGTGTGCTACTGTTTTATATAGTTTTTTACACTTTGAAATAGATTTTTTATTTTTATATTTAATATCTGTACTTCTTGTATTTTAATTGTGCATTGTTTTAGTTTTATTGTAAACTGCTTTGGGATTATTTTAATGTAAAGCAGTATAGAAATAGAACAATATGACATCAGTGGACACAAAATAAATAATAATTCCTATCCAATAATTTAGTGTGTTGTTTTGCTACATGCAGTGTACCACATCATATATCCTTGGATGAGACACGTAGCTAATCTAGCAAACCTAGGCTAATTCCTAGGAAATAACTGGCACATGAATAATTAAATTAGATGCCACTCTTCCTTTTTTAACATTCCTTTCTTTTTAAGTTTTAATCCCTGATAAGAATGATATCACACAAAAGTATGTGTTAATTCCCCAAGTCACCTACTGGAAGGATGTTGAAATAACAGATCTTATCTTGTAGCTCTTCCTACACTAAATCTTTTCCCCATAGCTGTTTTTCAGTTGGTTGTGCCTTCATGGGGGGGAAATAGTCAAGAAGTTGTTCTTTTGTTTGCAATATAAATTTAATTTAAAACAAACATAAATATACAGTCAACCATGTAATGCTAGTCTCTTTCCACTTGGGAGTGTCTGCATATTGTGAATTACAACTTACATGGCTCTTTAACTGCTGGCTAGAATCTTCAAATTTGCTTCACTTGCATTTTTATGATTGCCTGGCTCAATTTCTTATTTAGATCAGAGGTTTAATATTTCAGAGGTACGGCTGTTCTGTCACTATGCTAGATATGATAATAAGTTAGTAATTGTTATAATATATTACAGGGTTGAACTTCTAGAGACCTTATGGTAATGCTGCATAGTGACACCATAAAGGAGTTTCAACACTGATCTAGAAAAATCTAAAAGAGATGTGAAGGATGGAGTACAAATCATTCCCGATGAATAAAATAGGACTTTGACAATAGACAGACAACATAAAACAGAATTCAGGACCAATTAACGACCTATTTTGATGTGGTGGTAAGTATGTATGGTGATACATACATTAGCTAGGCGTGTGCACAGAACTGGCTGGCCCAGTTCAGTTTGAGTCCAGACTGGGCCAGAACTGGGCCAGTTCGGTTTTGCCCCCCATCATCCCCCCCCAGTTCAGTTCAGTGTGTGTGTGGGGGGGGGTTACCGAGCATTTTAATGTTAAAAAAATTAATACTTACCCCCTCTGGGAGGCTTATCTGAGGCTGCAGGGGAGGGGTGTCCACAGATGTTCCCCACCACCACCCTTCCTTATATCAAAAATCACCTGGTTCGGGCATTCTTCGGTCCATTCCAGGCCTTCTCCCCTCACAGTAGCCATTTTTGGAGGCCACCACACAAGCGCAATGGGCCTCTGTGTGGCCTGGGACATGACCCAGCCATGCAGAGGCCCATTGCACATGTGTGGTGGCCTCCAAAATGGCCACTGCAAGGGGGAAATGCCCCAGTGGTGAAAAGTATCCTCTATTGCCACATTTTTGGTGATGGATATAGACTACTTTCACCATCTGGACCAGGCAACCCTAATAGCTGCTACCATTGTGCCACCATCACATACATATTGTACACTGTTTCTATGTACTATCCCCATTGGTCTAGAGAATCCAAACATGGATGTGATGTAATGACTATGATAACAAAGAAAGGATGAAACATGACCCTCTGTGGTTTGGGAAACAATCAAGTCATTGTTCATGAATGTAATTCAGCAACATCTCTTATGTCCTGCATTTCATTATTATTGTAATTGTAGGATGGAAAATTCTATATTTTTTCCAAGATTTTCCTAAGGATATTTAAAAAAATGGATGGCAGGCCAGAAGAAAAGGGTAAGAAAATATATTATGGATCAATAATCCAAAAATTTTTTTTGCTTTTTGAAAAATTTTCATTGACAGTTTGACTGCAGGCTCAAATAAGTCAAACAAAGAGCCTAGAAAATCAAAAGCATGCTCATGCTTCATTCTTGGCAGTTACCATGTAAACCAAGGAAGATGGAAAGGCTGGAATGGAACTTGCTAAGCATACGTCCCAGGAACTTCTGGTTAGCCCTCATCCCTGTATTCTGTAGTGGGCTGTCCGCCATCATTAAAAGAAAAAGATGGTTAGACTGGTTAGCTTTGGTAATAGAAATTAGCTGTTGGAAGCCAGGAACTTGCTCTCAGATCTCTTCCTCGCATGCATGCATGAGTGTGTGCGTGTGTGTGTGTGCGCGCGTGCACACACACACACGGGCATAGCTAGGGGAGAAGGGGCTCATCCCTTGACCTCCTTGGAGTGAGGGATATAATGAAGAAAATAGTGAGGGCTGGAGCTAGGGGGCCCTCAGCAGCTCGGTAGCCCGGGTTCTTTGAACCCATGAGCTCAATTATAGCTTCACCCCTGCACACACACATCACGACAACTTGTGCAGACATTACCTGATATTGTTACTCACATGGGGGAAAAACACTGATGAGAATACACATTGGCTGCTCATTGTATCAACTTCCTCAACTGGAAAGAATGAGTGGAGCATTTTTGAAAAAATGCATTCACTGAAAGCAAGAACTACTCGTGGCTCTATGAGGGAACATCTGCGTTATATTCAGTAGTATCAGCTCTGGCAGAAGATGTAGAAGTGGCAGAGGTTGCAATGTGTAATGAAGATGGAACGCTCTTTTCATTGCGGAGAATACATTCAGCATTGGTCTAAAGGAAATGAAAGCTGTCTATTTATGAAACCTAAAACACAGATGGAACAGGAAAATATGTCTTGAAATAAAAACTCATCTGCATGATGGCGGCATTACTGGCTGACATAGTGCATAACGCTCTGTCAGGCTTCTAATGAAACATTTGTCCAGATGTTGCAGAAGTCTGCTTTTGTGCACAAGTGCAAAAATTGCACACACAGTTGCACAAAAGAGAGCCATTATTTCCAATAGCCCTTTATTGCATGGCTGTTTTGTGGGTGTTTTGCACTTGCTCAAAGATTGCACTTGTGTGATAGAAAGCCATTGGAAATAATAGCGCTCTAGCATGCAATTGTGTGTATGCAATTTTCCAGGTGTGCAAAAATGCACTTACACAACTGTGCAAATGGTCCTTGCAAGGCTGATGGGATCATTGTGTAATGTGTCAGCCCCTGTCTCATTTCAGATAGGGGTATGCACAAAACCAGTTTGCCCAGTTTGGTTCAAGTCTGAACTGGACTCGAAACGAACCAGGCATGATCATTTTTGTCACACCAACCCTGCCCCCCCCCCACGACCTGGCTCAAATTCAAGCTGACTAAGGGGTTATAAACTTGTTTAAAAAATCAACCCATGTCACTGTCACAGGGCCACAGTTCTTGAGCCTCGGGGGTGCTGGTGTGGCTGGAGGGTGCTCCTTAGTCTCCCTCTCCCCCATCGGCCTCTCCCTGGTCCTGCAAGAGCCATTTTGGCCCATTTGGGGTCTGTTCCAGCCCTTTCTCCAGTGGCAGTGGACATTTCAGAGGCTGCCGCACATGCTCCCTGGCAAAGCGCTCAAATAGCCAGGAGGCATGCATGGTGGCCTCCAAAACGGCCACCACCACCAGGAAAAGGACCAGAATGGCCCTTGCAGAACTGGAGGGAGGCCAGCCGGGGGAGAAAGAGACTACACAAGACCTCCCCCATGGCAGCACCCCATGAAGCCATGGTGGTGAGTATAAATATAGATAGATAGATTAGATTTGAACCCCTGAACTGGCCCTGAGCTGCCCGTGGGGGGGGACGGACAGTTCAGATCAAGGTTGAGCTGAACCAGCTCCAGCCAGTCTCAAGGGCTAGTCCTTGAGCCGGGCCAGTATGATGGTGAACCAGCTCGACCTCGAACCAGTTCACACATCCCTAATTTCAGATTCTTAGCCATTGATAGATCCATGCTTCATTAATTTTCTCTCTATTTGGTTCTCCCTCTCTCCGCCACATGCTTTACCGTCTCTCTCGCTCTCCCACTTTCTGACTCTAAGCAGAACCCTACCCCATCAGCCCCTGCAGCAGAAGTGCTGACCCTGTACATTGTTAGGTTTCTTGACATAAATCACGTAGTGATAACACTCACCTTTTCAAAAGACCTTATTTTTAAGGAAAATATATCTTTAATTAAAGCAATAATTTGTGTGATTTGTTTACAGAGCTATTCTTGTTTTTCATTATGCGTTTTAGCAAAAAATGTTTTCATTATTTGATCTCAATGATGAGCAACCATCTGCACACAAGCATCAGTTAATTGTTATATTACTGAATTAACTTACCAGATAGATTTGAAATATAAATAGACAGAGCTTGAAGTCCATCTTGCTTAACAATATTAAAATAACAAGTGAAAAAGTGTGGCTTTGTTTACTTACATTTATGTGGCTTTCCTAAAATATTGGTTCCTGCATGATCTTTGAGCAACTTGCTGTATCTCAATGTATAACCTACTAATTTCTCCAGAAAGCTCGTCATAATCTTCATCTTAATTAAAGGATGACTAAAGTTAGATTGACAAAAACATAGCCTTCTGGGTCTGAGTTACCCTACTATGTCCTGAAAAACTGTCTTCTGCTTCAAAACTGCATTTTTACTACTACTACTCTCTTGTTGTTGCTACTGGAAAATGTTTCAACATTACATTTAAAAAAATCAATCCTACAAAGAAAATCTGTGCATTAAGAAATGAAAATCTATGCATAAAATTAATTTGCAGTGCTTTGACGATATGTTGCCAATCTAAATGTCTTGAATCTTTTTGAAGACTGGTTCCCCCCTTAGGGAACTTTTGCAGCTCTGTAATAGAACCAGTGATCCTGGTTTGGAGTCAATTCCATTTACTTTGATCCATGTATCTACAAGGTAAAGAACTGCATCAAACGTTGTAGTTGGAGGTAAAGGTACCCACACATCCACCCTCCCCCCATACTGCTATGCTCAAAATCTGCAAAAAAAAAATTGTTACTCTTTAGGGAATTATATAGCTATTGAAAATGTTTTGAGCTTCTCCATTCAAAATGGCATAAGCTAGGAGTCACCCACTTAAATTACACATTGTACTATGTGATAAGTGAAATCAGAATCTACTCTTACAGGCATTTGAGCACTTTTATTGTTATTCAGGATGTGTAGAGGGAAAGTGCAATTTTACACAGTTTATCCTATTAATTTTTTTTAATGCTAGGAAGGTTTATAATTGTGTTGCATTTATGAAAGGAGAGCTTCTGATACAAAGAGAAAATTATGCAATCTCCTTCCATAAAGCTTTTTTTTTCTTATATGTGTAGAATATAATTGCCTTCATCTTTCATGAGCAAATTCTCTAAATAGTTTAAACTAGGACTAAATTTATGATCTTCTTCTAAGTTATTTAATCATAAGATTTAATGGAAGGTTACCAAAGGTAGTCTTGGTCATAATAGTGTCCCCACACCTGCTGTTGTTTTTAACTCTCTAGAAGATATCCAAGTACACAAAACATTGTATAATAATGAGATTGACTCACCCACACTGATGGCAGGCATTTTCTGAGCTGTGAGAAAATTACATTGCCCTATGAGTTACTCTGTGAAAGGCCTAAGTCTTCAAGTTCATTAATGTTACGGCCACAAGCCAAAGTGAAAAATCAACAATTGGGGGGACTGAGCAAAATCCAGCCCTTAAGTTTCTGCTCCCCCAGCTGCCAACCACATGCAAAGGAGAGCTTTTTTGAAAGCTACAAAATGGAACTCATAGGCCATTTTGGGAGGCGGGGTTGGATTCATGCCCAACCAAATTCTTTCTCTAAGTGGTCTTCAGGCAAAACTAGTAGTTGACTAAGTTTGGAAGGTAATGAAGGTTCAAATGTATGTAGTTGCAAATTCATCAAATAGGTTAAGACATTGAAGCTATTCAGATGAGCAGAAAAATAGGGTTACATTCTGAAAGCAGATAGAACCCTGTTTTTCATAGCAAACAGACGGGTACATGCTGCAAACCCGGCAGGGAGTGTGAGCGACACACGATTGACTTTTTAAGGTTCTTTCCAGCCATTGCTAGCATTGTTGGTCCTCCAGCCCCGCCCATGGCAACAGCAGTCAGTGAGTGGACAGAGCAAGCACGTGACCCAAGGAGACCACTCAGAGGGCTCCAAGCTGCAGTCCCTCTTTGCTGCTCCCTGATTGGTAGCCTCAGTTAACCCTTTCCTGGCAATTGCAGCACTGTCAAAGGAACTGAACTCCGTCCTGATGCCCAAAAGGAGAGAGAAGACTAGAGCAGCTGCAGCTGCCAACCAGCCCCAAAGGAAGAGTCACACACACCCCCAACGCACTCCTCAGATCCAGGAGGGACACAGCAGATGCCCCCTGGAGCAATTGCCAGATGCTGATGAGAGCAATTGCAAGATGCCCCCATAAGTAGCCCAGGCACAAGGCACACTCTGTACACTGCAGCATGGCTTGGGAAGGCAGAAGGGGGAACCTTCCCCTCGCCCGCTCACCCTCCCCGCAGCTGTGGCTGTGGCCTCCGTGGCACACACCCCACCCCACTGTATAGTGTGTGTAGAAGGTAAAAGGGAGAACCCCACCCCCACTGCCACTGTAGCCAAGTGGTGACTCTGCCTCCCCATCAATCCGCCACTGCCACCCCTTGCTAGCCTCTGGGTGTAGGAGGATGGGCATGTGGGGAAGGGTGTCCCCATCACCCACCTGCCCTGATGCTGCCACTTACCACTCTTGCAGTGCCAGCAGGGTGGGAGAATGAGTGGCAAAGTGTCGCCCACACCTGCACACCCTCATTGCCACTGCTACTCTCTGCATCTTGATGATGGTGCAGAGGGTGGGTGGGTGGGTGCAGTGTCACACTGAGGCAAATTGGGCACCTGGACTGCCACCCCCGTGAGGCCCTCCACCGCTGCTGTGAGCCCCCTGCTGCCTCCGCGAGCCTCCCCCCACTGCCATTGCCGCCATGAGGCCGAACCAGTGACCCTTGCATGGACAGACATTCCAGCAGTCGCTCCCACTCCACCAGCAGATGGAAGGAGGAACCAGTGGAGCCCAGAGCGGTGTACTACATACTCAAGTTCCTCCTCACAACAACCCTGTGAAGTAGGCTAGGCTGAGAGAGAAGTGACTGGCCCAGAGTCACCCAGCAAGTCTCATGGCTGAATGGGGATTTGAACTCGGGTCTCCCCGGTCCTAGTCCAGCACTTTAACCACTACACCACGCTGCAGGCAAGGGCAGCTGCAGGCAAGGGCAGGGACACTCCTGCTCTTGTCCAGTGACTTGCAGTGGACATGAAGGAGCACAGAAATCCCCATTCAGCCATGATACTTGCTGGGTGACTCTGGGCTAGTCACTTCACTCTCAGCCTGACCTACTTCACAGGGTTGTTGTGAGGAAGAACTTAAGTATGTAGTACACTGCTCTGGGCTCCTTGGAGGAAGAGTGGAATATTCTATATTATTAATTCTTCTAGACGGGCCATGCACCCTGCGGGGCAGCTGGAAAGCAGTTTGACAGTTGGATCGGAGGCGCTGTGAAGCAGCAGGGAGCTCGGAGGCTGGGGGCAGCTTCGGGAGCTGGACAGTTGGCTCTGAGGGCTGCGGGTGGCAGACGGTTGGCTGAGCTGCGCTGTGAAGTGGCAGGGAGCTCGGAGGCTGTCAGGCGAACAGGCGACAGTCCCTGGCAGTGGCAGGGGGAAGCAAGGACTGTGAGACAGAGATAGAAAGATGTAGGACAGAGAGCACAAGCACGAGACTTGTGGGGGGGCGAGCAGGGGGGCGAGAGTGAGCGAGTGCATTGCGGGAGTGGCGAGAGACTTTGCATCCCACTCTGTTATCCAGTCTCTATGGTATCCCCGGGGAGGGAGCCTCAAGCAGCGTTCCACAGCATTGCGTGGCTCCACACGGGCACTGGGAGGGGGTAGGCAACCTCCCCTGCTTGATGAACCTGATTTTAGAGGAGGGGCTGGGAACTGTGTGACCCGCTTTTGACAGAGCCCTGTTTGAGAGCTTGCCGAGGTTCCACACGGTAGTGCTAACCCTGCCTTCAGACCTCAAGCCCAGTTTTTGCTGGTCTTGAGAATAGCTTCAAACACTTTCATGTCTGATCTGAACAGGGTATGGTAGGATTTAAGGAAATCTGTAAGCACCCATCTAATGATTTGCATGTACAGGGTAGGAAAAAGTTATAAAGATACAGTTGCATCTATGAAGCAGTTTACAAAATTATAGAATGATAAATGTTTCCATTGTAGAAATAAGGCCCCTTTGTCATGGTCTCTTTTTCAGAGCAAGACTAAGAATTTTGTCTAAACTTTCTGCTCTCTGAAACAGAGGAAACATGGAAAGACCTCTGATATTAGCATAATATTTCAGAGTAATAATTATAATTAGGTCTCCCTTCTAACGGCCTCTTATAGTTTTAGTACAGCTAACACTAAAATCTATCATGAGCACTGTTGGGAAGCCCTTTGGTGTTTCTAAATAGGATCATTCCATTTTCTTTTTAATATGAAGGAAAAAGCCAAGTGAATTAAAAGTGTTTATGATCTTCTTCTAAGGTATTAGAACTTTGTTACTGTGAGACAACATTAATTAACCTTAATCAAGGTCAAAAGAAAACCACTCGCTGTGACTCTGTATGCTATAGATTTTTGCAAAGGCAAAATGATGCATGTATGGCTGGCATTTCTGCTTTCTGCTGTAATTGGCACAAAGGGAGAGTGCAGCTGCTCCATGCGTGAATTCCTGATTATTTCAATCATGCCTCTTTGGGAGGACAGACATTGTGAGTACATACTTAAAATCATGTAATCATTTCAAACATGGCTGAAGTGGAAGAGCCACATGAAGTTCCCACTATACCCCATAAGAAGTGGAATACTATATGGTATAAGGCACATATAGATCGGAATTTTACAAGAAGCCACCCATTTGGATCACTATATATATGAATCTGGTAACAGAAGCATCATACAAAGAGCTTCCTGCATAGTGGTATTATAAGGGGCTCCCACATAGTTAGTTGCCTCCGTCATGTACTGTATCTCTTGTCAGACCCTGGTTCCCCTGTAGTTAATGGAAATGAGCAAAAGGCAAAGTAAAGAAAGTTGAAGGTAAAGGCAATCTGTATTCAATAACAGCAGTGCTCAGAAGTTGCTCAGCAAGCAAGCCTGACCTGGAAGGGCTGGGAATGTCCCTGACCTGCTCTGGTTTACCACTGCAAAGAGGCTTGCTTAATTTGTGTAGCTGTCTTCCTGCAGTAGGGATGTGTGAACCGGCTCGAGGTCAAGCCAGTTGACCAACAAACTGGGCCTGTTTGATAGCTTGCCCTCTAGCTGAACAGGGCCCTGTTCGGTTCAGTTCAGCTCAACTTCGAGCCGAACCACCTGGGCCAGCTTGGGGGCTCTATACTTTTTTAAAAAATTAACTTGCTGCCAGGTTTGGTGGCCTCCAAGTGGTGCTGCCATGGATGTGGGGGGTCTCCAAAGGTTTCCCTTCCTACTGACCTCCCCTCAGTCTTCTGTGGGCCGGTCCTGACCATTTTGGGGCCTTGTCAGCCCTTTCCCAACTCATGGTAGCCATTTTGAAGGCCGTCACACATGCACAGTGGCTATTTGTGTGCCCTGGTTGTGATTTTTTTAAACTTATAGAACCACCCCCTTTCAACCCAGGCCCGAACCAGTTCACCCTCAAGTCAAACTGGGGCCCAGCTCTAGACGCACAAAACCAAACCGGCCCTGGTTCAGTTCAAGTCCAGTTTGATTTGGACCGAACCGGGCTTCCCAGTTCCATACACACCCTACCCTGCAGTTCTGTTGAATGATGGTGCACAAGTTAAATCCTTTCATTGGCTGATACAAAATTATCTTAAAAACAGTTTCAACAAAATTCAAGATGCTGAAAAAATGTGCAGGGACATGGATGAGCAGAATTATTTTGTTGGGTAGTAGTCTCTGTGGAAGCAGACCATTCCCTTTTATACAGCTGCCATAGTAGAGCTAGAGATGTACATATCCGGTGGTATAGAAATATGATCGATAGATAAATAAAACCCTGCAGGTGGTGGTGACAGCAACAGAGCTGGAAATGCGAGACTTCTTCCCAGTGGCCAGCTCTATTTACTTGCCATTTTTTCCGCAAAGTATCACCGAATCAAGATATAGCATCATCCCTGCATCCTTCTGGGGACAAATGGGAGTTGGACAGAGCCAGCAGTCACTGGAAAAAACTTCAACGCTTCCAATGTTGATGCTGTTGCTACCACCTTTGGTTTTTTAAAGTGAAAAAGGATATCCATCACTTACCAGTGGTGAGCCTCTCCTCCATTTTTACCACCTGTGAATTGGGCTTATTCAGAGCAGCACTACTCATGATATAGTGGCATCCCAAGGGGCTTCTGGGAATAATCACAGCTCCGGATAGATGAGAAATTTCTCTGGGAGAAAATGGGAGTTGCCAATGAGGTGAAAAATTGCTCAAAGTGTCTCAGACTACCTTACAAAAAACAATCTGCTGAAATTGGCCACCATGTATGCCACCTAAAAATTTGGCAAAGAAAAATATGAGGAGCATTTCAGGTTAGCTCTATGCCTGGCTGTAGTGATCAGCCACCCCTCCCCGAAAGAGTTAACCAGAAGTGAACCTTGTCATGACTGACAGGTTGGTGAACTCTAGGGGTCAGCCAATCAGCACAACATGTGGGTGGGACCTAGGGAGCCATTGGGAGAAAGGAGAGGCTCTTTGTTAGAAGAATCTTGGCTAGAGGTGGAGGAGGATGTGTGGTCAAGTAGTATGGCTGCAGAAGGATGGCTGCAGATCTTGGAAGATAGGACTTCAGGGGCTTGAATTCTCAATTCAGGGTTTGGTGATTTCAAGGAATGGAAGCCTGGTTTCGGGAAGTTTAGTCTAGGCAACGTTTGTTTAGTCAGATATTTTATTAGACTTTCTGTTTCTTTGGTGTGTGTTTTGCATATTCCTGCTACTGGTCTAATATTGTTTATCTGTAATGTAACTAAACTAAGAAACACTAGCCTTCAACCATCCAGCCAGGTCATTGTAAAAGATTCTGTAAGCTTTAATTGTGTTTTTGCATTTTCCTACATACCTATTATTTGCAACTGCGTAACCACAATTTTTAAAGTGTGCCACCCCAACATCACTCCTGGTGCTTTCTGAAGTATTCCTGTAACCGACTGAGTATTTTTACCTGTAACTAAAAGCTGACAATGTCCCAGATGGAAGCACTCTGTGGTATTTGAATAAAACTGTTTTTCTTTTTGTTCTTTTCTTTTATAAGCTTCTCTGAGTGGGTTTTTACCTCAGGAGAAGGTGGGGCTGGAAGAAGGTTTTGCTCGGGTGCAAGCAGATCCTCAGATGTTCAGAAACTACCAGTTTTCTTGCCACATGTAGGCTTGCACATGGAAGATTTCCATGTACTTTTCCAATAGCTAAGGAAAGAGAGTTTTCCCTGGGATTCCACCCCAAGCCCAGGTGGGGCGGGGGGCAGGGTTCCAATCTCTGTTGCTAAGTGTGTGATGGTGGCAGCCTTTAGAACCTACCAAAAATTACAGGAAAATTTTAGGAGAAGCCTGAGCCAGAAAGCTCAGCAGGTATGATTCAGCATTTTTCTTCCCCTCACATGAGCTTGCTCTGATACAAAGGCTTTAATCTGCTACACTGGCATACTTTGCTTTAATCATGATTGTGGCTATGAATCTGATCCTTCTAGAGGAAGAGAAGTGCAGAATTTTAGATCTCAGAACTAATCCAGTTGAGCTAATTGCAATATTATTCAATAAAAACACCTTTTTATTATTTTACCTTTATTTATATGTAATATAATTATCTTGTTATATTCCAATGTCACTCTCTCACTTATATTTCTGCATGAGAGGTTCTAAAGTATCCATGTTATTCAGTGACATGCTGATAAGCCAGGCAGAAAGCTCTGTGATATAAATCTGAACTAATTCCATCAATTAATGTGCATTTACACTCTACAGCTCTTGAGATTTAAATAGTGTGCCATGAATCTGATCTGAATTGTTCTGAAAACAGAAGAAGCTACTCGTGGCTAAACTTCAAGTGGGAGCTAACTGGGGAAGCAAAAAGGCTAGGGTTATTTTCAGATTTTGGGGTGACCTCCAAGTACATTCACCTCTTAAGGATATACTTCTTGCTCTGTTCTAGGTAGTGACCTTCACTTATCTGCCTTTCAGAATTTTTCTAGTAAGGTGGCTTAGAAGTAGCTTAACCATTTTAGAGTACACTCTGAACTAGAGGTATGCATGAATAGGGTTTTTTTTTGTGATTTAGAACTCCCTCGATCAAATCACAAACAATTGAATTGATTTGCCAAACTGGCCAGCCATAGCTGGTTGGTCCAACAAATCAAATCGGGAATCCATGGAAAAAAATTGCAATTCACCCATAGGGAACAAAGGGGAACTCAAAACACCCCATTGTTCCCCATGAGTAGGTCCAAGGGTCACCAAAGTAGGTTGGGTGGTAGGGCATGATAGGTAGTACTAAACACCTAACCCAGAAAAGAAACAGGCAAGCAGGAATTTATTTATTTTTTACTTAAACCTCCCCCACCAACCCCCCCCCCACCAAAAACCTAAAGGATCATATGGAAGTTTAATTTTTTAAAAAAAATTCCTGCTTGCCCATTTGTTTTTTGGTTGAGTGGTAGGTAGCACCCATCACACCGCATCACAAAACCACTTTGGTGTCCCTAGGACCTTCTCATGGTGAACAACTGGTGGTTTGAGTTTCCCATTATTCCTCATGGCCACAGATTGAGTCAGAGCACCCGTCAATATCTCATCATCGACCATGGCTGTGGCATGTGTGCATGTCTGAGTTGAATGTGGTGATTTCCCTATGGGCAAAACAATCAGAGTGCACACATTTTGCAACCCTACCTTGCAGCACAACACTGCAGAACATAAGCATACACAGTCCCTCACAACACAGAATACCAACCACAAAGTCCAAGCACACAGTCCAAAGATGGCCAAAAAGAATCAATGACCAAGAATCCACCGCCAGTCTGAATCTGGGTAAGACACCATGGTCTCAGATTGGTGCTGGGCCTTGGCTGAAAGCCTGACACATGGGGCAAGGCATGAGTCCATTGGCCATGTCGGTGGTATGTGTGCATGTCTGCCTGTGTCAGCAGCACAAATGGGCAGACTGTGACACATCTGGGTTTGGCAGTGGCCAAACAGCCAGTGGTGTTGCAGTGGGTGGGGTGACCATGAGTCACTCCCATCCATGGCCACCTCGAGGTAGCCCAGCAGAGGTTGGCCGTCAGGAAGACCAACCGTTCCCCATCTCAGCATCCAAGTGTGAGCAATGGGGTGTCACCATGCCCCCAGTCATGGAGAACACCCTCTTGCTCTGAACTCTAGTTGGCAAGCATGGGAGAAACTGTCCAGCAGCTGCCAGCAAGTCTGGCCAGACTTTGTGAGGCATTGCCCAAATCTGGATTGGCTCCATCTCCCAGCCTCCCACTGGCTCCAGCAGGTACTGCAGCACTGCTCAACGCTGCTGGAGGGTTTGGTGGGCTCCTCCCATTGCCCAGCAAGACAACAAAGAACCCCTCCATGAACCACCAGGTGGAGCTGCTGAGTTCCTTGGTCCTGCCAGGGATACTATGCTGCTGGACTGGGAAGCGGCAGCAATAGTTGCATGACTGCTAGGGGCGGACTGCACACTAGTAGACACTTCAGCTCCTCCTTCCTGGTTGCGCCTCTTCCTCCTATTCTCAGCTTAACTAACCTCTGCAACCAGGAGGTCCCTCCATCTGTGCAGCTGGTCAGATATGATTGCTGTGCTCTTCATCCTTGGGTCACATAGAACAAAACATGCACTGCTGATTTATTCATGGGTGTCCTGAGTCAATTCACTCCTCCAGTCCTCAGCCAACCTGCCAAGGTGATTCTTTCCTCAGTGGTAAGAGTGTTCTGGAGATCAACCATCATCTTCTCAAGAAGGAGAGCAGTGGGCAAAGCGTGGCTCAGTGCTGGTGCCTTGGCACACAAGCTGTTCATGGCCACAAAGAACAGCTTGCATGCCAAGACAATCTCAGAAAGAAGCACCCATTCCTGGTTGGATAGATTGCACACTTCCAAGCCACACCTCCTTGCCAGGGCATAGATGGCTGGCTCTTGCTCCTGCAGGCACCGGACCAAGAGAAAGGTAGAGTGCCACTGGTTCATAGCATCCTGAGGGATCAAGTGTTCAGGTAGGCCCAGCTCAAGCTGCGCCTTCCTGAGCATACACCTAAACCATTTTTGCTCCAGTGGAAGTAAGCTGCTATCTTGCTGCACTTCTCCACAAGAGCAGCCATGGCAGCAGCAGGATGGTGCCCAGAACCAACAGTGGGAATGTTCCACCTGGCTGCAGCCCCAGAAGGGCCAAGCATATTCTTCACAACCTGGTTCAGTGTGTGTGCCACACAATGAATGGATACAAACTGACCCTAATCGGCTGCCCTAGTTTTGTTCACAGCATTGTCAGAGCCCATGAACTGAAGATTCAGATGCCTGGTGAAGATTTGAATGCCTGGACAACCATCCCTCCACCTGGCTCCCGCGGAGGCGAGCCCCTGCCAGAGGCCAGGTGAGTGGCGGAGGCAATTTCCCGCCGCAGGGGCTGCTGGGAAGCACGGAGCACCGGCTCCGTTTACACTTAAAGAAGCCACTTGCTCCCCCCCCCCGAGGCGTGTTCATGGCTGTCCCTCAGATCCACGGTGAAGTGCATGATGGTGTCAGGGGCTGCTGCATGCAGCAGCTCCAACATGACCTCCCTGCATGCCCAGTACAGAGAGGGCACCACCCACATGCCGAAAGTGGCATGTGAGGGGATCTTATAGTTGGGGACAAGCAGTCAGGGCAGCCCATGGAAGCCAGCATTTTCCACCACCTGGAATGGCTGATCATCCAAAGCAATCATTTTGGCATTAGCCTAGGTAAAACGAGGCTCTGGGTGGCCAGACCACTTGCCCACTGATGGCACTCACTGTGCAGGCAATTTCCCCTGCTTGGGAGCAGGAGCTGCTGCTCAAGGACACACCAGGCCCATTGCTGCTAACAGGAGTAGGGACCCGAGGGTCACAGGTGCTTCAGAATCCTTGACATCATCAGATGCTTGGGGTCCTTTCCCCTGCTGACCTGTGTCCTGCAGTGGATACAGGCAGCATGGTATAGGTCACCATGGCAGAGCTCAAAGTGGTCTTGCACCATACTGCTATCAGTCCAGGACCATTTTGGTGGTGGTTCATTCTGGAGGCCGCCGCCACCACCGCTGCCCTCAGTCCAGGGCTGTGAAAGGTCCAGGAAGTGGAAGTATTTCTACTATTACTCCTCAGTCTGAGATGGGGGGGGGTCACCCTGCCAAGGAGGATTGGAGAGGGTGGAGAGAGTAATCTGGCTGGGCTAGCAGCTGAACTCTGTTCCTCCACTGCCACAAGAAGAGCTGCTTCCCTTACAGAGGAGGGAGGGGGAGTTAAAATTGAATCTCTAACTCCGATTTGGGGGGAGAAGTGCCTTTTAATGTGGGTATTTAAAAGGGTGAGTGGGGGATCGGGGTGGTCTGTTTATGCTGTGTGTGATACACACAGTGCTATCTATAGCACTGCATAGTGCTATAAACAGAAGATGTAATGCACACACAGAAGCTAGAAAAATTAAATCCCCCCAGATAAAGAAGCATGCTTTATGGGCGGCGGGTTGGAGGGGAGTGAGCAACAATGAGGTGAGTCTAAGGAAAGGGAAGGGAAAGGGAAAGGGAAACAGTAAGTGCAGGAGATTACTGTGGCCTCTCTAACCCAAAGCCATCCCTCCTGTCCTACATTTCTACTAGTACCTAACTATTCCCTTCCCCAAACTAGGCCCTATAGGTAGTGGTGGTACTACTGCGGCTGCTGGTTCGTTCTGGGGGCCACCACCACCGCCCTCAGTCCAGGACTGAGAAGGTCCAGGAAGCAGAAGTACATCCTTCTGCTCTTCCTCAGTCTCAAGGTAGGGGCAGAGGGCTCACCTTCAGGTGTCTTTGGCTTGGGGCTTCTGGCGACTTCGGTTGGAGTCTGCCAGGTGTTGAGGCACTCTTGGGCAGACACCTGGATTCAACAGCTGGGGGGTGGGCAGGTGGGTACCAGGCAAGCATCCACCCAAAAAATCAAAACAAATTAAAACAAAAACTGAAAAAAGGGAAACAGAGAAAGCCTGACAGGCTGGGCACCAGACAGAAGACACCAACCTATAAAAACAAACAAAATTAATCCGGGCACACAGCAGCAACAACAGTGCAGCTTGGGGCTGCAAAAGAAAGGGGCGGAATCAGCATAGCATCCCATTTATTAAAGCCACTAGGCCTGGATACAAGCAAGAAAAGCATCCAAAGGGGGGGGGGGATTCTAAAAGAAGCACCCAGTTAAAGCAACTGGGGCTGCTGGTACAATTAAAAATAAATTAGCGGTGGGGGCAGGATGAAAGCAGTTGTTAAAACAATATAGAAAGAGAGATAAGCAGGCACTCACTCTCTGTCTCTCACAGGGCCAGAAAGTCCCCAGGCCTCCACTCTCTTACTGTGCTCCTGCAGTCTCTGTCCTTCTTCTTCAAGAGGCCCTGACACACGGTAAGGGCTCTCTGCCTCCCAGGCCCTTAAATACTTTTTAAAACTTCCTCCTTTGGCCTCCTCCTCCCTGCTCCCTACCCCGAACCATTCGGGGCACAGTTGCCCATGCCAACACTTGATTTGAATGATAACAAGCCAAATAAGAAGCAAGGAGATCTCAAGCCCAGGAAGCCAGTGCCAGAAAACCAATCAGCAACTTTTAAAAATAGGACTCAAAATGGTACTGGAATCACTTGAATTGGGGGAATTTTGATTCAACCTTGAATCAGGCTCTTTATTTCAAGGGCATTTCAGTTTGTGTTTGAATCACTCAGAATGGCCCATTTAATGCTCAGATTGATTCTAATTGAATCAGTTTGCACATCTCTTGTCTGGAGGTGGCTCCAATGGTGGGTTCTACCTCTTGACCCACCTTCAGGCCTAGCAGGTCCCACACAGCCCAAGTACACAATTCTTTTTAATTTTAAATGTTGGCAACCCTATGCAAGATATGCCACTCCCTTCCTGCAAGTTAGACATTTAGTGTGCCTTCCTTCCTGCAAGTTTAGAATGTGAAGGAACCTTCAAATATACTTATCACCTACGTGCTTCTGCCAGTCACCAGCCTTGAGAAATTTTGCATGTTACTCAAATTGATTCAGGTTCCTCAAAATAACTCATATTTTATATGAGGTGCATCCAAATTCACTTTAAATTTCATTTTGTGGTGAAGTTACAGTGGCTATTAAATACAGCATCCCTTCCCCAAACAGAGGCCAATTCTAAAACTAATGACATTCAATTCCCAGACTTCCATTTGTGTAATGTTCTACTGTTTAATTGTTTACAACCAACAGCAGTGCTGCCCTGAGGTCACAATAGCTCTACACTTCATTTTTTCCTACTTTGTCTAATATAGATTCCCACCCCACTTTCCCGGAATATTTCAGAGTTCCACAATCAAAGGGCTCTGGGTTCTTAAATGGTAATTTTTAAAGGGCATTTACCTTTTTTTTTTTTTTGTTGTTGTTGTTAAATGAGCCAGTGTCTGGTAACATTTTGGGGAGTAGCTTTATGATATTCCTTTAGGGAGGCATTTTTACACATAGAATATTCAGAATATACAGAATGTGCCTCTGTGCACTGTATATGAACATAAACACTAGGTAAAGTGTAACAAAATTTTATTGGACATCTTCTTTGATGTGAACTTTTTATACTCAAGATGCAGGACAGTCATTCATTCACACTTTAGGATTCTAAACTTGAGAAATCATTTTTATCACTGTCCCTCAAATGTGTCTGGTAGGGGTTGACTTCCAACAGTCTAATCCAGAAGTCAGAGCCACATTTGGAAATATTCATATTTAAGAAGTTACACAGCCAAATCCACAAGCTAGTTTTAGCTGAAGCATCTGGCAAGTAGAGTGGATTGCCCTGAAGTGTGCCAGAATCACATAGATTCTCCAGATGACTATTGAGAGCAAGCCAGAAGATTTTAATGGCTTGATAGTGTTGTTGTTGTTGTTGTTCTTTTAAAAAGAGGGGGGTTGGGGGGGGTGGATCCCCCAGAATAGCTCCAGTCAGAATTGGCAACCCCACTGGCAATCCAAATCAGGCAATACTCAACTACATGGAAAAATTATATCCAAAAGTTCCAGATGGGTGCCATGGAGCAGGGGAAAGGGTAAGAATCAAAAAAGAGAGGAGGAAAGTAGTTGAGAGGTGCGGGAAGAGAGATTGAGATCCTAACCCCTTTCACTTCAGCCACAGTAGCAGTTGTAAATAAAGAAGAATCAGATGAGGGAGGGAGGGAGGGAGGGAGAGGGAAGAAGCAGCAGCAATCTCAGCCATCGTAGCCACCAGCTAAGGGGGCGGGATTAGCCACATGGGGCCAGTAGCTATGCACAAAATTAGAACTCTCAGGAAACGTTTTTACTGAGCATTCTCCAGATTTGCTCACAATTGCCAGAAATCTGAATCACGCCTGTGAGAGCTCACCCATCTCTCACTTTTATACTGTTCTTCACAGCAAAGACTATGGTTAGGTTACATCATGTTGAATGCTCTGTTTCTCGAGCTGCCAGAACTGCTGGTTAGAGGAAGAAACCAGAAGCTCACACTGAAATTTGTACTACAATGCTACACTCAGCCAGAGTATTCCTGGGCCTTGAAGTCCAGTGATGCCAGAGAGCCATTCTTAGGTCACTGCCTCCTATAAAGCTGTCAGATCTGCTGCACTCCCACTATCTGGGTAAATGCATCACTAAGGGAAGGTGTTGGGCTATCCCATCAGTCCATCTGCTTGCTTGCTCACTGCTTATCTGACTTTACTTGATGGTCTGCTCCAGACATTTGTGAAGTGCCAGTCCTTAGACCTGACTGCTTAACAGTTATTCTGGTACCTTGGGGCTTTACAGCAGTGAAATTCTATTATAAGCTGGGCCTGGCTTGTGGCCCAGAGACAGAGCACAGAACAGACACAGACTTCTGCTCCTTTTTTATAATAGCTAACTCAGTCCCACAAGCCCACTAGATCTCCAGCACAGCAGGAGATTAATCTTTAGACTACCACACTCCTCCCCTCAAAGTCCGTTGATAAGAACAACATATGTAAGCAAAGATGAATCAGTGGAACAACTAACTAGATACATGGTGTAGATTACTCAATCTCAGTGGTCAACAGGAGTGGGATTATTCTGCCCGTGCTTCTCTAGCTGCTGCTATCAGAAACAGCCCTGCTAGGTCAGGCCCAAGACCTATCTAATCCAGCATTCTGTTTCACACAGTGGCCCGCCAGATACCTCTGAGAAGCCCACAGGCAGGGGGTAAGGGCTTGCCCTCTCTCCTGCTGTTGCTTCCCTGCAACTGGTATTTAGCAGCATCTTGCCTCTGAGGCTGGAGGTGGCCTCAGAGTAGCCATTTAGTAGCCATCTATCCACAAGTCCAGATTCACAGGATGTCTCCACAGTCAAGTTGACTGACAAGATGAAGGAGTCTTAGTCAGAGGCACTTCAGGAATACTCACAGGCTGAATGGATTCAGGGGCTCTCTCACTCATTGAGAGAGCTTTCTTGAGAAGGCTATGTAATGGCCCCTTAACTGTTGAAAGATTTGGTAAAAACCTCCCATAGAAATTTAGGAGGCTTAATTACACCCACAGTTCCTTTCATCACGAGGCTCTGGAGTGTGAACAATAGCTCAGACTTTCTCCTCCAGTGGTCAAAGGCCCTGTACCATCACTTTATGCCTAAGATAAATAACTTCAGGGACCTGGAAAACATTTTTTTAAAAATGTAACCAATCTTTTCCAAACTCTGAAGGACCTCCTCCAGGTTCCGCGGATGGTCTGTTTCTGTTGGTCCTGTAATTAGGACATCAACTAGCTATACAGCAGCATTGCTCAGCCCTGCTAAAAGGCCTTCCATAACTCTCTGGAAAATGGCACAGGCAGATGAAATTCCAAAAAGCAGGCATGTGTGCGTATATAGTCTCTTGTAGGTGCTGATTGTAACTACTGCCTATGATTCCTCTGTCAATGCTAGTTGTTGATATGCATGAGACAAGTCCATTTCTGTGAAACAGAGGCTTCCCGCCAGCTTGGCATACAAATCTTCCAGTCTAGGAATTGCATAGTGCTTTAGCCTTGTTGCCTGGTTTGCTGTTAGCTTATAGTCCCCACAGATTTTAACTGATCTATTCTGTTTCATCACAGGGACAATGAGTGCTGCCAATTCTGAGTAGGTAATTGGGCAAATGACACCAGCAGCTTCCAATCGTGTCAACTCAGCCTCAGCCTTGGCTTGCAGGGCGAGAGGGGCCCTTCCGGCTTTGCAATGTTTGAGTTACACAGCTGGGTCACTTTGGATGTGGACTTTCAAGTCTTTCAACTCATCCAGCTCTTCGTGAAATCCTATCACTTCAGGATTTCTGGTAGGAATGTGCACAGATCAATTTTTTTGATTCAATTTGTACCCGAATCAAACCAACCCCAATTTGTTTTGGGTCCGAATCTGGCCAGCTATCACAGGGGCAATTTGTTTTGTCAACAAATCTCCCAAAACAGGTAGATTCGGGTACAAATCATTTTGTACCCAAATCGATTCGCACAGACAACATGTGCAGGCAGTGATTCTCTCAGCAGTAGGAAGGGGGTGAAAAAAATTATCTTCTCTTTTCCTCAGTCAGGAAAGCAGGAACAAAAAGCAGAGCATCCACTCTAAGCAGCAGGCACACAAGGCAAGGCAAAGCTCAGCTGCCTCTCTCTCTCTTCTCCCATGAGGCAGAAAGGCAGAGTGGTGGCTGGCAGCCTTTAGTACATTTGAAAATCCCTCCTTCAAACTCCCCCCAAACTTGTCCCTTCTTTGACCCTTCCTCTAGCCAATGTGAGGTCAGTCACCCCTGGCACACAAGATTTGAATGGAAATGAGCCAATCTGGAACCAGGGGGGAATTGCTAGCCAATTGTTGCACACTGTAAGTCACCAATCTGAAACTTGGGAGGGTGGGATTTATTTTTTTTAATTTCCTGACAGAAAATGGAGACAGCAAGAGAGATCGCCACAAAATGGAGGTCTGAATCTACCAATTTGTCATGTCCAAAATCTGGCTGATTTGTTTTGGACTGGAATCTGGCCAGCTAGCACAAGGGCTATTTGTTTTATCCACAAATCGCCCAAAACAGGTAGATTTGGGTACAAATGGTTTTGTACCTGAATCAATTAGCACATCCCTAATTTTGGGTAGGATGCCTCCTGTTATCTTATTAATTGGCTGCAGAATGCTGTTCCAGTCTAATTTTAAGACTTGAAGCTAATCCCTTGTCAGAAGGCTAGGTCCCTGGCCCTGGGCTATCAGGAGAGGTAGTTTGGCTGTTTGAGCTCCATAAGAGACATCTTCTTTCACTGACCCCAAAACTGGAATCCTCCCAAGTTCATTCTAAGGACTGATGCTGTAGGCTCCAACTGAATGCAGGGGTCTTCCTTCACTAACATCTGGAGTGTTCTATGGTCTATAACAGTAGCAGAAGCTCTTGTGTCTACTTCTAACTGCACACAACATTCCATTATTGAATCAGGCTGTGTTCTTCTCATGATGAGCATGGAATATTCCTCAGTCTCTGCAGGATCGATTGCTGTTGAGGGGCCCTCTAGATGGTGCACTCTATAGGAAAATGGTGCACTCTATCTTATATGGCCTGCCACCTGCCCTCCCTCTTTTCTTTTTAACATTACACCTTCTCTAGGTGTCCCTTCTTTTTGCAGTAGTGGCACTGAATACTGACAAACCTGCAAGTCTATGGGCTGCCTCCACAGAGGAAGCAAGGCTTCTTTGTAGGTACTGTAGTGCCAGTTTGTGATGTTCCTTTTCTTCCTGGATTTGGGCTTTCTGGTGAAGCATCCATCCTGAGGGTTGGTTGGTCGTGGGTACTGGGTTGGAGGTCTTTCAGCCCTTGATCTGCAGATTCCATTGCAAAGGCAGTTTCCAAGGCTGTTTTTAGGGTCAAATCTGTCATGGCTACCAAGCAGCATTGAATACCAATCTCCCCCATGTCTCACAGCATGCCATCTAACAGAGTTCCAAATGAACAAGGGGGTGCTAGGTGCTTAAGCACTGCAATGAACATAGCTAATGAGTCGCCTTGTACTCTGGTGCAGGGTTCTAATTTAAACTGCTGTCCAATTATAGAAGGCTTGGGGACATCACAATCTCTACAATTTCTGCATCTGACACTACATCAAGGTCCTTTGGAGCCAACAGTTTCCTAATGAGCCCATAAATGGAGCAACCACATACACTCAATAAGATAAAACTCTTCTGTGCATCCTCAGGCACCGCACTGGTTTTGAAAATGAAATTCAGCCATTTATGATAGGGGTGTGCACAAAACGGGTTTTGGCGGTTCAGCTCAAATCTGAATTGGATTCAAGCCAACTCGGCCTGGTCTGGTGTTGCCCCCAGTCAAACTGTAACAAGTTTGAGTTTGAATCGAACCAGTACAACTGGCTCAGAGCTCTACTGGCAAAGGGGAATCTGGTGAAGATTCTCCTTTACCAATAAAGGGGGCTGTCCTAACTGTAGAGAGGGTGGGAGGGAAGTAAATAGGCACTCACAAGTTTTTCCAGAGGCGGTTATGTTGGCAGCCACAGGAAGGGGCACTGGGGGCAGCTCCCTCCACTCCCACTGGCCTCCCCCAGAGTTTGGGCTTCTGTGCATGCATGGAGGCCATTTTAGTGACCTCCGCACATGTGCAGAGGACATTTGTATGACCATGCTGCTCTGGGGGAGGCCGGCAGGGATGGGGGGAGCCGCAGCCACCAGCAGCAGCACTTGTGGGTGCCTATTTACTTCCCTCCCACCCCCTCTACACTTAGGACATCCCCCTTTACTGGTAAAGGGGATTCTAGTATACCAGTAGAGTTCTGAGCCGGCACGGTTCAAACCGGGCCTGATTCAGTTTAGACTCGGTCCAAGGCCAGTCCACTTTAACTTTGAACCTGTCGAGCCAAGCTGGCTTGCACACCCCTACACCCTGATTCAAAAACATCAACTTCCCCAAAATGTGTCGTGGTGGGTGGCTTATTCTGCCCTCTGTGTTTAATGCAGGTTGTAGTACTAAACTGGGCCTAGCTTGTGATCCAGAGACAGAGAATAAACCAGACACAGACTTCTGCTAGAAACGTCTTTTAAATAATAAACAACTCTGCCCCCAACAGCCCACTAGATCTCCAGTAGAAGATTAACCCTTAGGCTACCACGGAGTCTAATGCTTCTTAGGGTATGTGTCACACTGTGGCAGATTGCAACTGCAAAGAAATCTTCTAAGAGAGAGGCTCCCAGAACAATTACTTCCCTCCATGCTGCGATCAGAGTAAAGTAGAGTAGATCACCAGATAAGAATTTGGGGAGTTTGTTAAGATAAGATCCAAGAACTGATACATTATTTATATGGATAATGTGCTGCAGCACAATGTAAAGGAAAATTAATTCCAAAGCAATTTTCTATTATTCTCCAGACTGCAACCTGCCATCCTTGGAGTGAATCAAATGCCAAATTACAGCTGAAATCCTGTTCTGCTAATGAAATCCTTTAGTCATGCTAATGTCAATGTTAAATCTAATTGTTTCTAATGCTGCTGTTTTTGCTACCAGGCTGGAAGTCAACTGTGTGTGTCTTTGGGGGGGCACCTTCTATACAAGGGGAAAGCAGAACAGAGTGCAAGAAGAACAGGTGTTACCATTCAGACAACTGGACGGACCATTCAGACTTTAAAATCCTATTCTGAATGTGAAATTTTAAATGTGAAGTTTTGAATTTTAAGTTGAAATTCAATTTCTAAAAAAAACCCCACCCCAATCAATATTTCTATGAAATAAGTGAAGGAAAACCACATTTCTGTCAAAATCGGAAAGGTAAAGTAGGAACATCTTGGCCAGAACACTGTGAAAGACTTCCATGTGCCCCCCCCCTTTGAGATCCTTTATGACCAGAAATGGATACCAAGTAGAAATTTTATACAGGGGTGGAGGAACTATAACAAGTATCTGCTGTGCACCATGTTGGGAAGGAAACAAGAAAGCTTCAGAAGCACTGTTCTAAAGTAGTGAACATACTAGGGATGTGTACAAATCAAACACTGGGATTCAATTCAAGTTGAATTGAAACACAAGGGTTCCAATTCAACCTTGAATCTAAACTCCCCCCAAACAGACCTGACTTGATTTGGATTGATTCTGATTCATGTCAATCTGAATCAATTTGACTATATTTTCAGATGGGGGTGGGCAGTAAGGAGATCCTCCTAGTCCTTTCATCATTGTTTTTAAAAACAAAGTGGCACCAAGGCACCCTAAAATTACCTTTTTTTTGCAAAGCCCCAGCAGGAGGGAAGCAGTGACCCACCCTGCCACCCCCCTTGATCCCCCTTTGAAACACTGGCCGCTTATTCCAAAATGAAGAGGCATGGAGATGCCTTTCAGTTGCTCCTGGCAGGAGCAGTAGTGTTACTTTTCTAGAACACCAGTATTTTTGCACAAAACCACCGGTGTTCTAGCAAAGAAACACCAGGCTATCCCTTTAAATGGCATAGACATGCATGCGCAGAGGCCATTTAAAGGATAGCCAGGTCCCAGTCAGAGTTAGTGTGAGCTGAGAGGCTAACTAGGGAGGCCTCAGGGAGGGATGGCGGGTTGGGTCACCATCTCCCCAGTCCCTGCCGCTGCCAGCTCTGCTGCAGCAGAACTACTGCTCCCACCAGGAGTGGTTCAAAGGTGTCTCTGCACCTCTTCTTTTTTGAATAAGTGGGTGGTAATTCAAAGGGGATTAGGGGGGTGGCAGGTGGGATCACCCTCCATCCCGCTGTGGGCTCTGCAAAAAAGGCAATTTTGGAGTACTCCAGCAGCATTTAGCTTTTTAAAACAGTGATGAAAGGAGGCTTTCATTCCCCCTTGCCCCATATCCAAATCAATTTGGATAGATTCAGTCTGAATCTGATTCAATTCAACTTCAAATCTAATCACCCCCTTAGGGTCAAAGCACTCGAAACATTGTCTTGTTTTGAGTCAAACACACTCACAAGTCTCACTAATCCTGATTAAATTTTTAACCAGGATCCTTGTTAATGAGCCACAGATGTGAGGGCAAAGGACTATAGTCTAGCTTAGCCTTCTCCCTGATATGCCAATTTTATATGTGGATTCCCCCCATCCATGGGGTAGCATTCTGTTATGTGAGTCCTCACCTGCAGTCGGAAGTGGTACATCCCAGACACATGTTTAGCAACTCAAAACCCGCAAGACATACAGTTGCCTTGTAATTTGACCCTGAAACATTTTGTTTGACAAAAATTGCCCACATTTGCCCACAGAATCATTTTGCTTGAAGACAAAATGCTGGTTGGGGTGTGATTTTTAGCAGAAAATTAAGTAGTGATTAATATTTGCCTTGCTATGCTTCTGATCGGTGATAAAAATAAATATCCATTCATTCATAGCAGAGAAGTGGAACAAGGAGGGTGGGGTTCAGAACCCTCCGCCTCCTTGCTGAAAGCTGTTTTTTAAAAAAAGGTACTGATAATAACTTTGTGACAGCATTGATAAATTTTATTTGAGAATGTATTTTGGCAACAAAACAAAACATCAGGGTTAAACTACACTCAACTGAGCATCAGATTTTTGGCTTTGAGAACACAATCTTTGTCCAGCTCTTCTTAGAACTGGCTATGAGCTCTCTTTCTGAGGATTCCAGAACCCCCTTAGTTTACACATTCAGGCTCCAACCCTAATGCTTGGTAATGACATGGGATGTATAACATTTATTTGTTTGTTGTTAAATTTCTATACCACTTTTCATTAAAATAATCTCAAGGTAATTCACACAAAATTTAAAACAAGACTACAAAAATTACACAATTATGATATCAGCTAGAATATAAAGATCTGATTCAAAGATTGAAAAAACAAGCACAATATAACCATAAAAGATACAAAGCAGCCTCAATAGGAACAATCATATAAAAGCCTGGGTAAAAAGCCAAGTTTTCACATACTTTCTGAAAACTGTGATGGAGACTGAGAAGCGGGTGGCCACCAAGAGAGCACTCCAGAGTCTGGGGGCAACAACTGAGAAGGCCTTGTCCTGCGTGGATGATAGCCGTGCTTCCCTCACTGGAGGGAGTGACTCCAACTGGAGCAACTGGAGCAGAGCCCACACCCCATCCCAGATGACCTTGTCAAGTGGGTAGCAACCTTTGGGAGCAGGCAGTGCCTCAGGTATCGAGGGCCCAAACTATTAAGGGCTTTAAAGGTCAAAATCAGCACCTTGAATTGAACTCAGAAACAAATTGGCAGTAAGTGCTGCTCTTGCAAAGCGGGTGTGATGTGATCCTAGCGGGCAGCTCCAGATAAAATCCTAACTGCCACATTTTGCACTAGCTACAGTTTCTGAAGATTCTTCAAGGGCAGCCCTGTGTAGAGTGTGTTACATTAATTCAGCCATGATGTGACTAAGGCATGGGTAATTGTGGCCAGAACCATAATATGTGGTTATAAGTCCCATTGGACTCAACTGAGACTTAGCATGCAGAGGGCTCCACTATAGTGCTTTCCCCTACAAAACACTAGGCTCTCTTGCTCTCACTCTCTCACTCTCGCTTTCTCCAAAAATAGAACTTGAAATGAGATGGGCTCTAAGAAATTGTCCCCAGATGTGCCATTGCTGAGCTTGTCATAAGTTCCTTGGTTAGAGAGCACAGTTTGTAACATCAAAATACAATGGAGCTATAATTTTCATTGAGGCCTTTGACAATACATGAAGCAAAGCAGCTTACTGAGTCATTCCTTGATGATGCCCTGCAAAATTTCTATGGGCTTTTTACACCATGGACTTACACTGAGTTGCCAGCATTCCTTAATAACCACAATGGGCTTAAAGATCTCTTGTCAGACAAATCTCAGCATCCAAAACAAACAACTGCCTGGATTCTTTTAGGGAAATCATGAGAGTTAAACTGTCATAAAACCACAAACACTTCTTGTGCAGATATACCTTATGAATCTGCAGAATTCGACAGCAACCTTCTCTTTTCATGCTTACTAGCAAACACTCTTAGATGTACATGCAGAATATCTGAACATGAGAACTAAGCTCAGTGCCTCCTAATGGTTCTGTCAGCTAAGTGGATTACAAAAGTTTTCAGAACAGTATGTTTATATTCCCCAGGTATAGGCTGCAAGACGTAAGAAAACTATAATGATAGTTTGTGTATGTATTTGTGAGAAAAAAATCATTTAGTCCCATTTTAGATAATCATTGCTTGGCAACAAAAGAAAAATCTTCTGCACTGTTATCTTGGAAGCCCAACAAGAACAACAAAATTCTGGCAGATTTTCTTCTATTGTCTCATTTTAAATTCCTCTCTCTCTCTCTCTCTCTCTCTCTCTCTCTCTCTCTCTCTCTCTCTCCATATAATGTTATTGTTGAAGTGGATTCCATGGTTCTTCAGCAAGAAAAGGAAGATATTGTCCTATCTACCACTTTTGTTACTACTACTGCAGGCTTTTCTTCAACAACTGTGGTGATTTTTACCCCTTTCAGCCTGCATTAATTTTCTTTGTATTGACTTTTTAAGCATAATTTTAAACACACAGGTCAGTATACCCTACCAACACACACACACACACACACACACACACACACACACACACTTTCAGAAAGTCCAGCACCCCATTCAACGTAAACCCAACAACAGTCCAGTATAAAGGGGATTTACTGCTTAATTATTAGCATTTAAAAATTAACCAATACATATGCATAGTTGCTTAGCCATTCTGTAATTACAAAATAATTCATACACCAAATATGGTCAAACAGTAGTAATTTGTACTCCTTTTTCTTTGTATCCTTTATCTTGGTGTCTCAACAAGGCAATTGATCAGCAGATGTAAAATCAATGCTACCAATAAAGCAAGTGACAGAAATACTGTATATCCTTAGTCAACCTAATATATGAACAATGTGCCATACTGATATGATCTGTTTTCAGAAAAGATATTCCAAAATATATTTTGAAAAGGCAACCATACTTCCAGAAAGCTAACCTGCATGCTGCCAGACACTGAGAATACTGCTCTATATGGCATTATACGAAGTAATTGAGAATGTCAGTCACTGTCAGGAAATGAAAACTTAGGCCAGAGTCAAAGGAAAACAAATTTGTTATATGACAATAATTCTTGACAATATTTACAGACAATCTTTTATGTGCAGAAAATCAAAGGTTATTTGATTATTCAAATTTAACTTAAAAATAATGGAAGCTGGGCATTGAACTTATCCTTGAACATGTTTGCTAGACCCTAGAATAGTCTGTCCACAAAGTATAGAAGTGATTGACTCCAGGCTAATTTATACAAACAGTTAAAAGTTTTGGGACTTTCCCCCCAGTCACTTGGGTTTGTTTGTTTGTTTGTTGTTGTTGTTGTTGTTTGGTCAACCTGTATTAAATAGGGAAATAATGGCATTGCCATGAGTTTTGTCTAGAGCAAAATTCCTACCCGAATCTTCCTACTAACAAAAATACTTTTGATAAGTGACATTTCTCAGCGATAGACGGTTCCACACTTGCCTCGAAGTGGTTGCCTTATGGATATGATATATAAAAGCCTGGTGTGTCAGTGAAGCTTGGCATCCACCCAGTTCATGTGCCTCCTTTTTTGCAGACATTACCAGCATATTGATGTGTCAAAAAATACTGACACATATGTGTGTGAGCAGAGAACCTAGTAAAAGAGAGCTAAGCTGAAAGTATTCAGTGCTTTTCCTGAAAATATTTTGTAGTATCAACAGTACCCCTTCTCCTTTCTGTGACTGTTTGGACAGTGTTCACCTCTTCAGAAAGCATTGCTTCCCTCTGAATAAACCTGTTGCCTTCAGTGATATCAACACATGACCAGCTCTGACTGGCCACGCAGCATTGTGATGTCATCCTGCACTAATGTGACTAATCCAGAGTGAAGAAGAGACTGTTGTTAAAAGGGGGAAATGGCACCAAGCCAGCAGTTAGTTGTTGTCTAACTTATGCTGTTAATGACTCCCACTTTCACTTCTCCTGTTGGTAGAGTGACCATATGCAAAGGAAGATGCCTTTAACAGTTCAATTCTATTATATTTACCTGGGAGTAAATCCAATTGAATTCAGTGGGTCTGAATGGGATTTGGATCTAAACATTTAACAAAGGGAAGAGAGTTTATCAGGTACACTTTGTCACACAGGAGTGATAAAAGCTGCACTGGCTAAAATGTATCCTTCTATAAAACGATGAATGGCTCAGAAACAGACCTTTTCTTGCATCTGATCAGCCTATCTGCCACAGCTCCCCCAAGCAAACACAGTCAGACTGAACTACCCTCCCCCCCCCAAAAGTAACTGATTAATATCCTAACACTGCAAGTGTGCTCCTAATGACAGAATGCACACAGCACAAGCTTTGGAGCTTCTGTGTGTGAACACATATGTGTAAGAGTGCAATGATTCTTGCCACTCTGCCCAGGCTCCAGAAGCATTCCTTAATAGGGGTGTGCAATTCGGATTTTCGGTGTTTCAATTTGGATCTGAACCGAAACACCCCTGTTCTGTTTTGTATCCGAATATTGCCCATCTGAATCACCCCAATACGATTCGGATCCAAATTAATCCGAATCTGAATCCAAATCGATTTGGATTAAAAATGGGTCCTGGAGCCAAAAGAGTGGGGTGGGGTGGTAGTGCCCAATGGGTGGAGGCTATCACCCAAATTGCAGAGGGATTGGCCAAAGGGCTGATTTTTGGTGAATTTTTGAAGTTTATGCGTCTTTAAGGTTTTCCCCCATTAGGTATAGTGGAGGGTGTATCGCTTCACGTCAGGGGGAAAGGGGTGGTCTAGAGCGGTGTGGGGTTGGTGGTAGTGCCAGGTAGGGGCAAGGAAGCTACCTGAATTTTTTCAGAGGATTTGGGCAGAGGGCTGATTTTTGGTGAATTGTTGAAGTTTACACGTCTTTAAGGTTTTTCCTCATAAGGTATAATGGAGCTTTCAGCAGCCCCATAAGTGCACTTGGGGGGTGCTGGGGTGGCCCAGAGCGAGTGGTGGTGTAGTGCACATAGGGTGCCAACCACCCCCATGGGTTTCTAACCCATGGGGTACAGGGTCCTGTTGTTTCTGAGGTATTCTGAGTGTAGATTCTATGATAGCAAATGAGATTTTCAATGAGACACCATGACTCCACTCTAATTTGCTATCATAGAATGCACACTCAGAATACCTCAGAAACAACAGAACCCTGTACCCCATGGGTTAGCAACCCATGGGGGTGTTTGGAACCCTATGTGCACTACACCACCACTGGCCCAGATCCCACGTTATGCCCCCAATCTGTCCCAAAGACACTAAAACTTCAAAAATTCACCAAAAATCAGCCCTTTGGCCAATCCCTCTGCAATTGGGGTGGTAGCCTCCACCCATTAGACACTACTACCCCACCCCATATTTTTCCCCTGGGACCCAAAATTCGAGCAGACGTCACATCAGACCTTTTTGCATTGAAGTCAATTGGAGGCAAAAAGGCTGGAAATTCAAATAGACGTCATTGCTCACAATGGAGGCGGGAAAAGAAGGCCACAACATGCAGGTCCAAAACATCCGAATATTTCAGATCCGAAACAGGGGTGATTTGTTTCAGATCCGAAATTTTTCGGAAATCTTCGGGGGTGATTCGGTTTGGATCCGAATCACCCGAAATTGGCCGTTTCAGGTACAGATCGTTCTGTACCCGAAACATTTCACACATCCCTATTCCTTGACCCATGGAAACATGGGTTGCACAATTTTATCTGCACAACCCTCAGGAGTTTCTTTCCATTGTCAAACTATGGTTTTGGAGCACAGGGAGAGCAGCAAAAATGGTCACGCTCTTGTGCAAACAGGCCCATGCTTCAGAAGTGCTGAGACTAATGCTCTGTGCATGCTGCTAAGAGCATGTGTGCAGCATGAGTCAGGCTTGTGGAAGACGATGCAGGGCATAGCTAGGGTGGTGGTGGTGGGGGTGTTTGCTGCTCTCTATAGTGGCCCCTTGGAGTGAGGGCGATAATGAAGAAAATATGGAGCTGAGTGGCCCTCAGGAGCTGGGGCCTCGGGTTCTTTGAACCCCTTTGCTCGATTATAGCTATAACCCTGGGAAGGTGCACATAGGTAGGGCTTCCCTAACCTCAGCAGGCTGCTCATGTGCATAGCCTTTCTATGTCACATGGGTGTAACACCTTCAGTCATTCTTGCACTCCTCAAATAAGGATATAGATTGAATCCAATTGCCTAGAAGGTGGAGAAATCAAATTGTTTTATCCTAATACGTAGTTCTGGTTTATTTATAATTAGCAGGCATTAATTGCTAACTAGCTGAACCTGCACAGAACATCTGTGTGGCAGTACACTCCCCCCACCACATTCTGCCCACCTCCACCAACCCCTTGTGCCCCAGTCTCCGTACCACTCCCAAAGCGGCCGTACTTCCCGTTGGGGGGCTTGAGGGCAGATGCCTGGTGTTTCGCCGCCTTCAATGCCATTTCTTCCTAAGGCAATGGGTCCAGTTTCCTCCATTCTTCCTCCTTTCCCCTGACTCTGCCCAGGGGCGTAACTATAATAGGGCAAGGGGAGACAGTTGTCTGGGGGCCCACTGCCTTGGGGGGGGGGCCCAGAGGCAAGTCACATGACTGACTCCCCCAGCCATGCACCCGCCCGGGCTTCCTTCTGTTGTATTCATCCTCTGAAATTGATGTGTGTTAAGACCTGGAGCTACCACAATAGCATGTCTTTCTCTAGTACCATTAAATGACTTGCATCGTCCACAATTTACAAAATCTTTTAAAAAATAATTTAGGATGATGTTCTATTGTGGCACATAGGTGTGTGTGTGTGTGTGTGTGTGTGTCTGTGTCTGTGTCTGTGTCTGTGTCTGTGTAAAATTACTATGCTTTTTGTTACCATTATTCAGCCTCATTTAAGATTTCTTTATGTCATGAGCTCAGCTTCAGTGTGGGGGGTGCATTTTAAAATCTTGTCTCTGGGCCCACTCCAACCTTGCTATGCCCCTGACTCTGCCGATTCCCCTTCAATTCTGCTTCTTCCTCCTCTCTCTTGCCTGCCTCCCTGGCTGCCGTTCCCTCCCAAGGCAATGTTTGGAATTCTTGCAGGACCTCGCAAGAGTTCCAGCAGGCATCCAGACGCATCCCCACATCCCCACGCAGTTCCCTACTCTGTCGGCCGTAAGATAATTAAATATATAGATAGTTGAGATTGTATTTCTCACAGCTTAATTTCATAGTAGCAAAGAGATGTGCCAGCTAAGCCAGCAAATATTGGGTGGGATCAATGGGATTTAAATGGACAGTTCAACACTGAAACTCACACTCACACACATTTCAATAGGATGTATGTATGTGTAAGTATGCTAACTTTTTTCTCTGGATTGCACCCAGTAGTTTGGTGTTCCTGTAGAGAGAGCAAACAGCAGAATTGTACCAAGCTGTTGCCAAACTGCATACTTAGCCTCCTTGACAAGCTCATTCATATTTTTTCAGGTGGGGCTTATTTGGCATCTCACTGAAATAGCATACCATTTGGAACTATTCTAAAAATGTACCATAAATCTTAAATAAAAATCAGAATCTGGAAGTGGAGACTACAGCATTATTATGGAATTGCTGATACACAGAACTCTAGAAATCAAACATTCTGGTACCAGGTCAAGGTATAAAGACAGAGCCCTCTGGACCAAGAACATAAGAAGAGCCCTGCTGGATCAGGCCCAAGGCCCATCTAGTCCAGCATCCTGTTTCACACAGTGGCCCACCAGATGCCGCTGGAATACAGTGAGAATGGGATTCTGCAAAAAATCAAGTCATGAATCTAATTGTAAGTGACCAGTTAATCTATCATACAGAAGACAAAAATACAGAAAGAGAGATGTGGGAAAGATTGAAGGAGGTCTTTCAACAAAGAACCATGAATAGTCAAATTTCTTTTCTGCTGAAATTGTGTAATAAAAGATTCAAAGAGGGAGAGATTTTGCAGGAGCACATATGCTCATTTCATACTGAAAGAGTTGGAACTGTAGGAGATAAATATGCCTGAATCAGCAAAGGTTGGACTTTTGCTTAATATCTTGACTAAAGAATATGAGAATATTGTCAATTTTCTGCAAATTAAAGAAACAGGCTATTCTCATGAACTCCCCAAACTGGGCTAAGGGAGCCTAGCCTGGTTTGGAGAGGTCGTGTGCAGCACCAGGAGCCAAACGACTCCCAGCTGCTAGCCCTTCAAAGTACCCCTCCCCTAAAATGAGGCTAGTGGAGTGAGTGCACTGCTAACCCCATTCTTTTGATCATGAGTTGCCGCAAGGAGACTCCCGACCGGAGGCAAAAACAAGCCTCACTGCCTCGGGGGTCTCCCCAGAATGCCCTGCGCAGGGGCATTCTGAGACTTGTGGTGGCTGTTCTGGGACTTCTGGAGGCCAGGCAGCCCCTGATCCCTGCTGCCCCAACCAGCTCTGTGACAGAGCCGGTAATCATGTGGGCAGCCGATCCAGATGCCTGTGTGTGGGGAGAGCAGGTTTGATCTGCTCTGCCCACGAAACCCCTTATGGCTCTCCACTCTGCTCCTGTAGAGAGCCTCATTGTGTGACTTTTACTTCTGTGCAGGAATGTTTGCAAGAGTTTAATTTGAAAAAGCAAACAGAAAAGGGGGAATCAGTTAAAAATCAAGCCTATGAAGTTGCTGGTGGTAGGCAATGTTTTATATGTGGAAGCACCTTAAATGTCAGGAATGCTTCTCCTAGAGCAAGGGAATTATTCTCAACAGAGAAAGGGGAATAAGATTAAATTCCAGAAAAATGGACTTTCTAACAAACAAAATTGCCTATATGAAAGGGAAAGTAATGAAAATGATGCTTAGAATGATGAAAAAGTATGTGCTGCAAAAGAAATCATCGGCAGGATTGATGCAAATCAAAGTAGAAATAAAATATATTTGGATAGTGGAGCTACTTAACATTTCTTCACCAATTTGCAAGATTTCTCTGAAATAAGCATGGAACATAATAGTCCTTGCTAATGGGCAGCAAATTTTTGCAGAAGGAAAAAGGACAGTTTATCAGAAGCATAATCTTGTTGCAAATAGAATGAATGAAGCGTGCATTCAAGAGGCATACTACGTTGAAGTTTGCAAAGCAGTTTAATGACTGTAAAAACAGCTACAAGGTATGGATATAGAATTCTTTTCAGAAGGGATCATTGCTTTATTTTCAAAGGAGGAAAACTTCTGATGAAAGGCGTGTTTAAAGATGATCAACTGTATGAAATAGATTTCAAAAGAGAGCAAGCTAGTATTGCAAGTAACTGTGCACACAGATTGCATGAGTTTATGGCATCGCTGATTTGGGCATCCAAGTAAGGAATTCATTTCAAAATTAGTAAAAGAAAAATTGGCAAGAAACCTACGAGTTAAACCATGCTAATCTGAAGTCTCAGATGTATTGAATATGCTAAAGCAAAAGCAACAAGGGGCACATATTCATCAACCACAGAAAGGCAATCCAGTGAGGTTTGGGATTTAATTCACAGTGATATTTGTGGGCCCTTCCCAGTAAAGACACCAGGAAAAAATCTCTATTTCCTGACTTTCCTGATAATGGTGGGGATGGGGAATATACTGAGAAGGATAATGAGCAATACTTAAAATTAGAAAGAATTAAACATGATAGAACAATACTTTATACTCCTGAGCTAACTTTGATTGAAATGTCTACAAGTATGCTTCTTGACTCAGTTCTGGAAAATATATACCGGGGAGAAGCTGTAATGACAGCAAGCTATTTGCAGAACAGACTTCTAACTAAAACTAAAGGAGTAACACCCTTTGAACAGTGGAATGAGACGAAACCTAACAAAGCATATTAGAGTATTTGAGGGCTGCTCAACTGTGGCCCTCCTGCAGATGTTGGCCTACAATTCCCATAACCCCTGGCTATTAGCCACTGTGGCTGGGGATTATGGGAGTCATAGTTCAAAAACAGCTGGGGCGCCTAAGTTGAGCAGGTCAGGAAAATTTGGATGCAGAGCATCTATATACTTAATTCACTTAGCCGATGCGTGAGGATGCGTGCTGGCCAGCATTCCAGCCAAATGCCAGCCAATGAAAGGGAAAGAAGGCATGTGAGAAGCAGAAAGGGAGGCAGCAGAAAGGGAGAGTGGTTGGGGTGTTTTGGCAGTGCTGGGGACTGTGGAGAAAGGGGAGAGGAAATAAGGGGAAAGCTCCAGGGATAATGGAGAAGGGAGAAAGGAGAGAGGAAATAAGGGGAAATGGACGAGGACAGGCAGCGAGCAAAGCCCCGCTGCCCTGAGGAGGAGGAGGAGGAAGGGCAAAGCTGGCAGGGAGAGAGGAGAATAGGACTGGGGGGAGAACCAGGCGGCGGCAGGAGGGAACGAGCCAGCTTGAAAGTCAGTCAGAAACAATGGGCGGGGGGCGGGGACAGCCTGGCAGGGAGGGGGAGAAGCGGCCTTGCAGGGAGAGGGGAGAAGCGGCCTGGCAGGGAGGTGGGGAGAAGCCCCGCTGGTCTCAGGAGAAGCCCAGCCATTGGGTGAAGCCTCGCCAGCCTCAGGAGTGGGGAGGCAGTAGGAGGTGGTGGCGGCAGCGGGCCTGGGTTAAGGAGGCAGTTGTTGCTGGACCAACCAGCAGCCCGAGAAGAACTGGCTGCTGCCGGGCCAGCTGGCGGGCCAAAGGATAGCAGCCGCTGGTGGGCCAAGGGAGAGCATCCGCCGGCAGGCCAAAGGAAAGTGGCTGCCAGTGGGCTGAAGGAGAGCGGCTGCCGGCAGGACAAAGGAGAGCAGCAATTGGCAGGCCTGGGGATAACAGCTGCCGGTGGGCCAAGGAGGAGGGCTGAGTTGTTGGGGGGAGCGGCCGCCGGCGGGCTGAAGGAAAGAAGCCGCCAGAGGGCCCAGGGAAAGCAGCCACTGGTGGACTGAGAAGGAGAGCTGAGTTGTGCGGGAGAGAGTGGCCGTCGGCGGGCTGGAGGAGAGTCTCTGCCAGTGGGCCCAGGGAGAGCCACTGCCAGTGGGCCCAGAGAGAGCCGCCACCGGTGGGCACAAGGAGAGCCACCACCAGCAGGCCAAGGAGGAGGGCCAAGTTGTGGGGTGAGAAAGTGGCTGCCAGCAGGCCGAAGGAAAGTGGCCACCAGTGGGCTGAGGATGAGGGCTGAGTTGGAGGGAGCAAGCGAAGAGAGCTGTGGGGAGAGAGCGAGCGAGGCGAGTTGTGTGGGAAGAGCAAACAAAAGAGTTGGGGGGAGAGAGAGAGTTGGGGAGAGAGAGAGAGTGAGTGAGAGAGTTGTGGGGGTGAGCAAACAAGAGAGTTGTTGGGGAGGAGAGAATGAACAAGAGAGTTGTGGGGGAGAGAGTGAGAGAGAGCTGTGGGGGGGAGAGAGTGAGAGAGAGTTGTGCGGGGAGAGCACGTGCGAGAGTTTTGGAGGGAGAGAATGAGTGAGAGTTGTGGGGGGAGAGACTGAACAAGAGAGTTGTGAGGGGGGAGTGCAAGCGAGAGAGTTGTGGGAGAGAGAGAGTTGTGGGGGGAGAGAGGACAGAGAGAGCAAGTTGTGGGGGGGACAGAGCGAATTGTGGGAGGAGGGGGATGCCAGAGGCTCAGTGCAGTGCACTACTGCACAGATGCTCTGTGCGGGTTCAGCTAGTATACCTTAGAGATGTGCAAACCGGTTCAAATTCCAGCCGGTTTGGTTTGATGGTTCGAATTCGAACCGAAACAACCATTAAGTTCAAGCTGCAGGTTCAAATTTGAACCAAACTGGAGAGGTTCAATTTGAACCAGTTTGAACAAGTTTCAACCTCCCAAAGTGGGTGGGGTGGTAGTTGGCACCCATGGGTGCCTACCATCCAATCCCCAAAGCAATCAGACTGTCACACCCTCTATCTCAGACAACAAGGAGGAAGGGGAAGCTGTCAACTTTCCAGGCGATGCAGGAGTGTCTGAGGGGCAGAGCCCGGCTGTCAGTGTTCATGAAACAGCTGTGGCTAATGATTCAGAGCAGGCACAACAACCTGAGGCAGCAGAAATCGTGAAGGACCAATCCGAAGAGGAGCTATGCGACCAACCCCCGCTGACCCCACAACAGCGGCGTCTTACAAGACGCAGGGCTCAATTGGAGACTATTAGGAGAAGCAAACGCCTCTTGCAGAGGGCTGATAAGCCTTGAATTCCTGCCAGCTGGGAGCTCTCGGCTTGCACTATAAATCACGTCACCAGCCTTCTACTCACTGCTGAAAAGCAACATTTGTCAACCTCCGTGTCAACAGCGTTCAGCCAAGTCCGGTCAAGATGAACTTCCCAAGCCCTATCCAGTTTCAGCAGCTCTGTTTTGTCTCGTGATTTTCCCTGGCAGTTGGCCAGACCCTGACACAGACACTCATACGATTTTTTTTTATTTTTTGAAAATATCTTTTTCCCCCCTCATAGGGTATAATGGGACTTGAACCAGCCCATTATTTCCTATTGTGGAGCACCCATGTGTGCCAACTACCACCCAAAGCCTGAAGCAATCAGACACTCCTACGATTTTTTATGAATTTTTGAAATATTTTAATTATTGTTCTCAGAGGGTATTATTGGACTTGAACCAGCACATTATCCCCTATTGTGGAGCACCTAGGGTACAAAAGTAGGGTGGGTGATAGGCACCCAAGGGTGCCTACCACCCACCAAACCCCAAGGCAATCGGACACTCCTCCGATTATTGGTGAATTTTTAAAGTATTTTTGCATTCCCCTAGGGAATAATAAGGATTCCTGTAAATACATGGCTTCATATCGGGGGAAAGGGGTGGCCTAGAGTGGAGTGTGGTGGGTGGTAGTTCCCAAGGGGGACAAGGATGCTACCAGAATTATTTCAAAGGAATTGGGCAAAGGGCTGATTTTTAAGTGATTTTTGAAGTTTACGCATCTTTAAGGTTTTTCTCCATAGGGAAGAATTGAGATTTCAGCAGCCCCATAACTGCACGCACTGTGGGGGCTGGGGGGGCGAATGAGTGGTGGTGTAGTGCACAGAGGGTGCCAACCACCCCCATGGGTTGCTAACCCATGGGGTACTGGGTTTTTTTGTTTCTGAGGTGTTCTGAGTGTAGATTCTCTGGTAGCAAATGAGATTTTCAATGACAAATCCACTCTCATGGATTCAAGGTAGGAGGAAAACCTGGGTAGAAATGATTGTGTGGAAGCAAGATGGGAATGATTGTGTAGAAGCAACCGGGTAGCTTTCCTCATACTTTGCTTTCACACAATCATTCCTACCCTGGGTTTCTCCTTACCATGCTTCTACACAACTGAAAAATGGGAGCACAAACAGCTTCCAAACGCAGGTAGAGCACAGTTTTTGATTGCATGAATGATCTCATAGTTTGTGATTATGTCATCTACCCCAATTCAAAATGGTAGATGCATGAATGTTTGAGGTTCAAGTGGGCTAACTTGTGAACAAGTTGCACCAAATTTAGTCCAGATATAGGGATAGTGAAAGGAAAGTAGGTAGATTAGTTCTTACCAGAACTTCTTGTTAATACTTTATTACCGTCATTGACCAGAACCAACAAGCAGATAGCCATCAACAGAACAATTAACATTTTAACAAATCAAGGCAGAATATATGTACTACTTGTTATCTTAAAAAACTATATACTATGTACTAATCATACTTAATCTAAGTAGTAATTTTATACTCCTTAAAGTTTTAGTTATAATTAATATATTGCATGAACTCTTGCCTGACCTTGCATGCTGCAACACAGAATTTGGCTACACTAAATACTGTTGTTGGATTCTGACCTGCAAGAAGAAACCAGGTATAAAACTCAGATGATCTGCCTAGCATATTCAATAAAAGAGGGGCAATAAAAGTGATGTGAATATCTTGATAGAATGGACAATATAAAAGAACATGCATCACAGTTTCAATTGTCTCTGTGCCTCATGGGCATTTTCAGAATAAGTGGAGTTTTCTGATATCTGCCCTCAAGAACCACAGATAGGAGCGTATTAAAGCGTGCTATCAAAAGTGCTCTCTGCTGGTTCAAGATTGTCAGACTAGTGAGATAACTGGCTGGCTTCAGATAGTTCAAGAACGCACCAGGGCTGTTACTACTAGCGGACAAGCTTAAATCCTCCTATCATTCACTATCTTGGATATGTTGCTTAAGAATTTGTTTAGCATTGTCATATATCCAAGGAGAATACCAGCATGTACCAAGTTTATCCTGAAAAGGCCTTCTCCAAGTAGACTGAAAACTGTCAATAAATGTAAGTGGTGCCAGGCCAGCTGGGAAGAATATTAATTTTAACCAGATATTAAAAAGAAGGAGCCAGGCCTGGCCTCTACCTTAATCAGGCCTGCTTCTAATTGCAGTACAGTATTAGGGACACATCTTGCCATTGAGAACACAGCCTGTAAAAATTTAGTTTGCACCACTTCCAATTGAGTACAATTGTAATATGTACATGGCTGAGCACCATAGAGCAGCTGAATTAGGGCCTTGGCCTCAAACACTTTAATGGCAGCAGGAATGAAATGACCCTCTCTAGAATGAAAAAATGTGAGGTTAGCAAGGGCGCTCCTTACCACGTGAGCTGCTCTGCTCAGGAAGGCCCTGCTCAGTCTGGGCAGGAACCAGTGGCCTTGAAGACAACCTTCAAATATTTGTAGCTCATCACCGGCTCTATTGGATTCCCACTAATCTGCCATTTATGTTTAATTAGCCCTTTAGCAAACACCAATACCTTGGTCTTGTGGAAATTTATGTTCAAGAGTTCTTCTCTGCAATAGTGGACCAAGGCCGGGGGGCTCTCTTCATCCCAGTGGGTGTTCACGAGAGAATAACTGCATCATCACTGTACAGCAAAATTTATATGGGTTTCTTCGCTAGTTTAGGGGGATGGAGATCAGGATTATCAAAGCAATTTACCAGGGAATTTATATAGAAATTAAACAAAAGGGGAGCAAAGATACACCCCTGTTTTCACCCTCTCTATCTTATTACAGCATCAATGCATCCAGCCAGCCAGCAAGCAAGCAAGCATCAGACAGCTAGCCTTATGGGTTTCATCTTACCCTTAATGTGTTTGTTATGGCCGAGAGTTTCCTGGCAAGCTTGGTTAAACGGCCTTTAGGATTATTTTGGCAATTGCCTTTGTTGGAGTTAATGTTGTCTTTTACGTATCTGGTGCGGGAGAGTTGCTCAAGGCAGCACTAGATACTACCTTTGAGGTAGTAGTGGATCCAACTGCTATCACAAAATATCACAAAACACAAAGCCTGGAACTATTTGAAAGCTGGCCAGGAGAGTTTTTGTCTTAAATAGAAGTGACATCTCTGGTTGCTTAAATGTGAGCAGCACTCTTTTCTGTAATGCCAAACCCAGAAGCCATTCCAGTGTGGACAGGTCATAATGGTAATATTGGACATCGCAGCAGTTGGCAGTGAGTGGATTGCTGCTCGCTTGCTATTCCAATGCTCTCTCTTTGTAGCATAATCTGCATAGTTTGAACGCTCTGCATAGCATGAGCGTTATCGGCCCTCTTAGTGTGTGATCTCTGTATCACCGGATTTCTGTCATTATATGCCTTATTTATACCTGGACTACATTTTCTCTCATCATTACATAATGCAGATCTCTAGTGCCCAGCCAAGGCTGACGTATTATTTAAACGTATTATTTACAGATTTTTGCACATATGCCTCAAATAACTCTTTTAACTGATTCACCTTTTGGCTAAGGAAGTTCAACTTCTCTAGTAAATTTATTACTGTCTGGGCCATGAGAAGAGCATACTTTCCCAGGAAATCTGAAGGGGTCTCAAGGGTATGGGGCATCCCTTGTTCTGTGACCATAGGAGTGGGGTTCATAGCCTCAGCTTCGTCCATTCTTGATGGCAACTCCTCACTCTAGGGATGCGCATTTTGTATTTTTTCTGTTCTACTTGTACCAAATCCGAATCAACCCCATTTTGTATTTTGTCCGAAATTAAGCCTTCCGAATCACCCTAGTTTTGTTTTGTATCTGAATTAATCTGAATCTGAATCCGAATTCAGATTTTAAAAATGGGTTATGTGGCCAAAAGAGTGGGTGGGGGTTATAGTGCCCAATGAGTGGAAGCTACCACAAAAATTTCAAAGGAATTGGGCAAACCGCTGATTTTTGGTGGATTTTTGAAATTTGCGGATCTTTTAGATTTTCCCCATAGGGTATGATGGAGGTTTTAGGAAAAGTATAGTTTCACGTGGGGGGGGAGGGTGGCCCAGTGTGGAGTGTGGTTGGTGGTAGTGCCCAGTTGATACAAGGAAGCTACCACAATTTTTTCAGAGGAATTTGGGCTGATTTTTAAAGAATTAATGAAGTTACGCGTCTTTCAGATTTTCCTTGTAGGGTATAATGGAGGTGTCTGCAGTCCCATAACTCCACTTGAGGGGCACTGGGGTGGCCCAGAGCAAGTGGCAGTGTAGTGCACATAGGGTGCCAACCACCCACATGGGTTGCCAACCCATGAAGTACAGGGTTTTGTTGTTCTAGAGGTGTTCTAAGAGTAGATTCTCTAGTAGCATATGAGAGTGGATTCATGGTTTTTCATTAAAAATCTCATTTGCTACCAGAGAATCAAATTTCTAAGAAATCAGCCCCTTGCCCTATTTGTAATCTGGGTGCACCACCCTTGGGGCACTGCCACCCAACCCACTGTTTTGCCCCTGAAGCCCCACATAAACAAGTTGAAAGAGTGAAGAGAATGATGAACAACAACACTACTTAATTTTTTGGCACAGTTATTTGAGAATTTTGCAGTGGGCAGGAGCCTGTCCCTGTGGCACTAGCACAGCAGCACAACCCATTTGTAGATTCAAGCAATCTTTCAATAAAAACACTCCCTCCCCATGGAACAGTGACCACAGGTCATTTGAGATAGAAAGATAGACCAATGAGCCAGCGTGGTGTAGTGGTTAGAGTCCTGGACTAGGACCGGGGAGACCCGAGTTCAAATCCCCATTCAGCCATGATACTAGCTGGGTGACTCTGGGCCATTCACTTCTCTCAGCCTAACCTACTTCACAGGGTTGTTGTGAGGAGAAACCTAAGTATGTAGTACACCGCTCTGGGCTCCTTGGAGGAAGAGCAGGATATAAAATGTAATAAAATAAAATAAAAATAAAATAAAACTGCCTTGGTACTATGGAACAGCTTCAAATGTTCATTTAACTGAAGTGGAGTGAGCCATAGCCCAAACAAATCAGCCTACTGTTCAGAATTGTTGAGATTTATCATCACTGAATGCGGATTGGGTAGACTAATTGTGTTTGTAAGGGTTTAAATTTATGTTTTGAATTATTATTATAGCAAGGGTAAATTTTATAGCTGATGTTTCACAAAGAGAGATGCGCGGGAAGTCCATTTCTGTTTATTATGTTTGTTATGAATGAATATTATTACTGTTAAAATCAATAAAAATTCAATTTGAAGGGGGGGAAAAGAGATTTATCATCACTGCATTTAAGAAAGTGCAAAACCATGGATCATGGTTACAAGAATGAGAGAAGTAACTAAGATTCCTAGGTATGTCAATAAATTGACAGGGATATTCCCCACCCCTTCCTTTTGTCTCCTGTAGTCCCATGTGGATGACCTGTCCCTGCAATGGCAAAAGTTGTAAACCACTGGCTTAGACATCATGTCCCACCAAATTACATTGTGGCCTAAATTACATTAGACTGCTCAACTTGGGCAACAAAACTTAGACACCACTATAACTCATACAAATCAGAAGAAAAACAAAATAGCTCTTCAAAAGACCCCTGAACAAGTCAAGAGGTTCTTTCTAAACCTTTGGAAAGAAAAACCTGTGTAATTTCAGAACTTTCCTAACCAGCTTCTGGAAAAGCTTCTCCGCACAATTTATACCATGGCTTTTAGCAAGAGCTTTGGAATTGCATTGAGCTCCCAAAGATATTTGGGTATTTCTGTCTCAAAATGCTGACTTCCAAATCCCTTTGCAAGGTCAGTTTGCATTTCAATCACACTGAATACAACCCATACTTAACTAAACCATTCAAGCTCAAAAGCTTTTTGTATATCTTATCTTCTGCTAATCACTCAGTGCCTCAGCTGGAGTGAAGAGAGTCAGAAAAGTCAATTTCAATTGCAATGCGTTTCCAAAGAACAAAGCATTCTGTCTGAAACACAGTCATTTCGATTTGGAAACAAAAATCTCTGTTTTTTAATTCTTGATTTTGTTTTGGTTACAAAACCTCCGAAATTGCCTTTTTCGGGCACAAAATGTTTTGCACCCAAATTGAAATGCGCAAGCCTACCTCACTCCTAAGCCCCCTCCCAGTGATAACAGGTGACGCCTCCATAACAGAGAGTCTCTCTGGCTCCAGCACTTCATATCTATTCACAGTGGGAAAAGAATTTAATATACTCACAGACTCCTTGTGTTGCAAAAGCTGGTCTATTTTTAACTGCTTTGCAGCTTTGAAGAAATTCTGTGATGCCAGCCAAGAACTTTGCCATTTTTTATTTCCCATCCGCTCCAATTAGTCCAGATGTCAGCTGGCTTCAGACATTAATGGTCAAAATGCCTCCACCCACATGGGTAATATCCAGCCAGCTTGCTTACCAAACACCAGAATCAACACTCCAGATATGAGCAAAATGGCATCCAAATAAAAGCACAACAGTTAAACATTTCTAGAAATTAGATAAAAGTTTTAAAAGGTCAATAAATTTAAGCCAGGAAGAAATTCTAGCAATGCTAGTGGGAGAGAAGTGTATCAAAGCTGTTAACTCGTCGCCATCTTTACTCCTCCCCAATAACACCCTGACTCCCTTAAAAGCACTCCAAGGGAGCATTCAGGCATGCCAATATGGGACTTCCCTGATGCCAAAGGGAACCCTACTCCCAAATCTCTGTACGTTTGCATGGTGTGTGTGCCTAAGCAGTTGTAGGTAGCATTTATGTAGTATAAAACTCAGCACAGTCTAGTATTATAGTTAAAAGATAATCAAGGAGTTTTACAGGCAAAAATAAAAAGGGAAATGCAGAAACTGCATGAAGCATTCATACCCTATTCTTGATTTAGATGTCTCATTTTAAAACTCAAGCCACAAAGCATGATGATAAGCAGTACTGTCCCAGTCAGAGCAACATAAACTCTGCTCTTTCTCATTTCAGTCCTGGTTGATCACAGAACTCATGCATGAACTAGGAGTTTTCTTAAACAGATAAGCTCTCTCCAGTTGTCTTGCACTCCAGAGATACATAAGTGAATTAGCTCAGAATTTACCCAGCAGGATGATGTTGTTTTGTTCGGGACTCAGTGATATGGTTGGAGTTATTATGAAGTCAACAGAAAGACAAAGGGAAGATAAGCATTCCTCCATTCATGAAGCTTAATGTCTCTCACAATTCTAACCATTAGGGGTGTGCATAACTTACAAAAATCAGAGCAGGTCAGATCCAGAATCCTAGATGTCAGTTCAAGTCCTTTTGGGCCCTTCATAAGGTCAGGAACAGTAAAATCAGCAAAAATCCCCATCTACGTCTATGGGGAAAGGAGAATAATCGCCAGAAAACAAGGGCTAGTCTTGCAGTTCTGAACGTTGGCACACAAGTAGCTAAGGATGGTCAGACTCTGTGTATTTAATTAAAAGTTAATCTGACCATTTGCTGTTTTCGTTATGTGTGTTTTTAAGTACTGAGAATTGTACCCACAGAGGATGCAGAGGAAAGTTGATGTAACATCTAAGAATCTCAGGAGAAGTTATGTGACATCAGTGAATCACAGGGGAAACTCAGGAATTGGCTGCTTTATTTTTTTAAAAATTGTGAGTAAAAATGTGGCAAAAACAAAAAAAAAAGAAGAAGTAGAAGAAATAAATGCTGGTGCAGGCAGGCAAGTAGGAGGGCTGGCAGATAAGTAGAAGAATATCCCCCCCCCACACACACACACCATGATTGGGGTGGGGGGAAGCAGACTCCCATAGCATTTGGAACTCTGAAGTGCTTCGATTCTGCCCAAACAGGGTCAAAGAACTACAACCAGAACTAAGCTCCACTAGGTTGGAGTTGGAGTATCCCCGGCACCTTCCAATCTGGCCCATGTCAGGTTATGTCTGACCTTGCACAGACCTAATAACCATCCCCACTAAATGGCCAGGAGAGAAGAACCCAGGGGGAAAGTTATACAGGGGAAAAAATGTGTGATATGCATGCTTAGCCTTTCATTAAATGGAGCTCTAAAAATCACCAAGCAAAATGGAGATTCTGGCTAATCATAGGATCTGTGCATTGTTGACAGGAATCGGGTAGACAGTGGGCCATGGAGACGTTACTAGATGTAGTGTTTAAACTGTGTCAGGAAATTTTGCCAGTTGTGGCTACAATTTCAGAATTGTAACCTGGCAAGCCTAAGTGCAATGAAGGGCAAAATGCAGTGGTCTCTCTTTCTCTAGTGCCCCTCTTCATGTTTCAACTTGTAAGCAGCCTTATGGAATATTATAATCAGACAGCAGCAGAGGCAAAGACTAAAGCTTAGAAATATGTTAAATATGTTAAATAAATACAATGTCCGGGATACAAGCACTGAACTACCTCTTCTCCAGTAGCAGCAACAGGTACACAACACAGATTGCAATACATTCCTCCTAGATGTGCTTCTACAAATCTGTGTGTGCACAAAGTTTTTCCAGTGAGAGGGACCCTGAAAATCCCTGTTTAGCTATAGAAATGAGAGTTTGAAATGCATGAGCAAAACCAAATGCTGCATGTTCCGGGGAAGTGGGGGGACCCACCAACAAATGTTGTGTGATACTGTTGGTAAAGATGCACATATGCAAATCATTCCTGGGTCTGCTATATTTGATTATAAGTAAATTCTAAATCAGCCCTCAGAGTTCATCCTCAAATGTTATCTCAGTTTTTCTTAAACTGACTGACCTATAGTGTTCCCAAAAATCCCCCCTTGCCATATTGGGGAGATCAGGGCCACTTATTGAGAGAGTCTCATATTGGCATATGAGTGAGGGATGCTCTCAGGCAAAACTGGAGATCTCATGGTCTGACTGTGAACTCATTAGACTGTATAGATCCAGTCACCATTACACTGTGTATATACGCATAATGATAGTCCTGCTATGAATTACATGAATAGAATAACTAAAGGGTTACTCACAACAGGGGAGTTGTTTTCATCCAGAGTATAAAATAATGGCACGTCTATTTGGATTAGCAATGAACTGTAAGAGGTCTAACTAGCAAGAGACAGAGCTGTATTGTAATTAAATTAGACAATGTCATTTTCTTCTTAGAATCATAACATGATTAGTGTATAAATACTGCATGTAGTAGTAATCCATTCATCAAAAGGGGAAAACTACTCTGCCTTACAGGAGTCATAAAAAGATTGATTCCATTAGAAGAATACTGCATTTGCCTGGTGTGTTTGCAATCAGTGAAGCAAAGAAAGCACCAGGCATATTTCCAAACTGAGCTGCCCCTGACATAAAACAACAGCAGCACATCAAGAAACATTCCAAGATAAGAGCATGTTGGCCTCCTCTAGGCCCAGGTTCAGTCCCTGGGAGGGCTACCAGGCCCAGATGCTGGAAAAAGTTGATATTCATCATCAAAAAAAAGTGGAAACAGAAGATGTTTTTCACCAAAAAATTATCCAAATAGTCTCCAATTTGCATAAAATTTGCATATATTTATTGGTATTATATATACACGTTTTGATAACAATTGGATAATTTGAGAATGCTGCTGTCTAGGTTGAGAGTTCTCAAGGCCCCTGCTTCTTAACCGTAAATTCATCTCCTGGCTAAGTTTACCACACCCACAGTCCTCCTCCCCATGGGTCACCCAGCCTGCTCTCCCCAGCTACCTCACCTCAGCTTGAGGCAGCCAGCTAGCTACCAAGCCTGCCTCTTTGCATGCTGCCACAGCAGTGCATGCATGGTCTCCCACTCACTTCCTGTTCTTTACAACTACAAACATTTATAGACCACTTTTCAATGGAAGGTTTTGCAGTAGTTTTCAAAGAAAAATAAATAATAAGATGCTCCCCTGTTCCCAAAAGGCTCACATCTAAAATGAAATGCAAGGTAACACCAGTGTTAGCCATTGTAGGAATGTTGTGCTGTGGTTGGATAGGGCCAGTTGCTCTCCCACTGAATCAGGACCTCCACTCTAACTTCCCCATTGGATGGAAGTTGAATAGGAAGGGGAAAGAGACAGAAGAAGAGAAGCTACTCATGAGAGCAAAGTTTTCTAAGTGAACAAAATGTTCAAGCTGCTCCCCAGACCTTTGGACACCACAACACATGAAGAAAAATGTTGTTTGGTCCCCAAAATAGTCTCTATTCCTGCTAATGCAAAAAAAGTTGCTTGGTCCCCAAAATAGTTACATGTTCTCTATAAAAGTCTCTTCTGAATTAATTCATGAATTAGATGGGTGAATTGATTTGTGGCCAAACTGATTCGACTTGAATCTGGTTGATTTGAGTGATTTGACCTAGAATTCAATTACCCTTGAGGGTACTGACCTGATTCGAGGTTGAATCAAATCACCTTAGATTTGGCTCAAATAAATTTGGCGATTCGAGTATCCATTTTGTCTTTGCTAGCCCTCCAAGCTTCTCTGCCATCTCTGGTATTTTTGGTGAATTATACATTTTTTATCTGGATCATTCCAGGTCAGTGACTTGGGATGACCGAGTCAGAGAGGTGGTCTACTCATTGGGCTCTATGGGTAGACCAGCAATCCAGCAAACCCAATAGGAAATTTAAGGTGCCCCTAGCACTTAACATTTTAGCCAAATCAATTCAATCAAATTTGAATCGAAACAACCCAGATTTGATGCCAACAAATTCAAGCTTAAATTGAATTGGGCTGATTTGATTCAAACTTGAATCAAATTCAAACTTGAATCAAATTGCAAAATTCAATTCATGCACATCCCCAGTATAAATGAAACCAGGAAAATCCTGCTGGAACCCTGGAGAGCTTCTGCCAATCTGAGCTAGATCATGGGCCAATGGTTTTACTCAGAATAAAGCAGCTAAATATGCTCAACATCTGTCTGAAACTTGTGATTGCACAGAAGGACAGAAAGTTTTCAGAAAATGGTCTTAGGTTCAAACGTAGCCTCATCAGAATCTGAGCTTTAATTTTGTTGTCAAAGACAAGCCTCTAGGTCTTACGACCATAAAGATATGCTTGAACAGATTCTGTTGAAATCTCAGAGGGACTGTGGAATAAACTTTGCATAGTTTCTTGCCTATCCTCCTGATGACTAACATATGGCATGTGACAGGATTTGCTCAAGCATATTTTTACAGCCATAAGGCCTAGAAACTTGACTTTGCTCTATCCAGCTCAATATTATTTACTCTAAGCAGCTCTTTGGCACTTCAAGTAGGCATTACTACCTAAGGTCTTCCTATTCGGAGATGCTGGGAATTGGGCCTGTGATCTTTTGCAAAGCTTGTGCTCTATTAGTAAGCTATTATCATTTCCCCCATAACTAGCAGAATAAATTATTTAAAATATTCTAATGTGTAAATTATACAAAATTGGTCCTGTAGGATCAGAATATCCTAATTTTGATTGGTTATTTAAAAGATGTCAACCACATAAAAGAGGTTTCTTGCCTTTGAAAGTTTCCACTTGACTGATGTGGCTAAAATCACTAAAATTACAATCCCACCAAACCAATAGTCAAGTACAATATTGAATTTTGAAGGAGTCCAAGCCTCTGTGCTTGAACTACTAGGTTATATCAGAAACACATGTAGAAGCCTTTTATATATAATAGACTGTCATTACATGAATTGAATTACAGGGGGAAATATCATTTCTGTTCAGTCTACCTCTGGGTTATGAAAAAGAAATGTGTTTTGTGTATGACCCAGAAGATTAGCACAGTGCCATTAACACAGGAGGTCACAAGTTTAAAAAGAACTGGGTAAATGTTTCAAATGGCAAAGTCATGTCAAGCTAACACCACAGGCTTTGAGCAAATAAAGCCTTCTTGTTAACAAAATGGATGTAATTGTATTTCTAAGGTTAACTGATAAAATGGTATGACTCTGAAACAGTGAAGGAAAAGAATCTCTTTAGGGAGTCACTGACCTTTTTCTGAGGAGGGACTCTCTAAGCTGATAAAAGTCAATCACTTACAAAAAACAGTTCGCTGGTAAATTAGTAACTGTGCTGATTAACAGGAATTCTGAAGCAGATTGAATTGTGGAGAAATCAGCCAATATCAAGAATTGCTATTTCAATTCTTTGTCACGTTTATATACATCTTGTTTTTGCTTGGGGATGTTTTGATGATGCAGAGAAGCTGGCATTCAAAGAACTTTATTCTAAATAGAGATGCCCTTCTTTAAACTCTAAAACATAAAAAGAACTCTTGAGTTATTTGCTAATGTAACAAGAATAGTCAAGATAATATATTAAACTAGTGAATTTAAGCCCGTTAAATTAACGGGCGCTAGTAGACTGCTATTGCGGCTCGCTCTTTGGGGCTGGCTGTTCCCTTCTCTCTCCTGCCCCACTCTCCCTCCCTCCCTTCTGCCCCACACTCTTGCCTCTCTTTCCCTCCCTCCCACCCCACTCTCTTGCCCTTCCTCCCCCTCCCATCCCTCTCTCTCATCCTCCCCTCCCTCTCAGCGTCCTGCTCCAGTCCCTCCTGCCCTCCCCTGCCCCACTCCCTCTTGCCCTTCCCTTCCTCCTCCCCCTGCCCCACTCCCTCTTGCCCTTCCCTTCCCCCTCCCAATACCCCACTCCCTCTTGCCCTTCCCCCTCCCAATGCCCCACTCCCTCTTGCCCTTGCCCTCCCCCTGCCCCACTCCCTCTTGCCCTTCCCCCTCCCGCATGCCCTTCCCCCTCCCCCCTGACCCACTCCCTCTTGCCCTTCCCTCTCCCCCCTGCCCCACTCCCTCTTGCCCTTCCCCCTCCCCCTGCCCCACTCCCTCTTGGGGCCAGCTAACTCTGCCTCCTCTGGCCGAGGCCGCGGCTCTGCCACCGCCTCGGCCGCACCGCATCCTCCTCCACCCAGCCGGGCCCACCGCCTCCTCTGGCCGAGAGTGGGGGCCCTTTTCCTAGAGTACTGCCCCACTCTCCCTCCCTCCCTCCTGCCCCACACTCTTGCCCTCCCCCTGCCCCACTCCCTCTTGCCTTTCCCCCTCCCCCCTGACCCACTCCCTCTTGCCCTTCCCCCTTCCCCACTCCCTCTTTCCCCTCCCCCATGCCCCACTCCCTCTTGCCCTTCCCCCTCCCCACTGCCCCACTCCATCTTGCCCTTCCCCCTCCCCACTGCCCCACTCCCTCTTGCCCTTCCCCCTCCCCTCTGCCCTTCCCCCTCCCCCCTCCCCCACTCCCTCCTGCCCTTCCCCCACTCCCTCTTGCCCTTCCCCCACCCTGCTGCCCCACTCCCTTTTGCCCTTCCCCCTCCCCCTGCCCCACTCCCTCTTGCCCTTCCCCCTCCCCCTGCCCCCCTCCCTCCTGCCCTTCCCCCTCCCCCACTCCCTCTTGCCCCTCCCCCCTGCTCCACTCCCTCTTGCCCTTCCCCCTCCCCGCTGTCCCACTCCCTCTTGCCCTCCTCCCTCCCCCTGCCCTCCCCCCTGCCCCACTCCCTCTTGCCCCTCCCCCCTGCCCCACTCCCTCTTGCCCTTCCCCCTCCCTCTCTATTTTGAGAGTTCTACTTACCAGGCTGCTGCCGCTCCTCCTCCTGTGTGGCGAACCGGAAAGTCCTGCTGCCCGGTTCCCTCCCACATTGTCATTAGGCCCGTTGCCTTCACGGGTGCAAGAAGAGTGACGCCACCGCTGCGGGCGGGCAGGCGGCCGGGACCGAGAGTTCCGCCAGTGCCGTGTGCGGCTGGGTGGCCGGGCCAAGAGTGCCGCCGTCGCTGTGGACGGCCTGGCCGAGAGTTCCGCCGCTGCCACAAAGATTGCCGCCTGCCGCTGCCGCCTCTGCCCTCCCCGTAGTCCATCCGGTCCCGCGGCCGCCGACTCCGGCCTTCCTGCGGCCGGGCCGGCCATCCGGCCAACATGGCCACCTGCGGCCGGGCCGGCCATCCGGCCAACATGGCCACCTGCAGCTGGTTCTCCCTCGGCCGTTCTGGGCATGCGCACCGTGCATGCCCAGAACGGCTGAGGGAGACACAGGCACAGACACCGGAGGACATGGGCGCACACCCAGGGACTTTATTATAGAGGATGATCAAATTGTTTAGATGGTTTCAGGTTTTTTTAAAGTAGTTTTTAGTTAAAATAGCTAAAAGATAAAATATACATCATTGTCAATAGCCAATGAAATATTCATTGGATTTTTCAATGAATATTGAAAAGAGAAGGGAAAATTTAAGAAAAGAAAGGCAGGAGAGGTGTTTGTAATAAGACACATAATGGAATGCTGCTAATTCATCCAAAGGGGCTCCTCTTTTAGCCGACTTCCTCACTCCTCTTTTCACTGCAATGATTTGTAATAGTAATTGGATCCCTAGTAGATCCCCAGTAGCATTTCCATCCAGATATCCTGCAGTTCCGCCATCATTCCATTAACACTATTGATTTGGATTTATATGATGTAGAGGCTGTTCTCACGCACAGGCAAAACCATGCTAGGGAAGCCCAGCCCAGTTTTGCCTGCCAGTGAGAACTGCCCAGGAGCCACACAGCTCCCGGTGGTGGCACAGCAGCAAACCTGCAAGGAAGCTCTTAGCCCGGGTTAAGGGTAACGTGCCATTAGCCCAGGCTAACTGAGCGTGTGTTGGTGCCACATGGCTTCACGCAGCACGCACACACACACACCAGCAGCCTCCCAGCCTTTATCCAAATACTTCCCATAATGCACTGCCCACACTTACACAGTGCATTGTGAGGAGTTCCAGGGGCCTTCCAGCCTCCAAACCTTCCTGCTGCTGGCAGAAGCCAGAAATGGTGTGGGTGGGCGATCTGCCCACACAGCAACAACAAGAGGATCGTCTGCAGGGAGGTAAGTTTTTTGAGGCTTCCTCTCCTTGCCCCTTTGAGCTCTTTTCATGGACTGTGAGAAGTGACTCATTATTTTACTACTATAGTCTGTTTTCTTACAGGTTCTCTCATTGTATTTAATCACTGGTGGTTTTAATGTTAGAATTTTTCTTTGTTTTTACTGCATTTTCTTACTGGTTATTTTATTGTATGCTATGGTCTGATGGATTTGTATGACTTTATTTCATTTCTATACTGTGCATTTTTATCCATTTTTGGTTTGTTGTGGTCTAATCACTAATGAAAATAAAACTTGTCTTTCTATCGCTATAACTTGGGGTTCCTAACCTTGAGTCCTCAGATGTTGTTGGACCCATCATACCCAGCCACAAAGGGCTAAATTGCAGGTGTATTGTAAGGATGTGTCTTTTGAGCAGTTTATGGGTCAGATTATTATATGAAAAGAGTTAAGTGTTCAAGCTTTTACAGGATTGTGTACCACTTCTGATGGCCTGTACGGGAGAAAGGCTGTTTGTATCCTGCTATCGCACTGCTAACATAAACATATAGTATATAATTCAGTTTAAAAATTTGAATCACACTAAAACACATTAAAATAACTAAGCTCAATCAGCCTTCTCCACTGTGCTGTATTTTTTCTACATGCAGGGAGGTTTCTTCACATTGGAGCATTCAATACAATTGCTACTTAAATCCTGAAGAGATACAGCCTGGGCAAAGCTTTACCACATGATTGTATTGGTGGCATTATCTGTCCCAATGTAGAGCGATTTCTGATTAAAATACTCTGGTTTCAAGAAAGGAAACCCTGGTGGGATGAGAGATGTCCAACCAATTTGGGCCACAATTTCAAATGATGAGAACACCCAAAAGAAAAATAAGAAACAAAACTCTAACGCTGTATGGCGAATAAACACAGAAATGTGTTTATGGCCACTTAACAAAAGAAGACCATTTCCAGTAATGACACATAAATAAATGTTCCAGCTGAATGTGAATTCTAAAATATGTACTGAGAATTAAAGGCTGCAATTGCTGTGTAAATTGTTTATTAGGAGTTATGCAGCCCCCTTTACATGGACATCTGTGCTGTGCTGTGCTGTGCTGTACCATTCATGAGTCCACTCTATTGTCAGATTCACAGCTGAAATGCAGGCAAATGACAACAAGCCATTTTTAGGAGCAAATCAGCAAAAGATATGAGACTATTGCTTGGATTTGTTATCAAATCCCAAATATACACAACAGGCACTAGGAGGATAATGAGAGCAATTATTTAGCACCATTTCATTAAGGTGGTTCAGCAAAAGCAGTAGGGACATATTCCTCAGTAAATGTGGCATCTTGCCGTTCCAAATTTTCCTATGCATTTCATGGGTTGCATGGAACAGACATGGAGACAAATTGTAGTTCTGATGGAAAGATGTTAGCTTAACAAATATTCTTATTCGGGAGGTTTAAAAGTACCAAGTACATTTTTGTTTGCTTCACTAATTGATGCAATTTTTAAAAAAACCATAAATTGGGTGCTTCTTACACCCAAATCTAAACAATATAATTTTAGTGATCCAAGTGGGAACTTCCAAAATATTTGTATAAACAAACATCATGATGTTTAATTGTGGCCAAGAAAAATCTCTATGCCTGTTGGGAATGGAACTCTGGTAGGTATAAAAAGGTCAGGTGGTCAAGAGTAAAGGGGAGGGACAACCAGGAGGAGGAAACAGATACTGGGAATTCTAGTAAAGTAAAGGAACTGAGTAAGTTTACTGGCTTTGAGAAGCTTACCTAGAAGGGCCATACCTGTAACAAGACTGGGAGGTGAATTAATTTCAAGTAGGGAAGGATCTAAGCTTAGCATTATCTCAGGATACTTCTGAGCATTGCCTTTGACTCTTTCAATTTTTACCTCCAACCCTTGAGTAGCTAAAGATCTGAGTTGAGGAAACCTCCCATACATCTCTGATGGAATAAATAGGCTGACTTCTAGAACTGGGCTTGTGTCCTGTTTCACCTGTCACAAAGAGGAAGTCTTGTGGAAATTCCCTGCATGGTAAGAAGAACTTGAGAAACAAAATTAAGAGTCTGCTCAATAAATAGTGTTGAGTTGGCACTGAAAAGAAAAATTGATATTGGTTGATGATGGTCCAACACTACTCCATTTATCACTTTTCTTGTTAAGAGGTTCTAAAGAATAATCTCCCTCTAACATAGCACTAGGAACAGGGGTCATCCCGTGAAATTGATTGCCAGGAAACTTAGGACCAACAAACGGAAGTACTTTTTCACACAACGCATAATCAACTTGTGGAATTCTCTGCCACAAGATGTGGTGACAGCCAACAACCTGGATGGCTTTAAGAGGGGTTTGGATAACTTTGTGGAGGAGAGGTCTATCAACAGTTACTAGTCTGAGGGCTATAGGCCACCTCCAGCCTCAGAGGCAGGATGCCTCTGAATACCAGTTGCAGGGGAGCAACAGCAGGAGAGAGGGCGTGCCCTCAACCCCTGCCTGTAGTCTTCCAGTGGCATCTGGTGGGCCACTGTGCAAAACAGGGTGCTGGACTAGATGGACCTTGGGCCTGATCCAACAAGGCTGTTCTTATGTTAATTACATAATTAGCAATAGCAATAGCAATAGCACTTACATTTATATACCGCTTTATAGCCGGAGCTCTCTAAGCGGTTTACAATGATTTAGCATATTGCCCCCAACATTCTGGGTACTCATTTTACCGACCTCGGAAGGATGGAAGGCTGAGTCAACCTTGAGCCCCTGGTCAGGGTCGAACTTGTAAACTTCTGGTTACAGGGCAGCAGTTTTACCACTGCGCCACCAGGGGCTCCTGAATTAAGAATTTTGTTTAATTTTGTTAAAAAATATTTGTCCAGCAGGCAACCTGCCATGCTTACCGACTCTGGCACCCTATCAGCCGTCAAGACGGGGGCCAACCCAGAAGTTGCTGGCAGTAGAGCAGAACCACCTGCCAAGAGGCCAGCAGAAGGACCGTGGCCCTGCGGAGCCTTCTGAGAGCAGCCAAGCAGGCTGTTGGTGAGGTGCCTCCTGGTGACATAGGCAAGGCAATGATGTGGGGCTGTTGGAGGGTGAGTGATGGATACCTCCGGTGAGAGACTGCCACAGTGAGCCCAAAGAGCCTAGAGGAGGAGGAACTGGGTGAGCGAGAACCCCCTCCCCTCAAGTACTCTGAGGCCCTGCCGCTGGGGGTGTGGGGGAGATGAGAGAAGGAAACAGCTCTGGAGAGACCGGGGTCATGATAATATTGTTTTCAGTTATACCTTCAGGTCTTAAATTGTTTACATGTTTTATATTTAAGCAACAGCTGTATTGGATAATTTTAAACAGGCTGAGACAAAATGGAGGTATTTGTTACCATCATTTTGCCCTAATTAAAAAGACTGCCTGCAGCAGTTTTCAAATGGGGGATAAGGACAGGGAGAAAGTGTGTTTAAAATGCAGCAGCAATGGTGGCACTACCTCACAGTCATCTAGATGGTGGGCAATGCAATATAGGAAGTGTCCCCTCTCTCTGACTGGCTTCATCTAAGGATGTTGCCTAACTTCTTTCTTGCCAGAATTCACAATGGAACTTGCCATATCTGTGAACATATCCCTATCTTCCCATTCAAGTGAATGGGAAAATATGGACATGTTGGCAGGTAAGCCCTATCTTGGAGAAGCCAGGGAGGGAACTTGAAACCTTCTGCTCTTCCTAGAGTGGCTCCATGCACTGTGGAGAATATGTTACAGTGCTCACACTTCTAGTCTCCCATTCATATGCAACCAGGGTGGACCCTGCTTAGCTAAGGAGACAAGTCATGCTTGCTGCCACAAGACCAGGTATGTCCAGAGGACCTGCCGGGGATGGGTGGAGCTGACCGCTGTTGCTCACGGGCTTAGCTGCTGCCCAGCTGCCAGTCATGTGCACATGCCTACGTACTGTGATGCTCACCTCTGCTACTCGTGTGCCTGCCACAGTGCTAATCGGGGGTTAGACTCCTTCCCAAATGAATGTGTGTCAAACTCTTTATTTCATACCTCTTCTGCTCCCCAGTGGCCTGGTTTTTATAGGATATGGAAATGTCGATGCATTCTGCACATCTGCAGAAAATTTGGCTCCCATACTGTGCAGGCAACTAGGCATCGCAGAGGGAGGTCTGCACTCCCCAAGAGCCCCTGAAATGTATGCCTGCGGCGGTGGGGCTGCTGCATGCTTACTAAGCCTTATGAAAATACAATTCCCATTTCCATTGGAGGTACTGTCAGAACTGTATTATCACAAGGCTTGTTAGGCACACAGCAGACCAGCCTCTGCAAACTGTGCAGGTATACTTTACAGGGGATCACAACGAGTGCATGTGCTTCTGTCTTTATATGGCAGGTTGCCTGTGCATTATGAGAGCCAGTGTATTTAAATTCACATTTTGCAAGGTATTATCACACCAACTGTTCAGATAGAAAATACTTGAGAAAATCCTCATTTTAATTGTAATATGGATTTAATAGTGACAGGGGAAAGTCCAGGAATTTAGTGGAAACTCTGCAAATGCAGATGAAATGGAGATCCATCAGCTTCATTATGATTTCACTTAGCCAAATTGGATTGGTTACATGATGTCATAGTGACAACTACATATTCCCTGATTGGCTGTGATTATGTATCCAACAAGAAAAAGATGAATTGGTGCTGATGAAGAGGTAACAAGCATGGGCAACTAGGGTCACTTTTTTGAGGAGAGGGAAACATTTTTAGGTCCCATATTCCCCTTTTGCACAGAAGTTCGATCATGTATTCAGAGTACCCTAGTTCCAATTAATAAATAGTCCTCTCTCCCCTAATAATCTGTAGTTACACTTCACTGGAAGCTACATTTATCTTAGCCTTCTTAGCAACATTCTAGTTTTAGATGAGCAGGGGCTATTTATATTTATTTGTTTGTTTGTTTGTTTGTTTGTTTGTTTGTTTGTTCAATTTTTAGACCACCCTTACAAAATAGCTCAGGGCAGTTCACAAACATCAAAGACCCTTTAAAACAATTTAAGAGCACTGGAAGGCCAGGCCAAACAGGTAGGTCTTTAGGGCTCTCCTAAATTCCAATAAAGAATTCAAATTACGGATGTCTGCAGGGAGCGCATTCCACAGTCCAGGAGCAGCTACAGAGAAGGCCCACCTCTGGGTCGCCACCAGACGAGCTGGTGGCAACTGGAGCCAGACCTCCTCAGATGATCTTAGCGTGCAGTGGGGATCAGACTGAAGAAGGCACTCTCTAAGGTAACCTGGACCTAAGCCATTCAGGGCTTTAAAGGTAATAACCAGCACTTTGTATTTTGCTCAGAAACATATCGGCAGCCAGTGCTATGAGGGAACCTCCAGTCATTCAATTCCTCATCATTATTCTGAAGTCCAGCAGCAAATACACAATACAGGACTGCTTATCATATAACTCATCTTCAAGTTATAACCATTACTGAGACTTTTAAAAAGAATAAGAGTAAGCTGTGCAGGAACAATACAACACAAAAAGATCTAATTCTGAACTACACTCTAGCTGTAAACATAACTGCTTGTCAATATTTGTGTAGGTATAGAATTAGTGTGTTTGTGGATATTGCTTAATTCTTATGTATATCGCACATCTTGTTTTTATTTTTAAACAACCTGTATGTTTTAGGTAAAGCATGGCCATAACTCTGGCTGTGTCTGTTCCCATTAAATTTCAACAGCAGGACATTTATCATTTGCAATTCTAATGTTACTTTCTCATCTACATTTTCAAGATATCTGTCCTAGTACAATGTAAATTAGATGCTCTGCCTTCTTGAGCTACTGGTGGAGGCCACTTAGTCAGAAAATCTTACTACAAACAGCATTTCCATGGTGTCACAAACATGACTGGAGCATCTTGTCAGCCAAGCCACAAGGGCTCATATTTGTGCATTGTTGAATGTTTGGAAGTGACAGTCTGACAAATAATTGTTAGTTACTCATACTACACTCTGCACTCTGGAGAATGATGGCAGTATTGAACTATATTCCTCAGGTGGTGAAAAGCAGTTCCTGTGGTATATAAAGTGTCTGAGTGCTTCATAATTGAGATCTACGGTTTTCATCATGCATTAAGTCTTCATGGAGGCCAGGTGGGTGAAACACTTGGTATGCAGCTTTCTGCCTTGTCTGATCACTTAGAGCAGGGCTATACATTTTTTTGCCTCCAGCTGTTTTTAAATGACTATCATCATCCGCAGCCACAGTGGATAATTAGGAATGATGGGAATTGTAGTCCAATGTCTGCAGGATGGCCAAAGTTGTGTAAGCCTGACTTAGAACAATAGCATATATCTGCATATTTCTTGCTAATTTTTCCTTTTTTTTCCCACAAGGGAATGGGCTTGAGATAAGAATCCAGAAGAATAAATCCTGGAGCCCAAATATCACAAGTGAGAATGAAGAACATCCCTGTCTTTAGTAACTATGAGCCACCAGAAATTTCTCCTATTAAGGTGCCCAACAAGTCTACTGCATCTTCAGTACATATTGGATCTGTAAATGGTGCAGGCTACTATGTGCATCATGTACAGCAGATAGGGAGCTGAGGGAATCAGAACATGAAAAAACCAGTGAATGTGTCATCACTCTAGAAACTGCCTCTGGGAATATAAATCTGGCTAAATATACTAGCTGACCATTTCTTTCGTTAGGCAGATTCTTAGCTAATAATCCAGGAAGTCCAAACAATGTTAAACAATGGTCAACAGATATTCTTTAATAGGATTTTAAGATTGGGAGATTTACAGAGACAGATGTCTCTGACACTGAAAAGCCACCAGATCTGGAAGAGGTATCCAGAGGATTTGTTAATGTGCTATGTAGGTGGGGAAAAACTGAAGCTTCTGCGGGGTCAAAGAGACTGAATGACAGCTGAGAGCTGACTGTAAGAAACCTCGGGATGAAGGGGTGTGTGCTGGAGAATCTAATATGAGGTCGCCAGCCATTGGTTTAGCAAATTTGGAGTGGACCCTGGGCCAAGAAGTCGGGCCCCTGGCCCCTACTGTCTCCTTTCGAGTAGTACAAGGGGGCAGAGCAAATAGCAAGCTGTTACTTAGCCAGCAGAGACCCCCCCCCACTCAGGGTTCCAGGAACATTTCTCCCCTGCCCCTTGCTCAATTGTAGCTGTGCACAGGGGCGGAGCCACCATTGGGCGAAAGGGTTCAAAGAACCCAGGCCGCCAATGGGGAAAGGCCGTGGCTCGGGCTCCATAGGAACGCATTTCCCTTCCTCTCCCTCTCTGGAGGGAGAGAAAAGGGAAGACGTCCTGTTAGGCAGCTGACCCTGCCTGAAATGAAGAGCTGAGAGCCCATTCCAGCTTTTGGCAGCCCAGGCCACGCCCCCTTGTCATGTGCCTTGTCATGTGTGAGGGGGTGTGGCCTGGGATGCCGAGAGCCGGAATGGGCTCTCAGGGTCTGCTGCCTAACAGGACGTCTTCCCTTTTCTCTCTCTCCAGAGAGGGAGAGGAAGGGAAATACATTCTATTGGGCAGTTGGAGTTGCCTGAAATAACCTGCAAAGAGTTTGCCCGGGCTCTTAGCAGTCCAGGCATGGGAAGGGGGAGTTGGCTCTCTGGGCTCCTAGAGAGCCCGAGCCATGCCCCATGCGCGTGACATAATGTGCACCAGCATATTGGGGCCACCGAGCGGGGCTGGACGCAGGCCGCCACTCGGCTGGCTCCACTCCTGGTTGTGTAGCTGTAACCAGCAGCTTCTTGTAGGAGTTCATGTACTGGTGCCCAATTTTGAGATGTTTGGTATACAAATATACTCCACAGTATATGTGTGTCCACTCTTGCTCTTGAAATCAATCTTTTTTTAGGGAAATGAGAAAATAGCATCCTATTAAGATATGAACACCCAACATATGGAAAGAAATCATGCCTGCTTTTCCTATCCCCCGTCTTCTCTTTGTTGATCCGATCTGTATAGAATCTACATACATACTAATAGACATGTACATCTGGTTTATGCAATCTGATACTTGCAAAATACAAAGTACTAGTGGGCCCGGGCGCAGAGCATCTGCGCCTCTAGCTGGACACAGCCGTTCCCCGCCGTCTCAGGGACTGGGGGCAGAGCCTCACCCCCCACCATGCCACCGCTTCCTCCTCCCTCCACACACCCCTAGAGTGCTGCTGCGGGCAGGCGGCTGGGCCGAGAGTGCCGCCATGGGCGGCCAGGCTGAGAGTGCCGCCACTGCTGCGGCCGGCCGACCGGCCAGGCCGTGAGTGCCACTGCCGGGCCGAGAGTGCCGCCGCCGCGGCCGGACCTAGAGTGCTGCCTGGCCCGCTGCCTTGCCTCCGCAGCCGCCCAGCCAGCCAATTCTCTTGGGTGCGCCAGGACCAATCAGGCGCCCCCGCAGCCCAGCCAATCAGCTGGGCTGCCAGGATGCATTTTTCCTGGGCACACCCAGGAGAAATATATATATAGATGATTCACAAGGAGAGAGCCTACACATGTTGTAGAAGTGTAGCATTTGTACAGGAATCGGGGAATATATAGAGGTCAGGGTGGGACCAGTTGTTGTAATCCTAACTTAACCCATTGTGTTTGTCTGAATTAATGTACAAGTGGTAATGCAATAAATCTTTCACACGGGGGAAGGAGGAGGGCAGGAGAAATACCATGACACCCCCCCCACACACATGTTTTTGTCTGTCATGGGAACATAGGAAGCTGCCATATACTGAATCAGACCATTGGTCCATCTAGCTCAGTATTATTGTCTACACCAGGGATTCTCAACGTTGGGTCCCCAGATGTTATTGGACTTCACTCCCATAATCTCCAGCTCCAGTGGCCTTTGGTTGGGGATTATGGGAGTTGAAGTCCAATAACATTTGGGGACCCAATGTTGAGAATCCCTGGTCTACACAGACTGGCAGCAGCTTCTCCAAGGTTGCAAGCAGAAATCTCTCTCAGCCATATCTTGGAGATGCCAGGGAGGGACCTTGGAACCTATATGCTCTTCCCGGAGTGGCTCCATCCCTAAAGGGGAATATCTTACAGTACTCACACATGTAGTCTCCCATTCATATGCAATCAGGGTGGACCATGCTTAGCTAAGGAGACAAGTTGTAAGTTTAGTGACGTCCTTGGATCCCCGGCCCTGGCAGAGTGCTGAGAAGATGGTCGAATTTGACTATCTAGAGGAAGTAAAAGTCGTAACAAGGCAACTGCATAATCTGGCTGTTTGTGAATTTGTTGGGTTTGTGGATAACTTTTGCAGCTTTCTGTCTGGGCCAAGAAGCACTGGCTTGAACAGAAGCGCTCTGGCAGGGTCCCCCCCACACCCATCCTCAGCTATGTGGAGACAGCTGCTGCAACCATCACCTGCTCAAGTCAGGAGATGCCCAACTTTTCCTAATGTAAACTTCCCTGAATCACTTTAGGAAGGGCAGTATATAAACTGAATGAATAAATCATGGAGCCATTTAGCAGGTCTCCATAGGATCAGCTCCAGGAACAGCTACCTCTCTATTCAAGCAGCAAGGATGCCAAGCTAGTATTAAGAGCTGAGTTTGTGGCCTTATTCAGACAACACACCAACCCTCAGTTACACTTACCTGAGGTCAGCGTTTCTCTTTGTCCAAATGTGGAAAAATCCCACAGCCGTGGTTCTACTGTCATCTCCAGACAGAATGAACCTTTGGCTTGAATTTGTGCAGGTTGCTGGAAATGGAGCTCCACTGACTCCATCATGCCGTCCAAATGTGGCAACCTGGGGTTTGTGCTGAAGCTTCTCCCATAAGCACTCACACCCTCATGTCACAACCAGCAGTTGCTGGTCAAGTGGCATGCTCAGCGGAAGAGAGAGGGCGATTGCTGGTGGAGACAATGAGACCGGAGCTTCCAGATCATCTGCATCATGGTTCTTGGCTTCCAAGGGTAACCTCAGGTAAGCCTACCCATGGTTTTGATTGTCATCCAAACTGAGCCTGTGGCTACGGCTCCTCTATTGAAGTGGGGCACTTGTTGGTTCAAGCAGTGACTGTGCAGCCCCCACAATTATGTCGGGGACCAAACTGATGTGTGATATTGCTCCCTTCATCCACCCCATAGCCATTGTGGAGATTTGTTTTGGACTTGAGGGATTCATGCAACTTTACCTCAGCTCAAGCTTCTGCAGTTACTTTAGGGTCAGCTTGCTCACTCTCTTCTTCAGCCCCTAAAGCCATAGGAAGGGCTTCTGCTAGGCTGACACAGACTGGGGGAGGGGGGGTAGCCTCAGGTCACCCATTCTCCTTTAGTCCCCAGATTTTCATTTAGCTTAACTGCCAGTGGCCAGCTGAGAACTTATTCCTGTATGCTGTGTTGTCCTCCCAATGTTTCCTGAACTTAGGTCCACCTATCTCTGGACAGGACTATTGCCCCCAACAGTATAGAAATGATTACTGAAGTTGTCAGTGAATCATTTTTCTAGAGGTATGGCAAAATGGCATCTGGGAGCCCTATTAAGAACCTTACAGAGTTATCATTAGTATCAATTATTGTTCATTCTCTGCCACATAAAGAACAAAACAGTCCCTACCACATAAAGAGCAACCCTAAATAATATTGCATTATAACTTTAAAGGAATTGTTTAAGAAAAGCACAAGTGAAATTCATAAAAATAGAATTGTTTAAGGTCCCAAAGGAAAGCAAAATAATTCAGTATGACCAATCTTGGTTTGCTTCCTTGGATAGTTCAAGACATTCCTGCCCAGGCAGAAAGCTCAAGAAAGATAGAGAGGAAGAACTACCATGTTGAACAGCTAATCTTATCAACTTTGTTCAAAGCTTTGAAGCTCTTTTTAAAAAAAGCAACAAAAAACCTCTTTGCTGTTATTCTGGATTAATGAAATTACAAACAAACTGTGATTCATGTTAGAGAATGCTTTTTTATTCCAGACAGAAAGGCACAAAAATCTGGCAAATGAAAATGGATACAGTATGCCTGAACAGAACGACGCTCAGCTGCAGTGGCAAACAGGTTAAGCTCGCACAAACACTTATGTAAAAAATGGAACCGAAGCTGCCACATGGGCGGCTTGCCTTATTGGCCAATTTGCATAATTTGATTTACATAATTAAACTTCATTATTCTTTGCCATCTGTATATCCTGGACTCAACCATGAGAGGTTTTTTTAGGGGGGGGGGATTAAAAAGCATCTTTCCCGAATACAAGATTCCACAAACATGCCTGCATAGGGTATTGCAAATCAAGATCTAATATGTAGGAATAAATAACAGGGGGAGAATAGGGTAAATAACAATCAGTAGGGGGTTGGCTAGCTCTGCATGGATTATGTTTCATCATTGATGTACTAAACTACAGGAATTGTGCTCAAGTACTGTCAAGCTTTCTCTGTGCATGTCTTTTCCTTTCCTGTAGTTTTCACAAAAGGGGAAGATACTCTTAACTATCAGGGTGGAAATGTAATATAAAAACAATTTGTTGCAGAGATGGCTCCAACTGCTAAATTAAACCTCCAGTAACAGACTAAGAGACGTACATCGAGGTCAGCCATAATGGGGAACCAAAGCAACCAGAAGTCCCCAAACCTGAATGTCTGGATGTGGGAAATCGCAGTTTGGATCATAACTCTACCCAGGGGTTCACTCGCCAAACTCCAGTTTGAACCCTTGGGGTGTGGTTGGGCCACAAGTAAGCAAGTTTTACTGCTTGGGCCTCTGGTTTCTGGCTGCCTCCATTACATCCGAATTCAGTAATGGAGACAGCCTTCTCCAGGACTGGAGTTGAGGGAAGGAAGCTCCTCCCTATTTTTGTCTTGATTGGAGGTTGTGGCTGTCCATCAATCAAAAGAGAAAGCCTGGCAGCCAGCCCCCCTTCCTTTCTGCAGACCTTACAGCCATATTGTGAACAGGTAAGCACACCAGGGGGCGGGGGGAGTGGAACCACAGGTCCATTGGACCGAAGGTTCCATATTAAGTCTGAACTGGACCTAAGGCCTGATTCAGACGTAACATAAAACCACAGGCTGGCAAACCCACGGTTTCAATTTAAAACTCTAAGTCTCACCACAGACATTAGTCAAACTGTGCCCTCCCAACCTCCTGTTCCAGGAAAAGGGAGCCCCTTCCTGTAGCTTGGCCACCAAAGACAATCCCAGCAAACTCCATGGCCAGACTGCGGGCAATGCATCAGCACATCAGTAGAGCGGCCATAATTGGCCATGATCTTGAAGGGGGCATGCCATGTGTGATCGTGCATTTACAATGTGGTCCGCCTGCCCTTGGCATGGAAAGGGCACTTAAGTCCTCTTTAAATGCCATGCAAGTGCTTCTGAAAGCAATGGCACTGCCGCCCCACAAGGAACCCTGCACCCAAATAGTCCCACACAAGCATGAAGGGCTGGGGGTTGGTTGGGGCACTTTTTCCTTGTTATTCTGGAAATGGAAGGGAACATGGAGACTTCCTAGGAGATTATATGTAGGTGACAGATAGCAAAGGATGCTGGGGGGGTCTGCCCTGCTATGACCTAGGATGATGATGCAAGGGATCATCCTGTCAAAGCTGTTCATGCAGACTAAATTACACTCCTGCTCCACCAGCAGCTTGCTGCCAGTGGGCTCGCCCTCTCAAGAGAGGGCCAGGACACTGGGGAGGACCACGCGGCTGAACATACATGAACTGTAGGTTCATGAGTTGACCTAACCCACCAAAGGAGCCCTCACCTGTGTGGGGTCCCCAACTCTCCATTGTAAAATACAGAACAGAGTTACTGCAAATCCCACCCCACCCTAGTGAAGCCTTACACACATTCAAAAGAGATTTTGATGCTCCATGTGTCAGAGCTGGGTCACATGCGTGGCCGGGGAAAACACTGGGTGCGTGAATTGATCTATCAAACTCATTTAAAATTCCTGGGCTCAGTCTGGCATTGCACCATATACAGAACTGCTGGCACCGGGAATTGTGGGAAGGTGGAGCCCCAACTTCCAGCGACCCCAGGTGAGCAGGATTGCCATTTCAAGGCACAAGCAAGGGTGCACATGTCCACATGGGTGGTTGGGCTGGCAGTGGGCATGCTTTGACAGCTACATGGTGGCAGTTGCCAAGACAGGGAAAGCAGTTGCTGGGGTACCATCCCCACGGCTTTCCTGCATAGAGCAACACTGGCTTGATATAGAGCCCAATGGCCTGGCACTCTTGTGAGAGAGCGGTCCATGGGAGAAGGGGATGTTTTACCATCGGGCATCATTACAGAATTTTCTCGGCAGTTCTCTCCTCTATCTTCTGATGGTCCTTCTCATTAGTTGTAAGGGGGTGTCCCCATGACCTGGCACTTTCTTGAGCCTGTGTCAGCATGCTATTTCTGTTCCGTTGCTGCTTCTGAGCACCATGAGCAGAGCACTGCTGACCCTGGTGACCGGTTCTGCCCTTGAAGAGTTTGAGCTAGGAAGTTCAAACCCCCAAGGGGAAGGGGATGGGGGCCCCCTTCCCAAAATTTATGTGGGGGAAAATGGAACTTGGCTGCTTGAGACTTCCTTCTTGGGGCTAATGTTGTGCACGGAACTGTTCGGCGCTCCATTCTAGAAGTGCTGAACCGGTTCTGTGGACCGGCGTTCGAGCTGGTTCAAAGATGGGGGTGGATAATTTTGAGGGTGGTGGATGGTGCTCTTACCCCTCCCGCCCCATTTCCCCTGCCAGGGCTGTGTATTCAAATGGTCTGGTGGGGCGGCAGCATACCTCTCTGCGGCCCTGTTGCTTCCTGTGACCAGAAGTTGCTGGTACATGTGTGCACGTCATGTTCCATTAAGGTATTTTGAGAGCATGATGCATTTCAAGAGCTCTGCCTTTTCTGCCTGTAATTGTCCTGTGGAAGCTGCCACACAATTCCGTGTTGTTGTTGTTTAAGTAACTTGCTTTAAGCATTTCTCCCCCATTTTTACTTGTGCAGAGTGTGCAGTGGGGAGAATGTATGGTGCCTTGCACCACAATAAGAAAAAAAGAAACCCACAAAGCACAACATACATTGTACTTGGTGTGTGAATTGGCTTGATGGAATTCTTATTTCTTCTGTTCCCCAACCATTAAGAAAACATCACCAATTTTCTGCCATTAACTTCTTAATGTTTACAATGTAGCAAGAGAGATTAAGGTGAATTCTGCATACCAAAGTCTGCAGTGCATCAAGTGACTGCTTCCTCACAAAAACTTATTTAATACATTTTTAAAATGATAATTTTTTATTGTTATGAGGGTTACCTTTAACTTCAGATGTTGTTCATCACAAAGTTATATAATTCCCTGTCCAGCTACTCCTTTTAGTTCTCTCAGTTCCTTTAAGAGATACTCTATCTATAAGATAGAGTATATTATATAAGATATCTTATACCTGCCTGCAGGTGTTGTACTCTATCTTCAATCATGCCCTATTGCAATGGATGATAGAGCAATGGGCATCAGTTCACCCACAGCTGGTGAGCCTCAGGATCTACCCCTGACCTGGAGCATGGTTGCCTAACTTTAGTCTGCCTGCAGGTGTTGGACTCTGTCTCCCATCATGTCCTGCTGCAAGGTACAATAGGGTGATGGGAGTTGGAGTCTAGCTACAGCTGGGTATCCACTGCAAAACAATAGAATTTTCTGCCATTCATACACCATTCATACAAAAAAGGTATGAATTTCTTTGTGTAAATATGAGCATGACCATATCATAGTCTTCATAGCGGTGAGGAAACAACCCATGGCCACTTCTCCTTCTCAACCACTAAGCTAACCAGGTGACTTTCTGCCAATCGCATGCTCATATTAATCAAAAATCAAATTGATTAATGAAAATATATATATTCTTAGTTCCATACCTTAAAACAAACTGTCTTTCTGAGAGAAGGCTTTACTTTACTTTCCCTTCTGAGAGACACTAATTCCTGGTACTAAGCTGGTAATTGCTGGTAATAATCAGCATCCATGCATATGTAAAAGATGACAGATTTAACCTTTCACAGAACCATCATTGTGCCCTGAAGCAATAGTATTTTACGAATTTGAATACGTGAAGTCCGGGTCTTCCTCCTAAAGCAATATCCAGGTATAGACATCACTTGGGTATCCAAGGTACTTGAGAAGTAGCTGAAATAAAGCTTGGCCTGACTGTCTCTGTAAGAGGGGCAAAAGAGGAGTACATGTTCTGTGGTTTATACCGCCCCAGTGTCACAGGGACAAAGTTTCTCCACAGTTGGAATGTTTCTGTATTTGCCTTCCAAAACAGCAGAGGGGAGGGCATGACAACAGGCGAGGGCAAAAGCCCTTCTGTGGTTTGGGATCTCTAACTGTGACAGGTACATAGCAGGGAATGCTGAGTATCTGTATCTTTCTGAGGACAGGAACCCTGCCTAGGTCTGTCTGGCACTCAGTGTCCATTGTCCTCTGTTTGATGACTATTTTCACCTGGTCAAGGTCCATAGCAAGTGGGTGGGGTGGGGTGGGGGGAGAATCCCAGGAATGGCAACTTAGTCCACATGGCCTGTTTCCAGGAAGACTGAAAATTGTACTGCAGGGTCAAAGGGACCAGGCCCTAAGGGTTGAGGGATAAGTTAAGCCAGGGGTTAAGAATGGTCATCCACACTCTGGCCTCAACCTTTATCATGCCCGTTTCCAAGTATAGCGCAACATCTGAGACACAGCGAGACACTTGGAGGGCTGCTCTTAGAAATTTGGACTGAACCTGCTCCAATAGGGCAAGATTGGAGGGGAGCCCCAATTGAGCACCATAGAGGATTTGCGCCAATGTCTTGGCCTCAAATAATTTCAGCACTTTGGGAACATATTGGCCACCTCTAGTCCATAGGAATTTTAGCATGGCGGTGGAGCTCCTCTGAGTGGCGAGGACAACATGGTCGCAATGGGCCTTTCTTGAGCCATAGGCATGAAGGACCACCCCCAGATATTTGAAACAAGCAGCCTGTTTGACCTTGTGGCCATACTCCCAAGATGGGTCTTGGGTCTTCTGGTGAAAGCCATAACTTTTTTTGATAGTCAATTTCTAGTTGATTATTCTTGCAGTACTGAGCTAGTGCATCCAATGCTCTTCTGAGACCTATGAGAGTCCTAGAGAGGATTTAAGAATAGTCAGTGTAGAGCAGGGAGGAAATGCTTCTATCTGCCAGTTTGGGAGGTGAATGTCTGGGCTAAGGTGGCTCACCATGTCATTGATGTAAAAGTTGAATAGAAGCGGGGATGCAGTCCTGTTTGACTCCCTTATGCTTCCTGAGGGGAGAGGAAGGTATTGATTTTCATTTGCTTCTGCTTTCCTGTACATCCTCCACTGTTGTTGGCAGGGCTCTTGTGCATTCTTTTGATGCCTCCCTGCAGGGAGGCAAGCCCCTAGAAGGAATACCTAGGGAGGGAGGAAGCCTGGGTTGGGGCAGGAGCTCATGAACTGAGCTGTTGACCAGTTACCAACTTGGCTCTGCTCTAGCAATCCAGCACATATACACATACTGATGTTCATCTCATGGTCAGTTTAACAACTGTCTTGTCATCATTCAGGCAGTTTTGGCAACGAAAGAGTCTGTCTGCAATCCATTTCAAAAACCATAGTTAAAGCAGGCTTTGTATTTGTTGGCAAAACTAAACATTGGGCAGGAGATTCATGATTTGATATACTGATGTTTTATCTTTAAATGAAATGAAGCCACAAGAAAGGGCTGCTAATTTGATTGAGGCAGCCCTGAGCAAGAGCATATTTAACTCTTTCCCCATCTCATTTTCCTGTTCAAAAATTCCCTATCTCCAGGCTGCTCTTTTCCCAGCAGTAGAAATACAGGTAATTGTACTCTTTCCTTTAGAGGGCCAAGAGAAGCTGCAGTGAAAGTAGTTTTGACCAAGAAAATTGGGGATGGGTAAAACTGCCATATCCTGATTATCAAATTAGCTGCTTCTACCCCACCCCCACCCCCACCCCCACCCACCCCCGTTGCAACTCATTAAATAAAACTGGGAAACCTAATTGAGGAACTCTGTCATAACCTGTAGTACCTTGTTACTGCTGAGTGAACACTCTACTGCCCCAACTTATATTCTTGGCAAGGTGGTTGGAACGCCTGCCTGCACTGCTATGTCTGTAAGCACCAGCAATCGTGTTGCGCAACAATGCTGATCTGCTCTGGCGTAAAAGTTGCATAAATTCAGCTGCACAATGTGATGCCCATTGGAAATAACATGTTTGCACTACTTTATGCTAATGCAGATCAGCACTGTTGAACACAGCAGTGCAGGCATTTGTTCCAGCCACCTGCATTGCCTTGTGGAGAATGTGAGCCCCTGTTTGTATCCAACAGCCACTTCACACCAGTGATGCAGACAAAGGGAAAGCTTGAGGAACATCTCTGCACTCAAATTTTTTGAGGGGTGGGGTGGGAGAGGCAAAAGTGAGGAGAAAAATTAGATATGGGTTGTTAGCTTTGGGGGAGCAGTAAAATGAAGGGGGGGCTCCTCAAATGCTTGGAAGGATCTGTACCCCCTACTCCCCACCTTTTCCTTCTTATCCAAAGGGCTACAAATGTGTGTTTGTGTCTTTTTGTCTTCTAACATAATACCTGCTTGGATTATGTTACTGTTGGCCAGTGTTATAATCACTGCAGAGCATGGTGATAAGAAAACCCTTGTCTGCACTGCTTTTTAGTCCATTGAATGAGGGTGTTCACATGTACCTCCATGTCCAGGATTTGGTCTTTGACAATTTTTATACTTCTAAGTTATGTGATGAAAACCAAATCCTGTGTATGACAGAGAAGATCATGTGGCCAGTCTGCTATGGGTCCAAGTGTTTGAAAGATATGGGCAAAGCTTGTTGGCTACCACATGCAAGTGCAGACATGTTCAATCCATTGCTGCTAGATCCAAGACTAATACCCAGCCACATTGTTGGAAATATCCACAATGTTGGAAATATAATCAAATAGAATTATCTTAAAACAACCTTGGAATAAGGCAACATGGGCTTTGTCAATCTCTTAAGATTTATGATCAATGTTGACACCCTGATGTAAGGAAAAATTGAAAATCCACACAAACAGCACGATACACCACTTGACATTTTATTTTAATATTAAAAACAACTTATATCATCTGCTGCCTAGAAAGGTGGTATTCATGCTGCATGTTGATCATAAGAATCTATTTTTTTTAAAAATGATTAATTCATTTCCCCCCTTTCATCCAAAGAGCTGTCTTTCAACAATAAAACCCACTGAGTCAAAAGTATTTTCTGTATAGATACTGTTGTGGAAATTCTCTAGTCAATGAAGTTCAATTTCCCTCTGTGCTTTTATCTGAATTGTAATGAAGAAAAAATTATCTCATAAGTAATAGAGCAAGGGTGTGCTTTTATATATTCCAGCTTTCTGAGACTTTAGGGCTCTCCATATGAGCAGTGTGGAGCGCCGGAAGGGGTTTGGTGGGGAGAGCGAGCTTGACGCGATCACCAGCCCTCCTTGGGTGGCCGCATCAGTCACCCACACGATTACCGGCTTCATCACAGAGCCAGTCAGGGCTGCGGGGATCAGGGGCCACCTGGCCCCCAGAAGTCCCAGAATACCCTGGGCTTGTTTTAGCCTCCCAGCCAGGGGTCTCCTTGTGAGTCACTGTGGTGCTGAGCCATGGTGTGGTGACTCATGATCACAGAAACCGGTTTAGCAGAGCGTGTTAATAAAACTGCCTCAAGAGTGATTGGCCTGCACCCCCTAGTTTGGGTGAATGTGGGAAATTTAGCTCAGAAGGGGAGACAGTTCCAATCAGCCTTAATTTTTGCAGGCGTATGAACTCAAGAAAATCAGCTTGAGACAGAGGTTTGAATTAAATAAAAAAGGAGTTTATTAAAACTAAAATCAGACTAAATTACTATCTGGCCCTAGTTTAAAGGCACTACAAATATGCTAAGAAACAGACTATTGTAAGGCAAATTTAGCTGAAAGTTCCAAATTATGTGTAAATTCCCAGGCGGGCTAGAGAGGTACTTTAAGATAGAAGGGCAAGATTTCAGAAATGAGAGAAAGGGATAGATTCAGCCCCGAAGAAGCCAGGCAAGAGGCTATATCACCTGTCTTGGAGAGGGACACCAAGGTGGTCTGCTGGAGTCTCTTGTTGCAGTCTGCTGGGGTCCAGAGTGAGAAGCACAAGGGAACACTGGGATTTTTCTCAGTGGGAGTCCCAGGTGTAATAATACACAAGGAAGCATACTGTGTCATGGAATTAGGGATACTTATATCCCAAAACGTGCCTTGAGGGCACTTGTCTTTTGTCCTGCTCTGCTGAACAGAGGAGCCCAGACAACCATTTTTTGGAATGCGTTGTGTCTTAGTCCTTCCTGAGTAGGAATATGTGTGAATCGCCTATTGCATTCAAGGGTGATTGTGAGGACAATTTGAGTGTGCAGGTGCATTTAAAAATTTCCTGTGCTGGGACTGACTCTCCCAATAATTCTATCAACAGTTTCAACAGGCACACTTTCAAAGTTACATCACTTACTCATCCCTATTGTAATGGAGGCTGCAGATAAGAAACTTGTCTTTATCTGTCTTTTCTCCCTGGCCTGATAGCCAGGTATTGTCTCTCTTTGCAAGAGGAAGAGGGGAGTTTAGATTTCATTCCAAGGCTGAAATGATCTTAGATGCCAGACACTTGCAGTAGCTAGTCCTGGGAGTCTGCTTAGCTGGACACCCCTCATAAAGAGTGTGAAGCTAATCCTCTTTCCAATTTGTGGGGCTTGCAGCCAAATCTAGGGGCAACCAGTCCACTGCCAACTAAGCGACTTGTCCTCATGTATAACATAGAATGGGAGCTCACATTGTGGTGCAGCTCCTGAGCATAGTAAAAGTGCAGTCTCCAAGCCTGGAGATGCATTGCAACCAAGGAGGCTTCTGGGAGTGAGCAGAATAAGCTTAGCTGGTAACAAGCACTTGCTCCACTTACCTCGTTTTAGGGGAAGGGTATTTAGGCGGGCTAGCCGCCACTGAACTACCGGGCTTGCCTGTGAGCCTAGTGGTTCTCACGACTGCTCGAAAGTGGGCTGGGCTCCCTTAGTCCGCTTTCAAGTGGTTGTGAGAATAGCCTCATTGTTTGGGAACAGAGTTGAAAAGATGGATTCCATCGAAGCCATGAAAGTGATAAAATAAATTTCACTGGAAAAGATGCTGGATCCTAGCGTAAAGAAACATTTCCTGACAATCTTGACAAAAATGACAGTCACTCATTTATAATTTCTTAACTTTTACAGCAGTTTAGAGTTCTCAGTTTTCAATTGTTTTACTTATCTGGTTTGTCACTTTGGGAGTTCAGCTGTATATGGAATTCTCCTACCAGCAGAGTGTAGTGGTTAGACCAGGACCAGGAAGACCAGATTCTTAACCAGTTCCTTCTCTCTGAGCCTAACCTACCTCACAGAGTGGTTGTGAGGATAAACATAACCATATACACTGCTTCGGGCTCCTTGGAGGAAGAGTGGAATATAAATGTAAAATTAAATAAAAATTACCTCCTGGTACTTTCAGTGTATTCTTTCACTTGTTCATGCTTGCAGAAGGTTTAACCATGAAAAGGTGACATAAAGGTTAGGTTTTTAAAGCTCAGGAAGAGCTCATTTTTCTAGCCCAAAGTCTACTGTATTGATCCTTAGGTTTGGGGGGCATCAGTTTGGGGAAATGTTACCTCTAAGGTACTGCAATACTATCTAAGCCAGGCCTGCACAACTCAAATGACCTGGCGGGCCGAAACCAACCATGACTTGGTTCATGGGGGCCGAGGTCAATTCTTAGGGTGCTGATTATTAGAGTAACACTTAATATCAATCAATCAACCAAATTAAAGTGAAATGAATTAAAAATGAATTAAAAATGAATTTAATCAATATTTAACTTTTGATGTTCTGGCAGGCCAAGATTGATTAAATTAATATGAAATAAGTTGAATTAAAATTCATTCTAATAATATAAATATTATACAATCTGTACAAAATACATAATAAAATGCATTGTTCTTCCTTTCCAACTCTGCCAAATCATCACACATAACATGGGACACTTTTAAGGGGGAAGAAATGAGAAGCTCTTCTCATAATTTTGGAAAAGAAGCGAGAAGGGGAAGGAAAGATGGAAAGGATACAGCAGGAGGCTTGGAGAGAGAGAGAGAGAGAGAGAGAGAGAGAGAGAGAGAGAGAGAGAGAGAGAATGGAGCAGTCTTGGGGGGGTGAGAGAGAGAATGGAGCAGTCTTGGTGGGAGATGGAGAGAGAGAGAGAGAGAGAGAGAGAGAATGGAGCAATCTTGGTGAGAGAGCGTCCATTTCCCGCTGTTCCGGAGATCCACTAACAGCTTTCCCTCCCCATCCCTCGGCAATGCTTTCACTCCACACCGGGATCCCTCCGTCCCTGCCATTTTTGCCTGCCCCTACCACTGGACTCCCTCGTGGGGCCACTGTCCATCGCCGCCTCCTATCTCATCACCGCCGCCCGCCCCCCCAATTCCAGTCACTGCACTGCTGAGGAGATGCCCCCAGGGCTATTTTCCCTTCCTCCCCCTGCTGCTTAACCCCCCCCCCCAATTCCAGCTGCCGTGCGGCCGAGGAGATGGCTGCGGGAGTGCGGGTGTCCTTCCCTACCCTCCCCCACGGTGGCGGCGGCACACGGTGACAGAATTCAGAGCGATGCTCAGGCCTGCTATTTGGCCCGGTGTCACTTTTCAACTACGAGGCACGCCTGCGCAGTTAAGAGACTTAACTGTGCAGGTGCGCCTTGCAGTTGGGAAGCAATGCCGGGCCAAATGGCAGGCTCGAGTGTCACTCTGATTTCTGCCGCTGTGCGCCACTGCTGCCGTGGGGGAGGGTAAGGAAGAACACCCGCACTCCCGCAGCCATCTCCTCGGCCTCGCAGCGGCTGGAATTGGAGGGGGGGCGGTTTAAGCAGCAGAGAGAGGAAGGGGAAATAGCCCCGGGGGCCAGGAAAAAAGGCCTCGTGGGCCGCATGCAGCCCCTGGGCCGTATGTTGTGCAGGCCTGATCTAAGCCCATATATGAAATAGATACAGCCTACAAAAGCTCATACCACAAAAATTCAGGTAGCAGCTAAGATACCATAAAACCCTTTTCCCCAGACCCAGTAACACTAATCCAAAAGATTTCTATGGATCTGGTATGACAAAAAGCATAACTGCTGGATTCAAAGTAGTTCTGATGCATCCAGATGGTTATATAGGCATTTCTCCAGAGCAGAAACTGAACTGCCAGCACTCATAGGCCAAGTGTATCTCATCAGCACAATGGTGATGTCCTATTGCATGTAGAAGCATGTTATCTCCAATGGTATACCTTGAATAACAAGGATCAAAAATGGAACCTTGAAAGACTGCCATATTTCAAGCGTCTCTAGGATCACACATAAGCATCTGTCACCACTATCGGAGTCCAAATTTGTAGTAATTATTGAAACCATTAATTGTCAGCTCTTGTTACTTCAGCTGCCAAAGCAGCAGCCCAAGTTTAACTATATCATATGCTACTCCAAGATCCAAAATTTGCAATTGCCCTCCATCAAATGCCATCAGCAAACAATTCATGACAAGGGAGGGTTCTCCCTACCATGCAGGGAGGCTGGAATCCAGGTTAGAATTTACCCATGACATTCTGCACATTCAAAATCCAGGTTGCAGTTCTGTGATCCCTTTAAGACTAACCACTTGGTTCTAGCATACACATTCATGGATGAGAGTTCACCACTGAGGAAGTGAAGTGTAGTCCATGAAAGCTTGTGCTACTCTTGCTCTTTAAATTGCAACACAAACAATGTTTCTAAGGCTGCCCTGCTGCATTTTCCTCTGTTACTAACTCTACTGTCCTATGGCAGTTTTTGTGCTTTACAGTAAGAAATTCTAGGCACTTCTTTGAAGGATTGGTTTCTTTGTGAAGAGAGAGAGAGCAAGGGGTCTTGTGGAGTGCTTATGTCTGTTTGTTTGTTTATACAAGCTGATCAGCTGGAAAGGGGTGCACAAAGGTTGCAGTAGTACCCAGGCAAGAGCCTGGCAAACTGCTTCCTGCCAGACAGAAGCATCCCTTCTCTGATCAAAGTTAAAATTTTGATTGTATTTTTTTCAGTTTTCATCTCACATTCCAGCTGCAGAAGCAGTTTTTTGCACACCCCTCTAGGCAGGTGGGCTGTGACACAAATTCCAATAGCTGGGGAAAGGTAAAGTGCCCCATCGAGTCAGTGTCGACTCCTGGCGACCACAGAGGCCTGTGGTTGTCTTTGGTAGAGTACAGGAGGGGTTTGCCATTGCCATCTCTCATGCAGGATGAGATGGTGCCTTTCAGCATCTTCCTATATCGCTGCTGCCCAATATAGGTGCTTCCCATAGTCTCAGAAACATACCAGTGGGGATTCGAACTGGCAGCCTCTGGCTTGTGAGTTGAGTTATTTCCCTGCTGCGCCATTAGGTGGCAGTAGCCACTAAATGCAATGAATCAGGAGAGCATAGTGCTTGGCTACACCAACCATGATAAAAAAGGCTTTCGCTTTGTGTAACCGAACTGCATGTCTGTTGCAGTGTATAAGGTGATTTTACAATGTTCTCCCTCTCTGTTTATAATTGTATTTCTAGCCTACCATCCAGCAAATAACATAGCCAGCCACTATCCTTGAAGCTCAGAATACACAGGCTGTCTGTATTACCCCCTGTTCACGAGACACTTTGATTGGGTTGTAACATTAGCTGTATTTTCTGTTATGTGGGTCAATCTGTATGGATTTTTGGATGAAGTGGATTCTGATCCAGGGCAAATCACTACACAATATAAAGCCTGAAGTCCCCGATAGCCTCTTATCTATAGTACCATGCAACTGAGGGTGAGCTCTGTGTATTGCTCATTCCTGCTTTGAATTGGCTGTACTTTTTAGAGATCATACCTACAAATTTATCCTTTATTGATCTATTTACGTATGGCTGTTTGCAGTCTGGGTGCTGCTGCAGTGCACTCTCTCCCCATGCAGTATGAAAATAATGTCAGAAGCCTCCTCTATGTAGGATGAATGCCTGGAGCAGCAGTCCTAATATGGGGAGAAACCAGAGTGTGGCCCCCTCCCACATGGTCTGAGGCTTCTGTCGTGACCCTTTGGGCACAGGAAGGATCTGTGCTGTAGTAGCTATTGTGCTGCAAAGAGAAAATCAGTTTGACTTGGATTAGATGGAAGTGATTTTGTAGCTTTACTAATCACAGTGCATGTCTTTCATATAGTATTATTTTTATATTCATTTCATACATTTCCAGTCACTATAAATCAGCATTTAATATTTCTCGTAGCCAAGGAGCAGCAACCAGAATAGAACTACTATTAATTCCTCTTGTGGTGTAATGCTAATCTTCTGTTTGTTTATACAAATTCCTTGCTTGAGCCCTTTTTTCAATGCATGTTCTTCATTTCAAGCCTAATTAATATAATGGCTGTGAAAGAAATGCACTGGAGGAAGACAAAGAATTACTCACCACTTCAGTGTAGGGATGTGCACAAAACCAGTTTGCCTGTTTTGGTTCGAGTCCGAACCGGACTCAAACTGGACTGGGCATATTTGGTTTTGTGCACCCCTGAACCCCTCCCCCACTCAGTTTGGCTCAAGTTTGAGCTGGTCCAGGGTTCGAAAAGTTTTTTAAAGAATTGAACTCACCACCAGGCCTGGGGTAACTTTGCTGCATCCAGGGGGTGCTTCTGCTGCCACAGGGGGTGTCTCTGAAGCTCCCTCCGCCCCATTGGACTTCCCTAGTCTTTATGGGGCTGATTCAGTCAATAGTCAGGCCTTTCCGGCCCTCTCCCAGCTCATGGTGGTCATTTTGAAGGCTGCCATGCATGTGTATGGGCCAAGCCCTCCAGGCTTGGGCACACAAATAGCCCATATGCCTGTGTGGCAGCCTTCAAAATTACTACCGTGAGCTGGGAGAGGGCTGGAAAAGCCCAAAATGGGCTGAACTGGCCCCATAAAGACTTGGGGAGGCTGATGGGGTAGGAGGAAGCTTCAGAGACCCCCCCTGTGGCCGTGGAAGCACCTCCTGGAGGCAGCAGAGTTACCCCGGGCTAGGGGTGTTTTAATGCACCACTCAGAAGTTTGTGGAATATAGGCCTGGAATATAGGCCTGTGTCTGATTTCATTTTATATTAAGAGATGAAATCACACCTGAACTCTGGGTGAACTGCCTGCTCGGCCTCTGGGTGAAGAGGCATTCCAGCAGGGCCTTGTGAACTGGATACTTAAGAAAACACAAAACACAAAGGGCTGGGCCTGAGCTAATCAATATGCTAAAATGTAACTCACTATCAGATAATGTCTGTGCAAGAAATCTATGCTAATCATTGTCAATGATTGGCTCTGCCATGCCCCAAGGGGGATTACTCAGTTGCTGTCTATAGAAATTCCACCCTAGGAGAACACCTGTAGATTTAGTCTTTCTACTAACGCTTGCTCCCCCTCCCGCTCCCTTCCAAGTGCACAGTTTGCAGAAGATGGGATTAAGGTCTCTCTGGACTAATTTGCTTTGGGCTATGTCCCCTCCTCAAGATAGCAGCTAACAGAAGATGGGATTAAGATCTCTCTGGACTGACCAAATATCCTGAGGTAATTAAAAGACAATACTCAGAAGTAGTGGTGTGCCCGAACCGGTCCGGCGGCCATTCCAAAGAATGGCCGAACTGCCAGACTGGTCCGGCCCTGCCTGGTTCGGGTCCGGGTGGGGGGGTATGCCTTTAAGGGCGGGGAGGGCTTGCTTAGCCCTCCCGCCTCCTTGCCCCCACCAGCGCCCGTATTTTCTAGTATAGGGACGCTGGAATCCAGCTGCCCCCCCCCCGCCGCCGCCGCTGCCGCGGCGAAAGAGCCCCCAATGCCAACCCTCCCTCCCTCCCAGCTAGCTGCCCGCCCGCCCGCCCGCTCGCTCACCGCTCTCCGGATAGGAAACGAGAGGAGCTCCGGCACAGAGCTCCTCTCGTTTGGAAGGCCTCCGGCAGAATGGTGTTTTGCGCGCGCGCGCGCATGCACGCGTCGCAAAGCATGCCATTAGCCGGAGGCCCGGTCTACCCGCCGGGAAAGGGCCGGGTAGACCGGGCCTCCGATCGCGGGGTAGACCGGGCCTCCGGCGATCGGAGGCCCGGTCTACCCAGCGATCGGAGGCCCGGTCTACCTGGCCCTTTCCCGGTGGGTAGACCGGGCCTCCGGCGAACGGCGTGCTTTGCGGCGCGCGCAAAACACCATTCTGCCAGAGGCCTTCCAAACGAGAGGAGCTCTGTGCCGGAGCTCCTCTTGTTTCCTATCCGGAGAGCGGTGAGCGAGCGGGCGGGCGGGCGGGCAGCTAGCTGGGAGGGAGGGAGGGCTGGCATTGGGGGCTCTTTCGCCGCCGCGGCGGCGGGGGGGGGCGGCTGGTTTCCAGTGCCCCTATACTAGAAAATACGGGCGCTGGCGGGGGCAAGGAGGCGGGAGGGCTAAGCAAGCCCTCCCCGCCCTAAAAACAAGGCCCCCCTTCGGTGCCGGTCCGGACTTCTCCGGACCGTGCACATCACTACTCAGAAGATAGCAGCAAGTTGTCACCCCTTCTGGGGAATCCAGGAAAAGATGAGATTTGTATAGATCAAAGGAAAATACACTATAAAGAGTGGGGGCCACTAGACCGAGAGTTTAGCAGTTCTGTGCCTACGGGCAATCCTGCTCACGGAAGCCATCCCAGAGTTTGCTGCTAAGCCGCATGGAAAAAGCAGGAACTCTGCCCATGGATGCTCAGCCGTGCCCTGGGCAGACTGCAAAAAGGCTCCTGTCTCCTACCAAAGGCCTGGCTTCTTCAACTGAGAAGATCCACCGCTCTCAAAGCCTCTGATCCTGGGTAATATGCTGCCTTCACAAGCCTTGGATCCCTACTTTCCTCCTCCTTACTAATCACTACTACCCCCCCCTTCCTGAGCCCCCCTCTTCTTTCTCTGCTTCTCTCTAAATGTTTTATTTAGGACTTGTTAGATTATTAGATATCTGTAATTACTGACTGCACACACATATGTTAGTTAGGCACATTACACTACACCTTGAATCGGAAACATGTTTTTAATGTTTTTATTTTGTCCTGATGAGCAACTTTTTCATAATAAAGCCCATTGAATCTGTGAGTGGTTTGATCTCCTTTCTTCCTTGCATCCAGATCATACGTGGTCACTAATATAAAAGAATTTGGTCACGTTGGTGACATTATTTATAAGCCAGACCTGTTTTGTATACTAGCCAATGAGCATATTTAGTATATAAATCAGGCCTGGTCTGTAACAGTGTGCAAGGTCCAGAGTCCCCCCCGGTCCGGCACGTGATGTATGTGGCACGCGTGCGCCAGCGTCAGAGACAAGCACACACACCGCGCAGGGTGCATGCGCACCGCTAGCTCTAGTCTCTTTTAAGACTTAAGGAACAACGACGGGGGCAGGGGCAGCAGGGAGGAACTCTGCCGCCCCAAGAAGATGTTTAAAAGGACCAGCGCCAGAGGGGGAAGAGCGGCGGGGGGGTAAGTACTACCACCACCACCCCCGCTTAAAGCTACATGCCCCCACCCATCCAGACCTCCGGACCTCCGGACTGCTGAACCGGTCCGGGGGTCTGTAACAGTGTGCCCGAACCGAACCATGCACACTACTACCCCAGGCCCGGCAGTGAGTTTAAAAAAATTATTATTTACTTTTTGAACACTGCACAGCCCCAAACCCTTGAGCCGAACCAGTTCGATGGTGAACCGGCTCGAGATCGAGCCAGTTCACACATTCCTACTTCAGTGTGATGACGGTGACAGTGATGACGGTGTGATGATTGTGATGAGTGTGATGAGTGTGATGACGGTGACACTGTATGATGACAGTGTGATGATTGAACACTGCACAGCCCCAAACCCTTGAGCCGAACCAGTTCGATGGTGAACCGGCTCGAGATCGAGCCAGTTCACACATTCCTATTTCAGTGTGATGACGGTTGTGAATCTAATGCAGCTTCAACAGCTATGAAACTAGGTCTAGGATTCCAACCCACCACCATCAGAATCATTCTTTCCTAGCAACATTTTCCAACATCATATTGGGAGTGATATGAGTGAGGACTTCTATATTGCACAGAAACTCCATGCTCTAGGCACACTTTGCAGACGCCTGAAGAGTCCCGGTCACTGAGGAATGAGACACCCAGTATTGGGATGGAGGGAAGGTTTCATATCTCCAAATTTAATACTTTACCTTTCCCCCCAGAATCCAGTCATACGTGTGAACAAAAGTAAAGTAGTATGGTTGAGGAAACCCTTGGAAATTAAATCTGTCCCCTGTGCATAAACTCCAGCCATCTAACTCCTATCCTTTGCTCTCTGTATAGCCCTATCCTAGATCTGTTTAAGCTGGATTTTGGAGTGTAGAAGGGCTAATCAAATGAATTTCCCTCTCACACAATTAAGGGATGCCTGACAGCATACTGGGAAGCCCTCCAGTGACAGCTAGCATGTTGTTTGCCTGATGCCATCCTGATCGCTGGCATCTCATCCAAACTGGCTCATAAATAACTAGGCACTGAGGAAATCCTGAGTTACAACAATTGCTTTACTAGCTTTTTGGAGGATAGATATATACAGTGAGGCGGTTCCCATGATCAGTGGGAACCGCCAGATTGGTTTAAGCGGGGAGAGCGGGCTTAGCCCCCTCTCCCCGCAGTCAAGTTCCCGCAGAGCCCTGGGTGGCCGGATTGGCCACCCACACAACTGCTGGCTCCATCACGGAGCTGGCAGGGGCTGCGGGGATTGGGGGCTGTGTAGCCCCCAAAAGTTCCAACATGCCCTGCGCAAGCACTCAGGGCATGCTGGAGACACCCCCAAGCCAGGAGGCTGCTTTTTTGCCTCCTGGTCAGGGGTCTACTCATGAGTTGTACCACGCCACAGCAACACACGATCTGAAAGCCCGGGTTAGCAGAGCACTCGCTTCACTAACCTGGGCTTAGGGGAGGGTAACTCTAGCGGATTACCCGCTTTGGTGAGAGCCCGGTGGTTCTCACGAACGCGTGAAATCGGGTTATGTTCCCTTAGTCCGATTTCGCCCGATCATGAGAATTGCCTCAGTGTGTTCACTATGGTACAATTACAAGTTAGGCATGCCTAACTTGACCTTTTAATTTCAATGGGATTTCCTCGAGTAATTTAGTCAGAATGTCAGCCATTGTTGGTAATCTAAGGGCCTGTTCATCTACTTTGCCATATTTGTTTTTTTGCAAGGACTGAAAGAAATTAACTTTGCTTTGATTTGATTTTTACTAATAGTGGAAGATGGGGGAAATGATCAGGAGTGGTATGTATATGTAGAAGAGGGCATGAATGACAAATGTTATTCATTTGGTATATATAGAGAGAGAACACAGTGCACCTGGGAGCATGCCAACAAAGCAGAGAATATATGTTATGTGTAAAATTGAAGAGATTTTGTCTCATTAATTAGGAAAATGAACTGGGAATTTGGTTGTAATGTAAATCGAAATCTCTCTTTTATACAGCTTAGAAAGTTCTCAAGAGGGTATGGGCTGTATTGCTATAGAGAGAATTTTAAATGAAAGACATGAATTATTACCCAGACATAAGAAATGTCCCCAATTGAAATGCCAGTGAATAACTGCCAAAGGTCTTCTCGCACACCATGCTTTTTTTGGTAGCTTGTGTCTGTATCCTCCCTTGGGGAGCTTCAACACATTGGAAGCATGAAGGAGATCTTTCTGTTGAAAACTGGGAGTGCTGGCAACACCAGCATACAAAATAACGACATTGCCAGTCCTGACTATGTAATTGCATTCTTCAAACATTTCCAGCAACTACAATGTGGTATAGAAGCACCCACACTGCAATGCCTGTCACACACTGCAGGATATGTATCCACTGTAGAATCGAGAGGAAAGAGTCGGGGCACGCAAGGACAAGAGTGGAGGATAATCAGGAATATTAATGATTTAATGAAATAGATAGTAGAGCTATTCTGATGATCAGGAAAAATCGGGCTAGGAAAGCCTAGCCTGATTTTTCCCGATTGTAAGAACCACCAGTCTCGTCTGCGAGCCCAGTGGTTCTCCAGCAGGTAACCCGCTTTGGTAGCTGGCCCCTTAGCCCAGGTTTGCAGAGCAAGCACTCTGCAAACCTGGGCTATCAGATCATGAGTAGCCACGGTGAGGCTCTACGCTGCGGCTACTCACGAGGAGACCCCCCCCGGAGGGGAGGCAAAAAGCTGCCTCCCAGCTCTGGGGGTCTTGCCAGCATGCCCTGCACGCTTGAGCAGGGCATGCTGGAGCTTGCGGGGGCCAATCGGCCCCCGCTCCCCCCAGTCCCCGCTGGCTCTGTCACAGAGCCAGCAATCATGTGGGCGGCCAATACGGACACCCAGGGCCCCTACAGGGATCGTCTGTGGGGAGAGCGGGCTTTTTGGCATTTTAGCCAAAAGCAGATCTCACGGATTGTGAGACCCGCCTCTTTATTTATAGGGAGGCAAGTTCAGCCTGCTTTCAGTGCTCTTGCTGCTGGTTGTTTGTATGGATGTGCATGGAACCAGTGGGGGCCGGTTTGAAGGCAGGGGTGACGGATTTAAGGGTGACAGAGGGTGCACTTACTCACTCATGCCCCCGCCGCCCCTGCCACGTTTCCCCTGCCAGCACTCTCTGTAAAACCAGTCCAGGAGGGCAGCAGCGTACCTCCCTGCTGCCCCGTCCTCTCGGACCAGAAGTAGCCTGTGCACATGTACACATTGGCCGTGCACTGTCTGGAGCTTACCAGCATATATACCACTGTTCTGAAGTTGTTTACTCAAGCAATGGACACGGGTGGGCGTATCAACTGAAGTTGATAGAAAACACCTCTGGCCATTAGAGATGTGTGGACTGGCTTGAGGCCGAGCCAGTGCACCACTGAACTTCAAATAGCCAGGGCAAATGGCAAAGGTGCAAAATGGCAAGGGTTCAAGGCTCCGAAACAGCCACCGCCATTGGAGAAAATGCTGGAATGGCCCCAAAATGACCTGAAATGGCTCTTGGAAGAGCAGGAGGAGGCCAGTGAGGGAAGGGGAAAACAGCCACCACAGACACCCTCCACAGCTATGGCAGCACCCCCTGAGGCCACCAGACCTAGCAGTGAATTTTTTAAAAAATTAAAACTTTAGAACCCCCAAATTGGCTCAAATTCAAGCTGAGCTGGGGGTCTGTTCCAGGGGCAGAAAACCAAACATGCCTACTTGGGTTCGAGTCTGGTTTAGACTAGAACCAGACCAGGCAAACCAGTTTTGTACACATGCCTACTGGCCACCACCTCAACCCGAGACAACAACCAGAGATTTGGATCCAGAAGCACCCCTAGATTGTGTACTTGCTGAAGAAGTGTGACCCCATCCAGAACCGGCAGATCAAAATTGTCTCCTAAGTTCTGATCCCACAAAATAAATTCCTCCATCTTATCTGGATTCAGTCTGTTTTGTTATCCCTCATCTAGCCCATCACTGCCTCCAGGTAGGCATTTAGGAAGGTTATGTCTTCTCCTGATGATGTTGACATGTAGAAATAGATTTGGGTGTCATCAGTATCCTGATAACACCCTGCAACAGACCACCTGATGATCTCTCCGAGCAGTTTCACGTAAATTTTTAAAAGCATTGGAGACAATATGGAGCCCTGAGGAGTACCATATAAAGTTCACATTTTGAAGAGCAAGTCTCCAAGGGACACCATCTGGAACCTACCCAAGCGGTAGAAGCGGAACCACTGCAAAGCGGGGGCCTTCAACACAGAGATTTGCAGATCACTCATATTTTGTATCTGAATTATAATGTGCATTAATAAAGCAGCACAAGATGTCAGTTCCAGCTGATTATGCACCCAAGTTCTGTTGTTAATGACTACATTATCTGCCTCAGAAAGTAAACAAACTCCTACATAGTGAGATCCAAGATATGCCACTTTTCCCAACTACTTAATTATCTTAAGTTTATAAGTTTACAAGTTTCTCTGTTACTTGCCTAAACAAGAAATTTCCGTACTTCTAAAATAACGATCAAATATATGTCAACACTTATCACAGAGAATAATGGCAATGCCAACTATAGCTAACTACAAATCTTGCTGTTAGGTTCACAGCAAAGTGCTGTTGGACAGGTGCTGTGAGACATAATTTGTGTTTTACCCTAGAACCTGAAGGTTTTGCTGTATTCGTTTAGAAACTTGGATACGTTGATCAAAACAATGTGGACTAAGAACAAGTGGAAATAAGCTAGTGAGGGCAATTACTAAAGGTTGGAATAAATAGTAGTTTCAGGATATATACAGAGATATGTTATTTCGTACCTTTTAAAATAATATATTTCAAAATATAGCATGTGAATGTTAGTATGGTCAGTGATTTCAGTATCTGGGAGAATGATTCTTTTACAAAATGTGTTGATTTCTTTTGTAGGAATAGAATTGTTAGATTTAATGAAGAAAGAGATGCAATGTAAACTCCAGTTCTTTCAATAATACACATTGGAAATAACATAATTTAACTTCAGAAAGATTACATAATAAATTAAAAAGGAACAAAGTCTGAATGTTTAATAGTGCAGCTAGAAATCTATAAAGGACTCCTATCAAAGATGTATAGAAGATGTACATTATACTCCAGCCTGCAACAAAACCATAGATTCATGATCCCCATGTACCTTAGATCTGAAGGAACATGGAAGGAAGATCTACAGCTCCTGCTTGTCATGTCTCAGTGGCCCAGATGCATGTGAAATGGGCCAATGATTTCTTTCTAAAGAAAGCAATGTGGGAAAATATTTAAAATATTTATGTCAATAAATCCAGCAAGGGTTAAAAGGATGTTTTGAAAAAAGTCCCAGGGCAATGTTGAAGATGGTAAAAAACAAAAACAAACGCAGATGTTATGCATTTGGTGGCATTAAGTAAGTGAAGTGTGCCATCAAGTGGATTTCAACTCCTGGAGCACACAGAGGTTTTTCTTTGGAAGAATACAGGAGGGGTTTACCATTGCCTCCTCCTATGCAGTATGAGATGATGCCTTTCAGCATCTTCCTATATTGCTGCTGTCCGATATAGGTGTTTCCCATAGTCTGGGAAACATACCAGTGGGGATTCGAACCAGCAATCTTCTGCTTGTTCGTCAAACATTTCTCCACTGCACCATTGGTGGCATTACCCCTGCTAAAAAAGCAAAGAGGCACCTTTAAAATTGGTGATTCGCAGAGGGAGAGGAAACTGGCCCTATCCATCCCCAGCACAGCACCTCTCCAATGACTGTTACTGGTGTCTCACTTATGTTTCTTTTAAGACTGTGAGCCCTTTGGGGGCAGGGAGCCATTTTATTTTTTCATTTATATCCTTGTAAACCGCTTTGGGGACTTTGGCTGAAAAGCGGTATATAAATATCCATCGTATTCATTGTATTATCAAAAACATACACAAATATCCAAAAGACATAACAGGTTGTGTAAGAAATAATGAGGTAGCCTTGTTTTTGAAAGCCTTTTGAAATGTAATGTCATCTGAACATTGAGAATCAGATGGCAATATACTGATGACAAGAGCTGGAAAAACAAATATAGCTCTGACTATGGGAGATGATGAAGAAGAAGGACCTTGGGCTGGGGATGGAAATTAGATATGATGCAGGATAACTTTGTTTGGAGCTCCCAAAAGCTTTTTCTTCTTAAGAAACAGCCATGAGCTTTGGATCAGGGCTATGCTGTGATGGTGGAGTGGTGGGGAGATCTAATCCTTTTCACTCATACACAGGTTGCAAGTGCACAGCCCACACACTTGCTATTTGCGGCAAAAAAACCCCAAACATACGAAGGTTTGCTTTCTCAGATAATAGCAGCTTTGAGGGTATTGTACCTGTTGATGGTTACCAAATGCCTCAGTAAGAGGAGACAATCTGGCAAAAAGGACTTTTATTTTAGTAGTCATACACTCTAGTTGTTTCTAAGTTTAAATCCTATGGGGGGAGGGAAGTGGGAGGGGGAGGAGAGCCTCCTTTCAGCATTTCAGAAAGAGGTGCTGGGTACCTTTTTGAGGTGCAGAGAGCGCAGCAGTGGGAAATTTCACATCAGAAATGAGAACGGCACACTGCTGTCAGCATTGGGACTAGGGTGTCACAACACAGGAAGTGTGGAAATGAACTTCAGAGATATGGCGTGACCCCATTGCAGGGTCTAATCTGGAAAATGCCTTCGAGACCAAGAGAGCATAGTATGTTTATTTTTTTGCTCCTATTTCTACCATTCTTTGATTATTATTATTATTTGGTTTTTTGCTGGTTTTCTTTCACCTCCAGGAACCTAAACCCTGATTCTCATTGCCTTCATGCCTTGTTATCTGAGGTTTTGCTATCCATGCTTTCACTTGAGAATGGAACCCCCACAAATAACAAGGTTTGCCTGTATGTCTAAGTAGGTTTTGTGTTTGAACTGTGGAGCAAGGGACACTTGTTGTGTCTAAGGATGTGCAAAGTGGTTCAAATTCAAATCGGGGTGGTTCAAATTCAAACCAAACCAGCTATCAGTTTCGAGCTCCAGGTTTGAATTCAAACCAAACTGGGGGTGGTTCGATTCAAACCAATTCAAACTGGTTTGAACTGGTTCAAACCTCCAAAGGTGGGTGGGGTGGTAGCTGGCATGCATGGGTACCTACCACCCAAACCCCAAAGCAATCGGACACTCATATGATTTTTTTATGTATTTTTGAAATTTATTTTTATTCTTCTCTCATAGGGTATAATGGGACTCAAACCAGCCCATTATTCTCTATTGTGGAGCACCCATGGATGCCAACAACCACTCAAACCCCAAAGCAATTGAACACCCCTATGATTTTTTATGAATATTCAAAATATTTTTAATTATTTTTCTCACAGGGTATAATGGGACCCGAACCAGCCCATTATCCCCTATTGTGGAGCACATAGGGGCACAAATATGAGGTGGATGGTAGGCACTCAGGGGTCACCCAGGGGTCACCCCTGATTTTTACCCAGGGGTGGCTACCATCCACAAAACTCCAGGGCAATCAAACACTCCTCCGATTATTGGTGAGTTTTAAAAGTATTTTTGAATTCCCTATAGGGAATAATGAGGATTGCAGCAAATGTATAGCTTCACGTTGTGGGGGAAGGGGTGTCCTAGAGCAGAGTGTGGTGGGTGGTAGTGCCCAAGGGGGGCCAGGAAGCTATCAGAATTATTTGAAAGGAATTGGGCAAAAGAGTGTGGTGGGTGGTAGTGCTGGGCCACCCCAGCACCCCTCAAGTGCAGTTATGGGGCTGCTGAAACCTCCATTATTCCTTATGGGGGGGAAACTAAGCCACTTGTCGGGTGCTGGGGTGGCCCAGAGTGAGTGGTGGTGTCATGCACAGAGGATGCCAACCACCCCCATGGGTAGCTAACCCATGGGGTACTGGGTTTTGTTGTTTCTGAAGTGTTCTGAGTGTAGATTCTTTGGTAGGATACAAGATTTTCAAAGACAAACCAAGAATCCAATCTCATCTGCTAACCTTAAAGACACATAAACTTCAAAAATCACTTAAAAATCAGCCCTTTGCTCAATTCCTTTCAAATAATTCTGATCGCTTCCTTGCCCCACTTGGGCACTACCACCCACCACACTCTGCTCTAGGCCACCCCTTTGCCCCCGACGTGAAGCTATACATTTGCTGACACCTCCATGCTTCTTTATGGAGAAAAACCTTAAAGACACATAAACTTCAAAAATCACTTAAAAACCAGCCACACACTATCCTTGCTTCCTCTCTGAGCTCCAGGCCCCACAGCTGCCCCTGCCACCTCCTCAGCCTTGAATGGGTGGGCCTCGGCCTCAGAGCCCTTGCCGGCCATGTTGCTCAGAAGGTGGCCGCTGCCAAGGAACCAGGAGCCCTCCCAAGGGCGGGGCAGAGGTGGCCAGACAGCAGTGCAGCCAATCTTCACTTGCAAGCACAGGGCTTCCCTTGGCCACAAGCAGCATGAGAGAGCAGTGGGAGCAGCAACACCACTCCCTGCCTCACAGCATCTACAGCAGCTCCAGCTGCCCCATGACTCATCTCACCCTGTAGCTTCCCTGGTAGCATGCATGGCCTTGCAGTAGCTGCAGCTCAGGCTGCCCCATGACTCACCTCACCCTTCAGCTTCCCTGGTAGCACGTGTGACCTCACAGTAGCCACAGCTGCTCCAGCCGCCCCATGGCTCACCTCACCCTGCAGCTTCCCTGGTTGCACGCATGGCATAGCCAAAATATGGGGGAAATGGCACCCAGATAGGACAACCACTTTCCCCCAGAAATAAAGGACATCCTGGCTAATCTGGGACTGTTGGTAATCCTAGGCTTGTGTAGTCTGTTTTTTCCTAGCAAATGCACTGTGGCCCAGATCTGTGGGTTTCTGGCTAATGATCAAGAAGTTGTATTGATCTTCTTCCTCTTCCTCTTCCTCCTCTCTGACCCAAACCTGTGGATTTGTGGTGAAATATGGATATGATAGGATGCTTATCATAAATAATATGAAATATGAAATATATGGATAGGATGCTTATTTTGCTTATTTTCCCCCATAAGCAATTTCCCCCATTAGGCCCAAGGTCTAGAACTACCTAGCTACACCCCTGCTGGTCAATCATTCATGCCCTAGTCACCTTCAGGTTAGACATTACTACAACACATTTTGTGTGGAGCTGTGCTTGAAGATAGTTCAAACATCAATTGGTCCAGAATGAGAATTTAATTTGGTCCAGAATGTAACTTCCATGATGCCATGAAGTGGAGCTGGCAGACCATCTGCACTGGCTATGAATTGTTTCCTGGGATCAGTTCAAAGAGTTATAATAAAGCCCCAAATACTGCAGATGGGATCACATTGTTTGAAGAATTGCCTCCAACAGATAGATTCTTTCAAATCAGCTCCAGGTTTCAGGGTGCTGTTGGCAAACTGCCCTGCATGATCCCTGTTCTATCTGGGTGGGCCACAAGAGAGTGGCTCTGTCACCATCACATGAAGCCTATTAGGATCTGTCACAGCAGGTACCAGCAGTGGGTTCTTCTGTAAGCCCTGGTCCTCAGTCCATGCCTAATAATGCCAACCATTGACACCAGCCTCATAAAATAATCCACTAGGCTTTTATTTACGTCCCCAGGTTGTCAAAAGTTTGGTAGGTGGGATTAAGGGCCAGCATCTTCTCTGTGGTGGCAGCAAGATATTTGAACTTTTATCCGAAGGACGTTCACCTGACCCTCAACACTGTCTGGCTTTCAATGAGAAACTAAGGGCCCTGTCTGATGAAATGGGGAGCCATGGAAGCTTCTAACCAAGCTTCCAAAAACAAGCAGAGAATTCCCTCCACAGCAGAGTGGCTTGTTTTGCTGCCAGTGGTTTCTCTGGTCCCTCTCTCTGCCATTCACATAATTTCTGTGGCTATTTCTTGGCTGTTCTGTATGGAACCTCTTGCAACAAGAATAAAGCCTGGGAGTCAGTTCAGATGCAACACGATGGCAAATTTAGCCACACTTAAAACAAAAAAAGCCCTGCTTTCAAAGCTTAGTTTGTTTGGCCAAACTGAACCTCTGGTGAATTTTAGAGATACATTTGGATGGAAAAGCACAGCGGAGATTCTCAAATTCAACCCAGGACCTACGTTGTGTTTGAAACATTCCTGACTTCTTTCTTCCAGCAAGCATTTTAAGGATTTTAAATATATATATTTTAATGTGAACCACCCAGAGCCACTTTTGGAAGGGCAGTATATAAATTAAATAAATCTAAATAAATAAATAAATAAATAAATAAATAAATAAATAAATAAATAAATGCCATGTTAGGGGTGTGCATAAAACTGGTAAACCTGGTTTGGTTCAAGTAGAACCAGACTCAAACCAGGTCCAGTCCTGTGCACACTAGAGCCAGCCTGGTCCAACTCTAGTCTGAATCGGTTCAGGCCCAGCTCTGGAGGGATGGGACAAAAAAAAATTGGGGGAGGGGGGAATTGGCAGACTTACCACCATTGCTGGGCTCTGAGGGATGCTATGGGGTTGGTCACAGCTATGGGGTTGGTCTCCTGATGTCCCCATCCTCCGCCAGCCTCCCCTTGGTAATTTTCAGCCAGTTACGGGCCTCTCTTCAGTAGCAGTGGCCATTTTGGAGGCCACCATATATGCCCAATGGCCATCTGCGTGGACTGCCATTACCCGGTCATGCAGATGGCCATTGGGCATGCGTGGTGGCCTCCAAAATGGCCTCTGCCACCACAGAGAGGTCCATAATGGGCCAAAAATGACAGGCGCAGGCTTGTGGGGGAGGAGAGACATCAGGAGGCATACACCCCTGCAGCCACGACAGCACCCCCGGAGCCAGGCATGGCAGTAAGTCCATCTTTTTTTCAAAAACAAACTCTGAACTGGGCCCAGTCTGGACCGACAGATGAGGCTTGACTTAGCGCTGAACCAGGTCTGGTCCAGCTCGAAGGCTCGCCCTCAAGCTGGTTCTCACATCCCTATATCATGTGAGCAATTTAGAGGAGCACAATTTGTCCCACTAGCCATAGTCTGGAAGTGTCATTGGGATGTTATTGAGCTGGAGGTCATCATCAAGTCAACTGATATCTGTGGATCTATGTAAAATCATATCATTTTAGGATCTGGCCCACTCATTTAGTGAAGAATCCAGCAAAACAGCAGTTAACAGAGATCTTTATTTCAGTGTATGAGCAAAATTCATTATCTAAGGATGTGGGTTTTGAAGTACAGGAAATACAAGCCACCACTTAATTCAGTTAATAAAATTAAAGAGCAGCCATAAATTATGTGCATATAACCACTCATAGTTTTCTGTAATAGTAAAATGCTATAAAATCTGGTTCATACATAACAAAGGCTGACTTATTGCTTTGCCTGATGTGTGGTTTATTACAAGTTGCACCATATTCTCTTTCACTGAGCATGTTGTAGAAAAAGTGCAAGCTTTAACCACAAGCATAACAAATGTACTTGAAGACCATCTGAGAGAATTTGAGCAAGATAATAAAAATACTTGAATGAGTTTTTGGATCTCTATTCATGGACACTTCCATAAACAAGAAGCCTGAGGCAGAGGAATATCAGAGGCTATAAATCATTCTGTTAAAGGAAGAGAATCCATAGAAAGAATCCATTAAGAGTCTCAAAGACATGGTAGAACAATTAAATGGATCACAGGATTGGAGAGCTGGATATATATTTATTTTTAAAGCCTTTTAAAAATTGCTCTCTAATGTTGGTATCTCTTCACTAACTTGTACAAAACTTCCTTGATAATAAAAACAAAATAAGAGCAGGGTGAGCTGAAGCTTATATAGGATTTTACAGGTAGAAGGCCCAAGATTCAGCTATTAGTTCTACTCTGAATCACAGAATTCTGAAACTATTCTGGATTTAGCATATGTTCAGAGAGGCCAATTGCTTGGAGCAAGGGTTTTCAACCATGGGTCCCCAGATGTTGTTGAACTCCCATCACTCTCAGCCACAATGGACAAAAGCTGTTGTGGGTGGAAATTATGAGAGCTGTAGTCCAACAACACCTGAGACCCAAGATTGAGAACCCCCAGGCTTAGAGCCGGGTCTCACGATCAGTGAGACCCGGTTTAGAAGGGTGAGCGGGGAGAGGGGGCTAAGCCCGCTCTCCCCGCACATGAGCAGGGAGGGAGCCCTGGGCAGCCGGATTGGCAGCCCGCACAATTGCTGGCTCCGTGACGGAGACGGGGGGGTGGCTGGGGAGCTCGGGGGCCACGCCACCCCCGGAAGCTCTAGTATGCCCTGTGCGAGTGCGCAGGGCATACTGGGGAGACCCCCAGAGCCAGGAGGTGGCTTTTCACCTCCCCTCTGGGGGTCTACTCATGAGCAACCGTGGTGTGGAGCCACGCCATGGCTACTCACGATCTTTAAAACCAGGTTTGTGGAGCGCTCACTCTGCAAACTTGGTTTTAGGGGAGGGGTAGTTAGGTGGCCAAGCCCGGTGGTTCACACGATGGGGCAAAATTGGGCTAGCCTCCGCTAGCCCAATTTCGCCCCATCGTGTGAATAGCCTCTTAGTGTTATAAGGTTTGGTTGTAAGCATAAGACTTCAGGTTCAGTATCTCCAGCTCAAGGATTTCATGAGACCTTGGAAAGCCTTCTCCCTGATACACCTAGAAAGCTACTGCTTGTAGGGATTTGCAGACATCCCTATAAGCATCCCTACTGCTTGCAGGGATGTGCATGACCCAGGCCACGCAGAGGCCCATTGCTCAGGCATTGCACTCCAAAAAGGCCACCGTGCTGGGAGGAAAGGCTAAAAACTGGCCAAAGAATGGCTGAACAGCAAATTTATGGACTAAGGGAGGCTGGTGGGGGGTGGGGGAAACCCACCCACCCCCGCTGCTGCCACCACTTTGGACAACTCCCCCAGAGGGGGTAAGTTGGTTTTGGTTGGTTTTTAAATATATATATATATTTAAAGCTCACGAACCCCTTCCCCCAGACTGAACCAAACCAAGGGGGAGGGATTTCAAGGGGGTGCCAGACCGAACTGGCCTGGTCCAGTTCAGGTTCAGTTCAGACTCGAACCAAACCGGACCAGCTGGTTCCATGCACACCCCTAACTGCTTGTTCTTGCCAAACTATTAAGCATGTCATCCTTCCATGTGTGTATTTGTGTTACCACTTAAAACGGAAGCTGCAGGAAAGCCTGGGACAGCAGGATGGATAGAGTGAAGCTTCAACCCTTTCTTCCTGTACTGCTTTCCCACCAAAAATCCCTCACTGATGTGACTATTTTCCTCTGAAGTTGCTATTGAACCCATGGCACCTTTAGGTTATAATTTTCAATTCGAATATGGCATGGAGTCAAAAGTTATAGCCTCCCTTACCTACATCATGGTCCTGATCCATTTTCTTCCCCCTTCACCTGTGTGGCTGCTGTTTTAAATGCAGAGACATACATACAGAAGACAATAATATATCAACATCACATCTAATTTGGCCCTCACAGTAAAGAGTACTGGGCTAGATGGAGTGATGTTCTGACACAGCTCTGGACTTAGTGCATCAGCCTACCTTGAAGGATTTCTCTACCTGCTGATCCCAATTGGTAGACCAGCTCTCTCCTGAAAAGTGGTGCCATTTTGAGGCCTGCTCCAGGGAGAGCTGGTCTACCATTTGGGATCAGCAGGTAGAACAGCACTAGCGCATCAGCCCAACTTGGAGGACTGGTCTACCCAGATCTGAGTCCAGAGGGGAGGGCTGGTCCACCCACCCCAATTGGTAGGCCAGCTCTCCCCAGGAAAATGGCATTTGAATAACCCAAATTGATTTAGATGATTCGAGGGTGATTCGTTGACAGCCAACCAAGCCAGCTGCTTTCAATGAATCAATTCGATGGTTCTGTAATTCAATCACAGAATTTGATTAGTGCACACCTTTAGTCTCAAAATGATGGTTATTAAGATTTGGGCCCAGTGTATCCTAAGGGCTGACTTCTCCCATACAAGCCTGTTGCATGTTGAGGTTGTCAGCTAGGGGCCTGTTCTGTGTTCTGCCAACAAAAGTGAGAATGGCAGTAGCACAGACCAAGGCATTCCTGGTGGCAGTAGCCCAGTTTTGAAACCCTCCCCGAGGTATACATGTCCCCACACTTCCCATCTTCCACAGTGGTGTGAAGACCCTTTTGTTTAAGCAGGCATTTGGCTTGCTTTGATTCATTGATATTATTCATTTTTTGATTGTCCTACTGCTGCATTCTTGGTGTTTATTGACTGTACTTCTTGTATGATATTGTGTTTCCTTTTTTAGCTGCTGGTTTTCTTTTAATGTTTTAATTTGTACTAGCTGAACCTGCACAGAGCATCTGTGTGCTAGAACTTGTTTGTTCCCCTTGCCCCCCACCACAGCCCCCTCACCCCAGAGACCTTCACACCCTCACCTCACTCACTTGGCATCCCCCCTCCCCTTTGCTCATTCACTCATTCAGGGAGAGTGGCATGGCAGTGTCGGCCTAGGTTGGCGCAAACCACCGGTCTCCATCACATCACCCCACCAAGTCTCACTGCGAGGAGGATGGCCGAGACAGGCTTCCTGTCTGGCCTGCACAGACAGCCCTCAGTGCGCTCTCCTGCCCCGGCTTGGCCGTCCTCCTCACAAGGAGACTTGGAAGTCTCCTTGTGAGGCCAGCAGTTGGAGCCAACCCAGGTTGCTGCACATGTTTTAATTGGTTGTGGATGGGCTGTGGCTAGTGTGGTTTCCATAGGTTGCAGATGGGTTGCGGCTGCGGCGGGTCAGTTTTCATTGGTTGTGGCTGGGTTGTGGCTGCTGTGAGGGCGGGTCTTGCCACAGACCATTTGCCATGGACCAACTTAGGCTTATATATGTATACAGATGCTCATAAATCTTGTTATAGAAACATAAGAGACCATGATACCATTCTAAGATCAATTTGCCTCAGAACTATTAGAAGTATATGTCAACTTGTGAATCTATTCAGCCATCATATGTGTCACACCAGAACTCTGGTTCATTCATTGTTCATCTCACAGTTTAGCCCCTACATCTGCAATTCCTCCACTAGAGATGTGCAAAGCAATTCTAGTTCAAATCAATTCAAGCTTGAATCAGGCCATTTCAAGTGATTCAAACTCAAACCAAAGGACCCTTTTAAAAAATGGCCTATTTCAAGTTTGAATCAATTTGAGTGATTTGAGTGCTATTTTGAGTCCTGTTTTCCCTCTTGCTGATTGGTTTTCTGGCACTGGATTCTGATTGGCTTGTGATCTCCTTGCTTCTTGGTTGGCCTGTTATCATACAGATCAAGAGTTGTCATGAGCAACTGTGCCCCTGTTGTCTGGGGGAAGGAGAAAGGGAGAGGGAACAAAAAAAGAGGGAATTGTAAGAAGGTTTGATTCTGTGATTTTCTTTCCTCAGCACTGAGTATAATATGCTGTGCTATTGCTGCTCTATTATTAACTATCTAGTTTTGCTGGACCTTAGATTGACAAAGAAAAAACTTGGGTCCCTCTGGAATTATACCATTCTCATTAATGTAAGTAAATAGTGTCACCAACATAGGAACATAGGAACATAGGAAACTGCCATATACTGAGTCAGACCATTGGTCTATCTAGCTCAGTATTGTCTTCACAGACTGGCAGCGGCATCTCCAGGGTTGCAGGCAGGAATCTCTCTCAGCCCTATCTTGGAGAAGCCAGGGAGGGAACTTGAAACCTTCTGCTTGACATGGATGCCCACCAATCGACATGGATGCCCACCAATCAGAATTGATCTTAAAAACTTCAGGGGACAACATATGTTCCCCCAGTGCTTTACATTTGGTCTGTGAGATGGTGTTGTGGTGAAAAGTGGACAGTGGCAGGTGTGTGTGTGTGTATGTTGGTGATTGCTATGATGAGCTCCATGTCTGGCCTTGAAACTAACTTGAGTTTCACTCGCTGCTCTGGTCTGCTCTGCAATCTGAATTCTGCATTGCAAGTTGTACTCAGTCAAAATGTGGCTGAAGACATTGTTCTAGTTCAGCATATGGATATGCTTGCTGCTAACGGTGCTGCTGTGGCAGCGGTTGCAATGCTGAATTAAGGAGTCATAATTGTGTGTAAAGGAGCAACTTGTGCCAGTTATGTTACTGCAGTGGCTGGCAGTAGATGGTCAGTGATTCTTTTTGGGGGGTCATTTTTTAACTGTGTTTGAAAAAAATGTGTGTTCTATGTCAGGAGGGACAGATTCCTTTAACTGTGTGCTTCTAATCTGCAATGTTTTACCAGGCGGGGATGCAAAATGCATTGCAAATTGCAATGCAAAACCTGTTGTGTGTACTCTGTGAGTGCAGTTGTACTCAGTCAAAATGTGGCTGAAGACATTGTTCTAGTTCAGCATATGGATATGCTTGCTGCTAACTCGAAGCACCTCATTGTTCCCCAAAGGTAGGTCCCAGGGACACCAAAGTGGGTTGGGTGGTAGGGCATAATGCATGCTACACAGCACCAAACCCACATAAGAAATAGGCAAGTGGGTATTTTTTTTAAAAAAAAAAAAACTTTATTCCCCCAAACCCCCATAGGATCCTATGGTTGTTGTTTTTTTAAAAAAAAGATTTTTAAAAAATTAAACTGCCTGCTTGCCCATTTCTTTTGTGGGTTGGATGGTAGGTAACACTCATCATACCCTACCACCCAACCTACTTTGGTGTCCCCAGGACATACGCATGGGGAACAATGGGGTGCTTCGAGTTCCTCATTTTTCTCTATGGCCAAATCACTTGAATCAATTTGAGGTTGGTTCATCAAAGCAGCCGATTTGGCCGCTGTTTTGATGAATCGATTCAAGGATTTTGCTGTTTGTCTTGAGCTCAAAACAAATCACTAAAGCTGATATGTATACATTTCTAGCTTCTACAAAGCACCAAAAGCTGGCCCGGTTCAGGGGGTCCCAAGGTGGGGTTCCAGTCCGATTTGGACTGGACCACCCCCAGTCCTAAGAACTGGCATGTGGGCCATCTCAGGAGGTATACCAGCTAGGATTCCCCTTTACAAATAAAAGGAATTCCCTAGCCTAAGAAGTGGGGGGGGGGAGAAAGGGAAATCTTTTACCTTTAGTTTCCCAATGGCGGCCTTGGCGGCAACATAGGAGGCAACAGCAGGTGCTCCTCCAACCCCCCCCCCCCCCGCCGGCCTCCCAAATGACAGGCTGGGCCACAGTCCACAGCAAATGTGATTGATGCAGAATAATATGACTTCAGCTGGACCCAAGAGCATGGCTGAGTAAAGGAATTATGGCTCATTCAACAAACTGTATAAAGCTTATATCTCCCACAGTCTAGGCAGCTTGCCCATAGGATGTGATTACTTTAAAAGCGTACTGCTTTTCCTGACATCTTGCTTTTGCATCTTGAACTTCATCCTACCTTACATCTAGTCTGGTTTCCAACTCAATAGGCTTGGTCGATGCTTTACCTTGTGTAACTTCTCTGATATGTGCAGTTTTTGATGTATTTCCCATTGCCTTCTATTTCCTGTTTGATATTGTTCCACTTCAGCTCCTTAGCCCATAATCTCAAAAAGGCTAAAGTACAATGCAAGCTATCATGGGCAACAAACCCATTAAGTAAACTTATGCAAATGTGGATACTGGCTATAATTTATTCTGCTTATGGAATTGGGAGTCTTTTGATCCCAGAAGCTTCAGGATTTCAGCATACATCTTTTTCAATGCAGTATGGGGATGAGTGCTTATTCAAGATCTAGCAACAGAAGCAAATAGCTTATGGATGTAAGCTAAATGCTCACATGAAAATCAATGGCTCTGTGCTTTCATCCAAGCATAGATTTCTTTAAAAATTGAACACTGCAACTTTAATCCATAATTCTCTTTTGCACAGCACTTGGCCTTTAATACAACTGTCTTTTTTAACAGTGTCCAAGGAACGATATAAATTCAACCATCCTGCTGAATGCCATTTATTTGTCTTGCCTACTGAGCACCTCAGTTTTCATCGTACTTACATGACAGCAAAAGCCAGAGCACATGTTAGGATGCTGCTGAAAAGAACTACTATATCAAGTTCTCAATTATCCAATATTTTGTTTGTTTAATGAATATATATATTGCCCTTAAATAGATATTTCCACAGTAGTTCATATAAAGAGATAGAAAACAATAAATCTATAGTACCGACAATAAAACCAATACAATCAATTAAAATAAAGCAACATAAAATCCAAGTATTTTTATATGTTAAAATAAATAAAGCCAGCATTAATCTTTAGAATGGATTACCACTCAGGTGAGTGTCATCATGCAGAGTGTCTCATCTGTGACTGCCAGAAATGTGTATCAATGAAGTGGAGACTCTCCATATTAGTGGCTGTTGTTTGCACTGTAGGATATTCTAGAACAGGCATAAGCTAGCTCTCCGGATGTTGCTGAGCTACAACTCCCACCATCCGCCACTGTAATAAATTGTGGTTTGGGATGATGGGAGTTGTAGTTCAGCAACATCTGGAGACCTGGCCATTGCCTACCCTCTCTCTAAAAGTTACTGTAAAGAGGATTAGAAAATACAATATGGAGGGGGTGACTGTGACATTCTGGGCAGCAAAAAGAAGCTTCATCATCAACCTCACTTCAGAATACAAGTGCACAACCCGAGCAGAAGCACTCTTACCCCTGGAATTTGGGGCCGAAGTCCAGGGCCTCCACCGCCCCTGGGGCCCCCAAATCCTCTTCAGTCTGTCCTGGGTGGTGTGGTCGCCTGGTGGAGCATGATGATGCTTAATTTGTAGGGGCTGGGGGCTCCAAAGGCCTTTAGGTCCAGGCTCCAAAATTACCTAGGTGCACCTCTGAACCCAAGGGAGCTGATTGTTCACATATGCACCACTTTGCTGAACCATCAAATGTTGACTTGAATGTGTGAATAAGTCATCAAAGATCTAACTCCACAACTTTCACACCACCCCAAACACAATGTTTTTCAGTCGGGCCAATTAGCATTTTCAGCTTCAAGTCAGCAATAGTTGGTTCAAGCAACATACATGTGTATTAGCTGATGACTAACTACAACATGAAATGATTATTTGCATGTGTGTATGAGGCATTATAGATCTACTTCTATACCTCTTTGTCTCACCTCAAATACAATGTTTTTGAATGGAGTTCACACATTCACCTGCTAACCAAGTATATAGTAATTGACACATATACCCCAAAGCCAATTGTATAGTAATAGTAATGTGTGAACCAGTCCACTGATAGTATTATCTTCTTGCCCTGCTAACTGGGCAAAGAGGCACCTTTTACCGTGGTGATTCTCTTTATTTAGCAGGGGGAGAGTAACTGGCCCTATCCACCCCCAGCACAGTACTTCCAGTGACTGTTGCTGGTGTGTGTCTTATGTTTCTTTTTAGAATGTGAGCCCTTTGGGGACAGGGAGCCATCTTATTTGTTTGTTATCTATCTTTGTAAACCGCCCTGAGCCATTTTTGGAAGGGCGGTATAGAAATCGAATTAATAATAATAATAATAATAATGATGATGATGATGATGATGATGATGATGATGTAAATACCAAGCCATCTACTTCATAGAGGCGGAAGATGTGCACATTTTTTCCCAGGGTCCTCTTCTGTGTGTCTGAATATACAAAACAGTCTTGTGTGAATTGTTAGTGTGGGAATCACTGTAACAGCTTCATATTGTTGCAAGATTTTATTTTTGCTTCCTTATGATTCAAAGAGGCTGTTCTCATGCCCCCTAACCCAGACTAGGGAAGCCCAGCTTGGGTTAAGCTGCGCATGAGAACTGCTGGAATCGTGCCTGATCCTGGTAGGGCAGCACCATCTAGCCCCGCTTTGAAACGCAGCTCTTAGCCAGGGTTAAGGGCTTGAGTGAGCCCTTAACCCAGGCTTCAGGATTGTGTTTCACTGGGGCTACATTCAGCTCTAGGAGCCCGTCTTCTGGGGGAATCCACCAAGGCCTTATGCATGTTGCGTGGTGCATTGGCCAGGACATGTCATCCTGAGCACCATAGCTGCATGCTGCGCTAGGCAGAGTGGATAATCTGGAGCACGGTCCACACTCCCAGCAACAGTAATGCACTCATCTCGGGGGAAGGTGTCCAACCAGCCTCTCCCACCATCCGCTCTTATAATATAAGAATATAATAATGTATTATCGTATAATATTTCTTCTCCAGTATGAGAATAGAATGCTATTGCCCATTGAGACAAACGCGCGCGCGCGCGCGCACACACACACACACACACACACACACACACACACCTACTTCCATTTACTTTATGTAGTCTAGACAAGGGACCTCTTTGAACATTACACAAGCATAGAATGAATGCATGGGAGTAGGGACTGAGGCAACAGGCCCTGCCATCAACCTATGCATGCTGAGTTCCTGCATACATTCCTACAACCATACAAAGTATGCACATGTGTGTTCCATACATGCAGTTACTCTGCTTATGTTTGACATATGGAAAGAAAACCTCATAATTGCCAAAGAAAATATAAAGAAAAATACAAGTAGAAACCAGTTTTAAAGGGCAATGAGTTCAAACTAGTACAGACAAGGCAGTGGTGTTACAGGCAGGGACTATGCAGTGATGTTACAGGCAGGCACTATTAAACAGGTGCCAATGAGACGGGCATAACCAATCATCCTAACTAGAATTGATAGATTTTATTAAGGCCGTTGACCAGTGCACAACCTAAAAACAACTGGGCAAGAATTATGGCTTATCAGCAATTTGGCTTTGCAGTTTGAATACTATTGAATACTATTAAGCAGTGATTTGCTCACATGAGAGCACTTGTGAGGTCAATGTCATCTGACTTGTTCAGTGATGGCTCCATGGTTTTGATAGGAAAACCAACTGGAAAGGCCTGTTAGGGACTGCTTCTATTACACTGTGGAACTTCACTAGTTGTTTTCCAAACTTAGGGGAAATTCTATTGAAAACATCCTGATTAATTCAACATGGAACTTTCAGGAGGCAGCATACCTTCAAATACTAGAAGCTGGGGACAAACGGGAGGGGAAACCTTCATGCCCTGCCTGTGAGCTTCTCAGAGGCATCTGGTTGGCTTCTGTTGGTAACAGAATGCTGGGGTACATGGACCTTTTTTCTGATCAATCAGGAAAGATATTCAGTTCTGTAATGTATGGCACAATATCTATTTCTTTCTTTTATTAGCTTCCATTCAACACACTGATTGTATCATGTGCCACCTGTCACAATTCAAATTTTGTACATACAGTGCTTTCCCCATTATTTCTTGTATAGTGTGGGCATACACACATATACAAACGCAATATTAACAGTGGCACAATTCTTGCTTTAATATGATTTAACTGGTGAAAATAAGGAGTAGGAGGGCATTCTATTTGATTAGTTCTCTCTCTAGACTAGAATTTAATAACATCAGCTTCATTTTGTACACCATAAAATGCATTTAAAATCAAACTTACCTTGCATCCAATTTGCTGGAAGATGGCATTCTTTGAAGAAGAAAACACTGCATGACTTTGGAACAAGGTAAACTCACTAGCCAATCAATCAATTACTTATAATTTCTACAAGAGCATTCAATAAATACAAATTTTTCACACTTCTATATCAGTTCATGGAACTAAACAGCTTGCATTGTTTTTAGAGATCTTAAAATGAGTTCTTGTCTCTTCTATTTAAGCCATTCTACTCTTTCATTTACTAAAATGTCAACGGGGGTGGGTGGGCGGAATACCAGTCCTTCTTGCTTAACCTTCAGGGATCGCTGAAGGCTTTGTCAAGAGAGGATTAATAGCTTAAAAGTTCTTTTCTCTGAAAACTTTTTGATGAACGATGACTTTAAACATAATTTTTTAGTTGTCCATTCCTATAATGGAAGTGGTCATTAGCACAAAGTTCCAGCTTGTATAATTTTCTTAGTTCTACAGTTGCATTTACCAATTTGTTGATCAAGTAATGAATCATTTTCAGTATAGCTTTTATATTGACTTATTCAGAAAAATCACTTTGCTGCCTTCCTTATTAGTTTGAACTAGAAAAGATTTTAAGAACAGAGTGATAACCAGAGTTAATACCATCCTATCTCCACCACCACCACCACCACCACCACTCAAGACCACACATGATCAATCAACCTTTATTACGGTTGTAGACCAGCATAAAATTACAAGTTAAAAGAAAGTGATACTAACGGGGCTAATAAAAGGTACAAATTATAAGTTACATGCTAAAAATAAAGGTGATTGCAAGTACAATGCAAAATATCATGAATAGGCTGAAATTAAAAATAATTGCAATTGAAAAGAGACAAGCTAAAATAGATAAAAATTACATATATTAATACTAAAAAACTTGAAACCTGCTGAAAATAAAAGAATACTGCATCTGTTATAGAAAATGCACAGAGAATGTAAAATGGTAACATCCAGTTTAAAAATTAAAAAGCAATAAAAGACAATAAAAGCAAAAACAACAATAAGAGAGGAGGTATGGGCAGGCCAACATCATCAGGAGTCGGATGAAGGCTAAAAGGGCTAACAGCCTATCATCGTCCAACGAATGCCAATCACAGCCGCACAGTATCTGGCAATGCTATATGTGATGGAAGGCTTCGTGTCAGAGAGTAGCCAGAAACTGTAGAATTGACCCATACATCCCGGGAACTTGTTTAACAGTGGGAGAATGAGAGAAGCACGAATGTCTCTATAAAATGAGCAGTATGAGAGGACATACTCAGTAGTTTCAATCTGTCCTGAGCCACAGGGGCATAGTCGCTCAGCAAATGGGATCCTTCTATACCAGCTCTCTAGCACTGCAGAAGTGAGGCTGTGGCAGCGAGCCAAGGTAAATGCCCTTCTGTGATTTGGGATCTCCAGATGGATAAGATATGCTGCAGGAGAGGCAGTATATCTAAGTCCCTCACTGATGTAGAATATTGGGACACTACTGAGATCAGTTTGACGCTCAATGTCCATAATGCGCTGCTTGGTGGTTGCTTTTGCCTGATCATAGCCCATATTGAGCAGGATCAGTGGGGAGAGGCCCAGGGTCGCTAATTTTGCCTCGATTGACCGAGCCCAACTAGATTGGAAGTTATTGTGAAGAGTTAGGGAGGCAAGACCAATTGGGCAAAAGCAAAGTCTGAGCCAGAAGCAAAGAGTGGCCATCCGCACCCTAGCCTCAATCTAGACCTGGCCAGTCTGCAGACGTAGAGTGGCATTGGAGACACATCTCAGTACATAGAGTGCTGCCCTCAGGTACTTAGACTGTATGCATTCCAGAGTCACAATGTTGGGGAAAGTACCCAATGCAGCGCCACAGAGGAGTTGAGCTAATGATTAGGCTTTAAACAGTTCAAGAGCTGTGGATAGATAGTGGCCTCTTCTAGTACGCATGAACTGAAGGATGGCAGAGGAGCTTCTCTGAGCATTTAAGGCCACGTGTTCTCCATGGGCTTTTCTAGAGCCTCCAGATTGAAAAACTATTCCCAAGTACTTGAAATGAGTTCGATCTTATGTCCCTCAATTCTCCAGGAGTGTATCTTAGGTCTCCTAGCAAAAATCATGATTTTAGTTTTGTGATAATTAATTTCCGGGCAGTCTTCCTTGCAGTGCAACGTCAAGGCTCTCAGTGGTCTTCTAAGGCCAGTGAGAGTTCTTGAGAGGATGGCTGCGTCATCTGCATATAGTAGGATGGCAATATGTCTCCCTGCGAGCTTTGGAGGGTGGAAATCTGTGTTGCTAAGCTGGCCACCATTGAACTGATGTAGAAATTGAATAAGAGAGGGGCCAGATTGCATCCTTGTTTGACGCCCTTCTGTGTTATAACAGCACTAGTGAGGTGACCAAGTGGGCTACATCTCACCTTGAGTGAAGTGTCTAGATGCAGGGTCCAAAGGAGAAATAGCAGACACTAGTCAATAGAGAAGGCCTCCAGCTTCTCCCATAATTGGGCATGTGAGATGGAGTCAAATGCTGCCTTAAGATCAATGAAGGCAGCATATAGGGAGGCCGCCCTGGAAAGAGTATTTCCCGATGAGGTGCTGTAGTACTAGGCACTGATCAATGGTGGTACGTCCCACCCTAAAGCCTGCTTGTTCCTCAGCAAGGGGATTTTCATGCTCCAGCCAATCCCTAGGTTTCTCATAGAAGCGTCTTGCATAGAGTTTGCTAATAGTATTGAACAGACTCATCAGTCTGCTATAACTGGCGGGGCCATCCCTCTTGCCCTTTTTAAATATAGGGACAATGATTGTTACCCCCCAATCTTTAGGGATTTGGCCATTCATGTCGATATAAGTGAAGAGTAAAGCTAGAATGGGGGCCCACCAGTCTGGATTGTTTTTGACAGCCTCCGGTGGAATAAGGTCCTCACCTGGAGCCTTTCCCAGCCTTAGTTGGGTGACGAGACTGTGGGGTTCTGAAATAGACACCAGAGCCCATGTTGGAATGTCCTCAATAGCACTGGAGGAGCTTCTGCAGTCAGCAGTGGGGTCTTTATAAAGGTCATAGAAATGTTTCTCCCAGTTCCCTGGATGAATATGACAATCCAGTTGATTTGGTCCATAGCTGGGAGAATACTTTGTAAGATGCCAAAATATGGCCGTGTCTCTGGATCTGGTGGCCTGGATTAGTTTCGTCCAGGCTTCTTTCATGGCCTGTTTTTTCTTGCAGACCAGCAGAAGTTCGTACTGCTTTTTCTTCTGTAGAAGATTCTGTGCGGCCCGTGGTCCAGAACAAGATTTGTAGACATGGTAAGTATTAGCAAGGGCTTTTTTGGCATTGACACAGTCCTTATCAAACCACTGCTTGGAGGCCGACCACACATGATCAACGTTGGCCCAGCACAGCAGGGTTCCAGGCTAATATGGAAAATCCTGTAAGGAGGACAGATCCCTCAACAATGCCTCACATTGTTAGGAAAATGTGGCCTTAGGTGTGGGAACAATTGTCCTCCCCCTCAGCCCCACCCACAAAGCATGACATACACACACAAGTGAATTAAGTGAAAGTCTTTCCTTTTCACTGCATTCATTTGTATGGTACACGGAACAGTGACTATTGTAATAAAAACCCTTGAAGGGAAACACAAGATCTCCTCCTCCTCCTCCTCCTCCTCCTCCTCCTGTGTTGCGTAGAACATGTGGTGGGAGTTGTGATTAAATTTTGACTACAGCAATAAAGGAGCTAACTCCCTCTATATTTTCAGTTAGACATTTTAGATATCTATGGCACTGGGACCTTTTATTTTTTTTTTTAAAGAAAAAGAAAATAAAAAGTCCATGCAGCCATTGTTGCAGTTTCAGAAAAAACTACAGATCCCTGGGGTACCCATGCCATTTCCCAGGACTTTTGAGGGGAAAGGGAAACTGTGTCCTTTTTAAAAGCAAAGCTTCAAGTGGTCAAAGGGTTCAACTCAATTTGCTTTGCTTAGATCCCACTGTGGCCCTTCCCAGATGTTGCTTCCCTTCAAGTCAAAGGAAGTCAAAGCAAACTTAAGGGCTCAAATCCAAATAGACTATTAAGGCTCTGTGCAGCCCTAGTCTCAGTCTGAATTCAACCTCAACTTCTGATTGTTAAGGCTGGTTGAGGCAAGAATATTCAACACCACGTGCTTCATGGAGAGCCTGAGGCTGTGCAGAGGTGACGAAGGACCAGAAACCACTAAGGCGAGGTATCTGGAGGAGGAAAAGGAGGAGCTATGCCACAGATGCTGCAGCTCTCTGAAGGAGTTCCTATTAACAGATGAAAGGTACCAAGAGGAGACAGCAATGGAGCAACTCTCAGCTGAGACAGTAACTCCACTGCTGTCTTTTCCCACTCTCCCCATCCATATATGGGCTTTCTCCTTCCCTGTGATGACACAGAGGCCTCTGGGAGAAACCTAGTCATGTATGGGAAGGGTGTCTGGAGGAGAGACAAGAAAGTGGATTGCTTTGCCAAGTCATCTGCCCTCCTTCCCTCTTTGATTTTGTCATATCCCCCCCTCCTCCCCATCTGCAAATTGACTTCTTGCAAAGGGAGGGTGGGAGGAGAAGGCTGCTGCCACCAGTTCATTCTCTCCCATGTCACAGTAATAACACAGAGAAGATGGGACCACAGCACTTATGTGCCATGGGTCCCCCCCTGATCTGGAGGTGGTCCTGCCTAGGGCACCCAAACATCTGGTCCTACAGCCTCTAAAAATGGTACCTCCTGCTGAAAAGCAATACCAAAATTCTCAGCAGCATCCGCCTTTATAAACTTCTGAAGTCCTCTGACCCAGAGGGACTACAGCAGTCTTAACCTCTTCTGTTTCACATTCCAGCAGATTTAACAGATGGAGAGTTCTTTTCATTCTTTCATGGCTGCCTTCCCACTGCCAATAAACGGGTGCCTCCAGGTGACTCCTTGCTTGCCAAGAATTTCTCATTTGTTTGCAGTAATATTCTTTCTTGCATTCCTGCACTGAGATGTCTGCACATATCTACAGGATAAACAAGAAAACTGCCTGCTTGCATTTGCTGAAGACATTTTGCAGCAGTTAAAAATGGAGACTCCTCCAATTCTTTACTCCCTGTTATATATGTGCAGTTTTGCCTTTTCAGTGGTTGACTAACTGCAGTTTATAGTTTCTTGTATAGATTTGGCATAGGACTGGGTAAGGAATAGAGTTGTCACCCTATTTTTGACAGTCTCTCTTGGGAGGCAATCTAGTAGGTTTATGTTTCCACCATCTGCCTAGGAAGAGAAGTTGGCTTGCTGAATTGATGCTACCATATAGTTGCTGAAGTCTTTCTACCAAGGAAAAGGTGGCAATTCCAGGAAAAAACATTGCCAAAATCAATATAGGTAATATAGCATTAGATCCCAAAACTAAACAATAGGGGCAATTACATATTTGCTAAACATGTGCTTGCCTCATTAACCTACAAAATAGAATGACGAAGTCTACTTTTTATATGAAAGGAAGTACCAAAGCAAGGGAACTAAAACCACTTTACTTCACTCTACTCCACTGATTTTAAGAAGTTTTCCCCAGTCAACATCTAATACTGGAAGAAAGTGAACTTGGCAGGAGAAAAACGGCTCGAAGCAGATGAGTCAATGCAGTGAGATGGGAAGGTGGGAAATATGATTGCTTACCTTAGGCCTGCTGTGTAGCTGCAGGCAGGTCCTGAGAAGACAGAGGCAGACAGGGCTGTGCCCTGTGACACGGGGGGGGGGGTAAAGGGGGAAGGAATGCAGAGGTTTCTGAGGTGCAGGAGGAAGAAGGAGCCCAGGCAGCGATCAGTCAGCCACTTACTGGTTGTTGATGGGGTAAAGGGTCCAGGGCGCTGATCCCTGGCATTGTTGCAAGAAGAGGAAGCAGTAGCAGCAGGAAGTTGAGGAGACCCAGGCAGGAGGAAGAGTGGAAGAGAGGGAAGGGTTTCCCCTTCTCCTGAGAAATAAACAGGGATTACTCTCAGAGCTCATGCAGGGATTAGGGACATAGGAAGCTGCCATATACTGAGTCAGACCATTGGTCTATCTAGCTCAGTATTGTCTTCACAGACTAGCAGCGGCTTCTCCAAGGTTGCAGGCAGGAATCTCTCTCAGCCCTATCTTGGAGAAGCCAGGGAGGGAACTTGGAACCTTCTGCAATTCCCAGAGCAGCTTCATCCCCTGAAGGGAATATCTTGCAGTGCTCACACATCAAGTCTCCCATTCATACGCAACCAGGGCAGACCCTGCTTAGCTATGGGGACAAGTCATGCTTGCTACCTCAAGGCCAGCTACTTTCGCATGCCCCTGAATGCAGGAATTGTCTGGGCTGGAGACAAAGAACTCCTGTTTTTTCCAAAAGCTTGCAGGGGAAAATAATGGCCAGGGGCGGGGAAGCACAGCAAACAAAGTGTGGCTGCTTCTGCCCCTTCCCAGTTCTCCACCCCATTGTTTGCGGCCAGGGAGGGAGACAGCCCTCTAGGGAACTCCTTCTGAGCAGCCTCCGCCTCATGGCTTGTGCAACACATGTGCTATGCCTCAAGACTGCGCAGGCACAGGCAGGCAGCACAGGACCAGCTGTATTTAGCCCTCGGCTGCCACTCCCCTCCCCCCACTGCTGTGCGCAACAGGATATTGGGAGGGCTGGCTGCAGGCAGGCAGGCCACAGCTGACTGCCCCCAGAAAAGAGATGGGACTGGGGTGCCCGCAGCTGGTCTTGCCTTTTGAAGGCCCCCAGCCCTGCTCCCGCCAAACATTGCATGTGCACCGGCCTGCCTGTGCACATGACCGATGGCATGGGGACATTTGGAGGCCGCCAGGCAGCACAGTCTAATCACATGGCCGCTGGGGCTGGTGGCAGGGCCGAGCACAGTGGGTTTTTCTTTTCTGTTGGCATTGGGGCACCGTGCAGCATGGCCTCTCTGCTGCGTAGCCACTTGGAGGCCCCCGCCCTACCTGCTCCACAGCATTGTAACACTGTGTCAGCGGCCCGCACAGTCCAGATGGCCGCCACCACCAGGACTTAGAAGTTGCCTCTCACTCGGGCAGCACCAGCGCAGGGATATTGGGAGCCCCCTCCTCCACAGCACACACATTGCAGCCAGGTGAACATGCGCACATGGCGCCATTTCAGTTGCCAATGCAGGGTGGGTGGGCATGCTGCCATGATGGAAGCCCCTGGTGGGGAACATTCAAACGCCCGTCACCGTGGCAGAGGGCCGGACCTGAGCCTGGAGCTCCGGTCCAAAGAGCACTCTTGAATACAAATCTTTGCAGGAGTGGGACCCAGGGGGTGACTTGGCAGTTTTATTGATTCCATCTGCCAGAGCTTTTTGCTCAGAGCTATTTAGGGTGCTGCCAGTGGCAGAAAGCCACTCTATTAAATGCCCCACACATGCAAATGAGGCCTGGCCCCCCTCCCTCTCTATCCCCCAAAGTAGCTCCCCCAAAGGAGTGACCACCTTTGGACTCCCACCAAAATGGGCCAGTTTGAGTTCCCATTATACCCTATGGAGAAAATGTAAACCCTCCTCCCCAAATCATTAAAAATCACAAGAGTGCCTGATTGCTTTGGGGTTTGGGTGGTAGTTGGCACTCAAGGGTGCCTACCACCCCAACCCAATTTTGGAGGCTCAAACCTTTGAACCAGTTTGAACTGGTTCGAATAGAACCAGGCTCTGTTTGGTTTGAACTTGGACCAGCATTGCCAATTCAATGCCCTGTTTAGTTCAAATTCAAACCTTTGAAACAAACCGTTTCAAATTTGAACTAGTTTGAATTTGAACCTTTTTGCACATCTCTAATTATTTCAACAAAGACTGTACAAAATGTTTACTGAATATATGGCACACATGCAGTAAGCAAAGATACTGCACTGGTGCCTCTAGCTTTAAAAAAAACCCAGTGAACAATGTATTTGTCTTATGCTGGAGACTTATGTTCAAATCCTTGTCAACAAGGTGGATGTTTTGAAAATAAAATGGGCATCAGCTCCATCTAGGAAGGGTAGGGAACAAAGAGAGAGGAGAGCTGGTCTTGTGGTAGTAAGCATGAATTGTCACCTTTGCTAAGCAGAGTCCGCCCTGTTGCATATGAATGGGAGACTGCATGTGTGAGCACTGATTGAGCTGCTCTGGGAAGAGCACCTGCACGTTTGCCTGCAGAAGGTCCCACGTTCCCTCCCTGGCATCTCCAAGACAGGGCTGAGAGAGACTCCTGTCTGCAACCTTGAAGAAGCCACTGCCAGTTGTTGCCTTTGTTCCTAAATGTATTTTTTTTTTAACCAGTCAATAATTTATTTTGTATAATTTGAAGATCTGTGCCTGTATACTAGGGATGTGCATGGAACTGTTTGGTGCTCCATTCTAGGAACGCTGAACTGGTTCTGGCAACTGACAATCAAACCAGTTCGGAGGGGGGGGGGGTCGCTCTAAGGGGCAGTGAAGGTACTGCCTACCTGCCAGCCCCTGCCCCAATGCTTCCCCCCATTGGTGCTCTTCCAAAAAGTGGGCACGCGGGGCTGCAGGGTAATTCCTTGAAGATGGGAGAAGCGTCGCCATGCAAATGGCTGACACACATGCACATGGCACGCATGCACGTCAGCCATTTGCATGGCGACGCTTCTCCCAGCTGCAAGGAAGTACCCTGCAGCCCCGTGTGCCTGTTTTTTTGGAAAAGTGTTGGGGTGGGGGCTGGCAGGTAGGCAGTGCCTTCCCTGCCCCTTAAAGCGACCCCCACCCTCCCAGGAGTGCATGGAACTGGTTCCGTGCACATCCCTACTGTATACAGCTGATTAAAAATACCTCTAAGATTATAAGGTTATTCTCATGACCATAACTGGGGCAGGGAGGGAGGGTCGCTGGAGGGAGGAGGAAGGGTTGAACTTACCTTCCCCACTCAGATAATCTTTTTAAGCACATGGCTGCATGCTTACATGATCCACACTGATCCATGTAGTGCTGATCTCTGGAGGCCAGGAAAATGAATCCCAGCCTCCAGGAACCCCCAAAAGCATTGCACAAGAATTCATGTGCAGCCTGAACATTCGCACGACCCTGGACTTGGGGTAAAAGGTGTGCTCATGCTCTTTAATGCAGGTAGAAGCCCAGGTAAAAAATCCTGGGCTACCAGTGGAGGCAGCACCAGGATCAGCCTTATCCCTGTGTTCACATGAGCAGTTCTACTCAGGTAGGGCTTCCAAGCCTGGGTAGGGCTGCTTGTGAGAATAACCTTATTCAGTAGCACTTTACTAGGCATCAAGCCTTTTCTTTATGGATCAATAATTCAATATAATAGCTGATATCCAGACTACGCTACTTAGTATTACTACTCGGGAGTTATGCTAAAGGACTACTAAATTCAATAGGACTTTATGAAATAAATTTAGCCAGGAAGTCAGCCAATTCTTTTTTCCATAGCCCAGTTCCTATAGTTCATTTATATAAATAAGTGAACTTTCTATCTTGGGTAAAAGAATGATTTTTAATGTCACATCAAAAAATTATAGTATGACAGCTCTGTTAATATATCTACTAAAAATGAAAACATTGTCATTCAGAGGGTTTTAATTTTTTTACTACCATGCAGCACATTCATACAGTTCTATCCAACAAGGAGATTCTGAATGGCAGCTCTCTTAAGAAAGAAGAATATGATGGAATATATTATTTAATGTGATGACACAAAAGGAAAAGATAGGAGAAAATTAAATTTTCCAATGAAAGCTTAATTCTTGACCCACTGAAACCCTTAGAATTCTCATTAAATGAGTTATTCAAAAGTAGTAGACAGTCTTCTTCACCTTCTCATATGCTTTAGATCTAAAACAATTACTATTATTCATTTTCAAATTATTTCTTTGGGGTGGAAGTGTTATAATTTAGAAGTACATTTTTTTTTTAAAGTCAAAATGCAGGGAAAAAATCCGATTGAAATCAATGGCAATTTTCTGGGTTTTCTTGAATGGAATTGGACAGAGGTGTATCTAGGGAAAATTGCGCCTAGGGCAAGCACTGAAATTGTGCCCTTGTCCAAACAGGAATGATGGGACTTGTAGTCAACAATATCTGGAAATCCCTGTTAAAGGGAACACTGTACCATCTAGGCATGGTTGTTGATCAAAACCTGAAAACATGAGCCATCTCTGTAAAAGACTTAGAACAACAGTCAGGAGTTATGTGAGGATTCCGGGTGTCATTTTCTCTGTCTCATACCATGCTTTTTAAAAAACATGACTTTGTCCTAGACTAAAGGATCACCTGCCCAAATAGCCACTAGCAAAATAGGGGAAGAAGAAGGTGGCAGGGCGGAGGGAGTCTATAAACCAGTGAATGATTCCTACCAGCCTTTGTCTTGTGATGACTGTTGGCTCATGATGGGGTATATGTGCATTCACCATTCTAGTGCCTACTTTGACACCAGGAGGGAGGAGGATACATTAGTTTGCCACACTAGACAGAGGAATTTTCAACAGGAGCAGACAGCCAAGTTCTGCCAGGGCCAAAACAAGCCTCTGCCCGACTAAGAAATCATTGTAATTTGCCCCTTCCCGTCACAAGCAGTGTGCTGTTCTTTTATTATTGACTCTAAATCTCAGATATCCCAGTCATGGATGGGAAATTCAAGGTCAGTTTACAAGAGACACACTTTCTACATGGAAGTTTCTTCTGTGCAGGTGTTGTGCAGAAACCCATGTGTAGTGACTGCCAGGGGCATAGCAAGGTTGGAATGGGCCAAGATGAGATTTTAAAATGGGCCCCCAGCCCCTCAAAGTCCAGGGCCTCCACGCACCCCAGGCCCCCAAGGATTTAAGTCTGATATTTCAAAATAAGTATGCTGCCTGGAAATACATTTCACTGAATACACACACATGCACACTTCACAATATATAGTGATATACAGTGAGTACTATATATTTGTGCTACTTTTAATGGCTAGAACACACCAGAAACACTAATTATTAAAATGGCCTCCTCGCTGCAGATTAGCAAAGGAGACTTTCAACCATGCAGGGTGAGCCTGTTTGTTTTCTCAGAATTCTGGAACAAATTCAGTAAAGTTTGATTCCAGGAGGTTTTGATTCCAGGAGGTTCTTTTAAAGCCCTTTAACACACATCTCCTCTGGAATGGAGGTGCTGCATTCAGATGTTGGCCAGATGTACCCTGAAGTCCTGTGAGTTATTGGAGAGCAGTTCACACACAAGAAAAATAAAATAAAATAAAAGCACAACACATGCTTCACAGTTCTCACTCAGACCTTCTGGGGTGCAAAACAACTTGAACATAAGTGCATTTATACATGAATGAATGAATATAATATTGTTTGTTCCAGAAGTTTTTGTAATTTTCTGCCATGAAACAAGCAACAGGCCTTTTTAGATAGTAAAAAGCCAGAAATTTAAAGCCAGAAATTTTTCAATCTGTTTTAAATTAAATATTCAGAGACTTCTCAGCCTCCCCCCCCCCGCATCAAAGCCCTATGGCAAGCAGATCCCTATATACCTGGGGTGGGGTAACCACAAAAAGGAATTCACAGTCTACCTTGCAAAAGCTGTGTTGGATGGTCTGGGCAGAGAGTCTGCTGCAGAGAACTCTTCCAGCCTGCCTCCTTCCTGGCTTGCTGGGGAATGCCAAGTCCAGGCTTCAGGGAGGCCTACACGGAGGCCTCTCTGGAAGCCCCACCCACCTGCCAATCAGCTGAGAGGTGGGGAGAGAAGAAGAGCTCTCTGCAGTTTGCAGGCCGCTCGGATCCTAGGCCAGAGCCGGAGGGCAAGGCAAGGAGGATGGCAAGTGGCTGAGGGGCCCTGGGGCCGGGCCGGTGGGCAATGGGGTGTGGGTGGCAGGAACTGGTGTGGTGCCCCCTCCCCAGTGGTGCCTAGGGCACGTGCCCTGGCTGCCCCCCCCCCAAGTTCCACCCTTGAATGCAGGTGGTGTGCCTTTCTCTTGACAAGATGCATCCTTTCTTGCCTCGTTGCAGGCACTGTCATGGTCAGGTGTGCAGTGGCTTGTGATATCCATGTTGAGATCTGATTTGGCAATTTGGCTGAGCCAAGGCAAAGGGATGTGTATCAGTTGCTAGGCAACAGCAAGGGACTTTCAGCTGCTGATTTGTTGGCTCCCCGACCCCTGGGCCAAATATCCCATTTACTTTTGGAGTTGGCCCTGGGCTGGCATATATTGATACAGATATGAACTATTCCCTATCAGAAGAAAAGAGAGAGAAAAACTATTTGCTAAATGTGCTTTCAAAATTCAGCCATCTGGTCTTGGCAAAATAAGGAAATTCTATAAAAGTAGTTCCATTTTTATTAAGGGGCACCCAAAACAGTCATATCTCCTGGAGCTGTTTATTTCTCTTAAGTTAAAACAATTAGTAGACTAAATGTTGGTCACTCTGGCCAGGAAATTGAATCCTTTTAAGAAAATCAGTGTATGAACATCCAGTTAGCATAATGTTAATAAAATGTAATAATGGTGTCAGGATTACAGAAACTCTCTTCACTTTTAAAAGGAAACTGACCTTAAAGATTGGATGATATTCCTGAATCATTGCCAGAGTATCAAGCTTGTTGCCTAGAGCTGTCTGAATCAGGCGCACCATTTGTCTGAAACATCACCTCTTTGCATTACTGCATTCATGGGCACAGCACTCCCATGGTGATGTGTTGTTCTAGGTGCAAACACTCAGCCCAATGTATCCCATTAAGAAGGCATCTTCTGTTGATTCTACTCAGTGCATGCACAATGAGCCTCAAGAGCAAACATATTCTTGTCCTTACACTTGACCATCTTTAAGGGCTGTTAGAGATGGTCAAGGACAGGCATTCGACCACTGAGTTGTGTAGCTAATGCAGTGGTCCCTGCATTGCTGTCTTATTTCATTGTCATATCAAATCTAACATCTGCAGTGACAAGTGCTCTCTTTCAGGCTTTCCTTCTTCTCTCTTCTCCGGCAGAAAAACAGCCTGGGGGCTAAAGGTCTAATCTCATTGCTGATCCTGCATTTGGGAGGAAGCCTGCTATGTAGGGGGCCTCTGGATGGATTGCCCTGGGTGGAGGTCTGATACAGAGCTCTCGTGATATAAAGGTGGTTTCCTTGGGTTCTTCTGCCAGAGTACAAGCAAGGCTGGAAGGTCCTGTGAGGTGGTCTGATATGGAGGCTGCCTTTTTTGGTTCTTTCCTGTCATGCTCTACAGAGAGCCACCCTCACGGCTTTTCTTCCTGCAAAGGAAATGGAGGTGCCACCTCCTAGCTGTTCCCCCAGGGCCAAATCAGTCACTCAGTTTGACTCCGCCTGGATCTAAGCCTCCAGCTGCTGCTTTGGCTCTTGGTGGAAAATAAGAGGGCTGGAGAATAACATTTGGCCTCAAACTTGGGCCTTCCAGCTGTTTGATTACAGCTCCCATAGTCCCCAGTAGTCGCAGTAGCCAATAGTCAGGGTTGATGGGAACTGTAGCCAAACAGCAGCTGGAGGGCTGGTGTTGTGCAGCCCTGCCCTAAATCAAGCTTCCTCTTCTGCATCACCATTCCATCCTCTTCCACACGGGGCAGATCTCTCTTCAGGGCCAAAATCCAGCCTCCTAGCCAGACATGTTGGGGGCAGACAAGCTCTGTATGAGCCTCCTGGCAAGGAACTATCTATCTTGATCTACATCTTGAACCTCTCAAACATCTCTTGGCCCTAAGTGGACTGGCCAAGAGAATCTTTTCTGTAGCTGAGTTTGACCCAAAGACCTTTTTACCCAACTCTACCCAAAGACTATTCAAAGCAAAACAAATGTATTTTCTTTAAAATAAAACATTTTAATTTTTAAAACAATAAATATGCAAGTTTTACTGCTGTTCTATCTCTGCATCCTATTAAAACAAATATTTAATATTTTAAAAATATATACACCACATTTTATTGCTACTTATATAAATAGTAGCACAGTTGTCTCTTTTAATTTGCCTTCCTCTTCTTCCTCAGCAATGTCCAGCTCCCTTGGAGGAACCACGATCCCCATAGTGGCTTCCACCCTGGCCAGTCTGCTCCTTAGCCGCCTCAACTGTCCCCTCAGTGCCTTGAAGCTTTGTAAGTATTCCTGGCAGCTGTGGAGGTCTCTTTGGCCTTGAAGGAGAGAAAACAAACAGGGTGAAGGGGCCTGTCCTCCACCATGTCAGTCCCTGCACGGACTTCTAGTCCCCTTCCATGCCCAGCACAGACTCCTCCTCTCTGTCTTGAAAACCCTCCATGGATATGTACCCCCCCCAGTGAACTTGCACCTCATCAGGTTGATTTTTGCTCTTCCAGCTTCTCTGTCTTCAGGAGCCACCTGAAGGTCTCCTGCTCTCTAAAACAACTCTTCCTCTTCCCTCTCGCTGACCCTTGGGTCTGGAACAGCCACTCAGATGTGGCCCCTCGTCTCTCTCTCCTATCCCTCCAATGATACCTGAAAACCTACCTCCACTGCGCAGCCTTTGGCGTAATGCCTCAGTAGAGGCAGCTCCATTGGCTTGAATTGAATGCCCCTTATGCTTTCCTCTCCCATTCCTCCTCTTCCTCACTTCTCTCTCTAAAGCCAAACTTTAGACTGTATGCTCCTGGTGGCAGGGAACTTTTGCCCATGTACATTGATGACACTATAGGGAGAATTTGCAATATGCACAATTGTATATCATCCTCCTTGGTTTCCTATTTCATCTCAGCTTAAACTCAAAAGGGCTGATATTTGTTTTCCTTTTAGCATTCATATTCTGCTCTTCCTCAAGCAGCTCAGGGAGGTTTATACATGGTTATTTTTTCCTCACAATAACCCTAAGAGGTAAGTTAGGCTGTGGGACAAGTGACTGGCCCAAAGTCTCCCAGAGAGTTTCATGACTGGATGAGAATTCAAACCTGGGTCTCCCTGGTCCTAAGGAGCTGCGGCTGAAATACATACACATCTTTTCCCCACTTGCCCCCACCTCAGCTTCCCTCTACTTCTTCTGTTGTATCCCTGCCTCTGTTTTTAGACTATAAGTTTTTTAGATTGAAAAATCACAATGAGGATGGAAAAGGTAGAGGTTATGGAGTGCTGCCTCTGTGAGACTTACGGTCACGCAGCTGATGGACCTGCATCTCTGCCAAACTCTGCAGATTGTCTTTCAAATTGCTGAGGTCCGGCTCCAGAGGAGGTGGGGAAGGAGGAGGAGGTGGAGAGGGATGCAGGAGGAGGGAAGAGGTGGAGGTGGAGGGTGGGATGGAGGCAACCTCAAGGGAGGCAGAGGACAATGATGAATCCGACCCTGAGGGCTGGAGAAGTGCAGCAGGGTCTGCAGGAACATCTGCAAGAGAGAAGCAGCAGCAGGAGGTCAGCTGCAAAGGCTGACATCCTACCACACCCACCATCACTTGCCCTCACTGCTCACTCTCAGAAGCTGCTTGGATTGCAGGCATTGGAGCTTGGACACATGAAAGACAGAAAACGAAGAAACACTTCAGCAAGCACTGACAACCCACTCACAGGCCTCCCCCCTGAAACCTTAGATGCAGACTCAAATCAAGCATTTCAACATGAAATAAACAAAAGAGCCGTTCTTAGCCCAGCAGCAATTTCAGGGGCATGCTGTGAACATACCTTCCCTTTCCCACCACTGCAGCCGAACTTCAGTGCGGTCGAGCCTTGTCCGCATGTGTCCAATTTGCAGGTTGATGGCCCGGAGAGAACAAGGGAACTGTTGGGAAATGCGGCTAACACTCAGTTCTGCAAAAAGAGAACAAAAAGGAACAAAAGTTGTATGTGCTGACCAGGCTGAGTGCTGGTGACTTGCAAAAAGGGCAGTGTTCGGGCTTAGTCCATCATCTGGGCTGGGTATCAAAACTGTAGCTGATCTTTGTGCTGGGTGTATATGCAAAAGGTTTCTGAGGTGTCACAATACTTACGCTGCTGGACATAGTCATTCTGTAACTCTTTGAGGAGTTCTACATCTTGCTGAAGATAATTATAAGCAATGGAAGGCTCTAGTAAGGGCTTTGACACAGAAGATCCTTTCTTTGGAGTGTCTGTGAGGATGGAAGGACCTGGCACTGCGGTATCCTCAATGAGCACTTTCCCCAGTAGGTCATTTGTGATGCAAGGTGTTGGAAAGGGTTCTGGCATTGAGGTTTCCTCAACGAGCTCTTCCTCCAGGATGTCATTTGTCATGCCAGGTGCTGGAAGAGGTTCTGGCACGGAAGGTTCCTCAATGAGCTCTTTCCCCAGAGTGTCCCCCAAAACACTGGGGAGTCCCCCAGAAAATGGTGCAATGTGGGTTAGGTTTCTGGGATGACCTGAAAGAGAGGAAATAAAGCAGGAATCAGGAAATGATCATGGCTTGTAGGCCTGATAGAAATGGCCTCCCTTTTCTGCCTAGGTTAGCCAGCTGGGAAGTAGCCTGGAATTGTGGGTGAGGTGGGCCACCCAAGGGACCAAGCAAGGAATGAAGAGGAGTACATTGCATAGCACTGACTGGCAAGACAGCCCTCACCAAGTACACTTCAGAAGGGAGTGCAATGGCCAGGCTCTGTCTGCTGTACATACAAGTGCAGCTGCCTTCTACCAAGTCATACTCTTGGCTCTCTTTGCCCTACTCTGGCTGGCAGCCACTCTTGGGCAGAGGCCTTTTCCTAGCTAACTAAGATCCTTTAACAGAAGATGATGAAGTCTCAACAGGAGACCTTGTGCATGCAAAGCAATTGTTCCACTACTGGGCTATGGGCTCTCCCTTCTGGGTGAGGAAAGAAGCTTCTCCTTTGAGCAGAATGGGAGCTGATGGTTGACATGGACTATCTCTGGTTCACGAACCAACCCCCAGTTACAGCCTCTTGGCCTAGTGGGGTGGGGGGTCTTGAAAATCTGCCTGGATGCCATAAGCAGGAAGCATAGCTGTGATCTCAGGAATGCGGGCCTGGCTCCTAGAGGTAGAAAACTGTGGTCGGAGAAAGAAGGAGTCTCTTTGGACCAAGCTCAGAGCACATTGACCAGGAAATGTTGCCCTTGTTTTCAGGTGATCCTCCAATTCCATCTTGACCCATGTAATTGTCAAAAAATGAGATACTTTGGAAATAATTAGCTTCCTCTTCTTGAAGGCAGGGTGAAAAAGACCCAGAGGATGTTTTGGGGCTGGGTGTGCACAAAGGGTTCTCGCAGGACTTTTTCAAAAGTGCACAACCTCTAAAGGAGAATGACCAAACCTGCCTGCCTGCCTGCTGCCACAGCCCTTTCCCCATCTCCTCCTCGAATGGAGGATAGCTAGATGTGACTCACAGAGCCCCCCCACCCCCGTCTCCTCTAACACTTTCGGCTGCATCAACAGCAAAGGATAGAGGTGGCTGAACCTGCCCTCCTGCTATCCATCCATCAGATGGATATCTGCCCATCTCTCTCCATTGTCTAAGAGAAACAGTTCTCCAAGGAGGCTTTCCCTGGGTGGCTGGGGAGCCCTGAGGAGAAGCAGGCACTCTCATCATCCACTTACCTGTCAGTGCCCCCTCTTCATCTTCATCCCTGCAGAGATAAGGAGAAATATTCTTAGTAGCAAATCAGAGGAAAGAGAGGATCTCCTCTCCCAGTAATACTTGGGGTATTACTAGTATTACTAGGGGTATTACTAGTATGTGTCCTCCCTCTAATTTTAATTCACATGCAGCCAAGTATGTCCTCTCCCCTAATCCTTTTAGCTGGCCCTGCTAATTTTGGATGATTCCATAGTTGGGAGCAGTGAATGTAATTGCTGTTGAATGTCACTCACTGCATTTTGCTCAGTGTATTTTTCATTGAGGATTGACTGGTTGTGGCGGGGCGGGGGGTGGGCCTGCTCTCGTAGTTCATAGTCATGAGGCCAGCTTTCCCACCCTCTCCAGTGTAGTTTCCCCACTTTTAAAAAAGTCCCCCCCCCAAGGAACACATACATGCTGTTTTGTGTTTTAAATAGGAGGGAGGCAGCCTGCCAAAGGTATCAAGGGGACAGTTGACGAAATTGGCATTTGATTCAGCAGCCAATTACTGGCATTCTGAACATGGAAAGGAGATGGGCTCACCTTGATGAGGCAATATATGCCACACCTGGGTTTGGGCTATGTCTGAACACCTCCCCCTCATCACTCCCCCCCCCCACCCCTTCAGCTGGCCACACCAGAGCCAAAAGCATTAAGAGGAGTCAAGGGTAGAGAAGAGAGCAACTCACTTTGGTTCTGCCTCTGGGTGAGACCTATCGGAACATGAAAGAAGGAAAGGTTAGGCATGTTCTTGGAAATAACATGGGGGTGCTGGGGGGCAGCTTTTGAAGTCAGCTTCAACTGGTGGGCAGGATTTCCCCACAACCCCCCAAGTGGGCCCACAGGAGCCAGCCAGTAGCTCCTGAGTGATACAGCTTCACCGGTCTAGGACCTCCAAGCTTAAGAAACACAGTGGAAATCAGCCAAGCAGGTGACCTTCGAGGGCTGCCTGCATTTCAAGGAGAAGCTGTGTGGTGTGAATAGTGGTGGTGAACTTGTGACCACTGAAGTTCCCACAGGGAGCACAAACACGTGTGAACACAGCAGGCTGGGCTTCAGTTCTCTGCCCAGACAGGCTAAAACAACGGAAGGGCATCTTTAAAAACCAAGTCCACACTGCCATTAGATTTTGCTTCACCCACCATGCCAGAGACTTACCTGCAGGCCACACATGACCAACAGCCACCCATCTTGACAAGCTGCTAAGCTGCTAATAAACTGACAGCTGAAGACAGCCAATTTATCAAAGATGCTTCAGCTAATCTAAAATGCTGCCAAGTGAGCCTGCTGCAGAATCTTCGCAGGTTTCCAAGGGGAACCATGAGGGCAGAATTCTGTGGCTGACTGTGAAGTCACAAGTTACTGTTACTGGTCATGCTGGCTCTGGTTTGAATCCAAACACTGTCTTGGGGGTGCAGCTCAAAGTGTCAGAGCACCAGGGGCGAGTCATCCTAGTCCTGCCCTCCCTGCTCCCCACATGTCACTTTCTATTCATTTGACTTTCCCTTTCTGTTAACAAATTCTGAAGGAAGGGGATGCTTGTGGATAGGGCTGGGCTGCAGCTGCTGCTTGTACAGTTGGACACAAAGTTTATAATAAGCCTTGCATGAGTCCTCTGTAACATGTAAGAGGGCAAAGGCAACAGCCACATCCACTGCATGTCCCCAGCTAATTTCCCACCTAATCACTTGCTGAAGTTCTTTAGCTAGGAAATTCCTCTAAATCACATTCAGCACTGAGGCCCGTCTCTCTTCAGAATACACAAAAAGAAAACCAATTAACTTGTGGAACTCACCACCTCTAGATGCGGTGATGACCACTGGCTTAGATGGGCTTGAAAGGGGGTTAGAAATATTCATGGGGGAGGAGAGATCCCTCTGTGGCTATTAGTCATGATGGCTATAGAGAACCTCCAGGTGCACAGGCTGAATCCCAGATGCTGGGGACATGCAATGGGTGCGGCTGTTGCCTTTGCATAAGCAATTAAAACTGGTTAAACAATTAAAACAAATAATTAATAATTAAATTAGGAATGAGGGAAACATTTCCTGACAGAAAGCTCTTTACATCTGCCACTACGGCAAAAATGTCATCCTGTGAAGAGTGTCACATCTTGCTCAGTTATAGAAACTAACTGGATGTGGGCCCTTCATATGGCAGGGCACCAGAGCAAATGTTGGGCCCATAATATGCCCTGCCCATCCTTATACAGAATCTTCAATGAGCTGAGCCCTACATATATAATATGCCCCACTTTGAATTGACCTGCTTATGTAATGATTTGTGCACATATGTTCCAGCTCAGTTCTCTCTAAAGGCAGGAGAAGATGTGTGAGCCTAATCATTACATAGAGGCAAAAGAGATCCAAGCAGATCTGCCCTGTCCACTAAGCGGACTTAGGTGGCCGCCTAAGACACCAATTCTTGTGGGGTGCTACATGCCTTCCATTCCCTCTTCAGGCAACCTCTGATGTATCTGACTTGCTGTGAGAGGCCATTCACTCTCCTTCCTAGAGGAAGAGTCACCAAGGGGTGGGGGCACAAAGAGAAAAAATACCGTGTGAGCTAAGCCAACTTTGCCTTGCTTTTGTTTTGCTCTCTCTCCTGTCCTAGTGAATGAACAGCCTGTGCAGCTCATGTTAAAGCTGGAGCGCCACACTTCTCAGTGAACGGTGGGAGGCACCAAAGTGAAACTTTGCCTAGGACACCAAAAACCCTACCACCATCCCTGAACCCAGGATGTGAGCAGAATCAGAGAGAATATTGGTACTTGAAACCTGCAGTTGTATACCCCTCTAAATGGCATAGAAATTGATTCTAAGAATATTGTGTTGGAAGGAATTGTCCTCAGGCTCTGCACTATCTCACTTCACCTAGCTCACTTGCTCCTCCCCAGCTATGAAGGAAATGTTATTCAAAGTCAATATGCATACTTCCCTAGGACAATACTAAGGAATTATAATGCCAGGCCTGTGGAGAATCAGTCTCCCTCTAAAATCCCTTAAAAAAAAAAAAAAAACTGAGGTAAAATGTCATGTTTATGCTTCAGAGTAACGTGTCTAAAGATGTTTTGTAGTTTGTGTTTGTTTTAGTGGTTAAGGGGGTCTGTTGAGGCAGCTTCAGATATTTTAAATTCACCGCACTGTAGCCATGTACAATGGCCAAAGGGATAGGAAATCCTTCCCCGCGCCCCACGGTTCACACTTACAGCAATGCTTGTCTGAAGAGGGCAGAACCCTACCCGTGATGGTTGGCACTCCCTTGATTATGAGACTGGATCAATTTAAGCAGGTGGAGGACCTGATTAAACACTTTGACCTGGACACAGCTTACATCAAGGAACTCACAATCTTGTGATGGTGTACATGAGTGACTGCTGAGGAGGACAGATGGTATAGGAAAATTGGCAATTCATTATAAGCAGTGGAACAACCCGAGTCAGGCAAGTCGCCACTGCACTTTTGTAACAGGCATCTAAATATTCGGAATTACATTATTCTGTATATAGTTATTCTTTTATTCTAAAAGGGATCTTAAAAAATAAATTCCATTTAAAATAAACATTGTCTCTGCAATTAGGTCTTTCCTATGCTTAAGGCCTATTCCATTTGATCAAGGGGAGTTTAAAAGTGTTTAAGAATAACCATTGACCGCACAATTGGAAGGAGAAGGTATTTATTTTATAAAGGAATCGCCACAAATAGCTGATGCGGTGAGATCCCTAAGGAAGCCACCACACAGCTATCTATGATGGCTTCTTCGGCCTCTCTAGTTGATGAATCATTCATTCTTCTTTTGCCGGCTGTGCTGTGATGCCAGTAAGTGTTCAACTCAAGTAACGTATCAGTATCTAATGGGTTTTCAGCAGCTTTATTTAACTTCGAAACATGCAGTCTACTTACATTCTACTTACAGAGTCATGGTAAATACATTACTGAAGGTGATGAATGCTGGCAGATACATCGCTAGATTAGAAAATCTGCCTTGACTAAGAAAGCTGTCCACATAGAACTTCCATCTTCATCCAGTTGGTAAGACCTGGACTCTAAACTAAGAACACGGGGCAGAGCTGCCTGCTTTTGACTGGTTGAGAGAGTGGGAGTCCCTGCTTCTGGGTATATAGACAGCTTATAGACTAAACTCTAGACAACTACATAGGCTTGTAGTGTAGCTAGACCGCACAGCAATAATAAATAGCATTAATGCTTAGCATTCTAAACCTATGATTCTAAACCTCATGGCAACACACTTCTTGTTTGTTTGTTTTCTCTTTGGCATTTACTTAGCTGGGCTTAGACTGTTGTCCCCTAGGGCTAGGCATCGATCATCCCAGTAAATGGGTCCAAGGCTATGTATGCCTTATTAGACGATTGTTCACCAAAATAATTGCAATGAAAAGTTTATCCAATATTTAATATAATACCACATCATATCAGTATTATATTGAATATGGCTGGGGGTGATGTGGGCTTATCTTTAGTGAAGATCCAGCTTCTGTGAAGATACTGGCAGCCTACAGAGGCAGCATTTAAAATTGCTGCCTTCCTTATTCTTGCCCTATAATGTGAAAAGCCCCCATGTTTGAACACCAATTCTTTTACTGGATTTGCTCTGAAGTTTGGTAGTAACCACCCTTTGTGACTATGCTTTGCTCAAAGTGGGGAAAATTAGTTCCAGTGTGTGCAAACTGGTATACAGCTGTGTTAACCTTAAAGTACCAGGGAAAGCTGATCGTAGTAGGGATGCACTGGAAGTTAGGATAAGCTGAAGCTTGGAAACACAGACTCATAACTTGAAAACAAAGAGTTGCTTGATTGAGGGGTAATGGGTACAAAATGAGAAAAGAGGATGATTATTTATATCTATGTAAACCATTTCGGGAACTTTTGTTGAAAAGTGATATATAAATATTTGTTGTATTCATATTAAATATTTGTTGTATTCATCGTGCTTAGCAGGCTTGCTAATGACATCTTCCTTCCCATAAGGAGTTTGCAGACTCTGGAAATTACTTAGGTTGCCCCTAATACACATTTACCATGTCTTACTGCTAAGAAAAGGGGACAAGATTTGAGGTGAAAAGTTTAGAGAAAGAGATGGAGTAAGAACATATTCATAGCTACCTGCAGTCTGTCTATCTATCTATCTATCTATCTATCTATCTATCTATCTATCTACCTATCTATCTATCTATCTCATTTATATCTCGGTTTTCCTACGAGGAGCTCAGAGCGATATACATGGTTATGTTTAGCCTCACAACAACCCAGTGAGGTAGGTTAGGCTGAGAGTTATGCGACTGGCCCAGAATCACCCAGTGAGTTTTATGGCTGAATGGGGATTCAGACTTGGGTCCTCCTGATCGAAAGCCACTCTAACTATGCTATGCTGGCTCTAGCTGGGGTCCTTCTCTCCCAGGGTGGGATGGAGACCCAAGCACAAGGCAAGAGAGATGCAAGAGATCAAGAGCCTTGTGGGAGAGGTTTTTATAATCAAAGACATACCATAGGACATGTTTTGGCAGGGAGTCAAATATTTGAGTACTTGTTCCATGCAGGGGCGTATCTAGGGTATGGCAGGCAGGGCACGTGCCCCGGGCGCCACTTGAAGGGGGTGCCATTTTTTAAAATTAATTTTTAAAAAATGGCTGCCAAAAACAAAATGGCCACGGTGCATGCTCAAATGCCCTCTGTGAGGCCCTAGGCCATGCCAGGCCTCACAGAGGCCATTTGAGTATGCGTGGTGGCCATTTTGTTTTCAGTGGCCATTTTAAAAAATAAAAATAAAAATGGCCACCGCATATGCTCAAATGGTCCCTGTGAGGCCCTAGAGGCCAGCGGGGGTCAGAGGAAACCTTTGCAGACCCCCCATGGCCTTTAGGAAGCCCCTCAAAGGGGCTACAGGTAATTTTTTTAATTAAAAAAATGTCACTGTACACATATTCAGATATGTGACTTGTATGTGACCTTCAGACTTTTATTTTTCAGCTGATACTATGGTAAAGTTATCTGAAAGATGAGTGTCAGATGTTTGGACAGGGGGCGCAATTTCAGTGCTTGCCCTAGGCGCTATTTTCCCTAGATACGCCTCTGGTTCCATATATAGTGTGATTCTGTATTGATCAGGCTACATCCTGACTGTTATCACTTGGGTGTTGTTCTTTAACAAAAGAGTTGCTTCAAAGGTGCTTTGCTACAAGTAGCAGACTGGATAAAAATGGAAGGAAGATCTCTCTTTTTCTCTTTCTTTCTCTTTCTTTCTAACATTACAGTACTCACCAAAACTCTTAAATGTAAAGGAAGGACATATCCTTGACTGATGGAGGATCATTATAGGTGGAAGGAAGCCTGCATTCCATTACCTTCTGACTCTTTTGTATGTTGGGCTGGTCTTGCATCAAGTCCCTACATGTGCTCAGATGCTATCAGAGTGGCATATCCTAGTCCCATTGCAGTTGTGTTATTGACCTGGGGGCATCAGGAAACACCTAATCAGAATGACCTGTAATCTCAGGAATGCAGCTTGCTGAAACTTCATTTTGGAACCTGGACCTAAAGGCCTTTGGAGGCCTCCCACTGCAAGTTAAGTATCATTTTTAAACACGTACATTCTTGAAGGCACAAACCACATCACCCAGGACAGAATAATGAGGATTTGGGGACCCCTTGGGGTATGGAGGCCCTGGACTTCGGCCCCCAAGTCCAGGGGTATGAGCGCCTCTGCTGCTGCTGCTGCTGCTGCTGCTGCTGGCAGCCAATTTCTTCAAGGAATCTGGATCTCCAGTAAAAGTAAGCTCTCACATCCCATTGCATTGAACTGATACTAATGGATCAGCTTGATGTGATCTAGACCCCAGTTTCTCAACCACTGGTCCCTGGACCGCTGCCAGTCTGCGAAGGATTGAGTGCCGGTCCCTGACTGGGAGTCAACCCCCCCGCCAAACAACTGCAATCAAGGCACTCACTTCCTCAATTTTGCACATGACACGGAAGAGGGAGAGGAGGAGTATCATGGAGGCACGGGACCCTGCTTCCACCTTGCCTCCACGTGCTGCTGAGGTCTTCCTACAGCTATCTTTATCTTTACAACTTCAAACTGTATGCGGCATGGGGGCATCGAGGAAAAGCCACTTGAAGGGCTGCTGGTTCTTGCATGCTCATTATTTGCAGCCAAAGGTTGATTGATTGAAACCCAGCTGCCTGTTGCGGCCGAGGCGCCTTGAGAGGAAACCCTGTTTCCTTCTTGCATTGGTGGGGTGTTGTGGTCCCTTGGCCACCTGTAACCAGCTGGTCTGCACCGCCGGTGGAAGATGGCAGTCCCCTTTGTGACCTTGCCAGGGGGTGGAACCTCTGGCTGGGATCATGCTGTGGTGAGGGCTAAGCGGTGGAGGGAGGGAGGAGGGCCACCTTGGCTTGGGCTTTACAGAAAGGGAGTGCAAGTGGACCTTCCTCAGGGAGGGGGAGCAAGCACACGTACCAAGGAGGGCTAAGTGGAGGAGGGAGGCGGCGTGGTGCAGGGGAGAGGCAAGAGACCATTTTGTGCATTCATGCAAAAGGGTCATTGGATGAATGGCATTGGAATGAGGTGATCCTGGGGATTTGATGCCCAGCGCGGTTCGTGTCCGATCCCAACCAATTTAAAACCAGCTGCCTGTTGCGGCCAAGGCACCTTGAGAGGGAACACCGTTTCCCTCTTGCATTGGTGGGGCGTTGTGGTCCCTCAGCCCCCTATAACCCCTTGGTCTGCACCGCCGGTGGAAGACGGCAGTCCCCTTTATCATCTCGCCAGGCGGGGGGGACAACCTCTGGCCGGGATCATGCCGCGGTGAGGGCTAAGCAGTGGAGGGAGGGAGGAGGGCTGCCTTGGCTTGCGATGCACGGGCAGCATGTGGGACCACGTGAGCTGCCTGGCCCCAAAGGCAGGCTGGTGTGATTGGTGCATGCAGGGGAGTTGAGAGGGGGCACAGAAGTGTGCACTGCGAGAGAGAATGGGGGAACACCTGCTACGTAATCTGGTGCGCAAGCACAGCGGCAGCAGCTCTTGGACCCAGGCAACCTTCCGAGCGTGGTCCGGTGCACCATTGCCTCGCCCACCCTGAACAGTGCCTCGTCTCCCCAGTGAGGAAGATGAGCCATCCACCACTACAACGCCCCGCATCCGCGCCATCTCAGAATTGCCCCCTTCCCTTTAACACCAGGTCTCCACCGCTCTTCTTCACATTTTCTTTCACCATTAAAAAAAAAACACCCCATTCTCAGCACCTGCCACGTAACTGTTTTTAAGGAGTTTTGGAGGAGCTGCGTGGGTTTCATTAGGTCCACCTCACAAAGTGCACAATTAAGAGCAGGGTCCAGATCAAGCCAGGTGATCATGACCAAGCAGCATTGACACAAATGAGAGATGACTAAATTAATTTCAGAGGGTGGTCCTGACTAACGTGGTCTGGATCCAGCCCTGCGACTACACAACTCTGGCTAAAACTCCACCTCCATCAAGAGAGGGGTAAACTGTAGACTTCGGGCTCTACTGACAACTTGCCCAGCTCTCCTCTCCTCACCTCCTTTTTGCTTTGCTTGACATCCAGCCTGATGAAGAGTTTGGGGGAAATCAAAAGCTTGCTTGTATGTTGGTTTCATAGTTTTTGAATTTTTCTAATGGCCCAACATCCCCTCTCCATTGAGTAATCACAAGCACCCCCACCCCACACATACTGAAGACATACTGGAGACATATTTGTTCACCCAGGCTTTTAGATTCAGGGGTTCTCAACCTTTGGTCCCCAGATGTTGGTGGACTTCAACTCCCATAATCCCCAGCCATAATGGCCAAATGCCATTGTGGTTGGGGTTATGGGAGTTTAAGTCCACCAACATCTGCGGACCCAAGGTTGAGAACCCCTAATATTCCATGTTTGCAAAAGATTCCAAATTTAATGATTTTAATGCTTATATTATTTTAATTGTAAACTGCCCAGAGATACAAGTTTTGGGGAGTATAGAAGTCTGTTAAACAGATAGATAGATAGATAGATAAACTTAAACTTGAAACCCCTTTACTAACTGCTGGTCTGGGAAACTGCGCATGAAGAATGTAGCAGTCCTTGAAACTCTGCACAAGGAATTTAGCGGTCCTTGACTCCAAAAAGGTTGAGAAACACTGATCTAGACCACCCTAGGGGTCAAATGTCTAATTCAATCATTAATGGGATCAAGTTGATGCTAATAATGGTGGGTGTGCCCTGTGAAGGCTCTTCCCGCTTATCCTTCCCCGCACAGCATTCTGGGAATGGTAGTTCTGCAATTCAGTAAAGAAAGGTGGCAGGGGTGTAACTATAATAGGGCAAGGGGAGACAGTTGTCTGGGAGCCCACTGCTTTGCCCCCCCCATAAGCAAGTCACATGACTGACTCCCCCAGTCGCGCACCTGCCTGGGCTTCCTTCAGTTGTATTCATCCTCCGAAAATGATGTGAGTGTTAAGACCTGGAGCTGCCAGAACACCATGTCTTTCTCTAGTGCCATTAAATGACTTCCATCATCCACAATTTTCTAAACCTTAAAAAAAAAATTAAGATGATCAATACACACACACACACACACACACACACACACACACACGGGGCCATTTTAAAATCTTGTCTCTGGGCCCACACCAACCTTGCTATGCCCCTGGAAGGTGGGGCTCTCAAATGGATAATGATGGCTGTGACCAGCCCTGTTGCTCCCCATATCGCCCCACTCTCCGAAACCCATAGTGGTACCATTGCCACTCTAAACTTAAATTCTTCCTTCAGTCCCTAAAATGTCTACAAAGAGAAACAAATTATACTGGATTTAATAATATATTTTCTTTTTAAATAAAAGCTGAGGATTTTTTTTAAGCCTATATGGTTCACACAAGCACTCAGTAGTATATAGTCTTCAGTGATAATTATAACATTTGCATTTCATGTGTTTTACTCCCATGGATTTGTACATTGTGGTTTCAGTATAGAAGTTAGAAACAGTAATGAATAAACTACCAATTGATGTGGAATGTTTAAAAGAACTAACATGCCATTCTTAAGGTACAAATTTACTTTTTTACAGATTTATCTTTCAGGAAAATTTACAGATTTATTCTTCAGGAAAATTTCCTGAAGCATTAAAAAAAAACAAAAAAACACCCCTCTATTGAACTGCACTTTCAGAAATGAAATGAAAATGCCTGTTCTCTTTTTCTGTCAGTTTGATTATTACCGTCAAAGGGAGAAGGTGACTTTCTTGAGCTTTGAAATAAATGAAAATGCATTCTTCAGAAAAATCAAAAGTACTTTTAATGTGTTGCATTAAAACACATAGAACAGCAGCCCTTCGTATCTTGCTGCAGATTGCACATGCCTTGAATAAAAATGTGCTTTTGCTCAAATGGTTCCAGTCTTAATTAATATTCAAGAGATATTGCAAAGGTAAGAATGTGATGGTAACAATGCACAATAAAATATATACATATAGGGTTTGCCAAAGTGGTCACAAGGTCTTTTTTCTGCTTCAATTCCACTGTCAGTGTCAGTGTCACTGAATTCCAGTGTCAGTGAAAGTAGACTGTAGGAAATGCTAAGGACCTCTGAAGAAACCTAACTCTTTTTAAAAATGTGCTTGCCTACTGGATTAGTGCAAATGAAACAAGCCTGGACCTAGCCTAAGTTTAATGTGCTTAACTTTTTATAGAGAGAAGAGCAGCTCATGAGTGGCTTTGGCCATTTCTTTTCCATTACAGGCTTCTTTAGCACCAGACTGTTTCTTTCAGTAGTGTATACTAATGGATATACTGCTAACAGCACCCATCTATTTAAGCCTAAGTGCCAATACAATGCATTATTATCTACAGTTTCCTGTAAAGTCTCTCATTATAACTGATCGTTTGGAATTCGTAAAGACATAGTAATCTAACACAAGGAAGAAGCACAGCTGGTCATTCTTTCATAGGAACATAGGAAACTGCCATATGCTGAGTCAGACCATTGGTCTATCTAGCTCAGTATTGTCTTCACAGACTGGCAGCGAATTCTCCAAGGTTGCAGGCAGGAATCTCTCTCAGCCCTATCTTGGAGAAGCCAGGGAGGGAACTTGAAACCTTCTGCTCTTCCCAGAGCGGCTTCATCCCCCGAGGGGAATATCTTACAGTGCTCACACATCAAGTCTCCCATTCAGATGCAAGCAGGGCAGACCCTGCTTAGCTATGGGGACAAGTCATGCTTGCTACCACAAGACCAGCTCTCCTCTCCCTCTCTTTCAATTCATTTACTGTATGCAATCCAGGCTACAGGAGCGCTCAAATTATGAGGGCCCATATTTACAAGCCGCACTCCCTGGCTCCTCTCAGTTAGGCTATATCTTGGTCTCCCGTAATGTTCTTAGGGTTGTCAGGTCCAGATGGTGAAGAATGTCAATATCCATCTCCAAAAAAAACTGGAGTTAAAGGATGCTTTTCAGCAAAAGAAGGTCTCCATGAAATTTGTATGTTTATTAGTAATATATATGCATATTTTGATACAAATTGGGTAATCTGAGAATAAATACCGCTCACCACTGTGAAGCTGATGACCAGGTGAGCTGTATGTCTGCTCAGTCTGCTGTCTAGGTGCAGAGTTCTCAAGGCTCCTGCATCTTAACCGTAACTTCATCTCCTGGTTAGGTTTTCTACTCAAACAGTCCTCTGTCCTGCTCCTCACAGGTCGCCCAGCCTGCTCTCCCCAGCCAGGCCAGCAACTTCACCTCTTGGCTCAAGGCAGGGTTGCTAGCTACCTACTGAGCCAGCTTCTATGCATGCTGGCGCAGCGGTATGTGCACCGTCTCCCACTCGCTTGCTATTCTCTACGACTACAAACATTTATACAAACATTTATAAACGGCTTTTCAACAGAAGATTTCACAATGGGTTTCAAATAAAAATAAATAAGAAGGTGCCCCCCCCGCCCCTGTCCACAAAGGGCTCACAATCTAAAAAGCAATGCAAGGCAACACCAGCATCAGCCATTGAAGGAATGCTGTGCTGCGGTTGGATAGGGCCACTTTCAAGGGGTGTGCATGGAAGCGGTGTGGGGTGGCTCGAGGGTGGACGGGGGGATAACTTTAAGGACTGGAGAGGGTGCACTTAGTCCTCCTCCATGTTTCCCCCACTGGCGCTGCAGTTTAAAAGAGTCCAGCGGGGTGGCAGCGTACCTCCCTGCCGCCCTGTTGCCTCCTCAGACCAGAAGTACCCGGTGCGCGTGTGTGCGCGTGCACGTTGGGTACTTCCAGTCACACCTGATCCAAGGAGGCAATGGGGCAGCAGGGAGGTACGCTGCTGCCCTGCTGGACCCTTTTAAACTGCACCACTGGTGGGGGAAACATGGACGGGGGGATAAGTGCACCCTCCCCATTTCTTAAATGTATCCCCCCACCTTCTAACTGGTCAAGCCACCAGTCTTTCAAACCTTTTCGGAGGCCCATAAAAGGGCCTCCAAACAGGTTCATGCACATCCCTACCAGTTGCCCACTCCATGATAAATAGAAGAGATTCATCACTTTAAAAGGTGCTTTCCCCCCCTCAGGTAACAGGGGTGGCTGCTAACTGAGTAAAGTTTATTATCTAACTGCTAACTGCCAACTTCTCACTGCTACTGCCACAGCCACCATATGAAGGAAGCAAGCTGCACCTGTCAGGTCCACCTCTCCGTGCTCCTGCATTACATGGCTCTGCAACCTGCCAATGAAGCTGAAGCTCCCCCACTGGATGGCTGGTCAGTAGGAAGGGGAAGGAGACAGAGGAAGAGAAGCACTTCATGAGAGCAAAGTCTTCTAAGTGGACAAAATGTTCAAACTGCTCCCCAGAACTTTGGACATCACCACACATGCAAACAAACCAGTATTTGATCCCCAAAATAGTCTCTCTTCCTCGTAATGTGAAAAAAAAGTCATCTGGTCCCCAAAATACTTGCACATCCCCTATAAAAGTCCCTAGTTGGCTACCCTAAGTGTTCTAAAAACAGGAGTTAAAATAAAAGATAAAATGGCTGAGCCCCCTACTCCATGTAATTCAAGCACTAAACTACAATCACAACTTTTAAAAGATTGTAAAGGCAGAAAGGTTTAATTAATAACCTAAAATTAAAAACAGAATTAACTGGACAAATATCTTCTAAAAGGATTTTCAATTTTTAAATTCAATTAATTGTATGTATATCACACCCCATCACCCCCATATCACACCCCCATCTGAGTGGTTTACCCAAATTTAAAAACAAAACACAAAATAAATAAATAAATAAAAAATCCATGTAACCTCCAAAACACTTAGTGTCCTGTAATAGTGACTTTAGCCCATCAGACCTTCAAAGTTTATATATATTATCATCATGCAGAGCGGGAGGGCATCATATTCATTAAGAAAACAGAGTTCCTGGTCACACTGAGAGCACCAGTGTGAGTAGGCTGTTCATTCTCAGCATATGGAAAATACAGAAAAGACAAGTGGAGTGTTCCTGCTCCCCCTCCTCCACACATTTAGGAAATAAGGAATGAAAGGTCTACCCATGGAGAACTGCTGGCCATTATAATGCAGGTTCCTGCTGGGAGGGATGGGCTGTAACCTCCAGCTACTAAGTGGGTTTGATTCTGTGCTTTATCATGGTGTCCTTTATACAAGTAATCTATGTACATCTATTGTACCAAGCAATCAGTTTATGATACTTTTTCAAACAGTAAATTACTAGGAGATGAGGCCTGTTGTTGACTGGGCAAACTCATTTTGCATAGATTATATAGCTAGGAAAGTTCAAGAAAGTAAATATATGTAATAGAATTTTTTCTTAATGCTCTTGCAAAAGGGAAGTAAAAGAACAGCTTTAAATTTGTACAATTTCAACTTCAAACATTATTCATTTAATTGGATAATTACCATACATGGTAAATTTGAATCATAATAAATTTCAGTCTGAGAAAGATCTTCTGCTTCTCTTGGACATGATACCATTTTTGAATTATTGATCTGATTATTGAGTGTTAAAAATCTGTTGAGAACAATAACAGTTAAAAATGAGTATTATATTCAGAATTTCTTTTTTAAAAAATACATTTAAAAAAAACAACCTTTCCCCCTTCATATTCTGGTATAAAAAGTAGTGCTTTCCTAAGTGGCAGGATTGTGTATGCAAAATTTGTTATCTGTAGGCAATCGGGAAGTATTACTTTATTTTGCACAAACACAGTCACAAATTGTTCAATATATATATTATTTCTGAGCTGAAATAGTCACAGTGACAAAACCTGCATTTTTATTTATTTTTACACTTACATCCCACTCTAACTCCAAGGATCCTAGAGTGGTGGACATATTTATGTTTATCCTCAAAAAAACCCCTGTAAGACTGAGAGATAAGCAAGGAATCTTGCTGGATCCAGAGTAATCCAGCAAGTTTCCTGACTGAGTGGGGATTTGAACTTGGGTCTCTCTGGTCCTAGTCTAACACGCTAACCACAGGTGTAGTGTAGTGGTACTAGGAGACTGTGCTACAAGTGAGGAAATTCCTGATTTGAATATCACTATTATAATGAACTTACTAGGCGTCTGCTCCTTCCCAGGCTCAGCCACCTCATTAACAAGGGTTAACAGTGGCTGGTGTGATCAGGAAAATACTTTGCCTAACTTGCCCTTTTAATTTCAATGGGACTATTTCGAGTAATTTCCTCATCACGTCAGCCAATAAAGATTATAAGCAGGCCTGGCCCCACCAATGTCTGAGGCAGCATGCCAAGCCACCACCCATTCTCTCTTGTACCTCATACTGGTTTTCTCCCATCTTCTCACTCCACCCCAGTCATCCCTGCAATGCCTAGAATGTACTACAGTATGTGCCAGTTTTCTCCCACCTAACTATCACCCATCCTGATCTTCCCCTTCACCCCACTCACACAACACAGGGGAGTTTCTGCACATCTCCATCTCCTCACCCTGACCTCACTTTCCAGAGCCCTGGGCTCCCTCTCCTTCTCTCCCCACCCTGGTGGGCTTCCTTTCCCTTACCTCACCTGGCAGTGGCATACCAGTTGCCACCACTGTTACCTTTGTGCTCCTTGCTCTCCTCATCCGGACTCATCATCTCCCCCTCTCTAGAATTTGAAGACTCCAACCCTACCCCCCCGCTAACTGTTGTTGTTGTTGTTGTTATCATTATTATTATTTAGCAGGGGTTGTGCATGGGATGTGCATGGAACCGGCTGGCCCAGTTCGGTTCAAATCCAGACCGGACTCGCATCCGACTGGGCCAGTTCAGTCCAGCACCCCTTTGAACCCACCCCAGCTTGGTTCAGTCGAGGGGGTGGGGTTTGCGGACCTTTTTTCATTTAATTTTTTTGTTTAACCTTATCCCCCTTGGAGGAGTTCCTGGAGATGGTGTGGGGGGGTCTGCAGCAGTTCCCCCTCCCCCCACCGGGTTCCTATATGCTCTCTTCAGCTGGTTCGCGGCCTTCCCTGCTTAGCATGGTGGCCATTTTGGGGGCCACACGCCTGCGCGATTGGCCTCTGTGTGGCCCTGGCCGCAGGGGGTGGTTTGGTTTGACTCCGAACCATCCAACCAAACCAGTGTCTATCTTATATTTCTTTTTCGGTTGTGAGCCCTTTGGAGACAGAGATCTGTCTTATTTATTTATTATTTCTCTATGTAAACCACTTTGGAAAAATCTGTTGAAAAGCGGTATATAAATTAGGGATGTGCACAAATTGATTTTTTCATTTTGATTTGTACCCAAATCAAAACACCCCCGATTTGTTTTAGGTCTGAATCTGACCACCCGAATAACCTCAGATTCGATTTGTACCCGAATTTTCTGAATCTGAATCTGACTTGATTTGGTTCAAAAAAAAAAAAAAAAAGGGTCCTGGGCCCAAGAGAGTGCAGGTGGTGGTGGTAGTGCCCAATGGCTGGAAGCTACCACCCAAATTTCAAAGAAATTGGGCAAATGGGTGATTTTTAAAGAATTTTTGAAGTTTAGGCCACTTTACGCTTTCCCCCATAGGGAATAATGGGGATTTCACAAACCTTATAGCTCCACGGGGGGTGGGGGGTTGTCATTCATTTTCAATGACAAACAATGAATCCACTCTCATATGCTACCAGAGAATCTACTCTCAGAACAAAAAAAACCAAAACCCAGTACCCCATGGACTTGTGGGTATGGGGGTGGTTGGCACCCTATGAGTACTACACCATCACTCGCTCTGGGCCACCCCAGTGCCCCCCAAGTGGAGTTATGGGGCTGCTGAAATCCCCATTATTCCCTATGGGGGAAAGCTTAAAGACACACAAACTTCAGAAATTCTTTAAAAATCACCCCTTTGCCCAATTCCTTTGGAATCTGGATGGTAGCAGGAACCCATTGGGGCACTACCACTCAACCCACTCTTCTGCCCCTAAAGCCCCTTTTCTGCCCCAAAGATGTGCAAACTTCAGAAATTCTTTAAAAATCACCCCTTTCACCAATTTCTTTGAAATTTGGATGGTAGCAGGCACCCATTGGGGCACTACCACCAAGCCCACTCTTCTGCCACAAAGCCCCTTTTTCTGCCAAATCTGCCCCAAAGATGCACAAACTTCAGAAATTCTTTAAAAATCAACCCTTTGCCCAATCACTCTGAAACCTGGGTGGTAGCAGGCACCCACTGGGGCACTACCACCCAACCCACTGTGGAACTCCTAGGAGGCACCTACAGGCAGAAATTGGCCCTGTCTGCCCCCATTGTCCCATAGGGTGGATGCAGCACACATCATCATCAACAACAGCAGAGCTTTGAACAAGGTTTCGAAAGGTCACACACATCCACTGTGTCACTCACCACATCCACGGTGTCCCACCATCCCCCCCCCCGAAATACAATTGATCTATACACAACAGTGTGAAACAACAACAATGAAATGCACTACCCCAGGCACCCGCTCCCAATGCAGGGTAACAGCAGCAGCCAGCAGCAAGCAGCAAGTGTGATATCACAGATGCAGCAGACTAGGGCAGCAGACTAGGGCCAACAACAGCATCAAATGTGCCCTGTCCTCCCTCCCCCAAGCATTTTTCATCCACAAGCAACAGACACAGCTACATCTGTGGCACCTGGCCATAAAAGCAGGTTAAGTAAGGAAGGATGCAAAACAACATTCTGCCAGTGAAACAGCGAGGTTTGGCCCCCTTCCCACCTGCACAAGTAGAAGAGTGATGATGATGACAACAGCACACAATTTTTTGATGCATTTTTGACATTTCTGCAACAGATCAGAGCCTGTGGCACCAGCACAACCTATTGTATGATGATAATGATGCTAAAAGTCACAATATGATCCAATCTTCATTGCAAAGACATCCACAGAGAGAGAGGGAACCTGTCCTGTGCCCATCCATGAGGTTCCTAAAATACAGGCACAATAACAAACCATCCAAGGCATTTGAATTGCATAATATATATACTGCTTGACTTGAGATTATGTAGTGGGGGAGCATAGTATACCTGTGCGTCAGAGGCGTAACTAGGGAAAACGGCGCCCGGGGCAAGCACTGAAATGGCGCCCCCCGCCGCGCCCCCAACATACTACATTATACTTAGGTTTTTCCTCACAAGCGCCCGCCGCCGCCAAGCCAGGCCACTGACTGGCCGACAGGCGACAGCAAAGCAATGGGGGGGGGGCGCGCAGGCGGCGCGGAAGGGACTGCTTATGGGGGAGGGGGTGCCGACGCACTCCTTTGACTGCTGCAGCGCTGATGCACTGAGCAGGAAACATTTGTATTAACAAAAAAATTAAAAAAATTTTTTTTGCCATGGCGCCGCCCCCCACGTGACCAGAAAAGATGGCGCCCGGGGCACGTGCCACCCTGCCCCCCCCATAGTTACGCCTCTGCTGTGCGTGTGTGCTCTGTGAAAGGGTTAGTGGGTTTAGGGTTAATTTTTGCCATGGCCTCAGAATGCTGCAGTTGGGGGTGGGGGTGGGGGTAAAAGGGCGCAGGGAGGAGGCTAGAGTCTGTGCCTTCCTGCCCACTCAGAGCCTGTAGGCTGCTGGGCAGAGGATATTAATACTGATATATTCTGGGCACAGAAGGCAGGAGGACAGGTTTCAGTTTATTAAAAATGCCCCCCAAAATCTTTGAAATGTGGAAAAAGACAGAATTGTTTTTTAAAACCACAAGGCTACGCTACCCTTCTAACCACCTACTACTACTAGCTAGCGGGGATAACTCCCACAGACAGAACCCCTGTTTAAATTTCTTCTAAACTAAACAACACACAACTTCTAAAATTCAATTGCAACCCAAAACCTGCCTTCAAACAGGGGGAAAAACCCCAAGAATACACAATTCCAGAGGGGTGTGTGTGTGTGTGTGTGTTAAAATGGGTACTCACTCAATTTAGGGCTTCACCCATGTTGTGTGTCCAGTTGTCCACTTCTGTGGTCTGTTCTCTGAATCTACTCTTTCTTCTTCAATCTTCTTCTCCTTCTTCAGTCTTCATATTGGGGGGGGGGGGCTGGGGCAAAAGTCTGGGAAATCTGGGGGGAGTAGCTGGCCAGGTGGCCAGTGGCCACAGGGGCTGGGGCTTGTGGCTGGCACAGACACAACAGGCACAGGCAGGCTGTGATTCTCTCAGAAGCAGGAAGGGGGTGAAAAAAGAATTCTCTTCTTCTCAGGAATAAAAAAGCAATGCAGCAGATAATCCATTCCCAGGCTGGCATGCAGGAGGGGCAGGCAGGCTAAGTGCAGGGCTGGCTCTTGAGAGTAAGCAAGAGATGCATTGCATCGGGGCGCAGCTTGCTGGGGGGCGCAGAGCGCCACCCGCTGGGAAGGTGCCGACGATGATGGAACAGAACTTGAAGAAGCAACAGGCTCAGACAGCAACAAACTCCTCATTTGCACTGCGCGCTGGTTCAGGGCGCAGTGCAGCTTGCTGGAGGAGGGTACCAAGCGCCAAAGGAAGAGCAACGCATTGGTGTGTGTCCCTCCAACCCGATCGCATGCTGCTGGCGCCGCTGTTACTGTGCGTCATGTGGACCTGCCTGGCGCATGCGTGCAGCATCCCAACCATCTCTCACCGGCGCCTCCTTCGTCTTCCCACGCTCCAGGCTGAGACACTGTGCTTGCTGTGACTCCCCTCTGAGCTTGCTGTGGGCATTTTGGGGGAAAGGTTTAAACAACAAGCAGCAGCAACCAACCAAACCAATTCTCTAGCCTGTGTTGTTTTCCTGCGTGCGGGTCTGACCGTTCCCCTTCCCTTCTCTTGAGGGAGGAGCTGCCTGAGCATATGATATCAGACAGAGTGAAAAGCTGTGGAGGAGCTGTGCCCTGAAAGGAGCTGAAAACAGGTTCCTCTTTCCCTGCTCTTGAGGGAGGAGCTGCCTGCCTGAGCATATTATATCAGCGTGAGAAGCTGTGGAGGAGCTGTTGCGCCCTGAAAAGAGCTAAAAACAGGAGCGCATGAGTGGGACTGGGTGAGGGTGAAGGAGCTGGGACTGGGAGCCCCCACCCCAATTGCTTTGCACCACTGGACTAGCTGGATGGATAATATAATTCAGATGGATTAAATTTTAATAGGGCCACCCTTGAGATTAGCAAAAACTGGGTAAAACTAAAAGAATTATTGTATTCCCCCTTCTTCAGTCTGAGAACACAATCTCAAAAAGAAATATAAGATGGACACCAGCAACAGCCACTGGAGGAATGCTGTGCTGGGGATGGATAGGGCCAGTAATGACTGACTGATTAAGTGCTGTCAAATTGGTGTTGACTCTTAGCAACCACATAGATAGATTCTCCCCAGGATGATCAATCTTCAGCTTGGCCTTTAAGGTCACTCAGTGGTGCATTCATTATTGTCACAAATAAGTCCATCCACCTTGCTGCTGGCCGTCCTCTTCTTCTCTTTCCTTCAACTTTCCCCAGCATTGTAGACTTCTCGAGAGAGCTGGATCTTTGCATGATGTGTCTGAAGTAGGATCATTTGAGCCTGGTCATTTGTGTCTCTAGTGAACAATTCTGGCTTGAACTGTTCTATGATCCATTTGTTTGTTTTCCTGGCTGTCCATGGTATCCTCAAAAGTCTTCTCCAGCACCAAAGTTCAAAAGCGTCAATGCTTTTTCTATCTTGCTTCTTCAGGAGTATAATTATCCTATGGTGGTTTGTTGTGGCCATGAATATTCATTTACATGCATTTGCACTAAACAATTAGCACTCTGACATTTACTCAACTAAGTTTACTTCAACTAAGGTTGAAAACTTAGTATAATTATCCCAACCAAATCCAGTATAATTACAAATATAAATATACAAATATACAAATATAATTATTTGTATATTTTCCTGGCTGTCCATGGTATCCTCAAAAGTCTTCTCCAGGACCAAAGTTCAAAAGTGTCAATGCTTTTTCTATCTTGCTGCTTCAAAGTCCATATATTATATACATAATTATATTATATACAATGTTATGTATACACTTACATAAAATCTTTGTGTATTAAATTTTGAATACACACGAATTGTATTTTGAATTTTTATTTTTTACGATAACTAAGGGCGCTCAACAGAATGTTGCATCTGGGCACCAGATCCCGTAGAGCCGACCCTGGCTGGGTGGCAAGGCAGGATGGGCTGAGGCTGGCCAGTCAGCAGGCAATAGGCAAGGCAAGGCAAGGCAAGGCAAACCTCTCCCTCCCTCCCTCCCTCTTCTCCCATAAGGTAGAAAGGCAGAATGGTGGCTGTTGCCTCTTTAGGTCTCATTGGAAATACCTCCTTGAACTCCCCTCCAACCCTTGCCTTTTTTTCGACTCCCTGGCCTATGTGGAGTCAGTCAGAGGTGGCAAGAGCCAAAAGAGCCAATCTGGAACAAGGAGGGAATTGTCAGCGATCAGCCCATGCTTTCATTCACCGATCTGATGCTTGGAAGGGCAGGAAATTCAAACTGATGTCAAATACAAAATGGAGACTACACTGAGGAAAATTGAGACTACACTGCCACAAAATGGAGGTCCAAAAGAACAAAACATTATGCTACAAAATTCGGGCTATTTGTTTTGGACCCGAATCTTTCCAGGCTTGCAGAGGAGTGATTTGTTTTTTATACAAATCACCTGAAACAGGCATAAGAACAGCCCTCCTGGATCAGGCCCAAGGCCCATCTAGTCCAGCATCCTGTTTCGCACAGTGGCCCACCAGATGCCGCTGTAGGCCACAGGCAGGAGTTGAGGGCATGCCCTCTCTCCTGCTGTTACTCCCCTGCAACTGGTACTCAGAGGCATCCTGCCTTTGAGGCTGGAGTTGGCCTTTAGCCCTCCAAGTATTAGCTGATAATAGACCTCTTCTCCATGAAGTTATCCAAACCCCTCTTAAAGCCATCCAGTTGTTTGGCTGTCACCACATTTCATGGCAGAGAATTCCATGTTGATTATGCGTTGTGTGAAAAAGTACTTCCGTTTGTTGGTCCTAGATTTCCTGGCAATCAATTTCATGGGATGACGCCTGGTTCTGGTGTTATGTAAGAGGAAGAAGAATTTGAGTACAAATCGTTCTGTACCTGAAACGTTTTGCACATCCCTAATATAAATATTATTATTATTTGTTGTTGTTGTTGAAAAACCCAGTGGGGAGAGCAAGGGGCATAAGGAAAGCAAATAGCGTGCATGAGATGCTGGCCACAATAGCTGCTGGTGCTGCCTCTCTCATCACACTGCCGGGTTAGGTTTGGCTGAGGTGGCTGGCGGTGGCAGAAGCAATCGGTGGGCAAATCTGCCTCCGACACTACTCTGCTGCCTGGGCTTTTCAGACCTGCTATAATCTGAATGTCTGGCCGGTTAAAAGTGTGGTTAAACAAAGAACTAGGTGATGGGGGTTATCTAGATATATTCATCTTATGTGAAAGAGAGTGACCAATTATAATTGTGTAGGTTCTCCCTGGAGAAGCTATCTTCTCCCTATGAAGTAGCAACATATATGGCTGGATATAGTCTTCATCTTAATAATGTTTATTCATAAGATAGGAGCCCCTGAGATTTCTACTGTGAAAATGTTGTCCCACCTCCAAGATCTTAGAAATTGCCAAAGGCCACGGGGCTTCCTCTTCCCTTGATCTACTGGCTTCTTCTCCTGGAGGGCAAGTGATTGTCATAATCTTTGTTTTGTATTACCCTTGGGAAGGCTATTCAAAGCATATGAAAATGAAAACCTACCTTATGCTGCCATACTGCTCAGACCCAGCAGTCAGGAATTTGACCGCACTGGGAATGCTTTAGGCTACACATTATCCCTATGCTCATGGGTAAACAAGAAGGTTGTATACTATAATTTTTAGAAGGAACTGCAGGTGCTCGGCAATAGTTCTGTTACTAAGCAAATTAAATTGTGTTTCTCTTGAAACAATGCCACAGATCTTGTTAAGCAATTCACAGGATATTTACAAAAGCCCCTGGTGTGTATGCTTAGGCAACCGATTCCTTTTGTATGCTTGTTTCTATCTCTACAGCCAGTAAGCCCGAGATGGTGATAAAATATTCAACACTTTTTCTGAGTTAGCAATAGCTGGTACTTCTTTAGTTTCCAGCTATTGTATAACAAGGCAATAATAAAGACGTTTTACCTATACTTGTATGCAAATATTTATTCCTTACAGGGGGGAACCCCACTCCAAAAACCCGCAATTACGTTGAAATATATTCTTCAATGTTTAAACTACTGTAGTTTTAGTGGGGGGGGGGATAAAGTAGAGTTCCTGTTGTCTAAACAGGACGTAGGCTAGGCAAACATCAATTGTGTGTGGGCATGTAGCTGAGAAGTTACGGTTCAGTGGAAGTAGTCTCAATAATATGGTCTTCATTATTTCTTAAATATCTTTCTCCTTGCAGTTTTCAGGTAGAATTATCCATATGACCTCCTTAAAAGAGTATGCTCAGCATTTTGGAAAGGATGTCTAAACTATGTTGGAAACAAAGGAAATGTGTTTTATACAACTGCAGTGTTTTGAAAGGATGGCTGCTCATTACATTCTGTGAAGCTGTGATGGTCCATGAAAGGAAGACTATGCTTGAAACTAAATATTGTATCTTGAGAATAAAATAACATCCCTACTACTAGCAGTTCTTTGATGAATTACAAAAACAGGTGATCAAGACAATGAGATCAAACAACAAAATTGTGAGAAAAATCGATGCAAATATGGAAGGCAAAATTTAATAGTAATGACAACAACAATAAATATAGCAGCATAATGTAGCTATCACCTCCCCCCCCGACCCCACCGCCCTGCCAAAGGTCCCAGCCTAGAGGATCTTATGACATAAATACAGGTTGAAAGGAAACAACAAGGAAAAGAAGGAATATGTAGGCTATGGAGTTACAACACTTGCACTATAAAAGGAGAGGCATACTTTTGAACTTTGGTGCTGGAGAAGACTTTTGAGGATACCATGGACAGCCAGGAAAACAAACAAATGGATCATAGAGCAAATCAATCCAGAATTTTCACTCAAGGCACAAATGACCAGGCTCATACTTTGGACACATTATGAGAAGACCCAGCTCCCTTGAGAAGTCTATAATGCTGGGGAAAGTTGAAGTAAAGAGAAGAGGATGACCACAGCAATGTGGATGAACTCGATTACAACAGCAATGAATGCACTACCGAGAGACCTTAAAGGCCAAGTTGAAGACAGATCATCCTGAAGAGAATCTATCTATGTGGTCGCTAAGAGTCGACACTGACTTGACGTCAATTAATCAATCAATCAATCATACAACCAAGGGGAAATGATAGTGATTGTGAAGCCAGGCATGCTGCAGCCAGTTGATCTCCCAGGCTAGAATTGGTGCTAGTTGGAGGTTTGTTGTTTGTTTAAGGATGTGTACTGCACCTGTTTTCCAAGGAACCAGAGGCAGCTCACAATAAAAACACTACAATAAAATAACAAAAGCAGCATAAAGACAATTTGCCTAAAATATCAGAAAGCAGAGCTAAGAGGCCATAATAAAAGAGTCACAAAAGTCTGCCAAAAAGAAAATGTCTTCAACCGGTACTTAAAAGCAGGAAAATAGCCAGGGTTCAAGGGGGAAGAAATTCCAGGGAGCAAGGGGCACAACAGAGAAATGCTGACTGCAGGTCACCACCAACTGAACCTCAGAAGTAGAAGGACATGCAGAAGAGACTCTCTAAAAACGATCTTATGGGCCAGGCAGTCTCATGTGTGGGGAGGTAGTTTCTCAGAGTCTCTAAGATATACTTGTTTATCTAGGCATTTGGCTGTACTTGACTGTTTAATTTTTAATTATTGCTTTTAAACTTCTATTTTATTGTAAATGCTGTTTGTACTCTGCTTGGAGATGAAGTGTTTAGGCGGTATAAAAATGTAACAATAAATGAATAGGTCCTAATTTCTTAGAGCTTTAAAGGTAATAACCAGAACCTTGAATTCTGCCCCCAAATGCAGTGGTAACCAGTGCAGCTGATACAGTAGCAGATTTTGAACATTTAGCACCCATCACGACCCTCACAGCCACATTCATACCAACAGTAGTTTCTGAAAGGGCTTCATGGATAACCCCACCTAGAGCTTGTTGAAAGTTCTGTTCTGTTAATCAGGCAAGAACTGAAGACCTGGAAATTGTGACCAATGCAGAGGCTTTTTGCTGCCTACGACTGTATTTGCATGTCACATGGAACCATGGGTCTAATGGACCTGTGGTTCCGCTGCCCCATCCCTCCCCCCCACCGCTCTTCTGTCTGCATTTGGATGACAGGGAGAGCATTCTCTCTGTAGTCAGCAAGACTGCAGAGAGGACAGGGAACTGGATTTGCAGGCTTTCTTTGGGCTTGAAGGACAGTCTGCACAGCCAATCATGGAAGGAGAGAGGGAGGAGTTTCCACCCTCAACTCCAGTGCAGCCAAATGCAGCCTCCAGTGCTGCATTCAGATGGAACAGAGGCTCTGGGAACCCTTAATTTTGATCAGTGAAACACATTGCAAACCAAATTGGAGTCTCTTGAGTGAAACCTTGGGTTGTGCAATGGACAGGACTGGAGCTGCATGTGTTTGGGCATAACACTAAGGAAAATGCAGGTCCCTGCAACTCAGGTTCTTTATTATGTGCAAATGAGGCCAGTGTCTATCTCTTGACATACATCTTAACATAAATCTGCATGGTCGATCCCAGGGGTGGAACATCTATAGGGTGGATGAGTCTGAAGAACCCATACTGCCCAGCTTCCCAGAGCTGCTCAGCCCTGCTTGGCTTTGCTCCCCCTCCCCCACAGCTCTGCGCATGGTGGCAGTGCTGCCCATCCCAGGTGCGGCACTCCTGCCACTGGCTGCCACTCATCATGGCTGGCTATAGTGTGAGCATGCCTCTGCCGTCACTGGCAGGGACAGTGGGGAAGCAAAGAGGCCAGCCAAGAGGCATGTGGTGGTGGTGCCCATCTCCACCTGCTGCCACATCCCCAATCCAGCTACTCACCCAGTTGCAGGGGCTGGAGCCAGCTGGAGCAGGCATGCCTCTGCCATGCCATCACTGAGGATGGGGACAGCTGGGGAGCAAAGAGGCAATGGCAGGAGCAAAGGGGTGGCAGAGTGCTCTAGAGTTTGTACCTGAGCCACCTTCTACCTCTCTACACCCCTGTTCAATCCAGAGGCCTCTTGTTGCGTAATCATTTGCTATTATTAGGTAGTGTTCAGTAACCCTATTCCCTGAGAGTTTTGAAAGGGATCAATAACTTGTCTAGATACAGTTCAGCATTGGTAGGCCTCAACTGTTGAGATTTCAGGAAATGATGATACACATGTGGTGATTAGGAAGATAGATCACAGCAAATTCCCCCCAAACAAATAGAATTTTCCAGAAAGCTTGAGGACACCATGTAAAAAATGAATATCATCAGCAACTAATTGTATCTTAAAACAGGCGGGCATGCATATTCACAGCAAAGCATGTCTGTGAACTCTCACTTTTTTAAAAAAATGTGAGAAATTGCCAAGTTTGATCATCCATTTATATCACTTTCTGATATGACAACCAGAATAATGTTGCTATGGACACTTTTTGTTGACAGAGATAGTGAGGGGAGAAAAAGCTTTTGTCAAGTCAATTGTACAAACTGAAAATAGAAACTTACTTGACTGTGGTCATAGAAAACCATTCTTTGTATGAATCCCACCCTGTACAATAGTGCAATTGAATCCTCTTGAATGCTTGCTGGCTTAATATATTTTTCATCATGCAAAATGAGTGCATCACATGGCTTTAGAGCCTGTGAATACAAAATCACACAATGCACAATTTGACACTAGGATTAATGGTACCAATCGCTAAGCTTGCAAGAGCAGTCCATGAAGACATTGGTCTGGTGGGTGTTTAAATCACATTAATTTTCATAGTATCAGAGCAACAAAATTAGAACTCTGAGGGGTTGTTTGTGGGTTTTTTTTTTTTGTAGTTCATAGTTATTTCAATAAATCCATGATAGATTGACTTTATACTGTTGTTCCTCAAACAGTATGACAGGAAATGCCACCAATTGGTGGGGGTTGAAAGAGGGAACAATTTTGCATGCAAGTCTTGGAGATCCCTGAGCCTACCAGGATCGTTGAAAAGCAGGAATGAGGTCACAATTCTTTGGCTGCCGTGGGCCCATTTAACTGGGTGGAGATGAAGTGGTGAAGAGAGATTGAGTGTTTAGAGCCCATGGGGAGAAATCTCTTTGGTAGTGGCAGATTAACGAAGCAGCACGGGGATGGTATAGATATTAGGGTTACCAGTTTCATATTTTAAATATTCCGGGATCATGCTGAGGCCAGGGCGTAGCTAAAAGCAGAGGTCTGAGGGCAGAGACTAGTGGACTCCACAGGGAGCAGAGAATGTAACAAAAACTTTGCTTGCTCTTCTGTTGGCAGATAATAGGGTGGATTGAACCTATGCTTGTGTTCTAATGCATGGTGCAGGAGTAGAGGATCTGTACTCAGAAGTGAGTGCAAGTGCAGCCCAGACACAGGTTTATTACTTCAATGAGGTCCCTACATATTTTAACTTTTACAGCAAGCATCTAGTATAATTTAGGAGCTTTTACAAATAAAAGAATGTGGCAATGAAGTGCACCTCATCAAATAAGATTAGACAGAGGATCATTATTTCATACCTTTGAGAAATGGTGCTCTGAAGGCCTTCACAGAAATAGATTTGTTCAATGAAGATTAGAAATAAATTGTAGCTCCAAGATTCTCAGTTTGGAGCAATCTGCTGATACAAGTTGTTTAAACAATGCAATTATCTCATGTGTCAAATTGTCATTGAATTGCCTAGTTTTGACTTTCAACTTCAGAAAAGAAAGGGCTAGCTTTATCAGACATTTGCCTAAGTTTTCTGGTAGAAGGAATCATAGTCATGGCACCCAGCTACACAGAGCCCAGCTAACATAAAGGGGCCTGGAGGACTATGTGTCCTAAGAAGTGATGTATGAAACGGAAAGCACATTCACATATTTCTGTGGCTGAACTGCAGCTTACAAAGATGTGGGGATAGGAGCACTGCAACTGAAAATTGGCAGGTGGAAAGGGATGTGGCAGCCTGTCTTCCTTCTTCCCGTGGGAGTAACTCCATGTGAAATTTCTTTATGGGTTGGTAGATATCCATGAAGCAGGTTGCTCATGTAACTATTTTGTAATATACTGGTGGGATGAGGTTCAGCCTCATCCCACCTCCTGATCCCTGAGCATCCAGAGTTCATTCTTTCACAGTCCTCTCAGTGTCTCAGCTGGCATTCTTGCCATTGGTCAGCTATGGGGAATGGCACTGGTCCTCTCCCAGCCTAGGGCTTCCCCTTTCTTCTGTGCCAATGTCAGACAATGAGGCGGGCCTCACAATCAGTGAGACCCACCTCCAGAGGGTTTGTGGAGAGAGTGAGCTAAGCTCACTTTCCCTGCAGATGATCATCAAGCCCTCCCCAGGCGGCCAGAGCAGCCACCCACATGACTGCTGGCTCAATCACGGAGCTGGCAGGGGCTTGGGGGCTGTGCGGCCCCCGGGAGTTCCAGCATGCTCTGCGCAAGCTAACCTGGGCTAAGGGGAGGGCTGCAGAAGTGGGTTACCCGCTGTGAGGCAACCATGCTCACCTGCGAGGCCAGTGGTTCTCACGGTCCACTAAAATTGGGCTAGGCTCCTCTAGCCTGATTTTAGGCAATCGTGAGAATAGCCTCAATCTCTTGTTGGAAAACATAACCCAGGTCCTCATCCTTTGCCCTCCCTGGCCCCTAGCTTCCTTAAGGCATAGAGGGGGAGAGATCTGGGCCACCATATGAGTATTCTGGAAGCAAATTCTAGGCATAAGAGGCAGCCAAGCAGAATGGTTTCAGACAGCAGGTGATGAGATGGATAATGGAGCAGTGGGGAAGTAACTTGCCTAGGGAGTGAGAAACTGCTGGTTCAAATCCCCACTGGTATGTTTCCCAAACTATGGGAAACACCTATATCAGGCAGCAGTGCTAAAGGAAGATGCTGAAAGGCATCATCTCATACTGCTCAGAAGTTGGCAATGGTAAACCCCTCCTGTATTCTACCAAAGAAAACCACAGGTCTCTGTGGTCAGCAGGAGTTGACACCGACTCTACAGCACAACTTTAACCTTACCTTATTTTATTTTATTTTATTTTATTTTATTTTATCTTATTCATTCATTCATTCACTCATTCATTCATTCACTCATTCATTCATTCAATTTCTATACCACCCATCCAAAAATGGCTCAGGGCAGTTTACATAGAGAAATAATAAATAAATAAGATAAGATGGATCCCTGTCCCCAAAGGGGTCACAATCTAAAAAGAAACATAAGACAGACACCAGCAACAGTCACTGGAGGTACTGTGCTGGGGGTGGATAGGGCCAGGTACTCTCCCTCTGCTAAATAAAGAGAATCACCACATTAAAAGGTGACTCTTTGCCAAGTTAACAGGAGTGAAGGAGTGATATTTGATAATGGTAAGATACAAAACTCGATGAAGTTGTAACCCTCTAAAAGAATGGTTGATTTTGAATTCAATTGAAATTAAGATAATCTGCATCCATTTTCCTGCTGGAAAGGCAAGCTGGTCACCATGACTTTCTGTGTAATATATGGAACTAAGCTGTAATTGCCATTTTGGGTGGTTGTGATTCTGTGTCAAAAATAAAATGAACTAAGAAAGTCTGGAGCTAAGCTTGGGTTTGTTCTCACACCCACCTCCATAAAACCTCATTGCCTCATTGTCTTGATATCTGCACCAAGTATCTTGAAAAGTAGTGGTAAAATAAGGCAGTATTGTTTATAACATCTAAATGGTGGGAAAACCCTTATATGTGTTGTGGGAGGGGAATCACTGCTAGTTTTATATTAAGGCTACTTCAGCAGAAATATGCATATTTAGAGAGTATTAATGTTGACAAATTATTTATCTTTTAAAAATATGGTGTTACAACTATTTCCTGGGGTTACAGGTACAGAATGAGTGAATTAGTTATATTTTTCTAAATATTGTGCTGCAACTACCTTTCCTGGGATTAAGGATATATAATATATAATAAGTGAATGTTCACAGAAACAGAAGTACAATTGCATTCTGTAATTTTGTGGAACTGCTCTGAGTCTGTTCCAAATTTACAGGTATTGGAAAGTGGATAACTTGTCATGCAGAACATTAAAACACAACATTTTTAAAATGTTAAATCATTTATCTACATGATTGACATTAGAGTAGATTAAAACAGCCTAACCTCTATCACTTCATTCAGCACAGAACAGCTTACAAGGAAAATTATCATTGGGGTATAGAGTAGAATTGTAAACACTATGGCCCCATTCGGACATCATCCCAAACCAGAGGTAAACATGCTAGAGGTCTGAGTTTGTGATTGTCCAGAAGTATGAAGCCATGGTTTTGTCACCCAACAATGGCTCCATTTTCACTCCCAAACCTGAATTTGAACCCTCAGTTTGTAGTTTAGCTGCTGAAACCTGAGGTTGGAAGCCGGCATTGTGTTGTCCAAATTCTGCTACTGCTATAACCTGGGTTTTGTGTGCAAGCTCCTCCTGCTACCATTGAGAAGTAGGCTCAGAGCCGTCCAGAACTGAATCAGTTCTAGGGCTGCCGTGTTTCTTGCTGGCTGCCTCTCGGAGCTGCTGCCCCATCATCTGCTATCTCCTTTCTCCTCCTGCCGCTGCTTGGTTCAGTTCAACTGATCATGGTTGTTTTACACACCATCCTAAAATCCACCACAAAGATCTCTTCAGGCCCCTATCCTTTTTCAAAGGACAGATCTTGTTATCTATGAGTAGGGGACACTGGCACTGAGGAAGGCTTTTCCAGTAAAGAGTGCCACCTTAATTAGCTCTTATTAGGCCCAAGCTCTAGAGTTACATTGGTGGCCTTGGAAACCCCATGTAAGTGGATCAACATGGAAATCAAAGTACAGACACTATCAGCCACAGACTACAGGTGCCACTGCTCTTTCCCAAATAATGAAAGCTCCATTTACAGATCTCATTGCCTATAAGTGGCATAGTATTGATCTTTGCAATAAACCGAACTGAGAGCAATAGAGAAAACACCCCATGCCCCAATGGGAAAATAGAATTCTAAGCACACTGGAGTAGCTTACAAAGTCAGCAGTTCCCCATCCCTTTGCAAAAGTAATCTGGCTTGAAGGAAGGGAACTACTAATTTTGGCTCAAATTTGCTTGTTGCTTATAATGAGGGTTCCGCTGAGGGAACCCTTTCCAATTGCAAAATCTACATCTGCTGCTAGATTTCCTATCCAATAGCTCCAGTTCAAGGATCTTAGATAGCCTTTGTATGAAAGACCTCTGCTTGAGACCTGGGAGATTTGCTGACTGTCCATGTACAGCAAAGCTGGGCTAGACAGTTCAACAGTCTGATTCTGTGTAAGGCTGCTTCATATTCTTAAATGGGGGGGGGGCTTGCTTCAGCATTGCCTTCTTTGTTGGTGCTAGCTGCCTTTCATTACCAAGGAATGAATTTTCTACTACATTCAGCATCAAGGTCAGTCTCTCCTGTCATGATTTTATAGCCTGGCAAGAGTCCAGACCACAGGTAAGCTACATGGACTTTTTAAGTATTCTCAGATTAAATAAACAGGAATTGATCCAAGCAATCTGACAAGAAGGTACTAAAGCTAGCTCCATATCAGATTCTATATCTAATGGTAGCATCCAAGTCAGACCAGATGTGAACTAATTATCTACAGAGTGCTCAGCAAAATAGTCACCAAGAATTACAAAAGAATCAGTATGCTAGTAAGGATATAAAAGCCCTTTCACACAACCCACAACTGTCAGATCTGGCTTAAACAAAGATTTTTATTGCACTGCCTGGTATGTTTTCAAGCATGAATCAATCATCAGAAATTTACAGAATTCTTTTAACACTTCTACAAGTAAGGCAACACTTTCTTTAAAAAACAATGAAGCTATTCTCACAACCAGGAGAAATCGGGCTAAGGGAACCTTAGAAAACTTAGAAACCACTCTTGGAATCTAGTAATTGTTATAGAGGTTTGTTTTTGTACACCCCTCTTGGCACCCTTCACAAAGGTGCCTAGCCTGGCTTGACCTGTGCAGAGGTGCTCTTACCCCTGGACCTTGGGGCCCCATTCCATGGCTTCCAAGGTCCGGGGGGCCCTCCAAATGTCCAGGTGGGCCTCCTGCCACCGCCCCACACTGTGATGCCACGGGCTTGAGATGATCTATTCCAACGGTGCAGGCGTGCTTTGCAGTTCTTAAGGGCTGCTGAGCTGGATGGACAGGCCCAGTGGCTACTCTGCCCCCACCACCACCACCATGGGGAGGGGCGAGGCTTGATTGGCTCATCCCCCAGTCACGCAAATGGCAGCTAAAATTACAGAATAGATTGATGGTTCGGCGCGATGAGGGTCAGGTTTTCTTTAGAGGGAGGCCTCACGGTGGGAGGGCCTTGAGGCAGGGATGGCACCAAAATTACCTAGGTGTACCACTGTACCTGTGCTTAAGAGGGTCCAGGAATGAGACAGTGCTCACAACTGCAGCCAAGAGCCTCCTAGTGAGACTAGCTAAGAGAGAGCCTAACAGCTGCTCCTCATTTTAGGGCAGCCCAGCCTGGGTACCCCAATATTTTGAACTAGCTTCCCCTGTGGAACTGTTGGCCATCCTGAAGAGCTAAAGAGCCAAGCAGCCAGAGTACCCCCCCTCCTCCCAATTGAGCTCCTGACCTGTGCTCCTCACTCATCCCTATAGAAAAAAGCATCTTTTTCTCCCTATAGGAGCAGCAAGCCAAAAGGCCCACTTTGCTTAGTCTTGGGGTTCACTGTGGCCACCCTGCTTCTTCCAATCACCACAGCCCAGCAGCACCCCTGAAGAACCTGGCTTCCTCCTTCACATCAGACAGGTTGTATGGGGAGTTTTCTCTCCTCCACTTCTGGGAACCCCCTCCTTCTGTGTGTGTGTGTGTGTGTGTGCGTGTGCGCGCTGCTTGTGACTTGCTAGGCTAGGCTAAATGGTTTTGTTAGGTCTAAGCTATAGGGAGCCCCAGCCCAGGACAGAAGCCCCACGAAAGCAGCCTCTAGTGGAACCCAACAGCCAGGGACATCCATTGGGTGTCCCTACCAAATTCACTTGTACAGCCTTTTGCATTCACCTTGTTCTTTGGCACCAGCCCCAAACAATTTCAAACCCTGACCAACCCTTCTTTTCAGGTGGCTCCCAACAGCAGCACAGGGAGCCACTCCCTTCTCCACTTATATTCCCTGGTTCTTGGCAACCACTTAACTTGAGCACAAATTCAGCTCAGATGTACCTTGCACTGGAGAGTGGGCAACCACTCTGTCGCCTCCACAATCAAGGAAGCCATTTCTCCTCTAGTCATTTTCCCTCACCCACTCCCTTTGCAATTTTAACCCTTTCCTTTCTCTCCTTCCGTTTCATGCTTAGCCAGTTCTCTAGAGGGGGCCATCCTTCCTTTAGCCAAACTCACTCGGATATTTTTCTCTTAGTTCTCGGGCTTCTTTCCTGCTTCCTTGGACCAACCCTTCCCTCTCTCTCACCCAAACTTGCCTGGTTGCCTTTTGCTCTTGTCTCCACTCTCCTGCTGGTTCTTTTAACCAACCTGTGCCCTCTCTGTTCTTTGAACCTAGTTAGGCTTGTCTCTTACTCTCTCCTGCTCTTCTACCGGTTCTTTTGAACTGACCCTTCCCTCCATTTTTACCCAGACTCACTTAGGTCTGTCCTGTCCTTTTCTCTGCTCCTTCTCTGGAGCAATTCACTGACACTGCCTTCTCCTTCCTGATTCCAATTGGATTCTACCCAGCCTAGTCTGTCTAAGTCCTCCTGCTCTCCCTGTCAGCCCCAATGTGTGTTCTGGATAGACCTGAACTTATTTGGATCTCTTGTCTAGGTGTCCCTGCTGTCTCTAGGGATCTGTGAGGTGGTGTCTGTCCTTTATCCCCCCCACCACCACTCCTTCCCTGTTTCCCCTTCCCCCACTCTGTAGGATAGCATACTTAGTATAGCATTCCCCTTTAAACTGAAAGATCCCAAACAGGTTCAGTAGCACCCACTCGTAACCTTATTGCACTCTTAGGAAACAGAGAAAGCAACGTTTGAGCTAGAGAATCCTGCATATATTATGCTGTCCTTTATTTACTGAGTTTAACATCATGCAAATGATTAGCTAAGGCGAAGTGGGGAAGCAACTTGCTTAGGGAGCAAGAGACTGTCAGTTCGAATCCCTGCTGGTATGTTTCCCAGACTATCGGAAACACCTATATTGGGCAGCAGTGATATAGGAAGGTGCTGAAAGGCATCATCTCATACTGCACTGGAGGAAGCAATGGTCAACGCCTCCTGTATTCCACCAATAAAACCTCATGGATCTGTGGTCACCAGGAGTTGACACTGACTCGATGGCACAATCTTTCTTTCTTTTTAATTTTAGGGACAAACTATATATGGCATTGGGTTGTGTGTGGTAGCCTCCCCCCCCCTTTTTTTTAATTTAATGAAGTTACAAAGACTGTAATATGCCTCCAAAGACATATCACAAAGGGATCTTTAAATGAAGATCCCTCCATTTTTCTGCTGAAAAAGCTGTACTAATCCCTGGAGGGAAAGTGACTTGGAGAAGGAAGTGCTTTTGAAAGAAAAAAACTGCTGGGTAAAGACCTCCTTCCCGATCTTCTCTTCACACAGATCTACCAAGATCCCTAACCTTCTCTGAAGAATTACAACTCCCAGGTTTCCTGGGGAAAAGGAATGAACATTAAACAAGTTTAAGTATATAGTGTAAGTGCATTGTAAATGTCAGTAATGGATTCAGTGTCAAACACTAGTTTTAAAACAATTCAGCTCCTTGAAAAAGAGGTGATCTCTTCTGAAGACCCATATATTTCAAAACAAACAATGTAGGAATAATATTTAGGGTTCATAGTGTGTGTGTGGGTGGGTGGGGGAGAAGGGAAATGTGTAGTAGTTGTGGGTCCCAGCAAGGAGTGCATTTCTAAGGTTGGTGCAATTGTATGCATACTTACTTGGAACTAAGTTCCATTGAACAAAATATGACTTACTTCTGAGTGAACATGTACAGGATCAGGCCATAATAAAGCTTTACACTTTGCAATTTCAGTGTATTTCCTTTTCTGTGCTTTTTTTTTTAAGAGTCTCTCATGAAGTGATAGCAACCAGAATGCAGCAATATGAATATTTACAATGCAGGTGCTAGCTACATTGTCAGAGATGTGTGAAACCTAAATAGTAATACAGGTTTTGTATTGCTGATCCTCGGCTGTCATAGGGCTTTCATTTTGGAAAATCTCCAGCTAGACTTGGTGCTTAAGTATGCATACCTCTGTGCTGGATTGTGACCATGGTGGCCATATGCTCTTCTCTCATTTTGCGAAACAATTATTTCTCAATGAACCCTCTTAGCTATATATAGTTGTACATCCATCACTGCTTTGACAGTGAAATCAAAAGACTGTAATTATCTAAAGTACCATACCTGTTACAAATTAATATCATGTGCAGGTTCATATTGTTACTAATAGATTTAAAAATTGAAACACTTTAAACAGCAGTCGTTAAGTGGGAGTTTGTACTGAATCATGTAAGATAGACTACACTGAATATAATAGACAAATCAGTAGCTGTCGGATTTTAACAAGTACAAGACACCTCAAAAAACCCTAATGAACTGTACCTGTTTAAGGTAAGAATGGAGGCTCACATGTGAAATAAAAGCAGGGTACCGTCTTCTAATTAAAGAAACAATTCATAAAACTGCAAACTTGCCATTTCCCCCCAGTAATAACTTTATCCAGAGGCTAAGTTGATCTCAGAAGGCTGTTTGCATTGTGGAAGAACTGAGTTAACTGTTTAAATGCATGCTTGATTTGTAATATTAATGTACAGTGGAAATGGCACTTTACAGTGTGGTGCAGAGGGCTGATTGCACCTATGCATAATGTGGCTATGATTTTTAAACTGAAAATGGGAAAATAGTTTTTGAAGATAGTTTAAGTCTTCACGATTTTAAGAATATCATGGACAGACTGTGGAAAGACTCAGAGGTGCTCTTACGCCCGGGCCTTGGGGCCCCAGTCCATGGTCTCCAAGATCTGGGGGGCCTCCTGCCACCACCCTGTGCCGTGACATCACAGGATTGCGATGATCTATTCTAACTGTGCAGGTACACCTTGCAGTTCTCAAGGGCCACTGGGCTGGACAGGCAGACCCAGCAGCCACTCCGCCCCCCCCCACCACCATGGGGGGAGGAAGCCTGCTTGGCTCATCCTCCACCCTCTGTCCGTGCACATGACGGCTAAAATCACGGAATAGATCAGTGGTTCAGTGCAATGAGGGATAGGCGTTTTTTAATGAGGGGGGCCTTGCGGTGGGGGGGCCTTGCAGCAGAGGCAGTCCGGGCACCAAAATTACCGAGGTGCGCCACTGGAAATACTACATTGCCTTCAGCAATGAATGGTCAGCATTCACAGTAGTCATTAAGGACATTAAGGACAGAACTAGTTGGGATTACAACAGACTTGTGTTTTGCACCAAACAGCTACAAAACAAGGATAACTTCAACTGAAGAAACAAGGAAGAGCAGAGAGGGCTGAATTATTCATCCAACCATTGCTCCTCCCTCTTGCAATGCTTCCTCGCAGCTGATCCTTGAGATTTGGAATATGCCCAGTTCGAAGAAAAGTTCACTTGGGGGAGGTGCTGCAAAAAGGAAAGGGGAAGGCAGAGGAAGCAGGGTTCAGCACTGTGCTCCTACCTGCTGCTTCTTTGTTTGGAATAACTTGAATAGACAGTGACCCACAATTTGAAGATACAACTCTGCTGTGGTTACTTTCGGTTTTGCTCTTAGGAATTCCATACGAAACATGAATGAAATGCTTTCTGTAATAGCATCAAACAAATGAATTTTGTAAATGCAGCTTCTCCCTTTGTTCCACACTAGTGTGACAAGCAGTGTCCCGTGGACTTCATTTCTAAGAATAGTTTTTGATTTGACGTTAATGCAAAGAGAATAGGAAGAGCAAGTGTCTTGTGCTTTCTGTTCTTCACATCAGTTCCACCCAAAAAACTTACATATGCCACTTCCTAATATTCCATCCCAGGGCTGCCCTGTCCATTAGGTGAACTAGGCAGTCGTCTAGGGAACCAAGTAGGGAGGGGTGCTATGGCCTGGGTCACATGCCACTCTGTGTGCCAAAAATATAGTCCAGAAATATAGGGGCATGGACGCTTGCCTGCTGCCTTACTGCTGATGGCTACAACAATGAGAGCATTCAGCAGGCCAGAGGGCACCACCACCTGCCCCCTTTGTCCCCATGGGTGGGCACCTCCCATCATCTGAGTGAACAGGCAAGTGGGTGTGTGAGTGGGAGAGTGAGTGAGCAACAGCTCCCCAGCCCCATTGCCTGTCTACTTACTCTCCTTGCTGGCATTATAATGGACAGTGATAGGAGCAGCAGGTTGAGGCAGTGCAGCACAGGGAGCAAGTGGATGGCCAGGTGGGCAATGGCAACTGCCCACCCACTTGGATGAAGGAAGGCACCCAACCATGTGGGTGAAGGGGGAAGGGGATGGCAAAGCCAGGCTTTGTCTGGGGCATCAGAAATCCTTGGGGCAGTCCTGTTCCATCCCAGTCTCCCAATATTGAGCTGGTTCAGATGAGCATCCAGAGGCTCATGTGAGGATGGGGTTGTGTCAAGAGCACACCCATCCTAATTTCATTGAAGCATGTTCGAACACACTGACAGGGTGTCTTTTAATCATTTGAGAGACGCATTCATCCAAAATAGCTCCTCTACATACACTAAAAACATAGTTTTCTAGCATGTGCAGACGAATGATTCAGATGAACGTCCCTCTCATGCAATTAAAGGATGTCTTGACAGCATGTCAGGATGCCCTTCAATGATATCAGAACCAGTGCACTTTGGGTGTGACCTCGTCCTCCTCACTCTGGATGCTAGTCCGAACCAGCTCATTATGTCATAGTATCTTCTGACCAGGGTGGGGTAATGCAGACAAAAGGGTGGGACTACATTGGAGAAACAGGTACAGGGACCCATGAAAAGAAAATCTGGACTCGCTGCCTTCCTCTGCCAGCCTCCTCAGTGATGGATGGCAGGGCTGAAGTGGGGGAACAAAAGCAGAGATGGAGATGATTGGAGAAAAGAATAGAACTGGCCATTGCTTCCCATTTTACCAGAAATTTTCCCATTCCCATTTCCCATTTTACCAGAAAAAGACCCATCAGGATTGGAGGAGCAATGCTCCAAAAACCGATCATTCACAGCTTCTCTTTCCCGGATATGCATATCTCCTAATGCAACAAAATTGCATCTCTAAAATTCATTTCTGACAACAGAGGTGTGTGGAGAGACGGGCAGCGAGGGAACAGCTTTGTGCTTCCTCTTTCCTGTTCAGTTGTAAGACTGTGCCTCATCTGATACTCCTGATAACCAGTTCTCCTGGTTTGGAAAGGAAGGGACAACCTGTGCTTGACCAACATACACAATTGGCTTCATTCTGAATATATGATTCCAGTACCTGACCATTTATACACTTTGCTCAAAGCACCTGAAATCCCCATTAAAGCTGATGGAAATATAGGTCATCACAGTTCTTCTGGCACTATTTGGATAAGAGTTCATCTCATCCTCTTCTCCATCCTTCCGAGCATTTTTTTAGGGTTTTCAGATGTGTTATTTTCTGCCTCTGGCCCCAATACTGCAAGCTCATGCAGACAGAATCGAACACCTTTCTTTCCCCCATGTAGAACATCCTGCAGCATCCAAGGGTCTTTGTTTCTCCCTAAATGGAAGTGTTCCTATTCATGATTTCTTTCCCCTTTTCCCCCATATACACACTTGTCTCTCTTGTTATGAACACTAAAATATAGCTGGTAGGAGAACCAGTATGTTTCATTAAAATAATCTGAAGCAGTTTTTAAAAAAATAATGAAATTGCAATAATCACTGATCAATTTTCAAAAGACAGCATGCATTCTACAGTACTCAGTTCCCGGCAATGATCACTGATCAATTTTCAAAAGACTGCATGAATCCTACACCACTCAGTTCCCTATATTAATTTGTGCTTTCTCCATTTTCATCTGCACACAACTAATATAGAGCCCAGGCAGGAAGGGAAAAGTCCCTTCCCCCACACTCCACTGTGGAAAATAAATGTGTTTTTAAGGCTCAACATTTTACATTAGGGAGAGGAGAGATTGCATTTCGTTCATTTACTGTGTGGCATCCAGACTTTTAGTGCAGCACAGTGTTGTTGACAACAGTTCCTGTTGTGAATGCAAAGAGAGCGATGATGATGCAAACGGCACTTGCATGAGGTTTCTCCCAATGGTGTATTGCTGCGCCAAAAGACTCAGGGCCACCCATTGGCTTTGCATCTCCATGTTTCCTTTTAAAAATGAAGTAAGGATTATTACCCAAATATGTGTGAGTAATGGCTAGTTCACACATGAAATTCAGCATGGAAGATGTACCTGCAGTGGTGGGGATTGCACCAGGGGTTGGCATCATTGTACCGAGAGCCCTTGTGCAGTGGTAGCAAAATATCTCCCTCACCCTTGAGAGTCACTCTGCATGGACTCATCTCTCCCATCCAATCCAATCCACCAAGGAAAACCCCACCATGAAACATGGGGGACCACCTATGGAGAACAGTATGCCAAGGGCTCTCTGAAACTTGGAACTTGACCAGTGCAATTAAATGGGATGCAGAAGCAAGCTTTGTGTATATGGCTTCCTCCTCATAAAAATCCTGCAGCAACCTCCCCATAGAACTCATGCAAATCCCCCAAAGGTTTTCTAGTTCTATAATGTTACACATAATATAGAGAGAATCAACATGCATTGTTGGGGGCAGGGCATTTACTTAGTGTATATCTTTTCCTGAAATTAAAAAAAATATATATCCCAAGATAGGGATATCCCATAAATATCCCATAGAGACAAGTCAAATTTGTAAATCAGTCATTAACAGCTATAATATTAAAGCAATCAGTTGCATAAAATAATTTAATTTAAAGCATTTAGAACAGAAGCAGCATCAGCTAGATCTGAACTTTGTTTTCCAAGGTCCAAGAGGGGCCAGAAAGATTACAATTAAAAAATGGACTGTTGCTGAGATTACATCCTTAGATTGCTTTACTTATCCAACACACATATAGACCAATTTTTGCTCTGGTAACCCCAGCTTCAATCAATGAGCTTAAGAAAGTGGGAAGGGAGGGTTTTGCCATCAGCAGGCATATTTCCTCCCATTAGGAGGCGGAGGCACATTTCTTACCATTAGGAGGCATCAGGTCAGCCCAAGGGTTGCTGGTGCCCCTGGCAAAACCTGTCTTTAGTGCCCCCCACCCCTGTGCCTGTGTGAGTGGGCATCTCCCTTTGTCCAAGTGGGTGGGTGGGCAGTCCCCATCATGGGGGCAGGCAGGCAGGTGGTCCCCATTGCCCTCTCACCTGCCTACCTGCTGTTCTTGCTGCTCTGCTGCCTCCACCCACCGCAGAAGAGCTGGTCTAGTGGTGGTGGCAAGCATGACTTGTCCCCTTTGCTAAGCAGGGTCCACCCCAGTTAGCATTTGAATTGGAGACTACATGTTCAAGCACTGTAAGATATTCCCCTCAAGGGATAGGGCTGCACTGGGAAGAGCATCTGCATGCTTGCATGCAGAAGGTTCCAAGTTCCCTTCCTGGCATCTCCAGATAGAGCTGAGAGAGACTTGTGCCTACAACCTTGGAAATGTGGCTGCCAATCTATGTAGACAATACTGAGCTAGACCAATGGTCTGACTCAGTATATGATAGCTTCCTATGTTCTTGCCGCTGCCGGCTGCTTCTGGGCAGCCGATTTGCCATATTGCATTATAATGACATCACAGCATAATGGGACAGCATGATTATAATGTGCTGTGTGTGGGAGGCAGGCTGCCCAGAAGCAGTCAGCTGTGGCAGGAGCAGTGGGCAGAGGCAGCAAGGACAGATGTGTGTGACAGGGACCCAGTTGGAGTGCACAAGTGCCCACTTGGTTGCCTGCCTGCCCACTTGCTCAGATAGATGGTGGGAGGTGTGCATGCATGCCCATATGGGTGAAGGGGCCAGGGGATGTAACAGTGCACCCCACAGGTTACTGCCCCACATGACTGCCTAGGCCTGACTAGTGAGCAGGCTAGGTGGCATGTGACCCAGGCTCCTGTCAGCTTGGCACCCTAGAGGACTGCCTAGTTCACCTAATGGATGGGCCAGCCTTGGGAGGCATTATTATCATTCTCCTAATCATAGAATCATTCAGGTTCTACCACTTGGAGGCACATTTTCTACCAACATTTCCCAATAATTTAGTTTCTATTGCAGCATTTTTATCACTATTGGAGGGTGCTTGTTGGGCATTTAGAATGTCTTCTTCGTTTTCTGGAAGGGCAGTATATGTAAAAAAGAAGGCCTGGGAGAAAGATGATCCAGACTGGGAGACCACCGGAGGTGCACCTAGGTAATTTTGGAGCCTGGACCTAAAGGTCTTTGGAGGCCCCCTGCTGCCCTGCAAATTAAGCATCATAACTACACCACCCAGGACAGACTAAAGCGGATTTTGGGGCCTTCAGGGCCTGTGGAGGCCCTGGACTTCGGCCTGGATGTCCAGGAATAAGAGTGCCTCTGGAGACCACTGAGGGTAGAGGGGTTTCCCATCCCCCCAGGTTTTACATCACGGGTGATTATGCTTCAGGAATACACGAGGTGTTTTTTTAAAAGCAAACACAACAAATGTTCAACATACACTGCTTTTTCTATAGTTTCATCTTGGTGGATTTTACTCATACCACCTAACGCTCTTTTTTGAGTCTCTCTCTCCTGCAGTTGATGTATACATGAGGAAGACAGAGGTTCCATTTTAAATGAGCATATATCAGGCTTTCAGTTTCTCAATGGCTATGTGGAAAAGTGGAATGACAACTGTATTTCAACGCTGCAGTGTTTGTGTCATCTGTGAACAGAGATGTTCTATCTGAAGGGTATTTAGTCCTCCACTCACTTTTTCTACAGAGCTGTAAATAGTTTGGAATGGTTCTTCTTATTTTTTACACTTTAATCTCTTTTTGCAAGTATGAAAGAAGGGTTGCTATGGTTAAGCATCATATTTTAAGTGAGAACATTGTGCTACCACACTGTTGCTTCCCTAACAATGGATTCTACTGCAACAATGCTGGTTTACATAGTGTTTGAAGAGAGGAATGGAGAAAGAGGAAAAAATTACTGTAGGCTCAGCCAAGGAAAAGGAAGCACAGCAGCAGGTCATCACGCCTCTTTTTGCCTTTCTCAGGATAGGCTTCCCATATCCAGTGATCCCTGCTTTCCCACCCCCACTCACCGGCCACCAAAGAAAACTAATATACAGAATGTATTAATGGCAAAGAGACACTTTCTCTTCTTCCATACCTGCAATTATGTAGCTTGAAACATGCTTATTAGCTGTCTGTCTCCTCTCCCCTCCATCCCTTTACACCTCCAACCCTCAAGCACTTTGAAAATTAAATCTCTCTTTTTTAAAAAAAGAACCATGCATGTGCAACAGCACTGGAGTGCATAGTAATAATTTATTTTGTGTTTTTTTAAAAATGAAGTGGATGACTCTAGCACTTTTAGGATGGCATAATGGATAGAGTGAATGTGCATGGAGGGAGGAGAAGAATTGGGGTGGCAGTAACCTATGAGAGAGGGTTTGGTTGTGCACAAAAGCTATGAGCATGCAATGTAACCCTTTTAAGAAATTAGATGCATAAATGAACGTCTAGACAGAGCTCTGCTGTGGGTATGTATGGAGGCTCTGTTCAGACATGCTAATTAATACCCACAGTCAGGGAGTGGAGAGTGTGGCTGCAATGGCCCCCCTCATGTGTTCATTCTGCATGTGCAACAGTATCTGAAAAGGACCACTATCTACTCTGTACATGCAGTTAGCATCCATGCAAAAATCCCTGAAGCTTATCATAGAGGAGAAATTGCTAAGAATTCTGCAGACACAGAACAGTGGTTGGGATACCTGCTCTGTCAAATTGCATGCAAGTCTACAAGCAGGACTCTTAGTCTTTGATGCAATTATGGGTAATCCTTCCAGGTCGGCTAATAAAGATGCATTTTTCTTTCCTACTACCTGGAATATAAAGCCTTATTCAGATATTACTTTGTATACATGCACATGTACAAGTTTTTCTCTGAATGACTGTATGTGCATTCATTTTAAAAGTGAATTTGGTCACAGGTCGCCTCAAATGCAGGGACAGACAGGAAGTGTACTTCTGTATGTGCGTGCAAGAACATAATGTGTGAGTAATTGTGCACACATCTGTATGACAATATACATGCACATTGAACATTATAACGTCAATAAAATGTAGTTAGATTTAAGCTGGGCAAAGCATAACCTCTGAATGTGCATCAAGAGAAGTTTGTGTGTGTGTGGTGGGGGGGGGTGCGGATATATACCCAGGTGACCAATAAAGCACTTGAAATGCTGATATGATGATTACTGCCCAGATTCGAAGAAGAGAAAGCTTTTGAAGTGGACCCTCACCTCCTGAAATGCGACAAAATCCTCCTCCTCCCTGCCCTTGATCCGTTGCACCCCCTGCTGGAGCTCGCCTGTTACCGCCTGCGCCTCGCCCACTCGCAGCAGCTGCCCATCTCCCTCTCCACAGCGCGCGCCTTTGCGCAGGGGCTGCGAGGTTGGCGCCCGGGCGACTCCTGCGGGAGGAACAGACCAGCTCGGGAGGAGGAAGGGAGAGGGCACGTGTGGGTGACGTCGCCTTTCCAAGCGCGCCTGGCTAGCCCTGGAGAGAGCGCCAGAGCCCGAGGGGGTCGGTAGACTGAGGGCGACGGCTGAGGCTGGCGGCGCACTCGGTACCTGCCTGGCAGCAGCAGCAGCAGCAAGCGCGGGTCCTCCTCGCGCCGTCTTCCCTCCCCACCCACCGCTGGCTGCTCTCCGCCTTTTCTCTTCCCTGCTGCTGCTGCTGCTGCTCTGCCAGGCAAGCCAGCCTCTCTCTCGGTCTTCACTACCGGGTCAGGCTTGGAGGAGAACGAGTGTGTGAGCCAGACAGACATATCCCCACCTCGCTCCCGCCTCCTGTTCCAGCATCCACGGCCCTCCCTCCCTCCCTCTCTCTCTCTTCTCCATCCAGTTACTGTACAACTAGTATACACACACGCACACACAACCAGCATCCTTGCTGCTGCTGCTGCAGCTGCCATGGCTAGCAGCTCACACCGCACACTCAGCTAGAGAAACCGAGAGGGGAATCCGGCACCCTCCCTTCCCTCCTTTCCCCATTCCTCACCCCCTTTCATCCTCCCCTCTCTCTCTCTCTACCTATTCAGGCGGCCGGGAAGAGCAGCAGCAGCAGCAGCACCTCCCACCCACCTACCCACCCACCCCTCTGAGCCTTCCCCCCCTCCCCCTTTCCCCCACCTCAAGCTAAGGAAACTCCAAGGACACCCCAAGGCAAAAGAAGCGCCCACCCCTTTCCCCCCACGGCAATGTCCAAGGGCTTGAAGAAGAAAAGCCACTGGACTAGCCGAGTCCATGAGTGTGTCATAGTGAGGAACCAGGAAGGCCAGCTGGGCTTTGAGCTCAAGGGGGGAGCCGAGAACGGGCAGTTCCCGTACCTGGGGGAGGTCAAGCCCGGCAAGGTGGTCTATGAAAGCGGCGGCAAGTTGGTGCCCGAGGAGCTCCTCTTGGAGGTGAACGAGACCCCCGTGGCCGGGCTCACCATCAGGGATGTGCTGGCCGTGATCAAGCACTGCAAGGACCCCATCCGGCTCAAGTGTGTCAAGCAAGGTAAGGGCAGCCGAGAGGGGAGAAGGGATGGGGGCGGCGGGGGGGAGGGGGAACCCCAAAGGCAGCGGGCTGCGGAGCGTCGCTACGTCGTAGGAGAGCAACTTTTGAGTTTGGGGGCAGTTTGGGTTTCCCCCTCTCCTGCTTGTGTGGGTGGGTGGTGGTGGTGCTGGGGGAGACAGAGAAGCATCTTGGCGTGTGTGTCTCTAAACGCCGCGCCTCTTCTGTGGATTGCACGGGAGAATTAAATGTGCGTCAGTGACAGCGCTCGAAGTGCCTGGCGGGCTGCGCCAAAGCTCGAGCGGAGAGCGCGAGAAACTTCGGCGGGGCCCAACTGGGACAGGCTCGCGCACTGAAGGGAACCAGGCAGAGCAGGCGGTGGGGGAGGGGGGGGACGTGTGGGCAGGGCTTACAGTTGCGCCCCGGAATTGGTCTTTCTGCCACAGGACTAGAGCTGAGGAGGGTGTACGTGAGAAGTCATCGCAGGAGTCACGTGCCTCTGAGCATATGCAGAGTGCTCCCTTCCTCCTCACCCAGTGAGGCTCTGCACCCTTTCCGCAGGATTTAGGATGGTGGCTGCAATCCTAGGCACCCTTGACTTGGGAGTAAGCTTCACTGAACTCAGTGGGACTTGCTTTTGAGTAATACAATAGGACTGGAAGGCTGCCATCCGATGCACACTCATGTGAAAGCGAGTTCTGCTGCATCCTATAGGACTTACGCTTGTGTTGGATCCATCTGCACCAGTTCTAGGAGAGGTGGTATGACTGCAAAGCAGGCTTGAACCCCAGGACAAGTTTTCCCTCGAAATTAAGTCTTGGGTGCGGTCGTAAGAGGGGGACGCTTTTCCAGGGTTGGTTGGTTTGAACGCCCCTTTTCCTTTTGGCAAGAAAAGCAGCAGTTCAAACGGATTACATGGAAAGGAAGGAAAGAAGGGGGAGTGTGTGGCTAAACATTATGACAGATCTTAAATAAAGAGCCTTCCCTGGAAAGCATCAGCGGTGACTAAGCCTCCAGGGTAGTAGTGGTAGCCATGGCAGGGACCAGCCTGAGCTAAGAAACCGCAACGTGCAATAGACAGCGTTCCATTCACTTGGGATGATGGTGGTGGTGATTGTTATTATTCCGAGCGTGAATCCTCAACCAATAGGAGGGCGGGGCGAGAGTCAGGGGCGGGCCTTAATTTAGAAGCTGGGTTTTCCCCTGGATCTGTAACACACTGGGCGTTCCCCTGAAGTCCTGGCTTGCTGTTGCTTAGGTCTGTGGCCACTTTGAGCTTTTTTACCACGGCAAAAATCCACGGAGGATTTTGATTTGATTGAAAATAAGTCTCTGGATCTACTGAAACAGGATCATTGCAGTTTAAAAAATATCTAAAGATGGGAGGGCAGAAAGTCTTTTAGCTATAAGGGTGAACTGTAGCAATAGGTGAGCAGGATTAAACATGCTTTTTCTGTTGCTCTTTGACCCTACCTTCAAAGAATATAGAGATTGCAATGAAATACTGTAGCAGAAGGCTTGCAATAAAGGCTTTTGCTGCTCAGTGAGGATCATTTGAATAACCCATCAGCTGCAAGTTTCAAGAGATACTAGCCAGCCAATAAGTGATGTCTTGATGTAGCAATGATGCTGGGTGATTGGACTATATTATTAGCAATTAATAAGTAACAATTTGGCTTTGAAGCAAGTGGGGGGGATTGTCATAGAAGCTAAATCCATGTTATAAATCAGTAGCTGTTTGTGTCGATATTCAAGAAAGGGTTGTTAGGTAAGGCAAGGCATTTGTCTCTCCTGTTCCAAATATAGTCCAGGGAGCAGAGGCAGTAGCAATAAGATTCCTGGGGAAATAGGTGTAAGGTTAACCACAATAATAACAACAAATAATAATAATTAAAAAATCAGTGTCTGTGAAATATCGAATTGGACAACTATTCTGAGGCCTCGGAGTCCTAGACAAAGAACAAATAGACATTTACAACTAATAAAAGTTATTTGAATTGAAACAGTTAAATACAGTAATCAACCACAAATGCTAAATGAGAAAGATCTTGAGTGCAGACTGCAGTGTTTCAAAGCTGCTCATTATTCGTAAAGAAAATTTTTTGGGGTTTTGTGGTGAATATTTATATCAGCTTAACTTTGTTTAAATATAATGTGTTTCAATGATAGAACCCTGGGAATTGTTTTTCAGAATTACAATATGGACGTGTTCTCTTAGACATGCACATCAGAACAAGCAATGCTAAGAGACCATACTCCATGCTATGTGGGTACTGCTAATTTGAAATGATAAACACGTAATGTGGAAGCATAATGAATTGCCTCCTGAATCTGACTCCTCACATCATTTTGTTAATATAATAATAGCAAACTCAGCTCAGGTGGCTATTGAACTTGAAGCAAAATGAGTCCACTCACAAATAAGGCCGACTTCTGTACACTTGGTATATGCAGAAGTGATTTCTATATACTTGTATATGCAGAAGAACATACATTTGTGCATTAAAAGGAAAAGAAATGAATCACAAAGCAACTTGATATGACTTGAGATGGCTCCAAGGAGCCGTGGAACGATGAAGTGTTGTTTTGAAGAAAACAAGGGCAGAATGTGGGGGTGGAAATGCATGTGCGATTGGACTATTTGAGCCTTAAACGTTTTCTCCAAGTAAGCATTAGGATTGAGGAGATGCATCATTTTGATGCAATTCCCACTGGTATGATGGTTGAATGTCTTTTCTGTTTGGGCCATCCCAAATCAAAGCAGTGGTTTCTGAAGACTCAAGATGTACCAGGTACAAAAGTATATATGTTGGAAATTAATTAAACAAAAACAAAAGACCAGCCATTCCTGTGAGATTCCAGAGCCTTATGTAATGTACAGGACATCTAGATAAGAAAATCATACCTCCTCTATTTTCTGGAAATAGTGAGTCCCTATCTTTGATACAATGAGGTCATTCACACAATCAAAAACTTTTTTCTACCTGGGTTTGGGAGCTGTGTATGCCCCCAATTTCCGTTTGTGTGGAAGCAAGGTAAGAGGAAAACCTGGGTAGAAGTGATTGTGTGGAAGCAAGGTAGGGGGCAGGTTTTCCTCCTACTACCTTGCTTCCACGCAATCACTTCTGTCTAGGTTTTCCTCTTGCCATGCTTCCACACAAACGAAAATTGGGAGCCCACACAGCAACCAAACACAGGCAAAACACAGTTTTTGATTGTGTGAATAGCCTCAATGTTTTCTGGGGGAGAGACGGAGTACACTGCTGCCATCCAGTAACAGCTATATAACAGTCCTGTATCCATTTTTGTTTCCTATGGGCAGCTCTCCAGACTTGGGGAAATAAAAATAAGCTTAAAGAAATGAGCAGTCAGTGGCACGCCTACTCAGTTTTGTAGCCTGGACACGGAGAGCTACAGAGGCCTGCTCTGTTGAAGCCCCCTCCCAGGTGAGGCCCGCCTGGTGAGACCTCCTGAAAAAAGCTCTTTGACCTGCTTGCCTGCTGATTTCCCCTGTCCTGTGTGGTGGGGAGGCTAGCCGAGCAGACCTGCCAGTGGCCACTGAGCCACTTGCAAAGGTGTGAGCATCACATATTTGTGATGTCACATATTTGTGATGCTCACGAGTCACACCGCATAGGTGCAAGCGTTACATCACACACTTTTGATGCTTGCGCCATTGCAATGCGTGGTCACAAGTGGCCTAGTGGGCACAAGTGGGCATTGTGTGGGCACAAGTGGCCTAGTGGCTGCAGGCAGGCCTGCTCAGCACTCAGCCCCCGCCACGCATTATAGGAGCTCGGTGGGTGAGAGCAGCAGGCGGGCCCGGCGGGTGTGGCAGAGGAGCACAGCTGGAGCTGGCTGGCTTAGGCCCCACAGAGCCCGCCCCCCGTGCCGAGAACCAGATTTCGTCTCTGAAGGGTGCCGCTCTGAAGAGTACCATCTTTGAAGAGCGCTGTCCAAAAAGTGCCACATCAAGCAGTCAGTCATTTAGGCTGTGTAAGTTTACTGATTAAGTCTATGGCTAAGGATAGCTAAGTGGAACCATGGAATGTTACGGTGGCAGTTGAGGGTGCAGGGGAGCGGAATCACATAAGAAAATGGAAATGAGAAAAGTGGGATTGTCAAGCCAATAACAGTTTATACTAAATATACTGGAGGGGAAGAATTAGGGTTTGGCATAATTTGTCCATGAGCTTAAAAAACTGCCTTTTTGGCATTATGCGGGTATGTTTCAGGGAAAAATAGGGCTGCCATATCCCCCGGAATTTAGGGTAGCCCCCAGATTTTGGCTCCTCCACCCAGCTGCTAAAATCCACCCTATTTACACGGATTTCAAATGTGCTGCCCAGATACCCCAGATTTTACTCTGGATCCGATGACATGGGAAGGCAGAGAAGGAGGGGAAAGTATACACAAATGTCAAATAAATAAAATGCAAATTAGTTGCCACGCAGATTTGGGAAGCTTGAATATGGAAACCCTAGGACGAAAGGGGGGGAAATACACATTTCCCCTTTCTCATTCTCCAGACATTTCCGCCTGCCATAATAGAAGGTCCAGGGTTTTAGGGAGCCCCCAATCTAACCCTCTAGTGCTACAGCACAGCAGGAAAGGAAAAAAATGTGTGCTTTCTTCCCCTCCCCTTTCCTGAATGTTGCTAGTATAAGGCCTGAGGCACTAGAAAGTTCCTGCTCTAGACCGGCTGGAAAGGGATATACTGCTTAAGGGATATACATCAACATTTGGTACTGGTATCGCCTGTTTAGCGTCAAATCACAGTGTTATATTTAGAAACTTTATTTGGCTGGTTACCTGCCCATTTTTGCACACCTCAGATAATAAATCTGATTCAGTCTAAATAAATTGTTTGTAATTTTACTTCTGTGTTTCATATACTAAAGCTAAACATTTAAAAATTATTGTGCCTAACCTTTTGCACAGTTAGCTGGCACCTGAGAATGTAGTAGAGTCTTCAGTCTATGCAAGTGCAGTATCTCTGTTGACAGGAAAGCATGGGTGCATGGATATTTCATGTGGCAAATAAGGGAGGAAAAGTTGGAAAAGGCTTATCTTGTAAAACTAAGTCAATGAGAACTGGGATCAGTCACTGCTGTCTGATGCATGGTTATTGACTTCACTATATAGGCTCTTGTTTTTTGTCTGTGCGTAACAAATGAAATATAAAACAAGTTGTATTTTGGTACATTGTTGGAGCTACACCACAATTATACATAAATCTTGTGATATGTTGTAGTATATAGATTAGATAATCACTCCATACACTTACTGGTACTGGTCTACACTGCCCTTTATTTGGCAATTCCTCCAAGGAGAGTGAGATATATGACTCAGCTTCCTTATAGAAATGGCAAGTCCAGTTTATATACACTGCATTCTTCTCATCTCCTCTTTATTGTTAAAGCAGATCTATTCTGAAGTTTGTAGTGGTTTCGAGGCTAGCAACTCATTACTATCTGTGACACAAAACTTAAAACACAAAATTAAATCAGCGACATTGTATGAGGCATGCATATATCACTTGCTGGTCATATGAGACTGAGAAATTGGGTCCTAGGATCCATGAAAACTACATTCATAGGGAGTTTTAGTGCAAGGAGTTTTAGGTCTGTGCAGTTGCACAAGAGTGCTGTTGTGCAAGTGCAAAAAATGTGCAGAGTTGTGTGACAGGGCAGCCATAATGGCTGTGCTGCCACACAATTTTTGCACTTGTGCAACATTCTTGAGCAACTGTGCAAACATTACATTTCACCATGTGTATAACATTGTGCTGTATGTCAGCCAATATTTCCCACAGCAACTAGTTTTCTTCTATGCTGTCCTTTAGCTGACTATTCCAAAGGAATAGGAATTAATTTACTTTGAGAAGGAAGCCTGTCCATAGCCAAACTGGACATTCAGAAATTCTGTACAATTTAGTTCCTATTCTCCTTAGTCAAAGCATTCAGGCTCTACATATAATAGTCATTCCCAGTGGTCTTTGCTTTTAAAACAAGCAGTGTGCAGAGCAGAGAAGGACAGTCAATAAATATTGTATGTTTCTGCAACTTTGTTTTCTTTTTGTTTTAAGATATTCTGGATCAAGGTTAATGGAGCCATTATCATAATCATGGCATCTATCTATCTATCTATCTATCTATCTATCTATCTATCTATCTATCATACTTTTATATTGCCTGATATGTACAGCTCTAGGCAGTGTACAAAATTTAAAATATTTAAAAGTCAACACAGCTTATAATACACAATACAATAAAAACAATAGCATAAAATTTATCAGTGATCTTTCTGTAAATCCTTTCACTGCAGATTGTTAATTAAAACAGTATGACCTTGAATAGATCATGTGGCTGTTTTGGCTTGCCTTTTGGAGTTAAGTACTGTCAAAGAAAAAATCAGAATATGAAATGTGCAGGTAGAGCATTGCCATTTATAAAAAGGCCATTAAAGGTCTCTGAGAATATATTTTTTCTTGCCTATTCTTACAAAGCATTTGTCGGGTTCACTATAGAAATGTTTCAAACTCCTAGCATCACAAATATAAAAATGTCTCTGTGGTTGTACTTCAACAGATACAGCTTTTTAAACATAGAAAATGTGTCTATTTACCAAGGTTTAGTGATTTGTAACAGCTGATACTATTGATAAATAGTTATTGGATGACATTATGTATATCTTGATATTGTGTGCTTTTTCTGCTTACTGCTTGTGATATGTAGTGTTCTGGATTATGTAGAATAATGTTATTTATTCAGTTCTCTCTTGCACCCTGGCAATGCCCTCAAGGTGGTCCTATTGTGACTTAAATGAACAATCTTAGTATTTGTTTAAAGTGCACCTGGGCTTCTTGCAAGTTTTGTTGCTATTTCGCATATCCTTGTACTTGTTTTAGAGCTGTTAACTGCCAGTGTTTTCTTAGTGGGTCTACAGTCTGCATTGCAGGAGGTTGTCTTTGCCAGATAATTCTGACAGAGTTTAATATGTGTTGCTGTGATGGCGCATAGTATAATAAGAGTTGGCATAGCTACAGTTGTATCTTTGCAGGACAACTGAATTCTGCTGCCTGTTGACTGCAGTCTTGTTTTAACAGGCTATGTTTATTTATCAGGTCTGCAGTCTGCACTGACATAGCTGGCTCCCCCTCTTTATGGTGGCCTAAATGTATTTCATATGACCTGTAGATTGTACTCAGAAAACAGCAAGGTGTGCAAACCATCCTGCTCAGTCAGATCTAGAATTATATTTAATAGGAAGATTTTGCAGTCCTATGATTCAACATTTGTCTACAAGAATCTGTCTACTATGATCTTTTTGCTCCTTACATTTGTACTTGCAAATGCTCACCCACATATCTGCTCTATTTGAACCATAATTGCTCACCCATATCTCTGCTCTATTTGAACCTTAATCAGAAAATGAAATATACTAGTTGGTCAGTTTCATGCTCTTATTGTTGAATGGGTCAGCTGTGGCCATGAGACCACTAGTTTCCATGTGGAACAGATAGGTAGTATTCCAACACATCATTTATAAGCGCTGCTGTGCAAGTTCAGATATTTTGAACAAACGATCAGCATTCCCTACATTTGTCAGTCAATGTTTATTTGATTTACTTCATTCTGATTCTTATCTCTTTGCTCTTCTGGACAATGCCAGTATTGTGTAAACATGTGTCTTAAAACATTGCTTATTGTGGTTTGCTCAACATGGTTATGGTTAATGGATATGTAACACAACAGTTTTTAAAGTAAACAGTTACTTGATAACATTTTTGCTTGCCTAATAAATAAAGGATCTTCAATAGATTTATTGTTTCTAAGATGAAAAATAAATTTTCTTTTCAAAGCATTTTGATATATTAATACTGGGATTAAAATGTTTCCAGTTTCTGAAAACGCTGTGGACATTACATATTCTTTGTACATAGACAAGTGTCTTATCAATGCTGGGAAAAGCTGTACAAAGAACTTAAATATTGTATTTGGCTAATTAACAGATTTTTCTTTTTGACTGTTGAACTATAGGCCTGTACCTTCACTGAATATCAGAGAGAAAAAGTCAGCATTGTATGTTTGTATATTTTGCCAATTTTTAAACAGTAATGCAGTTATGGACTTTAAAAAAAAACATTAAAAGGCCTTTTCCTCATAACATGTTGAAAATTAAGCTCCAAACATGTTTGTTTTTCCTGAGAATATCTATTTTAAGTGCAAAGAAGTTTTAAAAGCAACAACATGTAAATATAATGTATATTTTCATCAGTAGTGTATTCCTATGCCTTCTCATACCTCAATTTAATCAATCATTTAATTAGTTAATTAATATGCCACCTAACTCCAAAGGCTCTGGAATTCCTTGACTTGAATGTTTGCTATAGTGCAAATGTTTTGACCTTTGCTTTATAAAAGTTATAAAAACCCATTCCAGAGTTTCATCATGTGCATGAAAAATCCAATTCACTTGTGGCTCCTGCAAATGCAATGGGTTTTCTCATTCATTGAAAAGCTGGAGATCTCCTTGACATTGCACTGAAGGGGACACCCATGTTCATGGGGATGAACTAAAAATCTGAAAGACATATTAGTCAGGAGTGAATATATAGAGAGAGTTTGTGATATGCTACACATTTTGCCAGGGTCTTCCAAACCTTTGGGCCAAATCAGTACACCTGCACCTTTCTTGTCAGTACACCTGCACAATTAAAAAATATGATAACCATTCCAGTCATAAGTGCTTGCTATATATTGAAATCTTTCACCACATGCAATACATCTGGTGTGATACATGCTATTCAAAGCCCATGTAAGAAAATGTATGTTGGTAAGACATCATTGTCTTACCAGCCATTGAAAAGACACATTGGTGATCATCTCAGCAATGTGAAATGTGTAAAAATGAGTGCCCCCTTGGTAGCTCATTTTTTGAAGGAAAAAACGTTCTTTTAAAGATTCACAGTTTTGGGGAATTGAAAAAAATCACACATGACAATGCTAAAGTTTTACTTAAGAGAGAGGCATGGTGGATTTTGGAACTGAACACTGGCTCCACAGGGGTTGGCTATGCTCAGATGAAGGGTGGCATATTCCTTTAAGTTGATGTTTTTACAGTCAGTGAATTACAGCTGGGTCCACTGGCAACAGTATAAATCTGCTTCTCCAGTTGGTAATGGTGTAATCTTGTTTAGAAGGTAAGGGCCTACTTGCTCAAGGTCTCTTTGAAATGCTGCAAATGTGAAGTAGCCATGAGCTTTATGTATGTATAACATATTTATTTATATACTGCCCCAAACACAAGTCTCTGGGCAGTTTACAGTATTTTGCTGACTTCATTTTCTATTTTTCCAAATGTGTCTCTATGAAGTGGTTCAATTCTGATTTTATTTTTTTTAAATGTTATTTTAGCATTGCCCCTGAAGAAGGCCTCTAAGGCTGAAATGTGTTGGGCTTCAATAAATGCTTCACAGCACCATGAGACTTCATCTCTGGTTTTGCTTTTCTGGTTGGATATGTACTGCAGGTGGTGTCATGAAGTAAATATTCTTGATCTTACCTCAATAAGTCTCAATAGCTGGCTCTAGGTTAATTGGTGTCTTAAATTGGTGCCTTTCTGAAAACAGTTGAGTTCATGAAGGGGAAGAGAAAGCAAAAAGCATGGTAATTCCTCTGAAAAAGGAGGTAGTTCATAGTCTGTTATGGAGAAGAGGGTGATTCCTGAGATTGGGAGGGGAGCCTTTGATACCTCTAGTCCAATCCTGGGCAGTAAGAAGAAGCAAGAGTGGGTTACTTAAAAGCTTAAGTAACTTAAAGCCTTTTCAAAGTGAAATAGAACTTTATCTGGTATGACTCTGAGGCTTTCTACACGAGCAATGTGGAGCACCAGATGAGGTTTGGTGGGGAGAGAGGGCTTGACCCGCTCTTCCCACACATTTGCATTCAGCCCTCACTGGACAGATGGATCTGCCATCCACACAATTACCGGCTCTGTCACAGAGCTGGCAGGGGTGGTGGGGATCGGAGGCTGCCCGGCCCCCAGAAGCCCCAGAATGCCCTGCATGAGTGGCATTCTGGAGAGCCCCCCCAATGGGAGGCTTGTGAGTCATCCTGGCATGAAGCCATGCCTTGGCGACTCATGATCCAAAAAATGGGGTTAGCAGAGCGCTCAGTCCACTAACCTCATTTAATGGGGGGGGGGGGGTGGAATTAGGTGGGCTAGCTGTCAGGAGCTGTGCAGCTCCTAGCGGTTCATGTACGTGAGGGAGACCGGGCTGGGCTCCCTTAGCCTGTTTTTCTCTACACGTGTGAATAGCCTCTTTATGTTACTGAGTCACCACCTTTAAGAGGACAAAAAGTGTGTAGTATTTGATAGACTAACTTCCTGGTCCTAACTGCATGTGTAACCTGATCCTATGCATGCTTAATCAAAAGCAAGTCCCACATAATTCAGTGGTGCTTGCTTTCTAGTGAGTGTACATTAAATTGTGTACTTAGTTAGAAATATGTCCCATTGGGCTGTAAGGCTACAACCCTATGCAAATAAGTCCCATTGAACTCACTGGGTCTAAGTATTCATACATAGGAATGATCTGTATAAGTTCACAGAAACCACTGGGAGAGGTCATCTGTGGGTATGGGCTGTGGTGTCATCAATATGAGGATCATTATTATTATTGAAGTCAGCAGATATTAGGGAGGCAGTAGATGTCCTTAACCAGTGCTTGGAGGACCTTCTGGGCTGAACAGGGACAAACAAATGGGAACTTAATCCAGTTAAGACCAAAGTGCTCTGAGTTGGTAAAACTGATTATCTAAGTAAATCTGGTCTTGTGCAGGGTCATGCTCCCCCTGAAAGGCAAAGTTTGCAGCTTGAGGGTGTGTGTGGACCCAATACAGTCCTTAGAAGCACAGGTGACACTGGTGTGCAGAGGTTCCTTTTACCAGCTATAAGAAGTACCTGAACTGTGACCCAGCTTGGATCTGACCTCAGTCACGCATGCTTCGGTGAGGTCTAGGCTGCTCTTTAAGATGGTTTGAAAGCTTCAGTTGATCCAGAATGCTGCCACTAGGATGTTGGTGGGCTTGGGTCACTTCACAAGTATTACACTCATCCTGAAGCAGTTTCATTGGTTCGCAGTTTGCTTCTGGGCTGCATTCAAAGTGCTAGTCTTGACTTTAACACTCTATGTGGCCTGTATGCACCCTGTCAGGGTCCTCCGTTCAGCATTTCAGGCCCTGCTTATGAACCCGCCACTCACACAGATCTGGTTGATGGGGAATAGAGACATGTCCTTTTTGATTGTCGCCCCTTGGCTCTGAAGCACCTTCCCAGAAGAGTGCCACCATGCTTCCTTATTTAGGGTCCTTAAAATACAACTGAAGACCCATCTTTTTAGAAAGGCATTTTACATTTATCTGCAGCTCATATCTTTTAAACTTTTTAACTTGCAACTTGTAAACTTGGTGTTAATGGGTTCCTGTTTTTAGTATATTATAGTATTCTATATTTAATGTATATATGTAATATTAATGTAACATTAACAATAATAAGCTAATGTTAGCTTAGTCCCAGGGCATTTAAGTGAATGTCATCTTCACTATGGCCCCCATAGCCCATTGAGATAATCTGGAGAAGTCCATCTGCAGTTGCCACCAGCTTGTCTGGTGGCTACTTAGGGACAGACCTTCCTTGCTGCCACCCTGAGATTCTGGAATGCGCTCCCTGCTGAAATAAGAGCCTTCCCATCTCTGACAATGTTTTAAAATTGTCAGAGATGGGAAGACACATTTATTCTAAAGACACATTTATTCACCCAAACTATTTAATTATACTTGTGGTTTTAAATTGTTTTAATTTCTGTTTTGATTTGTTTTGCTGTAAACTGCCCAGAGCCGTAGGTACTAAATAAATAAATAAGTTTATATTTTGTTTTACTAATGCAGTGAGCTTCCCCAAGCAGTATTGCACTGGTGTGGCAGGGTATGAATGAATGAATGTATGAAAGATTCAGTCTGGATCAGAAAGAAGACAGACAACGTATATGCAAAATATTTCACAGCACGCCACTCAGCTGTGAAAATGTAATATTTAAAGTACTGACATTAAAAAGGAAAATGTCAGTATCTTAGTCAGTTGTTGGGATCATTTAATGAGCTATTGTTATGCTGCTCAGTATGATAAGACACAAGTGTATGTATGGCAAGATGAGTGAGATTTGAATTTGCTGAATACAGCAAAAACCCTAGGTCATCCTTGGGATGGTGCTGTTTAAGGAGGGTAATGTAGTGCAGGATAACAGAATCTGTCCATCATCACAGTCTTGGGACAACTGAAGGATGGAGTGTTCTCATCACAATATGACTACAATATGTAGCCAGCCTTACTTGTAAAATGGGGCTGCTGAATTTTTTCCCTAGGTTTTATTTATTTATTTATTATTTACATTTATACACCACCCCATCCAAAGGCTCTGGGTGGTGTACAACCAATTTAAAAAGACATAAAAACACACACCATTTATAACACAGTGCTAAAAACAATATAAAAACCATTTAAAACTAATTAAATTACTTTAAAAAACAATTTACAGCCCTTGGAAGGCCAGGCCAAAGTTTTTAGAGCTCTGTTAAAGGCTGACAGCGAGCCTAAACTGTGGATATCTTCTGGAAGTGCAGGCATAATATGGGTATTTCCAGGTTAACCCAGAGACCAGTCTGGCTGCCGCATTTTGAACTAACTGAAGTTTACGAACTATGTACAAAGGCAGCCCCACGTAGAGCTCACTGCAGTAGCTAGGTATGGTTTTGAATGTTAAAAAACTTTTAAATAAATAAATAAATAAAAACTTTGCACATTGTGATTCTCCCATTGACTGCTGTCCACCAGTATTATGCTTAGTGGGGCACAGAGCTCAATGCATCCCCAGAGGAAGGTGGAAAGCCATTGCACCACAGGGTGGTGGTGAGTATGGCAATGGCTTTGTCCCAGGGCCGCTAGCAACCTGGCACTGGTTTTGATTTTTTGTGTGTCTCCCTGTCTCACATATGGTGGGGGAGAAGCATAGTATGATAATAAAAGCAATGCATCACATCATGTTTTTGCATTAAACTTATACGAAAGAGAGATTAACAATCCTGTGTGGTGGTAGCACATTGCCTCTTATATCTAGTTTGACTCTGAATATAAACAAAAAAGGAAGAGTTTTATTTTGTTCCCATAATTTCCAAGGAGTGCTTTGGAACTGACTTATAATTTCAGTTCTGCTTAAAGCTCCAGGTGAAGACAAATGTCCCTCCTTTTTAGACCTGTCTTATGCAATCATGCATAATGCTTAGGTAATGTAGTTAAAATAACAGTTGGCGTCTCCCAGATTTGTGATGGTGGGTGATTTCAATGTTCACTTTGAGACCAGTTTATTTATTTTATTTATTTAACATATTTTTATACTGTCCAAAATGCAAGTCTCTGTGCAGATTACAACAAAACAATAAAAACAACAAGTAAAAATGTGAAAACCTTACAAGATTTTAAAACTTAAAACAAAAAACTATTAAAAATCATCAAAATGTTAAAACAGTATCTAATTAAAAGCCTTGGTGAACAAATGTGTCCTGACTGCCTTTTTTAAAGTTATAAGAGATGGGGACACTCCTATTTCAGCAGGGAGCACATTCCAAAGCCTCGGGGCAGCAATGGAGAAGGCCCATCCCCAAGTAGCCACCAGACAAGCTGGTGGCAACTGCAGACAAACCTCTCCTGACGATCTCAATGGGTGGTGTGGTTGATAGCAAAAGAAGACATTCTCTTAAATACCCAGGGCCCAAGCTGATTAGGGCTTTATAGGTTATAATAAAGACCTTGTATTTTGCCTGGAAACCTATCAGCAACCAGTGTAGATATTTTAATATAGGTGTGATATGGTCTCTCCTAGATGACCCAGCCAGCCAACCTGGCTGCCACATTCTGGACCAACTGCAGTTTCTGGACCACATACAAAGGCAGCCCCACATATAGTGCATTGTAGTAGTAAAGTCTGGAGGTGACCAGCAGATGTGCTACTGTTCAGAGATCATTTATCTCAAGAAATGGGTGCAGCTTGCATATCAGCTGAAGCTGATAAAAGGCACCTCTGGCCACTGCCTCAGCTGTTGACACCAGGGAGAGGTTTTTGTGTCCAGATGCACCCCCAGACTGCAAACCTGTTGCTTCTGGGGAAGTGTGACCCCATCCAGAACAAGCAGATCAAAATAATCGCCCAAGTTCCGACCCCGCACAATAAGTACCTCTGTTTTATCTGGATTCAGTCTCAGTTTGTTATCTCATCTAGCCCATCACTGCCTCCAGGCAGGCATTTAGGGAGGTAATGCCTTCTCCTGATGATGATGTTGACATGGAGAAAAAGATTTGGGTGTCATCAGCATACTGATAATACCCTGCACCAAATCTCCTGATGATCTCTCCCAGTGGTTTCATGTACATGTTGGAGACAATACAGAGCCCTGAGGGGCACCATACTGAAGTTCAGATTTTGAAGAACAACAGTCCCCAAGGGACACCATCTGGAATCTGCCTGAGAGGTAGGAGTGGGAGCACTGCAAAGCAGTGCCTCCAACCCCCAACACCCTCAGAAGCTCCAGAAGGATACTATGGTCGATAGTATCGGAAGCTGCCAAGAGGTCCAAAATGACCAACAGAGTCACACTTCCTCTGTCAATTCCCAATTGTAGATCATCCATCAGGCCAACCAAGGCAGTCTCCACCCCATAGCCCACCCAAAAGCCAGCCTGAAATGGGTCTAGATAATCAGTTTCATCCAAGACTGCCTGGATTTGGGAGGCCACCACCCTCTCAATTACTTTGCCCAACCATGGAAGGTTGGAGCCTCTTTTTCTTTTTATTATAAGGTAATTATAAGACTACTTTTGAAGAAGGTTAAATTAGACCACTCAGGGTTAAGCAATCATAGGCCAGTCTCTAACCTTCCATGGTTAGACAAGACCACCCTCTCAGGCAATCTTGTAGGAAACAGATCATCTGGACCCATTTCAAACCAGCTTTTGGGCAGGCTATGGGACTGAGGCTGCCTTGGTCAGCCTGATGGCTGCCTTGGTTGAGGCTGCCTTGGTCAGCCTGATGGCTGCCTTGGTTGAGGCTGCCTTGGTCAGCCTGATGGATGATCTTCAGTTAGGAACTGACAGAAGGAGTGTGACTCGGCTGGTTCTCTTGGATCTCTCAGTGGCTTTTGATACCACCAAGCATGGTATTCTTCTGAATCGTCTGCAGAGGTTGGGAGTGGGAAGCACTCTTTTGCAGTGGTTCTGCTCCTAGCTCTCAGGGAGATTCCAGATGATATTGCTTGGAAACGTCTACCACTCTAAATGGGAGATTTTGTATGGCATCCCACAGAGCTCTGAACTTCTTTCCTATGCTTTTTAACATCTACATGAAACTGCTGGAGGAGATAATCAGGAGATTTGGTGCTGGGTGTTACTAATATGCTGATGCCAAATCTATTTCTTCATGTCATCTTCCTCAGGGAATGACATAACTTCCCTAAAAGCCTGCCTGCATGTGGTAATGGACTGGATGAGGGAGAACAAATTGAAGATGAATCCAAGCAAGATGGAGGTACTTATTATGGGGGGAGGGGGTCATAATTCATAAGATAGGTTAGACGTGGCTGTTCTTGAAGGGGTCACATTGCTTCAGAAGGAACAGGCACATAGTCTAGGAGTACTTCTTGACCAAGGCTTCTCCCTGGTATCTCATACTGACACAGTTGACAGGAGTGCTTTTTATCAGCTTAGGCTCATATGCCAACTATGTCCATACTTGGAGGAGAATTTTATCTATCTATCTATCTATCTATCTATCTATCTATCTATCTATCTATCTATTAGAATTCTATACCGCCCTTCCAAAAATGGCTCAGGGCAGTTTACACAGAAAAATAACAAATGAATAAGATGGATCCCTGTCCCCAAAGGGCTCACAATCTAAAAAGAAACACAAAATAGACACCAGCAACAGTCACTGGTGGTACTGTGCTGGGGGTGGAGAGGACCAGTTACTCTCCCTCTGCTAAATAAAAGAAAATCACCACGTTAAAAGGTGCCTCTTTGCCAGGGCTTTAGAATGACCTAAAACCAATAGTATATTTGCTGGTAACCTCCCAACTTGACTTACTACAACGTGCTCTACATGGGGCTGCCTTTGTACGTGGTTGACTTCCGCCCTGATGGTGATCATCTCCCTTTGATCCTAAGGACTAATTTGCCAGTTGGGACATCTCACTTTGATAAATTCAGTTTTGCTTTGGAAGTGGTAGCTGAGGAAGTACAGATTAAGTGGGATGAGAAGTGGGCTCAAGTTATGGATAATTTGTTCAGCTTAGATGACATGATGGGACTCCGTGATGAGTTAATAAAGGGAGAGATCAGATTCCCGATATATGACCACCTTAATCCAAACGACTCAGGATCATCTTGTGCAGGAAAGGAGTAATTATAACTTCTGGCCAACGGGTAGGTCTAGAGGTTGGTACAACCAAGAGTGTATAGCTACCAAGAAGGAGTTAGTGGCACATTACAAATTATATTGACAAGACCCCCAATGTGTATCCCCTGCAACATTACTAGTCCTGAAAAAACAATATAAGCCTTACTCAGAGTTCAGAAAAAAGAGTCTCAAAGGGTCTCCTGGCAGAGGCTGATTACTTCAGTCAGATGGGAATTCCACTCTCTTCTGGCGTATTATACCTGGCTCTCCAGGTGTATTATACCTCTCCCATTTGATCAGTCAGGCCCCTATGGAGATATGCAAATCACATTTTAGAGCTCTCTGTGCAGTTCAGGAAGAGGAACCAGTTTTATTAGATTTAAAAAATGGCCCACTCCCAGTATGACCACCTGTTTCGGTAGCTGAAGTCAAGAAACTTGATTCCTTAAAAGTAGCCAAGACCGCAAGCAGTGTTTGCATCTCTCCTGAAATGATTAAGTTTAACGTGGATTGGTGGGCTCCTGTGCCGGTAGCTCTGTTTACATGTATAGACCAAACTGGAAACATACCTAGACTGGGGCGTAGCTATAATAGTGCCCATATTCTAAAAAGGGGACAGATGTGATCCTGCCAATTCTTGCCCTATCAGCCTGTTGAGTGTTGTGAGTAAGCTTTACTTAAGGCATTTAGATTGAAAGTTGCAAGACTGGATGGAGAATGAAGGTATTTTGGGCGATGACCAGGCTGGTTTTAGAATGGTGTTCAGCCATGGATCATGCCCTGGTATTATGCCATCTGATTGAGAAATACAGCAACAAACCCAAGTCCTCCTCGTATATGACCTTTGTAGATTTTAAAGCAGCCTTTGATTCTATCTCAAGGCTAAGCCTCTGGGGAGAACTTAGGGACATTAATATCTATAGCAGTTTTTTGGAAAGTTTACAAGAACACCAGTGTAAGAATGAGATGTACCCTTCAGAGTTCACTTTCACATCTAATAACTACCAGTAAAGGAGTTAAATGAGGGTGCATTTTGGTGCCCTCTCTGTTTAACCTTTACATAAATATATTAGCCAATAATAATCTCTCTGATCCAGCGCTACATCCGCCAACTAATGCTGGAGTAGATATCTCAATCTTGCTGTATGTGGATGCAGATGCTGTCAGCTCATGAACCCCAGTGGGCCTTAGGAGAGTGCTCAGGCTCCTGGCTAATTAATTTCCAGAAATCCAAAGTGATGGTGTTTGCTAAGAGGCCTAAGAAAATGAATTGGTACAAGGTCATCGGATGAGCAGGTCAACAATTTAAATATTTGGGTGTGGGGTGTGGTTTTCACTGGGCCACAAAAAGGGTGCCATGTGGACTATGTTGCCCAACAGGCACAAAGGAGCACATCAGCAACATTAAGATGCTTTCACTCCAAAGGTGGAGAGGTTATCCCTGCAGCGTTAAAGTTGTATTCTGCTAAATCATCAACTTATATGGTTCACAATTTGTCCCCTAACCTAATTATAGGCCATTGGAGATTATTCAATTTAAGTTTATATAAGAGCAGTATTAAGGCCCCTAGATGTATCTCCAGTGCAGTGCTCAGGTTGGGATTGGGCCTACAGAGGGTGGAAACAAAAGCATGGATTTTAATCTTCAGTTACTGGCTCAAGATCCATTTCTCCCCTCGGGCTGTGCTAGCCAATAGATTTCAATCCACCTGGACCCAAGTACTATTGGGCAAACTGTCATCATTTGGCTTTTCTGTTGAATATTTGTAATTATTAGGTTACAATCAAGCCAATGAGATCCTCAAACAGGATCTTAGACATTCCAGAATGATTTAAGCTCCTTCTTGGAGACCATAAAAGAGTGCCTTAGTCCCTTTAGCTGGGAGCCTGCTAGCAACCTACTGTCCATTTCTCTACCGAGCCATCACAGAATGTTTCTCAGAGCAAGATATGATGCCCTACCATCCGCAGTTTTATCTGGAAGGTTTTTAAAAATAACCTTGGCCAATTGGATTTGCCCTTATGGCTCAGGGGAGGTTGAATCTGTCCACTATGTGCTGTTTTGTAACTTTAATAATGTTAGTTGGCCTAATCCTATAATTCTCTTATCATCACACTTTTCTGGCTGAACTGCTGAATTTTATGCCACACTCCTCCTTGCATGTAAGAAACCCTCTATCACTCACAATGTTGCCAAATTTTGTGTGACTGCTGTCAAGATCTGTCAACAGCTAACTTCTGGCTCTGCTTCTTAGATGCCACTACAAAAGGCTTCTGTGTTGGTGTACTTCATGTGATCGAATTCTTTTCTGAGTGTGGTAGTATTGGTTTGTATATACATCTGATCAACGATCGCAATAAAGCTATTCATTCATTTGTATGTGGTCTGGAAACTGCAATTGGTACAAAATGCGGCAGCCAGGTTGGTCTTTGGGGCAACACAAAGTGACCACATTACTCCTATTAAAAGCATCACATTGGCTGCCCTTATATTTCTGGGAAAAATATAAAGTGTTGGGGATTATCTATAAAGCACTATATGGTTTGGGCCTAGGGTATTTAATAGAGTGCCTTCTGCTTCAGGACCCCCACTGCTTACTATGATCTTCAGAAGAGGTCCACCTGTGGCTTCCCCCAGCTCATCTGTGGTGACTCAGGGTCAGGCCTTTTCTATAGCTGCCCCAAGGCTCTGAATTGAACTCCCTGTTGTAAGAGCCTCCAATTCTCTAGCAGGTTCTAAAAGAGCACCCAAGATGCATTTGTTCCATCAAGCCTTTGATCAGCTGTAAGTTAGTTTTTATGGTTGGTGGTTGGTTTTAGTTGTTTTAATGTTTTTAAATTTTGAGAGATTTGTATGAGGTGGTGTACAAATGAAATAAATAAATAAATAAATAAATATATGAAGTAAAGTATGAGCCATAGGACAATATCTGCTTGTAGTGCCTGGTGGTTGCTGGTCTGATCTAGAATGGCAGTTCTTATATTCTTAGGCAAGAGTTCATACTCTTGATGAAGGATCACTTTGGATTTTACAATTATGGCATCACTAAATTTTTCTATGTGCGCGCTCTCTCATTCATATATATATATATATATATATATATATATATATATATATATATGGGAGACGGAGAGACCTGTAAAAATAGGAACATTTGCAAAAATAGGGTGCAAATGCTTAATGATTCAGTGTGTTTCCTGAAATCTAATAGTAGTCCCTCAGGAGATATAAGCTGAGCTTTGATACAGTTGCTACATTAGCTAAGCCATACAAGACTACTTGAAAGTCTTTCCCAAATTTTATTCATTGGTTTTGCAAGATGCTAATATATTTTGTTAGGCTCATTTTCTCTAGGCAGTTCTCCTTGAGAAGTTAATACATTTATGCAGGTAGTTGTAAATGAAACACATATTGCAAGTAAAGCTGTATGTTCCTGGGTGCTACTGAGTGTTTCTTTCCCTAAAGCTGAACCTGGAGAATCAGTGTTAGCTCTACATCCTAAGACTTTGTCCCATGTGCAGCTTGCCTTGTCAGATGCTGGAATGCTATCCTGGCGGTAAATGCCCCATGTTTTGAACCCACAGTGTTTCATTTTCTGACATTTCTAGTAATCAGTGTGTCACAAACTATGCTGTTCTGAATTTCAGCTTTCTGGAGGCATGAAAGTGCTGTAATCATTTGGGTGTAAACGTTAGTCCATTGTGTTCTGCATTCATTTACGTATCTGGTTTTGTGTGAATGTCATGACTCTAACTTATTTAGGAAGTCCCCATATACCATCCTTTTCTATTATAAAATGTCTGCATGCAATATATACAGTTAGATGGACATGAGACAACGTTTATGTTTGTATGTCTTCTGTGATAGGGATTAAGCATGTAGTGGTAGAAAACAGAGTAGGTAACATCAGCAACTTTATTTACAAACCTGCTTGTCCTCAGAGGAGTGGGGGACAGCCTCTGGGCTCAGAGCTGACAGAGGCAGGATTGGGGTTCATTGTCAGATGACTCTCCAAGGTTCCTGAAGTTATCATCTTCGGCAAAACCTTCAAATTCTGTCTCTGAATCGGTAGATTCAAATATCTCCCAAAGGTGATCATCTTCAGAGTTTTCCACCCATTTGTTAGGCAACATTTCTTGAACCCTTGCCATACAATGGCAGGATCTAATGCCTCCCACACCTCTTTGATCCACCGGATGAGAACAGAAAGGTCTGGCTTCTTCTGATATCCGGATGAGGTGAGTGCCTTCACTCCAGAGTACATCCACTCCACCTGTTTCTTCCGCAATAACTGCTTGAAGGGCTGATTGCAGCTCATATCCATGACCTGCAGCTGGCTTGTCATCCCCACACTGAAAAACATGGCTATAAAACAGATCCTGATTGATCTATGTCAGGCATCCCCAAACTGCGGCCCTCCAGATGTTGCTGAACTACAACTTCCAGCATTCCTAGACACAATTTTTTGTGGCTGGGTACGCTGGAAGTTGTAGTTCAGCAACATCTGGAGGGCCGCAGTTTGGGGATGCCTGATCTATGTGGACAAAGAGAGGATCAGTTCTTAGTGACTACTGATTTCTGCAGGGCAACATTGGAAAGACAGCTGGAATTGGACTGAGCAAAGTTGTCTTCCTCCCCAGGAATCTCAATTTTAGCCCCTTTCCCAAGAAGGGAAAAGTTTATGCGTCCGCCATCTTGGATTGGATAGATGACATCATCACTAAACTACTCAGCTGAGGTGTCCCTATGTGTCCCTACAGCTGTAGCAAATTTCGTTCAAATTGGTTAGACAGTCCACGATAGCCCACTTGCGCCTCAAACATTCATGTGTCAACTACCTTTGATTGGGGTAGATATCATCACAAACTATTCCATTGAGATTTCCCCATGTGCCCTACAGCTGTAGCAAATTTGGTTCAAATTGTTTTGACTGTACTTGTACTTCAACACTTGTACTTCAACATTTACTTATCTGCCATCTTGAACTGGGGTGAAAGACATCATCACAAACTACACTGTTGAGGTGTCCGTATGTGTCCCTACAACTGTACCCAATTTGGTTCATATTGGTCCAGGTGTTGCAAAGTTGATGGGGGCAGGGGCGACACACACACGGACACACAGAATGCCACATGATCTCATAAGCCTACTGGAAAGTAGACTAACAACAATGAAAACATTAATACAATTAAAGCAGTTTAAAATACAGATAAAAGCACTAAAACTTGAAACCATAAACTTAAAAACCTGACCGTTCACTATTCAGTGTTTAATGCTAAGGTCATTGGACAGTCTGACATCAAGAGAGACAAGAGTGTGGAGTATCATGAGAAAGTCTGATATTTCACTAATACATGTCATTGGATTTTTTATTTTTTTTTAATGTCAAATCTTTGGTTGTCTGCTCTCTTTAAAATATTATCAGCCTCATTTGGTGTACCTGTTAGCATTTATGAAATTTTAGGTTATAGTGATGCTTACACATGTTATTTTTGGAGCGATTAACAGGAATTAAACATATGGCCTGGTTCTTCCATATATGTTAGTAAGATCTGGCCATTGCCTCTGCTTACTCCTTATGTCATCAAGCTGACGTTAAGGTGTGGAAGGAGCAGACACATGGACCAGACCACCACTTCCTCGTTTTCTTTTTTACTCTCTGCAAGCTCCGCTGGATCCCAGCAGCTGCTGTTGCTAATGACTGCTAATGATTCCAGCTGCTGCTGCCGCTATCTGTTCCTAGAACCCTTCCTTTTTCATTCACTTCCCATCTCAATAAGCAGCATCCAGAATAATGCTGCCCTCACATTAAAATGTTGCCTGTGCACAACAGTTTTTCCTGAGCCATCCCTTCTCTCTACTGCTCCACCTGCCCCCTGGAAGCATATCCCCTGAGTATGGGGAGACCCTCTGGAACATACATCAGGGCAGCAGAAAGAAGGGGTGCTTGGGAAAAATTGGTGCATGTGGACAACATTCTAATGCAAGGGCAGAGTGAGTCTGGACATTGCTAATTGTTTCTATTCCTTCTAATCTTAGCATCCTCCTGTTTCTGCATTCTTCTCCTAGTCATTCCCTTCTGTCTCACATTGAGGCTGTTTTGATAAGCAGCCAAGCCTGAGCTTTGCTGCCTGTAAGAACCACGAGAAACCGAGTGGCTCCCAGCAGCAGTTCGGTGGCAAGCCCACCTAGGGAGCCTGCCTCATAAATGAGGTTGAGGGAGCAAGCTCTTCCTTAGCTGTATTTACTTAGCCGTGTGTCAGCTCTGACTGCTTTTAGCCAGTACTGGCACATTGACCGGTAGCTACCTATTGCTGGGGGATCTCCGTAATGCACCGTACTCTCACATGGTGCATTGTAGGATTTCCAGGGTCCGGGACGTGTCTTGGCCCCTACACCTTGGCACTGCATGGGGCAACAGCAGCTCGTCTGGATGTGCAATTCGCGTGCCCAGCAACTCTATCCAGATCGTCTGAGGGGAAGGTAAGCTCCTGCTGCCTTCCCCACTGCCCACCCTCTAGCCTGCTCATGGAATCCTGAGAATGAGCTCGTTATCATTTTCTGTTGCCACAACATTTTTTTTCACACATCCATCATTCCTGGACCCTAGTCTCTCCTTCACCCTCTGTTCCTCTTCTATCCATTACACCCTCTGTATATTTTCCATCTAATCCACTTATTTCCTTGCTTGCCTCTTTCTTTTTTCAGCATCATGTTTGTTCTTTTCATTGATCCTCTTTTTTCCAACAGCCTTCCTTGGAAGAAGGGCTTAATTTAAGAGCTTCCCACAGCACAGCTCTCAAAAGACTTCTGGAGATTGCTTGCTTTTCCCCGCTGAATAATCACAACCAACTCATTGGTAGAAAGACTCCTAATCCAGGCTCAAGCTAACAAGTGATGTTACACTCTTCTGCTCTGCTTTTTTACCTCCACATAGTTTTAAAGTTAAAACCAGCTCTTGACTTGCTGAGGTTGAGGTGCCTGAAGGGCAACTTGAGAGAGCTTGCTTATAAACCTGTGAAGTAAATGGGATAGGATTTTTCTCCACCCATTGACTGTAGGGGGAAAGATACAGGGAAGATATAAGGAACCTGTATAGCTCACCTATACAGTGGGAGAAAAAGCAGCTTAGGGATGGTATCTTGGTCTATAATAGAACATACTTCTGGTGTACAAAAGTAACAAATGAGATGTCCCAATCAAATTAGTCTGCCCTGAATCTGATAGGGCAGTGCCAGCAGAAGTGTGTTGAAGAGTTCAAATACAGTGTTCCTGTAATTGATATATTACAATTACAATTGATATATTACAATTGATAATGGAGTTCTACAAGAATTAGCAAGATATTTCGTTAATATTTTTCCTTCATTCAACCCCAGAGACATGCAAATAAGGTTGTAATGTTCTGACTTATGCTATTCTGTACTTTTTAAAATCTTACAAACTGTTTCTTAACTTCAGATATAATGAAATTTAGAGCATGTTTCAGTTCATTTGAGCCTTTAATAATTATTATCAATTATTAACTTTATTATTTTAATTAAATTATTAGTTTTTATTAATGTCAAATATTTCCATTCAAGTACTGGGGGGGAAATCCCTCTCTCCCTTGCAAAGCAGAGATGTGTTAGTACTGTTGAATATCCCCTCCCCCGCAAAAAAATACATGTGGGGGGTGGAGTTTAAGAGCACAGTGGGTATTTTCCGTCATGTGGTTTTGAAGAGCATAGGGGGCCTCTTAGATAGAAGTTTTCAATGAAGCTTATGAATTTGGTAAAATGTTGAACGATTTCTAAAATTATCCTTTTGATCTCTGGTTTATTAGTTCTGGAGAACCGATGTCATGATGCCCCATAGATGTAGCAACAGTTAGTCTTTAAGCATGAACAGCTTCTGGATAGACAATTCCACATCAATCACATGATAACATCTATCTATCTATATCTATCTATCTATTATATTTCTATACTACTCAATATATACATCTCTATATAGGCAGGTTACAATTTAGATAACACAACAAATGTAAAAGCAGTATAAAACTGGTTAAACTTCACAAAACAAATAAAACAAATCTCCCAAGATAAAAACACAGTAAATGGTTTAAATTTTTCAGTTAAAAGCCTGAGAAAATTTGAGCGTCTTCCTAAAAGCAAACAGAAAAGGAGCTGCTCTTCTTCAGCAAGCATATTCCAAAGCCCTGGGGCAGCCATAGAGAAGGCCTGGTCTTGAGTCACCACTAAACGAGTCAATGGGAATCGTAGCCAGAACTCTACAGATGATCTTAATAGGTGACAGGGTTTATATGCTACAATGTGCAAAGTATTACCATATTTATTTATTTTAAATTATGCCACCTTTCTAATTTTTAAAAAGAATTTAAGATGGTGTACAACAGAAAACCACAATAACTAAAATAATCAATTAAAAACCAAAACCAACACACCAAAAATAAAAAGCAGCAAAATATAGGTCACAAATACAGCAGACATCAGAACAATGTAGAGTGAAGAACCAGAAAAACCTTTTACCAGGCCATGGGGATAAGAGAGTGGTTTTCATTGTCCTCCAAACAGCAGTGATGTGGGGTGGGGGTGGACGGAAAGTTAGGAACATAGGAAGCTGCTATATACTGAGTCAGACCATTGGTCTGTCTAGCTCAGTATTGTCTTCACAGACTGGCAGCGACTTCTCCAAGGTTGCAGGCAGGAAACTCTCTCAGCCCTATCTTGGAGTTGCCAGGGAGGGACCTTGAAATCCTCTGTTCTTCCCAGAGCAGCTCCATCCCCTGAGGGGAATATCTTGCAGTGCTCACACATCAAGTCTCCCTTTCATATGCAACCAGGGCAGATCCTGCTTAGCTAAGGGGACAAGTCATGCTTGCTACCAAAAGACCAGCTCTCCTCTTCTTAACAGGGGAGGAAGTTCCACAACCTGGGTATGACAAAGATGGCCCTGTTCTAAATGCCACCTCACTTCACTGACAAAGGAACTCAGAGCAGAGACTCTCCAAATGATCTTAGTGAGCAGGCAGATCCATATGGATTATGGATATCTTTCAGGCACAGTAGTGTTAAGTCACCTAGGCGTTAAATGTCAATGTCAGCACCTTGAATTGAGTAGGGGTGTTGACGGAACTGGCTGGTCTGGTTTGGTTCAAGTCCAAACTGAACCTGAACGAGACCAGGCCAGTTTGGTCCAGCAACCCCTCGAAATCTCCTCCCCCAGTTCGGTTTGGTCGGGGGTGTGTGTTCATAAACCTTTTTAGCATTTTTTAAAAAAAATATTAAACTTACCCCTGGGGGGGTCAGTGGAGGTTCCCCCTTCCCCACAAACCTTTCTTCCTTCAAAAGTGGCCCCATGTTTCATGCCTTTTCTCCAGCGCAGTGGCTAAGCAGAGGCCCTTTGCACAGGCACAGCGGACTCAAAATGGCCACTATTCCAGGGGAAAGGGTCGAAGAATGCCCAAATGGGGCCATTTTTGAAGGAAGAAAAGCTGGTGGGGGAGGGGGAATCTCCCCAGATCCACCCCCCGCTGCCTCTGAGAATCTCCTAGAAGGGGTATGTTTAAAATAAATGTTTTTTTAAAAAAAGTTTTAAAAGTTCACAAACCCCCTGAACAGGCTGGGGGGGCGGTTTTCAATCTGGGGTCAAGCTGAACTAGAGATGATTCGGCTCAACCCCGAGCCTTCAAACCAAACCAGTTCAACTTTGAACCAGTTCGGTTCTGAACCTGTTTGCACATCCCTAGAATTGAGCCTTTAAATAAATCAGGAGCCAGCATATGATGAAAGAAATTAGGGTGGCATGCTCCACAAACTCACCCCCCCGCCCCTGATAGCAGCAGGACAGCAGCATTCTACACAAGCTGCAGCTTTAGAATGCTCTTCAAATGTAGTCCCAATATGGTACATGGTCGGGGCACAGCCAGAGGGGAATATTTAGCAAGTCAACCCTAATCTTTTCTAAGAAAAGACCTGCTGGGAAATATAGCTGCCAAAGTGTTCCTTAAGTCCTAGTATTATTTTACTCAGCAAAATATTGTTTTCCCCTCTGTACTTCAGAACCTCCATGAAAAGCTTGGTTGGCACAAATGTCTTCATATAAATCTGCCAAATATTTACTCGGAACAATGTGTAAATGAATCACACGCTCATTAATTCTGAAATATAGCTTAATACAACATAAAGCCAGTTTGGGATCCAAGCAAGCATCTTACTGAAAGTGTTGTTGCCAAAGTAGCACTACAGAGTAGTAAGTCATTCATGTGTACATTTTCTTTTCTATTATGTGAGGCTTGCACTTAGCTTTTTAGCATCAAATATGTCTGCTCACTTTCCACAGAATTCTGATTACTAAGATTGTGTCCGCCTGAATACAAATCCAATGTTGGGGCTCACTAAGCATTTATTTTAGCATGTTTTCAGTGTCAGGGCTCACCTCTTGGACATTTAAAGTAAGTTTAGAAGCAAGTGTTCCTGAGCAAGAGTAGAATGCATTTGGTTCACTGAGCAACTGCAGAGAGCTCGGGGATTGGGTCACAAAGGGCTCTTGCTCAGAAGATAGTTTTCCAGAGCTGCTTGTGCTCTGGCTTATTTTTCTAGGAATTGTGCACAGTGAGGCATTTCAAATAATCACTACTGATAAAATTTTCAACCTGATATCAGTTTGATTATTTATTCATTTTTATTTAACACATTTGTATACCGTTCAAAACACAAGTCTCTGGGCAGTTTACAACAAAATCTGGGCAGTTTACAACAACAAAATTACAGAATTTTGTAATTGAGACAATTCATGCATTTGCTTGAGAGGAACTCATGTGCATGCATTGATCAACCAGTTTGTAGCTCAGACTTTTGCATGTCTCCAAAGAAATGAAGTGTTTCCCCCAAACGTTACGGGGCAGCCACCAATGCAGTGCTTTCTTTCTCTAAACCATGCTGGACATGCTTGACAGATTCTGGAGATTGCAATGGCATTTAGGGAAGAAGATAGCTTTTCAAAAAGAAGTTTGTTTTTTATTTTGGGTACCTCAGTTACCTTTTCTTTCATTGTCATTCATGCCAATTTTAAGGTTAGTTTTTGACTTTCTCTGTGTTTGGGATGTTAAGATAATCAGGCTGCCATAGCACTAATAGCTATCTGGGGAACTTTTAAGTTGGTTCTCTGTGTAGCTCCCTCCATCCAGCAGTGTTCACCATCTCACCACACAGAATATTTTCTTCATGCCACTGCACAATGCTTTAAAAAACTGAGATCTTCAGTAGCATGGCCAACATTATTTAATCTGTGTGCAAGAGGAGATGATCTCCATGAGCAGCCATTTAAAACAGCTAGCATATGGTGGCCTTCGTTCTTTTAGAATATTTCTTCCTAGCCCAATGCAAATGTAACAATTTAACAATTTCCATGGTTAAATTATTAGCAGCATTTCACAAGTCCTCTCTTCCTGTTTGTGAATGACCTTTTTCTATGGTATAGGGAGGTCATCCTAACTTGATGGGTTTGTCAGCCTCTGCATGCTCTAGACAGGACCAATCAAATTTCAGGCTCAGCATATATATAGTCAGGCAACTGTCAGTCAACTCCCCAGTTCCAGTCCTGTCTTGCTCTTAGACTGTGCTGTTGCTTCGAGAGTTCCCTAACTCTTCCGATTTTCAGGCTGTTCAGGCTAGTTTCTACTTCTTTCAACCTTCCCTCTTTCTTCTGTGTGCAAGGAGGGGAAGGGAGTCCACCATTTAAATCGTTTTTTGTTTTGTTAACAATTTAATTTCGCGTGTGAGCGATGGAAGCGTCCCAGGTTGGGGACCATTTGAAGGGCTCTCTCTCTGAGGGACCCCTGTCAGAATCTCGGGGCAAGGATCCCATGGCACTGCCGCTTACCGCCCTTATTCCTCCCGAGCCAACGGCTTTGCAGTCGCGAGCCTCAGCCTTGCCGATCAGGGCTTCTATCGGAGCGTCTCTTTCGGCTGGAGAAAGCGCTGTCGCTACCGTTCCCCCCAAAAAGGCTGCAAAAAAGACCAAGCACCTCAAGGATGAGGGCACAAAGAGGCAAAAGAAGCGCAAGCTCGCTCCGGGTACTGCCCTCAGTGAGCGACTGCAGTTACAGGCGGTTCGTCACCAACAGCCTGTCATTTTCCTGCCCGATAAAGTGCAGGCAGCCATTTTAAGTGCAGTCCCGGCTGCCGAAAAAGCCTCTCCTGTCGTTTTAAAACTTACAGCTAACCAGGGGAAGAATGCAGTTACTGATGTATCAGTGCCCCTGATGCCCGATAGTGGCGATGTTTTTTGCCAACAACCCCCCTCGGGGTCCGATGTATTTGCATGACCCACCAGCGGGTCTGTTGTTGCCCTCAGCAGCAAATATGGCTCCGATCACTTCAGTGCACCCCACACTGCCTATGGAGCGCAATTTACCTATGAGTCCAGCAGGGGGTGTTCCTACCCTGCCTGCTAGCAGTGCTTTGCAGGGAATGCATATTTCGCCTGACATGGCTCAATGCCTGGGGGATTTCATCACGAAACAATGCCTGTCAGTGATCAATTCTTTATTGGGAGCTACTTCTACCCCGTCTGTCCCTGTGGCTTCCATAACTCTCACAAGATGAGGGCATGCTAGACGCCCTTCATTTTCCTCCTCTCCCGACTCCAGCCCTGCTAGGCGGGCCATCCCTCATGGGGAGAAGGAGAGCTTCCTGCAAAAACGACAGAGATTTCTTCGTAAGAGGAAGCAGCCCAGGTCATCATCCTCTTCGGGGGAGGTACCTGTCAAGGTTTCTAGGAGGCCAATCCTAATGCCCAATCCTATGCCATCTGTGCCTGATAACCTACCGGTGATCCCGGTATCAACCTTGCCTGTAGTGGTTTCTAGACTGGCTCCACCGCAGCAACCCCAGCAACCTCCATTAGGGGGCACACGTCCGACTGATCCCATGTCCTCAGACACGCATTCTTCTAACTCTGAGAAAGAGGAAGGTGAATTATCAGATGAACAGGCACCCACAGAAAAGCCCAACTCGACTCGGCTTTTTTCTTTATCTGAATATGAGGTCCTCTTGACAAAGGCAAAAAGAGCCATTAAGGATGTAGCCCCAGAAACTGGTGTGGCGACTACATCCAGCCTGGACCAAGAGGTTTTTCCCTCAACGGCTGCCTCGGCAGCTACAGTACCTTTTCCTACCTTATTCAAGGATGTCATGTTGGCAGAATGGGGCGTTCCTAACTCCTCAAAGCCTACTTTGTCTATTCCTAAAAAATTGTATAACCTACCTAACGAGATTATGTCTATTCTAGCAGTTCCTGTGGTCGATGCTCCAGGTGTCAGGCGCCTTGTGGTCGATGCAACTGGTGTCAGGCGCCTTGTTAAGCAAGGAAGGCAAGGAACACCTGAAGCTTCCTGAGGACAAAAAAGCAGATCACCTACTCCGCAAGACTCACGAGGCTTCTGCCACCGTTATCAGAGCGGCAGCAACCAATTCAACATGCGTCCAGGGCTATGGCCGTGGGTATTGCAATTCGAAGGGGATTGTGGCTCAAAAATTGGCATGTGAACTCTAAGTCCAAAGTCACATTGGCTGCTATGCCTTTCTTGGGCACAAAATTATTTGGGGAATCTCTGGAACCCCTTCTAATCGATACCAAGGATAAGAAGAAGGCTGTGCTGGGTGGTCGTAGAGAATTTAGGAGGTCCTTTCGTGGGAATTTCTCCGCCTCGTCTCAATTCCCCTTTCGTCCCAACAGATCCTTTGGTCGCCCTCCGGGAGGTCCATACAGAGACAACGCCAGAGAGTACCGAGGCCAGTCATTCAGACCCGCCTGGTGTCAACCCTGGAACAACCATGGTAGAGGAAACAACAGATTCCAATCCCGAGGCTCCTCCAACGCCACTGCTCCACAAAATCGTAAGCAATGACATGATTCCGGTGGGAGGCAGGCTTTTAAGTTTTTCAGAGACCTGGGGAGTAACATCTTCCGACCAATGGGTCCTCCGTACCGTTCATCAGGGTTACACCATAGACTTTGTGATGCCTCCTCCCGATTTTTATTTGGTCACGCCAACATCCAGGGTTCAGTCGAAACGCTTACTGATGGATCAGGCCATCCAACATCTTCTGGAGATTCAAGCGATAGAACCTGTGCCATTGACAGAATCATGTGCAGGCGTCTTTTCCTTGATCTTCTTAGTTCCAAAGAAAGACAGCTCATGGCGAGCAATTCTAGATCTGAAGCGTGTCAATCGATATGTCAGGAAAAGATCTTTTTGGATGGAGTCATTGAAGTCAATCAAGGCCGCAGTACAACCAGGCGATTTTTTGGCGTCCATCGACCTATCCGAGGCATAGCTTCATGTGCCAATTCATCCTGCCTATCGATGTTTCCTGAGATTCGCATACAACCACAAGCAGTATCAGAACAGGGCCCTCCCATTCGGGCTATCCTCAGCGCCACACGCATTTACGAAATTGATGGTGGCAGTCATTGCCCATATTCGCCTTCAGGGGATACATTGTCATCCGTATCTCGACGACTTACTTCTCAGATTGGCTTCTTGGGCATGAGCTACCAGGGATGTTCGACAGACGGTCCAGATTTTGGGGGAGCACGGTTTTGTTATAAACCATCAGAAAAGCCACTTACAACCGTCCCAGGTCCTCCATCACCTGGGGGCGGTGTTCAATACTCAGACAGCCACGGTGTCTCTAACACTGGAACGCAGAGAAAAACTGTCCTCAGCCATTGCGCCGCTGCTTCACAAACGCAAATGCCCTCTCATGCTTCTCGCCCAGATCATGGGGATGATGATAGCCTCTCTAGAGTGCACGCCTTGGGCAAGATGGCACTCCAGGGTCCTTCAGTGGGCTATTCTTCCTTTTCAATCTGAAATTATGGAAAAGAGACAATTATTGGTAAAGCTGAGTCGCAAGGTCAAGGCCTCGCTTCGGTGGTGGCTCTCACCAGCGCTGGAGAAAGGGCTGTCCTTGGACTCACCGACCAAACTGGTGGTCACTTCGGACGCGAGTCTGTCCGGCTGGGGAGCTCATTGTTACATGTATCATGCCCAGGGATTGTGGTCAGAGGAAGATCTGAGGCACAACATAAACTGGCTAGACAATGTGACTGCAAAAGTCCACGTGACTGCAAAAGTCCACGTGAATCATCAGGGGGGCACCAGATCCAGAGCCTTAATGCGAGAATCAGACCTGCTGTTCGGTTGGGCGGAACTACATCTAGAGTCGATCATGGCAGAGCACCTGAGCGGTCTCGCCAACATTCAGGCAGACTGACTGAGCCGCCAGTGGCTGGATCATGCAGAGTGGGCCCTTCATCCGATTGTTTTCGACCAAATTGTAGACAGGATGGGGGTTTCCTGTGTTGGACCTCTTCGCATCTCGCAGCAATGCGAAACTAGCCGACTTCTTCACTCGCTTCAGTTGTCCTCAAGCGGCAGGGGTGGATGCTCTTACGTCACCATGGCCTCCGGGTCTACTGTACGCATTTCCGCCAGTCCCGATTCTCCTGTTAGTGGTAGCCAAGTTGCTGGCAGAAGGGGCAGAGCTTATACTGGTAGCCCCCTACTGGCCTCGCAGGCCTTGGTTTTCGGACGTAATGGACTTGTCGATTCGCCCACCTTGGCCTCTTCCCTTGAGACTGGATTTCCTTTCTCAGGGGCCCCTCGTTCACCCGGAACCAGAGTGGCTACGGCTTTACGCCTGGAGATTGAGCGGGGGGCGCTAAGGTCTAGGGGTTATTCCTCTCAAGTGCAGAATACTATCCTGGCGGCCAGGAGACTGTCTACTGCTCGCATATATGAGCTCATGTGGTCGGCCTTTTGTGCTTGGGGGGCCAAACATTCGGTCCACCCTCCTTCTGCAGGCCTATTGGAGGTTCTAGAGTTCCTCCAGGCCGGTTGTGATAAGGGTCTCCGCCCGAATACTCTGTGCAGACAAACTTCGGCATTGTCTTCAGTGCTGAATCTTTCGGTTCCTGGTTCGTCGGGGGTTGCATCCTCACCTTGCCAGGTTCTTGCAGGGAGCAAACAACTTGGCTCCTCAGCCGGTACACAGATTTCCTACGTGGGATCTCAACAGGGTCCTAAACACCCTGACTAGCTCTCCTTTCGAGCCTCTCAGGGAGGTATCCTTGAAATTACTATCCTTCACGGTTGTTTTTCTAGTGGCAATAACCTCGGCCCGCAGAGTTTCTGAATTGGCTGCCTTGTCGGTTCGAAAGGAGTTGTGCATTTTTCAGCAGGACTCTGTGGTCCTGAAACTGGATCCTACTTTCCTTCCAAAGGTGAATTCAGTTTTCCATAGAAGTCAGGAGGTGGTTCTTCCCTCTTTCTGCCCTAAACCGTCTCATCCTAAGGAAAGGGCTTGGCATACCTTGGATGTACGTAGAGTGCTAAAGATTTACATTAACCGTACCAAGTCATTTCGGAAATCTGATGCTTTATTTGTTTCTTTCCAGCCCTCTTCAATGGGCTCTAAGGTTGCCAAAACAACTTTGAGCAGATGGATTAGGGCCTCTATTAGTCTGGCTTATGAATCCTTGCACTTACCTGTCCCTCTGGGGGTTACGGCTCATTCTACACGCAGTGCCAGCACCTCTGCTGCTTTTTCTGCTCGAGCGCCTCTAGAGGAGATTTGCAAGGTAGCGACTTGGTCCTCCATGTCGCCGTTTGTTAAGCATTATAAGATTCTGTCTTCTCACTCAGCACAAGCTGCAGTGGGGAGAACAGTCTTACAGCAGGTGGTTTAACCATCCGCTCCCCTCCCGTATTCTCTCTGGCTGGGGTATGTCCCGTCAAGTTAGGATGACCTCCCTATACCATAGAAAAAGAAACATTGGTAGACTTACTGTGAAGGGTTCTTTTTCAGGGTATAGGGAGGTCATCCGGCCCTCCCGCGGATGGAGGGTATATAATGTTTGCTATTGGGGAGGCGGGAAGGCTCCCAGGGCGGAGTTTACCTATCCCTTTTTTCTGCTGTTGTTATGGTAGCCCACTTGGGCGTTACTTGTTTTCTGTTACTGTTCCTTTTCTTCAGTCTTATTCTCTAATACAGTCCTGGAACTGGGGAGTTGACTGACAGTTGCCTGACTATATATATGCTGAGCCTGAAATTTGATTGGTCCTGTCTAGAGCATGCAGAGACTGACAAACCCGTCAAGTTAGGATGACCTCCCTATACCCTGAAAAAGAACCCTTCACGGCAGGGTGGATTTGATTTAAATCAAACTGATTTAAATCACGATTTAAATCACTAGCAGGGTGGATAAAAATCAAAAAAATCTGATTTAAATTTAAAAAATCAGATTTTTTTTATTTAAATCGGATTTTTTTTATTTTTATCCACCCTGCTAGTGATTTAAATCAGTTTGATTTAAATCAAATCCGCCCTGATTCACTGTAAGTCTACCAATGTTTCTTTCCCTTTCCTTTTTGAAGCTAACTATAGCACAGCAATTTGTATCATTGTTAGTATTAAATGTGGGTAGTAGCCAGTGTTCCCTTTAATGTTTATCATGAGTGAACGGAAAGAGTTTTGTTCTGGGTGGCACTTTCAAGGCGGTGTGTTCACACATAACTCTTTCTCCCTCCCTTTCCCTCTACGTCACACACACATACACAGAAATAATGCATGGTCGCACAAATTTTTTATCTCCCACCCTTGTCCCCCACCTCTCTTCTTCTGCAGCTTATTAATCAACACTGACACTAGTTATTCATTACTAAGCACCATAAATATGGAAGGAAAAAGAAGTGTATTTTAAAATTCTACTTTATTTTATTACAAAGTAATTGCTGCTGGCCAATTACCTTCATCTGCTTTCTGTTTTAATAGTAATTGGTGGTTAAAAGGGCCCTATAACAACATTATATTTTTGTATTAAGTAATAAAATTAAATTATAATAATTAAATTATAATAAATAAATTAGAATTTTGTTTTATAAAAGAAAATAAAAATAAATAAATCACTCCCTGTTGTCTGTTTTCTCTAAATTTGCATTCATCCTTGCTTTCTTGCTCTTCTCCTGTAAGGACAGTAGGCTTTGGGGAACAGGGAATCCTTTTAAAAAAAATCTGTCCAATGTAAACCACTTTCAGAACATTTTAGAACATAATAACAGCCCTGTTAGATCAGTCCCGAAGCCCATCTCGTCCAATATCATGTTTCACACAGTGGCCCACCAGATGCCTCTGGGAAGCCCACAGGCCATTGGAAAGTGTTATATAATGATAATAATTAACAATGATGTCACACAACAAGCGCAGAACAAGAACTAGAAGTGCACATACACTGACTGAAAACATAAAAATATTTAAAATATTTTGCATGAAAGGCACAACATGGAAAGACACCAAATATTTTGCATGAAAGATTTACATCAATAAAACAAACCAAGCAGCTTAAACAGTTAAAACATAATTAAAACAATACCCTTAAAACTACCAAACAGTTTAAAAAGCTTGGCTGAAAAGATGTGTCTTTAATTGTTTCCTAAAAGCTAACAGGGATGAATATAAAAATGTAACACATTAAAAAAATATATTCAGGGAAAGGGGAAGTTAAACTGGGGTCTGTGTGGGTTTTATGCTAATATTCAACTGATAAGTCAACTGTCCGGGGTGGGGGGAAAGGAAAATTACCTTTCATATGAAGGTCTGAGAGAACCAGGAGAACAACAAAAGGAAGAGGATCTGGAAAACCCATTAGATTCAGATTCACTAGGCAATAATTTCAATAATTACATAAGGAACAGGGGTGGGAGTAGCTTTAGCAGAAGAGAAATAATTAAATAAGGCCCTTCCATACCGGCGACTGCCCATGGAGCCCTCGTCCTTAGTCCCTTTGCTGGCCAAGGAGACATCAGTCACTGCTGGTAGAGGGGGTGGGAGGGTGCAGCAACAGGGAGCCAAGGACCATTGACCGGAGGAGTCTGAGGCAATGGGGAAAGGTGCCAGGGAGGAGCAGCAGCCACAGAGGAAGCAGCACTTTCTGGTAGGGCCAGGAGAGCAGCTGTGGCACTTTCTGGGAGGGCTAGGGGCCAGGAAAGCAGCAGCCAGTGGCAGCAAGTGCACAGGTCTGAGGGATCTCTGCACAGGGAGCTTACCCACATACACCCCGCAGAGAGCCCTCTTAGGCTCTCCATATGGCTCATGTGGGGAGCCTTACTCACTCCTACCCAGGTTTCCCTCCTACTTTTCTTCCAAACAACCAAAAATTGAGAGCACACGCTGCTCCCAGACCCCGGTAGAACCCAGTTTTTTATTTGTGAACGACCTCATTGTATCAACCAGGCCATAGTATCAATATTGGTGCAATGGCAATGCTCTGAAATGAGGAGGAGGGAGAATTTTTGCCTCAGGTAGAAGGGAAGGGAGTATGGAGCTTTTGCTTTAGGAAACTGAAAATGTTATGTCTGTACTGGGTCTTTCTGGTAGCTCCTATTATGCACCAAGAGCATTTTCAGGTGCTCCTGTAGAGTAAAGCTGACTTGAAGGAAGGAATAACTTTATGTTCTCTTTGATACTACTTTAGATTGAAGGGGTTGTAAGTAGCCTGTAAATGAGATTCGGACATACTGGGGGGGGGGGCGGTAAGGCCACTGAAATTAAGAATATAAAAAACCCCAACTTCTCCAATACTACTTGCTTCAAAGTGCTTTAGTTGCTTGTCAGTGTACCTTCTTGAATAAAACATTTTACCCAGGTGCCACTTAAAGTGCAGCTGTTTCTAGGGTGAAAATACACAGCAGCTGCTTAACAGTACACACCAGAGCTACCTAAGAGTTCAGGACTAGGAAGCAAAGAACAATCTTTCCATTTAAAACTATCAGGGGATTTGGGTTTGGCAGAGTGTAATTATACAGCTAATTATCTGCAAAGCCACTACATTAGCCTTCCTAAATCCTCCTTTAAATTCATCTCTGCTGCAACGCCTACAGAATCCTCTGTAATGGCTACTCAGTTGATGTGCTGTGACTTCTGCAGTATTAAGCATTAAACAATTGTTTCACTGTTTCATCTTCTTTTCTGCTCTCCAGCTATTGTACTTACCTGCTGTGAGCATTAGAAATTCCTTTATGGTCAGTTTAAGCAGCAGTTCTGTGGCAGACAGCAGTTGCAATCAGAGTATCAAACCATTAAAAATGTGGGTTCAGTTCAAGTTCATTGATATTTAACCCTTCAGTTCTGTTCTGCTTCAAACACTGGCCCACATGTTGCACAGAGCTACAAGAGCAAAAGAAAGGCTCCATCCTCACAGAATGGCTGGAGGTTAGCTGTACTGAAGTCTCTTTCAACAGTCCAGTGTAGGTGGAAGTGATTTTCGCTTTTCTCCCCTCACTCCAAAAGCCCTTTTCACTTCCAGGAATATATGTCTGAAGGCTGCATGACCCCCAGGAACATATATCTGGAAGTGAAAAGGACTTTTGGAGGGAGGAGAATGATACTGAAATCATACTGAACAGCAGAGCAATGTTTCAACGCAGCCATGCTCTAGCTGCTCTGCAGGTGCACAGTCCTTCTTCCATCCTCACTAAATGTAACTTTAAAAAGTTGTTCAATAACCAGTTCAGACACTTCTATTCAGTTTTGGAAAAGTTTAGATATATTACATGCAGAATACTCTTGCTTGCAGAGTAACTCTGTAAAGTGAATGCAATAACTATTTAATTTGAGAAAGCTTTTTTAATTTAAAAGTTTTATATTTTTTAAAATTAAAAAATACATAGAGATGGGTGAGCTCTTCAGAGCTTTGGGTACCTTGGAAAAGTTCTGAGTCCTCCCACCCCCAAATCAACAAGAATTTGGATAATTTGTTCAGCCCATTTGAGACTGCTTGATAAATGAGCCACACATATCCCTTTCTGCCAGCCTCCTTGTCATTCCCGCTTTTGCAGATTTCAAAATTGGTGGGAAAAGCAACAGCAGTGGCGCTGCCTGAGAAGGAAGGGTGGCTTTTCCCTCCTGACTACTCTGACACTCTCTAGAGCAGGGCTTCTCAATGTTGGATCTCCAGATGTTTTTGGACTTCAGCTCCCATAATCCCCAGCCCCAGTGCCCTTTGATTGGGGATTATGGGAGATGAAGTCCAATAACATCTGGGGACCCAACGTTGAGAATCCCTGCTCTAGAGCAATATGCCAGGAGGAAAGTGGTGCTGGCCGTGCTGCTGCTGTACAGAGCCTGGAAGCTTTTTTCACCACCTCTTGTTCTGATGCACTCCAGAGTAAAACACTAAGCAAAGACATGGTGATCCTTAAGATGTGAAGTTTTCTCAAGAGCCACTGTAATGTATTAGAGCAAAACAGGAAGGAAGGTCAAGGTGCCAAACAGATGGGGGAGAAACTCATGTGCTCATATTCCAGAAATATTACTAAGTTGTATTATTCATTCACATACCATAGCCACATAGGATATTACTATGGGGAAGTGGCTACCATGTAGCTGTGTGTGCACGCACATGCCTGCACATACATGCACATGTGATATTTAATGAGCTTTAACTGAACGCTTGTGATCCCTGGGGTATAGAAGCCACAGAGTCTACAGCTGCCTGAATTCTCTTTTGGATACAGCTGCCAAATGGGATGTTTTAAACCAGCAATTGCACAGCAAGTGGCTATATATTTTTACCATTGGAATAATTTTAAGAGCAAGTGTTGTTATGCTGAAAGATCTGAATTATGTTATCAGTCTGGTGATAAGAGTTTGTACAACTGTGCAGCTAGTTCCTTGTTCTGCAAAAAAGCAAAGTGAGCGAGGCACATGACATTTGAAAACTGTTATTTTAGGTGAAATAGATCCTAGATAACACATACCTTGAAATATTTGATATTTATTTATTTATTCATTCAGTTTATGCCGACCATGCTTGGAACCGCACCTTGCTCCTTTGTAACGCCAGTTCGGTCTGGAACAAATCAGAAACCATCCATGATTTGATTCTGGATGAAGGTGCCGACCTGGTATGTATTACAGAGACCTGGTTGGGGGAGTCTGGGGGCCCAATGTGGTCCCAGCTTCTCCCTCCAGGGTACTCTGTTGAGGAGTGGGTGAGGGAGCGGGGGCAGGGAGGCTGTGGTCTATAAGAATAATATCTCCCTTACCAGTATCCCTGTTAGAGTGTCGGACCATATTTAATGTGTGTACTTAAGTTTGGGGACCAGGGATGGACTGGGACATCTGTTGGTGTACTGATTGACCCATTGCTCAACAGAGTCCCTAACTGCCCATATTGCATCCACAAGTTCACGTCTGGCGGAGTTGTTCAGGCTTTTGAGAGGGCTGGTATGTGCCCCTTCTCCCTTGAATCAGAATCTGGAACCATCTACCACCCACTGTGACGGGCTTACTGAATTCTTTGTAGACAAAATCTCTCGTATTCGGGCCAACTAAGATTCCATCTCCACATTTACCTCAGTGTCTGATGTGGAGGTGTCCAGCGACTCCTCTTGTGTGGTTAGGTTGGATCCGTTCCAGTTTGTGACTCCTGAGGATGTGGACAAGCTGATTGGAATGGTGCAGCCCACCACTTGTTCTCTTGATCTTTGCCCGACATGGCTTATACTATCTGGCAGGGGGGTTGTTGTAGAAGGCCTGGTAGAGATTATAAATGTGTCTCTAGGGTAGGTAGGATGCCTCCTACTCTTAAGGAGGCAATTATTAGACCGCTTTGGAAGAATCCTACTTTGGATCCCTCAGAGCTGAGTAACTACAGGCCTGTTTCCAACCTTCCATGGCTGGGCAAGGTAATTGAGAGGGTGGTGGCCTCCCAACTCCGCAACTCTGCACCGCAGGTACTCACAAGTAAACCCCCAACCACGAGGCTGAAAAGCAGCATCCCGGCTCGTGGGTCTCTCCAGCATGCCCTGTGCGCTTGCGCCAGGCATGCTGGAGCTTCCAGGGGCCGTGCAGCCCTCAAACTCCCCAGCCCCGGCCGACTCCATGATGGAGCCAGCAGTTGTGTGGGCGGCCACTGTGGCCACCCAGAGCATACTGTCTGCTCATCTGTGGGGAGAGTGGGCTAAGCCTGTTCTTCCCGCAAACCACCTAGAGGGTCTTCACACTAATCGTATGAAGAGCCTCATGGTCTCTTAAACATGTTATGGTCATATGTGATGGCCAGGTTGGTCTCTGGGTCATCTAGGAGATATCACATTACTCCTGTATTGAAAGAACTACACTGGCTGCTGATACATTTCCAGGCAAAAAACAAGGTGCTGGTTATTACTTATAAAGCCCTAAACAGCTTGGTCCCTGGGTATTTAAGAGAATGCCTTCTTCACCATGAGCTGCACCGCCTGTTAAGATCATCTGGAGAGGTTCGTCTGCAGTTGCCGCCAACTTGTTTGGCAGCTACTTGGGAACAGGCCTTCTCCGTCGCTGCCCCTGGACCTTGGAATACGCTCCCTTCAGGAATAAGAGCATCTCTGTCCCCATCTCTGGCAACTTTTAAAAAGGCTCTGAAGACACATTTTTTCATGCAGGCTTTTAATTAGATTGATAGTTTTAATTTTTAATGTTGGTTTAAAATTATTTTAATGTTTGTTTCAGTGACTTTAATTGTTTAATTGATTTAATGTTTTAAATGATTTTAATTGTAAACTGCCCAGAGAAATAAGTTTTGGTGGTATGAAAATATGTCAAACAAACAAACTATGAGGCTGTTCTCACGCACAGTGGACTAAGGCTCTCATGCACTGGACTGGACTCTCACGCACTGGATTCTCACGCACTGGGCTAAGGGAGCCCAGCCTGGTTTCCACAGTGCATGACAACCGCTGGGAGCTGTGCAGCTCCCAGTGGCAGCGTGGTGGCAAACCCTCTTGTGTAGCCTGCCTCTTAACCTGGGTTTTGAGCGCAGGAGCACCTAAAAAGCGGATCAGTTGATCATGTGTTGATCGCATTGCTCCGCACCACAGCGACTCATGAGTAGCCCCCCAGTGGAGAAGCTACAACAAGCTTCCCCACGTTGGGAGGCTCCCCAGAATTCCCCATACACTTGCACGGGGCATTCTGGGACTTCTGGAGGCTGGGAGGACTCCAAACTCCACTGCCCCAACCAGCTCCATGACAGAGCTGGTAATCATCTGGAGAGGACTCCCTGTTCACCTGTGGGGAGAGCCGGTCAAATCCACTCTCTCCACAAACCTCATTCAGGCTCTACCCACGGATCGTGTGTAGAGCCTTTGTGTTTTATACATGATTGGGGCAGATCTACTAGTGTTCAGATGTATTCCAAGAACTTGGGCCCGCTGGGGTGTGGGGCTGCCAAGGGCCCCTCACCAGTCTCTCTATCCTCCCCCCCCCACTCTCCCTCACTTCCTAACACTCACTGCTGCCTGTCTCTGCCCTCATTCCTGCCTCCTGTTGATAGCCAGTGCTGAGAAGCAGGGAGGTCACTGTTCTGTTTCTCTCTGGAGAGAGGATGCCTGCTTCCTAGAGGCTCCCAAGAAGGATAGTAATGGGAGTACACATGCTCGATCCTGGGAAGCAGGGAGGCCTGTGTTCCATGCAGTCTGACCCCCTTACCAAAGTCGGCTATTAGCCGAGGTTAAGGATGCAAACCTGAGGGGAGACAGAGATGGGGGGTGTCAATGTACCACGCACAGTGTAACAGTAAATTTAATAGTACATTGTTCAAACTATTCAAACTTCAGGGGACAAAGAGGGAGGAACAGAGCACACACAAGGTTGCTTGGAAGCCAATGGGATCCCTGTGTGCAATAAAAAGGCTGCTGCTGAAGCAAGAAAGCAAAGAAGTGATTGGCTGAGATGCATTTTGGTTTCGAGAGTGTATTTTAAAAATACAAAATATCTGAACAAATGTATTTTAGATACAAAATACTTTTCTGAAAAGTGTGTTAGATACAAGATACAAAAGTATGGAAAATATATATTTTAAATACTTGTATTTTAGATACTTCCCATCTCTGCCACGGTACTTCCACTGATGAACATTATTTTTTAGAAGTAATATTGACCAACAATTCTACAGAACTGTGTTCTTTTCCACATGGTAACTGTGTGAGTAACTGACCTGCATCCATGACTACCACTCTAAAGATAGTAGTGTACTTTAGCTTGTGTTTGAACATTTCATTTCTTGCTGTTACTAGCACACTTTTAGTATATATTTATGGAGATCTTTTTTTTAATTAATCCATGTTTATCTCTATTCCCTCTTCTCACATTCCACTTTTTAACAGTATGGGGGAACTCATGATAAGACAGTTCAAAGATTATTTCCCCCTTACACCCTCTCTTCTATGTGCTAGAAAAGTTAGTGCAGGTTTTTTCCCCAGGGGAAAATACGTTGCAGTACAGGAATATTATTTTAAATTAAATAATATTGTCCTTTTAAAATAAACATTTTAGTTGAACCTGTGAAAATTATCATATTTGTTTGCTGAAAGATTTTGCAAGGCATGGGGAAGGAGAGTAGTACTGGAAAAGATACACTGTGCCTCAGAGTGAAGAAGAAACTGGCATCATTCTTCTGCCACCATCTAACATACTCATGTGCATCTGGGATTGGTTCCAGACTCTGGAGGGACCCTCTGGGTTGGCCCATAAAGGCACGCTGGGGCACTTCTCTTTCATGGGGGATCCCAGGAAAGGTAAAGGAAAAATCTGTTCCTTAAGCACTGCCATGCAGATGGTGATGCGGAAGGCATCAGCTGCCACTGCTATCCACTACCACCCAATAACTTATCAAAAGTAGTCATAGTAGGCAGCAGGGAGCACCTTCCAAAGCCTCTGAGCAGCAACAGAGAAGGCCCATCCCTGAGTAGCCACCAGATGAGCTGGTGGCAACTGCAGACGAACTTCTTCAGATCTCAGTGGGCGGTGGGGCTCATGGTGAAGAATACATTGGGGCTATTCCCATGATCTGCAAAAATCGGGCTAGGAGAGCCTAGCCTGATTTCTGCAGATCATCAGAACCACTGGGCTTGGCTGAGAGCCCGGTGGTTCTAGAGCGGGTAACCTGCTCAAGAACCCCTACCTCCAAACCAGGTTTGTGGAGCGAGTGCTCCGCAAACCTGGTTTTAAGAATCATGAGTAGCTGTGGCACGGCTTCGCGCTGCACCTACTCATGAGGAAACTCTTGGAGGGCAGGTGAAAACCCACCTCCCGGCTCTCGGGGTCTCGCTAGCATGCCATGCGTGCTCGCACAGGGCATGCTGGAACTTGTGGGGGCTGATCGGCCTCCACTCCCCCAAGCCCCTGCCAGCTCTGTCACGGAGCCGCAAATCATGTGGGTGGCCGATCCGGCCGCGGAGGGCTCCCTCTCTACTTGTGAGCGGGGAGAGCAGGCTTAGCCCGCTCTCCCTGGTCACCCGAAAAAACCGAGTCTCACGGATCGTGAAACCCAGCTCATTGAGGTTATTCTCATGATCGGCCAAAACAGGACTAAGGAAGCCTAGCCCGATTTGGCAGAATGTGAGAACCACTGGGCTTGCAGGCGAGCCCGGTTTCTCCAAAGCGAGTAAACCACTCTCCCCTTAGATGAGGTTAGCGGAGCAAGCGCTCCGCTAACCCCATCCTTTTAATCGTGTATTGCCACGGCGCGGCTCTGTGCCATGGCAACACATGAGGAGACTCCTGCCGGGAGGCTGAAACAAGCCTCCTGGCCCTGGGGGTCTCTCCAGGATGCCCTGCACACTCACGCAGGGCATCCTGGAATTTCTGGGGGCCACGTGGCCCCCAATCCCCACAGCCCCCACTGGCTCCATGATGGAGTTGGCAGTCTTGTGGGCGGCCAATCCGGCCACCCCGGGCTGCAGCCTGGATAGTCTGTGGGGATTACTGACCTCATTTCAGCAAGACTCACTGATCGTGAGACTTGCCTCATTCTCTTAAATACTCTGGCCTAAACTGTTTAGAGCTTTATAGGTTATAACCAGCACCTAGTATTATTGTAGGAATAATATGGTTTCTCCAAGATGACCCAGAGACCTAACTGGCTGCCACATTCTGTACCTACTGCAGTTTCTGGATTCTGGGATGTTAAATGCATTGCTTCCCAAGCTTTTTGTACCTTCCCTGACAATGAAGAATGGTGTGACTGGAAAATGTTATATTGCCCGTTCCTTCACTAACTTTATCTGGTGCAAAGATAAAGCACCTGTTGGAAAAAACATAAATTTATATACTAGTGTTGTATACAGAGGCGTAACTAGGGAAAACGGTGCCCGGGGCAAGCACTGAAATGGCGCCCCCCCGCGCCCCACCCCCCCAACATACTACATTATACTTAGGTTTTTTCTCATAAGCGCCCGCTGCCGCCAAGCCAGGCCACTGACTGGCTGCCAGGCACCAGCAAAGCAATGGGGGGGTGCGGGCGGCGCGGAAGGGACCGCTCGTGGAGGAGGGGGTGCCGACGTGCTCCCTTGACTGCTGCAGCGCTGCTGCACTGAGCAGGAAAAATTTGTATTAATAAAAAATAAAAAATATATTAAAAATTTTTTTGTCATGGCGGCGCCCCCCACGTGACCAGAAAAGATGGCGCCCGGGGCACGTGCCCCCCCTGCCCCCCTATAGTTACGCCTCTGGTTGTATAGTCAATTTGCATGATTATAAGGTGCATAACAATATATTTGTGCAATTGTAAAATATGCTACTCAGATTTGGGGGGCTGAAATTTGGTGAGTCTAGCCCTGATAATTACTTAGTCTGCAAACAAACATAACTTGAAAGGAAGTTAACTGGAAAAGTTATTTTGTATATACATATGTTCTAATCCAGGGTTTCTTAACCTTGGGCCCCCAGATGTTGTTGGACTACAACTTCCATCATCCCCAGACATGGCCTTTGTGGCTGAGGATGATGAGAGTTGTAGTTCAACATCTGAGGGCCCAAGGTTAAGAAATCCTGTTCTAATCAGAACAGATCTTAGTGGAAACAAGTACTTCCTGTTTGCAATAGCTATGAAACATGCTGATTGGTTGACCCCTGTGATGTCATAAAGTCACTCACACTCTTCCAGAACAGGTTTTTTTACTGTTAAAAAGTAGTATGTGTGTGAGTGAGAAAGACACTGGGCTCAAATTTTAAGTTCAAATGAATGAACATTTGCACTGAGCTTTAGAGTTAAACATCAGGAGGTTTGCCTAAGCTGGAATAAAGGCAAAACAGACTACAGAATTTGTAATTGATTGCCTGATTAGTATGCCTGCCCAACGTGTATCTGTATCAATGTTATTGATACGCAGATATGGATGAGTTTACTTAAATCTTTGCTTCCTCCCCATCTCCCACAGATTCCACTGGCACTTAAAAAAAAAACTACTGCATCTGCAGCAGCACTTCTCTGAAGTGGTGCTTTCCTTGTACTTTTCACAGTCTGCAAAGGCAGAAGCATTTTTATAAAGCTTAAGTGAGAGAAAAAATTGCCACCCTGGCTTAAGGCAAGCACCCCTGCCCCAAGCTTGAAAAAAGTCAATGGTTCCCCACCCCTATCCAAAAGTGCAGAAACTCCCCACACATTTTCATCCACCTGAATTATGGCAGAGAAAATGGGAAGGGTTTATTCCAATCAATTCCTATCACCTAGATCTACCACCCTCCACCTATTACCATTTTGATTCAAAAACAGGGGATTTTTAAAATTAAACAAACATTAAAAGTCAATAGGAAAATCATGAACAGCTGTGCAGGTTAATTTGGATGCATGGAGTATTAAAGGGATGGGAGGCTTAGATTAGGATGACACTTTATGGTCCATGGGGGATAGCTATCCCAGATAAATTGACTGTAAGGTTACAAGTTCGATCCTGACCAGGGGCTCAAGGTTGACTCAGCCTTCCATCCTTCTGAGGTCGGTAAAATGAGTACCCAGAATGTTGGGGGCAATATGCTAAATCATTGTAAACCGCTTAGAGAGCTCTGGCTATAAAGCGGTATATAAATGTAAGTGCTATTGCTATTGCTATTGCTATTGCTAATTGCTTCTGCCCACACTTCTTACATAGTAGCCACTGGAAGAAGTGATTCAAATGGTGATATCTGCTCCAACTGCTTCTATTCAGCTCAACACCCAAATCCTGTGGTTCATTGCTGGCAGGTCAGCTGGCTCATTTCCTCACTGCGTTGAGGTTGAATGAAATCAGTTGAATGAAAGGTGTTTCATGATTTCCTTTCCCTGCTCATTCCTTTCCCATCTAGTCTTGTCTGTACAGCAGCAGACAAGAATAGTGTTCCAGGGTTTTAATATAAACACCCTTGGACTAATATCTCATCCTTTTGTCATTGAACGTTGGATTACAAAAGGTAAAGGAAGTGTTAAGCATAGTTGGGATTTTGGGGTTTTAAGCCTCCTTTCCAGTAGGCTTATGATATCACCTGGCATTCCATGTGTCCGTTCCTCCCATCAACTTCACAACGCCTGGACCAATATGAAACAAAGCAGGTACAGTTGTAGGGACACATCGGTACACCCCAATGGCATAGTTGGTGATGATGTCATCCACCCCAATTCAAGATGGTGGATGCATAAACATTTGAGACATGTGGGCTAACTTGTGAACCACCTAACCGATTTGAACCAAATTTGAACCAAATTTGCTACAGTTGTAGGAGCACCTGAAGAAACCTCAATGGCATAGTTTGTGATGCTGTCATCTACCCCAATCCAAGATGGTGGACATATACACCTTTGAGGTGCAATTGGGCTGATTTGTGGACTGTCTAACCTATTTGAATCAAATTTGCTTCAGCTATAGGAACACATAGGGATGCCAAAATGGCATAGTTTGTGATGATGTCATTCACCCTGATTCAAAACGGTAGACACATATGAGGGGCATGTGCACTAACTTGTGTACTGTCTAACCAATTTGAACCAAATGAGGTGCAGTTGACGTGAGTGACACACAGGGACACCTCTATGGTGTAATTTGTAATGAAGTCATCCACCCTGATCCAAGATGGCAGAAGAATGAACATTTGAGGCGCAAGAGATCTAACTTTTAGACCTTGATTTGAATCAAATTTAGTCCTGTTGTAGAGAAAGTGAAAGGAAAGTAGGCAGATTAGTTCTTACTTGTTTTAAAATTTTTAAACTTGTTTAAAAATACAGTAGTGTAATATTTCTAGGTGCATGGTTGCCAGCTGAAATCCAGTGATCCCTACCATGTATATCTCAGTTAAAGAAACATGGAGAGTTAGAATAACTTTTGTAAGGCAATATGCATCAGTTAGGTTTACAGATGTGAATTAACAATTCACATGATCTGGTCTGCCAGGAGTTATGCATTGTTTGCCTGCTAGGCAATGGGAGCTGCTCTTGCTTGGTTGTCGAGGCTAGTGGAGGAAGAGGAAGGATAGCTAACCCAAATATCCAGGTTTGGATGTTTGGAAACCATCCAAACATCCAACAGGAAACCACAGTTAGCAAAAACTGTGGTTTACAAGCCAGCTTTAAACCATGGTTTTATATTTTGGTTTGTTTGCAGTGAGCCAACATAATAGGTTTATAGGTAGACTTTCATTCCAATGTGCAAACTGTAGTAAAGTTAAGCAAACTGTGGTTTTATATTGCATCTGAACCTGGCTATTGATTTCTTTCTGCACCAAGTTCAAAAGTGTATCTATTGAGCCAGAACAGATTTCTCCACCAAGATTATTTTTTTCAGGCACTTTATCCCTACAGCTGGCCAGCAAAAATCTCCATAATAAATCTTGCTAAAGTGTGCTAATTATCTCATTAGACTTGATTAGCAAAAAGAAGGTGATAGAACAGAAAAACAGGGAGTATAGACTTGAGAGTGAAACATAGGCTTGAATGATTTATTTTGCTTGCCTGAAGGGATACTTTATCAGCAAATCTTAGCATATTGTAGTAGTGTTACTATCACAGGACTTTATGTTTATTTCTTTTCAACTCACACATCTCCAGCTTTGTAAAAGCCATTTGGTTATTATGCTTCATGCATTACATTCAAGGAATAATCTTGCAGGTGCTCAAAGGACATTGCATGTATCTATCATCCAGTTTTTGTGATTCTGAAGTAATAGTCCTCTGAAGCCACAATCATATTAATCTGATTTTGTCCAAGCATGAACAAACAAAAATGCTTTTTTTCTTTTAGGAGTTTGAACTCAAGGGCAAGAGAGGACAGATTTTTCAAGAATGCTGAGAAAGACAGCTCTGATTTACATGGAAATCTGGATGCCAAGTCTCCTGAGGCTCAAGAAATGAGCTATTGGGAGGTGGGGGTGGAGCTTGAAAGCTCTTGGAGGAAATGGTTGTGGTTCCTAATGAGAGAGAGAGAGAGAGAGAGACCTTCTAACTTGCTTTTCAATGCAGGATTATTGTCTTTCTATTTTACAGTCATTCCTTGCCAACCGCAAGGGTTCCGTTCTGGCAAAACCTCATGGTTGGCGAATTTGAAGATGGCGAGCCATTGAAATAAATGGCAAATGGGGTTAGGGGAATCACGACTGCAAAAGGATCACAAAATACAGTAAATATTAGAAAAAAATCACCACCAGTCAGTAAGAGGAGTGAAGGGGAGCCCCTGAAAATCACACCCTGGCTCCCGAAAATCACTGGGGGGGGGGGTTGACCCCAAACTGTCAAAAAAACCCTCACCAAACTGCAGATACTCAGGTTGTGATTGGCAAGACCTACCACAATTTCCCAGTCGCAGATACTCAAAACCACAGTTGGGAAACCAGCAATTGGCAAGGGATGACTGTATACCTTACTGGTGTCTGTTCTGTGATAGTTTTTCCTAAAGAAAGATGAAACCACTTTCCCTGAACAAAGACTGCTCCAGTAAAAGTTGTCATGTAACAGCAAGGTGCTAGTTAAATGTTCTATGCACATGGAGAAGGGAAATTGTGGCGGTGGCTCTATGTGCAACCGAGATACATTCATTGTACGATCTGAAAAGTGCCCTACATGTACTACTGTATGCTTTGCTGGGAGGGAGGCTCTCTCAGCATGGAACCCTGGACATTCATTAAATGTGTGAAGAATGTCTGAGGAATGTCTGAATGACTAAGGGAGGTCAAATTTGATTGTGCTTGGGAAATTCATGATTAGGCTCCCCTGCTGTTTTTGTTCTGCTAATTAGCAGACCCTTGGGACTTTTTTGAGGACTGAGGAAGTGATATTCTGGGAGAGTATTTTAACCCTTTCCAGGAACTCCCCCCCACCCCATTTTTTACATTTCTATCCTGCTCTTCTTCCAAGGAGCCCAGAGAGTTCACTCTAACCACTACGCTATTATTCCTGAAGCTATGAGGGAAACAGAGAGGAATAACACCTGTTATGCTTGGTCTGGTTCTCAGAATCATAGGAATTCATAAATAACTTTGAATGTTTCAGTCATTTACAATCTTCAGTTATTGTGGTATTCCAGGACTAAATTCTATATTCAGATAATCTTTGCCATCATCCTCCCCCCCCGCTTTACCTACTTTGTTTCCTTGTTGATATTAGGGACCATATTGTGGTGCTATGTCTCCTTGCTGCTGTGACACTTTCTAACTAGATACATTTCTCATATTGTTTTGCAGAACTTGGATTAATATATTTTGGAATTTTATTTATTTATTTATTTATTTATTTATTTATTTATTTGAAACATTTAATATACCGCTCACTCTGAAGACTCTGGGTGTTGTACAAAAACATGCAAAGCAAGACAGCATTAAAATTACATTCTAAATTAAAAACTAAAGTAACTAACAAAAAAGAAAAAAACAAATAGGTAAACTACAGGGCAAAAGCCTGACGAAAAAGAAAAGTCTTCAATAGAGATTTAAAAATCAATAAGGAAGGAATATAACCTCGTTCTTATGTAAGTGTGCCAGAACATAGTATTGTCTCAAAATATATTGCAGATTGTAGATTGTGTAGAACAGGGGTTCCAATTTGTTGTGACTGGGGATTATGGAAGTTATAGTTAAGCAACATAAGTTAAGTACCACAGGTTGGGAACCCCTAGTGTAGAACAATCCCCCCAAATGCTGTTTCTCGTGCAGAGTATTTTCAGTTAATTAGGGGAGAGTGCAAAGGTTCTTTTTGTACCTACAGACTCCCCAAATCCTTATGTACTACCCACGAACACCCACCCCACTTATATTTTCATACGGCTCACTCCATTTATATAACTTTCATACGGCTCACTCCATTTATATAACTTCATAAAAGAAATAAGTACTCTGAGTAGTTATTATAGTTCCATGAACTATATTCTTGAATATAGAATTGAACACCAGGAATTGGTGCTGCAAATTCAGTGCAGCAAAGATTTCCCATGGGCCACCTGGACCTTCCCCATGGATCCTGCATGAACTTCAGGTTAAGGACCACTGGGCTAGGGAGAAGGGAATAGATTGTGCCATATGAATGATTATTTGAAATGTTACTTCTGGTTTTAGATAAATACCAAAAAACCTCTTCATATGGGATTTACACCTAATGAGTAACTCAAAAAGAATACAAATGTAATAAACTAATGTATTTAAATATTAATGTATTTAAGGTTTAAAATTATGTTAGTTATAAACAGTAATTACATAAAATCATATCATACACAGGTAAAATTATCCAAACACCAGAAAAATTAAAATGTATGATTACACATAATTTTAGCCCCTTAACGAGTGAATAATTCCAAATTTGCCACAAGATGAATTCTTAAGAGAAAAAAGCCAAGAATATCCTGTAGTTGCCAGAGAAAATAGTTCCAAAAGGTTTTCCTGAGACCAGATATGTTTCAACCAATTGTGGGTCTTCCTCAGTGGCAGTAACTTAATAATTCCAGTTTCTTTGTGGGGACACTTCTATAATATCCAGGCCTGTATAACAATACAAATAGCTTATTTTCCATATAATGTTAAAGTTACTTACCAAGTTTCCAAATATAAGGTACACACAAAAATGTTCTTACTTTCCAGTTTTGGAACAAATGAATTGTCTTGTTGGATGAGATAAAAGTCTGTCTAGTGAGTCATGAAAGTGATGGCCACTTTCTGTTAGTCATCCACATTTGGTATGTAGAATTTTTCTATAAAAGGATTTTCCATTCAGCTGTGTGGCTAATTTTTTTATTTTGGTATTGTGTACAGAGTTGCTTGTATTTGGATTAACATTCGGTTCCACTTTTCCTGTGAGTTTGAATCTTTGTTGCTCATGGATGAAATAGTTGTAGTTGAATGGAAGTCTAAAAACATAGGTAAAATCTGGGTTCATGACTGAGTGGTTCACGTTTTACCCAGAGGTCTTTTACTCTGAAAAGGATTAAGTATCCTTTTAAGAGTCATATGTCTTTTACTCTGGAAAGGATTTCATTTTCATTCTACTAGACTTGTAGAAATGACAAAGATGTCCTCCTCCTTCCATTTCTAAGTGATTCTTTCATGTGTTGTGCAAATAAGTTGTGTTCCTTGATCAAAAGGGGCAGTTTTTCCTGGTTCCACCTGCTGAGCTTGCTGCTCAGCCTATATAGGAAGACTGCCAGTGGCCACAGCCCTTAGAAGCCTGCTGGAGAAGAGGATACCATCTTCCCCAGTGTGAGACTGGGGTGCCTGCCTCTTCTCTTCTGCCCTCCCTGGTTGCCATCTGCCTTCCCGCCAGGACTGTTTGCAGAGAGGCTTTGCAGGACTGGGGCTGTAAGGGTGACAGGGCAATTTTTCCTGGTTCCACCTGCTGAGCTTGCTGCTCAGCCTATATAGGAAGACTGCCAGTGGCACCGAAGGGGCGACACCAAAGGGGGTTGCCCCTTTGGGGGAGCCACTTCAGGGGAGAAACGAGGGTGAGGGTTGGATACTTTGTCCAACCATTTGTATAGAGGGAGGCATTTAATAGTGGGGCTTCTGTTTAATCAGTTTTAAGTTGTGCTGAGGTTGGGTTGAAGTTGTAATGTGTGTGGGTTTGTCTGGAGATGGGGAGCCAGGGAGTGCCTTCGTTGAAGGTGGGGCAGCTATTCCGGTGGTGGTGGGGAATAGAAGAAGAAACGCTGGCAGGTCAGCGGGCTGTTCCAGGGGAAGGGTAGTAAGAAATCTGATAGCTGTCGCCCTTTCCGGCTGTCCTGCCAGCTCTTTGACCTCGGGGAGCACTGCCAACATCCCACATAACCTTACCTTGCTCCTCTGCAATGCCAGGTCGGCCCAAAATAAATCAGAACTCATCCATGATTTAATCATGGATGAAGGGGCCAGCCTGTTGTGTATTACTGAGACTTGGTTGGGGGAGGCTAGTGGTCCAGTTTGGTCCCAGCTTCTCCCGCCAGGATATTTTGTAGAGGTGAGGGGCCTATTAGAATGGTCCACCTGAAGAGGTTACTGGATCCGGTAGGATTCCAAGAAGACTTGGAGGGATTTAATGTTGGCTCTGATGGTGATCCTGTTGATGCCCTGGTTGAGAACTGGAACAACTTGCTCACCAGGGCAGTAGACACGATTGCTCCTAAGCGTTCCCTCCGACCTGCCAAGTGGGAAGGTAGGCAACTAGAGCACAAGTAGAGAAAAACTCAACTTGAATCCGACAGATTACGACATGGAGCACATTCAAAGTTCTATGCTCAGGCGATATGTGCGGCAAAGAAGTGGTTCTTTTCTGCCCGTATTGCCTCTGCGAGTTCACGTCCGGCGGAGTTGTTCAGGGTTGTGAGGGGACTAGTATCTGCTCTCTCTCCCTTGAACCAGAATTTGGAAGCATCAGTTACCCCCTGTGGTGTGTTTAATGAATTTTTCGCAGACAGAAATCTCTAGGATTTGGGCTGACCTAGATGGAGACTCCACAATTAATTTGATGTCTGAATTGGAGGTGTCCGACAACTCCTCTTATATGATTCGACTGGATCAATTTCAGTTTGTGACTCCTGATGATGTGGACAAGCTGCTTGGAGCGGTGAGGCCTACCACTTGTCCTCTTGATCCTTGTCCAACATGGCTTGTTCTATCTAGCAGGGAGGCTGTTGTAGGCAGGCTGGTAGAAATCATAAATGCTTCTCTGAGGGAGGGCAGGTTGCCTCCTTGTCTTAAGGAGGCAATTATTAGACTGCTTCGGAAGAAGCCTGCATTAGATCCCTCAGAGTTGAGCAGTTATAGGCCAGTTTCCAATCTCCCATGTCTGGGCAAGGTAATTGAGAGGGTGGTGGCCTCTCAGCTCCAGGCGGTCTTGGAGGAAACTGATTATCTAGACCCATTTCAAACTGGTTTTCGGGCGGGCTATGGGGTGGAGACTGCCTTGGTCGGCCTGATGGATGATCTCCAATTGGCAATGGACAGAGGAATTGTGACTCTGTTGGTCCTCTTGGATCTCTCGGCGGCTTTCAGTACTGTCGACCATAGTATCCTTCTGAAACGTCTGAGGGTGTTGGGGGTGGGAGGCACTGTTTTACAGTGGTTCCGCTCCTACCTCTCAGACAGATTCCAGATGGTGTCGGTTGGAGATTGTTGCTCTTCAAAATCTGAGCTTAAGTATGGTGTTCCTCAAGGCTCCATACTCTCTCCAAAGCTTTTTAACATCTACATGAAACCACTGGGAGAGATCATCAGGGGATTTGGAGCTGGGTGTTACCAGTATGCTGATGACACCCAGATCTACTTCTCCATGTCAACTTCTTCAGGAGTTGGCATATCCTCCCTAAATGCCTGCCTGGAAGCAGTGATGGGCTGGATGAGGGAGAATAAACTGAAGCTGAATCCAGATAAGACGGAGGTACTTATTGTGCGGGGTCAGAACTTTAGAGACGATTTTGATCTGTCTGTTCTAGATGGGGTCACACTTCCCCAAAAGGAACAGGTTCGCAATCTGGGAGTACTTCTGGATCAATGTCTCTCCTTGGTTTCTCAGGTTGAGGTGGTGGCCAGGGGTGCTTTCTATCAGCTCCGGCTGATATGCCAGCTGCGCCCGTTTCTTGAGATCAATGACGTCAAAACAGTGGTACATTTGTTGGTAACCTCCAGACTGGACTCCTGTAATGTGCTCTATGTGGGGCTGCCTTTGTACGTAGTCCGGAAACTTCAGTTGGTTCAGAATGCGGCAGCCAGGTTGTTCTCTGGGCCATCTCGGAGAGACCACATTACTCCTTTGTTGATGGAATTACACTGGCTGCCAATAGGTTTCCGGGCAAAATACAAAGTGCTAGTTATAACTTATAAAGCCCTAAACGGCTTAGGCCCTGGGTATTTAAGAGAGCGTTTTCTTCGCTATGAGCCCCACCGGCCGTTGAGATCACTTGAGGAGGTCCGTCTCCAGTTGCCACCAACTCGTTTGGTGGCTACACAGAGACGGGCCTTCTCGGCTGCTGCCCCGAGATTGTGGAATGCGCTCCCTGCTGAGATACGATCTTCCCCATCTCTGGCAATTTCAGAAAACACCTGAAAACACATCTCTTCAACCAGGCTTTCTCAGCTTTTAAAAACTTGTTTTTAAATTGTTCTGATTATTTAATTGTTGTTTTATGATGTATTTAATTGTTAATCATTGTTTTATGCTTTATAATTTTTGTTTTAATTATTAACTGATTTTAATAGTGTTTTAATGTAAACTGCCCTGAGCCTTTTGGAGGGGGGTTTAAAAGTTTTAATAAATAAATGAATGAATGAATGAATGAATGTACCTAATGTTGGTTTTTAATTATGGGTATGAAAAGTTTCCCCCCCCCCCCTCTCTTGAATCCAAAAAATGTCCATTTAAAAGTAATAATAATTCATCTTTATATTGTTTAGGCTCTGTTTTTAACAAAAGCAACATGGATCTCAATTTGTCTAAACAGAAATAATTATCTTCTATGTTTAATTTACCAATCCACAATAGCTTCAGGACAAATACCTTTGAGTTAAGGTAGGATCAAAATAAAAAGGAACAGGAAAAACCAATTATAAAGGACCCCAGATTAATAGGTATACATGAGTTCTCTGAAAAGGGGTAATGACACAAAGTTGACTTCATATTAGGGATATACTATATATTAGCTGTTGCAATAAACGGTTGTTCATGGAAGCATTTGCCTAAGGCTGATATTTTTAATAATGCATTCTGGAAACAAGACAATGTAATTATTTTGCCTTCCAAATCAAATGTTTGGAATAAAATTAAGAGTTTCATTAAACAGCCTTTGTCATCTGAAGTTCTACTTAGTACTACATGTTAAAGGTACAGTATTATTTCTGGTAATTAGAGGCATCTTACCTCTGAGACTGGAGGTGGCCCACAGCCACCAGACTAGTAGCCATTGATACACCAGTCCTCCATGAATGTTGTCTAAGCCCCTTTTTAAAACCATCCAAACTATTGTCCATCAGCACATCCCATAGCAGAGAATTCCATATATTAATTATGCGCTGTGTGGAAAAAGTACTTCCTTTAGTTGGTCTCAAATTTCCCAGCCTTCCGTTTCATGGGATAATGACTAGTTCTAGTATTTTGTGTGAGAGAGAAAGATTTCTTTCTGTCCCCCCTCTCCACTCCATGCATAATTTTATACACCTCAATCATATCTCCCCGCAGTCCCCTCTTTTCCAAACTAAAAAGCCCCAGATGCTATAGCCTTACCTCATAGGGAAGAAGGTGCTCCAAGCCCTTGATCATCTTGGTTGCCCTCTTCTGCACCTTTTCCAGTTATACAATATCCTCCTTAAGGTATGGTGACCAAAGCTATACGAAGTACTCCAGATGTGGCTGCACCATAGATTTGTATAAGGGCATTATGATATTCAGATTTTTATTTTCAACCCCATTCCTAATAATTCTTAGCATGGATGAATTAAAAAAAAGATAACGAATCCCAAAAAAGATATATGGCAAAGTATAAAGGAGCTTTGCAAACAAATGGACATTATAGAAACAAAAGAGATGTACAAGAATATGATTTACTCAAAACAAAAATATTTTGAGAAGGACAATAAACCTGTTAAGTTATTAGCGTACCAACTGAGAAAAGAGAAAGAGAAGAGAGTTATTACCTCCATATGGAGTGGAAGTGAGTTTGTTACAAATACAGATAAAATGACTGACCAGTTTGTAGAATATTACACTAAATTATAAAGAAAAGAAAGGAGAAATCCAGAGGAGATAGTGCAGTTTTTACAGGATTCACAGTTACCACCATTCACGGACAAACAGAAAGAATTGGTGAATAAACTGATCTTGGAGGGTGAGACAAAAGAAGCAATAAGACATTTAAAAAATAGTTCCCCTGGCCTGGATGGATTTTCAATGGTTTATTATAAACAACTTCAGGAAATATTGATTAGTCTACTAACTCGGGTAATGCCTATTCATTTTTATTATTCATAAAGAAGGGAAGGACCCAACTCGACCTGAATCATAGAGACCAATCTCTTTGTTGAATGTGGACTACACGATCTTTGTGTCAATCTTGGCAGGAAGGTTGAAGGGCTTTTTGGTTGATATAATTCATCCAGACTAAACCAGATTTATTTCGAAAAGATACATGAAGGATAATCTGAGATTTGCCTTAAACGCAATAGATGACATTACAAGGAAGAAGAGTAAAGCTGCAATAAACTTCCTGGATGCAGAAAAAGCTTTTGATAATTTGGATTGGTCCTTTTTGTTTAGTGTTTTGGAAAGAATGAACTGTGGACCAAACTTTCTCTCCTGGATTCAAACTATTTATCAGGACCAATCGGCTAAGATAATAGTAAGTGGGTTTCACTCCAAAAAATGCGTCATTAATAAGTGTACTAAACAAGGGTGCCACCTTTTCCCCTTTGTTGTTCATTTTGGCTTTAGAACCTTTGGCAAAGAAGATTCGACAAGAACAAAGAATCCATGGAATTAAGATGGCAGCTCAAGAACATAAAATTATATGCTGACGATGTGGTCCTCACTATTATATGGTCAAAAGACACTTTGGAGGCAATAATGGAGGAAATTGACCAATACAGCAAGGTTTCAGGATACAAGATTAATAAAAACAAAACACAGATTGTTACATGGAATTTGTCAGCTATGGAATCGTGTTACCTGCAAGATAAAACCAGGTTTCCGATAACAACAAAACCCATCAAATATGTGTGGATTAACCTAACCGGAAATAATAAAGATTTGTTTAAGAACAACTATTTGCCATCATGGAAATCTGTTTTAAGAGACCTGGACAGGTGGAAAAAATTAAATCTTTCTTGGTTAGGAAAGATAGCATCAGTTAAAATGAATATTCTACCATGAATGAACTTTCTATTTAAAATTATTCTGGATAGGATTGAAGATAAAATGCTGAATCTATGGCAGAGGAACATAAATTCTTTCATTTGGGTTTACAAGAAACCAAGAGTTAAGTTTAAGATTATGCAAGAAGTTAAGGAACGGGGAGAAATTGGCTGTTCCTAACCTGAAATTATAATACCATGCCAGTTGCCTGACATGGATCTCGGATTGGATTATAGTACTATATGGTTCATTCATGGACATGGAGGAATCAGATCTATCAGAAGGGTTACATAATTTTTTATGGATTAATACAAGGAACAATTCAGAGATAAAATCCCACACAATTAGAAGCAGCTTGCTGTATGTTTGGGACAAATACAAGAAAAGGATTAGTCCGGATATATCACCTCTGGCATCTATTTTGAATTCCCCCCCCCCCCATGAAGAAGAACAATCCAACAAGTATGATCCCCAGAGAGAGAAAGCATATAGCTTGCAAAACGTAACCATTGGGAAACTAAAACCTAAATCATTCAAAATTCTTGTGCAAGAATGGTCTGAGGAACCTCCATGGTTCCTATATTTACAAATTAGCTTGATCGTGCAGACAGAGAGACAAAAACAAGGAGGGAAGCTTAGAGATTTAACAGAATTCGAAGTATTAATAACAAAATTTGAAGTATTAATAACAAAAAGTGTTGACCATTTACTGGGGTTAATATACAAATTGTTGAAATACAATATGGAAATAGAACAGGTTAAGGACTGTATGATTAAATGGATGCAAAACTTAAATAAAACAATTGATATGCAAAATTGGGAATACCAGTGGAAAGTGAATATTAAATTCACAGCAAACAGTCTTTCAAGAGAAAACTGGTATAAGATGTATTTCTGTTGGTGTATTACTTCTATAACTATCAGTAAGATGGATAGTAATTATCCAGGGAACTGTTGGAAATGTAAGCAGCATCCAGGGACATTTTATCACATGTGGTGCACCTGCACTAAAGCACAACAATTCGGGAGGGGAGGAATCCCCCTTAAGATGCAGCAAATTCTAAACATAAATTTTCCTTATTCACCTGAACTCTTTTTGCTAAACATGACTAAGTCCAGTATACCTACTAAATATATGGAGCTATCTTTATATATGATTACTGCTGCTAGGATTCTTTATGCTGCTAAGCAGTGATTCTGACTTTTGATGATTGGCTATTACAATTATGGGAATATGCTTTGATGGCTAAGGTGACAGCTTATTTGCATAATAACTCAGAAAAAAACATTTACATTAGCCTGGGAACCTTTTATAAACTTTAACATAGCACAAGATTTGTATTTACACTCAATGTTTGGCTTTTCTTAACATTGAAGGTCGGCTTATCCATTACTTACATTGGTTTGTAATTTTTGCTACAGGGCAAGGATGAAAGAAGGGTGGAAGGGGAATTCTGGATTGTTATTTGTAACAAGTCATATATGATCACTGAATTGGGAAGCTCAAGAGATGATTATGTAATCATTTTGTCTTTTCTGTCTTTTTCTGTTAAATAAAATTGAATTTAAAATTTTTGAAAAATTCTTAGCATGGAATGTGCCTCTTTCACGGCTGCTGCATACTGAGTCATCACTTTCAACAAATCTGTCAACCACAACCCAAAAATCTCTCTCCTCGTCAGCTCAGACCCCATCAGTGTATATGTATAACACTGGTGTTAGCAGTGTATAACCCCTACTAACTTGGCAAAGAGGCACATTTTAATGTGGTGGTTTTCTTTATTTAGCAGTAGGGGAGTAACTGGCCCTATCTACCCTCAGCACATTACCTCCAGTGACTGTTGCTGGTGTATATCTTATGTTTCTTTTTTAAAAAAATTGTGAGCCCTTTGGGGACAGGGATCCATCTTATTTATTAATTATTTCTCTGTGAAAACCACCCTGAGCCATTTTTGGAAGGGAGGCATAGAAATCAAAATAATAATAACAACAACAACAACAACAATGTGAAGTTGGGGGGTTTTGTCCCAATGTTGTTGGGGTTTTTCGTCCCACTTTACACTTTCTTACATTGAACCACATTTGTCATTTAGTTGCCCACTCACCCTGTTTGGGGAGATCCTTCTGGAGCTCCTCACAATCTGTTTTGGATTTCTCTACCCTAAATAGTTTAGTGTCATCTGCAAATTTGGCCACTTCACTTGTTACATCAACTTCTAAATCATCTATGAACAAGTTAAAGAGCACTGATCCCAGTACAGATCCACTTCTTACTTTCCTCCATTGTGAAAACTGTTTCCCGGTCCACACATGAACCTGTCCCCTTATGCCATGACTGTTAAGTTTACACAAGAGCCTTTGGTGGGGAACTTTGTCAAAAGCTTTTTGGAAGTCAAATATACTATGTCAACTGGATCACTTTTCGTCCACATGCCTGTTGACACTCTCAAGGAATTCCAAAAGGTTAGTGAGACAAGACTTGCTTTTGCAGAAGCCATGCTTGTTTTCCTTTAGCAAGGCCTGTTGTCCTCCTTCTTTATGTTGAACCATTTTGTCCTTAAGTATGCTTTCCATCAATTTACCAGACACAGAAGTTGAGCTAACCAGCCTGTAGTTTCCCAGATTCCCCCTGGATCCCTTTTTGAAAATCAGTGTTACATTAGCTGCATTCCAGTCCTCTGGTACAGAACCTGATTGTAGGGACAAGTTACATATTTTTGGTAGGAGATCAGCAACTTAGCATTTGAGTTCCTTCAGAATTTTTGGGTGTATGCCATCTGACCTTGATTGGTTAAAGTTTAGTTCTCCAAGACAGTTTAGAACATCCTCTCTCATCACCTCTAATTGTCCCTGTTCTTTAGCCTCCAAACCTTAGAAGCTCAGTTCCGGAGTGGGTATATGGTCAGTATTCTCCACTATGAAGACAAATGCAACCCCCCCCAAAAAAACACACCTCATTCAGCTTCTCTGCAGTCTCCTTATTGTCTTTAATTATCCCTTTCGTGCCCTCATCATCATCTATGGGTCCAACCACCTCCCTGGCAGGTTTTCTGTTCCTGATATATGTAAATCAGTTTTTGTTATTCCCCTTGACATATCTAGCTATATGCTCCTCAAACTCTCTTCTTGTATTGCTTATTGTCTACTTGCATTTCTTTTGTCAGAGTTTGTGTTCCTTTCTGTTCTCTTCATTTGGGCAGGACTTCCATTTTCTGAAGGAAGTCTTCTTCCCTTTTTATAGTTTCCCTGACTACTTATTAGCCACGCTGGCTTTCTCCTCAACTTGGTAAATTCCATGCTTTCTGGAGTGATTAATCTTGTCCCCAGCATACCCAAAGTATTTCCATTACACATGCCCTCCAATATTTCACAGATGAAAGCAGGGACATGCATCTATATTGTAACATTCATTATCACAAGGTATTGGTATCTAAGCTGCCCTTTCCCCACCTTTTATGTTGCTAAAGTCTCATCTTTGCTTTCTTTTCAATGAATTCATTTTCTATTTATTGATTTTGATAATGTATAAAAATCTCAAATAGATAAAAAATTATTTTTTTAACGTGTGAAAATGATTGCTTACACTGCAATATTGGTGTTTTTAAGGTACAGGAGGGATTTCAAATCGGGTCTCTCAGTAGCCAGTCTTGAGCACCAGTGTCACCACATGCTGGTGCTTCAATAAGCCAGGACAAGTAAATTTTCATGGACCCAGGACACCCTTTAATGCAGACAGAGCAGCATCAGCTGAATCCAGCCTGGATTTGGTTAGCTGGCCCTTATAAAGCCATCGTCTCCAACCTAGCAGTCTGAGCAACTGAGCAGTTTATCCGAGTTGCTCCATCTGAGGTTACTGATGCAATGCTCCCTTGCCCTACACTGGCCTGGCTCTAGACCTGGGCTTGTGCTTTGCTTGGAACTCTGTTCCAGCCTAGGTCTGACTTTGCTGTCTGCTTTTGGCCAAATGCTGACCCCAGTCCAGCTCAAGCTATGCATTTTGCCCTTAGCCCTCTGCTTGGCTGTTTCACCTAGTATTCGACCCTCCATCATTTTTGACTGCCCATGCTGCCCTGCTGTGGCCTTTCCTGGTGCTTAGCCAAGGCATGACATGCAGTCTTTAGAAGCCTGTTAACAAATTATAAAATATGGTAGCATGAACAACTAAGGTGTGCTTTAATAATGACTGTCCTCCCTAGTATAAATCAAATCTGAAAAACATTAATTCCAAAGACTTAAAATTCAGCAGAGTTCCAAATCTGCATTGTGAAAATCTGAAATGCTGAGACTGGATTCTTATACTTGTGGTTCACAATTTGCCTTGCACTATTAGTTTTGAGATTTGAAGCATGTTATAGAAAAAGCACTTTGCACTGTTGGTATAAAATATTACATGAGTATAAAAATATATTAAATATTGATGCATTCACTGTTACATTGTCCACTTTATACTGATGAAAGAGATTTATTTTTATCTCAGTACCTGAAAGATCTCAAAAGCCACTCAGTGGAGATGATTCTTACATGTTTATTAGAAGATAGGGACCCAACAATATCCCTGGCAGTTGCTAAATTCTGTTACACATTGACCAAACTAAGAGAAGCTAGAGCACAGCAATCGGTTACTGTCAAAGGTTCTTGATTTTATGTATTTGATAACATTTTAGATTTTGTTTCCGTTTTTGTTTTCTATCTTTACTGAGTATATTCTGTGTCTATTGGTGTTTGATCTAAGATCGTAAATAAACAACTATTAAATAGTTAAACAAACAAATTAAGGCACCAAAGAAGTAACAGATGTAAGGCCCAGAGGTTTTGAAGATGTTTATAGATATTGGATTTTAAGGGGGTTAAGGGTGTTCTATTTTTAAAATTCCTCTCATTTGATTGATTGATTGATTGATTCAAGTGCCGTCAAGTGTGTGTCAACTCTTAGCGGCCACATAGTTAGATTCTCTCCAGGATGATCTGTCTTCAACTTGGCCTTTAAGGTCTCTCAGTGTTGCATTTATTGTTGTGGTAATCGAGTCCATCCACATTGCTGCTGGTCGTCTTCTTCATCTCTTTCCTTCCACTTTTCCCAGCATTATGGATTTCTCAAGGGAGCTGGATCTTCGCAAAATGTGTCCGAAGTATGATAGTTTGAGCCTGGTCATTTGTGCCTCAAGTGAAAATTCTGGATGGATTTGTTCTATGATCCATTTGTTTGTTTTCCTAGCTGTCCATGGTATCCTCAGGTTTTCTCCAGCACCAAAGTTCAAAAGCGTCAATGTTTTTTCTATCTTGCTTCTTCAAAGTCCAGCTTTTGCATCTATAGAGTGTCACTGGGAAAACCATTGTCTAAACGATTCTAATCTTTGTAGGTGTAGACATGTCTTGGCATCTGAATATTCATTCCAAGGCCTTCATTGCTACCATACCAAGTGCTAGTCTATGGCATATTTCTTGACTGCTGGATCCTTTACTGTTGACGGCCGATCCTAAAAGGCAGAAGCTATCCACCATTTCAATGTCTTCATTGTCAATTCTGAGGCTGGTTGCTGTACCCGTTGTCATTAGTTTAGTCCTTGACATTTAGTCATAGTCCCATTTTTTCACTGTGCTCCTTAACTTTCATTACTAGAGCTTGCAGCTCATCCACGTTCTCAGCTATCAGTGGTGTCATCAGCGTAGCACAGGTTATTGATGTTTCTTCCTCCAGATTTAAAACCATGCTCATGTTCTTCCAATCGAACTTCTCTCAGTACATGTTCAACATATAAATTGAATAAAGAAGGAGAAAGTATACAGCCTTGTCTTACTCCTTTGCTGATCTGGAACCAGTCTATTTCACCATGTTCCATCTGGACTGTGGCTTCTTTACATAGGTTTCTCATGAGACCAATGAGGTGTTCTGGGACACCCATTTTCCTAAGGATATTCCGCAACTTGACATAGTCCACACAATCAAAGGCTTTTCTGTAGTCAATAAAGCACATATTGACTTCTTTCTGGTATTCTTTGGCTTTCTCAATTATCCAGCGTGCATCAGCCATGATGTCTCTTGTTCCTCGGCCTTTTCTGAAAGCAACTTTCAGAAAACTGGCCCTATTGACCCCCAGCACAGTACTTCCAGTGACTGTTGCTGGTGTCTGTCTTATGTTTCTTTTAGATTGTGAGCCCTTTGGGGACAGGGTTCCATCTTATTTTTATTTATTATTTCTCTGTGTAATCCCTGAGCCATTTTTGGAAGGGCAGTATAGAAATCGAATAACTAACTAATAACTAACTAACTTGAGCATCCGGCATTTCCTTTTCCACATAGGGGTCTAATCTGTGTTGGATGATCCTGAACATTATTTTGCTAGCATGTGGAATTAAGGATATTGTGCACCAATGTCCATGTAATCCCCAATAAAATGTAACTATTTTCCTCTGTATTCCCTTTATTAGTAATAAATTAGTATATTACTAAATAAATAAATAAATAAATAAATAATATAACTAATACTAATATATATACTAATACTAATATATATTACTAATATATATAATATACATGTTCAAATTAGTGACCTCTTTGACTAAGATAATTGTTATCCTTTATACACTAGTATTATCTATACAATGAACATTTCATGAATGCAAGCTGTAAATATTTTTTGCTTGAAAATAACTTATTTACTCTCCATATAAGTGAAGCCAAGACTTCTTAGTTTGTTTTCTTTTTTAAAAAGAAAAGATTCTGGTAAGAATGAATAATAGCCAGTCCTGCTACCAGGGTACCAGAAAATGGGATTAGTGGCAATGTTTGGAACCTATTCTGCCCCCAGTTTGGGGCAGCAGTAAACCCTATACGGTATAATAGAAACACCACAGAAGATAATTATTTGAGTTTGAGAGGATGGAAGGAGAAAGTGCCCATGATCTCTAGTGTCAGATCCTAAGGGCGATGAAAGAGACCTGATGACCTAAAAACAAGATAAACATATGGTTGTAAAAGAGGTGGGCATTTTGAAATGGGGAAGTAATCTGATACACAGACTAGATAATATTGGATATTCCTATCTACTTTGTGTTGGATTTTGCTTGTAAACCATGCACTACTTAATATTTGTATCTGCCACTGCCTTTTAGTGCATTATTTGCTCTACAGTATTTTTCATTCAGTATCTTTGTCAATTGTCACCTTAAGTGGTGCAGCGGGGAAAAGCTTGACTAACAAGCAGAAGGTTGCCGGTTCGAATCCCCATTGTTACTATATGGGACAGCAGCGATATAGGAAGATGCTGAAAGGCATCATCTCGTACTGAGATGGCAGTATGAGGAGGAGGCAACGATAAACCCCTTCTGTATTCTACCAAAGAAAACCACAGGGCTCTGTGGGCGCCAGGAGTTGAAATCAACTTGATGGCACACTTTACTTACTTTACTTTATCTTTGTCAATTAGAAAAAAACTGAGTGTAAGACCTATGTTTAAACTTTTTAGTATGGTTCTTCACTCGATGACGTATGAAGGTATGTTATCAGAAGTTTGGGCTTCTATTAATACCATTTCATATATTTCTCCTTTTAAAAAAATTCAGCTTGATAGATTTTTATAGTTGGATATAGGAAAGGGGGGAGACAGATTCATTTTTTCTTGTAGTGTTTTATTTTAAAGTAAAATACATTGTTCTCTGATTCAGGAGAACTTCAAATAGCATCTTTCTCAGTAAATAAACATAGATATAGTGTGTATCTGTACCACTTTAACAATTTTAAAAATCCTATGGAAATCTCATTTAGAGATTTGATCACTACCTTCCTCCCTTCTGGTTTGGGGGCATCCAAGAAGGGCTTCACCTAGACAGATCTCAGTATACAGGCAAAATTGTGTAGGAGAATGCAATCCTTAAAACTGTGGCAATATTCAGTCCTAGTCCTAAACCATGGACTTTAAGGCTTAATACCAGCACTGGATTGTGCTTGAAATGACCAGGAACAAGTGTGTTTGATTTAAAACTGGCATGATGTGGCCCACTTGCTCAGTCCCAAGAAAGAATCTGCCATTGTATTTTGAATCAGCTACAGTTTCTGAACTGTCTTCAAGGGTTGTCCCATCTACAACATGCTACAATAATTCAAATGGAATGTTACTAGAGCATGGATAACTGTGCCCAGGTTGTTATGAAGAGAGACTGAACTGATGCACTGACTTTAGCTGGTGAAAGGTGTTGCATGCCACAAAAAAACTACTTGGGCCATCAAAGACAGGGCTGGATCTAGAATTGTGTCTGATATGTTAACCTGAACCTTTCAAGGGAGTGTAATTCTGTCTAGCTTAACATCTCTTGAAACAGATGAATCACCCACCAACAGTAGTTCCAACTGGAGGAGAGTTGGTCTTGTGGTAGCAAGCATGAATTATCCCTTTTACTAAGTAGGATCCACTCTGGTTTGCATTTGAATGGGAGACTGAATGGGTGAGCACTGTAAGGTATTCCCCTTAGGGGATGGAGCCACTCTAGGAAGAACGTCTACATGCAGAAGGTTCCAAGTTCCCTCCCTGGCATCTCTAAGAGAGGGCAGAGAGAGATTCCTGCCTGCAGCCTTGGAGAAGCTGTTGGCAGTCTGTGTACAAAATACTGAGCTAGATGGACCAATGGACCATCTGACTTGGTATAAGGCAACTTCCTATGTTTTCTGGACTGAACTTGTTTGACATTATTCAGTCCATTATTTATTGTGGGCACCAGTTCAGCACTCCTCCCCCACTCACTTTATCTTAATCTTATTTAAAGTAATAGAGCTGGGTGTCATCTGCATATTGATGTCATCTCAGATCAAATCCATAGATAACATCACTCAGTGGTTTCATATAGTTGTTGAACCCTGAAGAGCCCTGCAGAACACTGTAGTGTAACTGCCACGAGGCAGAGCGGTGCATATGAATAGGTATATCTTTAGCTATATCATTCGTTTTGGAAAGGTGCTGCTGCTTTTGTTTGTGTGTGTGTGTGTGTGTGTGTGTGTGTGTGTGTGTGTGTGTTTACATTACCTTTAATAAAGGATATTGGCCTTATTCAGACATGTAGTTGTATTTGCATTCAGGTGTCTGTATACATATATGTGTTTTTGTTTTACCGTATGCATGTTCATTTTACAAGTACTGTAAACATTGGATTGGGTCCCTCATATGCATGGTACAGGTAGGGAGTGTATTGTTTTCATGGCTTCAACGTAACGTGAATAACTGTTTATAGGAACATAGGAAGCTGCCATATACTGAGTCAGACCATTGGTCTATCTAGCTCAGTATTGTCTTAAGGTCTGTACAGACTGTACATCCATTGTATGCAATATGTAAATAGGGCTATCATACTCCTGGTTTGTAACTAATTTTTAAGACAACCAGAGCAATGATACCACCTTTCACCAATACAGGAAATGTTTTATATTGTTTCCATGCTGGGCCTTAATGAACTAGATTGTGCTAACGTAATGTTGAAAATGGAATATTATGGCTTTTTCAGCAATCTGTCACTAAACATTAACATTTTATTTATTATAAAATCAAAACAATTTGTCCTGTACACAGGAAATCTTGACATAGAGACCTGTGAGGAGTATAATTTGAGCAAGTTTCTGAAAAGGTTGATGAAGAATGGCTGAATTCTGGCAGTTCTAAATGTGTGTGGTGAACTAGACGGGCTTACATTGTTTATTTACCTTTTTGTTGCCCCTCACCCCCCAACGTATTTAAATTTATCCTTCTGGCAGCCATCTAATGGTGCAGCAGGGAAGTGACCTGCCTAGAGCGCAGTAGGCTGTTGGTTCAAATCTCCGCTGGTGTGTTACTTAGACTATGGGAAACACCTATATCGGGCAGCAGCAATAAAGGAAGGCGCTGAAAGGCATCGTCTCATACTGCAAAGGAGATGACAATGATAAACCCCTCCAGTGTTCTACCAAGAAAACCACATGGCTCTGTGGTCTCCAGGAGTCGACACCGACTCAATGGCACAACCAACCTGTGCACACAGGTACAATGCATGCAATTCCTGTGTACCTGTGGTGTGCTGGAGCATGTGTTTGCATGAAGCATTGCAAATTTGTTTGTGGCATGCTGTAGCATGCCTTTGCATCTGTCATGTGTCTTGTGAAGGTTGTCATTAGCTAATTTGTTCCAGCTTCCCCACTCCCTGGTTCTAAATAGGAATTGACTATATTGTTTGACTAGTATAATTTTTGAACTATTGAACAGCTTATGATAGTAGTAAGAATAATATGGCATTTGGGGATGCTAATAAAAATAGTCTATGATACCAATTTGATATAAACATTACTGAGATAACATTTACTAATTACTGAAGTTCTTGCATTATCTGAAGGCACAGATGCTAAGTATTATGGGCCATAGTGAAGTCAGTCACCCTCCCACACAAGTAATTCAGTGAATTTACTTTTTAAAATGCAAAGAAATTCTAGAATTAAAAACCTTCTGTTTATGAGAAGAGATAAAGTGCTTCCAAGTTCACTCATGCACCAAAAAGCATGGGCACAGTAGATTAAGGTACTCGCCTTCATTTCCACATGATGTAAGGAGTAAATGCATGCTACAGTCTCACATGTGCTGGCTTACAAGGTGGATTCTATGCACTCACACTTCCCATTGATTTTTCTGATACAATGACTGCATTAGCCCGTAACATAAAACTGGAGGTAGCTGAACCCATGTTTAAGAGACTTGCGTTTTGGGCAGTATACAAATGTGTTATACAAAATTTTTTATTTTATTTATTATTTTTACTTAATAAATAAAATAAAAATATTATTGTTTCTAATCATGAATTGCAATCCAGATGTTCATCCAACTGCAGCCTGGCAACCTCTGTTTCTTAAGGGCAGGGGAGCCCCTCCCTCTTTCTGGTCTGCCAAGGCCACAATCCCAGCAAGCTTGTTGCAAGTCTAATGCTATGAGAATTGACCTTCATCTTCCTTTCTTTTGCTAACTTTTGTGCATCACCTTCATAAGACATTTGATCCTGTCCGCCTTCTCTCTTTCATGTATCCATGTGCACACATCCCCCATGTTCTAGCCTTGTACCAGCCATAGACTGGATAGACTACATACAGTCTATCCATAAGCAAGGAGACAGTCTACAGCTGTGCACAGTCCCTAAACAAACACTGATGTGTTGCCTCAAACCTGCAGACAAAAAGAAATGACACAAAAAGACTTTAAGAAAGTGTTGTACATAGAGGCTAAGTTGTAAGCAAGGGTATATGAATGTATAATGTGTTTACGATTTACATGACGTGAAAGCTGAGGTGGACTCCTTAACTTAGAATTCCCATGCTTTTTGGCACATAAGTGAATTCGTAAGTTCCTTAACCCTTATTTTAAACTGAAGGTTTAGAGGCCTAGCACAAAAACTCTATGCACATTTTGCATTTTAAAAAGAAATTATTGGAATCCGCCCCCCGTTTATACAGAAGCACAGCACTAAAATTCTGTATCAGTAATACTCTCTCTCTCTCTCTCTCTCTCTCTCTCTCTCTCTCTCTCTCTCTCTATATATATATATATATATATATGGCATACCAGTTGCTAATCCTATGCATGGCAGCTCTTGTGAGATTTTGTGAGTGAGGGGGAGAGGAAGGCGAGAGGCGAGTGGAAAGAGAAAGTGGCAGCCAGGCCGGCCGGCCACCAGATGGGGAGGGGAAGCAGCGGCCAGGCCTGCCATCGGAGAGGAACAAACTGGGGCTGAAGTGGGGGCGGGGGGGAGAATGGCTGAAAGGGAGAACTAGGAGCGCAGATGCTCTGCGCCAGGTCAGCTAGTTTTATTTAGGTCAGCGGAAATACTATTCAGAACAGTGAAACAGAACTAGTGCTGTGGAAGCTTGAAATAATTTTGCTGAACACCTCTGAGGAGCAAGCATTATCTGCTCTATGCAGGGAAGTGATAGTGCTTTTATTATTGGCAGCAAAACTTTGCATTGCTAAGGAATGGGAAAGAACCCTCCAAAAAATAAATGTGGTTTGTTTGATAAAATTTGGGAGCTTTTCATGCAGGACAAGTTCTCTTCTCCAGTGGCGCATCTAGGTCATTTTGGAGCCCAGACCTGATGGGCTTAGGAGCATCCCCCCCCCCCATCCACTGCAAGGCCCTCCTTAATTTTTTGTAAAATATAGAACCAGCAATTCTCGAGTTAACCTTGTCCACAACTTCATGGTTAGTCCAACCTCCAACCCTTGTGGTGATGCATAATACCTCCTCCCATGGAGGCAGTGGAAATAAGCTTCAAACAGTGGAGGGAGCAAAAATAAAATCAAAAAATGAAAGCATCTTGAGGATTACCAGCAAATCAAATTAAACCCGCCTGAGTGGAAGTGGCAGAGTTCACAGAAACCCAAGAGTTTAATCAAAGCTGCCTCCCTATAAACAGAGAGGGGACTCCCCTTCAGTCACCAGCCAGCTTTGCACTCCTCTCAGACTTCCACCAAAGAACGCTGCAGCTGCTTCTTTAAAACCACACATATTATTAACATTCAAAACAGGCCTCTTTGGTCCGTGCAGCTTGTGCCTCATTGCTCACTCACAGCCTTTGGGGCTGGGTGAGCTTAAACTTTCCCCACCCACTTCTTGGACAAACATTAGAAGAGTCTGTGGATTCCCCAGAGCAGGACCCCCTCCCAATGCCACCCTCCCCATCTAGTGCTGACTGGAGATTCTCCTCGCCCCACAGGAGCTCATGATGGCAGAAAGGCTGGGAAGGGCAGCTCCCACCACCCTGCGGGGAGAAGGATTGGGGCCCCCAACACCTGTGCTGCTTCTTCCTGCACAGCCATGCCAGGGAGAGCTGGCAGCTCGACACCCACTTGCAGAGATGCACAGAGAACCCAGAAGGGCCCACAAGACCATTCCTGCCTGTTCCTGCCCAGCCTGATAGGTTTATTACTCAGTGGATGTTCCACCCTCGTCTCAGCTCTGGGTGTCCCTCCCTTCCAGCAGCAGGCGCTACTTCCACGATTCTGCAGCTGCAGCCAAGCTGCTGAGCCAGCACAGAGGCTGCTGCACGATGGAGTCTCTTGCTGCCACAGGCTGTGGCTGGTCCCATCCAGGCAAGGCATGACGTCCAAGTCTGTGTGGATCGCGCCGTTCTCTTCACTGTTGGTCTGGGGCATCCCTGGAAGCAGCTGCTCTTTGCACTGTGTACACACCCCACAGGGTGGCAGGTCATAGAAGAAGACTGTGAGGCAGAGCAGAGAAGAAAGAGGGGGTGAGGGCAGGACTTCCCTCTTTTCCTAAGAAGGGGTCTGCAGTGTGTGGGGGCAGGATCCGGACCCTCCTCTGGAGTGAAGGATGGTTCTTGGAAACCCTTGATACTCCCACTCCACAGGCACCTCCCAGATGGACAGACCCACCAGCTGCTGTGCACACCACCACCACCACGGGGAAGACCTGCTCAGCTCACCCCCCAGCCATGCAAATGGTAGCAAAAATGACTTAGATCGGTGTGGCAGGGCAGGCGTAGGGCAGTGGCAGGGTAGGTGTAGAGTGGCTGCAGGCCTCTGGGGAGGCCCCCCAGAACATTTGGAGTCCCCCAGAGACAGTAGGCCACGGACCAGATCTCCATGGTCTGTGGAAAAGATTGCCTCTGCTCTTCCCAGTTAAAAGCCTCTGCTTATCCAAATTGTGTTTCTTTTTAGAACATTGGTTACCCTTTTTAAAGTTTATTGATGCCAAAATACCCACAAAAAACCTGCAAATACAATACCTGAAAAGTTGAAAATGATTTCTGTTTTATAATTTTATTTACCAACATTCTAAATGAATTAAGGAAAGAAATGATCCTGAGGTGTTTGTGTGTATATATGTATACGTATATACATACATATATAATATATATTATATATATAATTTGTTCATGAGCTTAGTTTTATCTGTTTTTTGTAATTTGTTTTCTTTTGTGCATTTCTGCAAAAAATAATGTATAAAAAAAGATTTTTTGCACTATTCTATTGACACAAGATGTGCTATACTTATTTGAGAAATGACAGAATAGTGAGTGGCTTTATCATCGGTGTGAAGCTAATGCATGACCTGAGATCACACCTGCAGTTTATGTGATATGTTCCATGGTTTTGAAGTTGTGTCAAAAATTAGCCTAGAAAATATACTACCAACTCCTTTTTAGATTTTTTAAATAATATATAATACAACTGGGGATGCTAAGGTGGGAGGCAAATAGGGTTTCTAGGTGTGTGTGTATGTGTGTGTGCACGAGATGAATGTGATATGATAGAAATGTTGTGTTTTATATTGCAGAGTAACTACTTATCTTGTATGAGTGATTACACAGGAAGCTTACTTTAACTGAGAAACAAGGGTTTGATATTTATTACTAATTAAACAAAGGCTAAGAAAACAATAAACTAATTGTCTCTTATGCAGTGAGAGAGATAACCTCTCAGTTTGAAATTCAAGACAGCAAGTAAGCAGCAGACAAACACACACAGTGCCTCCACCCTCAAACCTGGACACAGACACATAGGCAAGCATGCTCTGGACCGGAACAGAGACACTGAGCCCATTCTCACAATTGAGTGAGAGGGCTTTTGGGCAGGCAGCAGGAGCTCACCTTCCCTGCAGGCAAGCAACAGGGAGTTGCTGGGCATGTGCGGATCATGTGCCCAGATGGTCCACGGCTGCCATGGGCAGCGTGGAAGTGCTTTGTGGGTTAGGATCCATCGTCCCGGCCTCCAGAAATCCCACAAGGCACCGAACAAGTGTGCGGTGCATTGTGGGGATTCAGCCCCCCCCCCCCGAAATTGGTGGGCACCCAATCTTTCAGCGCTAGCTGAAAGCAGCTGGCGCTGACAGACGATCAGCTCAGTGGGGCTAAGGGAGAGCTTGCTCGTTTAAAAGGTGGGCTCCCTAGGTGGGTTTGCCACCAGGCGCCACCATGAGTCAGTCAGCTCTCAGCGGTTCCTACGGGCAGCCAAACTCATGGCTGCTTGTGAGAACAGCCTCAATTGTATATGGGGAAAATCCCAACAGTCAATACATTATTATATCTTATTTAAGTTACAGATTTTTAACCTTTTTATTCTGCTTAAAAATCAGAAGGACCTGTTGGACCAGGGATGGTAGTAGGATAATACAAATGTGAATTAACACCATGAGAAACTATGATTCCAGGATGTACAACTCCATCTCTCCTGAATACTAATTCTTGTCTTTCTTTGATAGGTCTAGTGTGTGTATTGACTGCTAAGAGCTCACAGAAAATTCAGGGATTGCACCACAGGTGGGACAAAGTCAGGCATAGGTTCTAGGGCCCTCCTGCCTCCCTTCAGTGTGAACTCTTTCTGCTGAAGGAACTGCCATGTGAATCACATATATAAAAATAAGAGAATGTAGAGTTGCTGGCCTTGCCCCAGGCATAAAGCACTGGGGAAATAACAACATGCAAATAACAACATTGTGGTTACTAATTAAGATTCTACCCTGAAATATCATGACACATTATGAAGCAAATTATTTCCACGTACAAGAAAAAATATGGGTATGCGCTTTTGGAAAGATCTTCTTTTCTGCAGCAGTGGGTCTTGCCACATATTTTGTGCATTAGATACTATTGGGCTGACTCAGATATAATGTGCAACCACAATTAAGTCTGTTCCTAAAAACATCTTCAAGTCTCAGCAGCGTGACTTCCCTTCTCTCATGCCAACTGGCCATCAACTTCTGATTTAGGTTAGCATAAACTAAGATTGGTTTTGACATCCAAATTGACCAATCTCAGGTTATTCTAACCTACTTACTTGAAATAAAGCAAAATTGTTTTTAAGTATTCTTAATTGGTTTTAAATTGTTCTAAACTATTTTAAATTTGTTTTTATATTGTTTTAACATGTTTGTTTTAAATGGTGTTTATTCTTGTATTTTACTTGTTGTGCAACTGCCCAAAGCCTTTGGATGGGTGGTCTAAAATGAAATGAAATGAATAAATAAATAAGATCCACAATTCATTTCAAGTCTTGGGTCCAGATTAAGGTTTGTTTCAGGTAAGTAGATTAGAAAAAGCTGAGCTTGCTCAGTTTGGCCATTGATGCAACCAGGTCCACTGCCTGTGACACCAGTGTTGTGGGATGCTGCTTGCCCACTTGGGGAGACAGTTTGTGTGCCTGTGCAGCATGGGAACAAAGAGAGATGGGAAAGGTTGCACAAGTGGCCCCTGGAAGCTTTCCCCCCATATTTCCCCCTGGTCAAAAGGGACTTTTGTGTTCTGTCTTTTGACCAGCGGAATTTGGGGCTCCAGATCCCTCTCCAAAAATTGTTCTACCCGTGCAAGGCACTAGGGAAAGTGCAGATCAGAAGATTAATGCTGGACCAGGAAGGAGATGCCAAGTTCATGGGAAGGAGAAATTGATGGCTGGGCACACTTATCCCTGTTAAGCCATGTGGGGGGCACAGTGACTGGGTGCGGGGAATGGTCCCTCTCTGCCCTTCCTCCCCTTGGATGCACTCCTATCTATCATCCATGCATCATCCATCCCCCAGTCCAGTGGTAGGTATTGTAGATGGTGCTGCCCAGGGTCTGTGGATTTGCCAATCATCAGGTTAGTCAGGGCTTTCTGACTGCACAGCTGCCTGTCAATCTAGGCGTGGCTATCGCTCTTCCATGTGCCTGCCTCCTGCTTCTGGGGTGATCTGGAGGTCAGCCAGGTTGTAAACTGGGTGACCTTCCAGGGAAGGGGTTACTGTCAACGGGAGCATGTGATGCACTTCAGGCTTTCCAGGGTGAGGGCTGTGCAAGGGTCTATAAGGTGCTGCCAGGATTGCATTCAGGTCTCTGGAGGTTAATGGCTGCTGCAGTCTGCTCTTAGGAACATAGGAAGCTGCCATGTACCATTGGTCCATCTACCTCAGTATTGTCTACACAGACTGGCAGCAGCTTCTCCCAGGCTGCAGGCAGGAGTCTCTCTTAGTCCTATCTTGGAGATGCCAGGGAGGGAACTTGGAACCTTCTGCATGCAAGTATGCAGATGCTCTTCCCAGAGCAGCCCCATCCCCTAAGGGGAATATACTACAGTGCTCTCATGTAGTCTCTCATTTAAATGCAGCCAGGGCAGACCCCGCTTAGCACAGGGGACAATTCATGCTTGCTACCACAAGACCAGCTCCCCTCTCCTTCCAGAACGGTTAGCCTAATCATGTTGCCAATGCATTGCAGCCACCCAGCAGCAAAAGCTATCATGAGTTAGGTACACTTGCTGATCCGGGCTAACATCCAGGGTTTGAAAAGTGGTTGTGAGGGCATGAACCTTCAATGTATCATCAAATGGCCAACATATGTAGTATTTCAGTTTTGCATACAGCATTCCTAGGTTTGCCCTTAACAGTTTAAAAGAGGCATAGCCTAATTTAGAAATGATTCTTAATTATTTGTTTCAGGGCAGTAGTCCGGTTCACAAAAGTGTATTTTGCTGACCCTCTCAGGCATGATGCTACATAAGAAGTTGGCAGCAGATACTAGCAAGGCTTTCAGTTATGGAGTCCAGGCATAGCTAGAGCACTGCATTGCAATCTAAAACAAACAATAAAGTGTTAAAATGTTCTGCCTCTTACAACTTTAAACATTTGTTAATACTAAAGATATGTGGGGAACATTTATCATGCTCTTGGTTAAAATTGGGTAGCGTTGCCAAGTCAGGTGTAATAATTTTGGGCTGCCAGATACTTATTTCTGGTTTAAGATCTTGTGATACCATGTAAACTGCTTGCGGTAAGACAGATTTGATTCAAGACTGGAGGCTAATTCTCAAAGTCAAAAAGCCAAGAAGAATCACTTTGTTTAACAAGAACAACAAATCTAGCACCCAAAACAAATGATTTCACAATGCTAATTTTTAGACCTCATTTTAAACAAAAGAACTGAAATTGAAGTTTGAGGTTTTTAAACCTTTGTGTTTTGCATGAGAGTACTTCTTAAAACACTGTTCACAGATATGTTAAGGCCCTTATCCCTATTTCAATATGTTTTGGCTCTAAAGAATTTGCTTAATGTATCTGTATTTCAGCACAAATGCCAGTGCATACTATCTTTCTAGCATTAATTTTTTATACCACCTTTCATAAAAACAATATCAAGATGGCTTACAACACATTTAGCACAATATACAATTATAAAAGTTACAGTATAAAATATTAAATTGGAATATACAAATACAAATCTGATTGAAAGTTTTAAAAACATACACAATAGGACCATAAAAATACAGAGTAGCAGCAACAAAAAAAACCTCATATAAAAGCCTGGGTAAAAAGCCAAGATTTCACTTGCTTTCTAAAAACTGTGATGGAGACTGAGGAGCAGATGCATTCCAAAGCCTGGGAGCAATAACTAAGAAGGCCCTGTCCCTTGTGCATGACAGCCAAGCCTCTCTCATTGTCAGCCCTTGGAGCAAAGCCCCCTCTGATGACATCATCAAGCGGGTATAAACCCTTGGGAACAGGTGGTCCCTCAAATATCCAGGGGCCCAAAACCATTATGGGCTTTAAAGGTCAAAACCAGCACCTTGAATTGGACACATAAACAAATTGGCAGCCATAGCAGCTCTTTCAAAATGGGTGTAAAATGATTCCAGCAAGCAGCTCCAGATAAAATCCTAGCTGCCACATATTGCACTAGCTGCAGTTTCTGAATATTCTTCAAGGGTAGCCCCGCATAGATTCTAGTAAGTAATCCAGCTGTGATGTGACTAAGGTGTGGGTAACTGTGGCCAGTTCTGTCTTCTCGAGAAAGGGATGTAGCTGGTGCACTAGCGGAAGCTCTGCAAAGCCACCGCCTTGACCTGAGCTTCCAAAAGCAGAGCTGGGACCAGCAATACCCCCAAGCTGTTCACCTGCTTGGGAGTGCAATCCCATCCAGAACCTGTCAAATCCCCTCATCCTTATTGGCTCTCCTACTGACCAGCAGCACCTCTGTCTTGTCTGAATTCAATCTCTGTTTGTTAGCCCACATCCAACCCATTACTGCCTCCAGCCTCGGATTCAGGACATCCACTGCCTCCTGGAATCAGGTGAAAAGGAGAGATAGAGCTGAGTGTTATCTGCATATTGCTGCCAACTCAGTCCAAGTCTCCAGATGACCCCTTCTTGTGAATTCATGTAGATGTTAAACAGTATGGGTGGCAAAACCGAACCTTGCAGGACCCAACAGGCCAATGGTGAAGGAGCTGAGCGGTAGTCCCCCAGCACCACATTCTGGACCTCCCCCTGCTAGATAGGACCAACACCACTCCAAAGCAGTACCTCCAATCCCTATACTCAAGACGCAGATACCATGGTCAAAGGATACCATGGTTGATGGTATTGAATGCTGCTGAGAGGTCCAGCAGAACCAACAGGGACACATTCCCCCTGTCAAGCTCCCGGCATAAGTCATCCACTAGAGCAACCAAGTCAGTTTCAGTCCCAGATTGAAAGGGGTCTAGATAATCTGTATCATCCAAGGCCCACTGCAGTTGAGATGGTACCACATGCTTAGCATTCTGCCCCAGAAGGTTAGAAATAGGACTATAGTTGTCCATGCTGGAGGGATCAAGGGAGGGCTTTTTAAATAATGGTCTTACCATCACCTCCTTGAGGCATGGTGGTATCTTGCTCTCCCTTAAGGAAGCATTGATTATAGCTTCCAACCATCTGCCTGTATCCTCCTAAGCAGATTTTATTAGCTATGAAGAGCAAAGATCAAGAGCACATGATGTTGCCCTCACACTACCCAGGATCTTGTCCACATCCTCAGGCTGCACTAACTGAAAATAATCCAACACAATAGGACCAGATGGTACCCAAGCTATGACAGCTGGAACTGCCAAATCCCTGGAGTCCAAATCAGCATGAATGTGAGTGACTATCTGCAAAGTGACATGCAAACTGATCTCAATGGACTGTAGAGGGTTCCTACCCCATTACCTGTGTGTGTGTGTGTGGAGCATGCCTTTGCTACATGGAACTGCTCCATTGCACCGCAGTGAGCAGATACAAAGGAGGTGGGAGGAGAAACATTTCTTTGCTGCCCCCACCACTATGGAGTAGTCCCTAAAATGGACTCTAGCCCATGTTTGGTTGGATTCATCCTGACTCTCCCTCCAGCATTGTTGGCAATCACTGGTTGGCAATGCACTAACCACACAGCTGATGTTGTAATCAAGATCTGAAGTTGGCTCAAGAAAGTGTGGTTGGCACATCACCAGTTGGATATTGCCAACATTTTCCAAGGTTTATATGACATGCTCCACAGGAGCATGGGTACTGTGGATATCTCAGATTCCTTTGAAAGCAATATTGACATCATTGTGTGAACCAGCCCTATGATCTGAAAGTGGAATGTGAAGTAGGTTGGCAAACTTTGGTTAAAAGAAAAACTGGTTAATGTTAACGGTTAGAGTTGCTGAAGATGCAACACTGAACCATGATTAATATCTGGCAAAGGAAGGAAGAGAGGAATTTGTTCTGGACAAAGAAAGAGAGAGACAACATACATCAAAAGGCTGATTTGGTATTGGGTTTTCATTAAACCTAAACGTTTAAAGTAGGGAAATGTGGATTAATATAATTGACCATAAAAATACTAATAGGGTATATAATATTTGTAAACTGCCCTCAGCCAATTTTGGAAGGACAGTATAAAAATTGAATAATATAATATAATATAATAGCTAAATAATAGTGTCTAGAAATAGAACATATTTTTCAGTAAGCTACCCCTTTCCCCTTTGAAATCAGTTTAGGATGATTAATTAGTCTTTATCCAGAACATCTAGAATCACAAACATCCACTGGTACACCAATGTAACTGAAGAAAACTTCAAGTCAGTCTATACTTATGGCATGAAATACTTCCTTTGTTCCTTACAGGGGCAGAGCCATCACTGGGCGGGCTGCGCCCAATCAGGGGCCGCGAGGCACGTCAGACGCAGGGGTGCTGCTCCAGACATGGGGGTACTCTTTTAGATCCTGAGCGGGGGCTGCGCGGCCCCCATTCAGGAGTTAAATGGCCGCTGCGTTCGCAGTGTGGCCAGGAACAGCTCTTCCCTTCCCTGCCGTGTGGCCCCTTCGGGAGTTAAATGTCCGGCGCAGTTCCGTTCGGGAGCCATACCACGCCCTCCGCATCTGATATCACACACGGGGGGCGGGGTGAGCAGGGCCGCTGCGGTGGCCACACATGGGCCGCTGGCTGTCAGGCTCCACGTCTGGTTCCTTACATCACTGGTGTTTGCATTCCACTCTTCTGTCTTATGCAAGGCTAATTTTTGCGAAGAGCCCAACTACCACCGTAACCTTTTATTGACTTCAGATACTGAGCATGGGAAACTCAGAGCTTCTTAGGTCAGGTGCAAGATATTGAGGCCAATCTGAAGTGATTTGATCCATATGTGCTGCTGTATTTGCAGCACTGGGAGTTGTAATGCTGATGCTAGGAAAAACTGTAGTGAAGAGTGGCCTAGAAATATCCTGATGCCAAGGGAGTGTTAATAAATGCTGTTGAGTATACTGTAAGGGATTAACTTTAAAGCCCCTTTGGAATTTCATTGCTCTGTAGCTCATCAACATAACAAAATGTGTTCATTTACTGCTCTTCCAGTCACCAGTATTAGTGTTGTGGCTATAGCTTTTTCTGTGAGATGAAAGAAACTAATCCCAAATTAAAACAGGGTGATATTAAATTACCAGAAGCAGGATGGACAAATATTTTGTACACTTTATTGTATTCTTTTGTACACTTTATTGTATTATGAGTATGTTATAGGTATTGTAATTCCAAATAATATATATTATTATATATTATATATTATATAATATATAATAATATATATTATTTGGAATTACAATACCTATAACATACTCATAATACAATAAAGTGTACAAAAGAATACAATTATATATTAGAATACAATTATATATTATATAATATATAGGTTCTTTTCTGTTTTATCCAAAAATAAAACACCACAGCCCTGCTACAAGCTCACAGTGTAAAAAAACTGAGACAAAAGGAGAAGGGAGTTAGAAGGAAAGGGGTAAAAAATGAAAACGACCTCCAAAATGTAGGCAAATGTTCCTTTAACTTTTCAAACTAGCTATTGAAATTGAGCCCCACCAATAATGCTTTGGTTTAATTTACTCATAAAACTAATTAAAGCTTTCAGCCTTAATTAAAAAACTTCTTCTGAGTTTTAATTTTCATGAATATAGACAAGGTATAAAAAAGACTAAGTATGTCTAAAGCTATTCCAAACTTAATAATCTTTAAAAGTAGTGTTTATGCTTTTATTTCTGGAAAATTATTATATTCAATCTCCCTGTTCCTACTAGTAATTACCAGTCAGTTTTTGTCAAGATTAATTTATTATGGTCAAGGAAAGTGCTTCTTAGAAATGTTATACACAGGTGTGTCCACAAATTTTGGTGGGTCTTGGTAGCCAAGCTAAGATTTGTGTCACTAGGACTTTGCTTTTTTCCTTAGGTGCATGCAATCCTATGCATGTTCACTCAGAAGTAAACTCATTTGTATTTAGTGGAGGTTGCTCTCAGGTTAGAATACATTAGATTGTTGATTTAGTCCTTGTGCTAGTCTGTGACTGTAATAAAGAAATTGATTGATTTAGTCCAATATTTGCACTGTGCCTTCTTGCCAGTTTGGAGCTAGAGAGCAAAGCAGGCTGTTCCTGCAGGTGCTGAGTTTTGGAGTGCCTCAGAAGGCCAACTGTGGGGATGAGCCCTGCTCCATCTGCAAGCAGATGCTATTTAAATTCATTATAGTGTTTGCTAATAGCTGTTGGAGCTACAGTATCCTCCATAATTGTAGGACTATAGCTGTATGGACCTATCATCCATAAATTCGTCCAATCCCCTTCATTGTTCCCTCTAAGGCATGTGTGTGTGCACACACTCACATGTGTTTGATGTGCATTCAGTTAATTTTAGATCCTGCTCATGTTGAATCTGAAAGGTCCCACTCTGAATGCATGTGCATGCACGCTGCCTTGCTATTGCTGCCCAGAACAAAACTCATTCTGCACACAGATGGGGAACAAATGGAGAGAACACTGATCCCCTTCTAAAGCCATCCATTTACACATTTTGAGGCAGAAAATTCTGAAGTTTATCTATCAATCATACTTATATACTGCCTGATATAGATAGATAGATAGATAGATAGATAGATAGATAGATAGATAGATAGGCAGTCTATATAATCCAAATTACAATATCAAAATAAAATAGCAAATAATTTCACAGAGTAAAACAGTTAAAAATAGTTTTATTTAAAAGCGTGAGAAAACAGGTTTGTCTTAAGGATCTTTTTATTTATGCCTTACGTAACAAGTGCTTTTTGGGGGGTCCTAAATCTGCTGACATCTACTGAATTTGGTAGCCCCAAACTCTAATATGTGAGAGTGAGAGAAAAATCTCTTCTCTGCTCTTTCTATTGGATTTATAGCCAATAACAATGTCTAGGCCTGTGCACCAGAAATATGTCAGATTCCATTCCAACAGTGGCACTCTTGGAAAATGTCATGTCAGCCCCTCCCAACTGTTGGGTCATGTCAGGTTGGAGATCTGATAGTTTTGTCACCTCTCCAACACCCCCTCCTTCTCCTTTCCCTGTGACCAGTTAGGGGCTGGAGGTAGGCTGCATTGCTCCCTCTAGCGCAAACATGAAGCATGCACATGCAGGAACAGCCTTTCATAGCTTAGGATTTAAAAGGAATTTCCTTTAACATTCCTTCTAGGCCCTGTGAGCGTTGTGTGTACTTCTGAAAGTGGATTCTTTTTTCCTGAGGCTGCTGTCATGGCTGGTGCCCAGCCCTAACAATATCTTAACGATTATTTCCACTCCACCAGGTTTCTTGTATGCCCATTATAAGTATTTTTGTTAGCACTAAGCAATCCAGCTTCCTGTTCTTGGCTTGGAAGTTTCTTGCATTAGCATCTAAACGCCTGTGTCTTGAATCAGTCTCCAGATTGCTTTTAGCACACAATTTATCTTATAAGCTTTGATCTCTTTAAAGATTGAACTTTCTTTCTGTGTGGTTGTTACAGTGCTACACCCTGACCCCATTTGGATAACCTGAAATATTTACACCACCGTCCTTAAAGAATGTCAGTCTGAACCAGATGCATCCTTGCCGCTGTTAGATCTTCCTCTCCAGAAAGAAGCTGCAAAGCCTGACTGATGTTAAGTGCCATAAGTGGTTCATTGTTCTTCAGGTGAAGCCCCTCTCTAGTGCCTAACAAACCTAAGCCATTCCTTCTATTGAATAGCCATCCACCTATTGAAACGAAGTGTAGGGTTTTGTTTTGTTTTGTTACTTGTTGGGAAGCATGCTTCTCTTTTGGCTTAAAAGTAATCCAAATTTACGTTCCAACATATTGGCGATATGCAGACTAAGGAAGTGCCAGTGCTACATGAGAAGTGGCAGGCAGCACTCCTGGTTACTTTGACTAACTCTTCAGTGGTGATGGAGCATGTGTGTGTAGGGGGGGCAGTGAATTTTGACAATCTCCCCTTTTTTCAGGAGTGCTCGGTAACACATGAAAATATATCCCTAAGGGGTATATTGTAGCCCTCAGGGACATACTTTTATGTGGCACAAAGTGCTTCCAGGAAAAGAAAGGCATTGAACTTCCCTTCTCCTTGTACAAGTGCTGTTGTTTAAGTTGTGAAGCACTGCCACTTGTCACGTAACACGGGCACTTCTGTGGTCTGGATGTCAGCCTTAGAACAATAGGCAGGCAGCCTTGTTTCTGTTGCAAGATAGCCCAGTTTATATTTGCCTCTTGGTACTTCTGCTCCTCTTTGCCAAACCAGCTGGGGCTCAGAGATAAGACCTACACAATGTAATCCTTGTGATTTCTTTTTCTTTCCTTGGAATGGCTATGGCAGAGGAAGATGGGTTATCAATGATGCACAGGACCTTTGCATGGTTGATGTGCCCCACAGAGTGACTTAACCTTCAAGGTATGCTTTAGCCCCTCTTGCAGCACAATAGAGTTTGAGAATGACTGTTCTAGCACTAAAGTCCCAGTCTTCTCAGCTTACAAGGAAAATGATTTTGTAATGGTTGGCTCAGGAATTGCTCATGAAAGTTGGGAGCAGAATGAAAAATGTAGAGAGAAATGAGAAGATATTGCCGTTTGCTGTGCCTTTTGCTGTGTGACTGAGAGCATCAATTTGACTTTCAATGAGAACTTGCATATAGCTTTGAAAAATACTAAAATCCTCTCAAGTGATAATTCTACAAATTTATGTCATACCTGAAAAGCAGGTGCATATATATATACACGTGTGTATCAAGGTTCACGCTCTTAATGAATGTGCTTGATTAAATTTATTTATGTCAATTAATGTAAGATGGTACTGTCTAAACAAAAGTTAATACGGAAACAATATTAAAAGTTGGGGAGATCCAATGAGGGCTCAAGCACTCCCAAATATTTTAAGTGAGAGTTGAAGGAAGTATGTTTGGCTGGTGTCATCATGAGGCTAGCTTCTAAGGCCTCTGCTAAAGGTAGTTTAGATGTCGTGTCTTGTGTGGGTACAGTTTCCATATAAAAGACACACTCCATTGTCCTCAAGTTTACCACATGTGTGGTTGGATGGAAGACTGAATATTTCTCAGCTCCTTTTTTATATCTTAACATAAACATGAAGGTTGCCTGTTTGAATCCCTGCTGGTACTATATCGGGCAGCAGCGATATAGGAAGATGCTGAAAGACATCATATCATACTTTACAGGAGGACGCAACGGTAAACCCCTCCTGTATTCTACCAAAGAAAACCACGGGGCTCTGTTGGCGCCAGGAGTCTAAATCGACTTGAAGGCACAATTTATCTTAGTTTAGGGGGGAAAGGATAGTTGATGGTTTTTTTCTTAATATCTCTAAGGTTGCCATCTCCCCCAGATTTCTGTGCATTTACCATATTTTAAGCAGGTTCCTCAGCACCATGTTAGCCTATTAGCTTGCCCAGATTCCCAGCTTTCTATCTTTCTTTTTTTTAAAGGTGGGTTTGCTAAGCACTAGCCCTTGTAGAAGTGGAGTTCAGGAGCAAAATGTTTGGTCACTATTATGTTCAACTGCTGGATTTCGAGAAAAGGCTGGCCAGGAGAGGTTAACACAATAAGTAATCCCACCCACCACCCACCACCCAGAATATGGGAAACACCTATATTGAGCAGCAGTGATATAGGAAGATCGTGAAAGTTATCATCTCATACTGTGTGGGAAATGGCAATGATAAACCCTTCCTGTATTCTACCGAAGACAACCTCAGGGCTCTGTGGTCACCAGGAGTCGACACCGACTCGATAGCACACTTTGCTTTACTGAGGAATATTGCCTTCATTTTTTGTCAGCAACAGGTTCTACAGGGCAGCTGAAAGAATCGTCAGTGATTTATATGAAAATCAAGCTGTCTGTGTTTGGTAATATTTAAGGTTTTTGGTTTTATAGTGCAATCCATTCTATTCATGCTTACTTAGAAGTAAATAACATTGGTTTCAGTCAGATTTTCTCCCAAGTATAGGATTGCAGCCTTAACTGAAAAGCTCAGTGTATTTCTTTGTTCTATTTCTGCTGTTAATATCTCAAACTTAGTGTAGTCTTTTATTTTCTATAGATATTATGTTTGCTTCTGTGTGCTTTTAAATTTTGCTTTAAGCCACCATGAATTCTTCCTGCCCCCTGCTCTTTTCCAGCCTATACTAGTATTCTAAATTAAAAGGAGTCATTTTGGAGTTACTTTTTGTATTTATATCTCATGATGCAACTGGTGACCATGACAAGGCTTAAGCATAAAAGCCTTAATCCCTAGCGCCTGTTTTGTAGGCTCAATTGTAGAATTTAATGGTGATGAAAATGCACTCAGCACTGCTCCTCAGCATGAGCTTTGATTTGGTATCTTCACTAATAAATAGCATATTTAAATTAGTATATTTAAACCAATAAATAGCATATTCAGGTGTTTGAAATGGAGTGGGAAATGGTAGTCATTAGGAATCCATGACAGCACTACATTGAACTTGTATATCAGAAAGTGTTGGGATATAAAGTCTGGGTGTTTAATGCTCAGGTGAATGGTCAGGTATTAGAGGACAATACTGTCTACAGAGTAAATACAAGTTGTTTGTATTTACAAGCTAGTTTGCATAATATGCAAATTAGGGTGCCTCGATTTGGAGAGTTTGAATATGGCAACCCTAGTTATCTCATGTTTCATACTTGCTTTATATATTGAAGTCATCACAAAAGGTGGAAAGAAGATCTTTCAGATGCATTATTTAATACCCTGTTCCTAAACGTTCTCACTGAAACAAAGCTCCTTCAAAATCAACATCCAGTGTTTTTGAAACTGCAGTGGCATAGCCATTGGTACACACCATCACAAGTACTCTTATGATATACTTATGGTAGTGTGTACCACACCAGAGCAAGTCTGAAGGTTAGGTCATGAGCCTTTATATTTTAGTATAGAAAACTGAAGAACATAATGCTGCTCATGGCAATGGCTTTTATTGTAGTTTTTTGAAGCATTCTTCATTTTTCTGTTTGTCTTTACAGGAAAGTATAGTTTGCATTGCCTTTTCCTTATTGTTTACTTTTAAAAAACTGACACCTTGTTAAATGTCAGTTTTTTCCAGAAGCTGATATTCTCACTGAACATACAAAGTCAACATCACTTCAGGTTGTTTTGACATTGTTGCTGGCTGTCCCACTAGTATTGTCATTGAGGGTTGAGGGAATGGCCTGCTGGAGAATTTCCAAAAAGTCTTGTACTGGTTATTCATTATTCATTACGGGAGCCAACCAAGATGGTATTTCTACGATTATCTAATCTGATGTTTAATTGAATTTACCATTACTATTTCTCTGTAGTATTGATTATAAATACAGTTGTATGCCTGCTTGAGAAGTAAGATAGCTGGTTTAAAACAGGGGGCAAGAATATTATTTCTTGAAAACTGATATGTTATATGCAGTTAAAGCAGTGTTTATCAAACTTGAGGTATCTCCTTTCCCCTAATATAATTGCTGGAACACTTCACTTTTATATCAAAAAATATTACTGTTATTGTGTAAAAGAGAGCCTACCCACAGAGGAATACCCTGTGTTTCTCCATGAGTCACTGTTGTGAAAATATTCTTAATTTGAAAGAACAAGGCTAAAAGAGTGACTCATGCAGAGACACAATATGCAGCCTTGTCTGAGGGAAAGTAACCCTCATTTTGCCTTGCATCAGGAGTAACTTCAATATGCTTGCCCTTTATTTTAAATCAGTTATCTTATTTCTCAAGCTGGCATACAACTGTATTTATAATCAATGAGTCACACCCAATGAAAAAATGTGATAGGATTATTCATCCCCAACATAAAATGACTAGATGAAAATAAGGCATAAAAGTGTAACAATGTGGCCCCAGCACACCGGTTGGAGATTATTGGATGAAACATATATAGGCTGACCTGCTAATTAATGAAGTGCACATGGGTGGAGGGACTGGAGCCCACCGACAACTCCTCCAGTTCCAATACACATGCACTGTTGCACAAGTGGGCTTAACTTCCCAGTTCTGCCCACACTCCAGAAGTGATCTGGAAGAGAGGAAACACATTGTTTTTTGTTTTTTGTTTGCCTTATAAGTTTGTTTGTTTATTAAAGATTATTAATAAGACAATACATAAACATGAATAGTAAAACTGATACACAATGACACCCATTAACCATCCTTCCAGATATGTAAATAATTAGATGGAGGAGAATGACTAAAACTATCTTGATTTGTGAACAGAATAAAATCTGACCATATCATGATAAAATCATTAGAATTAGCTTGGCCCGCTCGATAATGAATAATATAGGTCAGTTTTTCAGATATGGCAATATGCCACATAGACTGATACGAAGATGTCAGAGACATGGTTTTATGCTTCCAGTTTTGTGCAATGGATAATCTAACCGCAGTTAACATGATAACTATAAGATCCTTAGACAGTAATGCCAAATTAGCTCCCGAAAATACATTTAATAGAGCCAACTCTGGTCTTATATCTAAACTCTATTGTATAATTTTACCCATTTCTAAAAATACTTCTGTCCGAAAGCAGAAAATACTGGGACAGGACCACCATAAATGGAAGTATGTTCCCCTACTTCCACAGCCATTCTAGCACAGCGGGGACAAACTCTTATTAATGTGAGAAAATCTAGAAGGAGTCAAATACCACCTGTGAAAGAGCTTAACAAAATTCTCTCTAATTCAGGAAGAGGTAGAAAACACCGGCTTCCATTTCAGTATTCCATTCCATTGTGAGTCGCTAATAGTTTGTTGTAGGTCATTTTCCCAGGCCAGTTTAAGGCCAATTAATGGATCAGATGTTTGCATTATTAGAATTTCATATAATCTAGAAATAAATCCCTTAGAAACTTCTGAAGCCGTTAATATTAATTCCTCAAACATAGTCAAATTCCTATTAGCTTGCTTAGCTATATCAGGATGTAAAATGAAGGACTGAAACTGAAGAAAATTTAACCAAGAGTAATGCTTATTCATAAACTTCTCCCAAATTGGTTCTAAATCAATTGGCTTATCCAAATAATAAAAATCCTTTAATCTATTTGCAGTACCTCCGAAGACACCAAGTAATCAAGAAGGTGAGTCTAAAGCTGGAAATTTAGGATGACTACAAATGGATAACAAGGTGGAATATAGGGGGCAAAAACACATTGCTGAGGGTCAGTTATGCATTTCCTCTCCTACAGATAACTTCTAGAGCACAGGCAGAGCTGGGAAGTGTCATGTGACACTTCTCACTCACACTATTTTAGTAACTATGAAATAGGTAAGCCAGAATTATTGGGAGGCTAAGAAAGAAAGAAAAGATCTGAACTGGAGACGTCCTGGCTCATAGCTCAGGCTCTTGGCACTGTGCTACTCTGGCTTTGCCCATTACCACACCTATGAGGGAACAGCATTAGTGGGGGTGCAGTGGGGGTCTGAGTTTCAGCTACAATTTTTATTTTATTTCAAAGCTGTATATTGTATTAAAAAGTTTTGAAAGCAGCATGCAAAGGTTTTTGGCCTACTTACTATGCAGTACCCCATTAGTGGTTTCTGGGGTGCCTGTGCTGTGAGCATTTTTTTAAAAATCAATAGAGTTTTGCAAGAGCACTATCCTGCAAGTGCCTATAATTGTGCAAATGAGATATCACACAATTGTATTTGTGCACTATTAGGCATTTGAGGAACTGCAATCTTGTGCAACTGATTTTTTAAAGAACGCCTACAGCAGACATTGCATGATATGTAACATTAAGTATACATAAGCAGATAAAAATCAATTGGCAACACAAACATAAACAGCACAAAATAATAAAACAAAAAGGTAGATAAAACACCAAATAAAGCAATAATCTCAGAAAATAAAATTACTGAACAAAGGCAACAGTATACCCTGGGAAGAGGGTAGAGCAAGGTATTCTATATATGGGGCACAAGCACCAAAAAGGTCGTCGTCCTTATCTGTGCAGCGGGTGGGAACAGCCTGAAAAGACTACACACAAAGATCTTAAGGGAACAGGTTCATATGAGAGTGAGTCCTCCAGTAGGTCTACCGCTAGTCTGTGAAGACAATACTGAGCTAGATAGACCAATGGTCTGGCTTGGTATATGGCAGCTTCCTATGTTCCAATGCAGGTTATTTTGATTTTTCTTGTAGTACTGGGAAAAACAAATGAGAGCAGTTCATATGATCATAATTAGAGTAAGAAAAGCCTCCTATTCTAATTTGGGAGCTGTGTGCACTCTCATTTGCTGATCGTATGTGGGTTAAAGCCAAGATTGGAGGAGTCATCTGTGCTCGTCAGCAAAGCAGCAGCTGGGTTAGGGGGACTTTTCCTCCTACCTAATTCAGCAGCTGAGTTCAACTGCTGAGTAGCCGCCCAGAGACGTAAGTTTGGGCGGGGTATAAATAAATAAAATAAAATAGGCTGTGCAAACCTTACACCACCACCACCCCCCGACAATCTCTACAGATGGTGGGAGGCACAGATGATCTGTACTGCTGCATGCAACATGGATCTCTGGAGGCCGGGACACTGCGTCTCGGCCTCCACGTATCCCACAATGAGCTGTGTGATGAATGTGGTGCATTGGGGGATGCGCCTGCCTCTGTGTCTCCTCAGGCTGCATACAGCCCGAGGAGACACACAATTCCAGCAGTCGGATTAAGAGCACAATTGCGCCTTTAATCCTGGTTAAGAACCGGACTCTGGAGTCGTGTCAGGCTGGGTGGGAGCGCCTCGGTCTGTGAGGATCCCAGTGCTCCACACAAGCAGCTTAGCCCAGGCTGCTCGTGACTGGCAAATGAGAGTGAGCACATTCTTAATAAAGCCATGCAATCTTAATAAAGTCAGACTTCCTGACAAAGCCGAAGAGTCTTGAAAGTTAAAATACCGAGAGAGAGAGAGAGAGAGAGAGAGAGAGAGAGAGAGAGAGAGAGAATACACCTGGAATGCAATCACAGCCAAGTTCTGAATTAATTACGTTATTGTTCAGATATTGGCACAATAGTGCTCTTTTGTTCTGTGCATCCTCTGGATAGTAAGTACCACACACACACTTTCTCCAAGTCCTGTACTTGGAAGTTATCCACTGAGGTCATGTACATGACCATTTTCTACGGGTGTGGAGGGTGTGGGGGAAGGCAAGATCCATCTTACCTTTACCCTCCAGCCAATCGTGGTTGACATGTGGGATGCACTGCTCGTACACCCACACAATCCATCAATCTATGCTGCTCCTGGCAGCACAGATCTCTGAAGGCTAGAAAAATGAATCCTGGCCTCCAGGAATCCCTGGAGGTGCCTGACTCTGTGTATAATCAGCCTGCATGCAGCCAGAGCATTCACACGATCCCAGACCTGGGTTAGAGGGCACACTTGCACCCTCTGACCCAGGTTAAAAGCTAGGTTAAAAACCCATTGGGTCCATCTAGCTCAGTACTATCTACACAGACTGGCAGCAGCTTCTCCAAGGTTGAAGGCAGGAGTCTCTGTCAGCCCTATCTTGGAGATGCTGGGGAGGGAACTTGGAAGGCAGTGCCAGGATCGGCCTCAATCCTGGTACTGCACATGAGAAGCTCAACCTTGGTTGGGCTCCCTAGCCTGGGTCGGGCTGCTCATGTGTACAGCCTCATTGTCTCTTTTGCATTTTAAAGTTTCCTTGCCTTTGGAACTCAGCAGAATGCAAAACCCTATTAAAGGGTTCTCAATTGTATTGAAAACTTTCCAACGGTATTGTGTGGCCTTTGAGATTTGCCCTGTCTCTCTATAAACTTGCTGTTGTGGGAGCTTGGTGTCCACCACTGCCTTCTGCTTCCTGGAAGTCTACCTAGCAGAACATTCATTCGTGTGCTCACCGTTTCCCTAATCTGAATTGAATTTTAAGTTGAGTCCTAGACTCCAGAACAAAATCCTTGAGCCACAGAGGCTAGGCTGTTCCTTATTTTGTCTTACCATGGCTAACACTTGTGACTGCTTGGGAAACCCAGTGCTCTCCTTTGCTACAGAACTTGGAATTTGGTGCCAGTCCAGCATCTCACTGCCTCCCCTTGCCCTTCACTTTGAAAATAACCTTTGTTGTTAGGACCCTCCAAATCTTCCCTGATATAAGTCACTCCTTTTTGTATCATATACACATCAGCAGATACAGTACAGGTATTAAATTGATTTTAGTTCTCTCTTCTTTCTCTGTCTCTTTCTCTATTTCCTATCCCTCTCCATATTCCAGTGTACACTGAGAGTCTATTAGGATCTTCACTCCCTCATTCTCTGAGGTCCCACTTGGAGTTCCAAGTGGGTCCATCTGTACAAAAGGGGTCCATATGTAGCAGTCCCATTAGGTGTCATGGCTTCTGACATTCCCAGCATGGATGGTGGCATCTGAAATGAAAAAGGAGGGGAAGCTGGCCCTGGAGATAACTGGGGACATGAGTTTATCTCCATGAACCCTATCACCACTCTAACCATTCATTTTTTTATCCCATGCTGGAGCCCCAGATATTTGTGCTTGCCCTGTGCCAGTCTGTGATGAAGGTGAAACAGGAAGGTGAGGAGCCACTCCATCTCTGGGCCTCCTCTCCAGGGTGCCAATGTGGGTGCTGATCTTGCCCTGTAAGGCTAGGAGCTATCTAGACTCGGTCACTGCAGGGATCTTCCACCATCGCACCATAAGCCTTGCTCCCCAATGGAATTGTCCCTTCTTGTCCCTGACTGGCAAAGCCCCGCTTACACCTGAAGGGCCCACATTGAATTGATCCTCAAGCCACTCGAGCCTTCCATAAGCAGGGCCTATGGCTGGGGCGGGGGTCAGACCCCCAGATGTCCAATGAGGAGGGAGAGGCCCCCAAGAACTTTTGCTTCTTCAGCACCATCAGCCAGTGTAGGCTTGCTTGAAGACTTATACCAGAGTTTATAACTGAACCCAAACTTGTTTGCAGATGAAATGGCCACCCAACATGGTTGGATTTTTTTATACTCCTGCCTCTTGTGATCACATGTGAAAGGAAGAAGGCTCAGCCACCCAATACTATTTTTCCATTGGCTCAGTGCAAATTAACCCACCCATCGAGCCCCGTTGCATTCACTGATAGAGATAACACATCTCTTGGTGCTTTTGCACTATTATAAATAAACATTGTCTCTTGTTTCCAAAAACCTTGCCTCAGAATCTGTTGCTCCTCTAGGATCCCATAACATTAACATTCTGAATACAGTCCAGTTGTTCTCAGTTCCAAATTTGGTCTTGAGCAAAAGTCTCCAAAATTAACATTTGGATAATGTGAGCATGTGTGATTGCATCTTATTCACATTTAAGGCAACCAGGATATTTTAGGTTCAGTTTCAGTTCCTGTTCACTGAGAGAAATGCTGAAATCCAGTTTTTAGGACTGAATTTGGTTCAACTTTCTGGTGATGCATCTATATACCACTGACTGTGTTAAAACAAGCAATACCACATGGCAGCCTATTTCACTATTATAATATATGTTAGGAATTTAAATGAGAAATAAAATGAAATAAAACAATAAAAATGTTCAAGAAAGGAGGTTCAGAAATGAGAAATAATACCACATGATTTTCCCAAACAAGGGGAAGGGTGCATGTAAAAATCTCCTACACTTTTAAATTGAAAAAAGGGAGTGTAAGTTACCTATGTGGCTTGTTGCTAGACTTTCATGTTTAAATGAGCCACTTAGTCATTTAGCTCCCTTTACTTTTGTTTTTCCTGTAATCATAAATAAATAACATTTGGGACCTCTGGGTGTGGAGAGAGAACTAGATGTATTGGGCCAAATTGATCATGAATGCAAGCTCACTGAAGTTCACAGGATTTTCACTGTGAGTTGCTTTGATGCATGGGTTATTAATTATTCATAAAGATGTCTCCTTTGATAGAAGGCAAAAAAGATATGTCTTCAGAGGGCTGGCATAATAATCTTGCTGGTTTTAAAAATGTGTTTCAGCAATGGTAGTATAGCTGCAGTGTTGGAACTGCCAGCTCAGTGAGCAAAACTCAAACTCTTCTGTGTCACTTTGAAGATACAGTACTCTCTCTCAGGATGTTCTGTCAAAAGCCTGAAGAGATGGAGTGCTGTAGCTTTGACTGTTTCCATCATTGTGCTTTGACTTCAGAATCCTTTGGGTTATTCTTTGTTAATCTTCTTCATTAATCTACAAAAAAAAATCATACCTTCTGGCGACGTGTGCTGTTTGAATTATTAAGCTAGCTTGACTGCTAAATTTCTAATTCCAAAGACATACTCTGAATAGTACAAATGGCTCCAGGTTCTGTTTTTAATGCCCGATAATATTTCCAGCATTTTGATGTGTCTTGCATATTCTGGTAGAATTTCTGATGGGAACTATGCCGTATTTTGTCTTATACCACATTGCTCTTGGTGGTTTGCATTTTATATCTTCCATGGAAAAGAGCTGGCTGTAGGCCAAATCTCTGTTCTGGTCCGGAGCCAACAGCTGAACTAAGGCAACCACACACAAGGTAGAAAAGACCCCAGAGTGAAGACTCAGTTTGCCCATGATAATGTGACAAATCTTACAAGAGATGAGACTTTACCTTTTTGAAAATCTTATCTTAATGTTAAGGAAATGTTGCATAATTTTACCATGAGGGTGCTTTCAGATGTACAGGTGGCCCTAGTTGTTCATGGAGGTTCTGTTCTGACCTATAGATACAAATACAGAAACCATGAATAACAAAACCTCACCCTTATGAGAATCCAGGGGCTAGGCAAAAAAAGGGCTAAAAAAGTGGGGAGAAGGCAGAAATAAAGGACTGTACCTTGCTCTCCAGCAATGCCCCCTGCAATTCCTCTGATTTCCTGTGGGAGGGGGAATTTTAAAGTGCCACAAAATGGCTCTGCACTGTAAAATGGTGACCGGAATCTATATCAGAAGTCATTTCTGGGTCATTTCTGGCCACTCAAACCTGTGAATAGGTGAATTTTAGCTTATTTTTATTCCACAGATAAACTGGGTCTCTAGGACCCATCCACGGATATGCAAAACCCTGGTTGTTGAAACTGTGGATAATGAGAGCTACCTGTACTTCATTACATTAACATTGAGGATCACAAGAATACAGTAAAGGTGGTGTATTCATCGAGTAAAGACAGCTTATGGGTGCTGTGAAGTTTGGAAAGAGTCCAGAAATACTCAAGTCAAATTGTTACACAGCCGTGATGGTTGTCGGGATATAGGATAGGGAAATATCATATATGCCACCCTAAGCTCCATGAAGGAAGGGATACAAATATCAAAAATAAAAACTGGAATCATTATTTCAAACATATTGGATATAACAGCTCTGGAGTGACACAAATTTAATTGTCACTCCAGCACTTGTGGACATCCTCAGTACTAAAGGTAAAGTGTGCCATCAAGTTGATTTTGACTACAGGCACCCACAGAGCCCTGTGGTTTTCTTTGGTAGACTACAGGAGGGGGTTACCAATATTGTCTCCTCCCACGCAGTATGAGATGAAGCCTTTCAGCATCTTCCTATATTGCTGCTGCCCAATATGGTATCAGTGGGGATTAGAACCGGTAACCTTCTGCTTGTTAGTCAAGCATTTCCCCGCTGCGTGTACTGCTTCCCCTTTAACACTGATAACTGTGGTTAGCATACTAGAAAACTGTAGAAATCACAGCTCAAATTCCCACTCAGTTATAAAGTTCACTCTGTGAGCCAGTCACACTCTCTTAGCATAGTCCACCTTACAGGATGGTTATGAAGATAAAATAGTATTGAGGCAGCAGTCTATGTGCACCACCCTGGATGTATTAAAGACAAAATATTGCAAGATTGTATTAATTGTTGAAATACTCTTCCACAAATGGTGGAATGACTACCACAAGCTCGCTAGCAATGCTGCAGAATCTGTAAATAGTACAAGCAAGGTGTTTGAATTATATTATCATAGAAGCTTTTGTGACTGGACTTGGCAAGTGTCCTACATAGATGCTATGCGGAGGTGAGCACATGAGAAAGCGGTAGCTCACCTTATGGCGCCTGCAGTCATTACTTGACTGGGAGTCAAGATCTTGGGCAGTTGTTTAGCTTGTTACCTGGCTGTGTATTGCTAGGCTTCAGAAAAAGCATGAATCAGTCCCCAATTCTTAGTATTTAAGAATTAAGAAACTTAGTACTGTTGGCCTGATTAAAAGTCATGCTTGTAGTGGCCAAGCCATTGTTTTCCCCTATGATACTTATTTTTCCATTTTTGCAGAAATATACAAATGAAAACTGCAAACATCAGAAACAAACCAGTTCAGAAACAGGGATGTGCATGAACTGTGATTCACAGCGTAATTCAAAAAACATCCCCAGCACCTTTAAAATGGAGGAGAGCAGGTGCATACCTGCTTCTCCACCTCCTCCCACCACTTCCTGTATCAGCTATCAACGTGCACTGGTGACACTCCCCCCAGCTGCCCTCGCATGATGCCGGCATGCACATGGCCTCCGCATGTGTGGAGGTCATCTGTGTGGTCAGTATGGTTGCTGACTACACAAATGGCCACTGCACATGCACAGAGGCCATGTGTGTGCCAGCATGCGAGAGCAGCTGGGGAGAGTGCCGCTGGTGCACAGTGAGGCAGGGAGCACTGTCATACAGGAAATAGTGTTGAGCAGCAGCGGAACTGGTATGCGCCTGTTCTCCTCTGTTTTTAAAGGTGCCGGGGATGTTTTTCGAATCACACTATGAATTGCGATTTGTGCACATGCCTATTCAGAAACATTTAGAACCATGATTCTAAATGTAAAGGAAATTGATTAATTGCTTAAGTGCCGTCAAGTCAGTGTTGATTGGTAGAGACCACGTAGATAGATTCTCTCCAGGATGATCTGTCTTCAACTTGGCCTTTAAGGTCTCAATGGTCCATTCATTGCTGTTGTAATCGAGTCCATTCACCATGTTGCTGGTCGTCCTCTTCTTGCTTCTTCAAAGTTGAGCTTTCACATCTATAGAGTGTCACAGGAAAAATCATTGTCTGAACGATTCTAATTCTTGTAGGTATAGACACGTCACGGCATCTAAATATCCTTTCTAAGGCCTTCATTGCAACCCTACCAAGTGCTAGGAAATACAGGAAGGTAAAATTATATAATAATTCAAACCACTGGCATGTTATACTGTATATAACACTCCACTGCTTTGAATTCTTTCATTTTACTTTCCTGCTTTTTATTTTTATTTAGAATGATTGTAAATATAGTTATAAAATAAAAATCACTTTCAACCTTTCATGTTTTGCATGTGCATGTTTTCCCCTCCTGCTGCCCTGAAAATCCTATTTTGCATAGAAAATGTTCACTGGAGAACACACCAGTCACCATCATGAATCAGAATTGCTTCATTACAGACCAGAGGTTCTCATATTTTTTTTAATTGTGTGCAAGGATTTATTACATGAAGCAGTTTCAAAGTCCTAAGGTAAATATTTTTATACTAATCAACTTCAGGTGCATAATTTAGCTCTAAAAACTTTTTGTAGTTCTTAATGTATTTTAAGTGCTGTTGTTTCTTTTATTTTAATGTTGAGGTTGTACTCCATAACATTTCTATGATAATGTATTTCCTGTGAAATACATTATAAGTTATTCATTAGCTGCTCCAGCATAGAAACTTGACAGAAAATCATTGTAATCTAATGATTGTTTTACTTCCTAAATAAAAGGAGCTTAATGTTTCAAACATATCCTTACTAGTTTGGCATATGTTTTGTTGTTTTATAATTTACTTGTTTAACAAATTATTTCTAGGATTGAAAAAATATCCATGAAATCCTTGAAATCCATAGCAATCAAGCATCTTTATTCAGTCCATTGACCAGCAAGTTGAAATCCATAGCTGGTTATTCTCTTGAGCTCACAGACATGAGGCAATGCATGTCACCTTTTGGACAAGATGATGCCACCTTACTTATTAATATACCTTATTAATAAGTATCCATAGCTCTGAGCTGGTACCTTTTTTGATTCTTGTTGGATGAGGAGCAGCGTGTTTAAATCCTGAAGGTTTCAGGATTTAAGCTCACAGTGACTTTAGGCCCGTCCCCATCTTACATGGCACTGGCTTTGGTTGCTTTTTTGAAAGAATAATTCTCTGCTCTTTGCATTCTTAGGTACTTGAGAAGTACCTAAGAATGTCATGATGGCTGAAGTTTTCTTAATATAATTGATTGGCACCCCCTCACCCTAATTAACTGAGGTATGGGGAAGCAGGCTTAACCAAGCCCTTCTGCCCAAGGTGAAGGACAATCTGCCACCCCTCATATTCCACCTACACTAAAGGCCCATTTATACAGCAGTTTAAATAATCAAGTGTGACAAATCTTTTCCTGCATTGCACCACTTACATTCCCCATCTAAGATTATTCCAGCATAGTGTGGTCCCAGCTTCCTCCAGGGTACTCTGTTGAGGAGCAGGTGAGAGGCCGTGGGTGGGGAGGTGAAGTGGCTGTGGTCTATAAGAATAACCTTTCCCTTAAAGAGTGTGAGACCACATTGAATGTGTGTACTGAAGTCTGGGGACCAGGGATAGACTGGGACTTCTGTTGGTGTACCAATCCCCACTGCTCAACATAGTCCCTAACTGAGCTGACAGACTTGGTCTTGGACTTGGTGTTGGAGTCCCCCAGGCTTAGGGTGCTAGGGGACTTCAGTGTTCACTTTGGGACCAATTTGTCCGGGGCGGCTCAGGAGTTCATAGCGGCAATGATGACTATGAGCCTATCCCAAGTGGTTTCAGGGCCGACACACATTGCTGGTCACACGCTTGATTTGGTCTTTCACTCTGATCAGGGTGGTGTTCCATGGGTGGGGAATCCTGTGATTTCCTCATTGTCATGGATGGACCACCATCTGGTTAAGGTTGGACTCACAATCACTTCCCACCTTCACAGGGGCAAGGGACCTATTATTGTTATTATTATTATTAGATTTCTAAACCACCCTTCCAAAAATGGCTCAGGGCGGTTTACACAGAGAAATAACAAACAAACAAATAAGACGGTCCGCCCAAGAAGGATGGTCCGCCCAAGGATGGTCCACCCAAGAAGGTTATTGGATCATATAGGATTTCAAGAAGCCTTGGAGGGATTTAGTGTTGGCTCTGCCAGTGATCCTGTTGATGCCCTTGTGGAGAATTGGAACAGCAGACTCACCAGGGCAGTAGACAGGATTGCTCCTAAGCATCCTCTCCGATCTGCTTCAAAGCTGGCCCATTGGTATATAGAAGAACTACAGGGGCTGAAGCGGCGAGGTAGATGACTGGAGCGCAAGTGGAGAAAGACTCGACTTGAATCCGACAGATTGCAACATAGAGCTCATTTGAAGACCTATGCTCAGACGATATGTGTGGCAAAGAAGCGATTCTTTCCTGTCTGTATTGCATCCACTAGTTCACATCCGGCGGAGTTGTTCAGGGTTGTGAGAGGGCTAGTATGTGCCCCTCTTCCCTTTAATCAGAATCTGGAACCATCGATTACCCACTGTGATGTGTTTAATGAATTCTTTGTGGGAAAAATATCTCATATTCGGCCGCTTGACTCTGTCAAAACAATTACTTCAGTGTCTGATGTGGAGGTGTCCTTCGACTCCTCGTGATTAGGTTGGATCAGTTCCAGTTTGTGACTCCTGAGGATGTGGACAAGCTGATAGGAATGGTGCGGCCCACCACCTGTTCTCTTGACCCTTGCCCAACATGGCTTATATTATCTGGCAGGGGGGTTGTTGTAGAAGGCCTGGTAGAGATTATAAATGCATCTCTGAGGGAAGGTAGAATACCTCCTTGTCCTAAGGAGGCGATTATTAGACCACATCTGAAGAAGCCTACTTTGGATCCCTCAGAGTTGAACAATTACAGGCCTGTCTTAAATCTTCTGTGGCTGGGTAAGGTAATTGAGAGGACAGTGGCCTCCCAGCTCCAGACAGTCTTGGAGGAAACTGATTACCTTGTCCCATTTCAAACTGGCTTTCAGGCTGGCTATGGGGTGGAGACTGCCTTGGTCAGCCTGATGGATGATCTCCAATTGGGAATGAACAGAGGAAGTGTGACTCTGTTGGTCCTTTTGGACCTCTTGGTGGCTTTCAATACTATCGACCACAGTATCCTTCTGGAGCGTCTGAGGGGGTTGGGAGTTGGAGGCACTGCTTTGCGGTGGTTCCGCTCCTACATCTCGGGCAGGTTCTAGATGGTGTCCTTTGGAGACTGCTGTTCCTCAAAATCTGAACTTTTGTATGGTGTACCTCATGGCTCCAATTTGTCTCCAATGTTGTTTAACATCTACATGAAACCTCTGGGAGAGATCATCAGGAGATTTGGTGCAGGGTGCTATCAGTATGCCGGTGACACTCAAATCTATTTCTCTATGTCAGCATAATCGGGAGGGGGCATAGCCTCCCTTAATGCCTGCCTGGAGTTGGTGATGGGCTGGATAAGGGATAAACTGAGACTGAATCCAGATAAGACGGAGGTACTCATTGTGCGGGGTTGGACTTGAGAGACAATTTTGATCTGCCTGTTCTGGATGGGGTCACACTTCCCCAGAAGGAACAGGTATGCAGTCTAGGGGTGCTTCTGGATCCAAGCCTCTCCCTGGTCTGCCAGGTTGAGGCGGTGGCCAGAAGTGCCTTCTATCACCTTCGGCTGATACACCAGCTGCGTCCGTTTCTTGAGATAGAAGACCTCAAAACAGTGGCACATCTGCTGGTAGCCTCCAGACCGGACTACTGCAATGCACTCTATGTGGGGCTACCCTTGTATGTAGTCTGAAAACTACAGTTGGTCCAGAATGAGGCAGCCAGTTTGGTCTCTGAGTCATCTCAGAGAGACCATATTACTCCTGTATTGAAGGAGCTACAATGGCTGCCTATATGTTTCCGGGCAAAATACAAGGTGTTGGTTATAACCTATAATGCCCTAAACAGCTTGGGCCCTGGGTATTTAAGAGAATGTCTTCTTCATTATGAACCCCACTGCCCACTGAGATCAGCTGGAGAGGTCCGTCTGCAGTTGCCTCCAGCTCGTCTGGTGGCCACTCGGGGACGGGCCTTCTGTGCTGCTGCCCCGAGGCTTTGGAAAGCGCTCCCTAGTGAAATAAGAACCTCCCCATCTCTGACAGCTTTTAAAAAGTCTTTAAACATGCATCTGTTCACCCAGGCTTTTATTTAATATTATTTTAATGGTTTTAATGCTGTTTTAAAATATTCTTTAAAAAAATTTAAATTGTTGTAATGTTTTAAACCTTTTGTTTTTGTTTTAACTAATGTTTTACTTTCTGTTCTTATTTTGTTGTAAACTTCTCAGAGACATGTTTTGGGCAGTATAAAAATAAGTAAGTAAGTAAAATAAATAAAATAAAATAAAATAAAATAAAATAGATCCGTTTCTGACTCAGTAGAAGGCAGATTCCTATGTTCCATGACCTCCCAACATTTCACTGATGAAAATAGACATGATGGTTACCTATCACAAGAAAAAGACTCTACGGGCACTTTAAGATAAATGTTTGAATTGCAATAGTTGTAACATAACAAAACAGCAGGTGTGCACAAAATTGATTTTGCATTCTGTTCCAAGCTTGGAACAGAACACAAAATCCCTTGAACATTCCATCAGAACAACTGTTTGCGCTGGTTGTTCTGACAGAGTTACCCCATTCTGACTTGGAACATTCCAAGTGCCATTTTGGACTCCAAAATGGCTCTCATCTGGCCTTTGCGCACATACAGCAGCCATTTGTGTGGTGGTACTGATCATGCAAATCATTGCTGTGCATGAGCAGAGGCCAGGAGAGTGCCATTTTGGACTCTGAAATGGCGCTTGGAACATTTTGAGTGTCCCAAGTCAGAACAGAGTCATTCCAGTCCGAGCTCGGAACAGGCCCTTCATTTGAAGTGTCCTGTTCAGAGCTTGGAACACTTGAAATGGCCCAGTTAGAGCTTGTTCTGACTGTGAACCATTCTGCACCTCCCTACAAAACAGGCTAAAATATGAGGCAGAAACAAACGCAATTCAAATTCTCTTTCAGACTCAGATAACTGAACAAAACACCATCCTTTTAAAGAAAAAAAAAATCCCTTACCAACAGTCCATCCAAAAAGGAAACACAGGTGAACTTGGCACAATTTAGGTGGCTTTAAAAGAGGATTAGACAAATTCATTGAGAAAGAGAGACCTATCACTGGCTGTTAGTTATGTTGGTTATGTGGATTCTGCATGTTCAGAGCTGGTATACTTTTGAATATCAACTGTATTCAAGTTATTTAAATTCTCTTTCATACAAGCTGAGAAAAACACACACTCTCTCTCACTCTCTCTCTTTCTATCTATATCTATATCTATATCTACTGTATATCTAGAATTATCTAATTAGAAAGCTCCATCCAAGAAGAGAAAGTCACCAGCTTGCAAGCAGTCTTGACAAGATATATATCCACCAATCTGATTTCAAACTGACAGTAGAATGGTATACATGGAATTAGTCCATTTTTTTTAGTATGTAAGGATAAGCAAATGCTTCAAGGGCATGATAATAAGACAGCTTTTAAAATTTCCCTTGATCTGTTTTGCAAAGTCTTATTTTAATACAAGTGTATAAGAACAGACCTCAAAGTCATGTATATTTGATGGGGGGAATGCTAAATTCTCGGTTTTGCAGTCTGTACCCATTTGCGATGAGTGAAATGGCTTCCAAAAGTTGAAATAGCTTTCAAAAGTTGGTGTATTAAAAAAAGACTTCATGTTTCACAGCAAGTTTATAAAAACAGACAATGAGGCTGTTCACACTAGTAGCCGAACCCAGACTTGGGCAGCCCTGCCTGGGTTTGGTTGCCCATGTGAAGCACCGGGATCAGGACTGATCCCAGCACTGCCTGCCCCACCAGCCTGAGTTTTTATCCCTGGCTTTAATCTAGGTTAGATTAATCTAGGTGTGAATTTGCACTTTACCCCAGGTACATGGTCATGTGTGCTCGGGCTGCACACTGCATGAGTACACACAGTAGGGTTCCTAGAGTGCCCGACTCACTAGGGAATTCCCTAATGCACTGTGCTGCTTGTGGGGTGCATTTTGGGATTTCTGGAGGCCGAGACTCATTTCTCCAGGCTCCAGTAATCCGCTCTGCTCGGAGCAACATGGATCATGTGGGAACATGCTTATGTGCCCAAAAGAAGCTTGCCTGTTGTCTGGGGTTAGGTAGGTTCATCCTTGCCTTTCTCCCTGCCCATCCTCCCTTTCCCTTCATGGCCATGTATGACCTTAGTATGTAAATGATTTAGGCATGAGCTGTGGTTTTAAGTAGAGAAAAAAATAAAACAGGCCCTTACACTTATGAGGATAGTCATTTTGGGCAGAGAGTCACTCTTGCCATGTAAACCATTGAGAATTTGTTTTGAAAAGTTGTTGATGATGATGATGATCATGCAGCAGCAGCAAAGGCAGAAGCAGAAAAAACTAGGCCAGATTAAAATCAGACTTGTAAAATAATATTCTCCAAAGCATTTAATAGAATGGGTAGGATAATGCTCTGGAATATTCTCTTCCATTCTAAATAATGCAGGAGAATATTCTCTTCCAAGTCTAATTAAAACCAGAAAACACATGTTTGTGTATAATTAGTGGTGCCATTCCTTTAAAAGTTAATTTTTAAATTAGGTTGTTTATTTGTTAAAGAATAGAACTGTAAACTTTTGCTCTTGCTCTTTCAGCACCACCCCTGTTACATAAATCATGTTCAGATGAAAGAAACATACCTTGTCTAATTTTCCAAGTTACAGAGCAGGAAATGTTTTAGCTAGATTTGCAAATTCAGTTAAATGAAAACACTCTTAGGCATTCCTTGTTAAAACAATTTATCAGAAACTGCCAGAACTTTATGATAGATGTGATGAATTGATTCTACAACACAGCACAGATAGGGATAGATCCAAAATTTGATTTTGTAAGAAAACACTTTAATTCTCTTATAATTAGAAAGTCTGCAAAACACAATGCTAAGTGAATTTGTTTTATTCTTGATGAGATTAAATATTTTGGCTTTGGAGAGATTAATTGCAAATTTCTAGAAAGGGATCATTTATCTTTTTCTATTCTGAGGTGTTTCAGAATGTAGATGAAACAATCCCTAAGTATGCAATCCCAAGAATATTTTTCTGCAAATAAATCACACTGAAATAAATCAGGTTTACTGTTAAACTAAACAAGGTTAGGATTAGCAATATGTTCAATAAGCACTTACATGTTTCTTCCAATATGGTCAGTCATTTGTAATAAGTAAGAGCCCCGCCCAAAGACCTGTGGATCCAAAAAACCAACTTCTTTGAAAAGTGAAATACACTTTCAGAAAGTATGGTGTAGTGGTTAGAGTGCTGGACTAGGACCAGGGAGACCCGAGTTCAAATCCCCATTCAGCCATGATACTAGCTGGGTAACTCTGGGCCAGTCACTTCTCTCTCAGCCTAACCTACTTCACAGGGGTGTTATGAAGAGAAACCTAAGTATGTAGTACACTGCTCTAGGCTCCTTGGAGGAAGAGCAAGATATAAAATGTAAAAAAATAAAAATAAAATAAAAATATAACATGGTGTATTATGAGGGTTTTCCCAGGCAGAGTAGCGTGAAGAGCTGCCAATCAGGAGAGGAGTCGCACCTACATATATTACCTTGAGGTGGGAATGAGGGGAAAGCAGTTTGGATTTTGCAGCTGATCTGAGGGAGTTCTAGCAGTAGGATTGCCACATTCATCAGAGAGAATTCCTAGACACAACCATCAAAAGGGATGTATTTGCAAATTTTAAAACCCTGTTTCTTTGATGAGAAGTGCTCAACAATGGAGCTTTTCTCAACAAGTGCTCAACATGGAGCATGAGGCCTTAAAACACAATTGTTGTTTAATGTTACAACATGAAGCTCTGTAACCAGCTAATGAAACCAGCTAATGCCACCCACAGCTAATCTCAAAACTATATGCGCTCCTAACCCTCTCTTGTGCAAAGAGCACTATAGGAAAAATGCATGAAACAGCTAACTGTTTCGTGTAAACCCCTTCCTCCTTTCAAAAGAGGAGAGCTGGTCTTGTGGTAGCTAGCATGACCCTTAGCTAAGCAGAGGCTGCCCTGGTGGCATATAAATGGGAGAATTGAAGTGTGAGCACTGTAAGATATTCCCCTTAGGCGATGGAGCTGCTCTGGGAAGAGCATCTAGGTTCCAAGTTCCCTCCCCAGCATCTCCAAGATAGGGCTGAGAGAGATTCCTGCCTGCAACCTTGGAGAAGCCGCTGCCAGTCTGAGTAGACAATACTGAGCTAGATGGACCTATGGTCTGACTCAGTATATGGCAGTTTCCTATGTTCCTCTCCTTTCTGGATCAGCTCTACAATCAGTGAGGAATGTAATGGGCCTCTGGGTATGGACAGATACAGCCCCCTTTTCTCTAATGTCATTGTTATCTCCCTCCTATCCAGAAGGACTGATGCCAGCTGGTCATAGTCTTGTACGGAGTGCAGCTGGGCATATACCCTAATTTTTCTAAATTAGAAGCAGTTCAGTCTAATTTCCTGAAGAAAATATTTCAGGTCCCCAGTTGCGTTCCTAGGGCAGTTCTACGGCTGGAAGCGTGGTTGCTTGCAAATTTATTTGTTTGTTTGTTTGTTTGTTTGTTTGAAACATTTCATATACTGCCTACTCCAAAGACTTGAGGCTAGGGCTTGGGTTATTATTTTTGAATTCTGGATTAAGCTAATTTTCCATCCCATTGGTTTAGTTCCATTGGTGCTAAAGGACATATATCACTCAAGGTGGGGAAAAGGGGTGGAGGAAAGGCTATATTATTATGGTTTTTATCCCACCACACTGCAAACCCTGGGTTATGGAAATGCCAGACTCAAAATAAGGGAAAGAATTTATGATATGGAGCAGCAAATTGATCAGGGCTCCATTCTGGTTGGTGTCTTTTTGGGCAATCAAATTCTGAGCTTTACCCCTGCCAACTATTTAAACCAGCTAACAGTCCCAAAGTACCGCAGAGCCCTGACATTGGCCCAGTGCAATGCCTTGTGCACAGCTGTGTTGGAAGGGAAATATCAAAGAATTCCATATGGAGAGCGTATTTGCCCCTGTGGCTCTGGTGAGATTGAAATGACTGCTCATGTACACTTGTACTGTCACTATTACCGTGATATTCGGCATAAGCTCATCTCTTCAGATATTAGCTCTTATCCAGGCTGTACTGATTCCTTTTACCTAAGTTTCCTCTTGGCAGATTAGAATGACTCTAGATCCTATAATGTGGCTAAGTTCTGCCTTATAGCTAGCAAAATTAGTTTAGAGCTCATTAAGAACTAAATATTCTATGAGAATTGACTCTGCTCTGTATTAATTACATAATTTTGCTGTCTTGCTACCTTTATACTCACTGTCATTCTGCTATTAGTGCTGACTAACCTTTATATATAGTTTTATGTTCATAGCTGTAACATGTAGCTTCTTTTACTTATTATACTAAGTAATTTTATAGACACTTTTTATTATTTTGTAGGAATAGATTGTTTGAACTGTTTTATCTTTTTTGCAGTTGTGTTGGTCAAAGACGAAAATAAAGACTATGCTGGTCATAGTGTGGCATGGTCCCTGGTTCCACTCCTGACATTTTGTTGTGGGTGCTTCTTTAATTTCTTATTTAGGTTCTAGAGTCCTTCCTTACACTGTGCCCCTGTGTGTTGGAAGCTCCTCCGAGCCATCTGCCTAGAGATCCAGTTGAACTTGTCTGGCATATGTGCCTTGTGTCAGGAAATAACCTGGTTGTGACATCACCCCTCTTCCCTTACCCTCTTAAATCCCCACTTTGAAGCATTAAGAAAAGACTTGATGGCAAACGGGCCAGGAAAAGAAAACAGCTTGTGCTTATAAATCAAAATTTTCACCACTACCCCTTTTCCCTCTTCCCTTCCCAACTCTCCCTTGCTAGATGGACTTGCTTTGTGGATAGGTTACAAGGATTAGTCCTTGTTTACCAGGATCCAACATTCATTGTAATTCTTGAAACCTATTTCCTCAAGTAAACCTACAAAAGACATCCGTGGTCTGTTTCCTTGTGTCTCCTCACACATCCACTGGCCAAGCCCTCCCAGATTTCGATAGCTGAAGGGTGCATTGGCACATCAGAGTGATCCCTTGGTCTGTGGTTTGATAGCACATTAACACCTTGGTGCACTTGCACAGTGGCACATTGCTGAAGTCTCTTGGACCAAAAAGTCCTACAGTACGTAACACAAGTGATATGAAGTAGAAATGGAACATAGGTATGGACAGAAACTTCCCACATGGAAATAAAGCCGCATGGAAGTCCTCATTTTTATCATTGAAGGATGGGAGAACTGAGGGCGATAGAGATGTGTGTCATCAGAAATGTGTTCAGTTATTTGTGTTACTAGGGCTTAATGTGTTTGTGCACAAAGCACTGCAGTAATGAATTGTTGGAAACATTTTCTGCTGTCTCCATCTTATCCTCCATCCTATTTTTGCTGAGGAGCACGTGAGGTCAAAACCATGCAGTAGAAAGCAGGCTTTCTCCAATGTGGTTCTGTCCCTTTAAATGAATGAACTCTAGGGACGCAGCATGCCTCTGTGTGGCAGGAACAGTGGCAGGAGGAGTAAAGAGGAGCAGTGGCAGGAGGAGTAAGGAGACAGCAGAGGGCAAAGCATCAGCTTGAGGGTGGGGGCAACCTCCAAGACACATAGCCACCCTAGAAATGATGCATTTCTGGGCTGCTCTAAGCCAACCTCTCTGGTTGCAGGAGGAACTTTCATACAAAGCCCAGGTTATAGTGGCATCAGAATTTGGATGACATACTGGTGCCTTCAAACCTCAGCTTCCAGAAGCAAAACTCACTACCAACCAAGGGTTCGAATTCAGGTTTGGAAGCAAAAACCTAGCTGCGATTGGGTGATAAAACCATAGTTCCAGGCATTCAGACGATCAAAAACTCAAACTCTGGCATGTTTATCTCTGGTTTGGTGTTACAGGGACATAACCAGTTGTAAATAGTTGGGCTAGATTCTGTTGCACTCTCAGATAGAATACAAATTGTAACTTTAAAAGTTCTATCACTGCAAATCTTGTAGGGGGGAAATGATACCTGGACTCAATTCTGTTACATTTGAAGCCTTGACAATTGAAATATATTGTTACATATTTAAAGAACAAGACTTCTTAAATCTTCTTTAAAATGTTAATCATCATCATCCACCATGTATTCCTCTTAAATTCCAGCCAGTGAGGCTATTCACATGCACATGCAAAACCAAGCTAAGGAAGCCCAGCCCAGTTTTGCACCTGTGTGCCAGGATTGGACTGATCCTGGTGGCAAACCCGCTTGTGGTGCCTCCCTCCAAAATGAGGTTGGGAGAGCCAACACTCCCCTAACCTCATTTTTTTGATCATCTGTCAGCCTCAGTGCTCTCAGGAAGGGGAGGGGAATCCCATAATGCACTGTGCTCTGCGGGGGCAGGGTGACACTGGGCACCCCAACCCTCAGAACTCTTCAGGGCTTCTTCCCCACAAACTCTATTGCCGTTTCTCACTGCACGTGAGAAATGGCTTCTTATTTTATTGTGTAACTGTGGCATTTAGGCCTACTTATCTTGCCAGACCATTTAAGCAACTAGTCTGACTGTTTCTGTTAAGCGTTGTTTTCTTAATTTATATCTTAAATGCTTAGAGTTTATAATGTTGTGCAGTGGAGAGACCTCATTTTATTCTCTGTCTTCCACTTCAGAAGAAAATGTGATTAATTAGAGTGGTTGTTGTACTCCATCAGGGAAAGACTATCATATTCTCCCCAGTGTGAAATTGCATAAGAGTATTATTCTGTAATTCACTTTCACCTTTGTATGCATATAGGCTATACTTAATTAAATACAGTAATTTATTTGACTTGTTCAGGAAACATGACATGAAAAGAGCACTAAATTATTATTTAAAACACACCTGCCATTGTAACTTAGAATCATAGACCTGGAGAGGACTAGGCCATTTAATCAAATCCCTTTCTAGGTACAGGAAATCCAGAGCGAGAGTACTCCCAACAGGTGATTGTCTAGACTCTGCTTCCCTTACCTTCCAACCAGCTTACACTTGCTGTGATTGTGGTATATGATGCCATGGCCAAAACAAACAAACAAACAAACAAACATACCTTGCTATCTGTTTGCTTACTAACCTAAGAAAATGAGATTATTCAATTTGCTTTTCTTAGATTTGGGGTAGTTCAAAATTATACTTACACAATGTGTTTTAATTGTGGCAAAAGTTCTTTCAACAGGCCCCAAACAAAGAGCAAATTCACACAACCAATCATGAGAAAAGCCAGGTGGTGCCAAATACATGAAACCAATGCCATATGTTGAAATTGTCATAATCAGGTTTTTACACAGTCACAACTACATATTGTCCATTCTATATAACAGAAAAGTAAGAGAGAGATGGTGATTCATTTGTGGAGGTATTTATTCTGGAAGAAGTGTTTTAGATTGTTATTATCTTGGGTGTGCTTTCTCTATTTCTAGATTTGTGTCCTGTTTAGAATGTAAAATATATAAACATCTAGTATTCTCTCTCTCTCTCTATATATATATATATACACATACCACTTTTTAACAAAATATACTTTCAAAGCAATTTACATAGAAAAGAGAGAGAAATATGGTTTCTTGTCCCCAAAGGACTCCCAGTCTGAAAATAAACATAAGGGAGACCCTAGCAAGAGCCACTAGAGGAATGCTATTTGGGATATATATATTGGATTGTGCCCTAAATACTTACCATAGGTAACAGTGTGTATTAATTAATTAATTATTTAATACATTTCTGTACCGCCCACTACCAAAGTCTCTAGGCAGTTTACAAGAACAAAAGCCATTTAAAACTCATATATAATCTCATATATAAACTCATATCAAATCTGAAGTTAAAACAATCAATAAAATTCAACTAAGAAACTTCAACTAAAAAGTTTGGCTGAAGAGATGCGTCTTCAGTTGTTTCCTAAAGGTCAACAGGGATGGAGCAGCTCTAATCTCAGCAGGAAGTGTGTTCTACAGGCCTGGGGCAATTACGGAGAAGGCTCACCTCTGAGTTGCCAGCTGATGAGCTGGCGGCACTCTCAGATGAACCTCCCCGATGATATTAATAGGCGGCAGAGTTCATAAAGAAAAAGGCATTATCTTAAATACCTTGAGCCAAAGCTGTTAAGGGCTTTATAGGAAATAACCAGCACTTTGGGACTATTTGCCCAGAAACCTATTTTGCCCAGAAATCCATTGGCAGCCAATTTGGTTCTTTCAAAACAGAAGTGATATAGTTACTTTGGGGAAACCCAGAGACCAACCTGGCAGCAGCATTCTGCAACAATTGTATTTCCAGACTATATACAAAGGCAGCCCCACATAGAGTGTATTGCAGTCAAGCCTGGAGGAGACCATCTTGGCTAAGGTGCTTAAGCCAGAGTCTTGCTTAGAGCTTGCCAAGAAAAGTGCTCAAAGCGGGGAGGCTGAAAAGAGGGGGTGGGGAGGAAACTCAGAAGGGCAAGAGGTTATTTTACCTATCCTTCCTCATTTAAGTTGGTATGTTTGTTGCACGTTGGAAATGAGGTTTCCACTTGGTGAATCAGGGAGGGAATGTGAAGAAGAGGAGCAGAGGATCAACAACCCACACATATGAGAGTCTGTAGGATAGAGATCAAAACAGATTCCGAGGCCATATGCTCTGGCTAGAGGTATATATTAGGGATGTGAAAACAGGTTTGACATAAAACGTGTTTGGTTTGACTGTTTTTGGTTGAACCAAACCACCCCCTCTTTGGTCTGATCCTGGACCAGACCCCCCCTGGGAGTTTGTGAATTGTTTTTTTGTTTTGTTTTTTTAATTAATTCTTTTTTTACACGTATGCCCTCTGGGGGAGTTGTCTGAGGCAGTGGGGGGGGGGATTCCCACAGAGGTTCCCCCTCCTCCCACCGGCCTCCCTTATTTAAGAAATTGACCCGGGCATGATCCAGGCGATGCAGAGGCTCATTGCGCAGGTGTGGTGGCCTCCAAAATGGCCACTGCACCAAGGGGGAAAGGCCGAAGAGTGGCCAAAGAGGGACTGAATGGCTGATTTCTTAAATAAGGGAGGCTGGTGGGAGAGGGGGAATCTCCACAGACACACCCCCTGCCACCTCAGACAACTCCCCCAGAGGGTGTAAGTGTAAAAAAAATTAAATTCAAAACAAACTTGCAAATCCTCCATCTCCACCCAGACTGGACCAGGGGGGTTGAGGGGGTGCGGACCGAACTAGCCCGGTCCAGGTCCAGTTTGGACTCGCACCAAACCAGGATCCGTGCACACCCCTAGTATATATACCTTGCAACGTGTCCTGAGGCAGTTTCCATTCTATTCTCCTTACCCAGCAAGTGGCAAATTCCATGCAAGACAAATACATCTATTGCCATTCAAACTTAATCACTCTGAGGGTAGTTTGCCCAACAGAGGCATGGGTAAAGTTATGTAAATGTGTTGGACATGTTGAATATAACTGCTGAGCTATCTCAAGGACAGGATGCCTCCCTTCAGGTGCTTAAATCACACACCTCTAATTTTGATGTGCTCATTTCCCTGAGTCATTGCCAGATAATTTATTGATTTAGAATGGGTGGAAAATGCACCAGTTATCTGTACACTTCCTGAGGAGTGATCCACCATTTTCTCCCAGGAAAGGGGAGATTCATTTCTTGATTCATTTTGAAATGGGTTCTGCTCGCCGGCTATTGCCTTCTCTCTGAAAGAGAGGGGTGGGGGCATCCCATCCAGTCTTTGCCACTGTGACCTTGGGGCATGTTGCCCCATGCTTTGCTCATACTGAGCAACCAGCTGTGAGTCTTGCCAAACACAGGCTGGTGAATAGTTCACCATGGGGACTGTGATCCTGCAGTCTCTGGCTGTATAGCCTTCTCATGTAGTATAGATAGAGGGGTGCTCTCTGGGCTACCCTGAAATCCGGCTATCTGGCAACAATTCTTCAAGGAAATGCCACAGTTGGTATATCAGCTGAAGCTAATAAAAAGCACTCCTGGCCACTGCCTCCACCTGCAATATCAAAGAGAGACTTGGGTCCTGAAGCACTCAACAAATTGTGATCCTGCTCCTTCTCGGGTGAGTGTAACCCCATCTAGAACTGGTAGATTTATCCCATCTTCTGAATTGTGACTGTCTACAACGAGCAACTCCATCGTGTTTGGATTCAGTCTCCATTTGTTATCCCTCATCCAGCCCATTACTGCCTCCAGGCAGGTGTTAAAGGATGTTATGCCATTTTCCACATATTTCTCTCTGTTACTGCAGTTTGTTAATTCTGTGAATTTAGTTATTTGAGATTTTGAATTATCATTACTTTGAGCATGAAAATAACATCCTAATATGGTAGAAATATATCACAGCAACATAATTCTCTGCAGCCTTGTTTCATTGTCATCATGAGCTATTAAGACATGGCAGAATTTTCATTTTAAATATTGCTCTGCATATTTCTTAATTGACTAAAAACAATCTTGATGAAAATAACAAGGCTTATGGATTCAAATAGCCTTATCTGTTTTAACCTACCCAATGAATAATAAATGTATAATGATTATTAAGGCTGTGTTCTCACAATCACAAGGCACATGGTTAGAAAAGTTAATCAGGATCAGTGAACCCGGCGTGTGCAGTTTCACTTTTATAAAGGTTCATCCAAACTACCTGCTCATATATACTGCATAATATTATATGATTAAGCTCACAGGATGAAGGAGTGGGACATGCACACATCACTAATTACATGGTGGGCCAGGCTGGTCAGGTATTGTGTTTAAACTGGTTCAAAATCTATTCAAAACTTCAGTACCTGGAGAAATACATTACAATGGTCAGTCTGGAGTATAGCAAAAACAAGTTAGCTGATCATAATGTGTAGTTTTTCTAAGCTTTTTCATACTGTCTTTATGTACATGTTTTTGCAAGTGTGCTTTTCTAACATAGTTATTTTAATCTCCTAATTGTACATTCCTTCTCTAGGCTATTCACATGAGCGTAGTTTAACCTTTACATTTGCGGGGGCTATTTGGCATATACATTGTGAGAGTTAGAAATGGGAGTTGAGCTCATCTGTTTTTCATAATATGAATCTTACTGAAACTCTGACTGGGGCTCTTTGTAAATGGTTACAGGCTGATTGGTTGATGAATTACCCGCAAAGCCTTATTTTGAATTCTGTTGAATCCCCAGTATTTCATGTAGGCCCATAGGTATGAGCTTGTGGACTCTAGTCCTTCCAATATTTTTCCAGTCTTGTCTGTATTTTTCCAGGTGGAAAGCCCAAGATAGCTGCATTCTTCCAGCCCTGGGGAATCCCGAGCAGTGGTAAGGCCCTGTGGCGTAGCTCTAAAATGTCTGTCTCTGATTATGTACTTATGTTTAATGTTGAACAAACTGGATAAAGAATATGGAGATACTGTGTTCCTAAAGAGAAGGAAGAAACGTGCACTATACAGGGTGCCCACTATATTTAGTTATCTAAATTATCCCTCTGTATACACCGAGTAATTATATAGTGCTTCTACCCTTGTGGTGCACAGTAGTAAGTAAATCACATTGGTGGAGCAAACACAGTTCTTGAAGCAGTTTGTGATATGAGATAGGAACCTGTTGTTGTTGTTGAGTTCTATACAGTATCTCTTAATTTTTTTCGTTTAGAAGTTTGTCCCAGCAGGGATCCTGTGTAGAATGTGGAGTCAGAAAGTAAGAGGGAAAGAAAGAAGAAGGAGAAAATTGAGTTGCTTGAATAAACTCTTAGTTAAATCTATATAAGATTACTTCGTGTTTATGAGGGAAGCAGCTATAAAACAATTGTTTAAAGAGAAAAAGGAAAAACAGAATCCCAATGATCATGGAAGAGAGCTGGTCTTGTGACAGCAAGCATGGCTTGTCCCCTTAAGCTAAGCAGGATCCACCCTGGTTGCATATGAAAGGGAGACTAGAAGTGTGAGCACTGTAAGATATTCCCTTTAGGGAATGGAGCCGCTCTGGGAAGAGCATCTAGGCTCCAAGTTCCTTCCCTGGCATCTCCAAGATAGGGCTGAGAGAGATTCCTGCCTGCAACCTTGGAGAAGCCGCTGCCAGTCTGTGTAGACAATACTGAGCGAGATGGACCTATGGTCTGACGCAGTATATGGCAGCTTCCTATGTTCCTATGCCCAAGCTCTTGGATGCACTATGACTATCTCTTTGGATCCTGGCCATAGAAAAGGAAAGGGAAAATAGAAAGCAGTCACCAGGAAGGAGAAGAGGATAGCAAGTGCATAACACAAGTGGAGTGACAGTCATAAAAATGCTTTTTCTCCTAGCACATCAGTGTCAAGGCAGGAAACAGAGCCTCCTGCTCACAGTGATACAGTGTAATGGTTTAGAAGACCCTCTAAACTGTAATGATATACTTACTGACACATGAACAGTGTTTAGTAGTTTTGAAATGAGCAGCCTTGATATATAGTGTTTAGCTTAAAAAGTTAATACCCTTTTTTCTCTGTGTGTATTTTAATCATCTTAATGCTAGTTTTGATCACGTAGTACTTAAAAATAATCTACATTTGTAGCATAACGTTGGCACGTGACATCTTGGAGTCATATGTCTCATATAACACCCACCCTAGTTTGGTGGTGAAAACTCCAAAATTTAAGTACCTGCAGAGAACAGGAAATTAAGGGCTCATCTTACCAGTCCATAGCAAAGTTATGGAATTATGGCTCAGTGAAGAGTATCTATGACAATGGCAGTGCCTGTACTTCTGCACTACTTCATCCTGCTTGCTGTGATATCAGTTTAAGCTCAACAGAGCAAAACACACAACTCTTGGAATAGGAAAAATATCCAGCATCTAGGACCAATCTACATGGTTAGATTAGATTTACCATAAAATAAGTTAGTTACTTGATAAGCTTGATTCCATGCATGGCTATAGTTTTCTTCAATAACTGATCTATAATGGGAATTTCATTCAACCAAATTATCAGAAAGGTTCTGAGATGTGTGAACTAGCTCTTAAACTGTGAGGTTGTTAACATGTGCAGCCAAGAGTGGGCTAAGGCAGCCAAGCCCGCTCTTGCCTGTCCGTGTGACGCCATGGCAACTGAGCGGCTGCAGTGGTGCTGCAGTGGCAAACCTGCCTGTGCAGCCACCCGCTTAAATGAAGTTAAGGGAGTGCTTGCTCCCTTAACCTCATTTCCATGCTCGTATGCAGCACTGGCTGCTTTTAGCCAGTGCTGCAGCAGCAACGAGCGCCCATCAATCACTGCTGGGATGCCCATAATGCACTGCAGTGCATTATGGGAGTTCAAAGGGCTAGGAAGATGCATCCTATCCTCCCACCCTCCGCACTGCCGGGGGCTCCCAGCGATCGTTTGAGTGGGTGATCTGCCCACCAAGGGAGCAACGAGGGATTGTCTGCGGGGAAGGTAAGTTTGAGCAGCCTTCCCCTCCTGCCTCCACCAAGCACTTCTCATTGTAACTTGCAGTGGAAAAACCATAGGGGCTATTAGCTGACTGGTAGAGCACAGGTTATGCATCTATAAATCCTAGGTTTAATTTCCAGCCAATTATAGGATCTAAGGTAAGAAGGATATGGAAAACAGCCAGAGATCCCAACTGCTGACAATTGGGTCTGATTTGATTCAGGGTGAAGCATCTTATACACATGTGGACAAATTTGTTGGTACCCTTACAGCTCATTGAAAAAATGTTTTATGTCTCCTGAAAAATGATTAAATGAAAAGCAGTTATCCCATGTATACCTACATGCCTTTGATATGTCATCGAGTAAAGCAAAGCAAGTGTGAAAAGAGATAAAGTATTGCTTATTCTACAAAGATATTCTAAAGTGGCCTGGACACATTTGTTGGTACCCCTAGAAAAGATCATAAATAAATGCATTATAGTGATTTTTCAAATTAGCTATTTTCTTTAATTAGTATCACACGTCTCCAATCCTGCAATTGTGCATTTCAGCCTACTGAAATGCAGAAAAGTAGTCATTCTGCTGTTTGGTATCATCCTGTGTCCCACAAGGAACATGGACCAGAAAAAGCAAAGGAGAGAGTTGTTTGGGGAGATCAGAAAGAAAATTATAGACAAGCATGTTAAAGGCAAAGGCTATAAGACCATCTCCAAGCAGTTTGATGTTCCTGGGACAACAATTGCAAATATTATTCAGAAGTTCAAGGTCCATGGGACTGTAGCCAACCTCCCTGGACACGGCCGCAAGAAGAAAATCAACCCCAGAATGGGCAGAAGGATAGTGACAATGGTAGACAAAAAGCCAAGGACAACTTCCAAAGAGATACAAGCTGAACTCCAAGGTCAAGGTCCATCAGTGCTGATCGCACCATCCGTTGCTTTTTGAGTGACAGTGACAATGCTTTTTTAGTGACAATGGAAGAAGACCCAGAAGACCCAGTGGAAGAAGACCCGTTGCTTTTTGAGTGACAATGGAAGAAGACCCAGGAGGACTCCACTGTTGAAAGAAAAACATCAAAAAGTCAGACTGGAATTTGCTAAAATGCATATTGACAAGCCACAATGCTTCTGGGAGAATGTCCTTTGGACAGATGAAACAAAACTGAAGCTTTTTGGTAAGTCACATCAGCTCAATGTCCACAGATGAAAAAATGAAGCTTTCAAAGAAAAGAACACCATACCTACTGTGAAACATGCAGGAGGCTTGGTTATGTTTTGGGGCTGCTTTGCTGCGTCTGGCATGGGATGCCTTGAGTCTGCACAGGGAACAATGAAATCTCAAGACTATCAAGACATTCTGGAGCAAAATGTACTGCCCAGTGTCAGAAAGCTCTGTCTCAGTCACAGGTCATGGATCCTCCAACAGGATAATAACCAAACACACAGCTAAAAGCACCCAAGAATGGCTAAGAACAAAACATTGGACTATTCTGAAGTGGCCTTCTATGAGCCCTGATTTGAATCCTATGAAACATCTATGGAAAGAACTGAAACATGCAGTCTGGAGAAGGCACCCTTCAAACCTGACGCAGCTGGAGCAGTTTGCTCAGGAAGAGTGGGCCAAACTACCTGTTGACAGGTGCAGAAGTCTCATGGAGAGCTACAGGAATCTCTTGTTTGCAGTGATTGCCTCTAAAGGTTGTGCAACAAAATATTAGGTTAAGGGTCCCATCATTTTTGTCCATGCCATTTTCATTTGTGTTATTATTTGAAATATTCTGTTGCATCAAAACTCTAAAGCAAAGTCTGATTTTTGTTAAATCCTCTATAATAAAGCCCTTGGTTGTAATGTGTGGAGCGCATGCCCAGAACGTCCGAGAAAGATACGGCCGCAGGGACATGGGCAGCCATGTTGGGAGCAGGGAAAGGCGGGGCAGGGAAAGACGCGGGGCAGGGAAAGACGGCGGCGGGGGCGGGACTGGCCTGACCGCGGGGGGGGGGACAGCGGAAAAGGGACTGGCCTGACCGCGGGGGGGGGGGGGGTTGGTGGTGGAAAAAGGCGGCGGCAGTGGGACCGGCCCGATCAGAGAGAGGAAACAAACGGCAGGGCAAGGATCCGGACCGAGCGCGGGGAAGGAGGGCAGAAGCGGCCGGCTGCTGAGGATGGCAGAGGCGGCCGAGGGACGAGCTACACGGAGGGCAGAAGCGGCAGCTGGGGGGCCGGGAGGGCAGAGGGGGTACGCGCACTGCAGCCAGAGGAGGCAGAGATAGGCGGCACCAAAGTACTACTAGCGCCCGTTAATTTAACGGGCTTAAAATCACTAGTGCAGAGTAAACAATGATTGGTGCCAATTACTTTTGTCAGTTTCAAGTTATTTCAGAGACAATTGTGGATTATTATTCTTTTGTGGAGGGGTACCAACACATTTGTCCACATGTGTATCTTACATATTTCTGTGAATGTAGATGTCATTATGTTTCTTGCTGAACAGATAGGGATTGTAGTGCAGAACCTAGAAGTTGGAAGTAGTTAGGAATCTACACCGATTTGTAGAAAATTAGAGGTGCTGAAACAAAATTGACTGACTGGTTATTGAAAAAAAGGTGGGTGTTCTTTGGCATTGCTTTCATAAATAATCTAATATCAATGGGATCTAATTCTTTCTCCCAGAACATTCCTTCAAGTGCATGCTGTGTAACATATTGTGGCAGTAGCATATTTCTTCTCCCATTTCTAGAGATAGCACAATGTATGCCTGAGGCATTTGTTGTCTCCAAAAGCATGTTATCAGATGAACATTTTGCCTTCTTTGTATGTTTGTATTTAATGACTGAGCTGGAAGGCATAACTGGACATCTGTTGTAATGGGAAGTTTTTATGCCTCTGGAGTATTGAGCTACAAAGCCTCAATATCTTAAACTTAGCAAGAAAAGGCAAGATACTGGTATGCTAAGCCCTGGGGTATGTATCTTTTTCCTCAGTATTTTGGGTTGCAAAAGATAAAATGCCTTTCAAGATAAAACAGAGGTACAAAACAACAAATATTAGTAACCCACTGGCTTCTTTAAAAATATGACAAAATGGAAACATCTTAAGCATCAGGTTTTGAATATATTGTGTAAGTATAGTGATTGAGAAATGAATCTTAAAAGTTCCTTCTTCAAATCTTGCCTATGTTATGAACTCACTAGTTAATCTGAGACAAACTACTAATTCATGGTGTCAGTTCTCCAGGCATCTGAAACATGGTGATAGTAATACTGGTCTATCCTACAAGTCTGTTATAAGGTGTACTGAAATAACTGGTAAGCATTATTTCTGATTCATATGCAAAAAATATTAAATAATATATAGAACTTTTAATGTTTTACTGGATGCAAAACAAATGTATCTTTAAGCCTGTAAGCAATTGCCGGGAGGATGATCACCTATCCATTGCCCACATTGCTTACTCCCATCTTTCATGCTGCCATCTCTTGGTTTACAACCACTTTCCCAGCCTTCACTGGGGAAGAGGTGGCAGAGATGGATCCTTTTGCCACCCTAAAAATAGTTAGGCTGTGAGTAAACAATTACTTTGCAGTTATTACTACCTATATATCATAGCTACTTGTTTTACTACCCATAAAGTTCGATGAGGGACATACTTTGAATATCTTGCTGCCAGTGCTGCTTTAGTGCCTTAGTAGATTAAAATGATGAATATTGTTCTTTGTATAGTTAGTTAGATAAACAAATAATCAAAACCCTTCAAAAAGATTTAGTGGAGCAGACTGGAAGTGGTGCAGATTTGAAGAGATTGAGAATGGGCAGGTTCACACTATCACAGAGAGGTCAGTGAGCTGGGAACCAAAGGCTCCTGGCAAGCACACACTCCCAGCAGGTGTGTTGTCTGAAGCCACCAACCATTGGTTCCTTTACCTTGTTATCAGGATTGAGGTTGGGTAGTGTAGGAACTGGCAGTTGGTGTGACTTCAGATGACACATATGCCAGGTATGTGTGCTCACTGAGAACCTCTGGTTCCTGGCTTATCAACTTCCCAGCAGTCATGTAAACCTGTCCACAGTGTCAAAGATCCTTTATTCTCCCTTTTCTATTTTGTATGAATGTATCTCTCCTGTAGCCAACCGTGGTGCTGTGTTGGATAAATGCTGAAATGGATTTGGTTAAGATAGTGCATTTGCAGTAAACAAAAAAATCTATGCCAGATGTGTGCACTTTGACACTTAATTAATACTTTGACTTTTCCACTTTTTAAAATACTCATTGACACTTAATTGATACTATGACGCTTTCCACTCAACTTCTTTAAAAACACATTGATGTGACTCAGTGATAATCTAGAATGCAACTTGTGGGAAAACATGGCAGACATGTCAATAGAAAATATGTTCATTTAGAAGACCTGTCTACTTGGGAAAGGAGCGAGCTGTCACTTTTCTTTCTGCTGTGCAAAGTTATTACCGTATTCTCATTATAAAGCCATGTCATGGAGATGTACATCACATGTACTCCAAACTGATCCCTCTCCCTCTCTTTTTGCCATATTATTTGGCAGAATCAAAACTATACTGCTTTATTTTTCTTATGTCTTTATATAATTTACTCAACTCTACACTAATGTAGCAGAGAGCAGATAATTTATTCTTTACTATTTTAATTTTCCTATCATCATTCTAGGTACTGTGGAAAGGGTATTTTGTTAGCTCAAATGTATAGTTGCTGTAACATATTCTCAGAAATTCCTCTCCTTTTGATAGTAAAGAGTGTTTTACAGAGAAAGAAATTAAGAATAATATAAATAGTTTGCAGATTTGTGATGTTTGATTACGTAGAAACTGGTGCCTTGCTCCCCTCACCATCTGCTTTAATTCTGGCCTAAAAGATAAAGGACCTTAAGCCATTGCTGAACTTGATGCCAGAGAGTCAACCCACATGGGACACTAAATATGTTACTGGTGATTCTATCTTTTTGTTGTTGTTGTTTTAATTATTAAAATAGAAGCTAGAGAGAGACTTTATTGGGATTGAGACCATAAGGAAAACAGGAAGACTTGGGTTGCTCTTTCCCTCTCCCCACCTCCTAGGTCTAAAGGTAGGCAGTTTTAACTTTGCCCGCTCTTTCTTTCCCCAGCCATCTCTTTTTCCTTTGGGAACATTTCAAGCTGTTCTTTTGACTCCAAATCTCAATGTCTGGTAGGACTTGTTTACTGAAATCTAATGTGTATGGAAACAGTGGGGGCTGGGAGGGGGACAGAGGAGAAAGGTAGCTTACCTAGAAAGGTCACTTACCTATCCCGATCCTTATATCTTAGGATAATGGAGGGGAGTGACCTATTGACAACAGCAAAAGCAGCAGCAGCTGATGCTCCGCAAGAGTCAGTGCTGTCCACTTGGGCAGAGCAATGACAGCAGCAGGCTGTGGTAACTTGGAAAACCTTTCAACCTGCACACGCTTTCCAAGCTTTGGGGCTTGCCTCCCTTTATCTCTCCCTTCCTCTCATCAGCCAGCCAGCCTATGAGATGCAGAGGAGCTCCCTAGACTACATCTGCCTCCATGCAGTGCAGCTGACAGCACAGACACTGACATGCCTGGAGCTTTCTGAGGCATACTGGGCAATGTAGTGTGTGCTGCTTGCTTGTTCACCCGCTCGCCAGTGTGGAGTTAAAGTCGGGGAGGGCTAAGATGCCTTACTGGCTGGCTACTTCTTTCCCCGGCTTGCAATGGAGCCAGGCACCACCGCCGGAGGGGGCCCCAGAGACTGTGGGGCCAGGAGACATTTGTCTCCATTTGTCTTATTAATGGTAAGCCCCTATGATAGATAGATAGATAGATAGATAAACTTTATAAAAGTCTTTGATTGGTACAGAAACATGAAACAACATATCACACTTGTTACAATAGCAAAAGTATCATTTTTATGACTATATAATGACATAATAAATTACTCAACTACATTAGTCTTTAGATGTTGTCATATATTCATTGCTGTTAGACAAACCTTAGCCACAGTGTGAGTAACATTGACTTAATAATCTGACAAAAGAAATGAGAGATATACTTCATCTTCTCTGAGTATATACTTCAGATATACTTTGCCTGGTATATCCTTAATCAAGGGTAAAATTAAAGTCTCTTGCAAGTCCCTATCAACATTACAAAATCATAAAACATGACCCACATCCTCTATGGCCTGTGCATCACATGGACAGTAGCATTCAGAGTAAGGAACCATACCATGTACAACCACCAAAGGCAATGCATTAAAGCAGGCCAGCACAAATGCTCTACAATACTTAGGAATAATTAGAGCTTGACAAGAATCAGCTGACTTGATACTAAAAGCAAATCTACATATTCTGAGTCATTTTGGGGCCCTACTCATCTCCTGTTGCCATTCCATAGCCAATATCCTTTGCTTTACAGCCTTTTAGCTTGTTCATAGTCATAGTTCATGTTCTCAGATTATAGTATATTCTTGAACAGCATGGCTTGTGAACTCTACAGCTGAGTTGCTTTGCCTTGGAATGAGATAGAAATTCTATAATTGCTAGCATAAAAATAGGTAATAAATACTTATTATTAATTATTAGTATCCAGACTCTGCTAGTCTGGAGGTCAGCCAATAATAGTTATTTTTTATTATAATTAAATAATTATCAGCAAAAAATATTATTTTATCTAGACTGGGACAGTGCTTTTTCAGCAGTGCTTATATGGATGGGGTGATTTTTGCCCTCCGAAGCCCACTGTGACTGAGAGTAGTCCTGGTATGCAAAAGGCAAGATCATGTTGCCTTCTCATTACATAAAATTGATTAATATTGTGGTTATTCAATGTACAATGCAAATGTTTTATTTAAATATTAATAGTATTCTTAAGAACATAAGAACAGCCCTGCTGGATCAGGCACAGGACCTATCTAGTCCAGTTCTTGATTTGTACACTAAGACATCCACTTTTAGATTTAAACATCTATTTGTTTTGTTACATTGTATCTCATTCTGTAGTTCTGTGTTAGACAGGGGCATAGCAAGGTTGTAGGGGGCCCAGAAACGAGATTTTAAAATGGGCCCCCCAGGGGCGTAGCTAGGGGAGAGGGGGCCCGTGTTCATCCTTCTCTCTAGTGGCCCCCCAGAGTGAGGGAAATAATGAAGAAAATAGGGAGGGGTGGATCTGGAGACCCTCAGGAGCTGGGGGCCCGTGTTCTTTGAACCCTTTCACCCAATTATAGCTATGCCCCGGTCCCCCCATCACTGCCTTCCTCTCCTCCTGGCCCAATGTCTCGGCTAACTATCCCAACTTGTTAAAAGGTGAAGTGTGCCATCAAGTCAGTTTTGACTCCTGGCGCCCACAGAGCCCTGTGGTTTTCTTTGGTAGAATACAGAAGGGGTTTACCATTGCCTCCTCCCATGCAGTCTAAGAGGATGTCTTTCAGCATCTTCCTATATCGCTGCTGCCTGATATAGTACCAGCGGGGATTCAAACCGGCAACCTTCTGCTTGTTAGTCAAGCATTTCCCTGCTGCGCCACTTAAGGTGACATATCCCAACTAGGTGAAAGGTGTAAATTTATTTTGTATTTATTTTTATTTATTTTACATTTTCTATCCCGCTCTTCCTCCAAGGAGCCCAGAGTGGTGTACTACATATGTAAGTTTCTCCTCACAACAACCCTGTGAAGTTGGTTAGGCTGAGAGAGAAGTGACTGGCCCAGAGTCACCCAGCTAGTATCATGGCTGAGTGGGGATTTGAACTCGGGTCTCCCTGGTCCTAGTCCAGCACTCTAACCAACTAATACAACAGAATAAATGGCACATCACTTCAAATCAGCAATCCTCAGATGGGGAACAAATAGTGTGTTTGCAAGATGAGGAGACAGAAGTTCTGTCTTCTCATGTTGCAGACACACTATTTGTTCCCCATCTGAGGATTGCTAACTTGAAGTGATGTGTCCCCTGCCCAAAGGGAGGGAGGAGGGCAGGGACCATTCAGACCATCTATTCCTCCAGAATATGTTGGTGCATGAATGTTCTCTTCTAACCCTTGTTAACCATATTTAAAGTAAAAAAGAAAGCACTAATAATTTCATCCTACACCTCCATGATGCCAAAACAACTCGACCCTTTTTCATTTAAGCAACAGCCATGTACATCATCATAATTACCACCACCCCAGCCCACTTTTCTTACTTTACAATATGAAGGAAAAAAATAATTAAAGCATCAGGGAGGGGTGGAATCTTTCTAATTAAAAACAAAGAGGGAAAAGATATCAATGTGAAATAGGAGTGCAGTCTTTAGATGCCATGTATTTGGGAGTAAGTTATCCTGAACTCAGATTTACTTCTGAATAAGTATAGAGAAGTAAACGTTTCAGGCCATGGGACCAGATGGGCATAAAGTATAAGGGATAGTAGTAGATGTGTCACATTCTTATGTAGAGCCAAGATGTGTACAAGATAAAAGTCAGCACGACCCACACTGAAATAGCATCTAAGGAGATAAACAGCATAGTAAATACCACCATCAATACCTAAAGGGCATTCAGTTTATTTCATGGTTGTCCAGAGCTTGTCCAGTAACTGTTAGCTGTCATGGACTCTTGTTGGTTTTGCTACCACAGACTAAACACAGCTACTGTTCTAGAATTATTTCTCATAGGGAACCTGCATTTTTTTAAAAAAGAGAGCTATGCCAAAACAGCAGTGCTGGAGGAAGCTTTGCCACAATGCATAGGCTATTCTTCCCTGCCTGACTTTCAAAGGGTTCCAACACCCCTTTCAAGCCCACTGTTTTCAAGCCCACTAAGACCTCTGTTTTCAAAGAGCCTAACCTGATAGCACTTACCAGAGAAGGCAAAGTCACCCAAGCACCTTCCCCAACCTCCGGTCCCATCCCGTAGTCTTTCAAGCACACACATACATCCAGCCCCGAAATCTGACTACTATATAAAGCTGCGAGAGAGGAACGTCCACATTCAAGGCTGGAATGGGGTGCGCGGGGGAGCAAGGAAGCAGAAACCTGGATGGCTGCAGGACCTGAGAGGAAACTTTCAGATGCTGCGCTGATTTGGCGGTGGGTGGGGTGGGGGGAGAGAATCTCCCCCATAACAAGAGGCCTTAGCAGGGGTACACTAGTACACGGGCTATGGGCTATTCCCTTTTGCAGGCTGAGCCTGCATACATGTGGCAGGCAGTTGCACTGTCAGGTGGGGGGGAGAGGGAAAGCGGGCCTTGTGGGTGGGTGGGGAGAGGAGGAGAAGCTGCGCAGACCATGTCCAGCCATGTGGCGGGTGGGGAGGGGGAGAGAAGCAAGTGGGCCATGCCCAGCCATGAGGCAGCTGGGCGGGCAGGGAAGAGGGGAAAAGCTGCAGGCCATGTCCAGCCATGCGGTGGGCAGGCGGGGACGGGGAGAGAAGCAAGCGGGTCATGCTCAGCCACGCCGGTGGTCATGCAGGGCGGGTGGGTGGGGAGGGGGAGAGAAGTGGTCCATAATGCCCAGTGCCCAGCCATGTGGACGTGCGGGGGCGAAGAAGCGGCAGCAACCACTCAGCTAACCTGAGGGCTCAGAGTCCTGCAAGTCCTCCTGCCACTCCATGTCTTCTTTAACTTTTAAATAAGTTAGAAAAGCTCAGGCTTCAACGTGACCTCTTCCTTGCTGGCAGCACATGTTCCAGGCAGCAGCCGACCCACCAGTCATGTGCCTTTCTGGATCATGTGGGGCTCCGCTAGCCAATGGATGGGGGAGGAGGAGGAGCCCACGAGGTAAAAGGGTGGAGGGAGGAAGAACTGAGACAAGGAAATACAGCGGTGTGAACAAGGAGAGCATTTTTTTAAAAAATAAAATAAAATGATGATTCAGGAAGAAGCTGTGGCGGGCGCTGGGTGAGGGAGACACGTGACATGTCTCGGGGGGGGGGCAGAGGCAGGGGCCCCTAGACAACTGCCTCCCCTTGCCCAATTATAGTTACGTCCCTGGTGTTAGATTTTTTTTTTAAATTGTAGAAGGGGTTGCTATCCTATTGCATGTCTTAATATTTTATAGTGGGCCTGTGGCCAGATAAGAAATGCTGATGGACTTACTGCTATGGTTCCTCTATTTTTGTTGTAACCTAGTAGTCATTTCTTTTCAAAGTCTACTTTCCCCAAAAGTAATTTGCCTACTATGATGGTATTTTAAAATCTTACTTAATAGTTCTGATTTCCATTTTAAAAATCTAAAATAGCCTCACTTTAACTTGGCTTGTGCATCCAATTAAATATAATCCTATGTTCTCTTAAAACACTGACTTGCATGGCCAGCACTGATTGCACACATGCATAAAAAGCACTTTATAAAAATGTATGATTTTTCTGATATGTAACAGCCAACTTTTGGGTTCACAATAACAAACAAATGTATTTCAATTGGTTAAGTGATTCTACTGTGCAGCTGCCAAAATAGAGTAAACATCCAATAAACAGAATTAAATTGTATAGTAGAAAAGCTGACAAACTCAATGAAGTTATAAAAATGCAAATGATGTGGTATCTGTATAACCTCTAAACAGAGCAATTAAGGTTGGGTTTTTTGGGGGGGGGTTTTGCTTGGAAAATGAACATTTTATGTCTTACAAAAAATAAAGCGATGGAAGGAGTATTGTTCAGATAAATTGTAAATGGCATAGGTTTTATATGCCTAATTTTTTACTTTTTCCTTGACAAGATGTATAATGCACTTCAGATATTATTTCCAAAATCATGTGATAATCTTTTATTTGTTCAGGGAAGGGTTTGTTTTAAAAATCAAACAGACCACTTGGGGGGAAAGAGCTTTCTAGCACTGATTACAAAAACTCTGTCGGTGATAAGATCTGACAAATCTTCTTGCCCAGAAGAATTCTTTGTTACATTTCACAGGAGTTCCTGCAATTCCCTGTCTTCATTAAAATTAGAGTACACTTTTCAGATTACTTGGAACTGTTTCTGTTCTCCGCCGTTAGGTTGTTCACACAAGTAGAACACTTACATGATCACTTAAATGCACAGGATTACTGAATAGAATAACTTGTGGGATAAAAGAAAATATACCAAACACAGGAACAAAGGTCCCCCGCCCCCAACTAATGCACACCTTGACAAATTTTATTTGGATATAGGAGCTGACCCAAAGATGTTGGAACAAAGCAATGCAAATAAAAAATAATGCGATACGGGGATCTAAAATCTGTACAAGACAAGAAACAAAAAAGATCCACCAAAATACATATAAGCTGTAAATTAAATAGCTCATATAAAAATAGACACAAACACCAGGGGCGGAGCCGTCATTGTGCACATGGATTCAAAGAATTCATGTGCAGCTGCTGCCGGGGCTGCCATACTTGCCATGATGGGCACCCAGTGGTGGAACCCCTGATGCAAATTATCTCCCCGCCACGTAAGCGGTGCCCTTTTCTCCCTGGCATGCATGCATGATGGTGGCAGCAGAAGCAGCAGCTTCTCTAAGGTGGCAGCCCAGGGTAGGCTGCCCTTCCCCCACAGCTCAGCTGGCTGCCACACATGCATGACCACCTGCTGAGTGGTAGGCCCGGCACTTGGCTGCCATGCCAACCGCTCTGGGCTGCTCCCTCATGGAGGCCCTCACCTCTGCCGCTGCTTCATGTGCATGGTGGGGAGATAATGGGCACTGGGGGGTGGCTCAAACACAGGCCACCTATGCCCTCCCTACACCTCTGACAAACACTACATGTAACCAACATCATGTGCATTTTGAAAATGGTACACGAATAGAAAATAAAATTCCACAAATGAACACATTATTCCATGAATAGATGACTATCCATAAAAGTCCTTTATGATAACCCATTATGTTCATTTTGAAAAGTAATATTTTCAAGTAGATAAACTATTCATAACAACATAAACGCCCAGTTCTAAAAAATATATGCTTGATAATGTATTGTTTTGCTGAAGATGTCTTAGACTTCCTGATGCTCCAGTTGATGGCAGTGCTTCTAAATAGCCACAGTCTCTACTTATCTCCTTATGAAAGATCCCGTAGTCTTCCAAGATAAAAAGTTTAAATGAATTTCATGCTTCCTATGAAAAGCATCTAGTCTGGCCCATCTAGTCTAGCATCTTGTTTCACACAGTGGCCCACCAGATGCTGCTGGAAAGCCCACAAGCAGGAGCTGAGGACATGCCCTCTCTCCTGCTGTTATTCCCCTGTAACTGGTATTCAGAAGCACCCTGCCTCTGAGGCTGGAGGTGGCCTATAGCTCTCAGACTATTAGCTGTTGATAGACCTCTCCTCCATGAAGTTATCCAAACCCCTCTTAAAGCCATCCAGGTTGTTGGCTGTCACCACATCTTGTGGCAGAGGATTCCACAAGTTGATCATGGGTTATGTGAAAAAGTATTTCCCTCTGTTGGTCCTAAATTTCTTGGCAATTAATTTCATGAGATGACCCCTGGTTCGTGTGTGTGTGTGTGTGTGTGTGTGTGTGTGTGTGTGAGTGATATTTCTCTCTATCAACTTTCTCCACACCATGCATGATTTTATAGACCTCTATCATGTTTCCCCGCAGTCATCTTTTTTTAAAACGAAAAATCCCCAGGTGTTATAGCTTTGCCTCATAAGGGAGGTGCTCTAAGCCCCTGATCATCTTGGTTGCCCTCTTCTGCAACTTTTCCAGTTCTACAATGTTGTTCTTTAGGTACAGTGACCAGAATTGTATGCAGTACTCCATGTGTGGCCCATCATAGTTTTCTATAAGTTCGTTATAATATCAGCAGTTCAATCCCCTTCCTAATGATCCCTAGCATGGAACTGGCTGCTGCACATTGAGTTGACACTTTCAACAAGCTGTCCACTATGACCCCAAGATCCCTCTCCTGGTCAGTCACAGGCAGCTCATATCCCTTTAGTGTATATGTGAAGTTGAGGTTTTGCGCCTCAATATGGATCACTTTACACTTGCCAACACTGAAAGACATTTGCCATTTTGTGGCCCACTCACCCAGTTTGGAGAGATCCTTTTGGAGCTCTTCACAATCTGATTTGGATTTCACAACCCTAAATAGTTTTGAGTTGTTCTGTCAAAACCCTTGCTAACTGGGCAAAGAGGCACCTTTTACCATGGTGATTTAGCAGGGGGAGAGTAACTGGCCCTATCCACCCCCAGCACAGTACTTCCAGTGACTGTTGCTGGTGTCTATCTTACCTATCGTTTTAGAATGTGAGCCCTTTGGGGACAGGGAGCCATCTTATTTATTTATTATTTCCCTGAGCCATTTTTGGAAGGGCGGTATAGAAATCGAAATAATAAACAAACAAACAAACAAACAGATGGCTCTACCACTGTTTCGATGGAACCCTTTGGCTGTTTTGCGTGAAAAAGAACACAAAATCAGTGTTGTGCACATCCCTAGCATCCCGGTGCCTAAGATTTGTAAAGCCCTGGGCTAACGTGTGAACAGATTCTTTGTTCAGGGTCATTTCATACAGTATATTATTTGGCTCTGGTCATGTGGATAATCTAGTGTGATTATGCATTACAGCTACGTCACATTGCTCAGTCAGCAATCGTATGATTGTTCTGCCATGCAGCCAGACTGATTTACACAATGAAGCGAGAGTTTACAAATTTATTTGGTTAAGTGATCCATATTTTGATAATCACATCATATGATCAGCTGTAACTCTGGACCAATTTTTGTGAACTATTTATTTATATATTTATTTATTTATTGAATTTATATACCGCCTAATATAAAAACCTCTAGATGGTGTACAGAATTAAAACATGACACATTTAACATTCATAAAAAGATAAAATCATAATAGTTAAAAACACATTAATAACACATTAAAAATTTAAAAATTGAATCTAAGTTGAAGGCCTGGGAAAACAGGTACGTCTTCAGGGTCTTCCTAAAAGCAAACAAAGAAGGAGATGCTCTTATTTGAGCAGGTAGCACGTTCCAAGGCCCCGGGGCAGCCACAGAAAAGAATTAGTGATTTGAGTACTGCTACTACTTGCTAAGTAATACAAATTTGAAATCTTATACACAGTTACTCGGTAAATACTAGCACTAGAAAACAAGGTTTAAATGATATTGCATTCTTTATTAGTATTGCAACATAAACAGGGTTTTTCTGCCTACTTATGGAGTACTAACTCTTCCTTCCTATTATAGAGGTCTCTATTGTTCTTAATGATATTACAGTTTAGGGTTAATGTGAAGTTAATGGTTAGGATTAATGGTGCAGCATTCTCTTTTAATTGCTTCCAGAAATCATCAATCCATTGTTTCTTTCCCAGTGTCAGGATTGGTCACAATCCAGCATGCTGCCAAGTCATACCCATTATAAAATTGTAGAGCTTGCCTGCATTATACAGTTGTATTTTGTTATTGTTTTATTTGTGAATTACCTTGAAGGCCTCGAGTGGATGGAAAGGGACGTTATAGTATATAGCTGATGCGTGTTGGTAAAACTGTATTTATCATTCTTTTTTAAAAAACAACTTGTTCTATAGTTTGTTTTTGTTGTGATTCCTTAGCATCCCTTGATGACATATTTTCAAATGACCTCTAGAGTTTCAAAAATATCCAGTTTCTTGTTTAAAGAAAGAAATTCTTCAAATTTTCTAGTTTTAGATTTGATGTTTTAAACCTATGTTGATTTGATTGGCAAACATCTAGTTATTCTCAGGTTACAAATATAATATAACATTATATTTGTATAACATTATATTTATATAATATTACAATATACACCAATCAGGGATTGTGTCTTATGTTCCATACTACAGATGTCATCCCTAGTAATATTTTTAATGGAATTGTCCTTTGCTGTAATTAGGTATTAGAAACTACAGTATACAAGTGTATTTTCCTTGGTTGTTTCAGAAGCTGGTACTTATACCACGAAGTACACCATTAAAGTGCTCTTATTCTGTTAGACTAAATTTAAGATAAGTATTTTATGTGTTATCTCATATTTATTTTAACTATATTTCATGTGTCCATATTACTGGTGATTTCATTGGCTAGTTCCAAAACATATATACTAAAATAAGCTTCAGAATGAACAGCCTTAGATTTTATTCTAAGACCCTCCCTGGCCACTTTCAGACATAATGGGAAACCTGAAATGAACTCAGCTCAGGTTTGCCCCCCTGCTGATGTCCAAATGATTGGAACCTGGACCCAGGTTCAGGTGGACCCAGGATCCTGGATCCAACCATGGTTACGGTTTTGCCCACAAACCTAGGAATGAGCCCTTGGTCGGTAGTGAACTCACTTGCCCAAGCAAGGATCCATTCCTTGAAGCGTGTTGTCCAGATTCTGAATTAACTCCAAACCAGAGTTAACAGAGGAAGCTCCTCCCATGTGCTTCCATCCCATTGACTGGCAGGCTGGCCTTGTGGGGTTAGAGGAAGCCTCTCAGCCAGTCTCACCCTCTTTGCTGGGTCCCAGACTGAAGATTGTGATTGTCTGGGAGTGTGCAGGGGGGATCGAGGGAAACTGTGGGTTCGTTTGCTGTTGTGTCTGAAGGGGCCACTCTCAGGAGGCACCAATGCTGCTAGAATGGGATTGGTTTTGTTGCATTGCCATACTGTGGCAAATAAAGTGTATTTTTGAAGGATAATGGGACTATTTCCATATGGCTTCAAATGTTTCCCCAATTATTAGTTTTCAACTTCCAGGCTTAATAACAAGTTTTTTTTCTTTATGTTAATTAAGGAACATGTATAATACTTTAATCAATAATGGAAAACTTTCCAGATTACCCACCTTTGAAAAAGTATGACTCCAAGTATAATGTAATTAGTTCCTTTGGTAATTTACTAAACAGGTATTTGATATGCAATAACTACTTGTTTAGCAGTTATTGCATGGTATTAAGGTGATTCTGAACACGTGGGAGGGGCATTTCTCTTGGGAAAAGGTTCATCTTGGCAAGTTTTTAACAGGGTTTGAAACTGTGTTAATGTTTTAATTTTGTTGTAATTTGTATTGTTTTTATTGCATACCTCCCAGAGACATAGGTTTTGGACAGTATATACTGTAATTATGTTAGTTGAATGAATGAATGAATGAATGAGTTGTGGTGCAGCTCTTGGTTATTCTACATCTGTTCTTCAGTGCTGACATTTTATGAAGTTTCCCTGTATTTGTCATGTTGCAGGGCTTGTGTAGCTGTGTTTAGTACAAAAAAGCCAAATTGTTCATATGACTCATGCTGGGGAAAACAAACATTTTAAACAATTGTCTTCTTTGGCAAACCCTGAGCAAAATGTCTTTTGGCACTAAGTTTCGAATGACACATACAAAACTGTTATGCCACAATGGAATTGGGATATTCCACCACCCTAAATATCGCCCTGCAAAGAATCAGTCCTAGAGCAGCATGCGCTTGTCTTGAAACATTACCTGAAAGAGTTTATTAGTCCCACCAGGAACCTCAACCCAGTTTCCCAAGCAGAGACGTAACTAGGGAAAATGGCGCCTAGGGAAAGTACTGAAATTGCGCTCCACCCCCGCGCCCCACCCCTCCACAGAGCTCACTAATCCTGACTGACTATTTAACCAGGATCCTTGCAGTTGTGAAGATGCAGCCAGAATTATATTTTAAACTGGTATAGCAGATCATCATACAAGTCAGTTAACTGAATATATGTTTAACCAAAAGAGCAAACACCATCTTGGGTTTTAAATCAGTGGAAGGCTGGGCTTTTGCAGCATAGAGTGTTGGGGCACATGTACCCCAACCTTAGATCCAGAGGTACCGGCCCAGAAGTATATGGAATTCAGGCCTGTGTCTGATTTCATTTTATATTAAGAGTTCAATTAAATGCCTGGACTCAGGGTGAATTGACATCCAGATCTGCCTGGGTAATGCCTGGTAAATGATTGGTAGAGGCAGGGGTAATCTAGCATTGTTTATCAGTGTTTGTGGAACTCACAAGAGGCTCAATGGGTCAGGCTTAATTACCAGTCTCACACTGCTGAAATTATCCCTTTTCCTCACTGACAGGATGCTTCTGCCTCAGTCAAATGTATTAACTCGTCTCACACATGTACCCCTTTTTATGTTACTTTAAATATTCTCTTGTTATAATTACACACTAGATAGAGGTACACAAGAAATAATGTAATTGCTGTCTCACACAAATAGAACTAATTCTCTCACTAACTCCTGATCAACAAGAGTATTGCAAGCACGTCTCACTACAAGCATTTTTATTTATTTTTACATTTTATATCCTGCTCTTCCTCCAAGGAGCCCAAAGCGGTGTACTACATACTTGAGTTTCTCTTTCACAACAACCCTGTGAAGTAGGTTAGGCTGAGAGAGAAGTGACTGGCCCAGAGTCACTCAGCAAGTATTTGGCTGAATGGGGATTTGAGCTCAGATCTCCCGGTCCTGGTCCAGTACTCTAATGACTACACCACGGTGGCTCTTTGTAAAATAGTGGAGGATCTGCAGCATGGATTCTTAGTTGGATCTAGGTCTGATTTTAACAACTGAAACCTCCAGTTTGCTCCCCCCACACTTGTTCTGGTACATCATTGTTTTACTTCTGATTGCAAGCATACATATATATTGAGTCATGATGCTTATTTTTTGTTTTGTTCATGCGTTTATGCTTTGTTTTATGTTACAATTTTAAAGTTAGGAAAACTATAAAAGGGCCATTTTAGAGAAAATATGCACTGCCTGAGTTGCAAATCCTGCTTTTTTGAGATTCCCTGCAGTTGAATAAAGTGATAATATACACCTTTGCTATTTAAATTGGTTGGAGAGTATTTATGTCAATAAAAAATGAAATGGCATTTCAGATGCAACATTGGTTGCCTAAGACCACTCAGATTTAACTAATCTTCATCACATTGACAAAGAGAGCAATTAAAACTAAAATCCATGACTAAAAACAAATCGCTTTGGGGTTGTCTTTAATGAAAGGCGGTATATAAATGTAACAATAAATGTTTAGAAGTATATACTTTCTCCCCCTGCCCAACCTACAATTAATGTGCCCCAACCTATAATTAATTCCAGCTTATTTTCCAAGAGCTGCTAGTTTTATTTACAAATTGCTTGGCAGCACCAATGTTTAAGTTATCACTAATTGCTCCTAATGATAGTTTTACTTATTGTTAAATTTTATTGTTAAATTTATATACCGCCTTTCATTAAAACATTCTCTGTTTTGCAGTCTGGTTAATTAAATCGGTGGAGGTCTATACTTTCCTGATGGGCTGAAACAACTAATCCATTTTGATGATGGCATATAATTAAATTAGGATGCATTACATAGTGAAAAAGTCCAGGAAGGGGGAGATGGGGGTTAGATTATAGAGGAAGAAGGACTTGAATGAGCAAAAAGGGAAAGTGGTGGCAAAAAATACAACTGGAAAACTTCCCCCTTCCCCTGGCGGCAGCAGGCAGAATGTAGCTGAGGAGAACAGCCCGTCCCTCCCCCCCTCCCTTTCCCGACTAAGCTGGTGCAAGAAGAAATCTGTGCCAGTTACGGGAAGGAGTTGGGCAGAGGAGAACAGGATGAAGTTGAAGGAGGACAAATGGTGCTCACGGCTGGCATGAAAGGGTGGCTGCTGACCGGCTAAGCAGGCGCAGCAGCAGCAGCAAGATCTCCCAGATGGGTCAGGGGTTGGAGAGAGCAGACAAAACAGGCACGGTCTATGCAGTGCTCTCGGGCTGGGTTCGCAGGGGGACGTTGTTTGTTCCCAAGACTTTTGAGATAAAATACAGACAGCCTGCCCTGCTCCCAACCCAACCCCCACGGACCCCAGCTTCTCCATGTGGCGGCAGCACGCCCCACACACAGAAAAAAAGAAAACTTGCCCCTTAGACAGACGCTGGCTGTTAACATTTAGAGAGAGACGCATCCAGTTCCCCCCCCCTCCCGCCGCCCCCCGGCTGCTGACACCACCACCACACCACCACAAGAAAACTTCCCTTAGACGCTGTTTCCCATGGCACTGCCCGTCTGAGTGCATGTGCACCTCCTTCTGGGCACCCGACAGCTGGCCGCCCCTGGTTACAAGCTTAATGTTGTTGGCTGAGTTCACTCCTTCCTGCATGCCCCCCTCCCCCAGGATTAGCATTGTTCTTTTGGAGCCAGTAGTTTGAATAGTGGTCACTTACTTAGTAGTCCTCCCCCCCCTCCCCCACCATAGTAACGCAATGCAATGCGATTGCCAGGCGCAGCAGCAGCAGCAAGATCTAAATGGGTCCGGGGCTGGAGAGAGCAGACCAAACAGGCACAGTCTTTGCAGTGCTCTCAGGCTCGGTTCGCAGGGGGACATTGTTTGTTCCCAAGACTTTTGAGATAAAATACAGACAGCCTGCTCTGCTCCCAACCCAACCCCCACGGACCCCAGCTTCTCCATGCGGTGGCGGTGCGCCCCACACATGGAAAAAAAGAAAACTTGCCCCTTAGACAGACGCTGCCTGTGCTGGCTATTAACATTTAGCGAGAGAAGCATCCAGTTTCCCCCCGCGACTGATGACACCACCACCACACCTCCACAAGAAAACTTCCCTTAGATGCTGCTTCCCATGGCGCTGCCCGCCTGTGTGCGCGCGCGCCTCCTTCTGGGCACCTGGCTGCCGTCCCCAGTTACAAGCTTAATGTTGGCTGAGCTTGCTCCTGCCTCTCCCGCCCCCCACTAGCATTGTTCTTTGGGAGCTTGAAGTAGTTACTTACTTAGTAGTCCTCCTCCTCGATAATAACGCAATGCAATGCGATTGCCAGGCCAGCAGCAGCACAAGAACAGCACGCACTCTCAGCAGTCACAACCACCATCCACGTGCTCTGTCCTGCGCATGCTCATTCCCCAGCTAATGAAGAGCAGCCGCCCGTGTGCCACCCACCCAGAGATCTTGCAAGGAGTTGGACTCATGGATGAGTACGAGGTGCCTCAGCCTGAGTGAAGGGGGGGGGGTGTTGGCGCACAGAAGAAGCAGCACGACAGGGGGAGCATTCAGCAGCACAGCAGTGCTGTGCCCGCTGGGGTGCGGGCCCGTGGTGGCAGCGTGGTGAGTGGAGTGCCTGCCCCGGTGGGCTGGGGCAAATTTGGGGCGGGGAATTTTTTTAAAAATAAATAAATAAATTGTGACAGTTTTGTTTTGTGTGGGGGGGCAGGGCTGGCAGGCACTTTGGCACCCCTATTCTACCGTGCCCAGGGCACGTGCCCTGCCTGCCCTACCGTGGTTACGCGCCTGTTCCCAAGCCTCTTCCTGTAACATCTTCAGTTTTAAAGTACAAGAATGGTTTGATTTATGGGTTGCAAGACTCTATAATCCAATCAGACATAGACATATATTTAAAACAATTTTTGTCAAACCGTGTGCATTAATTTAAGAATTAGCACAACAAATGATTCTTAAATGCATAGAAATAAAATAAACACTGGCTGACATCCAGAATAACACTACACTAGTGCAAAGATACATTAGCTAATTCTGCCAAGTCAGAAACTTGTGTTTCCGAGTAGTGTTGCATTGATGTTGTACTTATGCAACCTGTGGTGTGCTTCCTGCTTTGAAACCTCTTCTTCAGTCCATATATATTATAGGGCATGATGCAAAACTGTCCACTATCTTTGTTGCACAAGTGCAATGCTTGCTCAAGTGGATCGAAATGCAAGGGATTGCACAACTTTGAGCATCCGCTCAATGTGGCCTTTTTACATGTGTTAATCTTTGTCCATTGTACTACAGCTGCATTAGTCTGGATGTCAGCCAATGTTCTTAACTTCTACATATAGAAACCCTTTACTCATATTGTTAACACAACCCCACTTTCTTCTCCATGTACTCAGTTATTCCACTCTCTGTGATTAGGAACACAGGAAGGCAGGATTCCAGTCATGTGGAGAGCTCTACACTTGCAATGGCACACAGTTGGGTTCTATGCAAAGAATAAATTAATTTCTACACTGATTAGATGTTATTTGTTGTGGGGTAGATAAGCTTACTTAAACTGTAGTCATTGCAGGCTGCATAGTCATTGCAGACACAGAGGGGAAGTCTGCCTTTATGGATAAATCTTTTCAGAGTTAAACTATAGGCTTATGCAGACATTAGAAAGCAGAGTGCCTAAACACAAGTGGTGAAGCAGGTCAGAAGTCTGGACCTAGCACTGCCACTCACCCTCTCGCCACTTACAGTTACAGCAGGATTTGTCCGCATGGGGAAATGCAGAGGGCGGGAAATAATATGTGACGGAATTTTGAAGGGGAAGGGCAGAGGAAGTTTTTAAAGACAGAATTTTTAAAAGACAGAAATTGTTCTTTCCCCTGGAAATTCATTTTTCCTTCCCCATTAATAAGCCTGGCTGCCAATTAGACTAATCTATTGGTTGCATCCAAGAAGGAAATTTTGGGGTTTAATCTGCTACAGTTGTCTGAGCTAATCCCCCCTCCCCAATAATTAGCAATTCATTTTTATTACAATACTTATTATATGTACATAGGTACATATGTTGCATGTGATAAATAAGTATGATACAGTTGCTGAAGAAAAAGCTGTAGAAAAAGTTTATTTCTACAACTTTTAACCTGCTTTTGAGGATAAAATAACACTTACAATAGGGGTGTGCAAACCGGTCTGGTTTGAACCCTGGCTTGTCTTGAATCAGAGCAGTTGAAATGATGTAGATTCAAACTGGACTGGCCCCAGTTCGAACTGGACTGGTTTGGACCAGTTTGGGGGGCTACTCATAAAGGAGACTGCAGTGAGGATTCCCTTTTACGAGTAAAGGGGCAGGGGGCTTCCTAGAACTAAAGGCTGTGGGAGGGGAGTCAGGGCTACTTACTTTAATCAGTGGCAGGGGTTAGGATTAGGGGTTAGGGTTAGGGGTTGCCCCCACCCCTGCCAGCCTCCTCCCGAGTAGCTCAGACCAGAGTAGCCCAGTGAGGATTCCCCTTTATGAGTAAAGGGGTGGGGTGGGTAAGTTCCCAGAACTAGACAATGCAGGAGGAGAGTCAGGGATAAAATAAAGTGTGCTATAGAGTCGGTGTTGGCTCCTGGTGACCACAGAGCCTTGTAATTGTCTTTGGTATAATACAGGAGTGGTTTCCCATTGCCTTCTCCTGCGCAGTATGAGATGATACCTTTCAGCATCTTCCTATATTGCTGCTGCCTGATATAGATGTTTCCCATAGTCTGGGAAACATGCCAGCGCAGATTCAAACTGGCAACCTCTGGCTTGCTAGTCAAGTCATTTCCCCACTGTGCTGTCAGGGCTACTTACTTTAATCTGTGTCGGGGGCATTGTTGGCCCTCCCCAACCAGACAACCTCCTTTAGAGTAGCCCGGACTGGCTGCAGCCTGGTTTGGGCCTCCGTTCATTGGCAGAGGCCCAAACTGGGCCAGAGAAGCAACTGATCTGAGCTATTTTGAAGGAGGCCAATGGGGTGGGGGGAGCCATTGCCACTGCTGCCACCCCTGCTGCTGCACCCGACACCACCAACAATGCCAATTAAAGTAAGTAGCCTGATTCCCCTCCCGCACCCTCTAGATCCAGGAAGCTACTCTGCCTCTTTTTTCACAAAGGGGGATCTTCACTGGATTCCCCTTTACAAGTATGTTCTGGTTCAAACTGGTCCAGTGGTTGATCTAGATTGGGTCCGGTTTGACTGGAACTGGAACCGGACCAGGTCGGTTCTATGTATATCCCTAACTTATTGCAGCTCCTTTCATAGAAGTGCAATATCTCCATTAGTCACAGCCATGATGAATTTATGCTAATTATGTTTGAATACCACATAAATTATAGCTTCACAATTAGTTGTGAAGCCTGATTTTATAGTTTCTGGTGCAGCATGTGAAGATAATTCTCGAATGAAAGGAGTATGAAAACTGTTACAAATATCATGACTTCTTTTCCATGTTTTAGGTTGAATATACTTCTGTGTTGCATCCTATAAATGGTTATGTATAAAATTTTATTGTCTGTAAACAACGACATTGTTTAGATTTTAGTGAGATAAAGGTTAATCACTGGGTATGGAAAAAACGGGGGGGGGAGGGAACAGACTACAAGTCAAATACCCCTTATCTGGACTGCTTGGGACCAGCAGTGTTCTGGATTTCGGACTTTTCCAGATTTTGGAGTCTTTTGGAGTCTACAGTACTTTGGAATCTAGACTTTTGGAGCCCATAGTACTTTGGAGTCTAGACTTTTGGAGTCTACGGTACAGGGTATAGATGGCACTCTCGCCAGAGCGCACAAGAGTTCCAGCGGTGAGCAATAATCGTGGCAGCAAGAAGGTGGGCGACTGAAGAGGCGAGAGGAAGAGGTGGGATGTGGTGGCGGCGTGTGGGGGTGAGGGGGCAGCAGTGGTCTGGCCTGGCCCTGAGGGGGGTGGCAGCAAGCCGGCACTGGCCCTGGGGAAGGCAGCTTTACTAAATTTTTCAAGTGAGCTGAGGCATTTGTTTGTTTGTTTGTTACGGTGCGGTGTCCAGATTTTGGAGCATTCCGGATTTTGGGTGTCTGGATAAGGGATACCCGACCTTTATGTGAATTAGAGAATAGGGATGTGCAAATTGATTTGGGTACAAATCGATTTGTACCTGAATCTAGCTGATTCGGCTGATTTGGAGACAAAACAAATTATCCCTGTGGTCCATTGGCTAGATTTGGGTACAAATCGAATTGTGCATGATTTGATTCGAATCGATTCAAGATTCTGATCCCTCCTATTAATTCCCCCAGATTCGCAGCTTTAATTTTTTTTAAAAAAGCTAAGCTTTAGCCCTTGTAGAAGTGGAGTTAGGGAGCAAAATGTGTGGTCACTTTTTTTCAAGTGTTTGGATTCTTTGGTGTATAATAATGTTCCCTCTATGAATCTCTATGAGGATTCATTACACACCTTCATTTTCTCTATTCATTTTGACTGCCATGAGCCAACTACACCCCACTCCCACCCTCAAGGCAGTGGGGTACTACTCAGTTTATGTTCTAGGATTTTTTTCCAAGTGTTTAGGCTTTTTGGTGTCTATAACCTTTCCTCATAATGAATCCCTATGAGGATTCATTACACACCAAAGAGTCTAAACACCTCAAAAATTCCTAAAATATAAACTGAGTCCTTATTAGAGAATAGCTGTGGCACCCACACTGTGGTCCTCGACTTTCTCAAGGGTTTTGTTGTGCACTCATTGCCAGAAGCTTTATATAGTAGTTGAGGGCTAGTCGTTAGAAGGCTCTTTTAAAGAACTGGTAAACATAAGAGAATTAAGAATTTGCTCACTATTCCTTAGGCACACTGGCACATGATAAAAGTGTAATAATTTGGAGCCTTCTCGTAATAATAGTTGCTGAATGGAATTCATTTTTAAAAAATCCCTTGAACAAGATTTTAAAATAAACAAACCACCACATTAATGGAAGTAGGCTGTCTAATTTTTGTATCACTGTATGACTTAGAAAAGTATAAACTGTTGTCTAGCGAGTGATGGTTGTTTGGTACAAAGATGTTAACAGAGGGTTCTTTTCAAGTGCAGATCTTCCTGTCTGCATTATGCAAACTTGATAATCAAAGAGTATTCTGTAGTGGCTGCTGAATTTGTACAAACCCTGCAGGAAGCTGTTAAAATATTCTAACAGTGTTTTGATCTAAAAGAAAGTTTATGTCAGCAATGAAATGGTGGGAAAACATGTCTTGTACCAATCTCAGTCATCTGTATTTCATTTAATTCTCCCTTAGGAGCCACTGATCGAATTTTGTTCTACATTTGGATGATTGCTATATTTACTGCTGACCTCTTATTTAACCACATTAGCAGTAGTCTATGGATACCCCTGCCTTCACATCCTAAATGTTTTGTGGCAATGATGAGAGGAAAAGGTATACTTCCTCTATCACTAACCTCATAGTGCTGTTTCCTCCTATGGGTGAAATTAGACACACACTCGAAAGAGTGATGAAAATGATTTGACCATACAGCCTGACATTCTCTGCAGCCTTAGGAGGGCAGAGTAAGAGCTCCATCCTTGCAAGGAGCAGGTAAACTAGCTACCCTGCAGGCTTGTCTCAGGTAGCATGTGGAGAAAGGGTGTCCCCATCCCTCCCCTTGCATGCTGCCCTGCAAGACAAGGCTGCATGGCAGCTAGTTTATCCACTCCATGTGAAGGCAGAACTCTTGGTCCACCTTTCCAAGGCTGTGGAGCGTGTCAGCCAGTGTTACAGCATTTTGAAGCATTTATTTTCAGGGCTGAGAATGCAAGTTTTTACCACTTCCACCATACTTAGACTGCCAATATGACTTGAGCTATACCTTCCTGGGCATATCATTTTCCATTCCTCCATGTACAACTATTCCACCTCAGTATTAGATTTGCTAGTAAATTCACCTACAGCAAATTCCAAAATTAATTTGGAATTACTCTTTACATTACATAGGGTGTTCTTATTGCTAGAACACTGGCAAAAAATGTTTGTTGGAATATAATGAGAAGTTAAAACAACCCGATTAGTAATTTTTTTCATATGTATGTAGAATCATAGAATGTTAGAGTTAGAAGTAGGGATGTACATGAATCAAAAATTGTGACACATGTCATGTTTGAATCAAAACCTGATGTTTTGCTTCAAACATGAATGTAATCTGCTCAAAACTGGGTTGATTTGATTATTTGTTTGTTTGATTGATTGATTTATATACTGCTCTTCTAAAAATGGCTCAAGGCAGTTCACATTTGGACTTGATTAGATTCTAATTGACTCTGATTTGATTCATCCTGTACTGTGTGTGTGGGGGGGCTCATTTCAGCCTTTAAGAACAAAGAAAGAGTTGCCGGGGTGCCCCAAAATTACCTTTAATGTGCAAAGCCTGCAGCAGGGGCAGTGGCAACCCAACCACCATCCCCCTTTGACAAGGAAGAGGCACAATGGCACCTTGTAGAGCTGTCAGTGGCCCCAACAGGGAGGCAGTGCCGACCTGACCCCCTGGTTCCCCCCACCCCTTGTGGCCATTGGCCACTTCTTTTCAGAAGAAGAGGTGCAGAGGTGAGGTGCCTTTGAACCTCTCCTGGCGGGACCAGTTAGACTGCAGAGCTGGCAGCGGCGGGCAGTTGACAACCAGCCAGTGTTCTAGCAAAAAGAACACCAGGCTATCCCTTTAAATGCCCCCCGCACCTACACAGAGGCCATTTAAAGGCTTAGACAGGCAGCTTGGTATCAGTTTATTGTACGTGGTTGGACATGCTAGCCGTGGGGAGACATGGCAGGTCCAGTCAATGCCTTCCCACTGCTCTCAGCCGATGGCTGCAAGGGAATGATGGGTGCTAGGTGGTCAGGTTGCCACCACCTCTCCTCAGGGGCTGCTGCCGGCTCTTCAAGGTGCTTCCATGTCTCTTCTTTGTCAAGGGGGGATGGCAGGGTGGGTTGCCACCTCCTGTTGTGTGTTCTGCTCTAGGTGGCCAGATTTGGTTTTTAAAAAGTCAAATTCTGGCTTACGTCCCATTTGACCCACGAATATACCCCTTAGGTTCTGGCAACTTCTGCTGTGTGTTCTGCACATTAAATGTAACTAGCTGGGCTGGGCGCAGAGCATCTGCACCTCTGGTTCGCTGTTGAGCTCTGCCCCCGCCACCATCTTCTTCCCAACCTGCCAGCCCCCACCACCATTTCCCTGCCCACCTGTCTAGCAGCCAGCCTCCAACGCCATTTCCCCCTAGTTCCCCCACCTGCCCACTAGCCGCCACTTCACCCGCCCACTTGCTGCTGCTATCGCGATCGTCATTTTCTGTCTACTCACCAGCTGGCCGGCTGTCCTCCCTCCCTCTATCCCCGCAACACTGCCAGCCACCACCGCTCTTCACTGCCATTTTGTTTCCCTGCCAGCCAGCCAACTGCTACCGCCACTTTCTTCCCTCCTGCCCATCCTCGTCGCTAGCTGCTTGCGAACTCTTGCAAGAACAGCCACACATGGGATTAGCGACAGGTATGCCTAAGAAAAATATATATAAAGAAGACTTGGCAGTGTCCCCCGACCCTGCTTTTTTGGGTGTTTTTAAGGCTGAAATGTGGCTCTCCCCCCCCCCCACTTAAACCATACTCAAAATGATTCAGGTAGATTTACCTTGAACCTGTATGATTTGATTCAACTTCAAATCTAATCATCCCTTTTAGGGGTGATTTGATTCAAAGTTGAAACATTCAGAACAGCCAGTTTCTAGTCAAAATGTTTCAAGATCATAACATTTTGCACATCCCTCATTAGAAGTAACATTGGAGGGCTTCTAGTAGAAACCTCTGTTCAGTGAAAGATCCCTGATAGATGGCCATCCAATCTCTGGGAAAGGCTTGTAAAACACAAAATGTCCAAAACCAAAAAAACCAAAAAAACCCAAAAAACCCACCATTGTAAAAGAAGAAGAAGAAGGAAAGCTCACCACAACTCAAAACAGATGGTTCCCCTGTTAGACAACCCTAACAGGAATTCCTCTTAATGTCTTGATCCTATTCCATGTAATTTCAGCCCATTGGTTCTAGTCTTGTATTCAGAAGCAACAGAGAACAATTCTGCTCCTTCTTCTATGTGACAGCCTTTCAAGTGTCAGCCTTCCACTCGCCCCTCCTGCAAGCCTCCCCTGCCCTGCACTGCCCATCATGGCACTGTTCTTCAGAAAGCTCCTCCATGAATGCAGCAGCCTGCACTGCTGGCTCCTTTAAACTGCCCCAGCAGAGCGACGGGATGCTGCTCTCAGCAGCCTCCACAAAGTGTCTGCACACAAATGGTGTTGACGCAGGCACCGACACCATTTGCGGGGCCAGCATGCTGTTGCTGGCCCCACAAATGGCATTGGCACATGCGTTGATGCCGTGTGCTGATGATACACGAGGGCTGCTGGTAGCCGCATCCCATTGCCATGGCATGGCACTTTAAAGGAGCCAGCAACATGGGCTGCTTCTTTCATGGAGGAGCTTTCCGAAGAACAGTGCCATTATGGGGCAGCATGGGGCAGGGGAGGCTTACGGGAGGGCAGATAAGACCTGCCTGCCTCCTTTTAAAGGCACCCCTCCCTGCCCCCCGGAGTCTGCACAAAATGTTTTGGGCACATCCCTAGTTGACATGCATCTAAGTAAGTGGGGTAATGGAGGATTTCCAGTTGCTGTTTACACTTCATTTTCAAGTTGGTTAGAACATTTCTATATGATGTGTTTTTCCCTCTATAAAAGACGTGTATGGGCCTAAATTAAACCAATATGATTTTTTTTCAGATACTGTAGTTTGAAGTTGTACAGAAGAGACTCTACCACACAATTTTTTTCAGGATATAGCTGTACAAAGTAGACAGATTCGTGGAAGATTGGTCTGTCAGTGACTATTAGCCAGGCCCGTCCTTAGGGTGGGTGATTGCCCCAGGGTGATTGCCCCAGGCCATATGCTGGGATAGGCCCTTCACAGGAGCAGCTTGCCCTGCAAAAATGGACCTTCCTCCCCTCTTCCAGCTCAGCCAACCTGTATAGCTGCAGCCTGTAGGAGCAGCATGCAGGCTAGCCTGCTGTCCAAAGGCTTCCTGCACAAGAGGAGACACTGCTACAGATCCCTTTCCCAGACTGACTCTCAGTTGTTCAGTGGGTGGGCAGGGCTTCCAAAGGCTTCTCTGCTGGAGCAGGCCTCCCAGTTTCCTGAAGCTCTCCCCAGTCCCTGAAGTCCTCCAGCCACGAGGCAGTGGCCAGCGCTGGCTGCCCACCACAGCTCTGTGCACACCCTCTGCCCTCCCTGCCCTACACCTGGGCTGTGCTGAGAGCTTGTGCCTTCCTTCTCAGAGCCAGCAATGAAAGGTATGGGATTTAACTTTTTTCATAATTCCCCACCCCCTTGTATAGGGGGGCTTATAGGGCTTTGATATCAGGCACAGATATAGGGCAGGGTGGGAGGGCTCTGAATATTGAAATTGAAATGGATTGGACAAATGGCTTATTTTTAATAGTTTTTTTTTTTATTTTTTCTAAAAATATCAAAAAGTCTACAAGTGGCTTGTTTCATAGCAGAAAATTACAAAAACTTCTGGAACTGAAGCCCCCCGCCCCCGCCCCCACCCCCGGACTATCATTCGACCCCATATGGAGAAATCTGCCTTTTGCCTTCATAAAAAAGGGTAGAAGCACCCCACTTTTTGCCCTGCCCTTTAGATCACCTGGAATGACTTGGCATAGGGTTTTGATATCAGGGTGGGAGAGCGCTAAATGTTGAAATTGAAATGGTTTGGACAATTTGTTCTTAATTTTAAAATAATTTCTAAAATTTTCAAAAAAGGTCCTATAAGTGGCTTGTTTCATAACTTTTAATAATTTTCCTATAACAAAGCTGCCAGAAAGAGCTCTCTCTATCCATAGAGTACTTCACAACTAGTGAAAGTAGGGCTAATAGAAAACATCTAAATAAATGTTATTTATTTTATTTGTACCTGCACTATGCTCAAGTTGGTTTACAATCCAGAATGTCTGTGTGAGAACTGTGAAGCAAGGGGCATGTGTTGTGCTTTTAACTTCCCCCCCTTACAAATGCACTGTTATGACCAAGCTGGTTGGACATGTCCAAAAACCTCCCTCACTTACACTATTTACACAGTATATCATCAGTCAGTAGGATTTTGTAATCATACAAAATGTTAAGGGGGCCCAGCACATGCTGATTCGCCCTCCAGCCCCGCAGCTGCGATAAGTAGAACCTCCATGTTTGTGGGGTACATACCTCTCAGTACCCAAAGATGGAGACAAAAGGGTGATGGCTATTGTCGTCATGCTCTGCTTTTACTCTGCCCAGAGGCATCTTACTAGCCACCATGGAGATCAGTGGAGATTCACTTGGGAAAATGTAGAATAAGTTATAAACATTAGCTGGCATCCAGAATGATGATGTGCTGGCGGAAAAGCATTTTCCATTATGCAGGGGGAGAGAGGCAATTGTTGGTGTTGCTTCCTCCCCCCGCAGCTTCCTTTGCCTCCCAAAACTATGTCCCTGAAGATCCCCCAATGCTCTCTGATGCAGGAATGCTCTTCAACCAGCAAGTCTTTTAGTCTGGACATCAATCTGCTTATTTTGAGCATATTTTAGTGCTGTGAACTGTTGAATATTATAGTAACAGTTGACGCCACAAAGCTTAGTGACTGAAACAATACTGATGATGGGGAATATATTAAAATAATATTTATATACTGCTTTTTGATGAAAAGGTTCTCAAAGTGACTTATATAGAAAAATAATAAGAACATACTTTTCTGTCTCCAAAAGGAACAGGACACACACACACACACACACACACACACCACCGGCAGCAGCCACTGGAGGAACACTACATTGAGGATGAATAGGAACATTTTCTTTCGCCTGGCTAAATATAAAGAGAATTGCCACCCTTTGCCCTGTTACCACATGAAACCTGTTGTAAATTGTTACTGTTCAAACAAACAAGTATAACTAAAATACCATGATAATGCATTTCATACATTTGTTTTGACAGCTGTTTAAATAATATATGTATGCTAATAATAAACCATAGCTACTGAATAGTATTTTGCATAATTAATACATCAGTAAAATGAGACTTTAATTGCAGTTGTCTTCCGTTACACAGATGTGTAGTAAAACAAACCAATCATATAAGAATGTTCATCACTTGTCAAATGTTTGTCACTTGTTCTGTTATTAATCTTCTAATGGTGAAAACTCACAGGCTGATTACATTCTTGAAACACTGGTTTCACAGATTATTATTTTTTTACTGTGATACAGTAATAGGGATATTGAAATAGCTTTAGAGTAGAAATTGCTTGCTTGTTTAAAACTAACAATAGGAAGAAAGTAATGATAGCTTGGCTACTTCCACATACTTGTAAACCAACACTTGTCTGGTTGCCTCTATGACTAGGAATCATTTTCAGGCAATGAAGCAGGAAAATATTTGTAAACAGGAAGCACATTGGTTTAAAGATTATTTTAATAGAGGTAGCCCCTTCCATCAGAGGAAGTTCCTTCCTCCAAAGAAAGGAAACTCTTCAATTAAATTCATTGACGGGTGTTTTCCCCCCTGTTGGGTTGTTTCTGTGCCACAAAAGACTAATATAAATATGTGTGGGGATGTGGACTAGTACAAAATAGTTGAAGGCTAGTATTAATATTATGTGGGCTTGTAACTTTTATCAAGTTGATTTGCAAGGCTGCTCTTGTCACATTTTAAAAGTTAACATTTGCTGTATAATTCCTTTTTAAAAAAAAAAATCATAAATGTAAAGTTTCTAATTTTTCCATAGGCAAACCATACTGATAATGGGTTCTGAAGTTTTTATTTTTCCTACAAATATTCATTTCCCCCTAATATTATAGGTCTGATAGTGATGGTGGGAATATCCAATAAAATTAAGACTGATGCACAAAATCATAAAGTATAATTTAGATACAATAACATTTGTTATGAAGAAGTTCTGAAACTTGGATGTGGAATTAGGGTTGCCAACTGGGGACTTTCATAGAGGATATGCAACTGCTTGGGAGACCAAATGGTTTGTTTGTTGGTTTGTTGGTTTGTCTGTTTTTGCATTAGAAGGCATAGAGACTATTTGGGGGACCAAACAACTTTTTTTTTTTTTTTGGCATGTGTTGTGTGGTGTCCAAAGTGTTGGGGAGCAGCTGGAACATTTTGTTTGCTCAGAACACTTTGCTATCATAAACGGCTTCCCTTCCTCTGTCTCCTCCCCTTTCCTACTGACCATCCATCCAATGGGGAAACCAGAGGGGAGGTTCTGATTCAGTGGCAGGTTGCAGGGCCACCTGATGCAGTAGCATGGACAGGTGGGCCTGGCAGGTGCAGCTTGCTTGCTTCATGTGGTGGCGGCAGTGAGAAGATAGCTAACTCACTTTACTCAATTAGCAGCTACCCCTGCTGAGTAAAAAGGCACCTTTAAAAGTGGTGAATCTTTTCTATTTATCATGGGGAGAACAACTTGCCCTATCCAACTCCAGCACAGCATCCCTTCAGAGGCTGATGCTGGTGTTACCTTGTATTTATTTCTTTTTTAGATTGTGAGCCCTTTGGAGACAGGGCAGCATCTTATTATTTGTTTTTCTTTGAAACTTACTGTGGAACTTTCTGGTGAAAAGCCGTATATAAATGTTTGCAGCCACAGAGAACAGGAAACAAGTGGGAGACCATGCATGCACCAATGTGCCAGCATGCAAAGAGGCTGGCTCAGTAGCTGTCCTGCCTCTAACTAAGAAGTGAAGTTGCCACCCTGGCTGATGAGAGCAGGCTGGGTAACCTGGGGGTGGAGAATTTTGTGTGTGGTTATCCTAACCAGGAGATGAATTTACGTTTAAGAAGCAGGGGCCTTGAGAACTCTGCAATTAGACAGCAGACTGAGCAGACATACAGCTCATCTGGTCATCACCTTAACAGTGGTGAACATTATTTATTTTCAAATTATCCAACTGTTATCAAAATATGCATATATAATATCAATAAATATAAATTTTATGCAAAGTGGAGCCTTTTTGGAGCCTTTTTTAAAAAATAAAATAAAATGCATCCTCTATTTCCAACTTTTTTTGTAATGGATATCAACATTTTTTACCATCTGGACCTGACATCCCTAAATCTGAAGCTCTCAAGTCTGTAAGACTAAAATCCAATAGATAAAAAGCTGAACTCTAAGAAACCAATGGGCCAGCAAAGCACAGAAATTCTCAGCCGCTTGCATGATGAGTGCCTTTCCTTTCAATCATTGAAAGATCATTGCCACCCAAGTGAAGCAAAAGAACCTGTGGCGGCCAAGCACGGAAGTAGTGGAACAGCAGAGGCAACAGCCAACACCAAAACATTCCATGCCACCCAAGCCACTCCACATGCGCAATGGTGCAGCAACCCAATTGAGACCCCAATTTTTTGGAGCGAGCTCCAGGTGGAGCTCAATGGAGCAGAATGTCTGCAGATTCACAGGGCAGTTAACAGAGAATCAAATGGTTGGAGCAAATGGAACTCAGTGGTGGCAGGGTGAGGGAGGGCTTGAACAAAGAGAGTAGGAAACTTCATCTCAAAGAATTTTCCCTCAAGACAGTCGGGATGTGCACGGAACCACAGAAGCGTGGTCCGGCACTGGGGGGAGTGTGTCTTTAAGGGGGGGGGGTAGTACTTCCCCCCCCGCCGCTCTTCCCCCTCTGCCACTGGTGTTTCTAAAAACGTTCTTGGGGTGGCAGAGTTCCTCCCTGCCGCCCCTGCCCCCGTCGTTGTCTGAAAAGCGTAAAACTAGAAAGAGCTGGCGGCGTGCATGTGCCCTTCGCGGCGCGCGCACTTGTCTTCGCTGCTGGCGCGCGCGCATCACATATGTCATATGTCATGTGGTGCACGCGCGCCAGCGGCAGAGACGAGCGGGCATGCCACGAAGGGCACATGCGTGCCGCCAGCTCTTTCTAGTTTTACGCTTTTCAGACAACGACAGGGGCAGGGGCGGCAGGGAAGAACTCTGCTGCCCCAAGAACGTTTTTAGAAACACCAGCGCTGGAGGGGGAAGAGCGGGGGGTAAGCACTACCCCCCCTTAAAGACACACTCCCCCGCCCTGCCTGACCGCTGGAATTCCGGACTGGTCCGGAGGCCTTTTCTATGGCCCTGGACCAGTTCCGTGCACACTTCTACAAGACAGTGACAACTCCTTCTGCTTCTGAGAGGGAAAGGTGCTTAAAGTTTTCACCATCCTCAGACACAGTCTCAAGTAACACATGCACCCCAGGGATATACTACACCATTTTATTGCAGTCCATACTTCTATCATTTGCATTATTAAACTCTTTTTAATAATTACAAGTCAGCTTACATTGGAGTTATCTAGTGTATACCTTTGATATGGTATACACTGGATATCTTTGATATGGTAGCATGTTTAGCTGATGATGTGTTTTGAACTTTGATGTAAACCTTTTTTGTCCCTTGAAGAGTAAAGCAAGGGCTGTTTCATCTTTGACAACTGGCTATCTACCAAAATCTAGTAATTGCTATTAAGTAAATGCAAGTTCAGTGAAGTAATTAAAGATTAAAGCAGAAAATCTTTATTGTGGTATTAAATCAGTCTATAGTTCTGAAAAGCATTATCCAAAGAACCCAAGTAATTAAAGGGCACTTAAATGAAACACATGCTGATAAATTAAGTGATTTTAACAAGCCTATTTTTGTAATTATATCTTATTAAAATGCCCATAAAATATCCTACATAGAATTATAGTGCTAGGTTTTAAAAAGGAAGACTATGACACTTAACAATGGAAAAGATGAAGTTAGATGTAATTCATAAGGCATTTTGAATGTATTAGGCATCAAATCCTATTTATCTAGTCTATAATAATCTGGCTACTGCTAAGTCTTATGTCCACAAACAGCTGAGTTGTGGAAATCCAAACTCTTTCTTGATTTGGGCCAAATGTTTATAGACATAATAAATAGGATATTATGCCTGTTACATTCTGTTGCTATATTTATTTATTTTATTTTATTTATTTATTTGATTTATATACCGCCCTTCCAAAATGGCTCAGGGCGGTTCACAATTAAAACAACTTATAAAACAGTAAAAAGCTAAAACAAATTAAAACAATAAAACAACAGCTAACAATTTAAAACATTTTAAAACAAAAATAAAACATTATCCCCAGACCCCATCTCAAGAAAACGTAGACTCAGTATAGAGGAAAAGGGCCACAACTTTGTTAACTATTACACACAGCATGGCAGACTGGAACACCAGGTGATTAATCACCCTTAAAGAACAGTAATGCCCAGCTTGAGAAACACCTAGCCTATGTTTTGCATAGGTTTACCAGCTTTGGCTCAATTCAGACATCATATAGAATCCATAGGTTCCATGTGTTATGCATGATCCTTGGGTTTCCACACTCCCACTCCTGCACACACAAGTGGAGAAAGCTAATCATCTTAATTTAGAACAAACCAGGATTTCCTGGACATCCAACCCTAGCAAATCTCAGTTTTTTCTGATAATGTTTTGTTTTAAAAAGCCAGAATTTCAGTTTCGTATTTTTACTTGTTTGCAATCTGTGGTTAAAAATGAACTGGGATTTGCTGTGCTTGGATGTTACACAAATTCTTGTTCATTCTAAACCAGGATGAGAAGTGTTATACTTCTTCCACTTGCATGTAAAGCGGAAGAGGGAGAAGCACACGTCTAAGCATCAAGATCATCACATAGAACATCAGGCAGAAACAGGGTTCCACGTATATATGAAGCATACCTTTAATTGGAAGACTAAACAATGAACATTTCAGCTGACAGTTTTAATCAAAAGGTCTCAAGGCAGAAACACTTATTTCGGAGGCTCTCTTGATTCCAAGTTACTGTGATAAGAGTTACTGTGATAAGAAATAAAATGGAAAATTTGATCAGATGGTCTTACCTCCTAATAATGAGTATCAGCTTTAATATATTGAGCCCTTTCTCACAATCCAGTGAGAGGGCATGAGGGTGGGTGGTGCGGAAGGCAGCATAAGTTCACCTTCCTTGCAGATGATTATATGGAAGTTGCTGGGTGTGCCCAGAGGGTCCACAGCTGCCACAGACAGAGTGGAGATGCAGGAGTCAGGATGCGTCATCCCGGCCCCCAGAAATCCCCATGTGGTGTGTTGTGGTGATCCCCCCTGGCAACAGCTGAAAGGCTGCTACTGTGCCAACACCGGCTAGGAGTAGCTGGTGCTGACACATGATAGAGGTGTGCATGGAACTGGTTTTGCCAGTTTGGCTCGAAGCTTGAGGAGCGCCTGCTACCACCTCCGATGTGTCCACCGCTGCAGTCACTTCCGCCATCCCCGGCACTTTCATTTTCAAGGTAAAGGATTCCCCTTTCGCCTCCCCGCTTCTTAGGCTAGATGATCCTCTGAACTTGTAATGGGCAATCGTAGCCGGAGCTGCCCTAGTCCAGAATTTGCTGCTCGTGAGAACAGCCTCATTAAATTGTATTTTATCTTACACTTTATTATCTCAACAACATACTTATTTTGAAGGTTTGGTAATATGCACATATATTTAAAGTTAATCAGTTGAATGCAAATGCAACTTTAAAAAATCAGTTGACATCCCTACTATATAGCCTACAGAACTCCCTGTCCCATTCTAGGTTGTTTGTTATACATAATTAATTACTCCTGCCTTCAGAATTTTGTATAAATTCACAACCTTTCTGGTTTGATGGCATGAGATTATTTTTCCTAAAAGCAGTTTGGGAATATCTACAAGATCTCTAGACAGCATTTTTATTTTCTTCTCCTTAACAAATTGACTGGTTTATTACAAGTATATCCCATATTTTCTAAAATTTGCAAGTGTAATTATTTCTGAATGCAGCACATTTTAGTTCTCTACGGCTGCAATCCTCCACACAGGGTGTGTACATTCCATTTAATCTCCACTGAAATTAAAGCATCCTTATCTGTATATGATTGTAGTCTGTGATTGGGATTTCAAGAACCATGCAGCTATCTCTGCATGCCTAAGGGGTTTGGATTCACTTCAAGTCCTGCTCTGCTGTAAAAGGGGTTCAGTTTTGAAACTGTAGGGACTTTCAAAAGTGATTGTGATTAATGAAAAAATAATCCCACCCCAACCTAAGCCAAAAAACTACTACAACAACAAAAACCCAAACCAGGTCTAGCCTTTGGTGGTGCCTGGAGAATCCCTTTGCAAAATAACAAAAAATATTGTGGCCATACATATTAAACATGATAAAATCCTAGTACAGATACAGAAACATAGTCAATTGCTTAAAAATGAGATATTTTCCTTTGTAATTGCTGGTTGTTGAGGACACATTCAATTTATGTTAGTTAAAGCTGTGTAAACTCTGAGGGAACCAGGAACTATATTATTAGAAAGATGTTCATAAAACAACTAGTGGGCCACTGTGTGAAACTGAATGCTGGAATAGATAGGTCTTGGGCCTGATGCAACAAGACTGTTCTTATGTCCTTAAATAGGTCAACCCAGCTCGCACTCAAACCTTCCTGGCTCCAGGGCTTGCCCAGTTTGGCTCAAGACCCTGGGTCTTGACGGCTGGGTCAGGCCGGAGCCAGTTTGATTGTTTTTAATTGTGTACTTACCACCATTGCGGGGCTTTGAGTGCTGTGGCTGTGTGTGTGTGTGTGTGTGTGTGTGTGTGTGTGTGTTTCCTGATGTTCCCCTCCCCTCACTGGCCTCCACTTATGGGCCTCTCTGTGGTGGCAGCAGCCATTTTGGAAGCCACCATGCATGCCCACTGGCCATCTGTGTGGCTGGGTCCTGGCCACACAGATGGCCAGTGGGCATGCATGGTGTTTCCCAAAATGGCCACTGCAGAGAGACCCATAACGGGCCAAAAATGGCCTGAAACCTCCTGAAAATGACCAGGGGAGGCCAATAGGGGAGGGGGATCATCAGGATACTCTCCTATGGCCACAGCAGCACCCCCAAAGCCCCACAATGGTGGTAAGTCCACCTTTTTTTTTTTTTTGGTTAAAAAACATTTTCCATTCCCCCACTGAGCTGGGCCCTAACTGATTCAGACTACAGCTGGACCGGGCCCAGTGCTAGTGTGCACAGGACCCAGTTCAGTTAGAGACTTATTCTGTTCAAACTGAACTAGGTTTTCTGGTTTTGTGCACACCCCTAGTGCTGATCCTGCCTGTTTGGGGTCAGACTTACTGAGACTTAGTCAGGGGTGGGGTCTTGACAGCATCTTTCTGTGTTGTAGGAGTGGTTCATGCTTTGAACATGTGGTCGTCTAACAGTTGTGACAAGTGTGCTCTAGCTATTCTCGCTGAACACTGCAAAGATATGATAGGCACATAGAAGTATGGACATTATGAAAATATTAAAGCTTTTTTAGAGTGACAGGAAAGTAATGGAGCCAGGCTTGTTGATATGCTGCAAAATTAAAGCAATACGTTCAAAGAAAAATCTGGAGATCTATAGAGCTATATGGAAAAGAGCTCTAAGGGTGGACAAAGGACATTTGTAACCAAAATGTCACTGGATAGAGAGCCTATGATGAATTTTTTGAAAATCATGTGAAAATTGACACCATTCACTTGTGGGCTCCGATGAAAATGTTTAAAATAAGTTTGTATTAGACCAATGTGAAACTGTGCTTAAAGATACTGGAGCTAAAGAAAGATTGTGGATTTTGTTTGTGAGGCTACTATTGACTGCAAAGTCTAGACAAGTGTAGATTTGAAAAATGCCATTAGCACCTACAGTCTTGCTGTGGTAACATGTTATTTCTTCATAGCTGAAGGTGACCACTTACACATAGGAAAGTGACCTTTTTCAGTACTTGGAATTTCAGATGACAGCTCTAATGCAGGTACCACAAGAAATGTAGGTTGCAATCTTTGATGGAAAGGCATTGCTGCAAAGTCTTACAGCCCTTCATTCATACACACGTATGAAGACTAAGACAATAAAATCCTTGAACAATTACTGTCCTGCTATGGATCCTATAATGAAATAGAAATTAAAGTTATTCTCATGATCAACCAAAGTAGAACAGAAGAGGGGAAATCCAGGTAGAAAGGCTCATGTGGAGCCATGGGGCCCACTATTACCCTGATACACCAGAGTGGGGCTACCCTATTTTTTGGTGTGTTCTTGTATTTTTTGGTGTACCCTATTTTTTGGTACCATAGGTGTTACTTATGGTAACAGCGAAAAGCCCCATCTTACTTCACAGCCCTGATCATGTGCGCGATCAGGGCTGTCTGCAGCAGCTCCCGGACGCCTGACTGGCTCTCCACCATAGAGTGCTGCCTATAGAGTGGTCAGGAAGCTGGGAGCTGGTGCATTGGCATGGGAAGCCTCTCCACTGTGGGATACTGGAGAACCTCCCCCTCTGGATCCCCATTCAGAACATTGCCACTGAACCAATTGTATCGGTGTGTGGCATGGTGGCATCCAGGTGAGCCCTCAATCATGTGGGGGAAGGCAGGTAGAGTCCCTGCCTTGTGGATCATGTGAACAACCCTCTTGTGTTCTATAGTTCTGACATTTCCATTTTATTGTAAAGTGCATCTCTATTAATTCTCCCTTTCAGTTTTTCTCCTTGATGGCTTATTGCAGGAGAGCAGAAACTCCGTATTGGGAGAACCAATTGTCCTAGTACTGATCCCCCAAGCTAGTCCTTCCCAATGGAGGTGGCAGCCCCACACCCACCCACCCAACCGCTGGCCCTCACCATACCCCAGACACAGCCAGTGTGCAGCTGGCCTGTATACCTGAGCCTGTATACCTGGCAAAACTTGTGTGGCCTTCATTTGTACATGGCTCTCAAATTCCTTGCAACAAAATTGCTTTGATTGCCAATGAAAGTGCACCCACCAAGGGCTCCATTCTAGCATATCCTATGGGTATGAAAGCTATCCAGTATGGGAACATAGTCTGCACTGCATAGGATTGCTTGGTGTTGCTGGCATTATTGTGGCCCCTCTGTCCCTGCCAGTGGATGCCATCGCACGTGAAACAGGAAGGATGACTCACCTAGCCACCACTGTACCAGCTGTCAAGGCCAGATGGAAGGTGTGTGCCTCCAAGTGAGACAGCATTTGAACTCTATAGAGAGTAAGAACCCCAGGACTTGCAGCTGCCTTGAGAGCCCTCAGCTGGACGCATTAGTAAAGGAGGACCTGAGGTGCCTGCCCCTGGCCAGCTTTCCAGAGCACCCATTCAGTATTCCAAATCCTGCAGTCTCTGGTACTCTCACCACCATCCTGATTGAGCTCCCATTCCTGATGGGACAGCCAAATCTCCTGCAGCCTCCTGGAGCAAGTTGGCCCCAGCTGTCATGGCTGGCAGGGTCAGGGCAGCCACTGCAGCTGCCACTCTCTCCTCAAGCAAAACATCTGTTCACAGAGAGTTGCTAAGGTGAACTGGATCTTTTAGTCCAAATGCATCACCATTGCCCTCAGCTCTAGTCAGAGCCTTCTTCTGTTTTGGCAGAGACATGCTATAAATTTTATGTTATTGCTCATGCATTTGTTTGAGCATGTGAGAGACTAATGCCACAATGAAGTGAAAAGTCCTGCTAAGGCAACAGATGTCGCATACATTCATACACACACACACACACACACACACACACACACACACACACACACACTCCACTAAGGGAAGAACAAAATGAGCACCTTAAATACTGCACCTTCCCGCCTTATTGAAAAATGCATGTGCTGGGCAGATTAACCAATTGCTATCCAGCAGCTGTCTTCCTTGATTCCATAGAAATAACCCCCTCTGCAAATATTATTTATTTATTTATTTATATTGTTAAATTTATATACCACCTTTCATTAAAAACAATCACAAGGCAGTTTACAAAAGTTTTTAAAACTTATAATTAAAATGACAGTTAAAAGTATTAAGCTAAAAATATGAAAACAAATCTGATTAAAAATATATAATATACAAACACAAAAACTGTACAGGATAAAAACACAGAAGCAGCAATAAAACAATCATGTAAAGGCCTGGATAAAAAGCCAAAATTTAACAAGCTTTCTAAAAACTGTGATGTAGTCCAAGGAGCGAATGGCCACTGGGAGAGCATTCCAAAGTCTGGTGTCAGTAACAGAGAATACCCTGTCCCGTATGCACAACAACCGAGCCTCCCTCATTGTCGGCACCTGGAGCAGAGCCCTCTCAGCTGATCTCGTCAAGTGGGCAGCAACCCTTGGGAGCAGGAGGTCCCTCAGGTATCCCGGGCCCAAACTGTTAAGGGATTTAAAGGTCAAAACCAGCACCTTGAATTGGACCAGGAAACACACTGGTAACCAGTGCCGCTCTTTCAAAATAGGTGTGATATGATCACACCGGGCAGCTCCAGATAGAACCCTAGGTGCCGTATTTTGTACAAGCTGCAGTTTCTGGATATTCTTCAAGGGCAGTCCCATGTAGAGCGCATTACAGTAATCCAGCCGTGACGTGACTAAGGCATGGGTAACTGTGGCCAGATCTGCCTTCTCAAGAAAGGGACGCAGCTGGCGCACTAGCCGAAACTGTGCAAAGACACCCCTGGCCACCGTCTCCACCTGAGCTTCCAAAAGCAGAGCCAGGTCTGGTAATACCCCCAAGCTGCGTACTTGCTCCTTCAAGGGGAGTGCAACCCCATCTAGAACAGGTAGAATCACCTCAACCCGATTGGCTCTCCTACTTACCAATATTACCTCTGTCTTGTCCGGATTAAGTCTCAGTTTATTAGCCACACCATTATCCAACCCATCACGGCCTTCAATCCCCGATTCAGGACATCCACCGCCTCCCTAGGGTCAGGTGACAAGGAGAGAGAGAGCTGAGTGTCATCTGCATATTGCTGACAACTCAGTCCAAGACTCCGGATGACCATGGAAATATCAGGGAGTTAATAGATTCTTGAAGGTGTGCTGGAATCTAACCCTTCCCCTGACATTCCTTGGTGTAGCAATAGCATATAGAAACTGTAACCAGTTCTTATAAACAGGACCATATGTAAGGTGAAATAACTGGCTTTAAACTCTAGACAATGTTTGAAGATGTATATGTGTGAGACTCCCTTGAGTTTTCAGATACACTGGATTGTCTTTTGAAGGTACAGTACTGGGAATGTTAGATTTAATGAAGTTTAAATTTACAACAGAACTTTCAGAATTTGACACTTTGCATTACTAGTCTATAAAATAACTCCTGATGGGAGCTCCTAATAGTAAGCTATTAAGATCTCCTATTAATAGAAAATCGGCGCATCTGGGCTGATATCTTTACTTTAAGCCCTAGTCAACATTCATATGTAAAACAAACCTCCATTCTCACCTTGACTAATAAAACCATATATGTTTCTAAAATTAGGGCAGTGCCCACGCTGCTTTTTCTCATACTGCTGTTTCTTTTTATCTCCTAAATCTCAAAATTGTAGAGATTTTTAAAAGCAGGTTTAGATGTTTCCATCTTTGTGTGCTTCTAATTTGAAAAAAGACAATATTAACGCTTTCTCCCACTGTAATTTTATTGCTTGCTTAAGAAAACCGTTAGTCAGATTCTGTAGAACTGAAGGTCAGTTTGTGCAAGAGAGAACATACTGGCATTTCTTGAATGAATTCAGGAAGCGATCAATCATTTGACCATTAAGAAAGCAAAGCCATGTCTGTAATTAAACATTCCTGATCACATTCTGCTACTTCATCCATACAGAAGTCCCAGAGAAATCAATAAGTAGGACCCCTTTCAGGGCTAATTCTTGACCCATAAATGTCACCTTGATGAATAATTTACACCAGTTGCTATTTTAAGATACACACACTTCTTAACCACTGACAACGATAGTGTGCCCATATATTTAAAATATGAACACCAAGCTTACAAAGGAATTTAACTAATTGCAATAAATCTGGAAGAATCCAGTATATTTGTCCATTTAGCATTCTGATGTAATCCACATTACTGATAACCACTTTTTTATGTTTAGCAAACCATGCTGCCTCTAAATAATTTGTGTTAAAAGCCAAGCTGTACTACTCCTTCCTACAGAGCTATGGGTAACATGAGAAGCTCTGGACCATGCAGGAAAATTTAATGTTATGTCTTCTTCCCATGTCATTTTTCTTCTAGGTTTTTTAACAGTTGAGGTTGGTGTGGAGAGGAGCCACAGTATAGGCCTCTCCCACATGATCTGGAGGTACTCATCCTATGGGAAAACCTGATGTTTTAACAGGCAAACACTGTCATGCCAATATGAGGTTAAAAATATGTACTCTGAGCTCCTCGGAGGAAGAGTGGGATATAAATGCAATGCAATCAATCAATCAATCAATCAATAAAATAAAATAAAATCTCTTCTTATCCAAGGGTGCCATTTTGGAATTTGGCTGTGAGAGATCAGATTACACTGCAGTAAAGAGGAAGCTTCAAAGTAAGGACAAGAGAACAATTGTTGTGATTACTTTTTCTGTTTTATAACCATAGCTCAAGAAATCTTCTACTTTCATGACATATTTTTTATTAAGCCAAGGGTTTTATGCCTTTGGCATGCATGCCGAGTACAATGGCCCATTTAACTGGGGGTGTTTGGCTCAATCTCAAGCCAAACCAGGGCAAGTTTGGTTTGAGGCTGGCTCAACGCTGAGCACTCAGACTCAGCCTGTTCAATGTTGAGCCAGTTTGAATTCGAACCAGCTTGCACATCCCTACTAGGGAAGCCCAGCATGGGTTAGGCTGTGTCTGAAAACTGCTGGGATTAGGCCCTATCCCGGCAGGACAGCACTATTTAGCCTTGCTTCTGAGCCTGGCTATTAGCCGAGGTTAAGTGAGTGCTCCCTTAACCTGGGCTATGGGCTCATGTGTTTGCTGGAGATATTCTTAGCCCAGTGGACACAGAGATGGGTGCCTAGAGTGACAATTTCCTGGGGAAATGCCCCAATGCATCACACATGTCGCATGGTGCTGTGTGGGATCTCTGGAGGCCAGGACTCATTGTCCCAGCTTCTGGCGCTCCACACTACAGGGACAAAGCACGGTTCCTCCAAGAGCAAGGTCTGCACTCCCAGCAACATAGAATCTGTCATCTGGGGTGGGGTGGGGGGCACAAGCCCACCCACCTGGTCATGCGGACCTCACTGGCTGACGAGATGAGGAAAATTACTCCAGGTAGTTCAACTGAAATTAGAAGGATGATTTAGGAATGCCTAACTTAAATTTTTTATTTCAATGGGACTATTTTTTGTAGTTTTCCTCATCATGTCAGCTATCCTTTTTATTAAAGGAAAGAAATGTGAACCTTTGGCATGCATACTTAAAGTGCAGATTCATAATTAGTAATAAAGCACATGCTCTATTTTATTTATTTATTTAGTCAGCTTTTAAGCAGCTTTTTGCCCCATTTTCTATATAGATATATATATATATGCCTAAAGAAGCTTACAAATATATTAAAAATATGTAAAATCATAAACATCAAGCATTGAAAGCATAGAAACATGCCATTCAAAATGTATATAATGTTGGGGTTTGTGATTATTTAGCAAAGTGCCAACAAGAGAAGCTACCTAATCCAGTTACAGAGTAGAGTGCAGAGTTTTGTTGTTGCAGCTAAGCTAACGTGCATGAAGATTGTTGTACAATCTAAATACTAAGTTGATTTACTGGTGAAGTACATTTGAGATAGGAAAGACCTATTCTATCAGCTACATAATGAATAGATAGAGAAAGAGAGAGAGAGATGTTTCCATCTTATCTCTAGGAAGGAAGGAAGAGGACTGACTCACTACAGGAAGTACTTGAGGAGTCAAGGGAGGGGTCATAGAATAAAGACAAGCAGGGACAGGTAAGGAGACCCTCACTAACTACCTCTACTCCCAATGCCCCTAGTGGTCATTATAAAAGTCAGTGCAAAAGGTTGATGCACTGGAACTCCATATCCAACATATAAATATATATAATTCTCTGAGGTGTACCTGTGGCAAATCCCATGTGTGGTAGCTCTCGCAAGAGTTCACGAGCAGAAGCACCTGATTGGGCGGTGGGGATTCAATATGCAGATAGGGAGGAGAAGCCTATGAGAGCAGAAGCATCATGGTAATTAGGCAGTGGGGATTCCATATGCAGATAGGGAGAAGGAGCCTGTGGCACCGTGGTGATTGGGCAGTGGGGATTCCATATCGAGATAGGGAGAAGGAGCCTGTGATGGTTAAGATCAGTTGAAATGCAACTGTTATTGGTTGGAAGATGTTCTTGATTGTAGAGGAGAGGAATCTATCATATATATATGGTGTACACATTGCTAATCCCATACGTGGCACTTCTCGTGAGAGTTCACAAGCAGCTGCCGATTAGTGACAGGGATGGGCGGAAACTGCTGGCCAGGAGAATGGCCAAGCAGGCAGGAAGAAGAAGTGGCAGCCTGGCCAGCTGGGAGAAGAAGTGGCAGGGAGCAGAAGTGGTGGCCCGGCCGGGAGAAAAAAGGATGGCCAGATCGGCTGGCCGGCTACCAGGTGGGGCGGAGAAGCAGCAGCCAGAGTGGCCAGTTGCCACAGGAGAACGAACTGGGCCTGGGCGGGGGAGAACAAAATGGGGCTGAAGGGGGGGAGAATGAAATGAAGATGCAGGAGAGACAGGGAGAACTAGGAGTGCAGATACTCTATGCCAGGTCACCTAGTATAGTAATATTTATAATAAACTATAGCAGTAACAGAATAAAAAATAGTTTTAGCAGACTTCAAACCACTAGACACAGAAATAAGCAAGTGAATTTTTAATACTTGTTTAGACATTAAAAGATAGGAAACCTGACAGACTTGAACATGGAGCAGGGCTGGTGCTTCAGGGATTGGCATCACTGGGCAGCTGCCAAAGTGAGGGGGGACTTTGCCCAAGCCCCAAACCACCTTTATGTGACTGTGGCAAAGCAAAACTCTTGGCCAAGAGAGTCACTTCATCATTGCCTTCTTTGTCCCATCCCATCTGACAAGATAAACTACAGCATGAACCTTAGGTCACAATTCATCTAGGTAGGTGAGGGCCCATTGAGAGCAATTTCCCAAGACTCCCTGAAACCTTGAGCTTGCTCTGCCAGGGAGAGTACTCCACAATTTTGATACACAATCAAAAGACTTTCTGGTACCAGCCCACTGTACCTCTAGTAGTGATGGAATGCAGTGCTGGATTTTGAAACCCATTTTAAGACACAGACAGAGAAGAAATAATAGGAAATAATAATAATTCTTAAGATAGCCTGTTTCTAAGCAACACCAACATTTTGAATTGAGCCCAGAAACAAATAGGTAATGAAGATGCAGAGTTACAGTATATGATCTGACAGTTTGGCTCCAGTCAAAATTCTGGCAGCTGTATTTTCATAAGTTCTTACACTTAGTAGTTAAGCCTATGTAATTGTTTCATGTAGTTACTTAATGTGTAGAACCAGTGATCTGGTCAAACAGATCAGCACTCTTGAGAAATAATCATACGTGTGATCTTAATTCTGTATACTTTATTAAAATCATTTGAAGTTGTATTTTATTCAGAAAGCTTGAGTGAGTGGAACAGTTATCTGCATGTTTGTGAAGTTGTTATGTACCCCAAACTTGGACTTAAATGTAGAACTCAGAAGTATGTGGAATATAGGCCTGTGTCTGATTTCATTTTATATTAAGAAATGAATTAATGCTTGGGCTCAAGGTGAACTGACACCTGCTCTGGGAAGGAAGAGGCATTCCAGCATTGTATTGTGAAATGGATACTTAAGAAAGCACAAAAGGCTGGACCTGAGCTATATCAATATGCTAAAATGTAGCTCACTACCAGATAATGTCTTTGGATGGCTCTGTTATGCCCAAGGGGGATTACTCAGTTGCTTCCCCCTTCCTGTTGCAAGAAATCTATGTTAATCATTGTCAATGATGGCTCTGCTATGCCCAAGGGGGATTACTCAGTCGCTGTCTATAGAAATTCCACCCTAGGAGAACACCTGTAGATTTAGTCCTTCTACTAACACTTGTCCCCCCCCCCCTAAGCGCACAGTTTACAGAAGATGAGATTCAGATTTCTCTGAACTAGCCAATATCCTGAATAATTAAAAGACATTGTCCAGAAGGTAACAGCAAGTTGTCACCTTTTGAGGACCCAGGAAAAGAGGAGATTTGAATAGAGATCAAAGGGAAATGCACTATTAAAAAATGAGGCTACTGGACAGAGAGTTAGCAGTCTTGTGCCTACGGGCAATCTGGTGTCTCCATGCAAGACTTGCTCATGACTAATCCAAGAGTTTGCTGCCCAAGCCGTGGGGCTAAAGCAGGAACTCTGTCCATGGACAGGAGCTGTCTGTGACTTCTACTTCACAGTGAGAAGTCAAGACTTCCCCAGCCATGGTGCTCTGGCTCTCAGCCGTGATCTGAGCAACTGCAAACGCTCCTGTCTCCCACCAAGTGCCTTGCTCCTTCAAGCTGAAGAGATTCACCGCTCTCAAGTCTCTCTGATCCTGGTACTATGCTGCTCCATTACAAGCCTTGGGTCCCTCCATCCTTTCCCCTCCTTCTTCTGCTCCCTTCCCCCCGTCCCCCTACTAATTCCTGATCTCCCCCAAATCATGCCAGCCTTCAGCCTTCCTCCTCCCCCCCTTCTCTGCCTGTATCTGAATTATATTAGGCTTTAGGAAGATTTAATGTACACACATATGTAGTTAGGAACACTGGGTGAATATTGGTGCTGGCTAGGATGTTCTGTTTAAATGCTATTAGTAAGATATTGATAGAGTGTTCTGCTTTCTGCTAGATTATGTTGTTACTCTTTTATACTCAATAAAGCCCATTGAATCTTTGAGGATTGGTTTGATCTCCTCTCTTCCTTGCACCCAGATCCTACATGGTCACTATATAAAAGAACTTGGTCACTTGGTGACACTAGGAGACAGGCCTAATTTTTATATGCTAGCTAATAAGCATATTTAGTATATAAACCAGGCCTGGGCGGTAACAAATTGAGGAAATACCAGCAAAGAAAGATGTACAAATGTTTGTTATAGGTTAACATATATTTATTAAATTTGTACCTTTCTTTTCTTCAAAGGAGCTCTGTAGAAATACGCTTCATTTATTATTAATTATTACTTTATATACCACTTTTCAACAACAAAAATTCCTAATGTGAGCAAAAGAAATGAAAAATCATCACCAGTGAGGTAGGTTAGACAATGAGTGACCAAAGATTAGCCAGTGGCTCTCTGGCTGAATGAGGATTTGAATCCAGGTCTTCCCTAGCCAAGTCTTCCCTCTGACTGCTACACTATGCTGGCTCCCAATTCACCTCTGTATGTGGATGGATGCAGGCTCTTGACAAATTATTGTGATCTGCTATCATTTGTGAAGTTGTTTGGAAGGATGATTAGTATTCTAAATGATCAGTCGAAAAATAATATTCTACATGACCTTAGTTTCTCTCACCATACGCTTAATCCTTCTTAGTCCTTCTTGTGAAGGACTCTTGCATGGCTGATTCTGACCAGTACAAGAATCTTTAGCTGTTTTGATGAAGCTTTCAACATAATTTCAGTTTTTAAAAGTATAATTTCTATAACAGTTTTCCTTCTATACTTCGACCTTCATACTTACTGATAAACCGTGAGGCTGTGGAGGCTGCTTGGTTGTCACAAGCAACCAAGACCAGGCTAAGGCAGCTAAGCCTGGACTTGGCTGCCCATAATAACCGCCAGGAGGCACACCGATCCCGGTGCCACCTCTGTGGCAAACCTGGCTAAGAAGCTGGGTGCTTAAATGAGATTAAGGGAGCAACTGATTGACACATGATCAATTGAACCACCGACAGCACCCTCCTGTGGCTGGGGGGGATCCCCACAATGCACCACACACTTGTACATTGCACTGTTGGATTTCTGGGGGTTGGGACGACGAGTCCCGGCCTCTGAGCAATCAGTCCTGCTTCACAGTGCACACGCAGGGCTGATTGTCTGGGAGTGCGGAGCGTGCTTCCACCAGGATAACAATAGGTGGGTGGGAAGCCTTCCCACCCACCTGGTAGGTCATGTGAATGGCCTTCATAGTTAATATAAAAAGTATAATCCCAGATATCGTTTGGCTTTATAAATAACTGCTATGCAAAATGTTTGTTTGGGATGGGGGTTGTTTAAGTTTATTTTACTTTGCCTGTTTCCAAAAAATCTGGGAAACAGGCATAAAAACAAGTACATTATAGGCAACATCCAAACTAAGTTAATTGTGACTAAATCCTATTGAAATTAATGATACTTTAGTCATGACTAACTTGTCTGGTTGATTTTGATGGACTAACTTGTCTGATCGGTTTCAGGGGAGCTCAGTCATGTCTAACTAGTTTGGACCTCACTCATGAAATAGAAAAATAACAGATGTTAACATTTACCAAAGAAACAATTTCTAAGTTCTCAGAATCAGATAGACAACAATTCTAAGTAAACATTTTAAAAAACATATGTTTCTTTTGTCTTTGCCTATATCTGGCTTGCTTAATACAATTTAAATATTGTGTTACACTGATAACTTATTATTTTACTACTGATTACTGGGTCTGAAAAAAACATTAAAAATATTTTAGCAATTGAATCTTTGTTTAATTAGTTAATCTTCACATATTTGTTGACAGGATATTTGAATGAGTCATCCAGTAGTATCAACCACTCCAGTTCACACTGGGATATTAATTCATTACTTGTTCCTTAGTGCCATCTACAGCTTTGCTGTATGCACTTGTGATAGTGCTTAGTTGTTCAGCAAGACAGCTAGGTATGCATGCTACCAGGATGACAAATAAATGTATGCTTGGCTGGATCTGGTTTAAACATTAATATTACTGGTCTGTACGTTAATATTACCATTAATATTACTAATGGCAAGAGGTTCAAAAGAACGACAATTAATGTCAACCTTTTTGTGTTATTTACCCAACTTTAGTGTTGCTGCAATTGCTGCGGCGGCTGCTTTTGCTATCATTGTGTTACTCCCCCAAGTTTTGGAGAATTCACTGGTTCAGCAGAACACTCTGATAAAGATTCTTGCTGTGCTCATCTTTCTTTTAAAACCAGTGGTGTTTCTTAGTATAGAGCTCACTGCAAAATTGTACATGTTTGGAAAGAGTTTCATACTAGACTTGCCAACTAGGGACTTTCATAGAGGATATGCGACTGACTGGGAGATCAATGATTTTTATTTCTTTTGCATTAAGATGCATAGAGACTATTTTGGTGACCAAACAACTTTTTTCGCATGTGTTGTGTCTGAAGTTCTGGGGAGCAGCTGGAACCCTTGCTAACTGAGTAAAAAGGCAGCATTAAAATTAGTGAATCTCTTCTGTTTATCACGGGGAGAACAACTGGCCCTATCCAACCCCGTACAGCAATCCTTCAAAGGCTGATGCTGGTGTTACCTTGCGTTACCTTTTAGATTCTGAACCCCTTGGGAACAGGGCAGCATCTTCTTATTTATTTTTCTTTGAAACCCACTGTGAAACCTTCTGTTGAAAAGCCATATGTACATGTTTGTAGCCACAGAGAACAGCAACCGAGTGGGAGACCATGCATGCCCCTTGGTAGCTAGCTGGCTGCCCTATCTCGAGCCAAAAGGTGGTTGCTGGCTTGCAGGCTGGATAACCCATGTGGGAGGAGGGCAGAGAACTGTGTGTGGGGAAAACCTAACCAGGAGATGCATTTACTGTTAAGAAGCAGGGGCTTTGAAAACTCTGCACTAAGGCAACAGAGTGAGCAGACATGCAGCTCACCTGGTCATCAGCTTCACAGTGGTGGAATCTATTTATTCTCAAATTATCAAGTTTTTATCAAAATATGCATATATAATACCAATAAACATATGCGATTTTTATGCAAAGTGGAGACTTTTTGGTTGAAAATTGTCCTCTATTTCTACTTTTTATGGTGATGGATGTTGACTTTTTTCATTGGACCTGTCAACCCTCATTCATACCTAATGGGAAAGTTTCAATTTAATCCCCCTCCACACCAGTCTCTAAGTAAGAATAATTTTGCCATTGCAAGGTACACATGAATGTATATATTCTGATACATTTCAAGGTCAGTATTATTCTCATTTAGAGACAGGTGGGAGAAGGGGGGATATAGTCACCTTAAGTGGTGTATAATGTAGTCACCACATATAGTCACCTTAAGTGGTACAGAGGGGAAATGCTTGAAAGCAGAAGGTTGCTGGTTTGAATCCCCGCTGGTACTATGTCAGGCAGCAGCAATATAGGAAGATGCTGAAAGGCATCATCTCAAAATGCACAGGAGGCAATGATCTGCCAGTGTGGGCCCCTCTTCCAGTTGATTTTAATAGGGATTAAAAGAGTAGGCCCAGGCTAGTCACCCTGCTTGCCCTACCCTAAGGAAAGCCCTGTCTGTTCCAGTGACTGATCATTTTGGTTGCAGAGTAAAGAATTGTTAAGAAATGGAAATGCTTTTCAAAAATATGGGAAAATGTCAAAGGATTTGAAATGTATTTCAAGTATTTAAAAATTAATCTACCCCCTTTCTCCAAATATTGGAGAAAAGTATTCTCCAAATATTGGAATAAATAATTTCTTCCATTTTTAAAATACAGATAATTGAATGTATAACATGTAAAAACTAATATAAAACACCACAAATTACAGTTGTTGAACCCAGGGTGAGTGTTTGTTTTAATTTTCTGCATTATGAATACGACAAATATTTATATACTGCTTTTTCAACTCAAGTTCCCAAAGTGGTTTACATACATACATAAATAAATAAAATGACTCCCTGTCCCCAAATGGCTCACAATTTTAAAAAGAAACAAAAGATAGACACGAGCAACAGCCACTGGAGGGATGCTGTGCTGGGGATGGATAGGGCGAGTTGCTCTTTCCTTGCTAAATAAAGAGAATTACCACTTTTAAAAGGTGCCTCTTTACATTAAAATGTGCACTGCATAAGACATTCTATCTCACTACCCAGTTCCAATTCTCCGCTGACAGTAAGATTCAAAGCCTTTCTTAAGTATATCTCAACACAGAGATTAATCACTGCTTCTGTCCTTTACATTTAAATCCCTTTAAACCATTGGGATAGATCAGATGAGAAGATAGGCCTTTATAATCACTTGAGCAGACATCCAAGAGATCCTAATCAGTGTAACAGAAACACTGAGACCTGAGTTGATCTTGGATTGCCATATATCTTTGGAACAACATGATTGTATTGTTAATGGAACTGCCCTGGAGTGTTTGGTCAGCACCCCAATGTTTGGGCTTTGTGGGGGAATTAGCGCTTAAAGGGGATCAGCTCCCACCAGTTTTAATTTTTGCAAACGTTTGGACTCAAGAAATGACTGGATTGTGACAAGGTGATAGTTTCAAAATAAAAATAAGATAATGATTGTAGGAGGGGTACAAAAAGAAATAAATATGCGGTTAGAGCAATATTGCTATCAAAAATACATTTAACTATAATGAGATGTTTTAGCTTAAAGTCCTAATTGTTTAAGTTCCCAGGCGGGCAAGGGAAAAAGGCTTGTGAGAGAAATAGCGGGTAGCTTAGGTTTAAGAAAGAGAAAGTTTGAGCTGACTTGCTTCACCTGACCTCGATGATGGGACCTCAGGACTCCAGGGAGGGCTGCAGAGGCTTGTCCTCCGAGGCAGCATGATTGGAAACAGGAGGATTTTAGGGATTAGTAGAGGGATAGGTGCCCACGAGAAGGGTATCTTCATAGGGCCAGCTTTCTATGGTGGCTAGGCAAGCTGGCTGGATCAGCAGAAGGACCAAACTGGAAAGTGGAACAAAAAACTGGATACCCCAGTTGTAATGGCAGCACCTGCTAGTGATTTCAAGCTCTTTGTAGGTTGCAGGAAAGCAAAAGGAGTGTTCAGTGGAGTCCGAAGTATAGCATACGAGGGGACATGAAAATTGCTTGTTGGAGTCCCAGGGAGCAAACCCAAGGGAGCATGAAAGTTGCAATGAGAGTCTGATGGTTCATGGAAGTGGGGATATTTGTATCCCAAAACATGCCTTGGGGGCAAATTCAAACTGCCCTAAATGTCTGATTAGAAGTGCCAGGGTGGACCTGCATGGAACACATTGTGTCTGATCGCTCTTTCCTGGATGTAACAATGTGGGGATCGCCTTCTGTATGCAAGGTTGATTGTATCGAAAATCAGAATATGCAGATGTGCAAAAGAGTATCTGTGACTGGACGGGCTCTCCAGTAATCCTATCAATAATTTCAATAGATACACCTCAAGGTCTACATCACTGACTCATCTTTGTGATGAGGAGACCATTGCTCTAATACCTTATCTACTTTTCTTCATGCTTGGCACAATCAGCTTATTAGCGTGTCATTATCTCTCGTGAGAGGATAAGGGGAGTTAATGCAGTTTCCTCTTAGAGTGGCCTTGGATGCTAGCTAACTTGCTGTAGTTAACTTCTGGAGTCTGCTTAGCTGGGGCTCTTGCATAGGGAGGGGGTGTGCATCTTGATCCCCGTTCCACTTTGCTTGTAGCCAAACCTGGGGCGACTAGCCCATTACCAACTAAATGACCTGTCCCCTGTGGTATACCATAAACAGAGAGCTCGGAATTCTGTGAAGCTCCTGAGCATATTCAACGTGCAATCTTCAAGCCTGGAGATGCAACTGCAAACATGGAGGCTCCTGGGAGCCGAGCAGAATAAGCACAGCTAGCAACAGTATAATTCCAAAGTGACTGTAAAAGCTTTTATCACTATGCTGCAAAGGTAGCAAAGTACCTTTCCTGCTTCCTGAACTGTCAGTCGCATGCATTGTAACAATTATCATAATATCAATTTTCACAGAGCATAATGTACATTTTAATCTGCAAATACATAAGTATGTAAACTCATTTGCAAACTCTAGCAGTTCAGTTCTGTGCTATCATTGCTGAACTGTGGAAAGTGGGGGAGTCTGGAGGCTGATGACAAGCCAAGAGCAAGAGCCCATCTAGAAGCAGCCATTTGTTCAGAGGTAGAGTGAACGATTGGCATGCAGGAGGTCTTAGGATCAATCCTTGGAAAGGTTGGAAGGTAGGACTAGGAAAGAGCCCTGTTAAGCTTGTGGAGCTAAATGACCAATGGCCTATAAGGCAGCTTCATATGTTTGTGTGAACATATATCAGATTAGGACTGGAGGTTTCCATACCTGATTTTAGATGGCAGGCACCAGCCTTAGCTGTATACCTACATCTTCTCCCCCACCACCCCCTGCAGTGTATGTCCCTGCCTCTACAGTTTCAGCTTCCTAAACCATTTTTCGAACCCCCTAATCATTTCAGGGTGGGTTCATACCAGCTCATTTTCTGTGACTTACACTGGAAGCAGCTGCTGTTATTAGGACCAAGTTGCAGGTATAGTAGTCACCAATAGTTTATAGCACTAGTACTAATCCAAATAGTATTAGAAGTGCTGATTCAGTCAGGGGTTCCTTATGGAATGCCGCTGTAGTTTTCCTGAGAAGGTGTTACCATAGTTTTTCACGGGGGAGCTGTTGTCTGCACGAGTGTATAATTAGAAGCAGTAGCAGATGTGAAAGAAAATGTGTTTGTGACAAAAGTCAGCACAAGAAGAGTGGATGTGGAAGGAAAAGGAAACTGATAGGTGTGTCATTCATAGTGAATTGTTAGAAAACTGTTGATGCTTTTTAAATACATGCACAGACCAATATGATCAGGCAAAAGGTTCATCTAATCCTGCGTTCTCTTTCAAACACTGGCTAGCCAGATTATTTTAGGAAGCCCACAGCAGGGATGGTGGCAACAGCCCTTCCCTATTGTTTGCCCTCAGTGCCTGATGTCTAAAGCTGGGCATTCCGTTTTGCAATCGGGGCTAATACTCATTGATAGACCTATCCTCCATCAATTTGTTTAATCCACTTTTAAAGTCATCTAAGACGGCCCCTGTACTTAAGAGCCTAATTGCATTTGTAAGCCATCACTGCGTCTTGTGGCAATGAATTCCATTATGTGTGGAAATGTACTTTCTTTTTGTCTGTCCTGAATATATTGCCAATCACTGTCTTTGGGCAACCTGGGAGTTCTAATGTTATGAAAGAGTCAGCAGGAGAGACATATTTCTGTTCTGTTTTTAATATGATAAACCTCTATCATGTCCCCACATAGCCATATTTTTTTTAAAATGTAAAAGCACCCAATGCTTTAGCGTTTCCTCATAGGGAAGATAATCTAATCCCTTAGTCTATTTGGTTGTCTTTTTCAGTTTTGTAATATCTATTTTGAAGTCAGTGGCCTGGACTCCACAGTATTCCAAATGTGGTTGTATCATAGATTTATGAAAAGACATTATAATACTGGATCACTGTCTAGTAATCTTGAGCATGAAATTTCTTTTTCACTACTGCTGCTGCACACTGGGCTAACATTTTCATTGGGCGAATCACCATGACCCTATCAGTGCCAGTTCAAAACCCTTAAGTGCATATGTGAAATGAACTAGCTCAAATGATCAACAAAGTATGGGAAGTTTGAATAGAGGATATGGCCAGAGGCGTATTCAGGGTGGGGCAGCCAGGGCACGTGCCCTGGGCGCCACTTGAGGGGGGCACAAATTCCATGCCCCACCATGCCCCCACCCACCACCAAATCCCCCCCCCTCAAAATTTCCTAACAGAAGCCAGGGGGCACCGCTGCCGCCGGGTGGGCATGCTGCTTAACGCTGCCGCTGTGGCTGGAAGGAATCTCTGGCTCCGGGCGCCCTAACTCACAACTCCCCCCACTCACGCGGGCACAGCAGCGGGTGGCAGGAGAGGTGGGCGCTGGGCGGGCGCTTCCATTGGCTGGCGGAGAGCGTGCGCCCCACGCTGATTGGGCCGCTGGTGCTGCCACGCCAGTTCAATCTCTGTGCTCATGCCTGCGACCATGTGGGTGGGTTGGGAGAGGAATTGCTGTTCAGCGTGCTGTTGTTCTCCTCCTCTAGTCTGTACTGCTGGCTGCTGTTTGTTTGTTCCCATTTTTGCCCACGACCGCACTGCCTACATTCATACATACACTCCAGTCAAGTAAGTGGATCTGCCTTAAGTTCTGGATTTTCTTCCTCCATCCCCCCCCCCCATCAATGTATGTATATAAAGAGTCCTCGAGTCGGAGGGTCAGTGGTGGGGTGTCTGGTGGGGAACTCTCGGGCCAACCATGTGCAACTAAGGCAGGGTTCGAGGGGCTCTTCGTTATTCTGGGCATATCGCCAGGGAAGACTGGCTGGTGCATTGGAGGAGAAGGCAGCAGGAAGCAAGCCCTCCCTGCCTTGGCTCTGTGTGTGTTGCGTGTGAGAGTGAGAGAGAGTGAGGCGGCGGCAGCAGAAGGTTAGGCAGCAGCAGCCTCTCCTCCTGCTCCCTCCCCGGTGTGTGGGGTGTGTGTGTGTGTGTGTGTGTGTGTGAGAGAGAGAGAGAGAGAGAGAGAGAGAGAGAGAGAGAGAGAGAGCATGCGCCCTTCCCTGCTGCTGCCTAAGCCTCCCTTGCTGCATAACCGCTGGCTTCTGGATCCATTGCTCTCCTCCCTCCCCTCAATGTTCATTTTTGGGGGGGCATATCCTCACGTTGGGAGAGCAAGCAAGCAGGGTGGGAACATTGCTTCTCTTTTCTAGCCAATCAATTTCTGCCTTAGCCTGGTGGCGGCACCTCCTCTGCCATCTCGGACTGCTTTCCCTTTCACACATTCAGCCGTTTGCCTCTCCAAGAAGCCAAAGAGTCAAACTTCCACACTCGCTCTCTTTGGCTTCTGGATCCATTGCTCTCCTCCCTCCCCTCAATATTCGTTTTTTGGGGGGCATATCCTCACGTTGGGAGAGCAAGCAAGCAGGGTGGAAACATTGCTTCTTTTCTAGCCTCTCCATTTCTGCCTTAGCGTGGTGGCACCTCCTCCTCTGCCCTCTCCGACTGCTTTCCCCTTCACATATTCAGTTGTTTGCCTCCCCAAGAAGCCAAAGAGTCAAACTTCCATGCTTGTTTGCTTTCTTTCTTGCTTGCTTTCTCTCTCTCTCATCTGCTCCCCACCTGCCCGTTTCAAATCACCTGCCCCCCATTTCCGTTTCAGAAATCTAACATGGGACACACACAAATCATGTACTTTGCCCCTTCTGTGCCCCCTCACTAAGTTTTCTTCTAGTGCTGCCTCTGGATCTCCCTCCCCCACCCCTGCCCCATTTGCCTCGGGAAGAAAGGAAGGAGCTTGCATTGGCACAAAAATTGCGACTGGACTGGCAGCAGTGGAATCGTTTCTCCTCCCTCCTGAGTCCTAACAGTGGAAGCCTCTTATAATGGAGTGCCTATGTTTAACATCCAGATCGGGGTGAGCAAGCTGAAGCTTTCCAGCTGCTATTGGGCTATTGGCGACACAACTCCCAAAATCCCCAATCACAATGCAGCTGGGGATGATGGAAGGTATTCTAGTCCTCAGGGTGGAATCCAAGGGCAGAAGGGAAGCTCTGCAGAGAGAAGATCACAATTTCCCTCATATTTTTTCAAGCTTGCATACACAGGCATATTTATATTATCACTTAGTATTCTAAATAGTTATACAGTGGTCCCTCTACTTACGAAATTAATCCGTTCCGAATGCACATTTGTAAGTCGAAAAATTCGTAAGTTGAAAAGCGGTTTCCCATAGGAATGCATTGGGAACGGATTAATGCGTTCCGGAGCCTAGAAAAAAGACCCAGACCCCCAGTAAGGCTTGCAAACTGCACAGGAACATTTCTTTTCAAGAATAAACAGGCAGTAAACAGGCAGGCAAGTCAAGGAAACCGCATGTAAAATTTGTAAGTCGAGGAAACCCCATCTAAAAATTTGTAAGTCGAGGAAACCCCATCTAAAAATTTGTAAGTCGAAAAAACCGCATCTAAAACCGGATCTAAAACTGCCGTTTGTAACTCGAAAAATACTTATGTTGAGTAGTTTGTAAGTCGAGGGACCACTGTATGTGGTGTTCAATGTAATGCTCAGAACACCTTAATTTCAAGTATATATGAACAATTAGTCTCTTCCTGAATTTCAACTTTTAAAAAATAAACCTATTTGAATTCTCAGAATATATTAACATTAGGTAAGCACAGATACACTTTCTGCTGTGTCTGTGCTTTGGACTTAAATGAGATGAGTGGAATTTAGAAGAAAGTTGCTCTGTTTGTGTGTGTGTGTGCAACACTTTGTTTCCCGAGAAGTGTCATAGTTGCGATTGGAATTATTCTTGGACTATGAAGCTCTCTCAACAATTTTATATACATCAGTCACATCAGGCAAAGTCACTGGATTTAAACAAGTCCTGACCAACAGAAGTTACTTTAAAAATTGAAATTGTAGGTAGCCATCTGACTGTGATGGTCCACCTAGAACAGAATCAAAAGCCATAAGCTACTAAAATCAAACAAAACAAACCATCTTAAACAAGCTTTTGATCAACATGAGTCTGCTTAACTCATCTTATAGCTCAAACTGTTATAAACTGCAGACTCTTAGAGTTATGCTATGCCCACCAACCCTCCCTCCCTTCTTTGCTTAACAGTCAGTTTTTTTAAAAAAAAGAATTCTGGAAAATTTAAAAGTTATAGAAATAAAATAATTAATAATAATAATAATAATAATAATAATAACAATGCACATTTAAGTCTCAATTATTTCAACAGAAGGGCTAAGCATGTGCTTATATATTTATCATATTAAAATGGCATTTAACAGTTCTAATATCTGGTTGGATGCCTACCAGTCTGTTAAGCTGTTAATCCTAACTTTGACTGTATCATCCCTGTGGCCTGTAAAGCTCACTGACTTAGTTTCCTAGTTCTCTGCCAATAACCCTTCTGGATGTAGTCTGTCCTGAAAACTGCTTAGAGCTCTCTGCTCTCTTGTCTCCAGTAGTACCTGCTGCTGGATCTGCCCTCAACGTTCCCCGTGGCCTCAATTAATTAGTCTCAAACTATCATGTGCGTCAGTGAAAGCAAGGAAAGTGCAGTTATAATTTTTAAGGTAATCTTTTTAATTATTAAAAGATTAACGAGCTTGACTTTTATTTTTGAGCTGATATTATGGTAAAGCTATCTGAAAGATGGGTGTCAGATGCTTGGACAGGGGCGCAATTTCAGTGCTTGCCCTAGGCGCTATTTTCCCTAGATATGCCACTGGATATGGCCAAAGCCTGCTGTGACTACATGCTCCCTTCTCCCACACCTCTTTACCCTCTCTGCTTCCATACATCAGCATCCTGGTTTGTTTAAGCCATGGCTCCATGGCTTGTGCAAAGTTGAGAATTGTGATTTAAACCACAGTTCACAGCTTTGCATGAGCTTTGGTTTAAACAAAGGAGGATGTAAATATGTTCAGAGACTGCATTCCCAGTTCAAATTAAACCATAGTTTGTTGATCATGTGAACTGTCTCAATATGAGGCTGGAATCTTGGTTCTCTGGGGAAGTATGTAAAATTAATGTAGCTGTGTATTTTCTTCATCACCATCCTACATTAGGATGTAAACATCCATAATCCAGTAAATGTCACAGGCCATTGCTGAGTAAATGCTTGACTGCTGGCAGTATTGAAAGTTTACTGTGCAGTAATTAGGCAGTTTTCACTATCAAGGCAATTTTCAAATAAAGCTGACAATATATTGTTAGGTAATTACAGTAAATACCAGAGCACCACAACAAATATTTGGCTGCTTATTTAAAATCATCACCACACACCAATTTACATCACTGGGCTTTTGTGAAGAGAAATAAAATGCTGTAGCATTTGAATAGTTAAAAGTGTTATGAAGATAATCAATAACAATGAAAGGTCTATATAAACTATTTGTAGTTTCATGATGAACAACACCAATGGAAACCTGCTGTATAAATCTATATTTTCATCCAATGATTAAGCTGCTGGTTTTAGTGTAGGAATTCTAATGTCATTAGGAAGTAATTGGGCCTATTTTAATCTCCACCCCATGACATGTAGGAAATGTTCTACTACTGAATGTAAAAGTATGTGTGCAGGCAGAGGTTTGGTTTAAGGAAAATTGTAAAATGGAAGCCGAAGTAATATTATGCAAGAACACATTTAGATCTCAATGTCTGATGGAGAATTTGAATGAGAATTTGAATCGGAAGGAAAAAGAAAAATGCCTCGCTTAAAAAGAAAGGAAAAGTGGGGAGGACAGATCCCATTGAACAGTTTTCCTCTGGCCATCAGCTGAGGCTTTATCATCCGCAGACACGGTACAGACAGATGCTGTAGTTGTGACGGCAGAAGTAGAAAGCAACAGATGTTGCAGTGACAGACAGAGCGACAGCTGCTGTATCAGCACTGCATTTTCTCCCTCACCTCCTGATGAGAGTGCAGATTGGCAACAGCAATTGCTCTCACAGTTGCTTCTTATTATAGCAGTTGATCAGTCCCTAATTGCCACATCTCTTCTATTGGTCTGTTGTCTTTGTGGTAGTGTTTGAAGAAATCTGTACAGTTCAGCATTTTGTATATGTATAAGAACAATTTCAACCAATCACTACAGATGTACCAGTGGGAGAAAGTGATAGTACTACAGTTGCTTAACCTAAAAAAAACAAACAGTACAGCATCACCATCATTATTACATGGTTACATTCTGGCACTCAGGATAGCATATTGCCTGACTGCACAATGACCCCAGTGGTTTCTTTGGGCAGGACTTTTTTCAGAGGGTAGTAAGGCAGCAATTCGTTTGCAGAATAATCCAAAAGGGGTTCCCCAAAATTCCTAACAATGTCATAGAAAACACTGGACACAGTTGTTGGGTCATTTGCAGCTCTGCACAATGCAAGTAGTCATCATTACGAGGATTCCTGGAGTGCATCTCCTAGATTGTGCCTCACTTTGAGGGTCTCAAAATATTTTGGGCTGGTCATGCAGAGATGAAACATAACAGGGATTATTCATGTATGTGGATCCTAAAAGCATTTTCGATGGAGGTGCTTATTGTGTGGGTTTGGAACCCAGGAAATAATTTTGATTTGCCAGTTCTGGCCAGGTTTACGTTCCCCCAGAAGGAACAGGTATTCAGTCTGGGAGTGCTTCTGGATTTAAACCTCTCTCTGGTTTCTCAGGTTGAGGAAATGGCCTGAGGTGCTTTCTGTCAGCTTTGGCTGATATGCCAGCTGCATCTATTTCTTGAGATAAGCTACCTCAAAACAGTAATATTCAGACTTGTAACATTCAGACTTGTGACATTCAGACTTGACTACTGCAATGTGCTCCATGTGGGGCTGCCTTTGTACGTAGTCTAGAAACTGCAGTTGGTACAAAATGCACAGCCAGGTTGCTTTCTGGGTCATCCCAAAGAGACCATATTATTCCTATATTTAAAAACTACACTGGCTACCAGTATGTTTCTGGACAAAATACAAGGCGCTGGTTGTAACCTATAAAACCCTAAATGGCTTGGACCCTGGGTATTTAAGAGAGAGTCTTCTTTGTTATGAACCCCACCGCCCATTGAGATCATCAGAAGAGGACTGTCTGCAGTTGCCACCAGCTTGTTTGGTGGCTACTCGGGGACGGGCCTTCTCTGTTGCTGCCCCAGAGCTTTGGAATACGCTCCCTGCTGAAATAAGAGCCTCCCCATCTCTGTCAGGTTTTTAAAAGTCTTTAAAGATGCACCTATTCACCCAGGCTTTTAATTAAATATTGTTTTAACAGTTTTAGCATCATTTTAAAATGTTGTTTTAGAACCTTTAATTGCAATGTTTTAATTTTTACTATGTCATTAATTTTGTTTTAACTACTGTTTTAAGTTTTTTGTTGTCATTTATTTTAACTAACATTTTAGCTTTTTGTTTGTTTGTTGTAAACCTCCCGGAGACGTGAGTTTTGGGTGGTATAAAAGTGTGTTAAATACGATAAGATAAGATAAATAAATAAATAAATAACAGGTAAGACCTGCCCACTCTTAAGAGGAAGTGTTTCGGCACATCTCCGAAGAGGTGCCGAAACGCTTCGGGCTCATCCCTAGTCTCCCCATCTCTGACAGCTTTTAAAAAGTATTTAAAGACACATTTAGTCACCCATTCTTATTAACTAGAATTACAATTTTAAATTGTTTTAATTTGTTTTATGTTGTTGTAAACTTTCCAGAGATGTATGTTTGGGGCAGTGTAATTAATTAATTAATTAAGGATGGCTGTGTGAAAGCTTACATAGCTGCATTTTTTAAACTGCTAGAATAAGAGAGCTATCCATCCTACACAGTGAAATGAACTTTCTTTCTTTCTTTTTCTTTCTTTCTTTCTTTCTTTCTTTCTTTCTTTCTTTCTTTCTTTCTTCATTCTATTTCTATACCGCCTTTCCAAAAATGGGTCAGGGCAGGTCACACAGAGAAATAACACCAAAAAAAAGATAATCAAAATGGATCCCTGTCCCCAAAGGGCTCACAATCTAAAAAGAAACATAAGATAGACACCAGCAACAGTCACTGGAGGTACTGTGCTGAGCGTGAATAGGGCCACTTACTCTCCCCCGCTAAATAAAGAGAATCACCACATTAAGAAGGTGCTTCTTTGCCAAGTTAGCAGGGGTTACATGCATACACATGGTGCTTTCTGCATGCCACTGCAGCCCTGTGGAACTATAGAATCAGGTATTTGCTGAGCTTTAGGATGCCTTTTGTCTCAAGGACATTAATTATGTTTGTAACAAATTTTATACTTATAACAATATTTCAGATTGTACAAAGTGCTTTGTATACATTATCTCAGTTGCTTGTCATAATCCTACAAAGCAAGTGAATATTATGCTGCTTTTGCTGATGCAGGGCTGAGAGATTTTTGCTTGTCTAAGGATACCTTTTGAATTCATGGCATAGGTGATATTTGAATTTGGAATAATGTAGTGCATAGCACAGTCTTTAAATAGGATCTTTAGTAATGTGTATGTTAAGAAATGGCAATGGATATATAAGATTCTAATCTCAGCCAATTTCACTCTAACACAATTAAATTGACAAAATTGCTCATGTTCAAACAGAATGTTCACAATTCTATTAAATTCAGCCTTTCAAATAAACAGAACATACTTGTAATTATAATGCTTTATTTTGGAGCATGTGTAGAAACAGGAGGCTTTTTTTGGTAATGCCTTCTAAAATAATGGATTAAGCATTAATACTTTTGAGTTTGCTATCAGATAACAAAATTAAATCCACCAGTCACATGTGTGATCAGTTATTTGATTTCTTTTTTAAATGTTCAAGACTTTCTCCATGACAGCAGGTGGTTAATTAGTTTTTAACAGTGTTGCCCACTGAAATTATAATTACAGCTATTTGGCATTCTGATACAATTCTTAAGTAGTATTATTAATTTTCAGCTTTTCTCCTATTTATGATTTTTCTTTCACTTAATGTGTTTTTCTTGATAAGTTGGAAATGGAAAAGTATCATTGCCCGTAAAATTTTGTCCTGACATATTCAATAACTAGCAAATTATCTAGCCATTTTAAAAAATGTTTTAAATCTGAAGATGTTTCAAGTTACCTTAGCAAGTTACCTTAAAGTCAATGTTAGAAATTAATGCTTCTGTATATAAATTGTATTTCACAGGATATAATACATGTTTGGTGATTATCAAATTATCTTCAGTGGTGACTAAGAATGTTTGAGAAGTGACCATAAACAAAACACTGGGGATCTTTTTAATAGAAAAGTCTATATAATAAGAAAAAGAAAGAAGAAAGAATCAGCTGCCTGATCGTACTGGTCAGGATACAAATAGCAGCCTTAGACCCTGAGCATGCCCAGTGGAATTTTTTACTATGAACAGTAGCATCCCTCACTACTAATTATTTATTTGATTATTTTGCAAACTGCTTTTGAAACTTACCAGTTTTCAATAGTGGTTTGGCAGAAACATAAATCAGAGCTCACCCGAGCATGGTTCTTTAATCAAGGCCATTTTCTTCAAGTTATGAACCTAACTCTCTTGATATTTGTTACAGTTAAAAAGACATGTATCCCATGTATGCCACCTTTAGGGGTTGTCACCTTTGCGGACAATCCTTATACTCTCTTTCTTCCACTGCTGGACATGAAGCAAGAAAGCATGCAAGGAAGCAAGGAAGCCAATGAGGCTGCTTGAAATGGGGAAGAAGAGCTGGCCAGCCAGGCAATAACTACTTGGTTAATAGTGTATTACCAAAACTGCACTGGATGATTAGCTAAGCACTGCAGCTATGCTTTTGGGCTAAAGCGGGGAAATTAGCTCAGATTGGGGGTGCAGTTCTGATACAATATCAGTTTAGCAGTTCTGGTGTTTTGGAATATAAGTACAAGGAGATATAAGTACAGTTTCAAGGCTTTATTTAGAGTGAAAATGGGTAGTTCCAGAAGGCAAAAAGAGTTTGGTTAGGCAATTTCAATAATTTGGCTAGTATTCTGACTGAGAGTCTTGGTTAGAGGCTTGCAATAATCCGTCTAAAGTCCTGAGTAAGAGCCTACGTAGAGGCTTGCAATAAAAGGTGCCTGGAGAGCAAAGAAGGAAGCAGCGAGAAGCAGTAAGAGGGCTTAGAGAGAGGTGAGGTTAGTATTACGTATCCTTCCTAGGCATGTTGGTTGTGTGATGGCCAGGCAAAGGTGCCTCTTTGGGATGAAATGTGAAATGAAGTGGGGATGAAGAGCAAGGGGCAGCCACCACAGCTTGCAGCATGTGAGAGTTCATAGGATTGTAGGATCCAAACTGAGTCTGAGGCCATGTGGCTGGTATTTATGGTTGCAAATGTAGCCTGTGGCAACTATTGCCTCAATCAGCCAACTGGCTATCCCACCCGGAAGGGTAAGAAGTTTCTGTACAAAAAACAGCCAACTGGCTATCCCACCCGGAAGGGTAAGAAGTTTCTGTACAAAAAACAGGGTCCATTGCTAGATGGACTTAGTCACTTTAGGTGGGTCCTTCTGGACAAAGACGAGAGCAAGCTATGGAAATGTGGCCGTGTGGGGACAATAAGGCAATGTTTGCTTACACTCTCAAGACTGTGGTATCCCCCAGTGCAAAGATACACATCTTTTATTTGTTTATGGGCATCCTCTCTTATCTTCGCTAGCTAATTCATCAATTTTAATAGGTTGAGAAATGGCCATTTCTATGCTCCTTCTGAGGAGCATTCTGATGGTTATCTCTGAATCAGGAGTGTCTCCTCCCTTAGCAATTGGCTTTTGATGGGGGTCTATTCAGCAAGCTTTCCTCCTTAGGGAGGGGTGGCTGTGTTGTGTTTCGGTTTGCTAACTCTTTAAACTGAAGGCACGCTGCCAGCCTCAGCTTATGCTTAATGACCAGCTCATGCCAACCTACGAGGTGAAAAGTTTATGGGGACAATGATCCCATACCCCCATGCTATTAGTACATCTAGAGAGGTGCTCTTTGTGCTACCGCAAAACATAGCTTTCTGACAACAGGTGATATGACATTCTCCCATTGCCACAATGTGGCACACTCCATTATGCATGTATGCAATTATTTCTTAAGATAAACATGGATGGAAAAATTGATGGTAGCATCGCCGGCTAGTAGTTTTCCAGCCTGGCAACTTTATCAGCAGGTTAACGAATGAGTACAATATTTGGAATGGTCTCAAGGAAAATTGCCTTTAGAAGAGCTGGCATTCATAGCACATCTCCTAGAAATACACTTCTTACTATTTAATCACCATGCATGCCCTGTATTTTTGTAACTTTTTTTCATAGCATCTTGGAATAGCTCATAAATACCAAAACATACTTACAGATTTTTCAAAGCAGCACTATTATCGGTGAAACAGCTCACTGAGGTCATTCGCACGACCTTTGGCCACTGCTCAGAAGGCCTGTAGGGAAGGCAGGAGCTCATCTGTTTCCCCCGGCAGACAGGCAACAGCTGTCTATGCCTCTGCCATGCCACGTGTCCACACGAGCAGTGGTGAAGTAAAGGTTAGAGCTGGGAGCAGGAGAACTTCCCCCTCCTACATCCCAGAGTGGTTTGAGCTCAGTGTGGCCATTCCTTCCCTCCAACCCACTGGGGAATGGGCCGGGGAAGCCTTTTTAAAAGGTAGAAGAGGTTGGAGGAGTCCCTTTTGTTGTAAACTGCCCAGAGACTAGCATTTTGGGCAGTATAAAAATATGTTAAACAAACAAACAAACAAACCTGGTGGCGCTGGTTCTCATTATTGCCTGCTGAGGTTAAACAAACCAGAGATTTGTTTAACCTAAGCTAAATGCCAGGTTTACGAGTTGGGGTAGCAGGGGCAGAAACACTGGGATCATGAATGATCCCAGTGCTCTACAGGCTGGGTTGGACTGCCCATGTGAATAGCCTCACAATGTTCTCTTGCTCACATGTGAGAAAGGATCTTAGGGTCAGGACAAAACATGTCTTGAAGCCAGTACTTGTTAAAGCTGTAGTTTTGGTGTTTTATCACACAGGTAAAGGGACAGATTATGTGGAATCCTTTGAAAACAAATTCAGTTACCATCAGTTAGGGGAAAAAGGGCAAGTGTAGGGATGTGCAGAATCTTCCAGAGCTTGGGACATTCTGACTTAGAATGGGCTGTTTCGAGTGTTCTGAGCTCGGAACAGAACACCCTTCAAATAAAGGGCCTGTTCCGAGCTCAGAACAGAATGACCCCATTCTGAGTCGGAACATTTCGAGCATTCCAATCACCATGTTGGACTCCAAAATAGCACTTATGGCCTCTGCACATGCACAGCAGCCATTTGCATGGTCAGCACCACCACACAAATTGCTGCTGCACATGCATAGAAGCCAGAAGAGTTCAATTTTAGAGTCCAAAATGGTGATTGGAATGTTTCGAGTCTTCCAAGCTTGTTCCATCAGAACAACCAGTTCACCTGGTTGTTCTGATGGAATTTTCTGGCCATTTGCATTCTGTTCCAAGCTTGGAATGGAATGCAAATGTCATTTTGTGCACATCCCTAGGCAAGTGCATTAAGAAATGACAAGGTTATGCTGAAGTAAATGTGAACACACAGCACACTTTCTTGTCCACTTCATTTATAGTCCAGGGCACTGTAATTTAACCAGCCTGTTATTTACTACAGTGGAAAATATAACTGTGACGTTTATGTACATCTCACCATCTGTAAACAAAATTGCTATATTTTACTGGGAAGAAAATAAATATATGTATCATGGGGGTAAAATATACTTCTTTCCCTCAAATTGTAAATTCCTGAGGGCTTGTATGTGTGTGTATGTTTTTTGTTTTTGTTTTTAAAAACCTTAACATATTCTGGTACTTTTGTTTTACCTCTCCTGTATAAAGGGAAAAGGGACTCCCCAAACCCCCTTTTTCATCAAGTGCCCCTTTACATATTCATCACTCGATGACTGCAATGTCAAGTAATGACTAACTTATCTCAGGTAGTCAAATAGACAGAAATCTCATATCACCTCACATCAGTGCTAATAAAACACTTCAGGGACAAGTCATTGGGCAGTTCACAGATTCATATTCACTCATTTACTGTAACATCAAGTTATGACTTGAGTGTGTAGAAGGCATCATCCCAGAAGAGTTGCTACTTTTATATCACCTGGCATAAATTCAAGCAGAGTGCTTTTTGAATTGAATAACTTTACATTTTCAGCTGTGATCTGTCAAGCAATGGGTTATCAAATGGCCTATATTGATGTGTGAACTGGTTGAGTGATGAGTCACCAAGTGGTTCAATGCATGTGTATGACAGCCCAACTGTCTCAGTAATCACATTCTGAAAAGGAGTGGTTGTAGTTGCCTTGCTTGAGTAGTATACTGAACAGTGTTTTAAGGAGAACTGTTGCCATGTATTCATCCTAGTCCAGGGTTCTGGGTTGTTTCCCCATTTGCTTGAGGGGAGGTGGGGACAGCTACATGCATGCATTATTTAGTGCACTTAAGTGAATGAAGATATTTTCCCCTGCATAGAAGCTCCATGTGTGGACTTTAGGAACATAAGAACAGCCCTACTGGATCAGGCCCAAGGCCTATCTAGTCCAGCATCCTGTTTCTTCATCCTGCCTACCAGATGCCTCTGAGAAGCCCACAGGCAAGAGGTGACACACCCTTTGTCCTGCTGTTGCTCCCATGCAACTGGTATTTAAAAACATCTTGCCTCTGAGGTTGGAAGTGACCTATAGCCACAAGACTAGTAGCCATTGATAGACCTGTCCTCCATGAATTTATCCAAGCCCGTTCTAAAGCTAGTGGCCAAAAAGTACTTCCTTTTGTCTATCCTTAATTTCATGGCCTTCAGTTTCATGGGATGACCCCTGCCTGGTTATAGTGCTGTGAGAGAGAGATGGAAATTTATATCTGCCCACTCTCTACTCCATGCATGATTTTTTATACCTGTATCATGTCTCCCCTTAGTTGCTTCCTTTCCAAACTAAAAAGCCACAGATACTGTAGAATTGCCTCATAAGGAAAGTGCTCCATGCCCCGACTATCTTGTTGCTCTCTTCTGCACCTTTTCCAGTTAAAAAGAGTGTGTTTGTGTGTACTTATTTATTCAATTTTCAGATCTGTATTAAATGTGTCAGTTAACATATACAGTAGATCCCTCTCCATCCAATTCATCTGTCCATTCTCAGCAGCAAAAAACAGAAAGTGAAGAAGAGGATTTTTTAAAAAAAGTTGGTGGTATGAATTACAATAATTAATAAAAAAATTCCTTGATGCTTCTAATTGCTATAGATGATTTTACCTTTGCAGTTTGATTTTTACTTAGTAGTTTGGTTTTATAGTTTTATAAAACTCTCATTTGTTTCTCTCTCTCTCATACACACACACACACACACACACACACACACACACACACACACGTATGCGTTCTGATCTTACAACACAACTTATTTTATCTTTAACCATTAATAAAACCAAATATAAATATTGCCTCATAGTTTTAGCATACTTCGTTCCAGAGCTATGTTGTTCACTGTCAGAGGTACAAGCAAAATACTACCATTTGCAAGTTATTACAACTCTAGCTGCAAGGATTTATCAAACAGGTGGCTGTGAATCACAGAAATTCTGTGATTTCCACCTTGTTATCACAAGGATTTCTATATGAACCTGAATATTTCTTTCACCATGAATGTTAATTACAGTGAGTAAAGCATGGAATACCATTAGCCATATATATTCTTGTTTGAATAGTCAGCTCTGAGATGCTTGAAATTAATAGGAAATGAAAGCTTTACAGATTATATGTTCAATTCATAATGCTTTATCTGATTCCCACTGGAACATTACAAAAGTGTATGTGTGTAATTTCCTAATAATTATATAAGAACTTCTATGTTGTCTTGCTAAATAAGATCAAAGCCTGTATTGAAAAAAGGACTGCAGTAATCTGTAATAAAATTGAACAATGTTGTATATAGAGCATAGTAAAGATTTAATTGAAACCTATATTAAACATTTTTCAGGGCTAATTTGCACATTCATGTGCCTCACTCAAAATTAACTAGGAAGCCTGTTTATTTGCTACTGAATGGGCAATTTCTCACGAACCCATGAGAAGGCTACACAGCAGACAGTGTAGAAGGCTGCTTAAGCTTACCTTCCCCACAGACAATTGCTCAGTCCTTGCCTGGGCACAGTGATTGCATGTCCAGATGGTCACTAGCTGCCCCAGGCAGTGCAGAGGTTTGAGGCCTGAGACGCATCGCCCTGGCCCCTGGAAAATTTTGAGGATCCCCCCAGCACTGGCAGGGAGCTTTCTCCGTTGTCAGCACAGCACGACACTGACACATGAGCAGTTAGCCCAGGTTAAGGACATAAGTGCAGCCAGTTCTAGCCATTGTTTTTGGCAGGGTAGTGCCCCACCACCACTCTAGCCAACCCAGACTTCCAGGTCTAATAACAGAGGCGGAGTTTCAGAAGCTGCAATTGTATCAGGACCAAAATGGCCTAATAATAGATGTTTCAGCTGAATACACTTCCAGCTAGATTTGCTGATCAGTGACCGAATAAACTTATATCTATCTCCCAGCTAGCATTTAGAAATAAATTGAACTCCACTCTCAAGGTTTCAAAATATTAGAAAACAACTTCAGAAGAAATCAACTGATCTAATGTAATGATGTTATGGGAGGCCCAGATGCCCCCCCTCAAAAAACAGATTTACAAGCAGTCTTTAAACAGTCCCACTGCATAAGCTTTTCATTCAAAAAGGGATCAAAACCGTGTATACATACCAAAATTCTCCATATATGCCTTGTAGCTTTAAACACAGATAATGACATATATCCAGGAAAAAATTAATGAATCATATTTCTATACCGCCTGATATGTAAATCCCAAATGATGAACCCAGCACCGGCCAAGATTTCAATGTAGTCAGATAATAACTTTCCAGCTGTGCCCAAAGTGTAGTTGAAACCTAAGACTCATTGTTCCAACCTAGGACTGGAAATAAAATAAATTCTCAGTGATAAGCTTGAAAATGTGTAAAGTTAAACCAGCCTTCTTTAGAAGTTAGTTGGAGTTTATGAAATGAAAATCTAGGCATTGTCCTTGTCATGGGAATTCATTGACTAATTTATGCACTCATTTAAAATATGACAAAAGTACAAGAATTGGAAGACCTCTTAAAATATCTATGAGCCTTGGTGTTAGGTTCATTTTAATATTAATCACATTTATTTTGCCCCAAATACTCAATGGAATCATAGACCACCGATTAACTAATTGAGAAATTTTCCTAGAGATTACTATGCCTCAATACACAAGAGAATCTGGACACCGCTCAAAACCCCAAACCTGACAATCATCAGCAAAATCTGTAGAACCTAAAGGCATCAATTCCGATTTACCCCTATTTATGGAGTAACCTGATAAATTACCAAACTTCTGAACTAAAGAAATAAGATTAGGATTGAGACCTCTGGTTTATCAGTAAGATATCACGTGAGTATAAAACAAATTGTGCTCAATCCTGCCTGGTGTCTTTATGTTATCAAAATCTCTAATAGCACCAGCCAAGGCTTAACACCATATTGGGAGGAAAGAGTAGATAGAGGACATCCTTTGTGTGTGCCCTGTTCTCACCTAATTGAAGAGGACAATAGCCCTTTGGTAATGACACTTGAATAAGGAATCTTATATAGCATAGTAATCCAAGTCAAAAAACTTAGGGGAAATCAAGTTCAAATTTGTTCTAATTTCCAAACATGTTTTAGGAACCCCAGGTGGAGCATGTCAAATGCCTTCTCTGTGTCTAAAGAAATTATAGTGGCTGGCTCTTGCTTCTCCGGGGATAAGGCTAGTACATCAATCAATAATCTAATATTATCTGATCCTTGGTGGCCAGCTATAAACCCTGTCTGAACTAGATGACTAATGGTAGGCAGTACAGTCCACACCCTGCAGTCCAGAGTAGTTGTCAATATCTTGGCATCCACATTTAACAAAGAATTAGGTTTTTAGCTAGTACATAAACCAGGATCTTTGCTGGGCGTAAGAAGGACAATTATGTAAGCCTCATTAAAAGGAGGGAAATGCTTTCTAAGGAAAGCAGTGTTATAGACCTCCAATAAAATAGGAGTCAAGAAACTAATATACTTCTTATAAAGGTCCACTGAAACTCCATAAAGCCCCAGAGCCTTTCCAGGTTTCATGGATTTGGTTGTGGTCCTTATTTCCTGTACAGATGCAGCTAGATGGTTGATCTGATCTTGTGTTAGATATGGAAGATGCACTTTCTGCAGGAAACAATCTATGTCTGCATCAATATAGGATGTACTGCCATTATACAATTTAGAATAAAACTTTAAAAGCCCTGCTGATTTATGAATTCAGGATCTGTGTGGACATTACCTTGAGTACTACAAATGAAAGATATAATATTACACTGTTTAATCTGCTTCCATCTAGAACTTAAAAGTATACTAGATTCCCTCCTTTCCCAATATCTTTGCCTAGTACAGTTGAACAAATATTCAGTTATTATTCAATTATCAAAGTTATTCTACAATTATCAACAAAAATATTTGTTGAGTTCATATTTAGCCATAAGCAAGGTTCTGTATGATTCAGAAGAAGGGTATGATGCATATGAAGTTAATTAAAATCTTTAATTTGCTTCTCGAAAGATACAATTTGAATCATTTGTTGCCTTTTTTTTAATGTGAAGAATAAGCCATGACCTGACACCTACAAAAATGCTTTAAAAGTGTCCCAAACCAGGGGAAATGATGTAATGGAGCCCCTTTTAAAATGAAAAAACCCACCTCCATCCCCTGTTCAATTTGTCCAATTAATTGCAAATCATTCAACAACAATGAATACATATACCACCTATATGAAATACAGGGACTGCTTTCCAAACCAACAACCAACTTAACAGGAACATGATCTGAAATTGCTGTAGCATCAGTGTTACATGCCTGAACTCAAGATACTAAAGAATAAAACTTCAAAAATAGTCCAACCTAAAACAATTTTTATGGGGGGAAAGTATATTCTTATTGGGGGGTATTAAGAAGACACTATTACAGTCCAGAAAAGGGTCACAAGTTTGATTCAAATCTCCAACAATCAAGTGATCAACTATCAAAGTGTGTAAATGTTCAAAACAGCTGTGAATTAGTTCTGGGGAATCTGTAACTGGACCATACAAATTCATTAATGCCAAGCATTGCCCACCCATACTAACAATAAGTATAAGAAACAACCTTCATCATCTGTTATTGTTTGTTCAACAATTAATTTAGAAGATTGTGGAATAGCCGCACTCCTCCTCACCCTCTAATTGCTGCTTGCATAGACACTCCCCACCCATGCCCTTTGCAAGAGCAATTTATCAGCTGGCAGAATGGGAGTTTCTTCTTCATTGAGCAGCCTCAATGACCATTTCCCCCAACTTGGTCAAGACCTGTTGGTGCTTTGACGGATCGCCCAGCCCTTTAACATTCTAGGTAACCATGTAAACTGCCATTTTCAAACATCACAACAAAAAGCAAAAACAGCAGGAACAAACAAATGTGAGATTGTTAAAGATGTTAGGTTGGTTTGGAAAGTGTGGCCTTCCTGCTGCACAACTAGAAGTGCACATCTCCCCCTCCATCCAGCATAACATTCTGCCAGAATACTCACATAGCAGTTTGGGAGGATATTCCATGGTCTGTCAGATGAGGAGCTAGAATGTTCATCCTCAGTTCTAATTATACAGTGGGTAATCCAGTCAAAATCAACCCTTTGTTATTTCAAGTAACTTTTGAAACTGTTGTTCTGGAGGAGAGAGAAAAAACACTGGCTAATGTCCACACTAGTACTGTGCTGGTGCAACAGTGCTGACATCCAGACTAAAACTGCACCCACCATTGCATGGGAAGTGGGGTAATTTTTGTCTGATTTTCAAAGAGCTTTCCTCTGTGCTCATGAAAATATGTCCCTGAAGACTGGCAAAAATTGCACCTTCTCTCATGCAATTCAGAGTGTTAGTATGGATGTCAGCAGTGTGTGCCAGCGTGGTACTACTATAGAAGCCAACCTCCATCTTTCCACATGGACAGGAAGCAGACTTCCTGCTTCCAAAGTAGCTTGCAGAAGCACAGTATGTATAATTTTGTTGTGAATTCCAAATACTTATGTTTTTGAATGTGTGTGTGTGTGCACGTATGCCATGGTTCTGTTATACAAAATGAGTGTCCTTGCATCTCAGTTTTCAAAGAGATGTTTAGATGGTTACTGCTGAAGTTAATGTGGGACTAAAGAACTTAACTTCTGTCTGCATTGCCACTTGATTAAAGCAAACCATTGCTGTTCCTCTCTGCTTTGTGCCTTGACTGAGAAGAAAAGTAGTGACCATTGAACATTACCAGTGTTTTGGAAAAGGAAGAATGGGTGTATACTTTTGGAAAATATGTTCTACCCAACTATTTCTGCCAGTGAGGATGTAATTGCACTCCATCCAATGAGGATCCAATGAGAGGATGTAATTAGAGCCAGTCAATCAGCCAAAGAAAATAGAAGTAAACAAATGTGTGAAGTGTGAACTGTACAGCAGTAGAAACACATCTTGCTGCAAAACAGTGAGGAAGTGTTAATGGCACACGTTACCTTCAAGGAAGACTAAAGTGATATTTTCTTCTTTAAGAATATAAATAGGCTCAACCTGCCAACTGTTGTTCAACACATACATGCCATTTATACTTCTGAACAGGGTTTTTTTTTTTTTTTTTGCATTAGCTGGTCATAGGCTGTTAAGCGAAGGCAGGGAAGCAAGTAGTAAGTTTCATGTGCAAGAAGCAGTTAATTGTCTTTAAAAGCTCCTGCCAAAAGGAAGATCACAGCTGTTCATTTATACCAAGGTCACTCATGATCCTTGATTTCATCAGTGATATCTGTAGCATAAGCCACAGAATGGTGCAGCAGGGAAGCAACTTGCCTAGGGAGCAAGAGGTTGCCGGTTCAAATCTCCACTGCTGTTTCCCAGACCTATATCGGGCAGCAGTGATATAGGAAGATGCTGAAAGGCATCATATCATACTGTGTCGGAGATGGCAATGGTAAACCACTCCTGTGTTCTACCAAAGAAAACCACAGGGCTCTGTGGTTGCCAGGAGTTGACACCAACTCGACGGCACAACTTTACCTTTACTTTTATCTGTAGCATGGAAGGAGCTTCAAATGCACATCTTTATCAACCATTGGTGAATCATTATTTTAAAAAGAAAGAAGAAAAAGCATAGATAGCACTTAATTTTGAAAAGTATTTGCAGTCATTATCTTGTGGCAAAAAATATTGTCCCAAGGAAAGCAACATGGCTAATACTATCTGGAAGGGAGGTTGTTGTAGAAGGCCTGGTAGCCTTCTCTGGATCCCTTAGTGATGGACAGTTACAGGCCAATCTCCAATTGAGAGGGTGGTGGCTGACCAGCTCCAGGCAGTCTTGGAGGAAACTGATTATCTAGATCCATTTCAAACTGGCTTTAGGGGTGGCTATGGGGTTGAGACAGCCTTGGTTGGCCTGATGAATGACCTTTACTGGGGAATCGACAGAGGGAGTGTGACTCTGTTGGTTCTTCTGGATCTCTCAGTGGCGTTCAATACCATCAAACATGGTATCCTTCTGGATCACCTGGGGGAGTTGGGAATAGGGGGCACTGCTTTGCAGTAGTTCCGCTCCTATCTCTTGGGTAGATTCCAGATGGTGGAGCTTGGTGACACTTGCTCCTCAAAATGGGAGCTGCTATATGGAGTTCTCCAGGGCTCCATTCTGTCACCAATGCTTTTTAATATCTACATGAAACCGCTGGGTGAGCTCATCAGGAGATTTGGTGCTGGGTGTTATCAGTATGCTGATGACACCCAAATCTACTTCTCCTTTTCATCTTCAGGAAATGACACTCGTTCTCTAAATGCCTGCCTACAGGCGGTAATGGGCTGGATGAGGGAGAACAAATTGAAGCTGAATCCAAGCAAGATGGAGGTGCTCATTGTGGGGGCTCAGAATCTGAGGGATGAGTTAGATCTCCCTGTGCTGGATGGGGTTACACTCCCCCAAAAGGAGCAGGTGTGCAGCTTGGGAGTACTCCTGGACCCAAGCCTCACCCTGGTATCTCAGGTGGTGGCCATTATTATTATTATTATTATTATTATTATTATTATTATTATTATTATTACTATTATTACATTTATATCCTGCTCTTCCTCCAAGGAGCCCAGAGTACTACATACTACATACTTGAGTTTCTCTTTCACAACAACCCTGTGAAGTTGTTTAGGCTGAGAGAGAAGTGACTGACCCAGAGTCACCCAGCTAGTTTTATGGCTGAATGGGGATTTGAACTTAGGTCTCCGCAGTCCTAGTCCAGCACTCTAACCAAGTGCTTTCTATCAGCTTCAGCTGATTTGACAGTTGCACCCATTCTTTGGAGAGGATGACCTCAAAACAGTGGTGCATAAGCTGGTAATCTCCCGGCTCGACTACTGCAATGTGCTCTACGTGGGGCTGCCTTTGTACGTAGTCCGGAAACTTCAGTTAGTTCAGAATGCGGCAGCCAGATTGGTCTCTGGGGCAACCCAGAGAGACCATATTATGCCTGTTTTGAAACAGCTACACTGGTTGCCTATATGTTTCCGGGAAAAATACAAAGTTCTGGTTATTACCTTTAAAGCTCTGAACGGCTTAGGTCCAAGTTATCTAAAAGAGCGCCTTCTTTTACAAGATCCCCACCGCACGTTAAGATAATTTGAGGAGGTCCATCTCCGGTTGCAACTGGTTCGTCTGTCTGTTCGGACCTTCTCTGTAGCTGTTCCTGGGCTGTGGAATGCACTCCCAGCAGAAATTCGTAATTTGAGTTCATTGCTGTCCTTCAGGAGAGCCCTTAAAACCTACCTATTTGGCCTGGCCTTCCAGGGCTTTAAATGATTAACTGTTTTAAATTGTTTTAAATTGTTGCCCTGATTTTCAGGGCTTTTAGCTGTTTTATTGGTTTTATTGTGTTTTAATAGTTTGATTTTAATTGTTAATTTGTTTTAATTGTTTTTATCATGCTCTGAACCGCCCAGAGCCATTTTGGAAGGGTGGTATATAAATCCAATAAATAAATAAATAATAAATAGTAGATATCATAAATGCTTCTCTGAGAGAAGGCAGGATGCCTCCTTGCCTTATGAAGGCAATTATTAGACCACTTCTGAAGAAGCCTTTCTTGGAGTTAGGTGACTATAGGCCTGTCTTCAACCTCCCATGGTTGGGCAAGGTAATTGAGAGAGAGTTGGTGGCCTCCCAACTCCAGGCAGTCTTGGAGGAAACTGATTATCTAGACGAGTTTCAGACCAACTTTGGGGTGGGCTACGGGGTGGGGACTGCTTTGTTTGGCTTGATGGATGATCTCCAATTGGGAATTGACAGAGGGAGAGTGGGTCCTTTTGGACTTCTTGGCAGCGTTCAATACTATTGACCATAGTATCCTTCTGGAGTGTCCAAGGGGTTTGGGGGTGGGAGGCACTGCTTTGCAGTGGTTCCACTCTTACCTCTCGGGCAGATTCCAGATGGTGTCCCTTGGGGACTGTTGTTTTTCAAAAACTGAACTTTGGTATTTGGTGCAGGGTGTTATCGGTATGCTGATGACACCCAAATCTTATTCTCCATATCAACATCATCAGGAAAAGGCATAACCTCCCTAAATGCCTGCCTGGAGGCCGTGATGGGCTGGATGAGAGGTAACAGCTGAGGCTGAATCTTATTGTGCTGGGGTACTTATTGTGCAGGGGGTTGGAATTCGGGAGATTTTTTTGATCTGTCAGTTCTGGATGGGGTCACACTTTCCCAGAAGGAACAGGTATGCAGTCTGGAAGTGCTTCTGGACACAAACCTCTCCCTGGTGTCAACGGTTGAGGCAGTGGCCAGAGGTGCCTTTTATCAGCTTTGGCTGATATGCCAGCTGTGTCTGTTTCTTGAGATAAATGACCTCAGAACAGTAGTACATCTGCTGGTAGTAGTACACAGAACAGTAGTACACCTCCAGACATGATTACTGCAATGCTCTCTATGTGGGGCTGCCTTTGTATGTAGTCCGGAAACTGCAGTTGGTCTAGAATGCGGCAGCAAGGCTGGTCTCTGGGTCATCTTGGAGAGACCATATCACTCCTATCTTAAAAGATCTACACTGATTGCCAATACATTTCTGGGCAAAATACAAGGTTTTGGTTATAACCCATAAAGCCCTAAACAGCTTGGGCCCTGGGTATTTAAGAGAACGCCTTCTTCGCTATGAACCACACCACCCATTGAGATCATCTGGAGAGGTTCATCTGCAGTTGCCACAGTTCGTCTGGTGGCTACTCAGGGATGGGACTTCTCCATTGCTGCCCCGAGGCTTTGGAAATGACACATTCAACTTGGCTACAAGGTATTTTAAGCCCTTAGCCTATTTGTCAGGGAATTTGGGGCTTCAGCCAGACTTAACAGGCTGGTACTCAGTCTAGTGAACTTCCTGAATATCTGTGTCCCAGCCTTTGAGCCCTCCTCTGGCCCATAAGGGAATCTATATATATAATTCTCCTGGGTGTGCCCAGGAGAAATGCGTCCCGGCAGCCCAGCTGATTGGCTGGGCTGCAGGGGGCGCCTGATTGGCTGGCAGCACACCCAGGAGAATTCGCTTGCTGGGCGGCTGCGGAGGCAAGGCGGCGGGCCCAGGGCCGCGGTGGCGGAGCCCAGCGAGGCGGTGGGCCCAGCAAGGTGGCGGCGGCCCCGGCCGTGAGGCGAGGCGGGGCGAGGCGGCGGGCCCAGCGCGATTGCGGCGGGCCAGGCCATGGTGGTGGGGCCCAGCGAGCGGTGGGCCCAGCGAGGCGGGGCAAGGCAGCGGGGCCCAACAAGGCTGCGGGGCCGGGCCTGGCCGCGGAGGCGAGGTGGCGGGACTGGCCGGGCTGGGCCCAGCTGCGGAGGCAAGGCGGCGGGCCTGATGGCGGCACTCTGGGGCCGGCCGCGGCATCAGCGGCGGCACGCTGGGGCCGGCCAGGCCCGCTGGCGGCGGCGGCCGCACTCTGCCCCGCCGGAGACGGGGGGCGGGAGGAGAGAGAGAGGTAGCCTGGCCTGGCCGGGCCTGGCTGCGGAAGCGAGGCGGCGGGACTGGCCAGGCCGCGGAGGCGAGGCGGCGGGACTGGCCGGGCCCGGCCGCGGAGGTGAGGCGGCGGTGGCCGCACGGGTCAGCTAGTAGATAGAAATGTGCAACATCAGCCAATGTGACTGGAAGACCATATGAAGCTTCTTAACTGGTATACATACCAAGAGTTAGGCTTTGTACTCCAGCCTGATCAACACAGCAGTGCCTGCTGCAGTTCAGGCCCCAGCCTTACGGTTCAGCAACTGACCTCAGGGAGCTTAGTTTCAACAGCACATACTTAGGTGTAGACTGAGGTAGATGAATTGAAAGCATAATTTCAGAAAGAGAACTATCATACTCATTTTAAAAAATATATATATTGAGTAAATACTGAAGGATCACTTTGATGGATTATTACAGATGTTTAGACTGAATTTGGCTTTGGAGGGGATGGTGTTTCTATTTAATAATGGGTGCTAAGCTGAGAAATGTAAATGCTAATTTGTTTTGGACAGTATTTTAATATTCAGCACTTTTAAAACATGCCTGTAGAGGGCAGCAAAGAGCTTCCACAGAAAACAGCAGAGGAACATGATGGTGCTGCTTTGGCTTTCTGACTACATTTTTGTTTTATCCGAAAATTGAAGCGGTGTGAAAGCACATACAAACCCTTATCCACTCTTCAAAGTTATACTCACAAGGAATATTGTTTATTCTGTAAAGGCTGAGGTTATTGGATAGAGCAATCGGAATTAAACCTGACCCAAGGCAAAGAATGGTAGCAAATCGATACGGAGACTTCTGTGATAGTGATGAGCCAAACATAGTTCACCACCCTGCTTGCTTCCAGGCTGTTATGCTATTAGGAAGTAGGGTTCTAATAGATCCTCAGAGGCCCATTGATGCACCACACTGTAAGCACAAGACAGGGATTATAGTTGTTTTCTATTCTCTCTCTATCTCTTTGATCTTTGTGTCAGTGTAATGGTCTGCAAGCAAATAACGGCTTGGTTTGCACTTATCTCAAATATTCTGTCATTCATAGGCTTATCTATCTATCTATCTATCTATCTCACAAATAGCATGGATTTTGCTTGCGATATGGGGCAGCCCTGCCATTTCTATTCTTCTACAGCCTCTCTCCCGCTCTAAAAACCCACTCCTGAGAGTTCCAAACATGGAACAGGATGACATAGGGAATGAAGGGCTGGATCAGCATGAAGAGAGGATTAGCAAGAATTGCACCACCCGCACCCTTTGTGCGAATGCAAGTGCCTTCACTCCCACAAGAGCACCTTATGATTCAAGCAAATGTATTTGCCAAGGAGACCTAAAAATATTAAGTGTCATCATATTATAATTTGTTATAATTTGATAGCACTTCTCACAATGCTACAGAGACCATTACAGTTCATTTATTGTGATCCTGACCAGGAAAGCTTGACATAGTCTCTTGAGAATCCATTTTCAAGTTTGTTCCGGCATGCTGAATATGGCATGTTATTATAAGCTACCTGTTTCATCACAAGCCTTGTGATGTATTCCTGTTACCATGTATATTTTTGTATGAATTAATATGTGACATTTATGGTGATTTAACAAAAACATTACAAATCTTGCCCTCATGAAGACCTTGACTACAAATGTCATGGATTGCTTTTTGTTTTAATGATCTGAGAGTACAGGAGCTTCTTGCTGCTGCTGGAACTCTTCTGTTTTAGTTGCTTGTTTGTGTTTTTGCTTTGCAAAAGCATTTTATCCAGAATGTTGTCCTGTGGGATAGATTAGATTGGCTTTGGATGGTGAGTTCTTACTTCATTAGAAGTGCATGTATCTGTATGCTTCCAAGTGTTTAGAGACACAATTTCCAAAAGCCCATAGGAGGCTCAAAACACAGAAAACAAATAGCGATTCAATGTCTGTGAAAAGGGAGAATCCCATGGTAATCCTTAAGCACTCAAACCATTTAAAGACATGGGAAGATGGGTAGGCAGTTTAGTAACAAGGGAGCTTGCTCTAACCTCCCTACATTGCCTAAAGATCAGTCTGCCTGGTAGAATAGCATGGAAGATGGAAGGCAAGGCTGCTATAGTGGCATGAAATTAGCAGGGTTTAAAGCAGAGGTTCCAGGACTGCAACCTAAATGTCTAACTACCCCATTTCCAAAGGGAAGGAGCTGATCACTGATACAAGGCACCAATGAAATTTCATATGAACATGAAGGACAGATGAGGCAGCCTTCAAAACATTTGTAGTGACTAATACTGTGTAAACGATGTCATGGTGGTGTAGGATTTATTTTTAATTAGTAGACCAGCCTGGGGGAGATGCTGTCAAAGTGCACTGATAGCCTGTCCATTGCTCATTTGAGCATAACAAAAAAATAACAAAGGGCTTGGCCTAGAGCTAGTTACAATGTAGACAAAACATAATTTGAGGTTTTCTCTTTTCTTTTTGTGTATTTGTTTTGTGGTGTGTGTCCCTGCTTCCTCAGCTCAAACAGTACTAATGTGATTGAGTGTGGTAATAAACTAGGATGTTAGGATAGAACCCTTGTGGTCCACTAGATAAATTAATTATGAATTAGGAGATGTTTTCTCTGTGTGTTTTTATGTTTTGATCAGTGCTGATGGTGTTCTTTTTTAATTGAGGGGATAGTTGTGCTCCTGCTTTTTGTAATTGTTATACAGTATTTAGATTCATGGTGTTCATGCTAGATTTCCTTTCTCTCCTACTTTCCTTAGTATTGCTCTTATTATTAGCCCTGATTTACTCCTGGATGAATAGGAATAACATAATCCCTGCCTACGACTCCTAAGTAGTGTTGCCATGCCCCCCCCCCCGAAATTTCTGGTTGCACCAAGATTTTAAGCATCTCACTCAGGTTGCTTAGCCCACCCAGATTTCAGCTTTCATTTAAAAAAAAAAAATAGCTGAGCTGTAGCCCTTGTAGAAGTGGAGTTATGGAGCAAAACATGCAGTCACTATTCTGCTCAAAAATTATTTTCAAGCCAATTTACATAATATGCAAAATAGGCACCCAGATTTTGAAAGCCAGAATATGGCAACCCTACTCATAAGGCACTTGGGTCATTCACTGTGTTCCTTTACTGTAGTGTCTCAGCTCCCCAGTCCATGTGCACTGGTACAACGTCCTTTCCCCTCAGTTTGCAGTCTACCAAATTTTCAAGCTATGTGCAACAATGTCTTCCACTTTGCATCTGAATCTCTTCTGACTTCTAGATAAATTTGCATTTGTACAGGTTTATAAATATCTCACAAGCAAGTGAGGCAAATACATTATGGACTGTAAGTGAATGTATATAGGCAACTCTATTGATAACTAATTTTGTCTTATCATAAAACTACAGTCACAAACTTTAATGTGATCCAAGTTTAAATTAAATGCACTGAGCTGTTTCTGTCCCTTAGGCTTATCCAGTGGCTCAAAGGGCTAGAAAGTAATGTAGCATGCCAAATATTGGGGGGAAGACATTCAGGCTGCAGATCTATGGGGCAACCCAGGAGTAAGTCTGGGGTCATAAGAACATAAGAACAGCCCTGCTGGTTCAGACCCAAGGCCCATCTAGTCCAGCATCCTGTTTCACACAGTGGCCCACCAGAAGCCGCTGGAAGCCTACATGCCCTCTCTCCTGCTGTTACTCCCCTGCAACTGGTACTCAGAGGCATCCTGTCTTTGGGGCTGGAGGTGACCTTTAGGCCTCCAACTAATAGCCGATGATAGACCTCTCCTCCATGAAGTTATCCAAACCCCTCTTAAAGCCATCCACGTTGTTGACTTTCACCACATCTTGTGGCAGAGAATTCCACAAGTTGATTATGTGTTGTGTGAAAAAGTACTTCTGTTTGTTGGTCCTAGATTTCCTGACAATCAATTTCATGGGATGACCCCTGGTTCTAGTGTTATGTGAGAGGGAGAAGAATTTCTTTCTATCCACTTTCTCCACACCATGCATGATTTTATAGACCTCTAACATGTCTCCCTGCAGTCGTCTTTTTTTCTAAACTAAAAAGCCCCAGGTGTTGTAGTCTTGCCTCATAAGAAAGATGCTCTAGGCCCCTGATCATCTTGGTTGCCCTCTTCTGTACCTTTTCCAGTTCTACAATGTCCTTTTTAAGATGTGGTGACCAGAATTGTATGCAGTACTCTAAGTGTGGTCGCACTATAGTTTTGTATAAGAGCATTATAATATTAGCAGCTTTATTTTCAACCCTCTTTCTAATGATCCCTAGCGTGGAATTGGCCTATTTCACAGCTGCCGCACATTGAATCAACACTTTCAACAAGCTGTCCACCATGACCCCAAGATCCCTGTCCTGGTCAGTCACCGACAGCTCAGATCCCATCAGTGTATACTTGAAGGGGGGGGGGTTGTCCCAATGTGCATCACTTTACACTTGCCAACATCGAACTGTACTTGCCACTTTGTCGCCCACTCTGTCAGTTTGGAGAGATCCTTTTGGAGCTCCTCACAATCCGTTGGAAAAGTCCTTGGAAAAGCCCTTGGAAAATTACAAATCCTTGGAAAATTACCCTTCATGGTCTCACTCCTGCCTTGTGGTAATTCCTAAGGCTCACGTTGGGGCTTAATTTGGTGGATGGAATGGGAAAGAGGTGTCAATGATAGAGCCTTGGCAACTCTTTTGCCACCACCCAAAAGCTTTGAGAGTAGAGATCACCAGTGGACCCTAGTGAGGACTCAAAGCCCTTAATAGCTGCTTGACAATGACAATCCCTATTGGTGGCCCTGAACAGAACTTAAAGTGAATCCACTTTAGGAGGATTTGAGGCACTAGCTTTGAATTGTCCTCTGGGGAAATTATTTGCTAACCAGGGCTTTAGAACAAGAGTTTAGAGGACATTGGGATGTAACATCCTGCATATTTTGTACTTTCATACTAACCCGTATATATGAAAACTAGAAACTCCTGGGATGGCATGCACTATGGGCCAGTTCAGATGGTATTCTCGCCCCCAAACTAGTTCACACATTCTCACATATATCCTAATTTTATTCAGACACTTTCCTTGCATGTTCATTTGAACTTCCATTCTACACATAGTCAAATACTAATTTAAATCTGTATTTGTAGCATGTGTAGAGGGGCATTCAGATGAACTGTTCCAGCACCTAGTTAAAGAACATTCTGGGAGGACATCAGGACATTGCAGAAAGATGTAAGGATTTGTTTGCTCAAGCCAAATTCCCATTTTAATCATGTGGGCTGATATTGTTGTTGTTTTGGGTTGGGGCGGTAGATATCATCCAAACCAGCCCTATGACTTTCAAATGTGAAGGGAAACATGATGGTAAAATCACATCTGGTGATAGAAAATGTGAATGCTTAATCAGGTGCAGGTCATATTGATTACCATCACATTTATAATGTGATCATTATTTCATTCATCATTTCTGGATTGTGTGTTAGTTTGGAAAGCAAGCTTTTAAGTTTCTTGCTAAGAATTGCAGAGGTTTAGAATTCTCAAGGACTGGCTGCCTTCCACATAATACACCTAAAGTAAAAGCATCTGGTCCTGTAGGAGATTAGAAGCTCTAGTTGGCAATAGACTTGGAAAAGAATATTCCACACACACACACACACACACACACACACACACACACACACACAGAATATTCTACACACACACAAAGAATATTCTACACACACACCCAGATATTCTGCAACTGCAGCATTTGGGGGGGACGGGACTTAAATGAATAAAACTGCATCAGTAGATTCTCAACCATCGATATTCTCAAAGACAGGGAACATTTGATTTGTAAAATCCTGTTGCTTCAGGGCACAATGATGGTTCTGTGAAAGGTTTAATCTGTCTTCTTTTACATATGCATGGATGCTGATTATTACCAGCAGTTACCAGCTCAGCACCAGAAATCAGTGTCTCTCAGCAGGGAAAGTAGAGTCATGCCTTCTTTTTAAAAAATGCAGTGTTTTTTTTAGTTGCTGAGCCTCAGAATCCACCCTTGACCTGGAGCATGGCTGCCCAACTTTGGCCCACCTGCAGGTGGTGGACTCCAGCTTTATCCTGCCCTGATGTGATGGACATTATGGTGATTATTATTATTATTATTATTATTACATTTATATCCCATTCTTCCTCCAAGGAGCCCAGAGCGGTGTACTACATGCTTAAGTTTCTCTTTCACAACAACCCTGTGAAGTAGGTTAGGCTGAGAAAGAAGTGACTGGCCCAGAATCACCCAGCTAGTATCATGGCTGAATGGGGATTTGAACTCAGGTCTCCCCGGTCCTAGTCCAGCACTCTAGCCACAACACCACACTGGCTCATTTTCTCCAGTATACCGTTTTCTCCAGTTTTTTGAAATAATGAGAAAACTGCTAGTATTTATAGATCTCAGTGTGTCCAAACATTCAGGTGCTAGGAGGGAAGAAATGAATACGAATATGATGAAAAGAAATTCAGTATTGCTCCACAATTCAGTACTTGCTCACTGATTCATTTTTTACGCCATCTTTGTAGCAGCATTTCAGTCTCTCATTAGTGTGTCCCAAATGGTGCCTTTTGGAAAACATAAAGTTAAAGGTATTTGAGCAAAAAGTGCAGGTAATAATGGAGGGGGAAATCCTTTTACATAAATGTGAAACCTGATGCTAATGAAGTACCAAGATATCAGAAAAAGCAACTAGAATTATGAGATACTCAGATCCTTCTTAATTAGGGATGTGCATGGAACCAGCTCTGTGCACCCGGGAGGCAGTGGGTGGTTGTTTTAAGGTGCAGGGAGGGTGACCTTACATCTGCCGCTGCATTTTCCCCGCCGGCACTGCTGCTACCAAAACTGCTGATGGAGGGCGGCTGAGTACCTTCTTGCCACCCCGGTCTGTGTAATAGCAGAAGTGGCCGGCACGCATGCACATGTCACACACACACACATGCACACACTCTCTCTCTCTCTCTCTCTCTCTCTCTCACACACACACACACACACACGGAGCTACTTCTGGAATTACACTGACAGGGGTGGCAAGAAGGTACTCAGCCACCCTGGGTCAGCGGTTTTGGCAGCAGTGCTGGTGGGGAAAACACGGTGGCAGAGGTAAGGACACCCTCCCTGCACCTTAAAACAACCACCACCACCACCACCCATATCCGAACCAGCTCAAAGTCTGGCATTTCAAACTGGTTTGGCGCTCCAGAAAAGGAGCACCAAACTGGTTCCTTTCACATATCTATTCTTAATGAGAGGAAGGTTGCTCTGCAAGTAATCAGATTCACTTAAGGGAAAAGAGAGTTTGTTTTTTCTCCAGCAAAGACTAGAACAGATACAATCATTAGGGTTGTGCAAAATATCAGCCGACTTTACTTTGGACAAACTCAACAAGATTTGAACTACTGGTCGCTTTGGGTCCAGTCAAGCCAAATTGGGCTGCTTCAGCCAACTTTGGTAATCCTCCTTGCAGACTTCTCTTCTGCATATGGGCAGAAAACAAGTGCAGCTGTGGCAACAATGAAGCTTTCGTTTGAAAAGAACTGGAATAGTTTTTTATTTCCTAGGACTGTGCATGGCCAAGATTACTGTGCTCTTCTCGATCCTGACCATTCTTGCATCGTGCCACCAAAGCAGCAGGGAATGGACTAACATCTCATCAAGCCAATAATTAGTATTGGTTCAATGCATTGGGGTGGGGAGGGGAGGGAACATCGAGCAAAGATCTGTTTCTATGAAGACATCAGCCACCCGCAGCAACAGCATTTGAAATCCCCTCCTTTCCTTGCTTGGTCTTGCCCATAATGTATCAGGAAAGGAAGCAACATCATGCAATTGTGTCTTTGTCCTGGTGCATTACAGGGGAGAAAAAATGGCAGCACCCTGTAACTGTAGGGCTTCCCAAAGCATCTGGTTGGCCACTGTTCTGAACAGAATGCTGGACTGTGTTTATGTTTTTGTAAGTTATGAGCAATTCAGGACTGATGTTCTTAGGATAATAGTAAAAAGGAAACCACCAGTTTCATGTACTGCACTCCTCTTACGTTTATTGTGTGAATAAGCACAAATAGAGGCAGATTCCATAGCTGAAATGCCATGGACATGGCTTGTTCATGAGATTGGTAGGGTATTATTCTTGATGTTATAAAAGAAGGCAGGGGCATAAAGCCATTAATACCAAGCACCCTTTTAAAAGAGATTTCTATTTTGGTACAGGGTTTTTTCAGAAAAGCATGTACTTCAGGTTAGAGTAGGTCTCGGCCATAAAGAATGTGCCACTCTATTTCAAAGACTAGGAAAGAATGGCAAGCTATTAATGTAAAAAAAGTTCCATTATGTCCAAAAATAAAAAAAGAAGGAAAAAGAAAATTCAGTGAAGCATAAATGTTTTCACATAAAATCAATTCTCCCATGAAACAAAATGATCACAATAGAGTTTGTTAAAATGACCTTCATTCTTCCCTCACTTGCTTGATAGATTTTTTTTTTTTCATAGCAAGAAAAAACAAATGTAGATCTATAGTGGAAAATTTAAGTCTTTTTTTTTTTAAAGTGTTTTTGTTTTTGTGATATGTTGTTCACAATGATAAGAAGTTTCTGGATTTAAGTTTTTAAATATTTCCATTTAAAAATATTAGAGATGTTATATCATTGTTCTATCAGAGCAGTAGAAATGACTAACATTCCCTTTGATATCAGTGGATCACAAAGGTACAATAGAAGAGCTCAGTGCTAATGTTATTTTATTGGAAGACAGAGTGGAGTGTTTGTAGCCTGAAATGTTGTTCTGTAGAGTAGAGTGGCCCATGGCATGTACATAGGTGGAGATCCTGTGATATAAATACCCAATTTTTCAAGTACTCATGCATTCCTGCTTATGTACATATGCTACTATACACACACACATCTGACCAAAACATGGAAGTTCACAGGGGGCAGAGCATAAGGACAGCTATCATAATGAAGATATATATAGGGCTAGAACTACTGAACGTCCCTTATGACCTGTAAGGTTTAGTTTCTTTCCAAAAGCAAATTCTGTCTTCTTTCTTTTCCACCCATAAATGGTCCGTGCCATTACATTTGTAGAGTGTGAGAATTTTACAGTGGTTTCCCACACACACCATTTTTCTTCCTTTTTAAAACCATTGTAATATTTCAGTGTGTTTTGTATTTAGGGAGTGTTTATTTATCATGATAATGCATTGTATGCATGACATACAATAATAATAATAAATGTTAAGCGACTGGGAATCCTCTTGGCAATTCCAGTCTTGCTGAGAAATAGGCTGGAGTGTCAGACTTTCTGGTTCCAAAAAGTGTATCATCACCCTCATTGCAAGTCAAAGCTGATGCTCCCAGTTCTGCACACTACTTGCCATTTCTGGCTTCGTGGGAGCCTCTTCTATGGAACTGAACCCCTTGGGAACATTCGGAAGCTGTGCAGGAATGGCTGGAAAGGTTCCCAGGGATATCTGGGAAGAGGCATTTGTGAAGACAGAGACATTTGTGAAGTATAGTTTCCAGCTGTGGTGGGTTAATCTCCCTTCCATGCTCTCTACTAACACATCCTGCATTTTCCCCATGGGGAAAGTGATTGTCTCTCTTTGTGAGAGGGAATTTAGATTACATCCCAAGGCTGAAATGATCTTAGATGTCAGACACTTGCAGTAGTAGTTAGTCCTGGGAGTCTGCTTAGCTGAACACCCCTCAAAGAGAGTGCAAAGCTAATCCCCTTTCCAATTTGTGGGGCTTGTGGTCAAATCTAGGGGCGACCACTTCACTGTCAACTAAGTGACTTGTCCCCATGTATAACATAGACTGGGAGCTCACATTGTGGCAGCATAGCAAAAGTGCCGTCTCTAAGCCTAGAGATACAGTTGCAACCAGGGAGGCTTCTGGGAGTGGGCAGAATAAGCTCAGCTGGTAACAGTCCTCCCTCTGAGGTAGGAACAAAACCGTTCCAAGACTGGAGTGTTCAGTTCTTGCAAAGTCCTGCCAAGGGGCCCAGTACGGATACCATGAGCAATAGTATCAAAAGTCACCACAAGTTCCAGCGGGATGCACACCCCTTGCCAAGTTCCCAGTGTAGCTCATCCACCAGGTCATCCACAGATGTAATTTCTTTTCATAACCAGAACTGTTTTAATGGACTCCAACAAACGCAATGCACAATGCAATAATTCCATGAAAGCTGAAAAATACCTTCTATTCCATCTCAGTTCCTGCAGTTCTCCCACCTTCATTTTTTTCAATTCAGAAGCCACTTCTCAATAAGATATAAACTAGGTTTTCATTTGTTACACTTCATTCAAACCTTTATTGTTTTTGTAGAAAATAAATTGATTCAATATGGCTGTTTTTATAACAAGAATTTTTAAGCATTTTTTTTAAAAGGTCAATTTATTTAACTGCAGACTAGTTTAAGAAAAGGTCATGTCAGACTCACATTTATTGACAAAAGCAGTGCAAGCAAAGCAAAACATTTACTATAGGTTCAGTCTGGCAGCATGTCTGAAGAAGGATGTTATGTAGATTAAGCAGAGTGTTTATTTACAGAACACAAGATACAGCAACCTAATTTTCTATCTAATAACATTTAACCTGTTCTTTTCCTATTGAAGATTTAATTCTGATCCTCCAAAAAGACTATACTGAACTTAGTTGTCAAACACGATCAAAAGTTGAAGAAACACCATTTGCTAAACTGGTTTTTCAAGTCCAGCTATTTTGTCAAAACATTTCATTTTGAGATTATATGCATAGGATGTGAGGCTATTATACTTTCATTAAGTGAATGTTTGATATGTTTCCTTCTCACTGAAAGGGCCACTTGAGAACCAGCTAACAACCTGCTCAGTTTTCCCATGTGGAAAATAGGTGTGTTTCTGGTAAATTTACCAATGTCCCGAAATCACAGTGGAACTTTAAAGAGTGTTGTCTGTACAGTGAAATAATGACACTGAGAGCAGCCCTGGGATGAGATCTGAGGCATCCCCCACTACCTGGCCTGCCTCCCTTTGCTGGGCCGTTACAGGGTCTAATCAGAAGTGCACTTAGATAATTTTGGAGCTTGGACCTAAAGGCCTTTGAAGCCCCCACCCCCTGGAGTCCCCCCCACTGCAAGTTAAGCATCACCTGCCTACACACACACACACACACACACACACACTGTGACAAACAGAGTGTTTTCAACACATGGGTTCTTGAGGGCACAAACATAAACTGAACTCACAAGAACATAAGAATATAAAACAGGTATATTCATGCAAATATGCATTAGCGGAAACAGTTCAACATGCACCTTAACTTATTCCCATACCACATATTTGTTTCCCCACTCCCCTCTCTGTCTCTAAAGCACCCAGCACAGGTCACAGTCACACCCAGCCGCCCAGCACAGTGTGGGCCAATGATGATCACACCACCCAGGACAGACTAAAGAGGATTTGGGGGCCCCCAGGGGGTGTGGAGGCCCTGGACTTAACCCCAAAGTCCAGGGGTAAGAGCACCACTTGGTCTGAAGACATCACTGTGCTGGCATGAGGATGCTGCCTCCATCTCAATGAGTCAGCAACCCATTGAGATGGAATGGAAATGTAACCCATTTCCAGATTTTATGGGTGATGTTTGTTCCTCTTTAGCAAAAATGAACTCAATCTCAGCATACCATTAGGAACAAATTATCAGGCAGCGTCTTTCTAAAAAAACAAACTGTTGAGTGTCAGGGGATCAGACTCCTATTCACTATTTGGCTTCCACCCTGTTAGTTTCTATTAGTCAAGTACTTAAGCACATCATATTGCTAGCACAAAGCTTAAGAACAAGTATTAAGATTTCACGTCACTAGAGCCAAATTTGAAAGGAATTTTGAGCCCAAAGTTGTCCAGTCGAGGCTTGACATTCTCAGACAGTTATTCAGCAGCCCTATTCATCATCTGCCAAGAGAGCTTTGTGCCCTTAGGACAATGAATCTCATGAAAGAGATAACAAAATGCACAGAACAAAAATGGACAAAAGTTCAGACCATATTTAACATAGTTACTTCTTGTGGAACTTCTCTCTGACTCTGTCATCTGTATTTATTTAAACTATTTAAACTGGCTTCTACATTATATACAAGGTTCAAGCCAGAAGCAACTACACCACTGTTATTTGTTGACTCAGGAAGACAGCTTGTTAACACAGAGCAACATTGTGGCCAAAAAAACAGCAGAATATGTTTGAAGATCAATATGCATAGGGGCGTCCTCGTCAGTATCATAGGGGCGTCCTCGTCGTATCATTTCTCTGTGTAAACCGCCCTGAGACATTTTTGGAAGGGCAGTATAGAAAAAATCAAATAAATAAATAAATCTAAATGAAGTTTCAGATATGCAGGGAATAATATCTGTGCTAATAGAGAATGCTGTCTTTAAAGAAGAATGCTTCTAGAAGAGAGATTTGGGCCTATCCTAGTCTAGTTTTTGAAAAATTCTTTATTTAGAACTATGAGGTAGGCCCATCATTGATTGGGCAAAGTCATTTTGCATAGATTACACTGTTAGGAAAGTTCCAGAAATGAAACCCAGGAGTTCCTCTAATATCACGGGGCTAATGATCGTGGAAGCCACAATATTGGAGTGTTTGACCTAACCACCAAAATGAAGTTAGGCAGGTTCCTTAGTTAAACAATCCACTCTCGCAGCAAGACTGTGCAGAGGCGAATACATTCTACAGGCCAGTCACTCACAATCAACACATCATTTGCTTGGTTTTTTGTCCACTGTCCTGGGCACAAACTTCCTGGATGCACACAATACCAATGTCTTCTGTCCATCCAAGTCACATACAGATGGCAGTGCTTCCCTTTGTGAATGTGGTTGCATATCTGGAGGTATGTCTGGCTCGTTGTGTCTCATAGTGCGTAAATAGGTCAATCCCTTGCTCAGGAGAGCTTCTGCCAGCTATACACTGGAAGAACATCCCTCACCACAATTATCTAAGGGCAGGTTCCAATGAATATTGCCTTGCACATGCAAGAACATCAGTTTGTGGCGAGATGGCACCTGCCCCGATGCCAAGGTTCTTGGCACATCCTTTAATTCCATGAGAGGTATGCTTATCTGAATCACCCCTCTACACATGCTTCAACTAGGTTTTGGAGTGCATGCAGAGGGCCAATTCACCTGAAGCCCCCCACCCCACCCCTCCAAGAATTTTTCCATGGCTGTGCGTCATGTACAGCAGTCTTCCAGCTTGCTTCCCAAGGTCAGCATCTCCTGTCAGTGGGTAGGATATTTTTGCATCACAGCACAACCACATTTTCAAACCGTACTTCTTTGACTTGCTTGGCATGTGTTGCCAGAGGGACCTGCACCTCAGAAACCTAACAGCTGCTCATCAACTGCTGGTCAGACCCAAGAATGGAACTACAGCTCTTGCCCAAACAAGGTCCAGATTAAACTAATGGTTGCCAGCTTCTCTCCTGTCATGTGTCTTTGTCATTGAACCTTAAATTACTTGTAATGCCCTCAAATCATCCCAGCTGCATCATGGCACAGAAATAGGAAGGAACCAAATGTACTGCCCACAGTCCCCACTGTGCTTCATGACTGGCATGAAACACACCAGCTAGGACTAGCAAGCTAAGATACACTATCAGTTCTATAGTCACAGTGCTTATGTCAAGATACTTCCATTGGAACATTGGAAGTTGCTGCCTACTGAGTCAGACCATTGTTTCATCTAGAGCAACATTGTCTACTCTGGCAGTGGCTCTCCAGAACTTCAGGCAGTATTTGGATTCCTCCCTCAGGGTTCATGATGGTCCCTCTCTCCCCCCAGATTGCAGAGGAGTGAGTTGCTTCACTCACTGTCTGGCCTCTTACCAGAGGACCCAGACTCCACCTCACCGCTGTCTCCTAGTGGTGATAGACTGGTTGTAGACCACCTTTTGCCATTTCTGCTTCTCATGTAACCCATTATCTCAGTATCTTCACTGGCAGGTGAGTGAGGTTAAGCAGACTGTACAGAGTCACACATTTCACCTGTACACCTTCTTGCTCTCTCCACCTGGAACCAAGCTCACCCTCCCCCTGTCTGGGTTGTATCCCACTAGGAGACATGAGAAAAGACCAGGTATGCACTGTGGAAGGTTGATCCACTGATGCCAGGCTTGCTGAAGCTGACATGTTGTGGTTGCTGCTGCTGTAGTGATCCTTTTGGCTTTGCTCTAGTGGCTAAAATCCCTACTTCTGTGCAGTCAGATGCTTCCAAATGCTTTACTTGTTCCAAACACTAGGTCTGACATTGTGGGAGGGAATGGTTTCATCTGCACTAACTTGAGAATCCAGAACTATACAGTCTATCAGACTGGTTTTGAGACACTATCATCATCAAGGGAAACAAAACTGAAGTTTCCAAAGAGTAACAGCGTGTCCCTCCCCAGCCCAAATGGCTTAACATTTATTTATTTATCTAACATATTTGTATACCACCCAAAACTCAAGTCTCGGGGCGGTTTATAACAAAACAATAAAAACAACAAATAAAAAGGTCAAAACATTAAAATTTAAAATTTAAAATGTTAAAACTATTAAGAATCACCAAACAATTAAAACAGTATCTAATTAAAAGTTTGGGTGAACAAATGTGTCTTGACTGTCTTTTTAAAAGTTATAAGAGATGGAGAGGCTCTTATTTCAGCAGGGAGCATGTTTCAAAGCCTCAAGTCAGCAATGGAGAAGGCCCATTCCCTGAGTAGCCACCAGATGAGCCGGTGGTAACTGTATTAATTATTTATTTATTTGATTTGTATACTGCCCTTCCAAAATGGCTCAGGTAGACCACTGTAGACCAACCTCTCCTGATGATCTCAATAGGCAGTGTGGTTCATAGCAAAGAAGACATTCTCTTAAATGCCCAGGGCCCAAGCTGTTTAGGGTTTTATAGGTTATAACTCAAACCTTGTATTTTGCCCGGAAACTTATTGGCAGCATGTGTATGGGACAGAAACCACCCCACCATAGAGATTCCATTCATTTCTGGGGTGGTTTTCCCCCCAGTTGGCTTAACATGGGGATAGAATAGAAACCAATCCACCATAGAAAGCTCATTCATTTGGGGTTGGCTTTATACCCTGTGTCATATTTTTATTAATAACATAAATATTATAAATGGCGAGGGACCATACTTGTGTATATGTTGTGTACCAGAGTGTACATAAGAGTTTAACAACAAGAGCATAGCTTGGAGTGCAGTGGTTTGCTTGTTTACACACCTTTACGCAGCTGGGGGGTAGAAATCCACCCCAAAATCTGGATGAGAGTTAATGTAAAGTATAAAATGCCACAATAGCTAGACATATTAACTAGGGGCATGCAAATCGATTCATTGTCGAATAGATTTGGGTCAAATTGGGAGTGATTCACAGATTCAACCCCAAATCAAAGTGCCCTCAAAATAGAGGGTCTGATTCAGGGTAGAGGAGAATCACCCCCAAATTGATTTTATGATTCAAACGCCATTTTAAGGGCCTGTTTTGCTGGGAAAATGGGCCTCAAAATGGCACACTCCCCACTTTCTGGGGAGAGCTGGTCCAACCTTCAACTCCTAGCCCAACCCTCTGCTCCAGACTTAGTGTGTCACCCCGCTTGAGAGGACAAGTCTACCCAGGTTGACTAGCTGGGCTGATGCACCAAGTATAGAGTGGAGGGCTGGTCTACCTGCCGATCCCAATTGGTAGACCAGCTCTCCCTAGAAAAACAGGTGAGCTGATCTACAAATTTTGATCAGCGGGTAAACCAACCCTCTGCTCCAGACATAGTGTGTCAGCCCATCTTGGAGGACAGGTCTACCTAGGTAGAATTGTCCTCTGAGCTGGGCTGATACACTGTTTGGAGTGGAGGGTTGGGCTACTTGCCCATCCCAGTTGGTAGACCAGCTCTCACCAGGAAAAAAAGCTCTATTTTGAGGCCCATTTTCTCAGCAAAAAGGGCCTCAAAATGGCACTCAAATCACCTGAATCAATTCAGGTGATTCAGCACTAATACGTCAAGGCAGCTGGCCAAACCATCAGCTTTTGATTAATCAATTTGGGGTTGGTGGGTGTGATTCAATTGTACCTCAAATCAAATCACATATTTTGATTGGTTCACACCCCTAATTTTAACATGACGTTACTTTCTTGAATCAGTTGAAGAATTGGCGATAAGATCAGAACACATTAAGGAGCAATCTGAAATCTTGTCAGAAACATCTACTTTCAGATGTGGATGGATTTTGTTTTACTTTTTATTACAAAAGATGTTGAATAAATCCTGCTAGCCAAAGTGATCTGGCAGTGTGCAACCATGTGATCTATACATTCATTCTCAGAACTCAGCTCTGCTATTTACAAGTGGATCAAACATACCTGAGTAGCTTCTCAAAGAGTTCTCTTGCCCATTTCTTTGTCCTTCTAGGACAAAGATTGCTGTTCATTTAACCAGAGGTTTCCCTGACAAAGAGTTAAGTAATGCACCAGCTCCACCTGCTGACTTTTTTTTTTTAAGACAAATATCCAGTGCATTTTACTATTGCTAAATTAATTAATTCCAATTACATTGAAGCTGCAAATAAACTCTAGTATGTGAAGGAAGGTTGGAAAGTCCACAAAGATAATATAAGGGTTTTTGTGTAAGAAAGAAATGTCAGAATTGAGTACCCCTGCTAACTGAGCAAAGAGGCACCTTTTTAAAAGTAGTGATTCTCTTTATTTAGTGGGGTGGGGGGTGGGAAGCAACTGGCCCTATCCAACCCCAGCTCAGCATACCGCCAGTGGCTGTTGCTCATGTCTACCTTTATGTTTTTTAGATTGTGAGCCCTTTGGGGACAGGATGTCATCTTATGTATTATATCTATGTAAACTGCTTTGAGAACTTTGGTTGAAAAGCGGTATATAAATATTCGTAGTAGTAGTAGTAGTAGAAGAAGAAGAAAAAGAAGAGAATAGTAAGGCACACTGTATCTGGCTCCTCCTTCTCTTAATTTTCTGAATTGCTGCAGGCACAAATACAAATAGAATTAGTGATTTCCAAATAATTCATGAAAGCAAAGCTACTAGCATCAAGAGAAAGTGTCTTTTTCCCTTTTGAGCTTTGCAGCTCTAAAGACACCACTTAACTTTCTGTTTGTCTTTGGTGTCAAGTGGGAGGCAATTTTTCATGATCTCTCTCTCTCTGAAGTCTTCAGCTTGTGGAGTTCAACAAGAGCTTAAAAACTGACATTAGTGGTATAAAGCTGAAAGCAGCCAATTGATTTGTAATCTCAAAGAGCCAAAGGCAAAGTTCTTGACAACATACAAGTGCTGAGCCACAGGGTTCTGCTTCTGAAATACTGTCACAGATAATTTCCATTTGTAGTGCAAGATGTATAGGACTAGTGCAGATCTTAGTGAGCACCTTGCTCAAAATCCCTACAGCACAAATACATTAAGACCATTTATAGTTCTTCAGAAAAGCATTATTCAAGGAGAGTGTCCGAATGGGAATTAATCATGAACTGTACCCTGACAGGAGTATATTTATTGGTTTAAAAGTTCAGCAAGCATAGGAGAGAGTGCACAGTTGCTGTATGGCTCTGTGTGTGTGTGTGTGGTTTCCATTTAAAAATCATAATGTAACCGGGAATTGCTTATGGATGTTCTTGCTGTCCATGCTCCCCCATGGAGTTCTGAGTTTTAGCTTTACAATGGTAAAGTGAGGTAGGTTAGGTTGGTTCTACCCAGTGAACTTCATAGCTGAGCAGGGATATGGACACATGTCCAAGCCCAACGCTCTTAATGCAACACTACACTAGTTCCCTAGGCATGATGGGCTGCGGCTGCCACTTTTCTATGATATCCCATACCAGTCCTGGAATGTGTGCATGAAGGAACCAGCTGGGCGGCACAGCCAATGCAAATCTTACCTGTTGGGGGGAAATGAAATGCTTGCATGTAAAGGAAATACATAACTGTCTCTGACATATCATTCCTCCCTGCTTGTGGTGTTTGAACATTGTGGAATCACACCATTATAGTTTTTCACTTTCATTACTTGCCCTTTAAATTACTATCCAGGCTTTATTCTGACATGAAAATATATCATTACGATGGAGGAGAGATCAAAACTGGGGGTAAATAGTCTAAACAGCTCTGGAGATAAGTACCTTCATTTACCAGAATGATGTGCAAACTGTTTTATTACTAAAGGGATGGAATCTAGCTCTCCAGTTCTTGCAAGGCTAAATTGCAATTAGAGACATTTTCTATTCCTGCACTACTTCCCTATTGAGCATTTCAAATTACAGGTAAATAGTACACATGGGTAGCATGTTATCACCTTAGCCTTACTTTACTACAAACAGTTCAGGTACTTGTATTTGAATACCAGCAGTAAAATAAACCATCTATGCTGTTGAAACATGCATTAATCTTTAAATAGGAGATTGTTCATTTCACAACCTGTTGTGGATTATTTAGTGTGTTTCATGTACTAAATCTGAAAAGTGCTTTACTAAGTGTTGAATTATTTTTGCTATATCCCATTTTTAGCAAAGCTAAACATTGCAGCCAAAACATTTACACATTAAAGAGGTTTTTTATTAAATTGGAGGGCTGTCACTCTCTGCCTTTTTGTGATGATGAAAAAAGATTAGTGATTCATAAAGCCATGTTTATTTTCTTTAATAGTATCCAAAAAGCATTAGCTGAACAGTAATACCTGCAGACAGAAGGCTGACCTGAATAGTGAGATCTATTTTCTCAGAGATTGAGAAGGTAGTTATGTCAATAGAACACCTGTAAGAAATTCAGATAGGGTAAAAGAAAATATTAGCTTTGTTTCTGCTTTATTACAATAGCTTATAATTCTTCTTATGTTAAAGGAGACGGGCAAATGCTTATCCAAAGCTCTCACAGTCTGTCAGTAACCCCATTCAGACATTAAGGTCATTCATATGACTAATATTATCGGGGCTGGTGGGGGAGGCAGAACACAACCTGCCTGTTTCGAGGGCTCACCTGCACTGCACACCCACACAATTGGCATGTGGTGATGGCCACAGCAGGGATCTGAAACAGGAAGTCCTCCAGTATTACACAATGTTTTACATGGGCAGAGGAGAGGCTTCCTGGTTGCTGTAGAGCAGGCCTGCTCAACTTAGCTCCCCCCAGCTGTTTATGGACTACAACTCCCTTAATCCCCAGCCATAGTAGCCAATAGCCAGGGATTATGGGAGTTGTAGGCCAACATCTGCAGGAGGGCCAACGTTGAGCAGGCCTGCTCTAGAAGCAGCACTCAATCGTGGAGAGCAAGCCAGGCTGCTAGGAGCTGCTGTAAACAGCCCTGATCATGCACATGATCGGGGCTGTAAGGTAAGACAGCCACTAACCTTGGTAAGAATCAAGGTAAAACTATGGGGTAGCCCTGCTCTGGAGCAGCTGGTAGGAGCAGGTCCTGTGGCTCCACACGAGCCTCTCTACCCTGGTTTTCCCACTCCTACCCAGCTTTGGCCAGTCATGTGAATGACCTTATTATGTTTGTTGTGCCAGGGGCATGTTTCCTTTTTGGGGTCTGAGATGGAGAGACAGGCACACAGGTGGAAGGTGAATAGATGTCATTTTAATCATAAAAAGAGAAAGGAGTAAAAGGCTTACATCCCTTGAGACACACACTACCAGGGATTCTGTCACAACAGGGGATGTGGCTTTGCTGGGGATCTGAGGCACACTAATCTATCAGTGAGATCCAATTAGCACTCTAAAGGGGCTGCCATTTGTAGTTTATTACAAATAAACTCCACTCGCTGGCAAACAGACACGCATGAGCAAAGAATGGCCAACCCAGGTGGACAGAAAGACAGTATAAAGAGCAAGGTTCATTAGTGTTCACACAGAATGCTGATAAGGCGATGCAGCTAATTATATCACTAACCAAAAATGAGGAGCTCAGCAGAGATGAAAGGGAGAGAGAGAATGCTTTATACAAGTACTCTCATGCAAGATGGCTGTCCCATGCCTTCTACACAGGGAATGGCTAATGCATTACAGTACATGAGGAGAGCTGGTCTTTCCCCCTTAGCAAGAATGACTTGTCCACTTAGCTAAGCAGGGTCCACCCTGGTTGCATATGAATGGGAGGCTACATGTGAGCACTGTGAGATATTCCCCTGGATAGAAGAGTATCCAAGTTTCAAGTTCCCTCCCAGAGTTCTCCAAGATAGGGCTGAGAGAGATTCCTGCCTGCAACTTTGGAGAAGCCACTGCCAGTCTGTGTAGACAATACTGGGCTAGATGGACCAATGGTCTGACTCAGTATATGGCAGCTTCCTATGTTCCTATGTACATTTCATGGCTAAGATCCTGACACAGACAGGATGTACCTATGTTCACTGAATGCTTGTATGACTGTTGAACATAATGTCTGAATAGGGCTACTCTCTCTCCTTCTCCCCTTTATAGGAGTGTAAGAATAACTGTTAGCATATCTGCCAAAAGCTTTGGTAAACATTGCTGGAACTGAATGTTATTTACCAAGTGTGATTCATTGTTTATCATGTAAACTTCATTTTATTTAACATTTCAAAACTTCACTGCTTCATTCTAATACAATACAACACAATACAATACACCGTACGAAAGATGGATTTTACAGTGGAAGTACATAACAGATTGAAAAGATACCATGGGCTAACTAAAGGAAGTCAAAGTTATGATTTGATTTAAGCTGTCTGACTGGCTTTCTTTCTCTCTGAAGCAAAATGTGTGTTAAACATAAATACGTGTGTTAACCATAAATACAAAACTAAATACAGAGTGTGTTATGTGAGTATAGCTAAGTTCCTAATATGCCTGGAAATCTTCCCTCCATCCTAAGGCTGGCTTTGAATTCTAACTGCTTAACTTCCCATTCCATATGCCATAGATTGTTCTGTACTAGCAGCTGTTTATGTGGCAGCTTCAAATTTATTATTTATTTATTATTATTGATTGATTGATTTGATTTCTATACTGCCCTTCCAGAAATGGCTCAGGGCGGTTTACACAGAGTAATCATAAATAAATAAGATGGATCCCTGTCCCCAGAGGGCTCACAATCTAAAAAGAAATATAAGATAGACACCAGCAACAGTCACTGGAAATACTGTGCTGGGGGGTGGATAGGGCCAGTTACTCTCCCCCTGCTAAATAAAGAGAATCACCACATTAAAAGGTGCCTCTTTGCCAAGTTAGCAGGGGTTACATTAAATCACATTAATCAAACTATCCTAGTAATCTGTATGTGTTGTTAGACTATACCAATTCCAGCTATCTATATAATAAGAGATACCTTTAACAGTGCTGATATCTATGTCTGTGAATTAACAATTGCCAAGTAAAACAAGCAGAAATGGTATGTGTTTTAGACCTGAACCTCATACTCACTGCTGACATCCTGATTAAGCCAGTCTCTGCATGCTTGCACTGCAAAGGAAGACGTGCTTGCACTGCAAAGGCTTCCAAAGTACCGTACCGGGGGTAGCTGAAAAAACAGCAAAGAACAGTAAAAGTGAGCATCATGGCGTGCTCCACTTGTCTCCATGTGCCCAGCAATGCCCCCCACAACTGTCAATGTTGCCAACTTTCTGTGAAAAATCACAGAACAAAATCATTTTAAAAACAGAAGAGCCACAAAATGGCTGCTCTTCATAAAATGGCCTCTGAGATAATTTCTGGCTGACTGCAAAGTACTGATAAGTGAAGTTAACCCCTCATTTGCCGGGTTTTTATTTTATTATGTATGTATTTATTTATTTTTTCTCTTGTATGCTGAGGTTGGGTGTCAGTCACTAGATTGTGGATACATAAAACCACGTATAGTGAATCCACATAAAGCGAGGTCCACATGTTCCTCTATCAGCATGCCTATTGACACTCCCAATGAATTCTAAAAAGTTGGTAAGGCAATACTTATCTTTGCAGAAGCCATGCTGATTCTCCTTCAGTAAGGCATGTTCTAAATGCTTAACAAGTTTATGGGGATATTCTTACGATCACAAAAATTGGGCTAGGAAAATCCTAGCCTGATTTTTGTGATCGTCAGAACCACTGGGCTCGCAGCCGAGCCCGATGGTTCTGGAGCAGCTAACCTGCTCCTGTAGCCCACCCCTTAGTCCGGGTTTGCGGAGCGAGCACTCCGCAAACCCGGGCTATCTGCTCGTGAGTAGACCCCCGGCCGGGAGGCTTAAAAGCAGACTCCCGGCTCGGGGGTCTCCCCAGTATGCCCTGTGCGCTCGGGCAGGGCATACTGGGGCTTCCGGGGGCCGCGTGGCCCCCAAGCTCCGCAGTTCCCGCCGGCTCAGACTCGGGGCCAGCCATCGTGTGGGCAGCCGATCCAGCTGCCCAGGGCTCCCTACCCGCTCGTAAGCGGGGAGAGCGGGCTAAACCCGCTCTTCCCACTCAGCGCCCTAATCACTGGTCTAATCACTATCTCACTGATCACGAGACCCGGTCCTATCTTTAATTATGCTTTCCACCAACTTGCCCAGAACAAGCATAAAGTTAATTGTCATGTAGTTTCCTGTATCCCTTGGCTATCTTTTACATTGGGGCTATTCTTACGATCACAAAAATCAGGCTAGGAAAATCATCAGAACCACCGGGCTCGTAGCCAAGCCCGGTGGTTCTGGAGCGGCTAACCCGCTCCTGTAGCCCGCCCCTTAGCCCGGGTTTGCAGAGCGAGCGCTCTGCAAACCTGGGCTATCTGCTTAAAAGCCAACCTGGGCTATCTGCTTAAAAGCAGCCTCCCGGCTCGGGGGTCTCCCCAGTATGCCCTGTGCACTCGTGCAGGGCATACTGGGGCTTGCAGGGGCCGCGCGGCCCCCTAGCTCCCCAGCCCCCGCCAGCTCCGTCTCGGAGCTTAGCCCGCTCTTCCCACTCACCCATTCAAAACCGGGTCATCCTGATCGTGAGACCCGGTCCATTGACTATCTTCTATTCTTGTGGCACAGGGCTGTTTTCTTATGTCTGTTTTCTCACATTTAACTTACTGGTTTGGTAACCCATGTGATTTTTGCCAGTGACATTCTGATGTCATGAATATAGCTAAAAAGATATGTTGGTTGTTTACTACAATCGATCCTGTTCATTGGCATTGTGGAAAATGAAGCCAAGGATGTGAAGGCAAAAAAGAAGAAACAGACAGAGAAACAAAAAGGCATTGATATAATATAGATGGTCAACAGCGTGTGACCATCTATATTATATAACTAACACACACACACACACACACACACACACACACAGAGCTTAAATCTGCTGCTTTGAATTGAAAAACAAAATTCGAGAATATTTGGTATAGATCTCTGTAAAATGTGAACTACTCACTATGATAATGCATGCACTGTTATTGATGTTCATGTTTGGGGACTCTTTTATCTGGATTTGAGCTGTGTGCTGAACTTTGATTCTAATAAACTGAATTGAATTGAATTGAATTGACCTATGATAATGCATGAAGTCCAGCTTGAAAACACCAGGGCATACTTCATATTTCTCATTCAATAACAAGCTGAAATAAAATAAGGCTATTCACATGACCAGGTGGGCAGGAAGGCAGGAATGAACCTACCTTCCCCCCAGATGACAGTGGCTGAATTACTCAGCGTGCCAGCATTCACCTATACAATCAGCACTGCTCCCGGCAGGGCAGATCAGTGGAAGCCAGGACTCATTTTCCCGGCCTCCAGGAATCCCATATTGTACCACACAATGAGTGTGATGCATTCAGGGATCCCCCTGGGTGCTCTAGCTGCCTGATTCTGTATCATTGGGCTGCTTCCAGCCTGCCTGAGCAAACACATGACCCCAGTACCAGGGTTAAGGATGAGCTCACACCCTTAAACCCTGGCCAAAAGTCAGGCTGCCCGCGAGGGCAACATCGAGATCTGGCATTATCCCAGCGATGCACATGGGCAGCCAAACCCAAGCCGGGCTGCCCTAGACTGGGTTTGGCTGCTCGTGTGCACAGCTTCAGTGTGTCAATTTATTGTTGTCAAAAAGTTGTACAAGACCTATTGCTAAATGTAATGGAGCTTGTGTCCATTAAGCATCCAGCAAATCTTATTTAAAGTATTGCTGTCCTGTGGACATCAATTCCTGGCTTGTAGAACAATATAGTTATGGTTAAAGTTTCATTTCTTTAATATCAAAGTGTGGCAATGGACATGGTCCTGACAGGACCACAATCTGTTCCCAGCTTCATTTTTAAAATCCTTTATACTTGGCTAACATTTAAAGCTGTCTCACGAAATCTGTTCTTCTCTTGCTCTTGGCCATATGAACTTTCCTGTTGTCAGTAAAACCTATAAAACATGACACAGAGATTCTGGTTATTACACAAGTGAACTTTTCTTTCTCCTAAGACAATAGTCAGGAGTAAAATCCAATGTCTTCAAATTAGTGCTCTGATTTTTAACAATAGTTATGTCCAATGGCTGAAGAAAGAACATTCCCTTTCTGATTGGTGGGTTGTCACAGTGGAAGTTGTTGTTGTTGTTGTTTTAATGTTTTGTGCTTAGTTAGCATGAGTTCATGTTGGGACCCAAAGTGTAAAGAGCTCACTCTACAGAAGAAGCTGACCAGAGATTTATGACATAATAGCCAGTTGGAATTGTAGCTCAAGTTTCAGCTTTACTGATAAATGATAAGTTTTAAAAGTCTCACCATGAATACAGAAATGAGGAGTGAAAGCACCATAGACCCAGTACATATCCTATAAACCTGGTGTTCCAGTAAAACTTCAGATGCCCACTCCAGAGTCACAAACTCTCCGACAAAAACTCAAAGAAGATTAGACTCATTGTTTCCAGCAGTTTGTTCAAGGCACAGGCTTCCAAATTTATAATCCTCAGCCACTTACACATAATGAACACTCCACCCTGACAAGCTGCCATAGATTCAATCCGGCTCCTGCTGCCTTCTTGTCAGTTGACTACTTCTCTGTAATTCCCTCACCTGCGCTTGACTTCCCCTCTCCCCGCGTCCTTGAGGAGATAGTGGCCGTTCCATCTCTAGCCATTCCATCTCCTAATCCTTCTCTCCCAAGATCACCCGGCCCAGCTAGCCCCTTCTGCAAGGAACACTTGCCCTGGCGTGTCTCAACTACTTCCCCATTCAAATCACTGGCCTGTTACTCCTCAGGCACCTCCCCACTTTCTAGTAAGGCCCCTGCCCCCCCCCCACTCCTCTCCAATGTCTTCGAGTGGGGGCATGACACAAAGTACTGTACTGAATGTACTGAATGCCCTGAGCCACTGAACCAATGGCTCTGGGCAGTCAAAGTACTGAATGTCCTGAGCTATTTTGGAAGGGTGGTATATAAATCGAATAAATAAATAATAAAATAAATGACACAAAGTACTGAATGTAGAAAGCCCTTTTGACCAGTGTGCTATTCCTGTGTTCCAGTAATCTAGTTGCTTGTCCATACTAAATCATATAATATTCAGTGGCCAGGACTGCTATTATCATTCAATAAGGAGAGGTGGCATATCCAAGAGATGTCTTCAGCTTTGAAATATTTCAAGATCTTACCTTTAGAAATTAACACTGTGCCACAAGCTTTAAACAGATACATGTAGAAAACTTTCTATAAATGCATAAATTTAGGCATATATTTTGTTTTTAATTATTTAAATACATTTCTTTTTCTTTGCATGTGTGTTTGGCTATGATTTGAATTTTGGTTTTTTCCTCACTCAATGAAAGTTCACTTGCTAATTTTGTCCAAGTTTATTCAGAAGTAAGTCCCACTGTTTCCAATAATGCTTGATTGGTTGGTTGGTTGGTTGATTAAGAGCCGTCAAGTGTGTGTCGACTCCTAGTGGCCACGTAGATAGATTCTCTCCAGGATGATCTGTCTTCAACTTGGCCTTTAAGGTCTCTCAGTAGTGTATTCATTGTTGTCGTAAACTGAGTCCATCCACCTTGCTGCTGGTCATCCTCTTCTTCTCTTTCCTTCAACTTTCCCCAGCATTATAGACTTCTCAAGGGAGCTGGGTTTTCACATAATGTGTCCGAAGTATGATAGTTTGAACCTGGTCATTTGTTCCTGGAGTGAAAATTCTGGGTTGACTTGTCCTATGATCCATTTGTTTGTTTTCTTGGCTGTCCATGGTATCCTCAAAAGTCTTTACCAGCACCAAAGTTCAAAAGCGTCAATACTTTTTCTATCTTGCTTCTTCAAAGTCCAGCTTTCACATCCATAGAGTGTCACAGGGAAAACCATTGTCCAAACAAGTCTAATCTTTGTAGGTATAGACACGTCACGGCATCTGAATATCCTTTCTAAGGCCTCATTGCAACCCTACCAAGTGCTAGTCTGCGGCGTATTTCTTGACTGCTGGATCCTTTACTGTTGATGGTTGATCCTAAAAGGCAGAAGCTATTCACCACTTGAATGCCTCAGAATTATCAGTTCTGTGGCTGGTTGCTGTACCTGTTGTCATTAGTTTAGTCTTATTGACATTTTTAGTTGTAGTCCCATTTTTTCAATGTGCTCCTTGACTTTCATTCCTAGAGCTTGCAGATCATCCACATTCTCAGCTATCAGAGTGATGTCATCAGCGTAGTGCAGGTTATTGATGTTTCTGCCTCCAACTTTAAAACCATGCTCATCTTCTTCCAATCCAAATTCTCTCAGGATATGTTCAGCATACAAGTTGAATAAATAAGGGAAATATATACAGCCTCTTACTTCTTTGCCGTTCTGGAACTGGTCTATTTCACCATGTCCTGTCCGGGTTGTAGCTTCCTGTCATGTATATAGGTTTCTCATGAGAACAATGAGATGTTCTGGAATGCCCGTTTTCCTAAGGATATTCCACAACTTGAAATGGTTGATGCAACTGAAGGCTTTTCTGTAGTGTATATGTGTAAAGCACATAGTGAAGCTCTTCTCGTGATCCGTGAGAAGAGCTTCTGTCACGTCTGCGGGGAGAGCAGGCTTAGCCCACTCTCCCCACAGACGGTCAAAGGGCAGCCCTGGGGCAGCTGGAATGGCTGCCCACACAACTGCCAGCTCCGTCACAGAGCTGGCAGGGGCTGCAGGGATCAGGTGCCACACAGCCCCTGGAAGTCCCAGGATGCCCTGTACAAGTGTGGGGGGCATCCTGGAGAGACCCCTGAGCCCAGGAGGCTGCTTCAAGCCTCCCGGTTGGGGGTCTACTCGTGTGTTGCCGTGCACCGCAGCGACATACCAGCAAAAAGCCAGTGTGATGGAGGTTAGTCCAGTGGTTAGAGTGCTGGACTAGGACCGGGAAGACCCGGGTTCAAATCCCCATTCAGCCATGAGACTTTCTGGGTGACTCTGGGCCAGTCTCAGCCTAACCTACTTCACAGGGTTGTTGTGATGAGAAATTTAAGTATGTAGTACACCACTCTTGGCTCCTTAGAGAAAGAGCGGGATATAAATGTAAAATAATAATAATAATAATAATAATATTTTTAAAATGAGGTTAACTGAGCGCTCACTCTGTTAACCTCATTTAAGGGGAGGGTGTTCTAGGCGGGCTAGCCACTTTGGAATCACTGGGCTCACTTGAGAGCCCAGTGGTTCCCACGCTTGACAGAAAGCAGGCCAGCCCCTAATGGAGCTAAACCTGCTTTCCATTGATCATGGGAATGGCCTCGTTGACTTCTTTTTGCTATTCTTTGGCTTTCTCAATTATCCAGCATGCATCAGCAATGATGTTTCTTGTTCCTCTGCCTTTTCTGAAACCAGCTTGAACATCCAGCATTTCCCTTTCCACACAGGGTTCTAATCTGCGTTGGATGATCCTGAGCATTATTTTGCTATTGTGTGGAATTAAGGATGTTGTGTGATGGTTTGCACAATCTGTTAGGTCTCCTTTCTTGGTATGGCAATGTTGACTAACCTCTTCCAATCTGTTTACTACTATGTTGTTCAAGATTTCCTTGCATAGTTTGGTTAGAGCCTTGACTGATTCTTCTTCTGTTGCCTGCCATATTTATGTAGCCATTCCATCAATTCCTGTAGCCTTCTGACTTGGTGGTGACCGGAGTGCTGATCTAACTTCATCTTCCCATACTAGAGGTTCTTGCAAGTAGGGAATATCTTCTAGAGTATCTTGGATGTTGACATCCCTGCTGTACCAATTTTCAGTATACTCCCTTTGACCTTTCTGAATAAGTTACAATCTGTCCTTTGGCATCCCTTAACATACCAATTCGAGGTTGGAACCTCCTTCTTAGTTCAGAGATCTTTTGGAAAACTTACCTTGTTTTTCCATGTTTATTTCCATGCTCAAGGTCTTTACAGATGTCATTGAAATACTGCTCCTTGTCTCTTCTAAGAGCTTTCTGAAATGCCCTATTAAGTTCCTTCCTGAGGTCTTTATCTTTCTTAACTTTGGCTTCTCTCCTCTTCTTGGCAATTTCCACCGTCTGTTCTGACATCCATTTTGCTTTCTTCTGTTTCTTGGTCTTTGACAGTCTTTTTTCACATCCGTCCTTAACAACTTCTTTGATTTTATTCCACATTTCCTCTGGTTCCCTATCAATGAGGTTCAGAACTTCAAAGCGATTCCTGACGTTTTCCTTTAAAATGTTGGGTGCATTTTCAAGATCATACCATGGAAGCTGGATAGCTTTGTTTTTCCACTTTAGCTTGACTTAGAACTTGAGCAGTTCTTGATCTGTTCCACAATCAGCCCACGATCATGCTTTTGCTGTTATAACTGAGCTCTTCCACCTCCTTGCACCAATACTGTAATCAATTTGATTTCTGTGTACTCCATCTGGTGAAGTCCATGTGTATACGTGCCGCTTTGGTTGTATGAATAATGTGTTAGCAATGAAGAGATCATTGGCTTGGCAAAAACTACAAAGTTATTCTCCATTTCTGTTTCCTAGACCATACAGTCTGTCTGACTGTGATTTTCTCTTTACCATTTCCAACTTTGGCATTCTAGTCTCCAACCACCAGCATCACATCTTGCTTGCTTGTCCTGTCAATTTCAGACAGAACTTGAGCATAGAACTCATCCACTTCCTCTTCTTCTGCATCAGTCATTGGGGCATAGACTTGAGAAGAACTGTCATGTTAAAAGGTTGGCCACAAAATCTAAGTGATATTAGTCGGTCACTGACTGCATTGTACCCAAGTACTGTCATTGCGATTTCCTTCCTTTTTCCTGACACTTGTTTGGTGTATTATGTAAACTGCCCAGAGATGCATATACTGTAATGGGTGGTATAAAAATACACAAAATAACAAACAAACATTATTACTTCTTAATAACATCTATTTAAATTAATATATACACTAATCAAGAAGGTCATTCACATGACCAGCCCTACCTAGGTAGGGCTGGTCATGTGGAGTGCCAGGGTTGGTCTCAGTCCCAGAGTTCTGCCCTGGCATAGCCTGGGTTTTATACCTGGGCAAATAGTGAGTCATGTGGCAAGAGCTAGGTGGCAAGAAGGCTGGTCATGTGGAGTAGGCTAGTCATGTGGAGTGCCAGGATTGGTCATGTGGATTGCCAGGAGACTATACTCAAAATTCTACTCCAATAACACCTTCACTTCCCTGATTTATCCAGTACCAGGCTCGGACTGGCCCACAGGGCAACAGGGCATATTCCTGGTGCACCTCACCCACGAGGCGCCCCTGTGCCCCAGCACACTCGGCAGCAGTGAATACTCCTACCCTTAAGAAGCCATTCTGCTCAAAACCTGGCGCCCTCCTCACATACATTCCACCACCCTCCCAGTGCCCCCAGTCCGACCCTGTCCAGTACACAACATCTTGGAGACTACAGTTTGAGCAGTTTAGGACAGAATACTTTTCAGTGTTGCTCCTTCTTAGAACTGTTACTCAGATCATTTCTGATTTGCTTCATCCTAAAATGTGGACTTGGAATGGTCTGGATTCTGAGCCGGGACAAGGGGTAGGTGAGCAAAAGAGCTGCCCAGAGCGTAGCATGCATAGGGTTGCAACTAGGTTGCCACATTCATCACAGAGGATTGCTGGACACAACTGCACACATTTTAAGTTTTTACTCCCCCCCTTAAAAACAAACAAACCAGGATTGCAAAGAGTGTTTGACAGTGGAGCTTGTTTCATGGATTCTTCCGTGTAGCAATCTTTGCACAGGAGAAGGTTAGGAGCTCATATAGTTTTGGGAGCAGTACCTGGGGTGGAGCTTCTGCAGATCTTTATCTTTCATGTTGTAATAATAAAGGACAATTATGTTTTAAAGCATTGCATTTCTTCCTGCTACTCCACACAGGAAATACTTCCTGTTGGCTAAGGGAAGCCATCACAAGACTACAGCTGCTGCATCAGGCAAGAAGTTTTCTAGAAAAAGTGGGACTCCAAAACAATGCCAGTAGAGAAAAGGAGACTCTCTGTCCATATGCTTCACAGCTGAAGCCAGAGGCCCACTTCCACCACTGCTAACTTCCTCCATTCCTCATCTTGTTTGATGAGCCAGACAAGAGCAAGTCAGCCTCACTGGTGCCAGAAAAAAATGTAAGAATATGAGACTTTTAAAAATTGGCATTGTGTAGCTACAATGCCTAGAGAGAAGCACCAGAACAATGATTACAATTCATTAAAGCAATCTTCCTGCCCACGTTCCTAAGCATTTCACATTCAGGGCAACATTTTTCTTATATCCTGGACATGTGGCAAGCCTAGGCACAGCAATGACCATTTTAACTATTAAGTGTTATACTTTATAAACATATTTTTAATATCAGAAAATTCCCCCCTCTGTGGTATTTACTTTGTGATGCTTCAAGTTGCAGGCGTTAAAATGAAGTGGGAGGGAGGGAGGAATTATTTGAACCATTACAAAAGGTGGGCAGGCATCACTATTATGGGAAACAAGAATCTCATCCTCTTTTCAACGGTAATTAATCCTACATCCTGAATGGTACACACAAAGGCTGTTCTCATGAGCAGCCGAGCCCAGGCTAGGCATGTGGAGCACTGGGATTGGTCCCAATCCCACACTAGCTGGACTTTGTGCCCCGGCTGTTAACCAAAGTTAAGTGAACCTCGAACCTCAGGTTTGCTTAACCTCAGCAGGCAGTCGTTTGCACAATTGCTGCTGGTCAGAAGGCCTCCCCCTGGCCTGCCACCATTTTCAGCAGTGAGCCAGGGGGAAGAACAGCCATGCCAAGTGCGGTGGCTGCTCTAATGCGAGAAGCCAATGCGCTCATGGTGCGGGGCACCCTGGGATGCAGGAGGGGTAAGTCCTCTCTCTCCTGGCTCTTGCCTTCTCTGTGTCACCACTAGGGGGCACACAGTGCGACAAAGGCAAGAATATCCGCCACTCATCTGCTGGAAAGGCTGGCGAGTTCCTGCCTTCCCCACAGCCCTCCAGTGGCAGCCAGAAGGTTGTGTGTACAACGTCACAGTCTGCTGCTCAAGAAAGCAGGAGGGGATAGCTGGACCCTGTTATATATGGGGATGGTACACATGGCCACCTAAAAGTAAGTAAGATCTGAGGTTCCTGAGGAGTGGGTGGCTGGCATGTTGTTGGAACCCACAACCTCTGGTTCTCAACTGCCACCCGTTTGCCTCAATATTCTCTGCCAAACTTCAAATGTTGGTGTTAAGTTGGGTGGAGGATTTCAGGCAGAAGTCAGGAACCAGTGTGGGGACCAGTTCTGAGAGGCAAAATTGGGTACTTCATACTTTCATTAGGGGCATAATCTTAAAACTTTTCCTAGGGCACACAAATGCCTTGTCCCAGCTCTATCTGGTTCTTTGCCCATATTGCCTGCACTCTGTCACCTATCCTTCCCCTCTGCTCAGAAGACAAAGTGGTATCCACTTGCATGCTTTGGCATCACATACAATGTCAACAGAGTTCAGGGAAAGAATACAGATGGTCTCTTTTCTCCAAATATTGTGCTCTTTTCTCTATCCCCCATCTCCCCCATTCCCCCTCCTTGCCCACTTAATCGGCCCCTCTCCATTTTAATTTGCTCACATAATTGTTCTTGATAGCTTTTGAGTTCTTTACACCTTAATCCACATCATTGTGTATTCTTGGCACTGATGGCAGAATAGTTTTATTTTGCATCGCACTAATGTTATTTCATTAAATTTCATGTCTGTTTTCACAAGCCCGGTCTCTGAGTCTGTTGCTTCTCTGGGGTTACTCTAACATTGATATTTGACTGGGCCTAGACTGCAATCTGTTGTTATGTCACATTTGCAATTGCTTTCAGAGCTAATTCCCCCAAATTGAGTAAAAGCATCATGACAGACATGACAGCTGACACATGTCTAAGTAAATGTGGTGACAACATTTGCCAAGTTAATATGCAGATCTTCCCTATGTTACTGAAAATTTGTTGACTCAAACTTTGTTAAGTCTGACCCCCATCAAGATACTGGTTCTATTTATTTCAAAGCAATAGCTGAAGTATCTCACGAACTACCTACTTTTGCTTTGCCCCCTCAAAATTATCTGATGACTTGTGGTGCTGTTATATTGTGAAAACTAAGCTTTGGATCTAAGCATCTAAACAGGCACAAAACCTGTTTGCCCAGTTGGTTCAAGAACCGAACTGGACAGGTTTGGTCCCCGCCACCCAAACAAACACAAACCCCCAACTCGGCTTGAATTCAAGCGAGTTTGGGAGGTTCTACAGTTTTTAAAAAGTTTAAAAGAATTAAACACTGCCTCTGGGTTGTTGCTGTGGGCAGGGGCCTTCCTCCAATCTCCCCCAGGCAGTTTTGGCCCATTTTCCCCTCATTTCAGGCCATTCCGGTCCTTTCTGATGTCTCTTTTCTTAGAGTAAAAATCCATTCTTGGAGCAGTGCCAGCATAATTTGTAGGTTTCAGCAAGGAGCATATTAGATGTTAAATGTTTCTTTTCCTGAAAATAGTACAACTTGAAACAGTAACTGCAGATTTTTTAAAAAGTTCTATTATCCCTATCATAGTTTCATTTAAAAATAAGATTGTTCTTTCTGTCTTTGCACAGATATGTTTAATTATGAACAAGGAAGAAGTATGTGATCGAATTTATTTATCTGGGAAAGGTAGATGCAGAACAGAGACAAATAAAAAGGAATTTTCACTCACAGAGCCTTCTAAAGGTGCTAAAGGACAATACATTGTAAGGAAAATTAATAATATTACAAAGAAAAATCCTTTATATCTTAAAGAAGTGCACTGAGGATGTAGAATCAGTGGTTCAGTTTATACAGAACTTCTAGAAAAGTAAACTCTTCAGTTTATGCTTACTTACAACATGGTATGAACCCTCATTGGGGGAAATGGTTGTTTCTGTTGTAATCAACCTCAAAGTAAAATGGGGAGAAAAACTACTGAAAAATGATGGGGTTCTTTTGTCAATTAGAAGTATCCCTAATTATGTAAACAAAGGGTCTGTAGTATAATATTTTGTCTTTGAAGTAGTTGATATTGTAAGTAGATCAAAAGAGAAAATTATGCACATTCATTACTTTCCCTTCAGGTTTGCTTTTCAACAGCTTACACGCACACACACACACAAACACACACACTGAAAAAGGCAAGGGTGGAGGTTCTGTGTAAATAGTTTCTGAAAAAGAAACTCCTTCCAAAATTCCTAGATGGTACACATGCATATATCTCTGAAGACTCAAGTATAAACCTACGTGACTACTGCACATAATGCAATGAAAATAACAGCTGTCTGTTTAGCTCCCCTTCATTCTCTCTAATGTTTAGTAAAATGCAAAATATACATGGAAAATGTACATTTTTTCACCCTTCTTTTCACTCAAGCTTTCTCAGCTTCCTAAATTGTGGGGGGTTTAATTTCTGGTTTATTTTTAAATTCAAAACCCGATTTTGGGGTTTTTAATCACTGTAATTGTTTAATTGTTGTTTTAAAATGTTTTTAAATTATTAATTGTTATCTTGTTTTTTAATTTGTTTTAGCTCTTTACTGTTTTAGTGGTTGTTTTAATTGTAAACCGCCCTGAGCCATTTTTGGAAGGGCGGTATACAAATCAAATTAATATAATATAATATAATATAATATAATATAATATAATATAATATAATATTTCTCATGAACAGTGAAAAGGGCGGCAGGCAGCAGGGAAGGCAGCAGAAGCTCACCTTCCCCGCAGACTATCTTGCTGCTGGTCTGGGAGGATCAGGGAGTGCGATCTTCCACACCCAGACGGCAGACTGCTTCTCCCGCCTGCACGGAGGAGTGGGGAGCTGGATGTGATGGACAGGTTCCTTTCAGTGTTACAGCCAGTGCTGCACACAAGCACCCCCCATTAAACAAGGTTAGAACGTGTGAATAGCATCATGGTTAGCCCAATGAATCATGTTCTTCTGGATTGAGACCATGATTCATCCTTTGACTTAGTTTCATGTTACTTTTCATTTTTTATTTTTGTGCAATCCTGATTATGAGGTGGCACGTTATATAGCCTGCAATAACTCTGAGTTTCTAGACCAAAAAGAAAAAAGAAGCATCCTTAGCTCAGAATGACATTTTGTAACAAAGCCCTTTATTCTTCTCTGCTCTGTCATTCTAGAAACTGCTGACTCAGCAGTGTTATACAAAGCCAAACATCAAAGTCAGTGAGGCCCTTCACACAATTGGTGTGAAGCACCAGAGGGGGTTCTGCAGGGAGAGCAGGCTTAGCCCGCTCTCTCCGAGATGAGCAGCCACTCGTAGCTGGGTGGCTGAATCAGCCGCCCACACGACTGCTGGTTTCATCACAGAGCCAACAGGGGCAGTGGGTATCGGGGGCCACACGGCCCCTGGAAGTTTCAGGATGCCCTGTGCGAGCACGCAGGGCATCCTGGAGAGACCTCTGAATGTGGGAGGCTGTTTGCAGCCTCCCGGTGGGGGTCTCCTCGTGTGTCGCCATGGCATGGAGCCACACCATGGTGGCACACGAACAGAAAACCCAGGTTAGCGGAGCGCTCGCTCCACTAACCTGGGCTAAGGGGAGGGCTACTTTGGTGGGCTAGCCTCCAGAGAACCACCGGGCTCACCCGCGAGCCCGCTGGTTCTCACGATGGGGAAAAACTAGGCTGGGCTTCTTTAGCCTGGTTTTCCCTCATCATGAGAAAAGCCTCAATGACTGAGTTCACTCCAGGTGCCCCAGTTTTTTATGTGACTACTACAGAGTCAATCTATGAATTAATCCTATGCCATGGAAACATGGTGAGTCATTTCTGAGATTAATCATATAAATAAACTCCAGGAAATGGTCTTTTTGCATGAACAGTGTAATTTAAGGTAACAACAGTTGCTAAAGAGGTTGCAGCAAGTTCATTGGGCGAGCCATGCTGGGGCAAGGCAAATTCATGATTACAAACAGGGGCAGCTTGCCCAGGAGGCAACAGCCAGAGGCAGCACCTGCACCATGGGGCAGGAAGTGCAGGCATCCCACCCCACCTCCCATCCCATGGGCACTGCCTTGCTTGACCACCGCTGGCACCACCCTCAGCTTTTCACTGCACTGCTGCCCTCCCTTGTTGTTCCCACCCACCTTGTGTATTGGTCCAACCCTGACACCAATGCCAGCCCCGTGCCCCTCTCTAGTGCCTCTGTTCTCTATCTCCCAGCTGCTACATTTTGGGCATTCTGGGGTTTTAAACTGCAGATCAGTGATGGAGGTGATGGTGACAGAGGAGAACTTGGCAAAAATTGTGGGGAGAAATGGCAGGGTATACAGTTTATGTGAAGAATTCTGGAAGAAACTGTGGCATGGCCATAACCTCTTCTCCCACTATTTCTATCCCAAGATAGTGTGAAACAGGCTCAAGGTTTTTAATACTTCTGTCTCACTCTTCAAGTGTTTTATTATTTCAAGGCTGTCCTCTTTATTTTTTATAACAAATTATCAGATCATCAAGGGAAGTAAGTATATAGGTCCATCTGTTATCTTTGAGCCTCGAGTACAGACAAGGGTCAGCCTGTCCTTGGTTAAATATCTCATTGACTAGCAACTGGTTTAATTTGACATTCCAGGCTCTTCAAGCTTGCTCTAGTCTTTTCTGTGGCAGGCATACAAGTCTTTTCTGTGGCAGGCATACAAATTTTTCTTTACTAGGTTCCACAGTCTTGGAGGCTGCTCCATATCAATATCTTCTTTGATGTCTCCATGAAGAAATGCAGTTTTCACATCTATGTGATCAACTTGCATTTGCTTTACTGCTGCAATGCTTAGGAGTGTCTTTACTGAGGTGTGTTTTACAACAGGAGAAAATGCCTCATCATGATCTTCCCCATATATTTGCAAGAATCCCTTTACCACCAGTCTCACTTTGTAATGCTGGACATCTCCTTCTGCATTTTACTTAATTTTAAAAATCCACTTGTACCCCACAGTCTTTCTTCCTTCAGGTAGCTCTGTGAGTGTCCATATGTTATTTTTGTGCAATGATTCCATTTCTTCTTTCACAGCTTCCTTCCAGTTTTGTGCTTCAGTTGAAGGTAAGTTATCACTTTCTTTCCATGTGCTTGGAAAGTTTCAATGTAAGGAAGTTTCTTAGGCAGAACTCCTGAATTTTGTCATGTTGAACGCTACACCCTTCATTCGTCATTAGCATCCTCTTCTGCTGAATCTCTGCCAGGTGTAAAACTTAGAGTGGATCCTTCCATTTGGTCACATTGCCTTGATTTTTTCTCCAACTGAAAATTGGACTCTAAGTTTGGCAGTTTACTTATGGTTGGTTTTTCATTCACTGCAGTATGCTACATTGCATATTTTAATTGTTTCTGTGGCAAGATCTAAAATCCTATATCGTTTACATTCTATGGAATAGCCAACAAGTATTCCTTCCTAAGATCTACAGTTGAGTTTGGTCCTTTTGGCTGTTGGTATATAGGTTTAGATCCAAACACTCTTATATGACTCAAAGTGGGCTTAATTGTCATGCCATTGAGGTAATCTGAAGTGGTCCATCTCCAGTTACCACCAACTTGTTTGGTGGCTACACAGAGATGGGCCTTCTCGATAACTGTCTTGAGATTGTGGAATGCGCTCCCTGTTGAGATATGATCCTCCCCATCTCTGGCAGTTTTCAAAAAATACCTGAAAACCCATCTTTTTGCCCAAGCTTTCTCAAAAATTTTTTTTTTTAAAAAAAAAATCAATTGTTTTTAAGTTTTTGTATATGTTTTTAACTTGTTTTATGGTATTGTTAACCACCCAGAGATGAAATTTTGGGGCGGTGTACAAATTTGATAAACTAAATAAATAACTCATGTGGCATTGTTCCTGTGGCCTTTGTTGGCAATCTGTTTTGCAGGTAAATAGCAGTCATCACTGCTTCTCCCTAAAATTTAGTAGCCAGAGCAGCATCTCCAATCATTCATCTCATCATTTCCGTAAGAGAATGGTTCTTCCTTCCCGCCACTCCATTTACTCTGGAGCATAAGGAACAGTCTTTTGGTGTTCAGTGCCCTCCTCCTTTAGGAATCTTATGACATAATTCCCAGAGTATTCACCACCATTGTCAGTGTGGAAGATCTGTGGCTTTCTTCCAAACTTGTTGCTCACTCTTGCAACATATTCTTTTAGTCTTTCTAGTACTTGTTCCCTTTTCACCTAACAGCTATGTATATGTGCATCTAGAATAGTCATCAATGAAAGTAAGAACATATTTATTATCTCCTGATGTATTAACGTGCATAGGTCCACAAACATCACTATGAATCAGATCCAAAGGATGCTGTATTTCTCTTTCTTTGCGTGGAAGAAAAGCAGGCCGTGTTACCTTTGCTCTTATACAGCATGCACACTTTGATTCAGTGCTGCAGGAGTATATTTTTAGACCCTTTACCAAATCCAACTTTTTCAGTTTAACACATTAACTTTTCAGTCCAACTTTTCAGTTTAACATATCCCTTTGACATCTCTATGTCCTAACTTTCTGTGCCACAAATTCAGACATCCTTTGTGTGTGCATTCCTTCACAGTTTTGGCCTTTTCAGTCACACATTCTACTTCAAACAATCCATTATCTTGTAAAACTGCTTTCATTAGCAATTCCTATTTATGAGTAATGAAACAGTGCCTCCCTTTACATTTTACTCCATAGCCTCTTTCTGTAGCATATTCTACAGACATCAGACTTGTTTCTAGAGTAGTCACAGACAAAGCTTCTTTAATTGTTAATCCAATGGTTTCTCCATTCTCCAGTTTTCAGAGCAACTGTGCAGATCCTTTCCCTTCTGCATACATCAGTTTTCCATCTGCCAAATATATAGGGACTAGTGGGCCCGCGTGCAGAGCATCTGCACCTCTAGTTGGGCCCAGCCACCCCTCCCCCACTGGCATGCCTGGCTTTCTGGCTGGCCGACCGGCCACTCCCCCCTGCCACTGTCCCCCTGGGCCAGACCGTCTCACCCTGGTGGACCAGCCAGGGCCAGGCTGACCCACCACATCCTCCTCCTCCCGGCCGGCGGGGTTTTGACCACCGGCCCCCTGCCTCCAACTCCTGGCCACCGCCATTATTTCTCTCCGCTTCAGTGCTGGAACTCTTGCTCACTCTAGAGCATCTGTGTGCTAGTACTTGATTGCTCTCTTCACCCTCTGCCACAGCCCCCCTCACCTCAGTGATCTCCCCACCCTCGCCTGAGCTACACTCCTGCTCCTCCTCCTCCATCCCATTGCTTCCACCCCCCTCACCCCTCTTGGTCATGGCTCCAGCATTGCTGCCGCCTATTGGCCAAGCTACAGCCACCGAGACCTACACACCCTTACCTGAGCACCGCACCTGGTCCTCCTCACAGGAGCAGCAGCAGTGGTTGACCAGGCCATTCCTTGCTACTGCCATCACCATGGCCACTCGTTCTCCTGAGGCCACTGACAGGCTTGGGCCTGTCCCTTGCCTGCCTGTCTGTCTCCCTCTGACAATGGCCTTGGTAGCCCCAAACAGCAGCAGTGGTTGACTGGGCCCTTCTTTGCTGCCAGTGCTGCCATGGCTGCTCATTCCCCTCAGGCTGCTGACAGAACATCTTCCAACAAGTAACAGTTGCATTCCAACTGACCTTAACCATCACAGGCTCCTCCTCCTTATCTGCATATGGAATCCCCATTTCCCAATCGTCACAGTGCCACAGGCTCCTCCCTGTCTGCATATGGAATCTCCACTGCCCAATCACCATGGTGCTTCTGCTCTCACAGGCTCCTTCTCCCTATCTGCATATGGAATCCCCACTGCCCAATCAGGTGCTTCTGCTTGCGAACTCTGTCATCCAATCACCTCCTCCCCCTCTGTCAGCCAATCACCTCCTTTCTACCACATCCCCACACACGACCCGTCTTGGAGAATTAATAATATAGATTTTACAACTTGTATCTAGGTTTATAAATCTCTCCCTTTCTATAATCAGCTGGCTTGTAGCACCTGAGTCAATGCAAATGCCACTGCTGCATTTCTCAAAATTAGTTCCAAAACTGTATCTGTTCTTGCAAGTTATATCCTTTGCTTATTAGCTTTAGTCCCTGATTGCTTGTAAGTTCTGTACTCTGTGTTCCCAAATGACTCACTCTCTTTGCAAAACGTTTGTTTTGCTTCCCTTTTGTCTGCAAACACTTCATTCTTGGGACACTTATTCTGCAAGTGTTTGGGGCTTCCACAAATAAAGCATTTTTTATTTCTTTGAAAGGTTCTAAATGCACTTTCCTTTGGTTGCCTGTCATCCCTTCTGCTCAAATCAAAGTCCTCTAGATGGTTAATTACAAATTGTCAGTCTGCATTCTCCTTGACTTCCAAGGCACTAGTCACACTATCAAAGTAATGTGGCAAACTGTTCAACAGCAATCCTATCAAAACTGCATCTGGCATGATTACTTTTTGAGCATGCAGTTGCCTAGATATTTCTAACATTTCATTTATGAGCTTGGACACATTTTCTCCTCTAAATCTTTTATTGCTCAGTTTTCTTATTAGATACACTTTGGAAACCACAGACTTCTTTTTATATACAGTCATCCATTGCCAAGCACAGTTTTGAGAATATGCAAATGGGAGATTATGACAGTTCTTGCCAACCGCAACCCGAGTATCCATGGTTGATGAAGTTTTAGTGATTGCGGGGGGACGGGGGTCAGCAATTTGGGGGGTTCAGAGGTTTGACCTGCTCATTCCTCTTGGTGACCTCACTGTCCCTTTCCAAAAATGCCTTTGAGTGATTTTGGGGAGTTCAACAAATTTCCAAAGGTTCAATCTGCTCAATCTTTTGGGGGGATATTGCAGGCTTTTTGTGCATTTTTAAAGCGAAATGTTTTTTGTATCTTCCCCTTTATTTTTAGGTCTTTTTGCAGTCGTGGTTCCCCTAACCACCTGTTTCGCATAGACTTTAATGCCTCACCAACTGCAAATTTGCCAGTGGCAAGGTTTTGCCAGAATGGAACCCTAGCAGTTGGCAAGGGATGACTATAATCCCTTCAAAGTTTCCACACATTATATGCATAGCTCAAACAGTCTGAACTCATTAATGGTGGGTTGTTGAGCAGCACCCTTCCACCATCTGACATCTGTAACCAAGAGTTGTAGTTGGAAGGGGAATGTGAGGTGGTGGAGGGAAGTGCTGTTCCAGAACTCATCACATATGGCTTCAGATGTAGAGATGTGCACGGTCTGGACCAGTCCGGACCGGCACCGAAGGGGGGCCCTTTCTTTTAGGGCGGGAGGGCTTTCTTACTCCTCCCGCCTCTTCACCCCCTCCAGTGCCCGTATTTAACCAAATAACGGGGTGCTGGAAACCAGCCGCCCCCGCCCCCGCCGCCCCCCCAGCAGATTCACATAGAAAGGTGCCCATACCCCTGCCGCCGCCGTCGCCCGCCCGCCCGCCCTCCCTCCCTCCCAGCTGCCCGCCCGCCCGCCCAAGTCCTTACCCAAAGCTGCAGGGAGTAAACGAGAGGAGCTCCCGGACAGAGCTCCTCTCGTTAGAAAGGCCTGATGCAGAATGAAGGCAGTTTGCGCACGCGCACATGCGCGCGCCGCAAAGGACACCGGAGGCCCAGTCTACCCGCCAGGAAAGGGCCGGGTAGACCGGGCCTCCGGCGATCGGAGGCCCGGTCTACCCGGCCCTTTCCCGGGGGGTAGACCGGGCCTCCGGTGTCCTTTGTGGTGCGCGCATGCGCGCGCGCACAAAGCGCCTTCATTCTGCATCAGGCCTTTCTAACGAGAGGAGCTCTGTCCGGGAGCTCCTCTCGTTTACTCCCTGCAGCTTTGGGTAAGGACTTGGGCGGGCGGGCGGGCAGCTGGGAGGGAGGGAGGGCGGGCGGGCGGGTGAAGGTGGCGGCAGGGGTATGGGCACCTTTCTATGTGAATCTGCTGGGGGGGGTGGCGGGGGCGGGGGCGGCTGGTTTCCAGCGCCCCGTTATTTGGTTAAATACGGGCACTGGAGGGGGTGAAGAGGCAGGAGGGGTAAGAAAGCCCTCCTGCCCTTAAAGTTATACCCCCCACCTGGACCCGAACCAGCAAGGGCTGAACCGGTCTGGCAGTTCGGCCATTCCTTAGAATGGCCGCCGGACCGGTTCGGACTCACCCCTATTCAGATGTCACAACATGTGCCAAACTTTCAGTTTGCTCATGGAGTAAGGGTTGTGCCAGAGGAACCAGTGGTTGGTGGAACTGGATTTACTACTGTCGTAAATCTGTCAGCTCAGCTAACCCAACAGGATTTACAACCCCCTTCAGCACTCCCACTGTGAGTTAACAGAAAGTAGCAGCGAAGCTGCATGAAGGAAAACAAAAAGGCTCACAAAGAAAATAGTAAATGAATCAAGTCCCCTGAACTGAACTAAGTACCCCCTTCTAACAGTAACTGAGTACTAACTGAAAAGAAAACAACAGAGCAAGGAATGAAAAAAAAGAAAGGACACCAGAGCAAGGAATTAACGGAACAAGAACACAGAGCAGGAAAGAACAGAACAAGGGCAAACTGGAACTCGGAAAAGTTGAGAATTCAAAATAGAACACGGTCCGCGGTCAGTGAAAGTTGCTAACAGCATCGGTGGAAATCACAGACTGCTTGATATATGGCACAAGAGAACCAACAGCCAATCAGGCTTCACTGAGTCAGCACTTCTGCTTCCTCTCTTGTGATCTCCTGTGCCTACATGTCTCCCACTGAGCTTTCCTCTTGAGACATCTTCTCAAGACAGGTGAAATCCCAGCCTCCTCCTGATCAGCCTGCTCCTGATCAGGATTCATGTTTGGCAGCTGTTCTGATTCCTCAGCTCCAGAGTCTGGTCTCCCTGCCAAATCCTGTTGCTGTGCCTCTAAGCCCTCACTAGCAGGTGAATCCTCTCGTTCCTCCTCTGACTCTTCTGAGTCAGAAGTCTGAGCCATGATACCTACTAGCCATCTGGCAACCTAAGCAATGAAGAGTTGCAGAGGCTTTCTTAGCTGTGCAGCAGTGAGTATGGAGAGTGGGAAGGTGATTTTCTTCAGTCCCTCTGTCCTGCTTTGCCTCTTGTTGCCTTGTAAGAGTGCTGTAGGGTCTGTTTTTCCAGGGCTATTGGGTCTTAGCTTTGACTTAGATTTGGTGGGAAGGGTGTTAATTTTCACCCTTGTCATCCTCCACCCATCAGTGGGAGAAAGGGTCCATGTTCTTCCCCGGGAGCAATCAAGTCCAACAAAAAAGCCCAAAAACATTTATATACCTCTTTTCAACAAAAGACCAGGCAGCCTCAATCCCAGCTCCTCATCCTTGGCTGCCTGCTCCTTAAATAGAGCCCTGCATGCAGGGCAATCATTTTCCCTTCCTCCTGGCTCCTTCCTCCAAGGCAGGGTTTCTCAACGTGTGGGTCCCCAGATTTACTGGACTTCAGCTCCCATAATCCCCTGCCCCAGTGGCATTTGGTTGGGAATTATGGGAGTTGAAGTCCAATTACATCTGGGGACCCACACGTTGAGAATCCCTGCTCCAAGGCCAGGCAATTGACTGGGCCACCCAATCACCGGCCTCTGTGGAGGCCTCTTCCTCAAGCCCTGCCTCTACTGCTGACATCATCAAGCCGGGCTCGAGCAACTGTAGTCCTCTCCTAGTTGCCACCAGGTGACAGCCTGCCCACTCTAGCGTGCCCGCTGTGAACTTCTCCTGGCTCTCCCCTGTCCTAGGAAGAAAGTCAAATGGGCTGCTGTCACAGCCAAGGATCCCCTGACTTCCTGTGGTGTTGTCACCTGACTAAGCAATCTGGGAAGAGCACCAGACCCTATCCAACCCAGCACAGCAATCTTCCATCTGTCTTATATTTATTTTTAGATGGTGAGCCTTTTGGGGATAGGGGGCCTTTTTTTGTGTGTGTATTTATTTTTCTATGTAAACTGCTTTGAGAACTTTGGTTGAAGAGCAGTATATAAATATTTGTAGTAACAATAATAGTGATAGTTCTCCTTCTTTCTCACACACATCCAACCTTGGTTAGTTAAAATGTCAGCCACTAATTTTAAAGCAACTTGGTCTTTCACAGTCTGATCCTACTGTTTTCATATAGATTAGAGATGGGCAGGCACTTGGAAATTTGGAAAAAAAAATTAGGGGGGCAAACCAGGTGATTTAGTGCGCCAGTTTGAAGCTTGCTAAACACTTAGTTTGCCAGCCACCATTGTGTCCCAAGCACACTCCCTATCAATCACCACCCCAAAGCAGCACTGCTCCCTCCTTTTACTTATGACCCTAGAGTAGCAATGGAATAAGCATTGACAAATACTATTAGACCAGGGCAGCAGATTTTGGCCTACAACTCCCATCATCCCTGGCTATTGGCCACTGTGGCTGGGGATTATGGGAGTTGTAGTCCAAAACCAGCTGGGTGGGGGGCTAAGTTGCATAGACCTGTATTACATCTTACTGTAAACAGTGAATATGCCTTAACACATCCAATACTTCCTTCAAGCTGTACAATGCAGAGAAAGATTTGGTATTGGCGACACCCAAGGTTTTTTGTTTTTTTAAGGATACTTATCATCCATTTTTTATATTCTCATTGTAGTATCCACTTGCATATTGCAAACAGATTTTTATTTTTATTTTATTTTATTTCATTTCATTTTTTATTTTATTATTTTATTTTATTTTATTTTATTGCCCCAAAGTATGGTTTCAAGCTGTACAATACAGAGAAAGATTTGGTATTGGCGATACCCAAGGTTTTTTGTTTTTTTAAGGATGCTTATCATCCATTTTTTATATTCTCATTGCAGTATCCACTTGCATATTGCAAACAGATATTTGTGGTATTTTATTTTATTTTATTGACCCAAAGTATGGTTTTGGACTGATATTGTGAAATAATTTCAGCAGTTATAACAAGTTGGCATGAATTTTCAGGATTGACATGCTAGTCTCCTCTCTTCTTATTTTTTTTTTTTTTAAGAATATTCTTTCTTTCCTTCACTGCTGGCATCTGCAGGGCCTTCATTTGCACAAATTGCAGTCCTAGCTTTACAGCTTTCTGTCTAGCTTTAGAGTTTCCCAGTTCTTCTCTTATACGTATAACGGTCTCAAAAGCCCCTTCTGCATGAGGCTCCTAGCTCATAATTACAACTGTGGGATAATAATAAATCATGCCCAGCGTATTCCATTTTTCCTGTCATTTCTTTCTATTGCCCTTTATTTTTCTTTTTGTTTGGCTGAAAATCTTTGAAGCAGGGAGTCTGTCTCTTCCTCTGTGGTCAGTTAAGCAATCCTTGTGCACAATGCTAGAAAAAATGGTTTTCTTATTAGCTGAGTTATACAGAAATCCTAGTGGTAAGATTCTTCCAAGGCACACATGGTTGATTTACCTCAGTTTTAACTAAAGCCAGTACCCTTACTGGCTGGCGTGATGAGGAAAATTAGCCAGAGTAGTCCCAGTGAAGTTAAAAAGACAAGCTAGGTATTACTTCACTTGTCCTTCTAATTTCACTGGGACTACTTTGACTAATTTTCCTCATCATGTCAGCTACCATTCCTAATAGAACTGGAGATAAGCCAGCACTGAATACTTCTGAAAGTGGTTCTTTTATAGGTTTCCATTAATTACTAGTGGTTGATATGAAGCATAGTCTTCCATTGATGCTGGGAACCTTGCTGGGCTGCTGTGCAACTTAAAAAGAGCCTCGATGGTGTAAAAGCAGAGCTGCTGCGGAATGACTTCGAACCTTTTCCAGACAGCAGCATAGCTCTGCATTTTTAAATGCAAGGGGCATTTTTAGATGCAAGGGACTGCATTTTAGATGTCTACAGTTTTATATATTTAGGGATTCCATAGTAATCCACCAGTTTCAATGTTTAGTATGGTAGTGCAGTTTTGCTGATTGTTCTCTGATGGTGTATACAAATATCCCAGACTCTCCTTATGTTTCACCCATCAGTTGGGGGGAAATGTATTAGCCGGTGGCTGCACAAAGTCTTTCACATGTTTGTCAGAGGGGGAAAATAGATACAGGAGGATGCATATTTTACAGACTTTGGATAATTGTGTGCAAAGGCAGCAAATAGTAAGCAGAAAGATTCCCACACCCCCTCCCCAACCTCTGTGGTGATTCCGGAGAAATCCCTTCACTTCTCTATTTCCCCCAAGCCAAAATAGTGAAGAGTTTTTCTACTATTACAAATGGAAAAGAGTAAGAGTGGATAAACAAACATCTACAGCTAAGCTGGGGTTGCACTGCCCCGACAACATCTCTGGCTACGCGTATATGCTGTGTATGCATTACAATTCTTCATGGATGAGGATTTGTGCAAAAGTGGATGGAGCCCAGATGAACCATTTTAACCCTCATCCTGAGTCTTTTTTTTAACTCATGGGTAGGGCTTTTTACTCCAAAGTATTCCCATTAATTACACTGGATGCCCCCAACTTTTCTGTTCTACAGAACCTTCAATTTCTTTTCTTGTTTAAAATTAACATATTTGTATACCACCCACTACTGAAGTCTTTAGGCGATTTACAACAATAATTTACATTTCACTACAGGAGAGTGCAGTGGTGACACCTGAACCCTAAGCATGATGCCCTGTGCAAGTGCACAACAAATGAAGATTTCAGACCCAGCACTACGTAAGATCCAAACATCAGTATCTCACTTCTCAGAATTTCAGATGAAAAGACACAGTGTGACTGACCTAAAAGCATCACAGTTCTGGTAGCTGGTCAAGTGCATTCTAAGGTCCATTTCAGACATAATACAGAACTGAGGATCCAATGCACCCATGGTTGCACTTCCCCGCCCCCCGCATTCTTACCTGTCCAGATTCGGCAGTGAGCACTTGTCTCCTCTCTGCATTCTGTCTGTGAGTCTCTACAGAGGAGAGAGAACTGGCTGTTGGGCTTCCTCCTTTGATTGATGGACAGCCATGGCAGCCAATCAGGATGGAGAAAAGGAGGAGCTTCATTCCCTCAAATCCTGTCCTGGAGATGGCTGCCTCCATTACTAAATTTGGATGTAATGTAGGCAGCCATAAACTAGAGGCCTGAGCAGCAAACCTTACTAAAAACCAAGGGTTCAAATTGGAATTTGGTGAGTTTGGAGCTTGGGTTGAATTAGGGTCTGAACTGCAGTTTCCCACATTCAGATGTTCAGGTTCAGGGACCGCTGGCTGATCTGCCTCCAGTTCCTCATCATCCAAACCCATCAATTCCCCACCATCCAAACCCATTGTAAAAGTTAGTCTCCCACAATCATCACTTCTTGGGCACACCCTTCCTGGGTACATGCACAACCAATGTCTTCTGTCCATCCAAACCAAATACAGATGACAATGTTTCCCTTTATGACTGTGATTGCATTTATGGGAGCATGTCTGTAGTTGGTTGATCAACTGGTGTCAGGCTTAATGAAACTGACATGTTGTGGTTGATGTTGTGATCTCTCTGCCTTTGTTCTGGTGCCTAAAACCCCTGTTTCTGCAAGTTCAGATGCTTTTAGATTGTGAGCCCTTTGGGGACAGGGATCTATCTAATTTGCTTATTTATTATTTCTTTGTGTAAACCACTTTGGAAACTTTTGTTGAAAAGTGGTATTGAAAAGTGGTGGTTGTTCTGAATAGTTTACTCATTGCAAACACTAGATATGACATTATGGGAGGGGATGGTTTTATTTGCCCAAACTAGGGACTACAGAACTATGAAGTGCCCCAGACTTTTTCTGACACTATCATCTTTCAAGGTCAGATGTAAGTGGCACTACCATCTTTCACAGTAAAGTGTGACACTATCATCTTTCAAGGTCAATTGTGCTTGCAAGAGGAAATAAAACTGGAGTTCCAAAGAGAAACAGGATATTCTTTCCTATCCCAGCTAGATTATGGGATAGAAGCTACCCCACCATAAAAAGTTTACTCATTTCTGGGGTCCCAATTAACTTACAATGGGAATAGGACTCCTAAGAAGTCCATTCACTTGAGGGTTGTTTAACCTTGTATCGTATTTTTATTAATAACTTAAATGTTGTAATTTGTAAGGGGCCATACTTGTGGATTTCTTGTGTACCAAAGTGCAGCAAAGAGTATGACACCAAGGGCATAGCTGGGAGAGCAGTGGTTTGCTTGTTTACACACTGTTTACACAGCTGGGGGTAGAAATCTACCCCAAAATGTGGATGGGGGTTAAATTAGATCACATTTGTATTCTCTTCTGCTTCCCATGAAGGGCACCTTTGGGTTATCCACTTATGTTCTTACATGGAGGCCAACATGCCCTTTGCTTTTGTGCAACCCAACTTTGCTCTGTTTGTTGGCTAAAATTGGGGGAGTCAGAGAGTGGAGCTTGCAGATTTCATAAAGGACCCTGCCCTAACTTTTCTGCCATAATTTAAGCACTGGCCCACTGTCATCCATTGAACTTCATGGTTCAGTAGGGATTTAACCAATATTTTCCTGTAGAATAGATGAAACTACTATCCACCATACTGATGCTCTCGGTATGGTTTAAACCCACTTTTGACTGCATTGTATGCCACACGATCAAAATGAGTTGTATCATGCTGCATTGTGGACAGGCCACAATGTAAGTGGATCATAGTCACAGGTAGAGCTGTAGACATCACTCACATCAGTATGAAGCCCCTCCTATTGCATACTGATCTGCATGAATGATATGCATATCCTGATATGGAGGTCGTTTTAATCTCTTTGTCATCTGTGAAGTGTTAGAGCAATGATCTTCACTATTTTTTAATTAGGGGTTACTGCCACTGAGCTGCCCAAGGTGCAGCCCCCCCCCCCTTATGTGTGCACAAGAGGAGGGGATTAGAGAGAGAGAAAGCCAGGGGCACCACTGAAGAACAGTGTGTTAGAGGGGAAAACCTAACAGGCTTTAGAAGACAAAATGAATCATATCGTGAAAAGAGGGTGTGTGTGTGTGCACACACAAGCGCACACACCTACTGGCCAACATCCAGATTAGGACTGTGCTAACAAAGCAGTCCTGCATTCCAAACTAACAGTGTGCCATAGTGTGAGAGGAAGAAGGAGCTGTTTTTGATGATCTCCCCAGGAATATAGTTTGGCGACACTTTTGTCTTCAGAGGGAAGAGAAGATCATCGAAAAATTTCCCCTTCCCCCAATTGTCTGATGGTGTACCATTAGTATGGAATTCAGCACTGATCCACTAGCACAGTGCTTATTTGATTGTTGCCACTGTTTGTAATAGCATTATTGTTTATATAGCACCACCAGCGTGTATGACACCTCACAAATCACAAGACCGTGGGTCCTGCCCCAAGGTGCTTACATTCTATATTTTAACATCAGGAGACAACCAAGAAGGAGTAGAGAAACAGAGACAAGTGTAATAAGGAAGGAAGATGCATGTGTTTTAGTTCTAAAGTTTTTGCTTTGCGTCACTGAAACTAACACTAAAATAATTCCTTAACCAGAAAAACAGAAAAAAAATATTCCTTAGCAAACATGGCTTAGTTACTTCTCTTTGCTCACTTGGAGTGTTATATTTCTTGATACTTCTTCACTGTCTTTTTTGTTACCATTTTCAGTCACATCCAATGAATCACCCCAAACTACTACTTCCTTGGGAAGCCAATTGCTTACTTTTCTCTCTCCTTCTCTATTAGCAATAAGATATTACATTTTCATGATTCTCTTTTTGGTATTTTAATAAACAAAGATGGTGGCTGGTATTATTGGGCATTAGATGTAAATTAGATGTAAATTGCCAAATAAGACTTCAGATGGGCATAATCTCTATCTTTTAGCTGTGTTTGGCTTGCATACTGTGATTTGACCGAGGTTGTTTTTATTCTTTTATTTGCGCACTGCTTTGATGGAAGCAGTATAAAAAATGAATGTCAAATAAATAATTTTGCTCAAATCTTGATGCAAAAATCAAGTGCAATTGTGGGTTTATCCTGCTAATGAAAATATTATAAGTAGGCCATATGCTGAGTGATGAGGAATGTAAGATGCACACATAGAAAAGAAAATGTCTTGCTATTAATCCAGACTTCAACAGCCTTCCAAAAATAAAATATCTTTATTGCCCTATGATTTTGCTCACAAGTGTACTGTTTTAATTAAGTAGCGACAACTGTTGAAAATGTCATAAATGCTTAATGGAATGATTAGGAATATTTATGAACTCTAGTGTGCTTTCATTTTTGCCAAGTAGATTGTGGAAATGGGTGCTATTTGTCTTAAGTGGGCGGGGAAAACTCATTGTCATCTTCCTTCTGTTGAGGCACTACTGATTTTAGCAATTGAGAATGGAGAATCACAGCGGTATATTAATTAGTTTACACTTGGACTGCTAAAACTTAAACTTGCATTTCTACTCACCATGACACTTACTGGATAACTTTGGGTCAGTTACAGACACTCAAACCTTCCTCACAGAGTTTTTGGGAGGATAAAAATTGCCATGTTTCTACTTGGGAAAAGGATGATGATAAATAAATGACAGTGGCAAATTGCCATCCCCTGATTTTCTTCTGTACAGTCTTCTGTGTAAGTTTAAACAGGGTGTTGGAACACATGTAGATGAGTAATTCAGATGAATGCTCATTTCACGTGACTAAGGGATGCTCCAAAAGCACATCAGGACATTCTACTGTGACATCAGGGCGGGCATGCGCTCAGCATGGCCCAGACCTTATTGCTCGTCTGAACCAGCCCTATGACATAACTGTGTTTTATGCCTTATTATCATTGGGATTAATGTCTTCCATATAGGATGAAGTGTTTTGGATGACTTACTATTCTGATACTGAATTATATACGAATTCTGGCTAATTTGTTTCTGGTCCTCTATGTATAGTTTTTAGAGGGTTGTGTTTTTTTTAAAATGGTGTTAATAGCTGTGCTGTACTCTGTTCTACATGGCAGAAATTCCACATGCCACTGCATTAAAGACTAGCTATAATTTAATTTCATAAGGCCGTACTATGTAATAAATACAATAATCACTAACATTAAAAAATGTATTATGCTATATTAGCATACTTCTTTTGACTTCAGTATGGATACACCTGTACATTTGATGGCTGAATAATTTCTCTTTGTTCTGAGGCTTAGTTCCTCTTTCGTAAATCCTTCTCTTACTAATACAATCTGACAGAGCTCATGTAAGTATAAAGTATTTAATCAAGTGTAATCTTTTGGAGATGCTATAAAAACAAAATTGATACATTTTCCCTGTATAAAAAAGTCTGCTTTATTTTTCATTCTCACACTGAAGCATGACTCAACATTGTAAAATATTAGTGCTTGTTTAATTGTATTTTGACTACACATCTTTCGGTTTCAGATAGCAGGATTGATTGTGCCAGAAAATGGTTTCAGTGGGATTTCTGTAATTGTAAAAGAAGCCATCTGTCTTCTTAGGCTGTTTTATTATAACTTTTATTAAAAGGCAAAGGAGGGGGATCAGATTGTTGCCCACAGGAGTCAATGATGAAACACTGGTTGACATTGATAGAGTCTGAATTGGCACCCTTTCCCCATAATCTAAACCTTCATTTTTAAACAAGAACATTCAATAGCTATGCTTTTTGGCTCTACTTCTTGTTTTATTTTGCTCAAATTGTTTTGTTAATGAAGCTTAGATAACAATCTGTCATGTGGAGCTGGTGTAATTATGGTTATTTTTTTTTGTCATTTTTCACAATATCCGTGCCTGAAATTAGTTGTTTTCTGATTTGATTTGGATAATATTATTTCTATCCTCTCAGAAATGACATTCCAAATTTTTGTATGCCTTCTTAAATTCTATGTTGCTTTCAGCATATCTGTAAATGGTATTTATGATGCAGAAAATAGCAGTCAATGGCTGACATGAGGAAAATTACCCGAAGTAGTCCTACTGAAATTAAAAGGACAAATTAGGAATTGTCTAATGTTCTCTTGATTTCAGTGGGACTATTTTGAGTAATTTTCCTCACTATGTCAGCCAGTGTTCTTAAAGGAAAAATTGTGCCATCGAGTCGGTGTTCTCTCCTGGCAACCATAGAACCATGTGGTTTTCTTTGGTAGAATACATGATGGGGTTACCATTGCCATCTCTGCACAGTATGAGATGATGGCTTTCAGCATCTTCCTATATCACTGCTGCCTGATATAGGTGTTTCCCATAGTCTGAGAAACATACCAGGGGGATTTGAACCAGTGTTCTTACATGAGTTTAAAATGAATACAGTTTTTCTCTAAGGTTTTCTTGGGAGAGCCTGCCAAAGCAAACTAACTTGATTGTGGCAGTCCTAATAAATGGAACATAGACGTCATTTCTAGAGCACCATTCAACTTAAGCTGTATTCAGACGTTATGCTGAACATTCATATGGGTGTGTAGTATACACAGGTACAGATCTGTGCATAGGTACCAGCGGAGGAGCCAGGGAATGATGGCACAGTTTCTGCTCCGTCCCCTCTGTGCACACCAGTGATGCTTCTTGCACGTGACATCATGCACACATAGGCATGGCTTGATCACCTCAGGGCCTGTGCAAGCCCTCCAGAGTGCATTTATTTGGAGTGCATTTAAATGGATGCATTTATTTCCCTTTATCTTCCTTGCTGGAGGGAGAGAAAGAAAAATAAATGCACCCAGCAAGCAAACACTGGCTGGGAATTAGCTCTGGAGGGCTTGCACAGGCCCTCCAGCGATCGGGCCATGCCCATGTAATGTGATATCATGCACAAAAGGAGCATGGTCCCCTTCCAGAGTGCTTGTGCAAGCCCCCAGAATGTTGGCTGTCTGGGTGCATATATTTCCCTCCCTTGCCCTTCAGCAAGGGAGGGTTCTGGAGGGCAGAACTCCGAAGGGCTCATGTGGCTCTTCCCTGACTTGCAGTCAGGTTCTTTTTGTAGGCGAAGAATGGCACTTCAGTACCCAGATATCAGAGTAAAACCAGTTTGGTAAGAAAGCAGCAAACAAGAAGTCTGAGACAGTTCTTTAAGTATGAAAAACAACAAGGATTTATTTATAAGCTACAAAAGGGTATGTGAAAGCTGAGCTTAAGGCTGAAGGAGGAGAGAGACTAAACCAGGGATTCTCAAACTTGGGTCCTCAGGTGTTATTGGACTCCAACTCCCATAATCCCCAACCAAAGGCCACTGAGGCTGGGGATTATGGGAGTTGAAGTCCAATAACACCTGAGGACCCAAGTTTGAGAATCCCTGGACTAAACAAACAGCCATCTCTGGAGAGACAACATGGAGACTAACACTGGAAGAACAAAGATGGGAGAAGTCCAGCACTTTTATCCATGATCCTAAAACCCCCAGTGGTCACTATGAGACATTGCAGCTGAGAGCTAATGCTGCCAGGGTCCTAGCTCCAACACTTTGAACTCATCTGCTCAATGATAGACTCCAACCCTGATAGGTACAGTTATTCACACATTATATTGAAAACAGGTTCAGCAGTACACCTCCTATCTGTACCATACAACTGTGGGCTTTGTACAAGGTTTATTTTTAAAATGAACACAGGTACAGTCATTCACACAAAAGCATGTACGAATGTGCAGACATCTGTACACTCATATGGCATAATGTCTGAATAGGGCTAGAGATGTTCACCACACAGTGCTAACCTATTGGCCTTTCGCTGCCAGAGGCAAAAAGCAAGGAGAAATTGGCCTCATCCCTGACACTGATGCCAGCCCCACCTCCGTTGCTGGACCCATCTTCTTATGCCTTGTCAGGCTGCCTCACCTTCCAAGTGCCAACTGCTTTATATTCCGGTCAGCAGCAGCAGGAGCAGCAAAATGGTACTTCTTGCATACAGTGGTGGCCACTCCTCATCACCACTGCACCACTAGCTCCAATAGATGGAGATATATATATTTCTCCCCCTCCCCCTCTCTCCTTCCCCCCTCCTTCTGTCTCTCCTCCTCTACTCTCTCTCTCCCTTGCACCTTTCACCAACAAACCACGATGCTTCACAAAGCTAGCAAAGCAGCAGCAACAAGGAGAGGCTGGCTCTCTATGCAGGAAGCACTATCCTCACTATCACTGCCACTGACATGCAACTTAAAGCAGATACGTGACTCAGCCTAGTAAGGGAGAAGAAGGTAGCACTGGTGAAGGAAATGTGCATGTCAGGGGCAAGGCCAGAACACAGGAGGAGAAATACACAGGGAGGGCAGCAGGGCAGGAAGGACCAAGGGGTGTATCAGGCAGGTGAGGTGATGCCCACAATGGGAGTGAGATGCTCACTGTCCCCAACCCTTGGTACAGTAGCCACCTTCTGCCATTTCCTAATTGTGCCTCATGGAGGAGCCATGGCTGTCACCACAAGATGAATTCAAAGTCATCTTCCAATTCTGCTGCCAAGTATCACACGTTATGCAAAACTGCAGTTGAATGGGCCAATGGTTCCATGGATGTTGGGGGACAGTGAGCATCTCACTCCCATTGTGGGCATCACCTCACCTGCCTGATACACCCCTTGGTCCTTCCTGCCCTGCTGCCCTCCCTGTGTATTTCTCCTCCCGTGTTCTGGCCTTGCCCCTGACATGGACATTTCCTTCACCAGTGCTACCTTCTTCTTCTGCAAATGCAAGCAAATGGGGTTTGGCATGGTGACTAAACCGAGGATTCAGATTTGGAACTCCAATCTGAACCTTTGGGTTGTAATGAGTTTCATAACTACAGCCTGAGTTTGGACACAGCCTGCACTATGTCCAAATGCGGAACAGCAGGCTGCATCCCCTGGAACTGGAGATGAGGGAGGAAGCTCCTCCTTCAACTCCAGAGTGATTGGCTGTGCAACCTGTCCTTCTGTCTCACTGACTGCAGAGAGGACACCCTCCGTAACATTCGAATTTGGACAAGAGAGCAGGAGGAGAGGGCATGGAACCAAGCAAATGCATTTGCTGTACTGTCTCATTACAGTTCCTTTACTAGTAGACTTAACCCTTAGAATGTAACTCAAGCCGATTGTCTAGTATCTTGACTACAAATTTTATATTACTGTGCATATTAAAATTCCCACATCATCAACATAGCTTTTATCAAGAAAGGAAATAAATAAATAAAAGCTTGTAGCTACATTTGAGAAATGAATAGATTTTCCTGTTAGGAAGGGATTTCCTCCATTCTGCTCTTCATTCCTTGGTGACCTCCTCTCTTTCCTGTTGCTATCTGCCTGCAGCCTCTATTTTTGCCACACTCTCATGGCTAGGTGGGAAGCTTCATTTGGGTAGGAAAGAACTACACAGTTGCCCCACCCATGTAGTTATTGCAATCAGACACCCAGAGTGGAGTGGAATCTGGAGTGAATGGAGCCTGCAGTGTTAGCTTCAGCCAAGTCACAGAGGACCTTCTAATCCAGAAGTGAATTGATTCCAAAGTCCAAGAGGAACCTATGCAAAATGCAAAATCAAACCACAGAAGTATTGTCTGTGTTCTGTGAATGCTCAAATAGCAGCCAGTGGATATTAATCAGCTGAGCAATTTTGCAGCCTTTCATGGTTCCACATCACTTCCTGCTTATAAGAGTGCATAACTGAGGGTTCCTTTGCTGGTTCAGTTTAGGTAGATGATGGTTATTGGGGTATAAAACACACAAGCACAATTTGTGACAATCAGGTGAATGTTGCCTATCAGCCATGATGGTGGCAAGCATATACCTATGGGGCTGCAGAAGGTGAAAGTGGCCCCAGACCACTAATGCCTGTTGATTCCCAGGGATCCATGCCCTAGCATGCCTTCCCAATCCCCATAAGAATGGGTTCCTTCTGCCTTGGCAGTCCCCATCTTTCACCTGCTACTCACACCACCCATCCTACCTCCCATTGCCACTGCAGTCTCATGATGTCACTGCAGCCGTGCCTTTTCTCACTGGTGTGGTCTAGTCATTAGACTGCACCAGCAACATGAGGCAAGGTGGAGGGCATGAGTGGCATCAAGGTGACACAACTGGCAGGTGGGCAGCCATGGAGGCAAGTAGCAGCAGGGGCTGCATTGAGGGGCACCTCAGATCTTGCCCAGGGGCCTACTAGAGCATCATGAACCACCTGATTTATTTCCTTGGACTAAAGGAGGGTTGTTAAGTACTTGGCAGGCCTCAATAAATAGAAGAATGGCTGTGGTTAGCATTGTGGCCCAATTTGTAAAGCACTAAATAAAATCTGGATTTGCCACTGTTCACAGACAGGATTTAATTTTATGCATGATTTAGGATGATGTGGAAGACCTAAAGATCTTCCAGCTTGCATGTCCCCCCTTCTCCCTCTTTCATGCAAGATGAAGGAATTTTTAAAAAGCTGGCTTTAACTTTAAAATAAACTACAATGCCATGTTGAATAGGAACTATGATTTGGTAACTATCACACCTCAGGCTCAGATTGGCCAGTTCAAATGATACAGTCTGCCCAAAGTTTAGAAGGGAGGGCACACACGCCTCTCCTCTACATCTCTCTTCTACATCCAGTGTAGCATTCTGCCCTGCATGCCCACTTGGGGAACTGCATGTTCAAACTGCCCTAATGGCTCAATTCCCATATTGGTAATTTAAGACATTCTGCCCTCCATATGAGTATATGAGTAGACACAGTAGACACTATCGCCCCCAAGTGTCCTCTCAGTTCCATTTTGAAACTGGCTCCATGGTATACTGAACAGCTACGGGAGCTGAAGCAGCAAGGGAGAAGGCTGGAGTGTAAGCGGAGGAAGACTCGATTTGAATCTGATAAGACACCACACAAAGCCCATTTGAAGGCTTATTTTGTGGCAATACATGCAGTGAAGAAGCAATTCTATTCTTCACACATTGCATCTGCAAGTTGTTCAGATTTGTGAGTGGATTAACACAGGTTCTCTTCTTTCTGAATTTAGATTTGAATTATTTATCACCCCACTGTGATTCTTTTAACAACCTTTTTTGTGCATAAAATCTCTCATATTCAAGCTAACTTGGGCTCCACAGTTATGGTGGGATCAATTGCAGAGATGTCCCATAACTCCTCCAGTTGAATTAGAATTGATCAGTTTCTATTTGTGACTCCTGAGGATGTGGACAGGCTCCTTGGAGCTCTTTGGCCTATCACTTGTCCTTTGGGTCCATGCCCAACATGGCTTATAACATCTAGCAGGGAGGCTGTTAGAGATGGCCTAGTTGACATCATAAATGCCTTGTTGAGGGAGGGCAGGATGCCTTAAGAAGCCATCCCTAGAGCCCTCAGTGAGGGATAATTATAGGCCAGTCTCCAACTTCCCTTGGGTGGGCAAGGTAATTGAGAGGGTGGTGGCTGATCAACTCCAGGAATTTTGGATACTGATTATCTAGAACCATTTCTGACTGGTTTTAGAGCAGGCTATGGGTGTAGACAGCCTTGGTCAGCCTGATGGATGATCTCTACCAAGGAATGGACAGAAAGAGTGTGACTCTGTTGGTTCTTTTGGACTTATCTGTGGCTTTCGGTACTATTGACCATGGTATCCTTCTGGATCACTTGGGGGATTTGGGAAGAGGTGGTACTGCTCTGCAGTGGTTCCATTCTTATCTCTCAGGTAGATTCCAGATGGTGCTCTCTGAAATGAGAGCTATTGTAAGGTGTCCCTCAGGGCTCCATCCTTTCTCTGATGCTTTTTAACATCTACATGAAACCTCTGAGTGAGATCATCAGGGGATTTGGAGCAGGGTGTTGTCAATATGCTGATTACATCCAAATCTATTTTTTCTTCATCATCATCATCATCATCAGGATACAGCATAAATCCCCTAAATGCCTGCCTACAGGCAGTAATGGCCTGGATGAGCGATAATAAATTGAAACTGAATCCAAACAAGACAGAGCTACTCATGGTAAGGGGGTAATAATTTGAGGATGTGATAGATCTTCCTGTTCTCGATGGGGTTGCACTCCCCCAAAAGAAACAGGTACATAGCTTGGGAATGCTTCTGGAGCCAAGGCCTCACTCTGGTTTCTCAGACTGAGCTATGGCCAGGAGTGCTTTCTATCAACTTCAGTTGATATGACAGCTGCGTCCGTTCCTTGTAGACAATTATCTCAGAACTGTGGTCGTAACCCATAGGCTTGACTTCTGAAATGTGCTGTATGTGCGGCTGCCTTTGTATGTGGTTCAGAAACTTCAATTGGTTCAAAATACAGTGGCTAGATTGGCTTCCAGGGTTTCTCTGAGAGACCATATTATGCTTGTTTTAAAGCAATTGCATTGGTTACCAATAGGTTTCAGAGCAAAATACAGGTAATTACCTTTAAAGCCCTGAACAGTTTAGGACCCAGTTACCTGGGAGAGTGCCTATCATGAGGTCACTCGACGGAAGATGCTGGCTAGAAATATATGATACAATAGCCAGTAGCTCAGGTTTCAGTTTTACTGATAAATAGATGGGTTTAACAGTCTCACCAGGGATACAGGAGTTAGAAGCCCAAAATCCAAGGTCACAACCTCTCCAACAGAGACTCAAGATGATTTGACGTGTTGTTTCCAGCAGTTGTTCAAGGCACAGCCTGCCCAATTTATAGTCAGCAGCCACATGCCCTTAATCAACACTCCACCCCCTCCAGCTGCCATAGATTTAATCCAGCTCCTGCTGCCTTCTTGTCAGTCAACTACTTCTCTGTATTTCCCTCACCTGCTCTTGACGTTTTTCCTGCCTGTGTCCTTGAGGAGATAGTGGCCGTTCCATCTCTGTCTCAGATCTTGACCCTTCTCTCCAAAGATCACCTGGCAGTTCATGAGTTAGCCCAGTTAAGCATCAAACACTCATGCATCCGCCATCTTGAATGGGGTGGATGACATCATCACAAATTATGCCATTGAGGTGTCCCTATGTGTCACTCACTACAACTGTAGCGAACTTGGTTGAAATCTGTTAGACCATACCTCAAGTTAGCCCACATGCGCCTCAAATCCATTCGGCCATGAAACTCACTGGGTGATTCTGGCTGTCATGTATCTTTCAGCTTAACTTACCTTGCAGGCTTGTTGTGAGGATAAACATAATCATGTACACTGCACTGGGCTTCTTGGAGGAAGATCAGGATAGAAATGTAAATAAATAAATATATATATAAATTAAAAAATCTTGAATTGGAGTGGATGACACCATTACAAACTACACCATTGAGTCATCCCTATGTGCCCCTAAAGCTGTAGAAGATTTGGTTGAGATTGGTTAGGTGGTTCACAAATTAGCCCACTTGTGCCTCAAACATGTACATGTCTGCCATCTTGACTTGGGATGGATGACATCTTGGGCTAGAACTCGATCGAAGTCTAACAATCAAATTTTTTAAAGTTCCAAAACTGTAAGGTGATGGACGTTGTGGCAAATTAAAGGGCAAAGATCTGGGAAAGTGATCTTGGGATTGTAGTGCATAGCTCAATGAAAATGTCAACTCTGTATGTGGTACCTGTGAAAAAAGACAAATATGCTACTCCTAGATTTAGGAGTAGCAGATTTAGCAGATTTAGCAGCTTTAGAAAGTAGGTTGAAGATAAAAATGCTAATATTATACTGTATAAATTACTGTATAAATTATGATATGGCAACGTATTGTATTTTGGAGTACTGCATTCTCAAAAGTTCTCAGTACTACATCTTTTTAGTTTGGAAAAACAGATGACTAAGAGATGTGATAGAGATGCATACAATTATACTATGCATGGTGTGGAGAGAATGGATAGAAAGCATATTTTCCTCCCTATCTCACAACTCTAGAAGCAAGAGAAGCTATCGACACGATGGGAGAAATTCGGGCTAGTGGAGGCTAGCCCAATTTTCTCCCATCGTGAGAACCACTGGGCTCGGCTGTGAGCCTGGAGGTTCTTAAGCGGGTAACCTGCTAAACTACCCCTGCCCTTAAACCAGGTTTGCGGAGCAAGCACAAACAAATTTGTGTGACGGAGCCGGCAATCATGTGGGCGGCCTCTGTGGCTGCCCGGAGCAGACTGACTGCTCGTCTGTGGGGAGAGCGGGCTAAGCCCACTCTCCCTGCTAACCCTCTCCAGGCAGCTCCCACTGATCATTGGAACCGCCTCAGAGTCATCCAATGAGACTGATTAGCAGGAAATTTAGGACAGAAAAAGGAAGTACTTCAACACACTGCTCATAATTAAGCTATGGAATTTGTTGCCACAAGATGATGCAGAGGAAGAACATGTTCTTGCAAAGGAAGGACCCTTTTCTCCAGAGGAAATATAAACGGGCTCATTTTCAAATGCGTACACAGATTGTCTGCTTCCTCAGGGGTTAAATATTTTTTTAAGTAGAATTTAAAACTTCCTGCCAATGTTGCATATGTCATACATCCTCATGTCTTTTCAAAAATATGAATTATAGCTGGCATTTTTCAACGTCAGTAAAAATCTGCATCATTGTGCTGTTCTTTCCTGGTGGAGGGAAGAGGAGGACAAGAGCTGGAGGAATTTACTTTTTTCAGCCAATCAGAATGAACAACTAATTGCAATCATTAGCAGAACATTTTTCTGCAGTCCCTTTCCTGAGCTAATCTTCCTGAAAGTATGTAATAAATTAGCAATCATAGAAGCAGCCAGTTTAGAAAGTCTGAAGCCAAGGACAGATTTTGGGGTTACAAAAAAAAGTGCAATGTAAATTTGGTTTAGATACAGATAGAGAGTTGAAATTCGGGTTTATGTAAAAGATATATGTGAGATTTCATTTGCTGCATTAGTGTAATTTTCCTTTTTATCTTTTTCTTTTCTGTAATTTTCTTTTCAGTTATAAATTTAAAAATGAATTAAAAACATAGATACATGTGGAGATCCATATAGGTGTTTTAAGCACCTCTCAATGCAACTGTCTGAGGTACTTGGTTCTCTCACACCATACAACTATAACTTTTTTTAACCTTTAAGTGTACATTCTTTTAATCATCCAGGAATGAAATTCTTGAGAATAATGTTGGTGAAATGAAGGAGAAAATGCTTCCTTGTGCTAACAATTATTTTTTCACAAGATATGGCAAAGAATGCACTTTTAAATTTCTTTTGCACTGAATAATGATCAAGCAGAAAACCACAGTAGTTCAACCACGCCTGTTCAACTTTGGCCCCCCAGCTGTTTTTAGATTACAACTCCCATAATCCCCAAGCAGTGGCCAATAGCTAGGGGTTATGGGAGTTGTAGGTCAACATCTGCAGGAGGGCTGATGTTGAACAGCCCTTATCTAGACTGTCAGTAGTTGGAATATGAATGATTTTCTGTATTTTGCATTCAGCCTCCTTAATTTAATATTTATATATTGTAAATTTCATATCCTGCCACACAAGCCAACTGTAGGTTCCAATGGCATTCCCTATGTCAAATAATATGTTGGAAAAGTAAGAAATTGTATTTATCTATGGGTATTACTTTTAACAACAACAACAAAAATTGTACATATAGACTTGCTATCATACTATGAAGTCATGCACATGACTTTGTTCAGGAGGGCGAGCAGAGAGGCAGGCTCTTATCTACCTTCCCACATGTAATCACTCTTCCCTTATAACTTTACCACTCACCATGGCACACGTGCCAAGCCATGGAGAGACATGGCACAATGCACTATGCCAGAATCGTAGTGCATTGGGGGATTTCTCCACTGCCTGGCGCTTTTGCTGCCTGGCTTTGTGCGTGCTCAGGCTGCAGGAAACCTGAGTGTGCACATGACCAGGGACTGGGGTAGAAGGGTGTGTGCTTGCACCTATTAAAAGCCCAGATAACACACTTGGGCTACCCAGCAGGGCAGCACTGGGATCGGGCCCAATCCCAGTGTCCACACAAGCAACCCTACCCAGCAAAGGCTGTGCAAGCCCATGTAAGGCTGCTCATGTGAACAGCCTCTATGTTTTGTTTATATATTAATGAAACAGGGTTAAACGTCTACATTAGGGATGTGCAAACCAGTTTGACGTTGAACTGTTTTGACGTTGAACTTGTTTGGTTTGGCAGTTCTAGGCCACACACACACACACACACCCACAAACCCCGGTTTGATTTGGCCTAGAATCGCCCCCCCCCCATTGGTTCAGGGGGGTCTCATTTTTTTTAAGTTTAAAAAATTACCTTTTAAATGGTCTTCGAGGTGGCGGGGGAGGGGTCTGCTGAGGTTCTCCCCCCCCCCGCCCCGCCGGCCTCCTAAATTACCCCCTCCGGCCCGTTCGGTCGGTTCTTTGGCCCCTCTGGGACTTAGTAGTTTGGTGCGGTGGCAAAAATGGAGGCTGCCGCGCATGTGCAAATGGTCTCTGAGAGGCCTGGCATGGCGCACGGCCTCACAGAGACCATTTGCACATGCACGGTGGCTGCTATTTCGGGCAACATGCCAAACTATTCCGTAGTTCAGCACATTGCCCAAAATTCAGTGTGTTGCCAAAATGGAGGCTGTCATGCATGCGCAAATGGTCTCTGTGAGGCTGTGGGCCATGCCAGGCCTAGCAGAGGCCATTTGCGCATGCACGGCGGCCACCATTTTTGCGACCGCGCCGAACTACGGAGGCCCGAAGGGGCTGAAGAACTGGCCAAACAGACTGGAGGGAGGATTTAAGAGGCCAGCGGGGGGAGGGGAAACCTTCATGGACACCCCCCTCACTGCCTCGAAGACCATTTAAAAGGTAAAAAAAATATTTTAACTTTAAAAGATCCGTGAACCGCTCCCCCCCCCACAAACCAGTCCAGACTCGAACCAAACTGGGCCAGCCGGTTCTATACACACTCCTAATCTACATCAGTCTTCAGTTAGTAGGCTTGATGGTTTTAGTATATAATCCAAGCATCATTTCAGAATTTATACTTTTTGCTTTATATGTATATTAACAAAAGACTATGCAATATTCTCCATTGGTTTTTGCTCAGTTATACAGGAATATTTACACTATTTTAAAATAAAATCTATTGCTAAGGAAATGCAATAAGCACATTTGGATCAATACCATTGATTTTTCCATGCATTGATTTTCCTTACACAAGTTATTGATAACTTGTAATTGTTATAAACATTTTTATTATTATTTATATAAATGTTCTATGTTTTTCTCCCCACAAAGGATAAACAGAGTCAAGAACTTGTCTGTGATGGGGGGCGGGGTGTTTGTTTATCTAATCATCTTAGCTGTGTACTCAGGAAAAAAACCCTGGCTTTTCCTCCTACCTTGCTTCCACACAATCATGAGGAATGTCTCATGATCAGTGAGACTTGCCGGAAGGGGGTTTGCGGGGAGAGCGGGCTTAGCCTGCTCTCCCTGCAGACAATTGGAAGGCAGCCCTGGGCGGCCAGATCGGCTGCCCACACGACTGCCAGCTCAATTCCAGGAAGTTCCAGGATGCCCCACGTGAATGTACAGGGCAACCTGAAGAGACCCCCGAGTCAGGGGTCTACTCATGTGTCGCCACGTGCCACAGCAACACACGAGCAAAAAGATGTGGTTAACAGAGCTCTCACTCCATTAATCTTGTCTTAGGAGAGGGTATTTTTGAGACCTAGCTGCCGCAAGCCACGCAGCTCTGGTTGCAGCACATGACTGCCCAAAAGCGGGGTAGGCGCCCTAGGCCACTTTTGAATGATCATGAGAATCACCTCATTATCTACCTAGGTTTTCCTCTTACCTTTTTTCCACAGAACCGAAAATTGGGAGCACACACAGCTTCCAAACCCAGGTAGAACACAGTTTTTGATTGAGTGAATTGCCTCCAGAAATTGGTGATAGCACCAGTCAGCTGTCTAAGGGAACTAACTTAGAGGTCATTCACACAATCAAAAAGTATATTCTACCCAGGTTTGGAAGCTGTGTGTGCTCCCAATTTTCGGTTCTGTGGAAAAAAGGTAAGAGGAAAACCTGGGCAGAAGTGATTGTGTGGAACCCATGTAGAAGGAAAAGCAACCCAAGTTGTCACTTCTACCTAGATTCTCCTCCTGCTTTGCTTCCGTACAACCGAAAATAGGGAGCACACACAGCCCCCAAACCCAGGTAGAACACACTGAAGCTTTTCTCATGATCAGTGAGAAGAGCTTCTGTTGGGCTTGCAGGGAGAGCGAGCTTTGCCTGCTCTCCACTGCAGACGAGCAGCTGCTTGTAGCTGGGTGGCCGGATCAGTCACCCATATGGCTGCTGGCTCTGTCATGGAGCTGGCGCGGGCTGCAGGAATAGGGGGCTGCGTGGCCCCTGGAAGTTCCAGGATGCCCCACGCAAGCACATGGGGCATCCTGGAGAGACCCCCTTAGCCTAGGGGTCTGCTCGTGTGTCGCTACATGACCTCAGTGTTTCCCTTGCTCTCTTCAGCCCATCAGTCAGCTGAACTGACACTGCTGATTATTTGACAAGGTTAAATGTGTCCACACAATTAATTCTGGGACCATTTCCCCCCCGGTTGTAAAAGTGTCCTTTATAATAGCACAAAGGAAACAGAAAGTGATTTGTGCAATTGTATAGCCAGAAAGTGACTAATCAATCTAATTGTAAGTAAAGTTAAAGATTTAATTTAAAGGACATTTTTGAAGGAAATCAGACTGATCCTGTTTCCTGTTTTTCTACTAATTGGTTTGTGCTTTCTACTTTACCAGGAGGCATTGTTGATAAGGATCTTCGTCACTACCTCAATTTACGGTTCCAGAAGGGTTCTGTAGATCACGAGCTCCAGCAGATCATCCGAGACAATCTCTACCTCCGAACAGTGCCATGTGAGTCTGAGAAATGTCACCAGTGCATTTTGCATTTTTATGGCATATCCAACTTTTTATTCTTATTCTGATGTCATGTTTAACCATAGTGATACATTGTATAGTACAATAGTTGTGCTTACTTTGGTGACAGATATACTAAAAATTGGAGTCAAAAAATATACTAAAAATAAGTCAAAAACTGTGGTCTCCTTCAGACATTATTATTGGGTTATTTATTTCTGAATGGAGACTGTCTGGAAATCATAACTTGTGGATGTACAGTGGTGTTGAATACTCTGCTTCAAGTAGCTGCAGTAAAAAATCCTTCCAATTAGGCATGGCTTTATTATGTGTAAGTAAATATAAGACAGTCCTTTTCTGGGCTGCTGAAGGTCATTCTTAATAAATGGAATATCCTAATTATCTGAAATTCATTGACAGTTTTCTGAGCCAGATTAAAGTGTACAGAATAGTATGTTCAACTGCGGAAAACACTGAAGAGCAAAAACAAGATCCCAGAATGTATGAGGAAACATTTGATTTAAGATCTAATTTACTTTATAGTTGTTGCAAAATGTTGCCTTTTTCTGCACATTCAGCCTCTGTCAAACTTTCACTCATAAACATTATTTGAATGCATTTAAACCAACACTGGAAATGGGTTCTCCATCAGAACTTTCTGTTTACACTGGAGGAAGATGGATTTAAAAATCTGATCACTGTTATATTTTTTTATGGCATTTAGTTGAATCTGATGGTGTTGCAGTTTTCAGTTTTGTTCTGTGAATTTATCGTTTTTTAAGTCATGAAAGGGGAAAAAAAACCAAAATAGCTTTAAAAGCTTAGGGGGGTGCATATTTAAAGTGAGAATAAACATATCTTTGATCAGATTTGGAGGTGCAGTGTTTGATCTTGGCTAATGCTTTGAGCAATGTATGATCAGAAAACATTGTCTTGTCTAAATGATTAGAAATGTTTGTTGGAAGTCTTTGGCTAGCTAGATTTGCTTAAAGAGCAGCGTAAAAATAAGGTTATTTTACAGAACTAGGACTACGGTAGGGTTGCCAACTCTGGGTACAATTTCCTGGGGGGTTGGGATTTCCTTCCAATATTGTTCACAATACAAAGCCAATAAAATCTCAAGAATCGCTTTCAGTTGTCACCTGGAGATTTATGCTGCTTCATGGACTGAGTAGCCAATCCTGGAAGGCTGGCAACCCTAAGCTATGCTGGAATTTGAACAGAAATGAGGTACAACTAACAAGGAAGTCTCAACACAAAATGGAAATGTTTTAATGTGGTTATGATTCATGAACCACAGATGGCTCATCTGTCTGAAACAAATGACTGCTTTAGCATTGTGATAGATCCTGCTTTGGACTCATGCATGTAGAATGGATGACACTGGGGTCAAGTAGAAGAGTATCTGCCCAATAAATTGAATTTATATCTTGATTATTTTTTAACTGTGAAGGCAATTGATGTGACTAAGTTTTAAGTGTGTCTTTGATTTTTTTCCTCCCCCCTTAATAATAGTACTTAAAATACAACATTTACACAATTTAAAGAAAAACCTTGACAGTCAAGCAGTTTATCACCTTTGTGCTTCAACCTTACCTCCTGACCTCTCTCTCTCTGCTTCTGGCTTCCTGTTTTATTTTTATATTTCTTTTACCTATTAACCTTTGTACAAAATAGTCAAAATAAATGAGAATGTAAACGAGAATGATGTGCAAGTCACCTTTTTCCATATGATTTGTACATAATCTTTCATATGGAAACCAGATCATCTTACATTTTTCAGATGATTCATACCTGTTGTTAACTACTCTTTCTTTGTCAAGTCTTACCATTCTTCTAGATATTGTTCAGTTCTGCTTATATGTTTGGCTTTTTGACATGGAAAGAATTAGTTACTTAGAACACTGACAATCCATTGTTTTTGTCACTTGGAAATAATGCAGCATATATTGATGACAGGTAAATCTCGATATAGCACAGGAAAAGCACCTTATTTTTGTAGTTTTGTTTAAAAAGTAAAATGCTTAACATAGCAGGGGCTGATTTATTCATTGATGAGTTCTTGTAGAGAGACTGTTTAGAAGGAAGTTAGAACATTAATTTTACAAGTACCTCTCTGTAGATAGCATTTGGATTGAGTTGAAATATTTTGTGGTAAAAGTAGAAAGGGTGAAGAAGAACAAATCATGAGAAGCAGTTTTAGAACTACTATGATAGGCTAGGAAGGCTGGCCAGAAAATTGTTTATACTGATAAGGAAACCTGGCAAAGCTGTGAGCATCAATCATAACAGATTTCAATTACTGTTATAGTGACATGAATGACAATAGAGAAATTTCTAAGTAGGAAGACATGTTTTTAAAAATGGTGTAGAACCATTTTTTCTTCCACAGTTTATCAGAAGCCAGGAAATAGAAGTAAATGATCTGGAAATTCATGAGCCTTTCTTCAAAACATTTCAAAGTACTTTGTGGAAAATATTTTCATGATGTTGGATTTTAAATGGAGAACTGAATGATGGAGGGTTTGTGGTATTTCAGCTCATGCTGGTGAGTTCATCCTGAAGGTTTTTCTAAAATGAAGGGAGATATGAGATTATGGAGAGTGGACGAGAATCAATTTATAACAGGAATATACACAAGATTTTGCTCTCCTTTTTAGTATTTACTCCACTTCTGTTATCCTGGAATTATCCCACATGCTGGTTCTAATCACAATGTTTAAAATGTTCCTCTTGTGCAGTGCAAGTGAATGGTTCTAATGTGGCTTATCCTGCACTGGATATTTAATTATTTATTTATTTTTAGTATGGGCTCAGTCAAAAGTATTATTGTTTTTAATATTTCACATGCTTTTCAGCCAACAATGAAATGATGCTGTATTGACAGGTTAATCAGTAATTGTGCTGAAGTATCTGGACTTTTCTACTATTACTTCTATCACTACTACTACTATTTACATATTGCTTTTCAACAAAAGAAGGTTCTCAAAGTGGTTTACATAGACAGTGAGGCTGTTCTCACGACCAGGCGAAACCGGGCTAAGGAGCCTAGCCCGGTTTTGCCTGGTCGTGTGCTGCAACGGGAGCTGTGCGACAACCCATAGCAAGCCTCCCTAAATGTCCCTCCCCTTAAACGAATTTAGCAGAGCAAGCGCTCCGCTAACCCCATTTATGGGATTGTGTGTCACCGCAGCACAGTTCCTCACCATGGCAATTCATTAGGAGACCCCCGACTAGGAGGCAACAAGAAATCTTCTGGCATGGGGGGCGACTCACCAGAACACCCCACACATGCGCACAGGGCATTCTGGGACTTTCGGGGCCTGGGAGGCCTCCGATCCCCACTGCCCCAAGTTCTGTGACAGAGCCAGTAATCGGGGGGGGGGGCTGATTTGGCCGCCCAGGGCAGCTGCCTGCTCATGTGTGGAAGCCCACTCTCCCCGCATACCCACGACAGGCTCTCATGTGGAGAGCCTTAATAAATATTGGGAAAATGGATCCCTGTCCCCAAAGGGCTCACAATCACAAACTTCACGCAAATATCTTGTAGCAGGACGGTTCAGATTTAGCAGAAATGGCAGTGAGTGGGGACAGGGATTACTAGTGCTCAGCATGCCTGGTGCAAAGTGTGAGGTATGAGGTGTCTTCCCCCCTCCTCTTTCCTCACTACCCTATGTAGTTTTCTGACCAGATTTGCTAGGTCCTCCATGTATCAAGAAGAAATGCACTGTGGCTGGTGGGAAGTGTACTCTTTGCAAGGGCTGCTAAGCAATGAAGGCTCACTTGAAGAAGGCACGGTCAGCCTTGCAGAGAGACAGTGGTAGGAGCATACACCAGGTCAGAGCACAGGTCCATCTAGCTCAGTATTGTCTACACAGACTGGCAGCAGCTTCTCCAAGGTTCCAGGCAGGAATCTCTCTCAGCCCTATCCTGGAGAAGACAGAGAGGGAACTTGCAACCCTCTGCTCTTCCCAGAGTGCCCCCATCCCCTTAGGGGAATATCTTACAGTGCTCACACATGTCGTCTCCCATTCAGTGCAAACTATGGTAGACCCTGCTTAGCAAAGGGGACAATTCATGCTTTCTACCGCAAGTCTCTGAGCTATTGCCACGATCCCTGGAACTTAACCTGCTTTCCAGGGAACATAGGAACCACTGGGCTCGCAGGTGGGCCCAGTGCTCCCAAGATGGCTAGCCCACCTAATTCCCCCTCCCCTTAAATGAGGTTAAGGGAGCGAGCGCTCCGTCAACCTCAGTTTTTGCTTATATGTTGCCACAGCACATGGCAACACATGAGTAGACCCCCAACCAGGAGGCTTGAAGCAGCCTCCTGGGCTCAGGGGTGTCTCCAGGATGCCCCCCACACTTGTACAGGGCATCCTGGGATTTCCAGGGGCTGCATGGCCCCTGATCTCTGCAGCCCCTGCCAGCTCTGTGACGGAGCTGGCAGTTGTGTGGGCAGCCATTCCAGCTGCCCCAGGGCTGCCCTTTGACCGTCTGTGGGGAGAGTGGGCTAAGCCTGCTCTCCCCACAGACGTGACAGAAGCTCTTCTCACGGATCACGAGAAGAGCTTCACTATGTGCTTTACACATATACACTTCAGAAAAGCCTTCAGTTGCATCAACCATTTCAAGTTGTGGAATATCCTTGGGAAAATGGGTATTCCAGAACATCTCGTTGTTCTCATGAGAAACCTATATACATGACAGGAACCTACAACCCGGACAGGACATGGTGAAATAGACCAGTTCCAGAACGGCAAAGGACTAAGACAAGGCTGTATTCTTTCTCCTTACTTATGCAATTTATATGCTGAACATGTACTGTGAGAATTTGGATTGGAAGAAGATGAGCATGGTTTTATAACTGGATGCAGAAACATCAATAACTTGTGCTACGCTGATGACACCACTCTGATAGCTGAGAATGTGGATGATCTGAAAGCTCTAGGGCGGCCAATGTGTGGGTGGCCGATCCGACTCCCCAGCTACATGCAGCTGCTACAAGCACAGTACTGTAATTCCAGCACACAGCCTAGGAATCACTAATGTAGCATATAGAGCTGTGGACCAAATCAGAACCATAATAATTTCTGATTCAATTCAATCTGAATCAAAACAAGTTGTATGTAAAGCAGTATGGTTTTTGCATCTTATCATTCCTAATGAAAATTTCTTAACAGCAAGCTGCATCTGGTACCATAATGGTCAGTATTTTCTGTATTATACTGGGCTGTATTGGTGGGTCTGATGGGGTTTTTCCCCCTCTGTTGCTTTGTTCCTAAACATGTATTTTTAAAACCTGGTGGTGTTTATGTGAACAACACTGAGCAGGAGGGAGAGAAGGGTTATCTAATTGAATCTGTAGCTGGCCATTACTTAAATATATACTCAGCCTTGCAGCTGCTCAAACCATGCTGCAGTTGGTTGATGTGTGCCTCAGTTTCCGTCCAATTACATTGCTTGGAGGGGGGAAGCTGAAATAATATATTCAGTTATATGGGCATTTACACATGCAACGTAACCCAGGCTAGGGCAGCCCAGCCTGGGTTAGGCTATGATACTGTTGACCATGGTATCCTTCTGGGTCATCTGGGGGAGTTGGGAATAGGAGGCACTGCTTTGCAGTGGTTCCATTCCTATCTCTCGGGTAGATCCCAGATGGTGGAGCTCGGTGACAGTCGCTCCTCAAAGCAGGAGCTGTTATATGGAGTCCACCAGGGCTTCATTCTGTCACCAATGCTTTTCAATATCTACATGAAACCGCTGGGTGAGGTGATCAGGAGATTTAGTGCTGGGTATTATCAGTATGCTGATGACACCCAAATCTACTTCTCAATTTCTTCTTCAGGAAATGGCACTTATTCTCTAAATGCCTGCCTACAGGCAGTAATGGGCTGGATGTGGGAGAACAAATTGAAGCTGAATCCAAGCAAGATGGAGGTGCTCATTGTGGGGCTCAGAATCAGGAGTGAGTTAGATCTTCCTGTTCTGGATGGGGTTACACTCCCCCAGAAGGAGCAGGTGTGCAGCTTGGGAGTACTCCTGGACCCAAGCCTCATCCTGGTATCTCAGGTGGTGGCCATGGCCAGGAGTGCTTTCTGTCAGCTTCAGCTGATTCAACAGCTGTGCCCATTCTTTGAAGAGGATGACCTCAAAACAGTGGTGCACCAGCTGGTAACATCCCAGCTTGGCTATTACAATGCGCTCTACGTGGGGCTGACAGCGCCTTCTTCTGTGTGATCCCTACTGCACATTAAGGTCATCTGAGGAGGTTCGTCTCCAGTTACCACCAGCTCGTCTGGTGGCGACTCAGAAGCGGGCCTTCTCTATAGCTGCTCTGGGGCTGTAGAATGCGCTCCCTGCGGTAATCCGTAATTTGAATTCTCTATTAGCCTTCAGGAGAGCCCTTAAAACATATCTGTTTTGCCTGGCTTTCAAGGGTTTTTAATTCGGTTTTAACATTTTAACCCAGTTTCTGGGTTTTTAATTACAGTGATTATTTAATTGTTTTTAAAAAATGTTTTAAAATTGTTAATTGTTATATTGGGTTTTTGTGTTTTTTTAAATTGTTTTAGCTCTTTATTGTTTTAATGGTTTGTTTTAATTGTAAACCACCCTGAGCCATTTGGAAGGGAGGTATAAAAATCAAATCAATAAATAATAAATAATAAATAAATGTGTGTGAAGCACCAGGAGCAAGTTCACTCCTGGTGCAGCTCCTGCAGCAAGCCTCACTTTTTAATCTAGCATTTGGCAAACCTGGTGTTTAGTGAGCCTGTGGTTCGCTTAACCTCGGCCAATGCCCGTCTGGGCGATCACTGCTGGGTTAAATAAATGGCTCCCCACAGCCTGCTGCCATTTCTGGCAGTGAGCCAGCCAGGGGGAACGGGCTGCCTAAAGAGAGCAGCCGCCATGCTTGTGCCCTGGTATGCAGCAGGAGGGTGGAACCCGTCTGCAAGCTGCCTGCCCTTTCCTGCATGGTGTGTGAAACCTCTAAGGCCTCTGTATCTCAGGCTTTATCATGCACTTTTGCTAGGGGGTCTGAGGAGGAGCAAACTCCTTTTATAAGCAACCATCTAAGCAAAGCCGGAATGTGAAAAGGGAGATGGTGCACCTACTTTTCAGAAATCCTGATCACTCTACATGAAATTGGGGTGATATCAAGCTCTCATGAGGGCCTACCGTCCGCCCTAACAAGAGTCTACCATCCCTGAGAGTTAGACATTTTGACTGTTTACAATTATTTCCTAAGGAACAATGCATTGTCCTGATATTGGACTAGTTTAATGTGGACTGCTACATATATCAGCGGAACAATACAATAACCTTTCAAATTGTATTAGAATTGGGTCATATCTAATATTTTGATCTATACACAGCCCTAATAATCTATAGTTTCGCAGCATTATATTGCTATATTAAAAATAACGTGCAGATTTAATGATACATTACTAAAAACAATAAGTAATGTATCATCAGATATACACTAATTTGCATTTTGCCAAGGTTTGTGGCAAAATTAGTCTAGTTTCATTATTTGTATTGTGATCTATTTCTTTTTTCAATAGTTATAGTTATTAACTTGTAAGATAAGGTGGTAATCTAAGTCTCTAAAGTTGTTGAAAATATTTCTAGCTTGCTGTACAAGTTTAACAATTCACATGATGGCTATTACATGGAGAAGAGCAAGGGTTTTAAAATAACCTTGATGAGATAACTAGTGTTATTGATTACTTGAAGTTCAATGCAGAGGCACTGAAGGCAGGCAACATAACATTCTAATAAAGTTCTTGCATCTGTCAGAGATGAGAAAGCACTGAGATTAGCACACAAATAGCTTATTTAGTAGGGGAGATAGAAATATACACTCCTGTGTAAGAATTCATTGTGTTAGTTTTAAAATATACATCCCTGAGTGGTATAGATCTTGGCTTGACGGTGGCAGTTCTTTTTGGGGCATTCTGTCAAAGATGAGTGTAATTCTGATTCTGTGCAACCTCCTGAAGTGCACGGGCGAAGAGCAAATTAGCCTCAACCTGGGAATGAGAAATCTATACAGAAAGCGTTCTTTATCAGAAAGTGAATTCTCAGCAGTTGTTTATGCTTTGGTTTCAAAATAAAAGTGTTTTATAAAGCATTTTGAAAGGTAGGCCTGGGTTCAAGTTGCATGTCCAGCCATAAAGTTCCCTGGGTTGCCTTGGGTAAGTCACCAACTCTTAGTCCCTAGTCCACTGGACTGTTGTGAGGATAACATTATTAACCCCTGTATTTGCTGCCTCCTTGGTAAAAAGACAAAATGCAAATATGACTAATAAGTCCAAATGTTTTGGCTGTTGTTCACCATTTCCATTTTATGGCTATTCCTTAGACTATAAAATATGTGAAGCAGACTCAGTTCTGAGGGGCTTAAACAAGTGCACGTCTTATTTGTCTTCCATGTACACAAACTGTATAGAATTGAAGAGTCTTTCCCTCATATTTCCACACAAGTAGGGTGATATTCAATGACATCATGCAAAGACACTGATAACTTATGTTGAATAAAGGCAGGTACAGAGATACCAAAACTGACAAGGCATGATTGGATATTTCAGTATTTTAATTTTTATCTAAAAGGAGCCATTATAGACACTGAATTTGATTGGAGTACTAGAAGATTAACCCCATTCTTCTGCAGTAAGCTATTAATAATAATATTAAGTAATATTAAGTTTAGGTAATAATATTAAGTAATATTAGTAGTAATATTAAGCTTTCCCCTTAATATTATTATTGTCCCTATTGGAAGATAATACCAGCTTCATGGTGGTAATTTAGATCAGGAAAGTAGTATGCTTCTCCCCTCCCCTCCAGGTCTTCCCATCAAATTTGGAAGCTGATGCAGGTGCTTTTAGGTAAAAATGAAACAGTTAGAACAGCTGAGCATGTGTGTCCTATATCAATTTTCTTTATTTTGTTTTTGATTTTTATCTAAATGTGACACATTATTAGAAAGTTAGCTCCAACTGAGTAGTATAGCACAAGTCCAAGATAGGTTCTAGGACATATTCCATGAAAACTGATGTTGCTATGACCCGCGTGAAGGGCCAGCAAAACCCTCGGAGGGAACATCCCAATAGTACAGCCATGACATATGCCCCTATGACCTATACTGTTCCCTCTAACCTAGTAATGTTCAGTTAACTTACTTGTGGGGAAGTGGACCAGAGGGCATACCAAGTACATCCACTGATCCCGAACTCTCTGCCTGATAGCATGAACTGGTTGTTGAAGATCCTCCTCCTCCAAATACACCACTACTAGAGCAGTGACACTGGAAGAGAGGGATATCCATTACAGCTGCTGTTGTCTACAATCACCCAGTACTTCTCCCCATTAGGCTTTGGCCTCTGGCAAGCTTACCAGGCAATGGTGGGCAACAACATCAGATGTTCTTCTCTTTTAGTATGTGGGGCCATTTTGATTTTTCAGTTGCCTTGCCCCCTGACATTGCACAGGGTGCTAAGACATATGGGAAATCAAATTGGTTCAACCTTCTGGATGAGGAGAATGTTTGCTGCAACTACTGCCACCCACTGTTACCTGGTAAGCTTGCTGGGGGAGCGGGAGGAGCCAATAGGTGGCAGTGGGCAGCCATGGACAACATCCTCCTTCTTCAGGAGTAGGCAATTCTGGAGGAAACCAATTATCTCGACCCATTTCGTACTGGCTTTAGAGCAGACTACGGAGTTGAGTCTGCTTTGGTCAGCCTGATGGATGACTTTTACCATGGAATCGACAGAGGGAGTGTGACTCTGTGGTCCTTTTGGATTTCTCGGTGGTGTTCGATACCACTGACCATGATATCCTTCTGGATCACCTGGGGGAGTTGGGGATAGGAGGCACTGCTCTGCAGTGGTTCCTCTCCTATCTCTCAGGCGGATTCCAGATGGTGGAGCTTGGTGACGGTTGCTGTTTTAAATGGGATGTATTATATGAAGTCCCTCAGGGCTCCATTCTGTCACCAATGCTTTTTAACATGTACATGAAACTGCTGGGTAAGGTTATCAGGAGATTTGGTGCTGGGTGTTACCAGTATGCTGATTATACCCAAATCTATTTCTCCTCCTCCTCCTCCTCCTCCTCCTCCTCCCCATCATCATCATCATCATCATGATCATGAAATGGCATTCACTCCCTAACTGCCTGCCTATGGGCAGTAATGGGCTGGATGAGCGATAACAAATTGAAGCCGAATCCAAGCAAGATAGAGGTGTTCATTGTGGGGGATCAGAATTTAAGGGATAAGTTAGATCTTCCTGTGTCCTGGATGGGATTACACTCCCCCAGAAGGAACAGGTACACAGCTTGTGAGTGCTCTTGGATCCAGGCCTCACCCTGATATCCCAGGTGGAGGCTATAGCTAGGAGCGCTTTCCATCAATTTCAGCTGGTTCGACAGCTATGTCCATTCCTTAATGATCTCAAAACAGTGGTGCATCAGCTGGTAACCTTCAGGCTTGACTACTGCAATGTACTCTACATGGGACTGCCTTTGTACGTGGTTTGGAAACTTCAGTTCGTTCAAAATGTGGCAGCCAGTTTGGTTTCTGGGGTAACCATTTTGCACTGGCTGCCGATATGTTTCCCAGCAAAATGCAAAGCGTTGGTTATTAACTTTAAAGCCCTGAACGGCTTGAGTCCAGACAACCTTAGAGAGCACCTTCTTCTGTATGATCCCCATTGCACTTTGAGGTCATCTAGAGAGGTCTGTCTCTAGTTACCACCTGTATGTCTGGTGGTGATTCGGAATCGGGCCTTCTCTATAGCTGCTCCTGGCCCATAGAATGCACTCCCAGCAAATATCCGCAGTTTAGGCTCGCTATTAAGCCCTGGAAACTTCTTAGTTTGGCCTGGACTTCCAAGGTTTTTTAATTGTTTGGGGGTATTTTAATTGGTTTTGAATTGTTTTAAAATTGTTTTTATATTGTTTAAAGTAGTGTGTTTTAGATGGTGTTTGTTTTATGTGCACCACCCAGAGCCTTTGGATGGGATGGTCTATAAATGTAATAAACAAATGGTTGGGTTAGTCTTTAAGTAAGCATGGGCCCTCTGCAAGACCTCGCCAATCCTTGACATCGTTCTTGCCTGTGCACACTGTACAAGAGAAGAAATGAGGAGGAATTTTGAGCTTGAGGGGCAACTAGAAATCAGAGGCTAATACAAAGCAATATTATAAGAAAGTCTGGAGTAGTTTTGATAAGCACGTGTGGTTCTGCAAATGCTTTTCTAATGAAGTAGATTTTAAGAAGGAGATGTAAGTGACTTTGCATATAGTTGAGATAGGACACCATGTAAAAATCTCACACCCTATCTATTGGATTATACTGGCTCAAAGAAAGATTTTAAAGAAATTCTGTATGCCATAGAAAACAGATTATGTAATGCATCATAAGCTGGTTTTGCTTCTTCCAATTATTTTAAGGTTTTTGGCAAAGGGTCAGAGTTGCATTAATTGCACTCTACTTGATTATGCTAAGATCATGGAATAAGCACGTTTTGACTTTTTTCTTATTATTAAACATGCACACCTACATATTATCAACATCAGGACTGAATAATTCTTGCTTTCTGAATAACTAAAAGGGGTTTCAAGGTTATATTTTGCTTATTAATTTTAGCTCACACTTTTACTGCTTGTAAGATGATAGTTCATAATTATAGGTTTCTGTTTTGTGCTGTGGAAGATGTGTATGTGTGTGGAATATTTTATAAATAGATGAATGAGAGAGCACGCACACTAACTCACTTTCTAAAATATGTTCAGACTTGGAGCAACAAAGGGAATCCTAACCAAAGGAAATTGTCTGACTGTTCAATTAGTGCTGGTGAAGCACAGTAAGAGATTAATAATAGGTTGAAAATAGTAAGATTAAGCTGGCATATCATGGCTCATAAGTAGCCAACTCTGGCACAATACAAATAAGAAGAAACTGGCAGCATTGTTGCAGTTATTAACAGAGTCTTGGCTATGTCTACAAACAGATACTGAAGTGCCAAGAATTTGTAATGTTTTCATCATAAAAAAAAATAGTACCAATCATACCATAGCAATGTGGAAAATCTGCTTTCTCGTTTGCTGTAAACAAGCTACTGGTCTGTCCTTGCTTGCTGCTGTGGGAAAAGGCTCTGGACATCTCTTTCTACTCCTTTAGTCCCTGTTTCCTTTCTTAATTTCAGCCCATCACTCAGTACCAGTACCAAGCATCCCAGTTCAGCTTCTGGGATGTGGAAAAACCAACTGAGAAAATTCTCTGAAATTCCTCTTCAAATTTCAATTTCTCCTTGGAAAGACCTTGGACTTATCTTTGGAATTTCACTTTGGAGAAGTCCTAGTCACCGTGAGGGGGAAGTTTGTCGTCATCCTAGTTTCGCCAGTTCATTGTTGTTGTTTTTCCTGCACCATACTTGCCTTTGGTAATTTAGCGTTCAGTGCAGATTATCTGCATTTAATATTGACAAGTTCCTTCTGCATCCCCATTCCAATGAGACTGCAGGAAACACAACCATAACTGCAAATGCAGGATATGTTTCTGCAAGGAAAGTGCTTGATTCAGTCACCCTTCCTCCTTCACACACACACACACACCTCTTACTTATTTATCTATTATAAATAGTAAATGTAATTCATTTCATTATTGCAAATTACTGATACATAATATCAAAAGGAACATTCAAAAATAGACAAGTGCATTCCTCTGTTGTGCAGGTAGGTCATTTTTAGAAGCATGTGAGGAGGAGAGATAGACCTTTACTGGTACTTCCGGCCACTTCTGGCCAATGAGGGCAACAGGGCAGCAGGGAGGTACACTGGCGCCCCGAGGGGCTTTGCTACAATGGAGCAGTTCCGAGCACATCTCTACTTTCTATACTATCAGGTTTTCGTTTGCTGTCAACAGAAGTGAAATCATATTTAATTTATAAAGAGAGAAGTGTTGGGGCTCTAATCCGAGTGGAAACATACTGGGGCTGGAAAGCCTAGCCCGATTTTTACCGATCGTGGGAACCACCGAGCTCGGCTGCAAGCTTGGTGGTTCCTAGGTGAGTAACCCGCCTAAGTGCCCCTGCCCTTAGCCCGGGTCTGTGGAGCGAGCGCTGGTCGCGAGTAGACCCCCGAACAGGAGGCAAAAAGCCGCCTCCCGACTCCAGGGGTCTCCCCAGTATGCCCTGCGTGCTCGCGCAGAGCATACTGGGGCTTCTGGGGGCGGCAGCCTCTGAGCTCCCCAGCCCTCTCCGGCTCCATCACAGAGCCGGCAATTGTGTGGGTGGTCAATCCGGTTGCCCAGGGGTCCCTGCCCGATCGTCTTTGAGGAGAGTGGTCTGAGCCCGCTCTCCCCGCAGTGTCAGCAAAAGCAGGTCTCACGGATTGTGAGACCCGCCTCGTTGTCATTCTGTAAACCCTGTTTTTCATTCTAAGCATGTGAAGAGGAGAACGGCAGCAGCTGCTTGGCAATAAGTGAAAGGAAAAATCTCCATGTGCCAGCAACAGAGGAGTGAGCAACATATAAAGTGAAACCATATCCACACTGTAGATTATAAATGTTACAAAAATTAGGAATAATTTTTTCAGTGATCTATATGTGACTTTAATCATGTAATTGATCCTGATTGCCTTTTCTTCTGTAAATAGCACACATGGGCAGCAATCCAGATTGGAACCATGATATGAGGTTATGGAGGCTTAAGCCTCCATCTAGTCCCATCCCTACCCAAGTGTGAATTTATTGCCAGGAAATACAGTTCTCATTGGCCCCAATAAGAGCTTATTGCCAGGGCAAAAGGCATGTGTTATCCTGATCTGGATAAAGATTATGAGACGGTTAGATTTAGCCATCTACCATCCAGCTAGGATACCAGTCCAGATCATCCACCCATCTCCTTGTGTGTGCTATTGACATACAAAAAAGCAATCATATCCGGTCCAGTGATGGGATGTATGAACTGGCTCGAGGTCGAGCCAGTTTGTCATCAAACCGAGCTGGCTCGAGGACTTGCCCTCAAGTTGGATTGGGCCTGGTTTGGCTTGACCTCAGTTCAGAGACAGCCTGTGGTAAAAATTAAGGACTCACCGTGAACTCATTTGTGTGGCCCTGGGGGCCTGGGCGCATGCACGGTGACATCTAAAATGGCCACCATGACCAGAGGAAGGGCCAGAACAGCCTGAAAATGGACCAAAATGGGCCTTTAAAGGGGAAAGGCTAGCGGGCAGAGGGGAGATGACTCCCATGTGCTCAGGAATCCACCCCACAGTCAGGACAGCCCCCCCCCCAGACCCAATGGTGAGTCCTTAAAAATATTTTTAACCTTAGAACACCTGAACCGGCTCAAATTCAAGCTGTGCCGTGGGTCTGTTTTGGGGACATAAAATTGAACACTCCTGGTTCAATCTGAATCCTGTTCAGATTTGAACCAAACCAAACAAACTGGTTTTGTGCATACCCCGTAGTCCAGTGATGTGATTAATGTAACATCTGTTTTGACCCTAGATTGGTAAAGTGAACTGCATTCAAGGTTACTTTCAGAAATCTACTAAAGGCAAACCTCATTACTCACGGGGGTTCCATTTCTCGTCTACTACTGTGAATAACGAGACCGCAAATATGAGGCATGGCATCCCTATGGGGAAAAGGGGAATAAGTTTCAAAATAGACCAAAAAGGCGGGGAAAACTTGAGAATACAGCAAAAAAGCCCCACAAAAATAAATGAAACCATTTCCTATACCATGCTGCCATGTGCTCAGAAATGCCCTCACATATCCACATAATGCCCCTAAACTGCCAAAAAAGAAAAAAGAAAAAAGTGCAGTTTTTTTGTTTGTTTGTTTGTTTGTTTTTAAGAAAGGAGCCACAAAATTTCTCCTCCTGGGCTCCTTCTGAAAAAAATGGCTGTTGGAATGACTGACCTCCATGGTCACTTCCTGCCCATTAGGAACCATGGTTATGTGGATTTTAACCCCTTAGTATCCAAGGATAATGCAAACAGCATCCATGAATATGTGGAACTGTGAATAGCAGTTAAATGGTTTCTCTTTGCTCTGTTAGCAGGGGTGTGTAAATTTTAAAGGGGCCACCAGGGGTGTGTAATTTTAAAAGAGCCAACGGAGGCAGATGCAAAAACAAGTGCCCTCTTAGTTCATGTGCAATAGAGTATTTGCATTCTTTAACACTATTATCTATTGTATTGTTGTATATTTATTGTATAAGGATGTTTGGGCTTCATTGCTTCCAAAAAAGTGAAATGTGGTACACAAATAATCCAAAACACAATGATTACTAGAAAGTCTGAAAGCCAGACATTTCAAACTCTCTCTCATCAACTTTAGGGCACGAAGTCCATCACACTTGTTTAGGTCTGAGCTTTTCATTCTTTATGTCATTATTCTTAGATACACAGAAATATATGCCTTTGGTGCTTGAAATCTGGTCATAGTTGTTTCTTTTCACATCATTCAGTTAATGCTAAAATGACTTGTGTGTTGCAGTACACCAAGCTAATCTCTTTGCTCTGTTTTGCTCTTATGATCCTCACAGCAGTATATAGGCATCTTGAGTTTAATCCTTTCTTATCATTCCCCCAAAGTGCAAGAGAAGCAGAAATTAATTTAATTCCTTTTGCCCCTGCTTGCATTTTGTTAAAATAGTATAACGACTTTTCTGTGTCCCCTGGACACTGCTATATTGTTGTAGCATCCTAATTTCCTTTTGCTGTGTAAATTCCTGATGGTGTCTTTCAAGATGTGCTGCTGTACACAAAAGCAGCAATACTTCAAAGCTGAAACAGCCACAGATCAATTTAGTCAAGTCTCCTAAATTAGAGAACATGAAATATTTCATGCTGTTAGCCAGGAGGATTAATAAATGCACAAGATTATACTGAAGAGGAAACATGAATAATTCTTAGAAATGACTCCTAGCCTTCATGATTCAGAAGCAATTGAAAGAAGCGTTTAAATATTTCGCATGTGCTTTTCTGTATTTCTTCATCCTCAGTCTTGCCGTAGCATGCAATCAGAGCCCCATTTGTTCAGTCTTTTGCTAAATTGCTTTGCTTGTTTGCATTGTTGTAGCATGACTACACTGCAGATTGCTTAATCTGAAGCACTCTAGTAGTGATTCTGACTAGCATTGATTACCACACATTTTCATTTTGTTTTGAGAGACACTGCGGTTTCAATGTGTGAGTAGCAATTCAGTTCAGGTGTTGGCCCAACCAGTGCTCAATTAAGCTGTCCCTTGCTCATCAGAAACACTGCCTGGGTGGCAAGGGCTCAATGAATGATATAATGTGCAGGCCTTTACCCCATAACTTGGCACTATCACTGTGCTCAGCTACGAAGCCCACTGGATGAATTTGATGATGAAGCCCACGGGATGCAAGGCTTTCAAACCAGGATGACAAATCAGGATCAAACTATGGTTTACAAAGGGCTGATTCAAACCATAGTAGCAGTACAATATTTATCTTGTGTCTATATCAGTTGTTTTTAAACCACTGGTATTATGTCATTTTGGATGTGAAAAACAGGTTCAAATCCTCACCCCACTGTGAATCTTGCTGGAGGTACTTAGATGAATCACCCTTTTCCAGTTTAAACTACCTCACAGGATTGTTGTGAGACTGAAATGCAACCGATTGAAGAAAGGTGAGGGGGGAACTATAATACCACCATGTTAAATCATTCTAGCTTTATATTAACCCATGATGAACTAATAACAGATTGAGATTGTTTTAATGAAAGGCTGTATAGAAATTTAACAATCAATCAATCAATCAATCAATCAATAATGTAGTCAAGCTGTAAAATACCTGCTTGGTATTTTACAGAAACAATAAAGAATTACATGAGCTGAGTTTTTATTTCTGAAACTCAGTTTCAAGCCCCATTCAGCTGTAAAACTTTCTATGTGGCTTTGGGCAGATCACTGTATCTTATCTTAAACTGCCTTACAGAGTGGTTGTGATGGTGAATGACATAAGAATTTAGAATGCTTTGTACACTGAGAAAAGTGTGTGTGTGTGTAGTTATTTATACTATAATGGTAAAAATTATGGAGAAGAAACATGCTGCAAAACTGCCCTGAGATTTTCTATAGGGCGGTATATAAATGGAGCAAACAAACAAATAGCATCATTTAATAATTATACAACATAAATATTTTTGAATTGGTATTCTAGTTTCATTCTAGACATTTTTTAAAAAAATTAAAAGGTTGTTCTTATAAAATGATTTGAACACTGCAGCCTTTATTCAAGTCATTACAGGTTCAGATTAAGTTTATTATGGTCCAAGACCAGAAAACAAACTAAAACAGAAACAAGGAAAAAATGCAGAGTTACAGAAAAACCATACAACTTATAGCTTACATTACATCCATTTACAATATTACATATACACTAAATCAATACTCATTTCCAACATTTCCCCAGGGAATCAAATTACAGATTTAACCATCAGACTCCTAATGGAGCAGGCCCGAGAGCAAAATTCTGCAACATTACGAGTAATGTCCATGTTGGAGTCTGAAAGAAGAAAAAAGGTATAAAATTTATCTGACCTGCCCAGAAATTTCTTTAAAAATGAGGTTATAAAAAGAAAATGGCCTGGTTTGGTTTGGTTTGTCTCGACTTAGTATAAGGCCATTTGTGTGCCTGGGTGCAAAGGCCCAGTGTGCATGCACGGCGGCCTTCAAAGTGGCCACTGCAAGCCAAGAGAGGGCCGGTAAGGCCTGAAAACGGGCCTTAATGGCCTGAAGAAGACCGGGGGGAGGCCAGGGAACCTGCTGAGGCGTCACGCCCCCAGAGGCTGCCGGTTGAACTGGACCCAGCGGTGAATTAAATTAAAAAAGAAAAATATTTAGAACCTCCAAACTGGCTTGAACTCTAGCCGAGCCAGGGGGTGTTTAGGAGTGTGCAAAACTTAACATGTCCGGTCCAGTTTGAGTCCAGTCTGGGCTCAAACTGAACTGGGAAACAGGTTTTGTGCACACCTCAAGGCTAGACTCCTGTCCATTTGCAAATCCATATCCCAAATGCATTGTTTTATGGTCTTCTTTGCCTTAGAACAGCCCAGAGACAGTAGGACTGCGAGAGAGAGCCCACAACTCCAGAGTTTCTCTTCTAAAATTTTTCATCCAACCTGAATGGAAGCTGTCAACCAGAGTTAAAGGAATCAGTCCCATAAAGCAAAATGTTAGATTGAGCCAGAAATTGATCTTATTTAACCAGGCTCATGCCTCTAATGAGACTGACCCCTGACTCCATACAGAGCGCAGCATTGGGAACACAGTGTGATACCCCGGAGATTTTTTTTTTAAATGACTAGATCATCTCCAGTGGGGGGGAACATAGGAAGCTGCCATATAACTATCTAACCAGTGTTGTCAGACTAGCAATGTTACATCTTTATAAACACTGTGACCCATACAACAGTTGAGCAACTACCTTACCCTGGAACACTTCAATCATGGAAGGAATAAATGACCCTCCATTTGAAAAACAGAATCTGTGTATTGCTGCTACACTTATTTGGGCAGTCTCAGTGACATGGGCATTTTGGGCCCTCCAGGACCCAGAGGCCTGGAAGACAACTCCCAGATATTTATACAGCATAACTTGTTCTGTTCCATGGCCACGTATCTGCCATATGTGTTTAGTTAGGCTCTTAGTAAAGATCATGACTTTTGTTTTAGAATAAATGATGGTCAACCTTTCCTCTGAGCAATAGGTAGCAAAAGCCCAGAGGGTTCTCCTTAGCCCTACTGTTGAAAAGGAGAGGCTTGCAGTATCATCTGCATATAACAGGGCAGCAGTTGGCCTGTTCACCAGTCTTTGAGGGTGAAAACTAAGAGCCTGGACCATTGAAGATATAATAATTAAACAGGAAGGAAGCCAATAGGCAGTCCTGCTTCACCCTCTTGGTTGAAGGAACTAAGCATGACAGATGGCCCTGTAGATTACAATGTATCTTTGGATGGTTGTTTACATGTAATTGGTGCATCAGTGCAAGACGGTCTATTGTAAAGGCTTTTAGCTTCTCCCACAGGCTTTCCCTGGGTATGCAATCAAGCACTGGTTTAAGTAGACAAATGCAGTATATATAGCTCCTTGGGCTTAGAACTATGGTCCTCGGCCAAGTGCTGTAATATTAGACATTAGTCTGTAGTGGAACTACCCACCCTAAAACCTGCCTGTTCTTCAACCAAGATGTTCTCACAGTCCAGCCAATCCCACCACTTCCAACAAAAGTGCCTTGCATAAAGCTTGCCAGATATACTTAGAACTTATACAAGTGAATTGGCTGATAGTTGGCAGGATCTGATTTTATCAGGGATGTGCACAAATTGATTTTTTTGATTCGATGTGTACCCAAAACAAATCACCCCTGATTTGTTTTGTATCCAAATTTATCCCCTCCAAATCACCCCAGATTCGATTTGTATTTGCTTTGATTCAATTTGGATTTGGACGAATTTAGACCACTTAACAAGGTCAATGGGGCACCATATTTGGGTGTTGGGTAGGTCCCTATGGGTGCCACCTATCACCCAAATTTCAAAGCAGTGGGACACTTGGTTGATTTCTAATTATTTTGTTTTAGTTTTTACTGATTTTGAACATTTCTGCCATAGGAAATAATGGGGATTCGAAGTTGCCATATACTAACACTAACATGGATCCCCAGCTTTCATTTTTAAAAAACCCTAAGCTCTAGCCCTTGTAGAAGTGGAGTTATGGAGCAAAATGTGTGGTCACAAAATGTGTGGTTACTACCATAGGCTAGAGCTTAGCCTTTAAAAAAAAAAAGAAAGCTGGGAATCTAGGGGATTAATAGGATGGATCTGAATCTCAAATCGATTCAAATCGAATCAGGTGTGATTCAATTTGTACCCGAATGTAGCTAATGGACCACGGGGTGATTTGTTTTGTCTCCAAATCACCTGAATCAGCAAGATTCGAGTACAAATCAATTTGTACCCAAATCAATTTGCACATCCCTAGATTTTATTCCTTTTTTAAAAATGGGGATAAAAATTGTGAGGCCCCAATCTTTGGGGATATGCATAGATTGGTCAATGTAGGCGAAAAGCATAGCCAACACTGAGGCCACCATTCAGTGCTGTTTTTAATAAATTCTAGGGGGATGTTGTTGTTGTTGTTAGTTCGATTTCTGTACAGCCCTTCCAAAAATGGCTCAGGGTGGTTTACACATAGAAATGATAAATAAATAAGATGGATCCATGTTGCCAAAGGGCTCACAATCTAAAAAGAAACATAAGACAGACAACAGCAAAAGTCACTGGAGGTACTGTGCTGGGGGTGGATAGGGCCAGTTACTCTCCCCCTGCTAAATAAAGAGAATCACCACATTAAAAGGTGCCTCTTTGCCAAGTTAGCAGGGAAACATAATCACCTCAGGGAGCTTTGCAAGGCTTCATCTGAACCACCACCTTTTTAATTTATCTAGTAGTGACTGGGGGCCATATATGGAGGTCTGACAAACAGGGGTCTGGGAGAGAGCTCTTTTGTATACAATGATCAAAAATATGACTTGCAGGTATCAGCCAGAGCACAACAACCTAGCCTATCAGTATCCAGCTGAAGCCCTCTCGCTATGATCCACCCAAACATGGCTAAATAGTTGTACTTAGTGGGACTATCTTAACTGGGACCATCTTTTCCTTTGTGCATCCACCTTTTTTTCCTTCAACAAAACCTTGTCATTACAGGTTGTCTCACTGCTATTTCGAAGGTAGGAGAACTTTTTTTTTAAAGTCAGATTTGGTTCTAGCAAGCTAATTTTGGACCAGAAACATTAAGCATTGTGTCTACTATAATTGCTGTTCAGGAACAAATAACTTCCCAGGATCAGTTTTGTGTCACTTGCGGGTGGGTGGGTTCTTCCTTACAGCAAAAAAGAGCTGCAATCTTGTAGCTGTGACTCCAAATATTAGCAGCCTGTTTGAAAATTATTATAACAATGCTTTTCTTAAGTATGAACCTTTTCCCCCACAGGGTTGGGGGAATAAATATTCATTTTTAAGCAAAACATTTCCAGCTAAAGACTCAGCAACAGTGTGTACAAACAAGTGAAGCTGCATCTTTCTCACTGGATGAGAAATATTCATGGGGAAAAGACTTCAGTCATGAAACAACAGTCAGTATTCAGGAGATTAATGTCAGTTTATTCTCCAATGCCAGACTATAAAAATGGGTGTATCTGAATTCATATAATTAACATTTTTATTTTATCACATCCTGTTACCACACATTGACAATTGATACCATTTGGTGATGATACAGATGACCAAGCTACCCCAGGATACCTTTGCTGTTCGTAGTGATGGGTGAGCTGTCCCCAGCTGACCTCAGATTTACTCAGACATTAGCTGATTTATTCATTCCCAAATCAGGAACAATTGGGATGAATTTCCGAACCACTCTGAGGGTCAGAAAATGACTTCCCAATCCCTGCCGCTGCCACCCCAATACACTCCTTCCAACCCTCAACTTACCTATCTGGGTGGGAACAGCAGCAGAACCTAGGAAGGAGGACTTGGGAAGACTTCAAATTCCAAGAGCTACCACATCTTTCTTCCTGATGTGTAAACAGGAAGTACACAGCAGAGCAGTACACCACAGTGGCAGGAAGAAGGAAAACTGATCCTCACTTTTTGAATGCCACTGCTGTTTGGGTGAGAGCAGGAGTGGGGAGATTTTCCCCCCACTCCCTTCTGTCTGCCTAGTTTGAGGCCCAGCACATCTATTCTCCTGGTGTGCTACAAGGCAGCATGACATCCCTGTTCCATTTCTTTGGGCTTGGTTAAGGGCTGCCACCCATTTATTATAGTGCTTATCAAAGTAACAGTGAAACAGCTTCACACACCACAAGTTGTTTTGTCCTTTCTAGAGCAGGGGTGTCAAATTGCAACCCTCCAGATATTGTCGTTCCTAGTCACAGTGGCCAGTAGTAGCCAGTGATGATTGGAGTTGTAGGCCAACAGTAACTGAAGGGCCACTGTTTGACACCCCTGTTCTAGAGTATGAATAAGTATTAGGGATCATATAACCAGGCTCGGACTGGCTCACCGAGCAGCAGGGCATTTTCCCGGTGCACCCTCGCCTGGTGCGCCCTGCTGCGCTCGCTGGGCTCTCCCTGCGCCAGCTGCCCGGCTCCCCTTTCCCCCTCTCCCTGTCCGTAGAGCCCCACCTCCTCTCCTTCCGATTGGTCATGAGAAGTAGGCTCAGACTGCCCTTAGGGCAACAGGGCATATTACTGGGGTTCCCCACCCGTCCCACCCCACCTGTGTGCCCCACCCCACCCCTGCACCCCAACTCCCACCCTTAATTACCAATTCTGCTCAAAACCTGGCCCCTTCCCACATACATTCCACCACCCTCTCAGTGCCCCCAGTCCAGCCCTGCATATAATCCTTTTCAGAACATTCTTGTACTATAATAACTATCCTTGGTTCCATAAAGCTATCCTGAACAGATGGTAACTCCTGCGAACTCTTTTACGCAAAAAAAAAAAGCGCCATTTTGCGAATTTTATTCTTTTGAATATATCTGAGTGTAGCCCATTACTAAATTCTGTTTAGTGTCTTAGCATCACTTCCATACAGCATCAGACAATTTGATAGAATATAGATTTTTCTACAATTGATTGTAGTTTGTTGTGTTCTTGAGGTATGGAAAGCCTTCCTGAGAAAATGAAATGAAAACATACAAGAACATTTTTAATTATTTTAAATGCATATAGAAATAAATCTGGTGCACAAACGTGTACAAAGATATGTAAACACCACTCCTTCCTCAGACTAATCTCCAAAAACTAGCTGTGAGAAACTCAATCCAGCCTGGGAGTGTGAGGTATGGCAAGGAAGGGTTTAACATTTTTCTCCTGTGCTATTTTGACCTCCAAAATCCTCCCTGAAATGAAGGGATGGTTTCAAGCACTTAATCTAAGAGTGTAATCTCATAGCACACTTAACTTGGAATAAATCCAATTGAACATATTGGCACTTATTTTTGAATAATGAATAGGAATATAGGACTGATATGCCCACTATCAGGCATTCTATCTATCTATCTATCTATCTATCTATCTATCTATCTATCTATCTATCTATCTATCACAACAGAAGAGAGACAGCAAGGAGCAACAATTGTTGAAATTCTGACTAAAATTCCTGCTGTCCTATTAGAAATTCTTCCACATCCAATAGTTGTATCAGAAAAAGATAGGCACACTGATTGGTTTCTCTCCAAGCTAGTTCAGGATTGGATTTTAAGTACTGCATCTCCAAAATAAAGGGTTGGAGGCAAAGGTTACCCCCAGAAGGTACCCAGTGGGCCAGTGAGTGTTTGCTGGAGGGATACCCCACACCCCACCCCAATTTTGGGTGTGCAGTGCTTAAAACCAGAGCTGAAGCCAGCTCGAAACAAGGGGCCTCCAAGCCAACTCTCAACCTGGTTTTTAAGCTCTGCATCTCCAAAATCAGGGAGGGGGCAACAGTAACCCCTCAGGAAGCACCCCCTGGGCCAGAAAGTGCTTCCTGGGATGTTACCTTAGTCCGCTATCCCCCTATTTTCAGGAGGAAGTCATTTAAATCCAAATCTGGAGACAGCTTGGAGTGATTTCCCAATAACAATTTTCAGGTCGATGCTGACACAATACTAATAATGAAAGAGTTGGGGAGGCCTTATTGGCCTTCCTATATTTTTCTTCCATGTTGTTATCAGATCAGCATTGATCTGATATTGCTGCTAGTGCACAGGCCTTAGGATCAAGCTGCAAGTTATACTAAAAATGGCAAAAACTCCCATATTAGCAATTAAAATGCTGAGTTACATTGATGCAGCATTTAACAGAATAAGGGTTAATTTTTCACTGTTCGTTTTTTCATACTTTCAGGAAATGTTTATTGGAGAGAACACAGTATAATGTATCAGTGGCCTGTGAAAAACAATATGAACAGTGAGTCATTATGTATCCTAAATACCATGTAGTTTTATCCCTGCACTTCCAATAATCCTTCATTAAAAATCACAATTTGATACTGAAGATGCCTTTTTTAAAAGAAAAGAAAAGATCGTGGCCCACATCCATGCTAATGCTGTGTATGCAGAGCCCAAGAAACAGATGTGCAGCAGCTGCATGGTCACTTGCTCAAGAGTGGCAGCAGGTTGTTTACCAATCTCCCTTCCCCTGGAAGGGGAAGTTGGACATAGTTGTAGGCGGTACAAAGTGCTTTCGTGAAAATTGGCCAAAATTGCTCCCTGTGCTCAAGTACAGATGCTTCAGAAGTGGTCCTGGAGAAACTGTACATATGCTCTTTGGGACTTCACGTGCACAACATTAGTATGGATGTTGGTCTGTGAAGGCAGGGGCTAAAGTTATTTTACTAAGCATAACAATTGACCCATGTAATTGGAATTACACCCAGTCCATAACTACTTGTATCAGCATTAACCATTGTAGGCTTGTTAAGTTCACAGAGATGCAAAACTGGGGTATTATTATTTATTCGATTTCTATACCACCGTTCCAAAAATGGCTCAGGGAGGTTTACACAGAGAAATAATAAATAAATAAGATGGATCCATGTCCCAAAAGGGCTCACAATAGAAAAGAAACGTAAGATAGACACCAGCAACAGTCACAGCGTTTGAAATAATGTCCTTTATTTTCATAAAGGAGGCCTCTTGATGTATCGGATCACAGTAGCAGGTTTAGTGGCTGTGTCTCTGTGAAGAGGTCCTTTAGGTATCGACTGAGATAAGTCACCATTCCTAGAGACCATCTCAATTCAGAGACGTCTGTAGATGCTTTTAAATTTCTAATGGCCTTTACTTTCTTGAGGCATGGCTTCATACCCTGTTCTGTAATCCCTTTTACTAAGAACTCTATTTCAGTTTGGCGGAAAATGCATTTTTCTTTGTCTAGTTTAAGCCCAGACTCCTGGATCAGATTTAGGACAAGAGTTAGAGTTCTGTCATGCTCTTCTAGTGATGTTTCATGTACTAAAATGTCATCCATGAAAACAAGACAATGAGGGACTGAAAGGGATTATTAAGGAGGATACGGAGGTTGCAGAGAAGCTAAATGAGTTCTTTGCATCTGTCTTCATGGCAGAGCATACTGAGCACATACCTTTTCCTGAATCAGGCTTTTTGGGGACGGAAGCTAAGGAACTGAGTCAGATAGAAGTGACAGGAGATGATTTTCTAAACTGTCTGGAAAAATCAAAAACTAGCAAATTGCCAGGGCCAGATGGCATCCATCCAAGAGTCCTTAAAGAACTCAAATGTGAAATTGCTGAACTCCTTGCTAAAATATATAACTTATCCCTACAATCAGGCTCTGTCAGGAGGAGTAGAAAGCAGCAAATGTAACACCAATTTTCAATAAGGGGCAATCCAGCAAATTACAGGCTGGTTAGCTTAATGTCTGTTCCGGGCAAATTGATGGAAAGCATTCTCAAGGGAAAAGGTGTAAAGCACATAGAAGAACAGGCTCTGATGGGAGAGAACCTTCTGCAAAGGTAAATCTTGCCTCACAAACCTTTTGGAGTCCTTTGAGAGTGTAAAAACGTGTGTGGATAAAGCTGATCCAGTTGACATAGTATACCTGGACTTCCAAAAAGCTTTTTCCAAAGTTCCTCATCAAAGACTCTTGAGAAAACTTAGCAGTCATGGGATAAAGGGACAAGTACATGTGTGGATTGCTAACTGGTTGAAGGACAGGAAACAGAGGGTAGGTATCAATGGAGAGTTTTCACAATGGAGGGAAGTAAGAAGTGGGGTCCCCCAGGGGGCTATACTGGGACCAGTGCTTTTTAATTTATTCAAAAATGATCTAGAAGTAGGGGTAAGCAGCAAGGTGGCAAAATTTGCAGATGACACCAAACTCTTCCGGGTAGTGAAATCCAAAACAGATTGTGAGGAGCTCCAAGAGGATCTCTCCAAACTGACGGAGTGGGCGACAAAGTGGCAAATGCGGTTCAGTGTTGGCAAGTGTAAAGTGATGCACATTGGGATGAAAAACCCCAACTTCATGTATATGCTGATGGGATCTGAGCTGTCGGTGACTGACCAGGAGAGGGGGTCATGGTGGACAGCTCGTTGAAAGTGTCAACTCAATCTGCAGCAGCTGTGAAAAAGGCCAATTCCATGCTAGGGATCATTAGAAAGGGGATTGAAAATAAAACTGCTAATATTAATATGCCCTTATACAAAACTATGGTGCGGCCACACCTGGAGTACTGCGTACAATTCTGGTCACCACATCTAAAAAAGCACATTGTAGAACTGGAGAAGATGCAGAAGAGAGCAACCAAGATGATCAGGGGCCTAGAGCACCTTCCTTATGAGGCAAGGCTACAACACCTGGGGCTTTTTAGTTTAGAAAAAGTTTAGACGACTGCGGGGAGACATGTTAGAGGTCTATAAAATCATGGATGGAGTGGAGAAAGTGGATAGAGATAAATTTGTCTCCCTCTCACATAACACTAGAACCAGAGGTCATCTCATGAAATTGAGTGTCAGGAAATTTAGGACCAACCAACAGAAGTACTTTTTCACACAATGCATAATCAGCTTGTGAAATTCTCTGCCACAAGATGTGGTGACAGCCAACAACCTGGATTTAAGAGAGGTTTAAATAACTTCATGGAGGAAGGGTCTATCAACGGCTACTAGTCAGAGGACTATAGGCCACCTCCAGCCTCAGAGGCAGGATGCTTCTGAATACCAGTTGCAGGGTAGTAACAGCAGGAGAGGGAGCATGCCCTCCTGCCTGTAGGAAAACAGGTGGGCCACTGTGTGAAATAGGATGTTGGCAGGGCTAAAGGCATTTTTGGCCTCAAGACAGTTTGGAAAGGAGAAAGCATCCGATGAAAAGCAACTAGTAGAAAAAAAGAAAAAGAGAGGATTTTGAACAAAGAAGATGCTTCTGTTCATGAGAGAAATGTTCCTGAGCTGCTTAAAATGAAGATGTTCCAGATTAGATTTTGATGGCATTGTGCCCACTAAATCAGAGGGAAGGGAAATGCAATATAGCAGCTGGCAGAAAACCAGGTCTGTGGTGGTAGGTCATCTGTGAATGACTAAGCATTTGTGTAGCAGTGTTCTTTAGAATTCATTGTGGCTTCAAGGAGGCCAGAGAATGTCTGACCAGATATTCTCACTAACAGGACAATTACACAGTGCTGGTGCACATGAAATAGTTCTTGATTTGTTTCATCTTTGAAAAATTGGAGCCATTTGTAACAGCCAGAGTATTTTTCTTAAACCAACAATGACGCTTCAGTTCTGTTTGAAATTCTGAAGTTACCATTTCTCCCATTTCACATTCCATTTTCCTCTCCACTTTTCCATATGTACATGGAATAGAAGATCACATGACTGCTTCCCACTGATTCCCCCCCCCTTCTTTACATCAAGCTTAGAAAGCATTCTTTTGTAATCCTGTTCAACTGATCCATAAAGCACAAATGATATGTAGTACTGCATATCTAACATGAATGAAATATTAAGAACACATCTGTAGTGACCAGCCACTCCTCCTCCCTAAAGAGTTAACCGGAAGTGAACCCTGTCCTGACTGACAGGCTGGTGAACTCCAGGGATCAGCCAACCAGCACTCTAGGTGGGTGGGACCTAGAGAGCCATTGGAGAGGGAGTGTAAGGGAGAATTCTTTGTTAGAAGGAGCTGGTTGGGAGAACAAGGGAGATATGGCCATGAGGTCTGGCTGCAGCAAAATCTCTCTGAAAGTCCAGGGAAGCTAGGAGGGAAGGAAATTTGAATCCTCTATGATGGTTTGGTATGTATTCTACCTTTAGAAACTTGAATCCTCTACGATGGTTTGGTATATATTCTACCTTTAGCCCATTTGGGGGGCTTCCTTAAGCCGGGGGGATCTGTGAAGGTTCCCCCTCATCCCTCCCCCCTGGCCTCGGTCATCACCCCCTCTAGCCGAACCAGCCGGTTCTTCGGCCCATTTGGGCCTACATAGATCAGTGTGGTGGCCATGTTGGCTGCTGCCATGCATGCGCAAATGACCTCTGTGAGGCCTGGCATGGCCCAGGGCCTCGCAGAGCCCATTAGCACATACACGGTGGTCATTTTTTTAAAAAAAAAAAATTAAAATATTTTTATTCATATATATATATATGAATAAAAAATATTCACGAACCCCTCGAACCCTTGGGATGGGTTTCGGTCTGAGGTCGGACCGAACAGGGGGTGGGTGGGTTGGTTTGACCCCAAATGGTCAGACCAAACTGGTTCAACCTTGAACTTGTTCGGTGCTGAACCTGTTTGCACATCCCTAGTGGTGGTGGTTGCAGCCATTTTTGAAACTACCAGAGATACAGGAATTTTTAGGGGGAAATCTACACAGAAAGCATAGAGGGGATGGTTCAGCAATTTTCTTCCCCTCACATAGGCTTGCTCTGAGACAAAGGCTTTAATCCGCTACAACATCCAAGGAAGTGCTTCATAATTTTTATAATACATTAAACTAAGAAACCACACGAGTTGGTTCAAAAACCAATATACGCTCGTTATACGTTCATGAGATGGTTCAAAAACCAATATAAGCTGGTTATACATTCAATAAAATCTAAGTTATGAAATAACAAACCACTTAGTTACAACTCTGTTCCCCACTGTGCTTCAGTTTCCTTATTTATACATGAAGCCAATAGAAACTATTATGGTCATGCCTATGTTAGGGTGGGAGAATTAGATGGGAATTAGTTTTAACTAAGATCTAGTCTAGATTTTACATTTACTATATATGAGTTATAGTTTACATGGTGCATCTGTTAGTTGATATTACCTGTTGCATATGGCTAGCATATTATACCTTCCACTTCCTAACTTAGGATTCTACCTCCCAAATTCCACAATAATTTGGCATAGTAAATTTCCCCCATAATGTCTGAAATAATGTCTGCTTTTCTTTTATTATTGACACTAACTCTCAAATATCCCAGTCATGGATGGAAAATTCAGGGTCAATTTACAAGAGACACATTTTCTACTGTGGAAGTTTCTTCTGTGCAGGTGTTGTGCAGAAACCCATGTGTAGTGACTGCCAGGGGCATAGCAAGGTTGGAATGGGCCAAGATGAGATTTTAAAATGGGCCCCCAGCCCCTCAGAGTCCAGGGCCTCCACGCACCCCAGGCCCCCAAGGATTTAAGTCTGATATTTCAAAATAAGTATGCTGCCTGGAAATACATTTCACTGAATACACACAAGCACACTTCACAGTATATAGTGATATACATTGAGTACTATATATTTGTGCTACTTTTAATGCCTAGAACACACTAGCAACACTAATTATTAAAATGGCTCCCTCGCTGCAGATTAGCAAAGGAGACTTTCAACCACGCAGGGTGAGCCTATGTTTGTTTTCTCAGAATTCTGAACAAATTCAGTAAAGTTTGATTCCAGGAGGTTTTTCACACAAGGCTTTTAAAGCGCTTTAACACACATCTCCTCTGGAATGGAGGTGCAGCATTCACAAGTGGCCCTATCCACCCCCAGCACAGTACTTCCAGTGATTGTTGCTGGTGTGTGTCCTATGTTTCTTTTTAGAATGTGAGGCCTTTGGGGACAGGGAGCCGTCTTATTTGTTTTATTTCTCTTTGTAAACCGCCCTGAGCCATTTTTGGAAGGGCGGTATAGAAATCAAATTAATAATAATAATAATAATAATAATAATGTTGGCCAGATTTACCCTGAAGTCCCTGCCAGTTATTGGAGAGCAGTTCACACAAAAGAAAAATAAAATAAAATAAAAGCACAACACATGCTTCACAGTTCTCACTCAGACCTTCTGGGTTGCAAAACAACTTGAACATAAGTGCATTTATAAATGAATGAAAGAATGAATGAATAAATAAATATTTGTTCCAGAAGTTTTTGTAATTTTCTGACATGAAACAAGCCACTTATAGGGCTTTTTAGATAGTTTTTGTTTCTAAAGCCAGCACATTTTTCAGTCTGTTTTAAATTAAATATTCAGAGACTTCTCAGTCTTATCCCACCACCCATATCAAAGCCCTATGGCAAGCAGATCCCTATATACGGGGGTAACCACAAAAAGGAATTCACAGCCTACCTTGCAAAAGCTGTGCTGGATGGTCTGGTCTGCTGCAGGGAGCTCTGCCAGCCTCCTTCCTGGCTTGCTGGGGCCTGCCGAGTTCAGGCTTCAGGGTGGCCTACTCGGAGGCCTCTCTGGAAGCCCCGCCCACACGCCGATCAGCTGAGAGGCGGGGAGAGAAGAGCTGCTCTGCAGTTTGCAGGGTGCTTGGATCCTAGGCCTCACCGATCCTAGGCCGGAGCTGGAGGCAAGTGGCTGAGGGGCCCTGGGGCTGGGCAGGTGGGCAATGGGGTGGGGGTGGCAAGAACTGGCATGGCGCCCCACCTTAGTGGGGCCTAGGGCACGTGCCCTGCCTGCCCCCTCCAATTCCGCCTATGGTGAGCTCTTTGGACCAAAGGAATGCAGATATGGTCCCCTCCCACCCGCAAAAACCACCCTGAGCCATTTTGGAAGCGCTGTATATAAATCAAATAAATAAATAATAATAATAAATAAAAAGATTATAAACCCAGGGCTACACAACTTTGTCCCTCCTGCAGATGTTGGTCTACAACTGCCATTATCCCTGAATGTGAATGCCCATCATCCTCAGCCCACTGTGGCTGGGGATAGTGGGAACTGTAATTCAAAAAAAGCTGGAAGGGTGAAGTTGTAGAGCCCTGATGAAACCTATAACAATGGCCCTGCTCAAGACCATTTCCAAGGTATAATACATTATAGGAACAGGAAGAAAGTGTGTATACCAACGAACCTTGGTTCGCTCGTCTTCAAGGAGCAGTCAAATGCCTGTGGTTTTCTGTGCCCATCTAGGATTATTATAAAGGCATGTCCAGTTAGGGGAAAAACTTGGTGGACTCACAGAAGATGCTATTCATGGGAAAATATGTTTTAATATATTAAATTCTTGACCACAGTATTGTGACTGCCCACTCACAGTTCCTCCCCTCTTTAGAAACATTTAATCATTTCATCAAAACTAACTATTAATGCTAACTCGGTTCTCTCTAAGGAACCAATCAGAAGATACCCAGCCAGCCCCACTCCATATGATTAGGGATGTGCCATTTTCCTCTCCCAGCACACCACCATCTAATCACATAGTTTTTAAATCATGCAGTTCAAACAATCACATACACACACACCCCATGCGATTTAGGCACCATCATCATGGAAGGAAGGCAAAATGTGAACACTCAAAACATGCTTCGTTCCCTCATTGCCTCGAAGTTTGGCTAGTTGGACAGTATCATCCTTTCCAAACTACCCTTTTTTCAAATAATTGAAACCAACCCATTTCAAATCCTGTTTAAGTCAGACAGAATTCTCAATAGCAAGACTAATAAAGAACAATCTTAAACCATATGAATAAAATAATTTGCTAATGCTTACACACACTTCTGTCTCATTGTTTGTAGAAAAAGTTAGTTGTCCTGGACCACATAGGTTGCACTTAACAAGTTTGCTTTAACATGTAGATTAATTCCCTCAAATCCAAATGATCTCATTTAACTGATTAACATTATTTACCTCTACATTTATATTCCAATTTTCTGCCACAGTAGTCTTCAAAATGCCTTACAAGAAAACAAAAGATCTATATAATAAAATCTAACTTTCAGAGTGCTATAGTAATGTTGTCTTGTTGTCTCACATTCTGTAATAGTCCTAAAATTTCTTAGTCCCATTAATTTTCCACTTTATAGGGTGGTTTTGTTTGTTTATTTAAAATTATATGCCATTTTTCCTTAGGCTAAAGGACGAATAGTTGTTCGTTACCTATGATGTCCATGAGAATATACTGGTTAATATCACTATTTGTCATGCTGAGATCCCGCCCCACCCCCCAACATTTCTTAATACATCTCCAAAGATATACCACAAAATTGTAAAGCGCTGCTTTGATCTCTTAGTATGATTATAAAAAAAACAATTGCAGCCCTAATCCTTCTGATGGATAATTGATACAATCAGGATAATTGATACAATCAAGACAGAATTAGTACAGCATTGCCTTATATATTCACATAGGATAATCATATTCAATATTCGCTTTTAATGGTAGACAGACTCCTGATTCCAGCAAGAACATATTAAATATTCCAATAGTCAAGTAAGCACCTAGCAAAAATGCTTTTGTCAGATTCCATTCCCAGCCTTGACTTAAAGTTATCATTCTGAGTTAATCAGTCTTAAAACAAAAGTTGTGTACCAAAAACTGTATACCTTTCTTTTTCAAATAATATTTTGGCAAGAAAGAGTCTGAAGCTGGCTCAGATCTTCAGTGAGGGAATCCTTGTCTCTCTGTTTTCCCAGGCTTAGCCTTCTGGCTGTCTTAGAAAATCAGTTTATGTAGATGATCTTGAGTTTGATCATAATTTGTGATTAAATATTGCCATGTAATAGAAATTTACTGCTTAATGAAGAAGTAATCATAGAGTAACATTCTGAAGGCAGTTATGACTCTGGATCAACAGGCCATCATTTCCATGGAAACAGAGTAGAGAAGCCTATGTATGGCTTCTTAGTTGAAGGGGTGATGCTTCCCCTGTTCTCTCTCTGCAGGAGAAACTGAGGAGCAGTTGCTCACTATACATATACTAGGGCCATGCACAAAACCAACATACCTGGCAATGGGGAGGGCTGGTGGGTGGCAGGTGTCTACTGGCAGAGCAATCAGACCAGCTCTGCCACTTGCACAGCACACAAGCTGTACTGCGGCAGAGAACCAGAGGAGGAAGTCCTCTGGCATCCTTCAAGGCATCGCCGAGTGGGGTGCCTTGAGGGATTTCCCCAGATCCGGGTGGTCTTGTCGCCCAGTTCTGTATGTGCCTGGGCTGTGTGCAAAGTTGAGTTAGGTGGGGCAGAATTGCAGGGATCGGGAGCAATCCCAGCACTCCACATGAGCAGCCCAACTCAGGCTGGGTTGCCCTAGGCTGCTCGTGAGAATAGTCTTACTGTCTCATAGAAGCAAATGATGCCAAGTGAAGGAAAGATGAAAATGCAGTCCTTTTGCAAAAGTAGTACTATGGGAAAGTGTGCAGTTGGGAAAGGGAAGGAAATGTGTTAAAAGGGGGACATGGCATTCCTGAATCTGGGGGAAAGCAAGTTCCAGATTGGCATGGATATGTAGACCTCTAGGCAACAAAATGAGTTGTTTGTTTTTGTACTACCATGGCTAGATCTAGAATACAGACCATGGAATACAGAGTAACAATCTGAGTCGAAAGTGTGGTGGATGCAAGGATTACTTCTCTTCTCTCTACCCAAAAACATAACTGAGAATTAGATGACTTCTTTTTAATTTTAGTTAGTTCCATATATTATAGGGTTCATAGAGTTACTTCACTGTATCTCTGCCACAGTATGGATATGTGAATCCAATCTCCAGAAAATAACAACAGTTGTTTGCTACAGTTGATCACATGGACATGTTAATAATGTTGCAATTGCAACAACTGTTTGAAGCTTTTGTCATGTGACTTGTCATAGGATCTTTTGTTGCTGTCAGTGGAATGAAGGTCTATGTATAAGATTAAGAATATCTGTCATGTGAATTGACAGGTAAATTGGCACTAAGTGAAGAGAACTTGTTTAAATTATCTGGCACTTCAAATGCATTATGATCATAATAGTTGAAAATGTAATGCATCACTTTTTCTGCTGCCAACAATTAGTAGTAAACAGCCTATAATTGTGTTTAAGTAGTGTGCTTCCGTGTAATATTATGTAAACAGAATTATTTGTTTCTCCCAGAATACTGATGTTCTGTTGTTTTTAAAATAAATATGCTGCATTATGTCAGGAAATAACATAGATGCATAAAAGTGCATTTCAGAAATCAACCTGAGAATTAAAGAAATGTTTCCCAAACTTTTTCCACTCTGACCCCTCCCCCACCAACCTGTACCAGCAGTCATCACTTAAGCAGGCAAGCATACACCACATAGCTGCATGTGTCTGTAAGAAACCATCACTGTATGTAACACATAAACCAACACTATGTGTGTAAGAAACCAACACTGATCCTACACATTGGCATTAGAAAAGAAGAATGCCAACACACCACAGATGTCCTCCTCAATCCTGCTAGCTGGTGAGGAGGAAGGCTATGGCCAGAGTAGTCCCAAATGGTACTGCTTTGGCTGCATTCACATGTAACTGCTCTGGCCAGATTCACACCTAATGGTTCTCCCTCCTCCCGTCCAAATTGGGACGTAATAGAGAGCTCCCACACTGCAGTCAGTGAGACTGCAGAGAGGAGGGGGAACTATCTGTGTGGGCTTCCTTCTTCTGTAAAGAGCAGCCCGCATAGCCAGTCATGTCCGGAGATGAGAAAGGAGCTCCCTCCCTCAACTCTGGTTCCAAAGGAAGCAGCCTGCAGTTCCAAATTCAGATAACCCACAGGCAGACTTCCTTCTACGGTGTGCACGTGTTTGCATGCGCACCAACCCCCAGTCCTTGTGCAGCCGTTTCTGGCAGATTCACAATCTCTGCTGTGCCCACCACCGCCCAACTGCCTGGCACCCCATTTCCCCAGCTGAGAAGGGAATTATTTCCCCATTTCCCCCTCTCCCTGTCCGGGCCACCACCACACCGCCTCTGCCTCCTCCCTCCTCCCACCAGCAGGGCTTCGGCCTCCTCCTCCTCCTCCACTTAGAGGAGGAGGGAGGGAGGAGGATGGGGGATGGCTTCCCTCCAGCAGCCCAGAGAGACAGCAGGTGTTGACCTGGGGGCAAAGTGAGGAGGAAGCCAGAGGAGGATATAGGGAGAGGATGGGCAGCAGCATGGCCCCTTCTTAGAATATGTTTTAAATATAATGCCATCAACCAAACTTTCCTTTGGTTTCATGTGATCTCAAACACAATACTTTTCAAGGCAATAAATTCACATATTCATCTGCCAGTCATCAAAGCCCTGGGCAGACAAGTAAAATGTAGAAATAATCTGGGGTGGGGTGGGGTGGGGCGGGGGGGGGGGCTTGCAGCTGCTACCTCTGCTCCAACCTTCACACATTGATTGGTCTTCTTCACTGAGCTGTCCATGTATAAAATGTATCTATAATTTGTCCCTGCAAAAATGTGGGGTAAAAATACAGAGAGAACATACTGTACATATATCTTCTACATCAGGGATTCTCAACGTTGGGTCCCCAGATGTTATTGGACTTCAACTCCCATAATCCCCAACCAAAGGCCACTGGAGCTGGGGATTATGGGAGTTGAAGTCCAGTATCATCTGGGGACCCAACATTGAGAATCCCTGTTTTACATCTTAAGGTTGGGTCCCCAGATGATACTGGACTTCAACTCCCATAATCCCCAGCTCCCATAATCCCCAGCTCCTTACTAACAAGCACTGATTATCCCATTAGAGTCATTCCATAGTCTCATGTGAATAGCAATTAAGGGTAGAGAAATCAATTTATGTACATATGTGTGTAAATCAGGTGCTGTATTTGGGTATGAAAGGTCATCAGATATTTGCTTAATTGTGAATGTAAGTAGGTTTCATAGAATTATAGAGTTGGAGGCAGGCTTCCCTCCATATAGGAAAGTTTATTGATTCATTGATTAAATAGATAAATATAGGTCCCTCTCGGCCCTGCCACCACCCCCCAGCAGCCCAAAGAGACCAGTGGTGGAGTAAAAAGGGTTTTAAAAAAATTGCACATTGATTATTTTGGAGGGCCTGGGTTTTTGGAGGACCTAAGTTCCAAATTCCTTTCCTGGCATCTCCAAGATATGGCTGAGAGTATTTCCTGCCTACAACCTTGAAGAAGCCGCTGCCAGTCTGTGTAGACAATACTGAGCGAGATGGACCTATGTTTTGACTCAGTATATGGCACCTTCCTATGTTCCTATGATCCTAGTTCAGCCTCTTGTTTCTCACACTGACCAGCCAGATGCCTCTGAAAGCCCACAAAGCAGGACAGGAAGGCAAAAGACCACCACTGAAAAACCCTGTCTAGATAAAACTAGAATTTATCTAGTTGTGTAATCCTATTTAAAGGCATTTAAACCATCAGCTATCACAACTTCTTATGGTAGCCAATTCCATACATTTATTATACATTGTGTGGGTAAATATTTTCCTTTTTCTGTTCTGAATCTTCTGTTAATCATGTTACCTGAGTGATCCTCAAGCTTTATTATGAGGGGAAAAGAAGAAAAAGTTATCTCTATTAACAGTTTTTGTGATCTTTGTTTAAAACTCAGAACTCCCTAAGTGCTTTTCCCCTTCCCCGGCATAATCTATAATTAAAGCATCATTTTATTTAACACTACAGTAAATTATACTGCATTCTCATAATGGTCAACATCCAGAGTAACTAAGTGTTGATGCAGCAATTCACAGCACACACTTTGGGAGAGGGGGGATTTTCATCAATCTCTCCTCACTCTGAAGTTGACTGTGACTTCCCCACCACCAAATATGACTCTGATGATCATGCAGGCCTCAGGGACATATTCAGGACCCACAGTCAGCTTCAGAGCGAAGGAGAGACTCCACCTTGAAGTGTGTGCTAAGCATTTGCTGCACCAGCACTTCCTTAGTCTGGATGTCAGCCAATGAGTTTTCTCTTAAATATTCACATATCATTCCTTAATATTTGGATTCTGGTTGTATAGTATCCAGCTTTGTAACAGGTGAAGTTTGGACACTGGTTCACCATGATTATCAGTGGGGGTCAGATTCATAGCCTGACAGATGCTTTTAATTATGTATTTATATGAATATACTCCCCCACACGCGCACACACACAACATTCATGTAGATAGCATGCTTGCAATCCTATCTAGAGTGGATGGCATAGTCTCGGTTACCTATATACTGGTTACTAGGTCTATGCAGGACTCAAAATGCTGGATTCCAATACGACCCGACACTGAAAATGTCAGGAGGGCTTACATTTAATCTCCCAGCTGTCAGATCAGGAGTGTTGTGTCATATTTAGTTGGTATTCTGACATGTTTATCACACCACTATCCTCTCCTGCCTTTTCATCCTGCCCCTCCCGTATCTGTAACTGGGTGAGGGTCAAGAGACAGCATATGCAATGTTCTCTTGGCTTTATATGGAGCATTCAGCCAGCAGCCTGACTATTAACCTTCTCATGAAGCTTCTGTGTTAAAAGTTTCCTCCCCCTTTTGAGTGGTACTGGGGATTTTGAGAATCATAGGCCTTTTAAAGGAATGCCATGGGTGCATCCCTTAAAACTATAATTGCCACAATGCCAAGCACTGCTTGGAGACCTGAAAGGAATTTAAAGTGAGGAAAATACTTATTGTACAGAAGCCATGCTAGAAAGCAAGTGGTGAGGCTGAAGAGGTTGTGTATGCTGTGTCCTGGCCCCAAGTGAGGGAGGAGGGAAAATTGGCCGGTGGGGTGGGGGTTCATTAGGCATGTCTGAATGTCAACAGAGTTTAGGCACAGCAGCAGGAATACCAGTCAGAGTTCTGACTGTTGGGGCTCCCTGCTGTCATCCCATAACTGCTGTCAGCCCTATCCAAACCCAGCACAGCATCCCTCCAGTGGCTTTTGCTGGTATCTGCCTTATGTTTCTTTTTAGTTTGTGAACCCTTTGGGGACAGGGGACCATCTTATTTATATATTATTTATTTTTCTATGTAAACTACTTTGGATTACGACAACAGCAATGAATGTACCACTGAGAGACATTAAAGGCCAAGTTGAAGACAGATCATCCTGGAGAGAATCTATCTATGTGGTCGCTAAGAGTTGACACCAACTTGACAGCAATCAATCAATCAATCAAACTGCTTTGAGAACTTTGGTTGAAGAGCAGTATATAAATATTTGTTGTCGCCATCATAACTCTGTCCAGGAATGCTTGATAGAGGGCATATTGGGCCTGGCATGTCTGTTAGACCTAATATGATGCACAGTCCTACTGGTTTCATCTACTGGATTACTTCAATGTGCTGTATTGGGACTGCCTTTGGAAACAGTTTGGAAGCTTCAGTTGATTGGTTCAGGATGTGACCATTTGAGTGCTGGGGTGGGGGAAAGTCAACAGGAGCATATAACTATACTATTTACCTTCTTTATTTCAGAAGGCATTTATAATGAATGAACATGCTTCTCTGCTGCTTATGTCTTATGGGTGATTTCTGTTGTTTTGACTACCGCTATTTATTTATTTTTATAAGTGTTGTATTTGACATGTGTACTTTGTTAGCTGTTTTGATATAAAAGTTGGTCATAAATATAGGCAGTTAATAACCATATGATATATGAAGGAGCCAGGCTAATGTCTATAGTAATTCCACATCTGAGGTGCCAGCACTGAGAAGTCCCTGTCTGTGATGCCTACCCTGAGGTACTTCAGGTAGATTCCCTGAGGAAGTGTTAAGAGAATCCAGAAGTTGTAAAATTTATTGGAGGAGAGGGCAGAAGCTGAGTGACACCTACAATGACAGCATCCCATTTCAGTGTACATTACCATTTCCTTATGGCAGCTAAGCCTTGACTATTTAGAAAGGGCTAATTATTCTTCAAACCACCCATTTTGAATAGTGTCATTAAAATTAGTGATAGTTGTCTACTGCCTTGACTGGAAGACTGCAGCCTACACTCCAGCTTATTAAAAATTATGAGGCTGTCGGGCACAAGATGGGTTATAAGCAGCAATATGTTGCAGGAATAGATGAAAAAGCTAGGGAAGGATAAGGCAGGATCCAGGATAAGGTCAGGTTCCAGGGAGAGTTAGGGCAGAGAAAGGCCTATAATATAAAATAATCAGCAAGCAGGTAGGAGGCACAACCAAGGAGCTGAACAGGAACTGTTGGCCATTGTTCTTCCTGCTTGTTCACAGGGGTTTGTTGGCAGGCTGGAGCTAAAGAAAGCAGAGGAGACAATCTCAGGTGATCTTGCATTCCAAAGTCAAGAGAGTTGAGGAGGAATTATTTCAAAAGATGGTAGAACAACAGAATCTGGTTGAGTGCATCTGTTTAAAAATCTTCACTGCTAATGAGAATACATTATGCTTATTTCTTCTCATTAGTTGCATATGTCTGAACAAATATTCCCCGGAAATAGTAATATTTAACTGGATAAGAGGTAACATGAAAATAAAGCATTTGAATAACTTGGAGGGTAAAACGTTAAACTGGATTTTAAAAACAGTTCCCTACCTTAATAATAATACGGTTTGCTTTTGAAGGACACAATAATGTTGTCATATAATACATAGTTTATCATCATAGGAGTCATTAACTTAAGAAAAACAGTGCTTGTATATTTCTCAATATGCCCTGAGAAATTCATAATTAAAGGTTCCATCAGCTTCTTGGCAAAACATTTTTCACATTGTAGCAAAGTGTAGCATTTTTGCCCAGTAGAATTAAATCTAGCGTACAATACAAAACCTTAGGGAACAAATATTGTGTTGTGAGCTATTTACTACGTTGGCCTTGAAAGCACAACCAGCTATTTAAGATGGTATCCTGTGCTTGTGGCAGTGCCATTAAGCTCATGTTCTGATGTCTGCCTGACTTGTCCCTCCTGATAACTAATCATTTTTGGAAAGCAAACTCAAGGTTCTGTGATCTGGAATACCTTATGCTGAAGACTGCACATTCAGATAAAGTTTGCAATATTAAAATTTTCCATTACATTATAATCAAAGCTAAACAAAATATTTAGAATTGGTTTAATTTGAAAAAAAATTCCTCAATAGATAGGTAGGTAGGTAGATAGATTTAATTCATATGACATGTGGGTGGGACACAGAGGTTGGGGGTGGTGGTAAGGCAGGATTGATCTTACCTTTCCCTCCCTCCAGATGATCATGTCTCCTTCTTGGGCCAGGTGGCTTACAGGCCTACATGACCAGTGCTGCAGGAGCCACGCAACCATTTGGAACCCAGGGCAAAACCTGGGCTACCCAGTGGGGCAGCACCGGGATTGGGATCGATCCTGGCACTCCACACAAGCAGCGCCACTTGGTAGGGCTGTGGAAGCCCAGGCAAGGCTGCTCGTGTGAACAGCCTCAGAGAGAGGGAGTTCATTTCACTTAACATTGCATGTATGTTACATAACACTTGTGAGCTCATTTGCTTAAGATCAAATATTAAAGGCTGAAGAGCTAGCAAAAAAGTGGTGGTTAGGATAGGAAGTGACACTGCTGTACTTGTGAAATATCTCATGTTGTAGTATTTACACATCTTGCAAACTAATCAAAATCTAGAGTGTGAGCCAGTGTGGTGTAATGAACAGAGTGTTGAACTTGGTCAGGCACACATGGATTTGAATTCCTGCCCAGCAAAGAAGCTTACTGGCAAAGTCACACTGGTTGAATCTCGGCCTAACTTACCTCAAGGGGTTTTTGCAAAGATTTGTCCTGCTTCCTAGGTCAACAATGGACCTTTGCTATCCAAGCACATTCATAGGTGGCAGATCTGACCCCCCACCACTTATAAGCATATCTGCAACATGCCTCCATGTATTACACATCTTTCCCTACAATTTGAAGGGAAACGTGCCTATGTTAGACAAGTGTATGTCCTTAGGTCTGCTCCATCAGAGGAGGAGCCTGCTGCTCCACAGCATTCCCATCCTGTACACACTCCAAGGACACATGCAGAGGCGCTGTTACCCCTGGACATCTAAAGAGGCCCCAAATCCTCTTTAGTTTGTCCTGGGTGGTGTGGTCGCCTGGCTGAGCATGATGATGCTTAATTTGGAGGAGGGGGAGGCGGGGCTCCAAAGGCCTTTAGGTCCAGGCTCCAAAATTACCTAGGTGCACTTCTGGCCACATGGATGTCCAGCCAAATGTCTGAAAGGAGCATGCCATTTACAAAGTGTGTCTCAATCATGAGTTTGCAAAATGTCAGCAATAATTGCCTGTAATCTACAGTATCTTTGCCTGAACAAGAAATTACATCAGTGGCTTTCAAACAATATAGTTTGATAAACCTCTACATCTTATCAAACCCCCTCCCCCCACCTAAACAAATCAGTAACAGCAGACCAACTGCCGAAAGACAGCTTGTCCATAAGTACTCGGTTACCACATTTGCTCAGGCATGCAAGTGTTATAATGCCCTTTGCCTATACTTTGCCTATTGTGTGGGGGAATTAGCTCAAATGGGGTGCAACCATGCATACAGCAATAATAGGTTTTGGAACAGTGGGCATAGGTAAAGGCAAGTCAGAGTTAGGGTAACCAAACCTAACAGAGTCAAGATCACGTTTCTTCAAAAACAATATTAAGTTTATTGAATACACACACACACACACACACACACGTAATGTACCTGGCTGTTTCCCATGGACCCAAAGACAGGGACTCTTAATCACAAGATGCTGATCCTTAAGCTGAGCACTGAATTCCGATGAATTCAAGCTTGAGAGTATTGTGACTTAGAGGGAGGTGGGGAGATGGTGGTTATGGACAAAGTAAAAGGAGAGAGAGAGAGAGAGTTATGGCCTATATGCCTGTCCTAGATTCTGCCTGGCTGGTGAGCATTGACCACTATTGTTGGTCATCCTTCTGAGTGGAAGGAGGATTGGGTTATGGAGAAATTAAAAAAAAGACTGTAGGTGTTCTTGGTGAATTAGCACCACATTACTCTCACCAAATTTCAGGAAGGTGGGACACGTGATTGGTTTGGTTGCTATTTTTTTTTTCTTTTTACATTTAATTAACTAGGCACTACCATATCTGTATTATCTATAGCAAAACTAATTACTTTGTTCCAAGAAACAAACTTCTGCCCCATTGTGTGCTTTATTGCCTGGTAATTTTTATGATGTGAATCATGGGTCCAGAATTGCAGGAGAAGAGGGATAGACAGAAATAAAAAGAGCACACTGAATTATGGTCAATAATTGCAGGCAGTGGAGGCCAAACCAATGACATGGTTAGGAGTGTTGCACAAACAGAAGATGTAGTCATTTCATTTCTGCGGTTTCAGCAAAATGATGCAGAACAGCACAAAAATAAGGAATCACATTTTTGGAAATGGGAGAAAATCATTGTTACTATAGCAAGGCACTCTCCTGCTATAATGTGGTTTTTTTTAAAAAGCAGAATATGCAAATGTGCAGCACAAGACTGTTTCAGCAGCCTTTAAAGGCAGTGGGGAGTATGCAGGAACCTGCTGGAATTTGCGTTTGAACTAAGATGCAACCTGCTGGCCTATTGTTCTTAGTTTTGTCTTGGTGTTTTATTATATGGTTTCTCTTTTGTTTTCCAGAGCAGCATTTCTGTTACCAGAATGGAAAGCTGTGATAATCCTCCTTGATGCACCTGTCAGTGATAATTACTAGTGAAGTTAAAATGTAATAAATATGAAGAACAGCCCAGTTAATTGTCTTCTCTGGATATGCTTATAGCAGATGTAAACCACCACCATTTTGCACATCCTGTTCTCAACTCTGAGCCTGACTTAGTCGCATCTCCGAAATAATCTCAGCTGATGTATGGTTTTTATCTATATATAGGTGTACAATGAAAATAACCTCTTTGGTGATTAGAATTTTTCTCACCCATTCCACTGTTCTGAAAAGACAGGGGGGCTATTCACATGACTGTAGAAAAGGCTAGCCCGATTTTCTACAATCATGAGAACCACTGGGCTCGGCTGCGAGCCTGGTGATTCCTGAGTGTGTAACCCGCTCAAGTAGCCCACCCCTTAAACCGGGTTTTCAGAGCGAGCGCTTTTTTGATCGTGAGTAGCCATGGTGCAGCTCCACGCCATGGTTACTCATGAGTAGACCTCCGGCGGGAGGCTGAAAAGCAGCCTCCCGGATCGGGGGTCTCCCCAGTATGCCCTGCACGCTCGCTCAGGGCATACTGGTGCTTCCGGGGGCCACATGGCCCCCAAACTCCCCAGCCCCCGCCGGCTCTGTCATGGAGCCGGCAATCGTGTGGGCGGCCAATCGTGAGACCCGGCTCAAGAATTTTTCTTTGGCAGTGTGGTGGCTTTGCCATGTTCTCCTCAGTGAAGTTCACCTGGCTCAGTGAAGTTCACCTGAATAGGTAAGCCTGGACTTGGCCGCCCATGAGAATTGATGGATCCTGAGTGACTCCCACCGGTACTGTAGCACTAAACCCACCTACGAAGCCCGCTGGTTAGCTGCGGTTAAGAGCACTGGCTGCTCCCAGCCATTCCTGGGGGAATCTCTACAATGCACCATGTACTCATGCAGTGCATGATGGACTTTCTGGGGGCTGGGACCATGCGTTCCAACCCCTGCACTGCCTGGGGCAGCAGCGGACCATCTAGGCATGATCTGCATGTCCTGCCCTGCCCAGACCCAGCAGATGGATTGTCTGCAGGAAAGGCAAACTTCTGCTGCCTTCCCTACCACCCGCCCTCGAGCCCTTTCACATGATCATGAGAAAGGGTTCATTTATTCCATCTCACCAAAATCTGTAAAGATTACAGCCAATGGCTTATAAATAGGCCACAATAAAATTAATTTAATTGGGTGTGGGGGTTTTTAAACTCATTCTAAGAATTTGCCAAGCACTGTATTGGACAAGTACACTTTCCAGTAGAATTCAAACTGTTCTCTTTCATCGTATATTCATAATTAATGATATTAATCTGCTGAATAGAAATTCAAAGCTCCCCTAATTTGTTGTTTGCTTGACAGTATAGTATACATTTTTATTATTTGACAGAATACATTTGCATCAGCTGTAAGTTGCCAATGATTCTTGATGTGAGAACAAAAGCTTGCATTTTCCGCTAGTCATTTTAGCCAGCTCCTACTTATCCATGTGTAAACTAAACGAAAGTGCAATTATTCATAAAAATTATGAATGAATAATTTGAATAATTTAATTCATAAAAATATGAATGAATATGAATAATTTTTATTCTAACCTCTCTCTATACATGATAAATGTTGTTTTTATACCTGTAATGTATGTATCTGTATACATATGCACAATATGATCAATATATGGCTTCTGTTAATGTGAAACCATGATGGCACTGAATGGCATATATAAGTTGTACATGCTAATATATGTTGAGTATGCTAATCATATTTTCTGCTTGGTGGCTAGAGTTCCACTCTTCTGTGTGCATACAAGATGGCCAGATGCTGTACTAGACAACCTGGCCAACAATCTGATAGGCTGAAGTGAAGGTGTGTGTGTGTGTGTGTGTGTGTGTGTGTGTGTGTGCATGCATGTTTTTAAAATTCCTGAGTGGAGTGTTTTCTGCAACAGGAGAGAAGTGCTCTGATGAAGGGAAAACATAAAACCATTCCCCTCTCAGAGGAACTAGCATCTGCCCCATGATTTCTCAGCATCCACATTTGACTGACAGCCTCAGCTTCTGACAAGGGCATGGCTATGGAATAGGCACATGGAGCCCCCTTGGCACATGGAGCACTGTGGCAAGACATCGGCCTGCATCTCTGCAGCATGCAGAATGTGTAGCATTCCAAGCTGCTCATCCATCCCAATTTTTTTCCTCCCACACTTATGGATTTTATTATCTACTCTGTAGTTATGGCAGAACAACATAGAGTGGAATTTGGTCATTCAATCTGAATCCATTATAATAGAGGCCTATCCCTAATTTCATTTTGTAACACTCTGACCTGTGATTAGGTGACAGAGATCACTTGATGGTTCTTGCATAACTTCTCCCCTCCTTTTCTCTCTTCCCCTTTTGAATGGGAATTCCGTTCCCTTTCATATTCAGTGCTAACTATGGCTAGCATATATTGTCACTATAGTTAGTCCAAACCACAATTTACAATCCCATTAATCATGGTAAACACCAATCAGGGTTTTTGTCTTAATAGACTTGAAACCAGGGCCTGAAACAGATTGCCAAATCTTGGTTAAGAGGGAACCTTAAGACGGATTAGCATTAGCAAGCCTAGCTTCCGAAGCTATGGTGTTCAGGGAACTAGCGTTTGCACTAGAACAAGGTTGGAAGTCTATAATACTTCCAGATTCATAAAATGATTTGTAAAAATTAAAATTAAAAAGCCCTGGTTTTGAAAGTGAAGGTGTGAATTTATTATAATCACTTATTTACAGAAAAAGAAAAGGCAGAGCAATATACATATGGGAGGTTTTAGAAATACTTATGTCCTCTTAGCTCCTGGAATCACATGCTTCATTGTGCAGAAAAAGAGAGAAGTGAGAGAGGAAGTGGCTTAAGTGTTACAAGACCCTGAGAGAGAAGCAAAAGGCCAAATGTGGTTCGGCCACCAAATTAAACAATATCTGAGATATGGAATGAGGCTGGCATTTGATGCCGAAACATTTGTTTGTTTGTTTTTACTATGCTTTTAACGACGTTTTAACAACATTTTTACAAGGTATTGTCATCTGTTTTTAAATAATAAATTTGAAGATCTTAAAGGAGTACTTTGGAGTCACCTTAAATATGAGTATTGTGTCGCCAGATTATCAATTTATACATCTGATATATAGTACAGCCAAACTTCCTACATAGGCACTATCCAACCACAAGTACTATAAAGTACATCTCTGGGTATATGTTGTATTTTTATTAAATACATCAAAGGAATGTACTTAATTAGGAAGGCACTATCCAACCACAAGTACTATAAAGTACATCTCTGGGTATATGTTGTATTTTTATTAAATACATCAATCCATGCACTTCTTACAAAATAGCTACCACAGGAATAGAATCTGGGCTGATTTGTTAAAATATATTTTATACTGTTCTTTTCAGACCGAACTACAATCTGTTTAAAAAGGGCAACTCTTCTAAATCTGTCAGAACACATCATGCAGAAATTTGAGGGATGCAGAATATTTAGTTTAGAGCAAATGGCCTCCGGAATAGATGTTAATTTTGATTAATTTTTTGTGTAGCCAAATGGTTTTTCCAGTGGAGGACAAAGTCCTGAATCAGTTTAATTTTTCACTGCAGCCTTATCTTGTCTTGTTACTTCCTGTGACATTGTGCTGCAAAAATACAATTTTTAAAAAATACAAGAAAAGGCTAAGCTTTCTTACGATAGCTATGTGGAGAAAATTATGTTTTCCCTTGAAATTCCAGTAAGAATGTATTTTATACATCTGAGGACAAGGATTTGTGTCTATGTCTTCTTTGTAGCAATTGCCCCCCTCCCTTCTCTTTTCATCATCATCATCAATTTTATTACAGCCATTGGCCAGCAGAAATAGAAATAACAAACATATCTAATACAACAATACTAAAACACAATAAAACAAATACAGTTATAAAACAAAATACAGTCCTTCTCTTTTCCTGAATTTTCATTTTGTGGTGCAGATAGTATCCCACTTCATATTGTTAAGATTATATAATCCAAGTTGAAACTGAGCCAAATTAACCTGGCTGGTTACACTAAAAGGTATCATCATGTAATTTAAAAAGCTTTAACCTCTAATGCTAGTGTGCTTTAACCTTTTCCAACAGATGTGTTATTGAACAGGTTATTTTTCTGTAAATGTTTATCATAGTTCATATCTCTCCTTGTAGTAATTCTGATTTGCCTGAAGGTCCTTTTAAGAGAACCATCTCTACTTGACTGAGCAACTGGAACCAATAATGTCATGTTTCCATAGAAGGTCTTATATTTGGAAGGAACCCAGGTCAATTTTTGGAGGAAGAGAGCTGGGTAATGAGTTGAACTCTCCAATTCTTGTAGAACAGCTGTGGATCCTGGCAAGAAAATACATGGAACTGCTTTTTAAAAAATCATATTTGGATGCCAACTAATCAATAGAAACATCAATATCCTAACAGACCTCATGTGAAAAATTTCAAGTGCTAATAGTCTATGAATGTCAAGAGAGATACTAGTTGTTACAAAGTCTGCATTGATTGCCAACATCTAACCATTAAAAAGCCTTCAGCAGCTGTGCTATGAATACTTACTTTTGATCAAAACAAAACCATTTCAATAAGAATCCTAGCTTCTAATATTTATAAAGTGCCTTTGCAGGCAAAACTGTCTTTTTGGTGATAGCCATTGCTCAAATCAAGGAAAGCAATATACAGGAGAATCTCTATATTCACGGGGGTTCCATTCTGGGCTGCAGCCATGGATATGGAAACTGTGAATATTGAGTTATGGGATCTTATGGGATTGTGTGGGTTGTATTACCAGTCAGCAAAAAAATGGCTGAATATTGGCCAAATTTCACAGGGGGGGTGCATCTTACCATGCTCTGCTGTTCCCCCTGAGCCGTGCTGTGCCCGAAAATTGGCCGAAAATCGGCAGTGTTTTCTTTCTTTCTTTTTAACAAAAATGAGAGCCATTTTGTGGGTCCATTGAAAAAAATGGCAGCTGGAACCCACAGATACACGAGGTTGGCATGTTTTCATTTCCTTTCCCCCCCCCACCTATATCGAGGTCACGTGTCCTTTTCCCAGCCACAGATATATGAATCCGCAGATATGGAATCCACAGATAAGATCTACCTGTATTTCAACAGCAGGTATTTTCCTCTTCAGAAACTTTACCTGTACTAATGACTATTATAACATATTAAGCAAAAGTTAAGCTTGATTTCTCCTATCTAGCAAGTGACTTGCTCACATTAAAAAGGAAATCTACTTCTTCAGTAATGTTTCCAGTAAAATGGGATAGAAACATCAGGAATGGAAAGATCCCAATGGGAAGATATATTCGCTGATACAGCTTATCACCCATCATAAATCCCGGTGGGAGCACATCACACCCATCTTGAAAGAGCTGCACTGGCTGCCAGTTCATTTCCAGGTCCAATTCAAGGTGCTGGTTTTGACCTTTAAAGCCCTTAATGGTTTGGGCCCGGGGTATCTGAGGGACAGCCTGCTCCCAAGGGTTGCTGCCTGCTTGACAAGGTCATCTGAGGGGGCTCTGCTCCGGGTGCCTACAATGAAGGAGGCTCGTCTGTCATGCACTCGGGACAGGGCCTTCTCTGTTGCTGCCCCCAGACTTTGGAATGCTCTCCTAGTGGCCATTCGCTCCTCAGACTCCATCACAGTTTTTAGAAAGCTTCTTAAATCTTGGCTTTTTACCCAGGCTTTTACATGACCATTTCTATGCTGCTTCTGTGTGTTTTTACTCTTGTGTCTATGTGTTTTTATGCTTGTATTTTATAGTTTTTAAATTAGATTTGTTTTATATTTTTAGCTTAATATTTTAATTGTCATTTTTATTGTATGTTTTTAACTTTTGTAAACCACGTTGGGGTTGTTTTTAATGAAAGGCGGTATAGAAATTCAACAATAAATAAAAATAAAAATAAATCTGCAGCTGTGTTTGGAAATTTTCAGACTAGTTACATTGGTCAACATCCTCACTAACTGTGCTGAGGCGCTGTGTGCAAAATCCACTGTATCAGGGGGTAACACAATTTTCACTGATATATCCTTCACCACAAGCATTCTTTTACACCCACAAATATGTCCCTGAGGATTGCACAGTGCTCAGGAACATAGTTTAGTGTATTAAAAGTGTTTCAGAGGGAAGGAGAGAATAGTGAGGATCACCTTCACTGCACAACAGGGTGGATAAAGAATGACCCTTTTAAAAATACAATAAAAATAGATTTTTAAAAAAATGTTAATTGGATTTTTAAAAAATGTAAATAAAATACTAAATTTCAAATTCTCATTTAAAAATTGCATGGTATAAATTTAAATTTCATCACAAACAATCTACAACAATACTCAACAGACTGAAAATGAATGAATCCTTCTGTAGTACACACCTTGAGTTACCTACCATTCAAACATAGCACTCATGAATCAAGCTCTAGTATGCCCAGCAACTACCTGCTTTTGGAAATTTTTGAGCTTTCTGGTTCTGGTTCTAAGGAGACTCGATAGACTGTTTTGTGGTGAGGCTGGGACAAGGCGAAGGAGTTGAGACATGGACACCATATGAGAAAAGGAAGGTAAACAGTGGCTGACATGATGCACAGTAAGATGGAGCCAACATATGCCACAACAGGGCTGCTGCAGACTCAGAAGGCAGCCCTGATGCTGCTAAGGATGGATAGTCGCACAAGCAGCACTATTGCAGTTTTTCCCATTTGCAACAATGAGTAAAACTGTGGTAATTTATTTATTTATTTTATTTATCATACTTCTAAACTGCCTGATATGTGCATCTCAGGTCAAGCTGCTTTCACAATTGAAATTGAAATTCCTTCCATGGATAAAAAGGGGAAATGTGTCCAGTGCAACAAGGAGATGCAGGGCAGCTTGACACAGGTAATGAGCAAAGGGCATTTGATTAAAAACCTGGCATCCTGTACTATGTCCTAAATTAGTACAAATCAAGTTATCTAAAAAATTACACGAAGTATACTCTGCTAGTGTACTGTTGTAAATGCTCTGTTGAGTTGTAAATTAACATATTTTCGTGACCAGATTTGCACTGTTGCTTAAAAAATATGTTAATTATCAGTGGGAAAGTTTATTCAAATCAATTATATAAACTGAGGTTTTCTCTTGTTGATTTAAATCATTACTTAAACCAGTGATTGATTTAAATCAATCCACGTTGCTGTGGACTACTAAATGCTGTAGCACTTTGCATGCAGCCTCTCTGCCCAGAGTTAAGATGTTGGCCAATAAAAATAAACAAAGAACTGATCAAATGTTATTTATTTATGAGATATCACCAGTATCTTGAGAATTTTGTTTCCAGGACCTGAAATTATTGTTGCATATCTATTTACTTGTATTCCTTAACTATCTACTCCTTAACTATTTGAGACACACACATACCTCTCCTGTGTTCAAACCATTATATGAAGCTTTGCCCCAGATTCCATCATTTAGAAAAATGACTTCTCCACTCATGACGTGTTCATTGGGGAAACTTCAATCAATCAATTAATCAATCAATCATCTTTATTATGGTCATAGATAAGCCATTTTAAAGAGTGGTAAATAAATAAATAAATAAATGATCAGCATAAAATAGAGGGGTGATTACATAGTTTACATAGTGCAAACTATAATGCATAATGATTCATTAAAAGACCTAAGGAAACATTAAAAACATTTAAATGCATAAAAGGGCATAAAATAACATAAAAGGCATACAAGACATAAAGGTATAAATGGCATTAAAAAGGGATAAAAGGTACGGAAAGACATAATTGCATAAAAGCCTAAGTGATAAATACAGAGAGACTATATAACTATATATAAAAAGTGCAAAGCGATTGCGGAAAAAAGTGGGAGGAGCATAAGGCTTTCAGATGGTGTGCAGTGTCAGATGAATACATTGTAGCACACAGGAGCCATTGAGGAAACTTCCTTCCTAGGACTGTTTGTAAGATATAGTCACCTCATATAGAAACTAGAGATGTGCAAACAAGTTCGATGTCGAGCTGAGGTTGAGGCAGTGGCCAGGAGTCCTTTATATCAGCTTTGGCTGATGCATCTGCTACGCCCATTCCTTAAAACAGTAGTACATATCCTGGCAACCTCCAGGCCTGACTACTGTAATGCACTTTACATGGGGCTGCCTTTGTACATAGTCTGGAACCTACAATTGGTACAGAATGCAGCAGCCAGATTGGTCTCTGGGACAACACAAAGGGACCATGTAACACCAGTCTTGAAAGAACTGCACTATCTGCCAATATGTTTCCGGGTAAAATACAAAGTGCTGATTCTTACCTATAAAGCCCTTAATGGCTTGGGTCCAGCCTAATTATGAGAGTGCCTCCTTTATCATGAACCCTGCTGCCTGTTACAGTCTTCTGGAGTGGTCTGGTTACGGTTGCCACCAGCTCGTTTGGTGGCGACTCAGGACTGGGCTTTCTCTGTGGCTTCCCTGGGCCTTTGGAATATGCTCCCTGTTGACATAAGAGCATCTCCTTCTCTGTTTCTTTTTAGGAAGTGCCTCAAGACTCTCCTGTTTTCTCAAGCTTTTAATTAGAATTAATTTTTAATGATTTTAATAATTTGTTTTAATAACTGTGTTATACTTTTTATTGTGTTTTGTGTGTTACAATCTTGTTGGGTTTTAAAAAAAAATTGTGCACTGCCTAGAGAAATGGTATAGAAATGGTGGTATAGAAATATGATAAGTTGATAGATAGATAGATAAATAAATAATAAAGAAAAGACCCATCTTTTTAGCCTGGCTTTTAGTGAAATCTAGTTTAATTTTAATCTGGTTAAAACACATTTTAATTATGTGTTCTGGATTTTAATGCCCTGAGCCATTTTATGAAGGGTGGTATAAAAAATGAGTAAATAAATAAAATAATCAATTAGTCAAAATCAACATGGAAAGCATCTGATCATTCCTTCATCCTTACTATTTTAAAGTTTGATGGGTGGGGGCAGATTATCCTTGAGACAGAAGAATAACTGGTTACTTCTTCTCCTTCCTCATCCCCTTCCTTCATCTTTTTTTTTAAACAATGAAGATGAGATAATTCAAACATTTAAACTCTTGCTTACTTGGTACCTGCTTAGTAAACATGGAGTTATGTGATATGAATTGTATCGCAGATGCAGTATGATCTCAGTGACTCGGTCGGGGGGATTGTTGGAGAGTTAATTTAAGAGGTGGGTTATTTTTAAACAGAGCTTCCAGACCAAATGTGATTTATTATTACACTTGTAAGCTACTATTCCTCCAAAGAGATCAGAATGATGTTTTAGCCTACCATAACAAAACTGTGAGATATTTTAGCCTAAGATATAGGGACACCCAAGATTCCCCAGAGAACTACATAGCTGAATAAGGATTTGAATCTTGCTGTGATCAAACCAGCCATTCTGCTAGTGAATGGTTCTCCTTAAAGAAGAGATCCATGAAGTATCATTTCTGTATCCTTACCAGCTGTAATTGGTTTGCAAACTTCTGTTTCCTCTGTAACTAACTGAATATGTTTTCATATATGATCTGACAGTCTTGTGTACTACTGAATAATAGCTTTAAGTCCCTGAGAGAGATTATCTGTGAAGGTTATTCTAGAAGACTTCATCACTTTCTAGAACATATCCTACTGAGAAGACTTCCAAGAATAAACTTTAAGTCAAAAGCTTCCAAAGAAGATTGGAGCAGATGCACCCACTCAACCAGTAGAGGGAACTGTAATACCATCCATGAGAAGGAGGTCTGTGATTCCAAGATAGGGTAGTAGAATAAGTATATGCAAACAAGATCAAAGCAGATTAAGTTTTATATACCACCAGTGTATTAACTTGCCAAACCATGTGCAAATCACAAAATAAGTTGATTTTGTCAACAGAATTTGCTCTGCTGACTAAGCATACAAAATATTTTCCCCATTTTTAATCCAGCATTATTTAATAAAGTAATTATTTTATCCAGGATTGTATGATTATGGTACCCAGAGTTCTGCATGACAAATAAGAATGATGACTTCTTTTAAAACCATGGGAAGTATAGAGAGAAAGATCACAGTCACATGTAACTGGAACTGCAGGTCCAGTGGACCCGTGGTTCTGCACACCTCTCCCCACTCTCCTGTATGCATTTGTGTGTTCAAGAGAGGGCCCAGCTGGCTGTGTGGGTTTCCTTCTTTCCTGAAGGACATCCTGCACAGCCAATATGAGCAAGAATGAGGGAGGAGCTTCTTCCCTTAACTCCGATTTTAGAAGGGTGAAACTGCACACCAGTGTTCTTATGTAACACTGGCACAGGCAAACTGGAGGCCCAACAAGGAAACAGAGAGAATTGAAGGTGACAACGTGCGGTTTGGGAAGGAAAATCACGGGTCAATTTTTATTTTATTCTATCTATCTATCTATCTATCTATCTATCTATCTATTTGGTAACTCCCATTCCCAATTCAAGTATTCAGGTTTTGGAACCAAAGGTGAAGGGACCTCCAGTTTTCCATTACATGTGAATGCGGCCATATTCTTTTTATGGACATTTATCAGTGCTTATATACATTATTTAATAAAGTAATTAAATTACTTTACAGGGGAAGTATGTGCTTGTAGGGAAGTTATATCAAGAATCTTGCTGGAGAAAAATAGGAAAAGACCTCTCCCTGAGACACTAAATGCTGTTGCCAATCAGTACAGACAATACTTGATAAGATAGAGCAATGATCTGACAGTATAAGAGAGCCTCATTTTAAAAATTGACCATGAATGAAGAAGGGAGACAATCATCACTCAGACAAGAAGCAGTGTTCTGGCAAAGAAGCATGAATATCTTTGCTGACTAATATAGACTTGTAGAGCTATTTGCCTGCTTACTGAACAAACATAACCTCCATAATCCCATGCATAGATGCTTTGTCAATGGAAAGAGTTGGTATGTTCTTTCAGGATGTCAAATGTGCCCCAAATGGCTAACATGGATGCTTGTAGGGCATGAGCTAATCTATTTTGTTCAGTTCTTTGTAGGGCTGTCAAGAAGCCTATGTGAATCTAGAAATGTGAAGATTCGAGTACTGTCACATAAAAATCCAGTGCCATTTTGGCCATTTAGACAGGAGAGATTTTTTGCAAAGCATTCAGAGTTTTCCTCTTCTTTTACAAGTTCCGGGTCCATAAAAGGATCTGTCTTTTTATTTCATGACTGCTAAGTTTACTCATGAGCCTTTGGTGACAGACTTTGTCCAAGGTTCAACTATACAGTGTCAGCCAAATCACTGCATGCAGGTCTGGCTTAGTGAGCTAAGTGCCCACTTAGAGCACAAAGCAAGTAGGAGCAGCAAGAACCTTGGTAACATAGGACCCAAGAGTAGTGGAGAGTCACCAATCTCCACCTCCTCCCATGGCCTCCATCCATGCTTTCATGGTGGCAGCAACCATGAGCAGCTACCCAATGGGGAACACCCACCCACCCTTGCCACCGCCACTGCCGTCTCCATCTACCTCTTTCATGGCGAGTAAAGGTAGAGGCGGTAGTGATGGTGATGGCAAGGAGAGTGGGCAAATGAGCAGGTGGGTGTTCCCCACTACCTGCCCTTCCTTCTTGCTGCTGCCACCACAAAATGGTGGGTAGAGACACTGGCGGCAGGGAGGGCAGGCGCATGCTCCCTGTCACCTGCCCACCACCACCACTGCATTTAACCACTGGTTGGAGGCTGTGGCCAGGAGGGCACCTGGGTGGGTGACACAGGTGCTGGGGGACACCTAGTGGGCTTCACCTTGGGTGCCCCTGAACCGTGGGCCAGCCCAGACTGCATGCCACTTGACACTCTCAAAGAACTCTAAAATGTTAGTGAGCCAAGACTTACTTTTCAAGAAGTTATGTTGATTCTCCTTAAAAAAGACTTGTTCTTATGTATGCTTGGAGTTTTTGAATATGCTTTCCACCAGTTTACCAGTACAGACCCTAAACCAACTGGTTTGTATGATACTGGATTGTTTTTTATACTTTATTCAGTATTACATTGAATAAATATTACTGTATTACACTGAATAAAGTATTACATACTTTATTCAGTATTACATTGGATACCTTATAGTACATTGGTGCAGAGTCTGATTTCAGGGACGAGTTATGTATTTTTTGTTAGCAACAATTCTACATTTAAATTCTGCAAGAACATTTAAATAGATGCTATGTCAATTTTTAATTTTTCTATGTAACTTAGAATGTCATAACTTGTTACTGCTGTTGCATGCAGGTCTTCAGACTCCCTCTCTTACAAGGTTCATTCAGCCATGGGTATCCATCCTTTCTCTATTGGAGACAGATGCAAAGGATTTGTTTAGCTTCTCTGCAATATCCATATCTTCCTTAAATATTGCCTTCACTCCCGTGTCATCCAACAGCCCTGTCAGCAGGTTTCCTGCTTCTGGTGGATTTAAAGAAGTCGTATGAGTCAGCTACCAACAACATCTTTGTTTTGTGAGTTGAGCATCAGTTTCTTGGCACTCATTGGGTCTGAGTACATGAGTCATTGAGCTCACTATATTATTCAGTTCAGACACCTATTCAACACACTTATTGCCTCATTGTGTTTGGAGGGAAAGAGAAATGTCATCAATGTACATTGATGTCATCAATGTACTGGTGGCAGCAAATTCCCACATCTCCTCTTATCTTCTCTCAACCAGGGTGGAGCCACCATTGCGCAAATGGATTTGAAGAACCCAGGCTGCCACCCCTCAGGGGCAAACATGGTCCTGGCTGACATAAGATGCAGGGGGCATGACTTAACCACACACCCTGCGTTGATGTCCGATGCGTCTGGTGCAGGGGGCGGGGCTAGGACTACCGCTGGTCTTCTACGTGAGAATGTTGCTGTCTTTCTCTGTCTTCTTTAAAAAAAATCAGTATATTAGCAGTTCATTGGGACCATGGCAATAGTTTTGATATAAATCATGCAGTGTATGATAATTAACATTTTTTGAAATGTAAATGACACAACACACTATGCAATATTAAAGTGGAATAAGTGAAGTGCTGCATGCACAAAATATGAAGCAGTAGTTTGATAACTGTTAAATTATTCACAGGACATTCCTATTTAAACATGAATGCATGATAAGTAGCCAGAATGTGACAATGCATGTTTGATTAGTAAGTTTCTACTTATGATTTCACATGGCTGTGTATTGTTTGACATGCTTGAAAACATAATAATGATATTTACAGATGGAGTGCCTAACTCTCAGCTGCACAAACCTGGTCTCACTGATTATGAGGCCAGGCTCTATGTCACAGTTCTGCTAATATAATTAAGAAGGGGAAGTTGTTTCACTATTCTAACATAAGCTTTGAATATTCTCTTGGTGATGAAATCAAAATTGTCTGCCCAGTCTTCCTGAAACTTTGCAGGCATCAACTAGGGGACACTATCCCTTCAGATGTGGTGCAGAAAGTGGCTAACATGCACCAAGGATATTTGGACATCTTTGTTGTCATTCTTGAGGCTGCTTAAAGCAATTCTCTGGCTCCCACCCAAATTGTTTGTGCTGAAAGCATACAAACAATGAAGGAAGTGGTTAAGGTGTTACTTCAGATGTAATCACAACAATTTATTCCCAAAGCAAATTATGTTTATTTAGCTTCTACCTTGTTTGCTACAGTTTAATTATTTTATGAGAGCATCTTTGGAATGCTTAAGAGCTAGTAGGGCTGTTTTCAGAACCCATAACAGGGGCTGGAAATAGTAAGATATGCCATATGTGGAAGAAACTTTTCCTTCATGCTATGTTTTTGTAATTCAAGTAAATTTCTTTATTAGATCAAAAGTAGCTGGAAGTGTCAGAGGGGAAGGCTCTTTCAGGCTCTAAAATCTGGTGAGACCCAGAAACCAATAATAAAGTACAATAAACTGAGGCTCTTCACACGATCAGTGTGAAGAGCTGTAAGGGGGTTTGTGGGGAGAGTGGACTTAACCCACTCTCTTGGCAGACGATCAAAAGGCAGCCCTGGATGGCCGGATCAGCCGCCCACATGACTGCCAGCTTCGTCATGGAGCGAGTGGGGGCTGCGGGGATTGGGGGCTGAACGACCCCAGGAAGTTCCAGGATGCCCCATGCAAATGTGCAGGGCATCCAAGAAAGACCCCCGAGCCCGAGAGGCTGCTTGCAGCTAGGGGTGTGTACGGAACCATCTGACTGGGTTCGGTTCAAGGCCGGATCGGCCTCGAACAGAACCAGGCCAGTTCGGTCCACCCCCAGAGAACCTCCTTCCCAGTCTGTGAACCTTTTTTTAAAAAAAAATTAAATTAAAAGTAAGTACCTGTAGCCCCTTCAGGGGGCTTGTTGTAGCCGTGGGGGGGGGTGTCTGCAAGGGTTCCCTCTCCCCCCACCAGCCTCCCTCATCACCGCTGCGGCCAGGTCAATGTAGCCTTTTTGGCCCTTTTGGGCCTCCGTAAAGGCAAGCAGCCACCATTTTGGCTGCCGCCGCACATGCACAAATGCCCTCTGCAAGGCCGTAGGCCATGCCTGGCCTCGCAGAAGGCATTTGTGCATGCCCGGAGGTGGCCAAAATGACGGCCGCAACATTTACAGAGGCCCGAAAGGGCAAAAAATGCTACATTGACCTGGCCACAGTGGTGATGAGGGAGGCCAGCGGTGGGAGAGGGAACCCTCGCGGGTCCCCCCGTGGCTGCAACGAGCCCCCCAAAGGGGCCACAGGTACTTACTTTTAATTTAAAATGTTTTTTTTAAAATGTTCGCGGACCTGCCGGACCCGACCAGTGGTTTGGTTCCGTTCCGGACGGAACAGGGGGTGGGGTTTGGTTCAATCATGAACTCATGAACCCCCAGACCGAACTGTCGGACCACAGACCGGTTCTGCACATCCCTACTTGCAGCCTTCCAGTTGGGGGTCTAATTGTGTGTCACCGTGCACCGTGGCAACACACAAGCCAAAAGATGAGGTTAATGGAGCCTTGTTCCGTTAACCTCATCTAAGGGGAGGGGTACTTAGCGAGGTTTGCTGCCGGCAGCCGCTCGGCTCCTGTTGCAGCACACGATCGCCCAAAAGTGAGCTAGGTTCCCTTAGCCCGCTTTTGGGAGATCATGAGAATAGCCTCACTGTCTTATCCAATAAAATGAGGAAGTTACATGTTTGACTTTTTCTGTGTAGGCATTTCAAACAGTTAGTTGGACATTTACATTTGTATATCAAAACAAGGAAGTCATAGTGACAGGCCATTGTGTCCCCGCATGATAGATGGCTCCAAACCTGTTTCTTCAAAGAACAGCTGCGGTTACTGTTTGCTCAAGCATTATTTAAATTTCCAGGGACTTTTCCCAAAATCTAATTTTAAGCTAAAACCCCAGGCTAGCATTTTCCTGTTGCTGTGCTAAGCCTAACCATCATTTTGTCCCCTACTTGCAAAGCGTTTCTGCTTAGGATAGCTTTGGCATAGAAGCCTAAAAGCAAATTTTTTTTATTTATTTATTTAGTACATTTCTATACCACCCCATACAAAAAAGGCCCTGGGTGGTTCACAATACAAAACCATCAAAACATTAACATTATTTTAAAGTTTTAAAATACAATAAAAATTCTAAAACCAAAGCTTTAAAATTACAATCTCAAAGCCTGACTAAACAGGTTTTAGGTCCTTCTTAAAAACATTCAGACATGGGGAAACCCTAATTTCATTAAGGAACACATTCCAGAATCCCAGGGCAACTCTAGAAAAGGCCCGGGTTTGAGTTGCAACCAACCGAGCTGGTGGCAACCGCTACTAAACTTCCCCAGGTGGTGGGGTTGATGAAGAAGAAAACATTCTATTAAATACCTTGGACCCAAGCCATTTAGGGCTTTATAGGTAATAACCAGCACTTTGTATTTCACGCAGAAACTTATTGGCAGCCAGTGTAGTTATTTTAAATTGGGTGTAATATAATCTCTTCGGGCAACCCCAGAGACCAACCTGGCTGCTGCATTCTAGGAACACAGGAACATAGGAAGCTGCCATATACTGAGTCAGACCATTGGTCTATCTAGCTCAGTATTGTCTTCACAGACTGGCGCTTCTCCAAGGTTGCAGGCAGGAATCTCTCTCAGCCCTATCTTGGAGAAACCAGGGAGGGAACTTGAAACCTTCTGCTCTTCCCAGAGTGGTTCCATCCCCTGAGGGGAATATATTACAGTGCTCACACATCAAGTCTCCCTTTCAAATGCAACCAGGTTGGACCCTGCTTAGCTAAGGGGACAAGTCATGCTTGCTACCACAAGACCAGCTCTCCTCCTCTGTACTAATTGCAAACGGCGTACAAAGGCAGCCCAACATAGAGCACGTTGCAGTAGTCAAGCCTGGGTGTTACTAGCGTATGCACCACTATTTTAAGGTCATTTATCTCCAGAAATGGATGTAGCTGGCAAATCAGCCAAAGATGATAGTAAGCACTCCTGGCCACTGACTCAGCCTGAGAAATCACGTACCTGCTCTTTCCGGGGGAGTTCAACCCCATCCAGCACAGGCAGATCTAAACCACTCCCTAAGTCTCAACCTTCCACAGTGAGTACTTCCATTTTGCTTGGATTCAGCCTCAGTTTGTTCTCCCTCATTCAGCCCATTACCGCATCCAGGCAGGCATTTAGGGAAGTTAGGCCATTTCCTGATGAAGTTGGCGTGGAGAAATAAATTTGGGTGTCATCAGCCTGCACCAAATCCCCTGATTATTTGTCCTAGCAGTTTCATGTAGATGTTAAAAAGCATTGGAGACAGAATGGAGCCTTGCAGGACTCCATACCAGTGTCAATGGTATTGAAAGGCACCAAAAGATCCAAAAGGATCAACAGAGTCACACTCCCCCCTGTCAATTCCTAATGGGAGATCGTCTAACAGGCTGACCAAGGCTGTCTCAACCTCATAGCCTGCCTGAAAGTCGGTTTGAAATGGAGCCAGATAATCCAAATAATAAAATGGCTCTAGAATGGTCAAGAAGGCAAAACAGTCCCCACACATAAAACACCATATAGCCATATGCTGCAATATTCGTTTTAAAAAACCTTGGACTGATTTCCCTTGGATGGGAGCTTCACACCCAGGAGTTCCATACCTTATCAGAAAACACTATGTGTTTATCACATTTGTGTCCATCCCTTCCTCCAAGAAACCCAGAATGGTGAACCTGGGGTTATCTCACTTTATCACCACAACAACCAAGAAAGGGTGATTTGCCTGCAAGAACCTGATCTGCCCAGGGCCCAATCAGTTACATGTTGATTGGGTCTCCCCACTACTATTATGACTATGACTACTACGACTGCTACGACGACTACTACAAATATTTATAAACCGCTTTTCAACAAAAGTTTCCAAAGCAGTTGAGAGAGAGAGAGAGACAGAGAGAGAGAGAGAGAGAGAGAATAAATAAGAAAATAAATAAATAAGAAAGAAGATTTGTGAGTCCAAATGGCTCACAATCTAAAAAGAAGCATAAGATAGACACCAGCAACAGTCACTGGAGGGGTACTGTGCTGGGTGGGTGGATGGGGCCAGTTGCCCTCCCCCTGCTAAATAAAGAGAATCACCACTTTTAAAAGATGCCTCTTCGTGCAGTTAGCTGGGTCTCCCTGGTAGGAGCCCAACCATATTTCCATTTCACTTAGTAGTATATTTTATATCTAGTGGTTTTTCAGTGCCACATAATCCCCTTTTTTTAATGTGTAATGAACAGCTGTTCAAAAAACCCAAAAACATTTATTTACTGTAGTGACAGAAATGCAATAAAATAACAAAGGGAATGAGAGATCCTCTTTTTGATTTGTGTTTCTGTATCCATTTAAACACAATTCCTCCTGTAGGCCTGGAGAGTATGATGAGAGGTGCACCTAGGTAATTTTGGAGCCTGGACCTGTCTTTGGAAAGCCCCCTCTCCTGCAATTAAGCACCACCCAGGACAGACTAAAAAGGATTTGGGACTCCAGGGGCTGTGGAGGCCCTGGACTTTGGCCCGGAAGTCCAGGGGTGAGAGCACCTCTGAGTATGATGGGCCCTTTTGTTATACTGAGCTAAATTTAGATTGCAGAGGGAGAGGGGGAGAAATTGTTGACATATACCTACAAAAAAAAATCAGGATTTGGCAGATTACTTATTATATGTTTAGTGTTCTATATTTAGAACTAAAAGGCTAAGCATCCTTTCCTCATGGTGCCATTTCATGGAACCTTTCTTACTGTTGTACTGACATTTGTAAAAATTTTATAAATGCCTCAGGAAAAGGTCACCTTGCAGAAACATTTCTTGCTCCCAGAAACCTCTGAAGGACAGTGACTGAAGGAGTGCATGATAATTCCGTTTGGGTGATAAAGACCAGTGTTTTCCCCCTGTAAGATATTTTTGAAACACCCATACTTGCTTCAACAAGAGTTTGAATGCTTGCATGGGATTATTTTTTCAATGATGTCACTTCTTTTAAAGGTTTATTAAGGTTGCATATCTCTTCCTTCTACTTGCATCTTTAGGAAGGTTGCCACTCTATACAGTGGGCACAGATATTTAAATCTCCCAATGAAGCATGATGCAAAGCAGCCATAGCTACTTCGGCTTGTCTGGCACCCAGCCTTCCCTCCCTGCTTTGTCTTTTTAACATAGTGCACATATATAACCCCTGCTAACTTGGCAAAGAGGCACCTTTTAACGTGGTGATTCTCTTTATTTAGCAGGGGGAGAGTAACTGGCCCTCTCCACCCCCAGCACAGTACCTCCAGTGACTGTTGCTGGTGTCTTTTTAGGTTGTGAGCCTTTTAGGAACAGGGATCCATCTTATTTATTTATTCTTTCTCTGTGTAAACCTCCCTGAGCCATTTCTGGAAGCGCGGTGTAGAAATAAAATCAATCAATCAATCAATTAATCAAATTAATAAATAGATGAAATAAATGAATAAAATATAAAACATAACAAACTAATAAAACACTTAAAAGATATAAGACTGTTCTCACATGCATCCTAACCTAGGCTAGGGAAGCCCAGCATGTGTTAGGCTGTGTGTGAGAACCAGCAGGATCGGGCCCAATCCCGGTGAAGCAATGCTGCCTAGCCCTGCTTTGTTGTCTGGCTCTTAGCTGAGCTTCAGGGAGCAAGCGCTTAAACAAGTAAACAAATGAACTAAACCATTCAATATTTATCTATCTGCCCGTCTATCTATTTACTATACCGCCCTTCCAAAAATGGCTCAGGGTGGTTTATGATTTAGTATGATTTAGTAATAATATTTAGTAACAATAATATTAGTATTAGTAACAATAATAATATTTAGTAATAATGATGATTTAGTAATATGATTTAGGAATAAAATTATATGGTCTATAAATAACCTAGTTACCACGATATCAAGAACAGTCTCAACCATCAATAGCCATATCTACTACATGTGCATGAAATCCTCTTTTAAAGCATTGTGGCAACCAACATGTTGCCATTTGAAATTTGATAAATGTGAATTTTCCACAAGGATTCCTGTCATTGATACAGCATCTTGAAACAGTTTATTTTTAAAATTAACAAGATTGCAAATTGCATACCTTCCATAAAAAGAAATTGCCAAGTCTCTTCTGAAACTCCATATTCAAAGTCTTTTCCTCATTGTATAATGTTATTGACTCTATTTATCATCAGCACCTACTTTGTCAACCAGGTTTCCAGGTACACGCACAAACCACACAGCCTGCAGGGGAATTAATAACAAGAGCAAACCATGAGCTTGTTCTCATGAGCAGCCTAACCCAGGCTAGGACACCAAGCCTGGGTTCGGGTACATGTAAAAACTGCTGGGTTTGGGCCCGATCCTGGCAGGCCAGAGCCGCTTAGCCCGGCTTTTCAGCCCAATTGCTAGCCAAGATTAAGGGATTAATTGCTCCCTTAATCCAGGCTACGTGCTTTTGTGCGAGCCAGGCTGCTTCCTGCCCAACTACATGCAGAGATGGGTACCTAGAGTGGCCATCCTTTGGGATAATCCCACAATGCAACATGCATGTCGCATGGTGCATTGTGGGATCTCCAGAGGCGGGACAAATAGACTCCTGGCTTCTGTTTACCTGCATAGCCAGGAATAGAGCAAAGATTCATCTCTGCTGCTCCCGGCAATGCTGGTTGTACAGCCCTACAGTTTGCACACCTTTTGAACTGCAAGTGGTCATCTGGGGAAAGGTAGGTTTAATTCCCCCTGCTTGCCCAACCACACCTGCGTGCGGCTGTGTGAACAACCCCAAACTCAAACAAGCTTTGAGTCCCAGTGTTCCAGCCTAATAATGAGTCCGTGATCTAGCCTAATAATTGGTAGCAGCCTAGTAATTGGTAGCAGCTTTGAGTCCCAGTGTTCTTCAGAGTTCATACTTGGACTATGAGGGGCAACTGTATTCAAAATTGACTTTCCAGAAAGACGTCTTAAACAGATTCATTTAAAAAACACTTTTGGATATTTTTCTTCTTAAGTTTTAGAGACAGCATTAAGATCTTAAAAGTTTGCCATGCATGAATATTGGAATTTGGTCTGAGCAACTCCAGCAATACAACAACCACTGGTCTGAGGAACTCCAGCAACCCCTGCTAACTTGGCAAAGAGGCACCTTTTAACGTGGTTATTTAGCAGGGGGAGCGTAACTGGTCCTCTCCACCCCCAGCACAGTACCTCCAGTGACTGTTGCTGGTGTCTGTCTTATCTTTATTTTTAGATTGTGAGCCCTTTGGAGACAGGGAGCCATCTTATTTATTTATTATTTCTCTGTGTAAAACACCCTAAGCCATTTTTGGAAGGGCGGTATGAAATCGAATTTTTGTTGTTGTTGTCCTTGTTGTTTACACAGTCAGACAGGTGTTACTGACTGGTTTGTTTTATCCACTCATCGAGTCCTTCCCAAAGACCTGGGATGGCTGAATTTTATTGTCAATGTTGTTGCTTTTGTTATAGATATCGTCACAGAATATAGGCTGTTCCCAGTAAAGTTGTTTTTTGTAATTGGCTGATGGTGATTTCTGTGGCTCCTATGGTGTTGAGGTGCTCCTCAAGTAGTTTTGGAATTCCACCTAGGGCGCCAATTACCACTGGGATTATTTTGGTCTTTTTCTGCCACAGCCTTTCAATTTCTATTTGTAGATCTTTGTATTTGGTGATTTTTTCAATTTTTCTTCTATTCTGCTACCCCCTGGTACTGTTATGTCGATTATTTTAACTTGTTTTTCTTTCTTCTCAACTACAGTTATATCTGGTGTATTGTGTGGCAGATGTTTGTCTGTTTGTAGTCGGAAGTCCCATAATATTTTTACATCTTCATTTTCTTCAACTTTTTCAATTTTATGGTCCCACCAATTTTTGGCTACAGGTAGCTTGTATTTTTTTGCAGATTTTCCAGTGTATCATCCCTGCTACTTTGTCATGCCTTTGTTTGTAGTCAGTCTGTGAGATCTTTTCACAACAGCTAATTAGGTGGTCCACGGTTTCATCTGCTTCTTTACAAAGGCGGCACTTGCTGATTGTGGTTGGTTTTCCTACTTTTGCTCTTATTGTATTTGTTCTTAGTGCTTGTTCTTCTGCAGCCAATATTAGACCCTCAGTTTCTTTCTTCTGGTTGCCATTCTTAAGCCATTGCCAGTTCTTGGTGATGTCTGATTTTCCAGTTATATTGTGCAAATATTTTGTTATTATTATTAATTAACTCTGCTAATTATTAATGCAGCACACTTGTCTAGTCCAAACTCCATTGCTATATCGCTACTGAATATACAAACAGTGTTTAGCAGTGATTTGATTTCTGACTGGGACTTTCCATACAACTTCAAATCATCCATGAAGAGCAGATGGTTTATTTTACTTGATGTTTTAGATGTTTGGTATCCGAGGCCTGTTTTGTTTAGTATTTGTGAAAGTGGAGTCATGGCGATTACAAACAACAGCGGGGATAGTGAGTCCCCTTGGAAAATACTTCTTCTAATGCTAACCTGTCCAAGTGTCTTGCCATTGATTGTTAACTGTGTACTCCACATGCTTATTGCTTTTTTATAAATATCTGAATGTTTTTGCTTACACCAGTTGTTTCTAAACATTTTAGTATCCGTGTGTATTATTATTATTATTATTATTATCATTATTATTATTATTATTATTATTTTACACAGTCAGACAGGTGTTATTGACTGGTTTGTTTTATCCACACATCGAGTCCTTCCCAAGGACCTGGGATGCCAGAATTTTATTGTCAATGTTGTTGCTGTTATAGATATCGTCGCAGAATATAGGCTGTTCCCAGTAAAGCTGCTTTTTGTAATTGGCTGATGGTGATTTCTGTGGCCCCTATGTTGAGGTGCTCTTCAAGGTCTTTTGGAACTGCACCCAGGGCGCCAATTACCACTGGGGTTATTTTGGTCTTTTTCTGCCACAGCCTTTCAATTTCTATTTGTAAAGCTTTGTATTTTGTTATTTTTTCTATTTCTTTTTCTTCTACTCTGCTATCCCCTGGTTTTGCTATGTCAATTATTTTCACTTGTTTTTCTTTCTTCTCAACTACAGTTATATCTGGTGTATTGTGTGGCAGATGTTTGTCTGTTTGTAGTCGGAAGTCCCATAATATTTTTACATCTTCTTCAACTTTTTCAGTTTTATGGTCCCACCAATTTTTGGCTACAGGTAGCTTGTATTTTTTGCAGATTTTCCAGTGTATCATCCCTGCTACTTTGTCATGCCTTTGTTTGTAGTCAGTCTGTGAGATCTTTTCACAACAGCTAATTAGGTGGTCCACTGTTTCATCTGCTTCTTTACAAAGGCGGTACTTGCTGTTTGTAGTGGATTTTTCAACTTTTGCTCTTATTGCATTTGTTCTTAGTGCCTGTTCTTGCGCAGCCAGTATTAAACCCTCTGTTTCTTTCTTCAAGCAACCATTCTTAAGCCATTGCCAGGTCTTGGTGATGTCTGATTTTCCACTTATATTGTGCAAATATTGACCATGCAGGGGCTTATTTTTCCATTTTTCTGCTTGGTTCTTGACTTGTTCTTTCTTGTAGGCCTGCTTTGTTTCATTGGTGTTTAATAGTTTTGCGTTATTGACCATTTGAAGTGCATCTTCTTCACTGTCCTTGATATATCCTTCAAGGCCTCTTTTCTCCTCCTCTACTGTTTGATGGACTTGCAGCATTCCTTTTCCACCTGAGCTGCGAGGGAGGCATAGCCTATCAACATCACTGTGGGGGTGCAGAGCCTGATTGATGGTCATGATTTTCCTGGTCTTACGATCTAGCGTCTCTATTATTATTATTATTATTATTATTATTATACAATCAGTTATATAGAATGGCCCTGAGACCCAATGGTTTTGTTTCAACAGAGCAAGTGGCTCCACACATCCCCTGCGCAAATTCAAAACTGAATCCATTTGAACTGATTGGAAAAGTTGTTTGAGGTATGCTGCCCCTGAATATGAAGATTCCATAGTTATTTTTGTTATCGCTACTGACAGTATAATTCTTTTTAAAGACATCTGAGATAATGGCCATCCCTAATGGCATCAAATTCTGTAAATAATGATCTGATGAAGTAGTAAAAGTATATATAATTTCCCCCCTTCGTTCTGAACCTAGTGCTAGTCAGTTTAATGTCTCTGGGTTCTAACGACTGCTGTAGGAGTGATTGAGCAATTCCAGCTGTTTGCCAAAAGAATGTTTATAATCATATGGCTTTGTTGTAATAATGATGAGCTTTAAACAATTTAATTATCATTATTTTACAGTAAGGATGTTAATATCTGCATCATGTCCCTGTGGATTAAGGGGGATATATTTAATAAATACTTCAGAATAATATCACTATTTCCACATGATCCATAATTTTAATTAACTATTATCGTGTTTCCCCTCCCCTTAGCAGATTTTCATGAACTAACATCCCGTTCCCTCAATTTTTGAGTCAATTTTAAACTAGAGATGGTACAGAACAAAACAGAGGGAGTTCAGATGGGCATTAAACATTTATACCATATCATTCTGGTACTGTATAAGCTGCCATGCTTACCACTTCATTTCTGGGCGTAATTCAAGATTCTGCTTATTACCTGTAAAGCCCTAAATGGCTTACACTTAGGACCTAGATACCTGAAGGATTTTTTTTTTAATCTTTGATCAAAATAAACATTGATTGATTGATACCTGAAGGACTTTCTACTCCCATGAGTGTTCCTACAGCCTATCCCATAAAATATTTTAAAGAGACTGTCCTGTGTATCCTGCTGCCATGAGGTTCAACTAGTGATGATGTGAAGGTAGGCCTTCTTTTTGGTGGCCCCTGCCCTCTGGAAGCTCCTTCCCCTTGAAATTTGAATTTTCTCCTCCTTACCTTCCTTAAGCAACCATTAAAGTTACTCCTTTTTCAGCAGGCTTTTGTGGGTTTTTTAAGAAATGTTGGTCCTACTTCACTGCCTATTCTATAGAGATGTATGGAATGCACTTATTCTCCCACTACTTGATAGGTCGCCAAGACGCTCAGGCCAATCCTACATCTCCCTATTCCTCTCAGACTGTAATCACTCTATAGCATACAATGTTGCCAAATTCGCTGGGCTCTGACTGCCAGCAAGAACTAATTCTTCAGTTATTCAGCCCTGTTGCTTTTACTGTCTCAGATTATCTTTTAACTTTCCAGAATATTTTACAGACATTGTCTTACACATTTTAGCACTACAGCAATTTTATAGCATGCAATGTTTAACTGCATCTTATAGATCTTAGCCTTACTGTGATTCTATAGGCCTCATGCTACTATTTTAGGAGTTTTACAGTTCCTTTACTACTCTCTACAGTCACTCATAGATTTTAGCATTACAGAACAGACACAGACGTTTTCATTTTAATGGCTTTTAATATCACCTTTTACATGCTCTTTTGCTTTATGCTGGTCTAAGATCATAATAAAGAGTGATTGATTGATTGATTGATTGAGAAATGTGAGTTAACACCTGCTTATCTTCTTGTCTGGAGCCTTTAGATAAACTATTGCTGATTTTATTATTGTATTGTATTGTATTGTTACTTTTGTAAATTAGGCAGGGTATACACTCTCAAATAAGTAAAAATAAAGAAATAAAAATTTAAGAATAGCGCTGTTGGTTCAGACCATGGGTCCATCTAGTCAAGCATCCTTTTTCCCCCAGCAGTAACCAACCAGACAAATGCTTCCAGGAAGCCCACAACGTTAACATTGAACCAACATTTTCCTCTGTGGTTTGTTCCACCCCCCTCTCCCCCAACAAGTTGTGTGTATTCTCAAAATTCCATTTAGCTATCTGGGCTAAGAGCCGTTGATTGACCTTTCCTTCATGGATTTATCTAATCACATTTTAAAACCATCAAAAGCAGCAGTCATTACTTCTTGAAAAAGTTTTCCCTTTCTAGTTTTTTCACCCTGAATATTGTAATGTCCCCCACCAACCCACCCTGGCTTCTTCCTGCACCATGGCTAGAGCAGCAGCCTTCCAACTTGAAATCAGCATACTGTGCAAGAGTATGTCAGCCTAGTGATGCTGCATTTGCACAGTTTGCATGTCACAATTTGTGCAAATACAAAACGTGTGCAAATTGCAGGGGCATTGCTAGGTACTTAAAAGATCTGGGGCCCTGATGCACAGCCGCCATTTTGATAATTGAACTCATTCATATCCCCCAAATAATTACATATGTTTTTTAGTCTCTAATATTATAATACATTGCCCATAAAGGTACAAGCAGCAGAAAGCTAGGTGCAACTAGGAGCTCTCTCTTTTATGCTCTGTGTGGGCACCTTCACTGGTGCACTTCCTTTCTGGAAGAGGTCATGGAAGAGGGAAGTGACTGATGAGATGTGGGGCCTGAACAATTCATTGGAGGCCACCCCCTTCATGATGCATTTGGCAAACTGTGTTACACAAGAATAAGTCCATTATTCCCCCTGGGCATACTCTTGCATAGTACAAGTTGGATAAATGCAGCATTACTAGGCTGTAGTATGTCAGCCAGTGTCTCAGACTGAGCAACAATCACCCAGCCAGTCTGCAGCTACTGAACCAGAACTACAGTATTCTATATGTGGATGCAGCATAGATTTATATAATTTATTTATAAAGTCCTAATGCCATTATGAAAATACTGGGCAACGTGATGTGCAGTCCACCATTGAAGGCAGCGCCCCACTGGGGCTGCTGTGCAACCTCAAAAGCACCCCCTGTGCTGCTGCCCAGAAGCAGTTTCTAGACATTCGGCAGCAGCTCGTTTGCTACATTGGACCTTTAACGTTGTGCAGCAGCCCTTGTGGGTCACTAAAATCTATGGTGGACTACACACCATGTTGCCCATGGTTTTGTTTTCAATTCATGTCTTCATTTTGAAGTAGTTGTTCCTTCTGCCACATGACACTGGGAAATTAAATTCTGTGAGTGGGAGGATCTAGTGGAGAATTCTCAGCACCAAACTACAGTTCCCAACAGGGGCACAGCTCTTTTTGAACAAGGGGAGTCGAGGGGCAAGTGTTCCTAGGTCCCTGAGGGAGGGGGCCTGCTGGTTGGATGACTCATCACAGCTTCAAAAAAGACAGGTCTCCTCTAGGAAGCATATATGGTAGTGGGTATACAGCTTAAAAATTTTGAACGTGTGTGTGTGTGTGTGTGTGTGAGAGAGAGAGAGAGAGAGAGAGAGAGAGAGAGAGAGAGAGAGAAAGAGCACACTTGCATGGGGAGTGTGTGATATATTTGCATAGGAGTGAGAGAGAAGGCATGTCTTTAACCATGTCCTTACAGTTCTTCTGCGGAAAGGGGCCATCTTCACTTTGTCCTGGGGCCCACTCCAACCTTGCTACGCTCCTAGTTACACAGATTCTGAGGGGAAAACCATGATTGATTAACGGATATAAAAATTCATGGTGTGGCATGCTTTCTGGCATGTTCACAACTAGCATGCTTTCTTTTATTCCTCAGGATTATTTTTTCCTTCCTTTAAAAGTCATCAGTGAAGTTGTATGTGAATTTAAGGGAAACAAATTACTCCAATTTGCACCACTTTGCACTTAGTTAATCTTAATCTGCCTAAACCTGATAATTGCTTAATCTGCTTGATCTGCTATATATTAACCTATATGTGACTTTCATAAGAGTTTGGCAAGTTTTGGCAAATTTAGCCTTCCGACAGTGAGAGAATATGAAATAATATCCATCTCTCAAATAGCATAGTGGCACACGATTCTCAAACTGAATGATTGCTTGACTCAAACAAAAAAAACAAACCAATGATGGTAATATTGTAATGTTAATGCTATGTATAACTCATTACAAGCTGTCAGATCAGTCACACAAACAGCTAGGTAAGCATAATATGCTAGAAATACAGGTCAAATAAGCTAACTGAGAAAGTGGTGCTATCAGAGGAAAGGGACTGTTCAGGACATCTCAATGACATTATTTACTCAAACATTATGTACTCAGCTATCAGCAAGGAGAGAGATGTGATTAGACATACTTGGTGAATATGATGGATGAAGAAAGTGCCTAAAGCAACATTCTTCATTTCTTGAAAGCTGACATTCATTTGGGTGTTCTGGGTTTTTACTCAGCATTCACTATTTCCCCCCCTTTCCCAAAAAGAGCCATGCATTTTAGAGAGTACTCTATTTAGTATCATCAGTCTTATTTTCAAAATTATGTGCATTTTTCTTTGGCTCTGTGAAGTGACAGCAGGCATAAAAAGAAGCCAGTGTTTATTTTAGCTTTTCCTGACCTACTTTGGCTAATTGTCAGACACAAGGACATCTCCAACAACAGTATGACATACATTTGTTGTAATACATGAATGCACTTTTATTCATGGGGTGTATAAAAGATAAAAGGACTGGAATGAGATTCAGAAGATGGTTGTGAACTAGAATGCTAAAATGGCATTCACCTCTGATTTTCAGTGCCCCAGACTGTCAAAAAGGCAACACTCATTTCAAAAAATGTACTGCTGGCCAATAAATCCTATCCTGTAATTTTTTCCACATTAACTGCTCTTTTGGAACACACTGGCATAATACTGTATGACTTGGAATTAAAAATTTTGCTGGGTTGCATTTCAGCATCATAGAAGCAAAGCTGAAAGCAACCAGCAAAGTTATTTAGTCTAATCACATTAGTCTAGTTACATTAGCCTAATGTAAACCATCTTGAGCCATTTTAGGAAGGGCGGTATATAAATTGAATTAATTAATGAATTAATCAATCAAATGAATAAATAAATCACTTGCACTGAGATTGGAAATGTGTAATGCACTGAACATCTGTACCTATCTAGGCTTTCTGTGACAGTGTTGGATGTTCTGCTCTTTCTCTGGGTGCCTACTGTTCCATTGCTTATGTTCATGAATGTATTTTGAACATGTTCAGAAAAAGTCCAAGTTGCTGCCCTCCTGGTACTGTAAAACTTCAGAATTCAGGTCTTGCATGTCTGAATGCTCCCCAACTTTAAAAACTTCCTGCACCTGATACCAGAGAGAAGGATGGGCTAGATCTCTTGCCCTGAAGATTTACTCGCTAGAGATTTCTTTAAAATACATTGGAAGTTGGATGCTATTTTGGTACTGTTTTTTGTTCAATTTTTTCGAGTAAAGACAGAAAATCTACTGTTTCCATTTTTAATATATGGCCTGTCTGAAGCAGATCTTTTTATTCAACCATCTTACTGCTTACCAAGCTTGTAAAGATCAATTTGTAATACATCAGTTTTCCTTGGCTTTGCTACATGCTTTCTGAATGTTAAGAAAATTCAAGAACTATAGTATCATGTAATCAGTATTAAATCACAGTGATGACACAAGGTGTCTTTACTTGCCATCTGTACATTTGTGCATGTGTATGAGACAAGAGAATGAGACAAGAGAAAGGACCAATATCTAGGTTCAGTCACAGTCAAAACAAAATCCAAGAGAACCCAGATTTATGAAATTGTAAATTTATATTAATTTAAGTTAAAAGTTAAAACAAATAACCCAATAAAATCAGTCAGTGTCATTCAGTATATTGTATAATCATAGAAATCCAAAGTTCTATTTTCAACTATTGGTCTATATCCAAAGAGTGGCATCCATCCAAACTGGAAACTGTATTGGAGGCTAATTCACAATATCCAAAGTATCCACGAAAGTGAAACACCAGTCAACCATTCTTATACCCAAAGAGAGATTCTCTCTTTGGGTATAAGAATGGTTGGCTGTTGTTTGGATGGATGCCACTGAAGAAGTCTGGAACAAGCCAAAACACATCTGGCAATCAAGCACAGTGGTGATGCAAATAACATAGAACTCACACAGAGGAACATTCATCTTTGTTAGTCCCTGCAGATGCATAAATAGGCCCTGCTTGGGCAACAGTGAATGCTGTTTCCACCATGTTGTATACCAAGACGTTTTGAACCACTCTTTGGATATAGATCAATATTTAAGAACAGAACTTTGGATCCAGTGGGCATACCAAGTTCTATGATTATACAGTATATTGAATGACTTACTGACTGCTTTAATTAAGTTATTTGTATTAATTTTTAAATAATACACTTATATTAATATAAATTTATAATTTCATAAATCTGGATTCTTTGGGATTTTGTTTTGCATGTATATCACACAATTAGATGCTTGGGATAGTCATGTGAAAGAACCACCCTCCCCACACACAAACACACTTTTTCTTAACATCGGTAATGTCAGGCAAAATGATTGATAGGGAACTATTAACCTAAAGGTCTTCTAAAGCAGCATAGGCTCAAGGAAAACATTTTGTGCAGTATTGCAGAGCTTTGAAGATACTGTCTTCATCATTCATCTAAACTGTCTGCATTTATTTTTCAGCACTGATAAACTGTCAAGTGAATTATGAGATACAGGCCTTGGGGTTAATTTATAGAAATAAATCGTCATAGATGCAAAATAAATCCACCCTTCCAGGCTCTACTTATTGACTGTTTTTAAACTCATCTCACTTTGAACAATTTAGCTCTTCTCTAGCATGTGTTCTGTTTGGGAGGGGGTAAGAAGTGTAAACATAACTTTTAGCACAGACAAAAACATTTATATGCTTAGACACAATGTTTTCTATTCAATTAGGAGGTTGTAAAGATCATGTAGATAGTATCCTTTTGTTAAAAAAACACATACCTACAATAACAGTTTCCCACTCTGCTTCTGTGTTGGTCTGAAGGAAAATTCAAGATAATATTTTGCCCCCTACTCATCTAGATTTCCATTTTTGTTTCTCTGATTGACAGAATAAAGATACTCTACCAATAGTCCAACCCTAAACATATCTACTCAAAAGAAAGTCACCCAGAAGTAATGCAGGGTCCTATGGCACTAACATAATAATTGTATTGTATTGTAGCATATGCTTTCCTGCATTTCTCTTCATCAGAATCCTGATTCTCAGTTCCTCATCAGAATCCTCAAATCCACCAGTTCCCAGTTGGTGTGTGTGTGTGTGTGTGTGTGTGTGTGTGCTTGTCTGTCTATGTGTACACACTGTCTGTGTGTATGCATGCACGTAAATTTATAACATGTTATTTATTTTTATTTATTTATTTATTTACATTTATATCCCACTCTTCCTCCAAGGAGCCCAGAGCGGTATACTACATACTTAAGTTCCTCCTCACAACAACCCTGTGAAGTAGGTTAGGCTGAGAGAGAAGTGACTGGCCCAGAGTCACCCAGCAAGTATCATGGCTGAATAGGGATTTGAACTCGGGTCTCCCCGGTCCTAGTCCAGCACTCTAACCACTACACCACGCTGGTGCATACATACATATATGACATACATGTATATATGTCATAGACTTACACACATGTGTGCAAAGGGGAAAAATGTGAACAGTGGGAAGCAGCCACTTCTGCCATTGCTTCAGTATGGCGTGCAAAAATGATTTCTTTCCAGTCTCACCTTTCCTTCTGCTGTCCACCTTGAAAATATTTCCCTGTTAACTGGGATTGGGAAAACATTTTGCACATAGGTAGCATTGTAATTTGGGGCAACATTAGTCTGGATGCTGTTCACTGAGGTCAATTGAAAGAAAATAAATTTAAGATGGTACCCCGAAATTCCTATAACTAGCAAATCCCTTCTGTACATTACCAAGTACTGTACACATAATTTTGTGTGCATAGTCTGAATTAGAAACAAAGCTGTAAAGACAAGACAGTTGTGGTTCATGATTTATTCAAGACACCCATGTTCTCTATCTTTCCCTTTTGCCATAGTGTCCCCTGCATCTCTCTGTGTGTCTTTGATTTTGTATAGGATATAGAGAAAGGATTATCAGTCTCTCAACAGATATCATATGAAGGTGCCTTCTACTGAATCAGATCACTGGTCTATTTAAGTCAGTATTGTCTTTTGTCTAGACTGATTGGCAGTGTCTCTCCAGGGTTTCAGATGGGTCTTTTCACAGCCCTACCTGGAGATGCCAGGAATTGAACCTGGAACTTCCTGCATACAAACCATGTCCTCTGCTACTAAGCTACAGTATATATCTGTGATTCCTACATGCTCAGAAAAAGATATATCCTTCATTTACTGGATGCTGGCAATTTTTTAAAAAAAACCTTTCTCCATCTTGCCATCTTGTGAACTAGTCAAAGTCAACTGGTTGGCCTCTTAGGCAGAATGTTGGTCTGAATGTCATCTTGTTCTGATCCAGCAAGGTTATGTTCTTCAAAACAAAACCTGCCATACATAATTTCATTCACAGAAAAGACTGGATGAAGAAGTGAGCGGTGGGGATCTCTGGAAAGAGGAAGAATGAGAAAGGCATATGAGGCCAATAAGTATTTTCTGGCATGCAGAACATTGGCTTCTCTACATATCTGCAGAATGAAGCAGAAACAACATTACAGCAATTCCTGGTGACAACAAATAGGTACTATGACATTGACTGAGGGGAGGAGGACGCCAATGTGACTCATCCAGACAAATCATGTTTCAACCTGAAAACTGCATCATTCCTAACTCAAGCAACTAATCATGGATATTGAAACCATGGTGCTTTGTTGGGATGTCCCAGACTTAACCAGCACAATTCCACAGTTGAGCCTGCAATGGGCAAGCCACTGAGGATTTTAGAGGAGTGGAGCAGAAATAAGCAGAAACAACTGCCATCTATAGTGCCAGCCAAGTAAATGTACCCCCAGCCATTTGAGCATCCAAAAGGAGAAGTCCATCAATACCCCCAATGTACTTGCTCTTTCATGGGGAGTGCAACACCATCCAAAACCAGTTGAATCCCCTCATCCCAGTTGGCTTGCCTGCTGACCAACAGCACTTCCGTCTTGCCCAGATTAAATCTCAGTTTATTAGCCCACTTCCAACCCATCACAGACTCCAGCCCCCAATTCGGGACACCCACTGCCTCCCTCAATAGTTACGCAGCACTAACTCTGGGCTCTCCCTTCAAGAACAGGCAAAAGCCACTCCAAAGCAGTGCCTCCAATCCCCACTCTCAAGAGGCGATCCAGAAGGATCCCGTGGTCGATAGTATCAAACACTGCTGAGAGGTCAAACAGAACAAACAGGGATACACTCCCCCTGTCAGTTCCTGGCATAGGCCATCCACTAGGGTGACCAAGACAGTTTCAGTCCCATACCCAGGACAGAAACCAGTTTGAAAAGGGTGTAGATAATCCATATCTTCCAAGACCCCTTGCCACTGGGATGCCACTGCACACCCTATCATCTTGTCCAAAAAGAGAAGGTTAGAAACAGGTCTCTAGTTGTCCAGGTTGGAGGGATCGAGGGAGCGTTTTTTTAATAGTGGTCTTACCGTTGCCTCCTTGAGGCATGGTGATATCTTGCCCTCCCATAATGAAACACTGATTATAGATTTATACCAGCAGGTGTGTCAGTCTTTTTGCTGACACACTTTACTGTATTGACATTAAGCTGTGTTTACATTAAGAAGCATGAATCCCGTTAATTGATGATGCACATTATATAGGCAAATATTCATTTAAAGTGCACCAGTGTCTGTCACACCACACAACGATGTAAACAAAGGAGCATAGGGAATAGGTTCCCTGCACACTTCTCTGCCACCATAATGTATCTCGGTCCACCTAGCTAGGGAAGCTAGTGTTTCCCTGCTTCTCTTTTCGGTCCTTTCTTATCTCTGCAGAGCTGAATTGGATACTACAATATTATAAGCAGTAATATGTTATATATTCATCAAGCTGTTGATGAATTATTGGCTGGAAAATATTTTCAGTGATCCTTCATGTCCCCTTTTGATTGTATTCAAAGAAGTTAACACTTGGTCCTGGAAAGGGTTTACATCACCTGTAGTGGTGTCATTAGACTTCTCTGAATCATACTCTATATAAAGATTGTGGGAACAGAGTGAGCAAAAAAAATTACTTTGGTGTCTTTGTTGGAGACATCCTGACAAATGGATAGAGTAGTTTGAATACCTAAGATGACACTATTTTATAGAAATTTTTGGTATGTTTCCTTTGTTTTACCATGCTGTCACAAGGAAATTCATGGTATGTTTTACTGTGCTATCACAAAGAAATTCAGAATGATAGAATTAGGATAGCATTTACTAAAGCTCAGCTAAATTTGATTATTGAAATGTGAATTAATTCAGCTTTCTAATTAAGCAGAAAATGAGAACACAGACTGAGTGTGTGTGTCTGTGTGTATGACCTCATCAGTCAACTCTGGTTGGTTCACAACAAGTAAAATACCAACATATCCATTAAAACCAGTGGATGATTAAAAACAATATAAAACAGTTTAAAACAATTTAAAATGATATAGGAACCATGGAAGACTTGTATTACTGGCCTTCTTTTGTAGGCCAGTAATGTTGTTCAGCCAAGCATCAGATTTCTGTAGGAACGCATCCCACAGCCTAGAGGCAACAGAGGAGAAGGCCAAACAAACAAACTGGTGGCAGCTGAAGGCAGACCTCCCCAAATATCCTTAATGTGCGGTGGGGATAATGTAAAACAAGGTGATCTCTAAGGTCACTCTGGCCTAAGCCATTGAGAGCTTTAAAGGTAAGAGCCGGCACTTTGTATTTTGCATGGAGACATATTGGCAGCCAGTACAACTGTTTAAGTACAGGCATGATGTGGTCTCTCCAGGTTGCCACAGAGACCGATCTGGCTGCCACATTTTGAAGTAACTGAAGTTTCTGGACCAAGTACAAAGGCAGTCCTATGTAGAGCACATTGCAATAGTCCAGCCTAGAGGTTACTAGCTGATGCACCATTCTTTTAAGGTTGTTCTCTTCAAGGAATGGGTGCAGCTGTCGAATCAGCTGAAGCTAATAGAAAGCACTCTTAGCCATAGGCTCCACCTGAGTTTTATTTCAGAACCGCAGCTTATCGTCTTGAAAATCCAAGCTGGAGCCTTCCTTAGCTCCTGTCACTTCTTATTACTATGGAAACCACATGGTGAAGGTGGAGTAAAAACATGTTCTATGGTGAGGGGGTAGCAGGAAAATTGCTTTGGACAGGCTGTGGATGCAAAGGTTTACACCTCATCTGCATTCCAGTCCCAGGAGAGACTGCATGTATGAGTTTGATTGTACTTTTACTTTTGTCCTCCACTAGACTGGTTGTTGGCACTTGTATGGAATTGACCTGCACGGTTCCAGTTATCCTGCAGGAAATTAATATACAATGCAGGCCCCCATCTGCCAGCTTTGGGACTGGAGAGGAAATATTTGTTTGTAACCTTTTCTTTAAATAAATCCTTGTAGTTCTTCAGTACTAAAGAAATGTCTCAAGACCTCTTGCTTTGCTGCTTTCTCACCAAACTGGTTTTGCTTTGCTATTGGGGGACTGAACTGCCATTCTTCCCCTACAATTAGTATGGTGGAAAGAGCTGACTTCTCCCTCTGATATATGGTTCTGATCTAAGCTGGGGGCTCCATAGAAGCTTTTAACCAAAGTAAAAGATGTTGGGAAATCTGGGTAGTTTGGCTCTGCAATGCCCAAGAGTCATGGGGGGTAAAATGTCACATTTATAAACATACTACAGGATTGCGGGGTGGGGGGGATGTTTTGCTTTTTTGGATATTTTTAAAGAACATAAAACATAAAAGCAGCCCTGCTGGATCAGGCCCAAGGCCTATCTAGTTGCCCCACCAGATGCCTCTGGAAAGCCCAAATGCAAGAGCTGAGCGCATGCACTTTCTCCTGTTGTTCTTCCCTTGCAGCTGGTGTTTAGAGGCATTTTGCCTCTAAACACTGGAGGTGGCCTATAGCAATAGCAATAGCACTTACATTTATATACCGCTTTATAGCCAGAGCTCTCTAAGCGGTTTACAATGATTTAGCATATTGCCCCCAACATTCTGGGTACTCATTTTACCGACCTCAGAAGGATGGAAGGCTTGAGCCCCTGGTCAGGATCGAACTTGTAACCTTCTGGTTACAGGGCGGCAGTTTTTACCACTGCGCCACCAGGGGCTCTTTTATATATTTTTTATAGCCCTCAGACTAATAGCCATTGCTAAACTTGTCCTCTGTGAATTTATCTAAATCCTTCTTAAAGCCATCTAGGCTGTCACTCACTACAGCTTGTGGCAGATAATTCCATAGGTTTTGAAATTATGCTTTGTATGAACATTTATGCATTGTATGAAAAAGTATTTCCTTTTATCAGTTGTAAATTTGTTGGCAATCAGTTTCATGGGATGACCCCTGGTTCTTGTGTTATAAGAGAGGGAGAAGAATTTCTTTCTATCCACTTTCTCCACACCTTGCATGATTTTATAGACCTCTATCATGTCTCCCCTCAGTCATCTTTTATTCTAAACTAATAAGCCCCAGGTGTTGTAGCCTTGCCTTGTAAGGAAGGTGTTCTAGGCCCCTGGTCATCTTGGTTTCCCTCTTCTGCACCTTGTCCAGTTCTACAATGTTCTTCTTAAGCTGTAAAGGCATTGTGATATTAGCAGTTTTATTTTCAGTCCCCTTCCTAATTATTCCAGCCATGGAATTGGCCTTTTTCACAGCTGCTGCACATTGACAGTTCCAACAAGCTGTCCAACACAACCCCAGACCTCTTTCCTGGTCAGTCACCAACAGATCAGACCCCACCAGTGTATATGGGAAGTTTTTGCCCCCTCCCCCATTATTTATCACTTTATACTTGCTAACATTGAACCGCATTTGCCATTTTGTTGCCCGCTCCACAAAGGAGAGATCCTTTTGGAGCTCCTCACAATCTGTTGTGGATTTCACTACCCTAAATAGTTTGGTAACATCTGCAAATTTGGCCACCTTTCTGCTTACCCCAATTTCTAGATCATTTATGAATAAATTAAAAATCACTGGTCCCAGTACAGATCTCTGGGAGACCCCACTTTTTACTTACTTCCATTGTGAAAACTCTCCACTTATACCTACCCTATGTTTCCTGTCCTTCAACCAGTTATCATTCCACACATGTACTTGTCCCCTTGTCCCATGACTGCTAAATCTTCTCAAGAATCTTTGATGAGGAACTTTGTTGAAAGTTTTTTGAAAGTCCAAGATTCTATGTCAACCGGATCACCTTTATCCACATGCCTGTTGACAATCTCAAGGAACTCCAAACGGTTATGAAAGCAAGATTTACCTTTGCAGAAGCCATGTTGGTTCTCCTTCAGCAGGGCCTGTTCTTCTATACGTTTAACAATGTTATACTTGAGAATGCTTTCCATCAATTTCCCTGCACCAGACGTTAAGCTAACCAGTCTGTAATTTCCCAGATAGCCCCTGGATCCCCTTTTGAATATTGGTATTACATTGGCTACTTTCCAGTCCTCTGGTACAGAGCATGATTGTAGGGATAAGTTACATATTTTTTCAAGGACATTGGCAATTTAACATTTGAGTTCTTTAAGGACTCTTAGGTGGATGCCATCTGGCCCTGGGATTTCTTAATTTTTCCTGACAGTTTAGAACATAATCTCTTGGCACCTCTCTGACTCAGTTCTTTCACCTCTGTCCCTGAGATGCTTGGTTCATGAACAGGTATACACTCAAAATCCTCTGCCATGAAGACAGATGCAAAGAACTCATTTAGCTTAATAATCCCTTTCACTCCCTCATCATCTAATGGTCCAACCACCTCCCTGGCAAGTTTGCTGCTTTTCGTGTATTTAAAGAAATTTTTGTTATTTCCCTTGATGCTTTTGGCTAAATGTTCCTCAGACTCACTTTTCACATTCGTTATTGTCTTCTTGCATTTCTTTGGCCAGAGTGTGTGTTCCTTTATGTTCTCTTCATTTGAGCAGGCCTTCCAATTTCTGAAGGTAGCCTTCTTCCCCTTTATAGCTTCCTTGACTTTACTTGTTAGCCATGCTGGGATCTTCCCGGACTTGGTGGTACCTTTCCTCCTTTTCAGTATGCATTCTAACTGGGCTACTATAATTGTGGATTTAAATAAACTCCATGCATTCTGGAGCGAAGTGACTAAGTAAGTGGTTTTCTTACCATCAAACAATTCATTTTAGAGAAGTTTCCTCATCTGAAGTTCAAACCTCTGCTAACTTGGCAAAGAGGCACCTTTTAACATGGTGATTCTCTTTTATTTAGCAGGGGGAGAGCAACTTGCCCTATGCACCCAAAACACAGTATCTCCAGTGGCTGTTGCTGGTGTCTATCTTTTGTTTCTTTTTAGATTGTGAGCCCTTTGGGGACAGGGATCCATCTTATTTGTTTATTATTACTCTGTGTAAACTGCCTTGAGCCATTTTTGGAAGGGTATAGAAATCAAAGAAAGAAAGAAAGAATCTGTGTTAGACTTCCTTGGCAATTCCCTCCTCGCATATATGCTGAATTTGATCACACTATGGTCACTTTCACTGTTTTTGTTTTGTTTTAAATGCAGCATTGGTTGGGTTTCTTCCATGACATTATTGCTAAACCATGTGAATGACATAGAGCTTCTCTTGTGTGGGTGAGGACATTTGACTGGAATAGGTAGCTGTTTGTGTAATGTTTAGCACTTGTATCACACTTCACAGTGTCAATATGCTGCAGAGACATTAATGTCATAAGGCCTTTGCAAGTTATCAAGTCTGTTTTTAGATCACTTTGCTATTTTGAGTGCACACAAGAGCTGAAATGTGCAAAAGTAGGATTCCCCCCCCCATATAGAATCCCCCTTTACCCCAAAGATAAAATACTTTTTTACAGTAGCTGGAAAGAAATATGGTCTAATAGTGATAAGATTCTTCTTATGTTTCCAACTTTTGTTCTTTGAGCCTGGAACTTATTACTGTTGCCATTTTCTGTTGATGCAAGTACAGTATATGCAAGCTTCTGGGCAGCAGAGGAATCGGGTAACAAATGCAAGCTCGTGACTTACATATTTTGTTTGGCATTGCCCTGGACCAATAATTACCAAAATTTGTGAGCACACTGAAGGTTCACCTAGAAATATTAGCTGTGCTGTGAGAAACAAATTGATTAAACAGTTAAAGGATCCTGTGAATCCCAAATAGCCACACAAAGAGGCGTCACCCCACCACTATGTACCTGCATGATTTATAGCCCTTCCTTTGCCTCTTCTATCGGCTCCCAGTGGAAAGTATAATTCTGCTGCATCTCTCATCAAGCATGATTGGATCACTCAATTGCTCTTGATGTAAAGATTCAGCATATTTATCCACTCTCAGAGACATGAGGTGGGTGGGCTCTTTTGAACATGGATAATTATTGCTCTTAAACACTATAATCTAAAAAATAAACATTTTCAGCAATAAGACTGAAGTGCATCTCCAATTTTAATTTATACTTTAACAAGTGTGCTTCAACTATCAGATGTCTGGAAAACACTGTCTTGGACCAACACAGCAACTCTCTTTGCCCAACCTTCTCTGCTTTTAAAATGGCACCTTTAACAATTCATACTTTACCTTGAAGAGTTTTTAATGGAGAAAACAAAAGGTAGATGTGTGGAATGAAATAGTATTTAGTACATGACAATTTTAAAAATACGATGCATTCGATTAAAATGATAATTGGCACCAGAAATGGTATTTCTCAAACATATAAATTGGTTAACATTTACATGTGAATTGTGACCGGCTATTAAATTTTTTTGAGACCGACAGAACATTGAATACAAACTGTGAAGAGGGCTTAATAACAGTGACATTTCCTGAAAAGAGAAATTCTGTGCACATCAGCTCTGCTAATTATGCTTAAACAGGTAGTGGTAGTTTAACCCTTTCACTAAAGGCAGCTTTTATCTCCTTTTATTTTTTCTTTGGTGAAGCCAGCAGTCCAAACTTTTATTTAGATGGCACTCCAGCCTAGTATGGTGAGTGTTAAGGGTACAGATGAAGTTCTAAGGATATAAATGCAAGAATGGGAAGTATCTTTAAGTGTTGTGAAGGTCGGCAGGAAATTAAGGAAAATGTCTTGGCAGGAGCAAATCCATGAAGGAATGGGAAGGGTCCTAAGATGTGGACTTTTAACCAAGTTTTGCAACAGAGCCATGTGGTTGTCTTTGGTAAAATACAGGAAAGGTTAACCATTGCCATCTCCCATGCAGTATGAGATGATGCCTTTCAGCATTTTCTTGTATCGCTGCTACCCGATATAGGAGTTTCCCATAGTTTGGGAAACATACCAGCAAATATTTGGTATGTTTGAGGTTATGTATGTAAGAGGTTAAACCACTAACCTCTTGCTCCCTAGGCAAGTTACTTTCCCACTGCACCATTAGGTGGTTTGTAACGTCTAGCTGAATCCCTGCTGGTATTTTTCCCAGACTATGGGAAACACCTATATCAGGCAGCAGCAATATAGGAAGGTGCTGAAAGGCATCATCTCATACTGTGTGAGAGCTGGCAATGGTAAACTCCTCCAAAGAAAAGATTCTACCAAAAGAAAACCGCAGGGCTCTGTGGTCGCCAGGAGTTGACACCGACTTGACGGCACAACTTTTGCCTTGCAACAATTTTAAACCCCTGCAACTATTTCTGCTAGAGGGGGTTTCCAGAGTTCCAGCAATCCTGCTGCAAGCGCAGGGTGGCTCAAATCACTCAGCAGCTGTTACCTGTGAGTAGGCCCATTGGATACAATGGGCTTACCTATGCATAACATTTGCTGTGTGGTGGCAGGAGGAGCTCATTTGTATGCTATTGCTGTGCTGGCAATTCCTATCCCATTTCCCCAGCCAAGTGTTTTTTGTAGTAGCCTGCTTCCTTCTTTTCCCAGTGACTCACTGTGCCTGGACCAGTGGCCCCAAAGAGGGACTTCTTCAGACTTTTTAGCAAAGCATGCATATGTTATACCAATTAGCTTTTTATACAATTTTTAAAATGGAGGCTTTTTAGAGACTTTTTTTGGTGACCAGCACCAACTATTTCCAATTTTTTAAAAAAAAATACCTGGACCTGGCAACCCTAAGTAGGAGGCATAGAAGAGACAAAAGGTAGATTATATTTCTATAATGGTGCTGTACATGAATATATATGTATGAAATAAATACAGGATTGTATCACAGACACAAACAAGTAGTGCAACATTTGAAGGACATGGCCAAGCTGGTTTAGAGAGAAGGAAGTGGTCATTACTCATTCTGTTTGCAGATGGAGAGGATGAAGGTGTGCAATACAGACTTATTTGAACAATAACAGCATGTCAGAGCACAGAACTGGGCAGATGAATAAATTCCCAGCTTACATGTCAGCTAGATCACACCATCTACCTGCCCCGGCAATGCAGTTCTGTTTATAGCTGAGAAGAGAGTACCCATCAGCTGAAGCTAGGACTGGGGCCAAGGCACCATGCTGCCTGCTATTTGCCCCAGGCCCAGCCATTAAACTGAAGGTGGAGACAATTTAGCCTGCTTTTGATTCAGATCTAATAGCACTCCAATAGGGGAAGGGCTACCCACCATTCGGAATGTGCACACAGGTTCGACATCAAATATGTTCAACATTGAACCAGTTCAGTTTGACCGTTCGGGGTCAAACCGAACCATCCCGTTTGGTCTGCCCCCGGACTGTTCAGGGGGGTTCATGGAATTTAGTTTTTTAAATTTTTTAAAAATTAACTTACCTCCTTCGGGGGAGATGTTGAAGGTGGATGGGGGGGTCCATGGAGGTTTCCCCTCCCCCCCGGCCTCCCTTCATGCTCATACTGGCTCTTTGGCCCGTTCAGACCTTCCCCCTCTGGTGCAGCAGCCATTTTGGAGTCCACCACGCCTGTGCAATTGGCCTCTGCGTGGACCGAAGAGCCAGTATGGGCATGAAGGGAGACCGGCAGGGGGAGGGGGAACCTCTGCAGACCCTCCCCCCACCCCCACTGCCTCCAACAACTCCCCCAAAGGGGGTAAAAAAAATTTAATTTAAAAAAACAAAAATTGTTCATGAACCCCTCCCCCCTGAATTGAACCGGGGGCGGGGGTTTGAGGGGGTGCCAGACCAATCTGGCCTGTTCCAATTCAGGTCCGGTCTGGACTCGAACTAAACCAAACCAGCAGATTCCATGCACACCCCTACTCACCATAAGAATCTGCCAACTGGGGCAGTGTTTGTTATGCCCCAAACAGCATAACTGATCTTCCTTCCAGTTCCCACCACCACAGACAGGTACTACTAAAAGAATGTGCTACCTTGAGGATGCCTAGCAAACTGAATGGTAAGCCCTGCCCTCAAGCCCAACATATAATCCTCCCTCTGGCTTGAGCAAGGTGGATTCCATCGGGAAAAGAATTCCTGGCAACAATGTGGAACCATAGCTGCTTAATAAACATGCCACCCTCCAGGACATAGTCCTGGCATTCAGGTTTACCCTATTAACAGCCACAATATCTTCACTGCCGGCCAACTGCAAGTGAACATTTCAACAAAACAATGTATCTTTGGAACAAAACTGTTAGCCTGTTCAGGTCCCTTGCTAGCACAGGAATAGCACCAGACTTGTAATGTTTTCCAGGAGGTTCTCCTCATCTGGATGACCCTAATGTCCAATGGGGCTCCACCATGGTCAGCTATTCAATGCAAGGGACAAAGTCACTCCAGTGCATCTCTTGCCTGTACTCGCCAGGAAGTTCTGCTTTGGGGTGAACTTCCAATGAAAAGCCCAGTAGTGGATGCTTTGTCCCACAACCATACTGATGCTGCTGCACACCAGCTGCCCAAGTCTGGGGAGACATATAGAGAAGAGGCATGAGGTTATCAAGCAACAATTCGATTGAATCATTTTTAAGATCCAGCAAACATAAGGCTTGTAGGCTTTAGATGAACCCGCCTGCCCTCGGCAGGGAAAGGGCTTTAAGATCCCTTTAAATGGCATGCAAGCCCTTATTCTTATTATCTATATATTTATTTCTCCTGGGTGTGACATGGAATGTGCGTCCCGGCAAGCCAGCTGATTGGCTGGGGCGCAGGCCAATGGCAGCAGCAGAGGGGCACTATTTTTCTGTTATTCTGAGAAGGGATCATGATGACTTCCTAGGAAGGGACATGTATATGAGGGAGGGCAAGGTTTCCTGGGATGTGGTCCACGGTGACCAAGGATGCTCTTGCGATGGCAGACCCCAGCAAAGCAGTCCAGGAACACTCAAGCATACTCCTGCCCCTGTGTCAGCTTATGGATTGAGTATTCGCCCTTTCATGAGAGGGCCAGTCCACAGGGGAGGACCAGAAGTTCCAAGGACTTCAGTCCTCTGTCAGACTGCACGCTCATGAGGTAGGCCATCCAAATCAAGGGTGCTCCACTTGTGTGGGTTCCCTGTTCTCTCTGGTAAAGAATAGAACATGTACACTGTGACCCCCTCCTCTCCAGGGCAACCCTTTAATACTCCCAAGGAGTATTGGCCACTCCATATATCTGGGGGTACTGGGTGGGCAGACTAGGGAAACACCAGGACTGGGGATAGATTATTTACTTTCATTCGAATTTCATGGGTTTGGACCGCAGTTGCAGTGTATGAAGATTGGCCGCTGCAGGAAATCGTGGGAGAGGGGACTGCCAATTATCACCAATCCCAGGAAGGTAGGGTCACTATACTGAGCAAAGAATATCAGATTAAAAGGCATGGTAAAATAGTACATACCAAAACTTTATGAAAAACATATCTTAACATATACAGAATAAAAATAACTGTAAACAATAGCCATCTTGACTGGCCAAGGGTGTCAGAGAAGTAGAACACAACGTTTTTGAGCATCTTTCCTGTCATCACCAATATCAACAACTTGCAACCTTGATATAAACAAAACACAGTTTAATTGCATAAGAGAAAATGTCATTCATAGTCAGGAGGCATCAAGTCATCATTTTCACGCAAGTTGTCAGTTCAGTTCAGTTTAGCCTGTGCTAAACTTACAATAGGCTCTAGCAAAGTACTTGTCATCAGATGCCTATAAAAATCCTCATGAACAGTAACCTAAGATTCAGAACTTAACTTTTTTGCAATGATTTCAGACAACGGCTTGGAAAGCAACCAGAGTTCCCAGAGGCAAAAGACCATCATGTAATCCAGCGAACCTCTAGACCATCAAAATATTATGTATGTAAGATTAATTCTGTTAAACTTGATATTACTTACATGACTGAACAACAGATGGAGCTTTAGCAGTCAAATGTACATGTCAAAAAGATTACATAAAAGCTAATAATGATGACCTATCTAAACTGTATTTTGAACTTGAAGTAGACCATGATTTGTAGATTACAGATACAAGCTTAATTCTTGTTAAAACAAATTATTGAAATGGGAAAGGGTGGGGTATACAGCATTTCCATGATTTATCCCACTCCATTTTAGGTGCTGCTGGTGGTGGGATGTTCACTCAGTGTTGCAATTGTAGCATCACATGACAATTGAGAAGATTCTTTTTTTCAAGGAAAAGGCCAATGGAGAATGGAGGAGATTTCAGAGAGCTGTGGACTGGAGCAGTTATAAAATGTAAGGAAATGATTTGGCATGTTTCAATAAGCCTTGTACAGTATGGAAATAAAACAATTAGGCCTCAGAAAGGGGTTCACCTTCCAGGGCTGTGGCTGACATAGCAGCTCCGATCCTTATGATGACTGACGGCCAACCCCTGACTACCTGTGACAGCAGCAACCACTGTCTACTCCTGACTGGGCTGCAGCACAAATGGTGGGTTTGGAGCCCCTTGTGGGTTATGGATTCACCACCTTCTCTCCATTTGTGTGCTGCTACCTTTTGCTTCTATGCTTACTATCTAGCAATAAGGAAGAGCCACTGCTGTTCCAGCAGAGAGAAGCCAAAGGAGCTGTTGGATCCTAGCAGCCACCATGTTGGATCCTAGCAGCAGTGATGGCTCCCCCTAGTGGTCTAGCAAAGGAGGGAAAGGGTGTTGGGTTTTTTTAAGGTACTCTAATTATCGGTGGACACATGTTGCCCAGCAACCCCCTAACCCTCCATTGGCTTGTGTGGTCTTCCTCTTCCTTTCTACCTTCTTCTCTGTCAAGAAACTGTCTTCTCCCTTGCACCCCCTTGCTTACTCACCTGCCCTCACGCTGGCCTGCCAGAGGTGTGAATGAGGAAGTGACAATCATGACTAGGCCCTGACACCCTTTAGCTTTATGTGTTCTGTCAATTTCACCAAGAAATTTTAGTAACTAACATCTGCTAGGTAGAAAGCAAGAAGCAAAGCTAATTACTATGAATTACCAAGACACCTGTTTGTTGAGGGAAATGGCAACATCAAGATGATGAGTTATCTTAAGCAAATTTTACAGATGGTGTGATATCACTTAGCTTTTCACATAACCTGAAACTGTCACTTGACTTCTTATTTATGAGAAGCTCATATCAGAATTCCTTTTCCCTCCAAACATTACAGATCATTCTTTTCCTATCCAGCCTGTCTTACTTTGCCAAGCAGTAAGCTATCTCATCAAAAAGAACAGTCCCTGACAGAGAAGCCATGATTATAGCTTTACTCAATCAAGCAATAACTGATCATTGCAATTCAATGATTCAGTGAAGTCTGTTATGACTGTCGCTGGGGCAGGAAGGGCGGCGCGGTAGGGTGAAAGGCAGGGTTTTTCACCTACATAGGAAGCTGCCAAATACTGAGTCAGACCATAGGTCCATCTAGCTCAGTATTTTCACAGACTGGCAGTGGCTTCTCCAAGGTTGCAGGCAGGAATCTCTCTCAGTCCTATTTTGGAGAAGCCAGGGAGGGAACTTGAAACCTTCTGCTCTTCCCAGAGCGGCTCCATCCCCTGAGGGGGATATCTTGCAGTGCTCACACATCAAGTCTCCCATTCATATGCAACCAGGGTGGACCCTGCTTAGCTAAAGGGACAAGTCATGGTTGCTACCACAAGACCAGATCTCCTCTCCTGACCAGCTCTCCTGTCTACTTTCTCCCCCAGACCATTTGTCATTTCATCTTCGACACACCGCTGTGCGCCCATATGATCTGTGCTGCTCCATCACCAGAGGTCAGGACTCATTTTTCTGACCTCCTGGAATCTCACAAGGAACCGCACGTCAAACACGGTGCCTTGGGGGATTCTCCTGGGAATCGGGTGCTCTAGGCACCCAACTCTGTATATGCTTGGGATGCATGTAGCCTGAGCATTCACACAACCCCGGCACTGGGTTAGAGGGCCCGCTTTTGCCCTCTAACCCAGGTAAATGCCTGGGTACAAAAGTTGGGCTTGTCATGGAGACAGCGCCGGGATTGGCCTCATTCCCGGCAGTGCACACAAGCAGCCCTACCCAGGTAGGGCTGCCCTAACCTGAGTAGGGCTGCTCATGTGCACACCCTAATTATATAGAAAGCTGCACTTAGCGCCATGAACATTTTCCATACAAGTTACTTAGCTTTGAGTGATACTATAAACTGAATGGGAATGTGAACTATCAGGAAGATTCAAGGAGGTCATCATGAAGTTCTTGCAGCATGAAGCAGAAGATGATGGTTATATGAGTGTCCAAAATGCTTTCTTGTATTTAATACATTTCAAATATACTAGCTTAGTATTCCTTACAATACCTATTAGACAGACATATCATAACCATATAAGTCATAGGGGACGGAGGCTGGGGGATGGTAGTTTCGTCCAGAGAGAACATGAGAGGAGATATGAAGTGAAAATTTTGCAGTTCCACATTTCAAGTTTCTTCATTTCCTTTGAATTAGGGCAGAACTACATATTCCCAACCTTGTGTTTGCCAAGGTAATGTGGGGCAGAGCGGACATCTGCAGGAGAGAATCAGAGGATGAGAGGCAGTGTGTTTTAACTCCTCTTGTAGCTACACATTTTTCTCCTGTAAATGCTCCACACACATCCATCTTTTTTCTTCATCCAGGCTTCTTTCCCATTTCAGAGCCTGAAGAATAAAACAAAAGTTGGGTTAGGGAGCATTTGCAGAGGAGAATTGGTAGATGCAGAATGAAATTACTAGCAATCCCACTCCACTGATTTTCCCTGGCAAATGACCTTCCACTCTCACATTTGCCTTATAAGCAAAGCATCAGTTTAGAAATCCCCCTATTTTGCTCATAACAGGTTGTTTCCCACTAGCTAAAAGTCTTCATAATAAATAATGCAGTTTTCGAAGAAGTAAGCAATTAACCTTTCAATTTTATTTTTAAGACTGCATATACAACGTGTAGATTGTTTGTTGCTTTGCCCCTTGTAGTTATGGACACCTAATCATGCAGAATATTAAAACTGGATAGGATCAAGTATGAGCACATGAAACAAAAGCCTTTGGCTTTCTTGGACAGTTTTTAAATTGGTTTGAAGTCTGAAGCATTTGTACTGTAGGCAAGTATTTTTCAGTATGTACAGGCTGTAGGTTTTTCAGTGTGATTTCCATATCGTAGCATCTAAGAAAAACATACATTTTGTGCTAATAGAGTAAAATCACACCAGTGATACTAACAGAAAATAAAATAGACATCTCCACTACTGTGACAGAGGAATATATATTTATTAATAAAATACGTACAGAGCTTACTGCTTAAAATTCATGATCTCTCAATAGCTACAGTATATGGCAAGCAGTAAGCTTTCCAAGCAGAAAATTAGTGTTAGATTAAAATTTACTAACTGAATTGAAAGTTATAAGAAATGCATTTTCTCATTATCATTCTAATTAATGAGGTTGCATTGACAGTCCCTGTTGCCAATATGGGAACCAATGAGGAAAAGACAACGTATTTCTCTTACATTTTTCATGATAGGCTTCAGCATGTTAAGCTTAAAATAAAAATGTAAATGCATTTCTGGAAATTGATGGGTCTACTTCCAAAGCTCCCTTTGTGACAAAACGCAGCAATCCAAAATGGTGAAAAGGTATGCATCTCTAGGAAGAATTTGATTCTTGAGGACCTATGTTTGTCACATTTTAGTTCTTTTTGGGTTCTTATCACTCTCTTGCTCTCACTCTCTCTGGTCTCTGAAGATAAACAACAGCTGCTATTTCTGAGTTTATGTTGCTTTTATTCCCCAAATGTGCTCATGTACATCCCAACATACAAAGCTGCATCAGACCATTGGCCCATCTAGCCCAGTTCTGTTTTTTCTGAGTGCCTTCAGCAATCCAAGCTCAGGCAAGAGTCTTCCCCAGTCCTGCTACTTGACATCCTTTAACTGGAGGTGCCACAGATTAAACCTGCACTCAATGCATGCAAAACATATGCACCAAGCCCCATCCACTTCCCTCAAGCAAGGTAGGCCCTAACCTTTAAAGTATATGCCAGAAAACAAGGCTATGCACATGATCAGAATGCGGGTGGACAGGGGAGTGGGAAAGCAGGGTCTAACTCACCTTCCCCCAGACAATCCAGAACATATTGCTGGGAGTGTGGCTCGCACTCCCAGACAATCAGTCTCTGGAGGCTGGGGTGATGCATCCTGGCCTCTAGATATCCAACAGTGCACTGTGCAATGAGCGTGGTGTATTGAAGGATATCCCCTTGATGAGATGATGGGTGCTCTAGCCACCCGCCTCTGTGTCTGCTCAGTCTGCCTGCAGCCTGAGCAAACACATGATCCCAGCTGTGGGGTTAAGGATGCCTTTGGCCTTAATGGTCGGGTACAAAAGTAGGGTTAGGCAGTCTGGCAATACTGGGATCTGCACAGATCCCAGCACAGCATGTGAACAGCCCAACCCAGGCTGGGCTGCCCTAGCCTGGGTTAGGCTGCTTGTGAGAATAGGGTTAACATTGTAAGGTGCCACAGGATAGATAGTTCTTGCGGCTACTTTAATCACTTCAGGTAGTCTGTAACAAAATAATCAGCACTTCAGAAAGCGGCTAAAGTCTGTACACCACAGAGAGTTCATCACAGCAATAGTAGACAAGCTGTCTTAGACAAGTAGATCGTTTCCAAGCATGCTTGCACTCATCAGCATCGAAACAAGCCAAAACTTGCTAGCAGATTAGAGCTTGGCAGTCTGGTTAGATGCAGACTCAGAACAAACAGTGCACTTATAATCAGGTTCCACTTATAATCATGTTCAGGGTACTGGGACATGAGCTTCATTGATAAGGTTTTGTAGACTGCATGTTGTCTTGGAAAAGAAGCAGAAAATGCCAACTTGATTTCTCTCTTAAAGAACTATCTTCTTAGCCTAAGAATTTTCACAACAAATACATAGATTTTTTTAAATGAGATTATTAATGGTAGGTATGGTAGACTTAAAATCCATATGAAGGGTTAAATTATGCATTCAAAATGATAAAAATTATGCATTCAACATTGTAAATTATAGATACAGTCCTTTTAAAAATGGACATCCGTTAAAAGAAAAAGAAACACAAGATAGAATCCAGGATATATAATACTTTTTCAGACATATGATACATTAATACATTGATACTGAACTATACCACTAAGGGAGGGAACTGTACATTAGACCAGGGATTGTCAGCGCTGGGTCCCCAGATGATTTTGGACTTCAACTCCCATAATCCCCATTCAAAGGCCACTGGGGCTGGGAATTATGGGAGTTGAAGTCCAATATCATCTGGGGACCCAACGTTGAGAATCCCTGCATTAGACCATGCACTTCTTTCTGAGAAGACTAGTGACAACTAATTCTACACTTTCAGCCATACAAAGTTTCACATGAGCTGAATTTGACATCAAATTTTTGTCAGTGGCTTGGTTCATATGATTAAACTGTTACAGATTAGATAGAACTAGCATGTTTTGCTGGAGAACAGCTCTCAGCTGGAGTCACTTTAAAAAACTGTACAAACATTGCTGGTATTTCCTGCAGAATTCTAACTTAGGCTCGTTCATATGGTTTAGGCAGAAAACCCCCGGACTCCTACTGCATAGATGGCTCTGCCAAGTTTAAATTGGTGCTGTGGGCTGATATCATAAACATATAGAAGATATCCTTGGTATTGTTCCTGTGCCAGGGCATATGGGCTGTGATATATGGAAACCTTCTGTAGAAAAATCCCATGACTTGATTTAATTCTATACAGTGCAAGCATTTCTGGATATCAGTAGAGGTAATCAGCTGTTACTGATGAATAGTTTCCTTGTATATGAAGTTATTAGCCAGCAAATCATGCTGTATTGATACATACAAATAAGAAGACAATGAATATTTATATACCACTTTTCAACAAAAAGTTCCCAAAGCGGTTTACATAGATATACATAAATAAAATGGCTCCCTGGCCCCAACAGGCTCACAATCTAAAATAAGATAGACTCCAGCAACAGCCACTGGAGGGATCCTGTGCTGGGGATGGATAGTGCCAGTTCCTCTCCCCCTGCTAAATAAAGAGAATCACCACTTTAAAATGTGCCTCCTGGCTCAATTAGCAGGGGTTAGGGGATATATTGAAATTAGTTAACAGAAACATAGGAAGACAAATGCCTATAGCAAATAGACTTGCCCCAGATTATAGATAGATAGATAGATAGATAGATAGATAGATAGATAGAATTCCTAGTTTATATAACATTAAGTACAGGGGTGCAGGTAGAGGTAGTTGCTTGGTGGCCCCAGCTGTTAGTGCTCTGAGCTCAAGTTGAAAACAACTGACATAGACTTTAACTAGCCTAATTATTGATCCAGGCCTAGGTAAAATTAGTTGTGCAAGCTCATTCTTTCTGGTGGAAACAATCACAGAAATGATACTACAACTTATCTTTTAGGTTTGTCTGAAGCTGCCTGTTATTGAGTATCTAGAGCACAGATTAATTAAGGATGACTAAGCGTTATTGATGTCCACCAGAATGACAGAGAAGACAAAAATAGACTTAATTATCTTTCCAAAGCTACATTCTTATTTGAACACTGTAATTAAGTCATCATTTCATTAGTGAAACATCAATGATATTGCTTTTAATTGCATGGTGAGAGTTACTTTTGGTTTTGTCAGCTTTAAAAGGGAATACTGGCATTAGCTTAGTTTCCTCTCATTGCACAGTTTGCTGTGCTAACAGGCCCAGCCAGGCTATCTCACTCAGTTTTCTTCTCTTTGTGGTCTTCTCAGGCCCAGTTTGGACCAGGTCTTACTTTGCTTGTTAACATGACTATACCCAAGCATACACTGGTGCAGTATACGATTCCCATGCCAACACTGCCTCTTCCCAGAGAGCACTGACAGGGGAAGGAACCAAGTTATTCCCCCATGCATGATACCAGGCACTGTCTCCACACCCCACAATGCCTATGTTACCAGGGTGCCATGGGATGAAGTTGCAACCATATTACTAGAGGAGCATGGAAGCCAGTCCTCAGGATTTTCTCATCCTTACTTACCTGTAGCTAGCCATCTAAACTAGGCTTGCACAACTTATGAACCACCAAAACTGTTGCAGCCCATTGGCTAGGCAGGGAAGACCACCAATGCTTCATAACTCTCCTTTGTTGCTGCCTTACTGGGACTGCAAAACCAAGGTGATTGTCAAGCCGCACAGGCCACAATACTGAGAGACTACTGCAGGTCACAAGTTGAGGGATCCTTTCTAAAGGCTATCTCCAATCCTGGCCTCCTCCAGGATGAGGATGAGAGGATCTTTCACAACCTCTCATTCTCATGCACCACTGCAGTTTCCTTCTCTATTCTTCCCACCCGTGCTCTTTCCTCTCCACATTGCCAGCTTCATTATATCCATGAGTTTCTACCTCCTTTCCTCCTTTCCTGCAGAGAAGCTATACTCAGAGGCTATTTACACAAGCAACCAAGCCTAGATGGTGCCCCCCTGCGATGCCTCAACCTCAAGCCCAGGGATGTACCCCAGGCTTTAAGCTGGGTTTAAGGGCATGAGAGTGCCCTTAACCCCAGGTTGGGGGTCATGTGGGCACAAGAGCACCCGCCTGAGGGAGGATCCCTTCATTATATTGTAAACTGTTTTGAGATCATCTGTACTTTTGTATTTTAATTATGCATTATTTTAATTCTGTTGCAAACCCTTTAATGAAAAGTGGTATATAAATCAAACAAACAAACAATAAATAAAATTGAGAGATGCCGGAGGATTTCCTCCTCTGGCTCCATGCTCTGCTCTTTTCTGCCGCACCACTCATGTACCGCAGCAAGCAGCAGAGCCATCAAAGCACCTCTGCTTATATATGGGGAGCCTGCCTCCCCACCACCACCTTCCCCACCGCCACTGGATTTGCTCACGCGCACAACCTCTCAGTCGTACAGCATGCATCTTGCATGCAGAAAATCCCAGATTTCGTCCTTAGCATCTCCAATTCAAAGGTTCCCCAGAAGCAGAACTGGGAAAGATCTCTTCCCTACCTGCCACCATCAGTCAGTGCACAGTACTTGACATCCACAAGTTGAATATGAGTCTTACATTAAAAGGTTCTAATCTGTGAGGAGCTGATTAGAACAATCTCTACACTCTGATGCAGGAAGCAAGGGATGGGTGTCATGGGTAAGCTTAACATATAGCCAAGGATGGGACAGATACAACGGAGAATAGGGGTGGGTGCGTAATCTCCTATCATTATTTTTACATGTGTAGACTTTATGATTTAGAAGCTCATATAGAGCTTGTATCTTATGAAACTGAGAGTACAGGGTAAAGCAAAAATGGATTATATTTTAGAGATCATTACAAGCATGACTTGTTTTTAATAAAAAGGATTGGCTTTTTAATTGTATGTGTTATTGATCATATTGGAGTAGCAGGCCTCCCATGTTCAAGAACTGGAATGATTCTAAAACATAAGATAGACATTGTGCTGCTGACTTATTCCCAAGCAATATATAATTCAGAATCTGATTTTTTTTCAGGAAGATTTCTTAAACAAGCATTAACAACTTAGCCTCACTGTGCCAAGTTTTAAAAATGTGTGTGTGTGTGTGTGTGTTCCATATGGATAAGGAAACTGTTGTATATGGATAAGGAAACAGAGGTGCTCTTACCCCTGGACTTCCAGGCCAAAATCCAGGGCCTCCACACCCATTGGGGGCCACAAATCCTCTTTAGTCCATCCCGGGTGGTGTGGTCACTGCTGGTGGCGATGGGATCTCCAAAGACCTCTAGGTCTAGGTTCCAAAATTACCTAGGTGCACTTCTGTAAGGAAATCTCATAAGAGATCATGTGGCCAAATTTCAACCCTAAGTAAAGCTGATTCTGTTCATTAAGCACAGCATTTTCTGCAGATAGAATATTGTAGGGCAAACTAAAGTACTCAAAATAATGCATTTTATTACATCTCTTTATTACAAATTTATTACAAATTTCCACAATTTTAACAACTATCTCTTATAAAAAGTTCATAAACCACTAATACTCTTGAAGAAATTTATAGATCAGTAGGCACAGTGGGCAAATGCTTAACCAACAAGCAGAAGATTGCCGGTTCGAATCCCCACTGGTATGTTTCCCAGAATATGGGGAACAGATTCCCAGAATATGAGAAACACCTATATTAAGCAGCATCGGTATAGGAAGATGCCGAAAGGCATAATCTCAGACTGCGCAGGAGATGGCAATGCTAAACCCCTCCTGTATTCTACCAGAAGAAAACCACAGGGCTCTGTGGGTGCCAGGAGTCAAAATTGACTTGACGGCACACTTTACCTTTATCTTTAGCAGGGAGTATTTCTTTTACAATAATGTCTTTCCTCTGTTCTGGGAATTCTATTCCATTGTAGTTGAAATGCAGATGACTTTTTTTAAAAAAACCACCTTTTCTAAAGCAAACCAAGAATAGCAGGGAGATTAGCTCAACAAGTTGGCAGAGTGGTGTACAAGAAACCGATGAAGTGTCGAGATTGTCATGGATAAAGGAACCTGAGTAACTATTTTCTCATACCCAGCTGAACAGCAGGTTGTTCAGAATACAAATGTGTACGGCGGAGTCTGCATGTGCTGAATGCTTCCTCATAAAAAGACCTACCATGTAGAGAAAGTTGGCTTGTGAGGGTTAATGGTAAACCCGTATCTCTGATGTGATAGTTGTATAGATGGTACTTAATGCAGGGTAGTATTACCATTTTTAATTCATCTTCTGCTTATATTCTGAAGTGACAGAGTGCTGTAATGTGTGCCTTCTGAATGTTTTGGCTGGCTTTTCAGTTTGAATATGCATCAGAAAAGGAATAATTTCTAAACCAAAGGGTTCTTGCTGCTGTTACCTCTCATTCACACAGCTACCAGGCTGGGGACAGACCTGAGAGCTCAAAACGGGTTTATGGGCCAAAGAGACCTAGGCATCCAGGGGTGTAGCTATAATTGAATAAGGTGGGGCAAATGTTCCTGGCCCTGCTGGGGGCAGGTACTGGCTGGGTAACAATTCTCTCGTTGCTCTGCCCTCTACCTCCCCAACTTACTTCATGCTATTGGCTTCTGATTGGAGGACTCATCTTGGCTTTGAGCAAGACAAGTCCTTTTCAGGAGAATGCAAGTATATATGTGGAAATGTCTGCATGCATTGGGAATGTGTGATATTCTTTGCACAGGACTGAGAGAATGTTTTATATCTATGTTTTATTTTGTACAATGTCCTTACTGTTCTTCTACAGCAGAGATATGAGGCAGGGGAGTGTACCTTTGGCTGGGGGCATGGAGGGTAGAGGTGTGCGAGCTGGCCATTTGGCCAGCTCGGCTTTGGGCTTGGCCAAACTGGGCCTCGTCCAGTTCAGCCATTGAACTGGGCTGGACCACTCCGCAGGCCAGCTCGGGTATACCTGTAAAGGGGAATCCTTGAGGATTCAAGGGCATACCACCTAATCCTAATGGTAAAGGTGGCACGAGTGGGTAGGGATAGCTAAAGAAAGCCAGCTCCACATGCACAGAGGCCCAAACCGGGCTGCAGCCAGCTCAGGCTGTCATTGGGGAGGCCAGCAGGGGGCATGGAGGAACACACACACACCCCGCGCCATCTCCTGCCACCTCCACCACCTCCGCTAGATGTATGGAGGCCAACAGAGGCAGCTTTCTTTAGTCCCCCACACACACACATGCTGCCTTTAACATTAGAATTAGGGATGCCCTTTACTTGTCCTTTGGGGCGCTGGGCTAGTTTGAATTCAGGCCACCCATACAAGGCCAGTTTGCACATCCCTACTGGAGGGGACCAGATGCCCATCTTCACTTTTTATCCCAGAGCGCACTCCAACCATGCTACCAGGGATTAGGGGTGTGCACCGGACCGCGGACCTGCGGCTCGGCACTGGGGTGGGGGGGTCCATTAAGGGCGGGGAGGGCTTTACTCACCCCTCCCGCGCTTTGCTGCTTCGGCGCCATAATTACTTTAAAAAATGCGCCGCAGTATCATTTGCCGCTCCGGGGCTCCTTCTTGACTGCAAAATCGGGCGGCAGGATACTTCCCTGCCGCCCCCAAAGCCCCCTCAAGCCATTTGAGCGCTTTAAATCTCGCCCCGGACCGAGTGCTAAAGCGCTCGGGCGGGCGGCGGGGAGATGTCCGTCCGTCCGCCTGCCCCCTTCCCTGCCTTCTGCGAAGTGCAGGGAGCCTTCTGCGCGCGCGTGCCCTTGTGTGCAGGGATAGGGGGTGCAGGGTCATCTCCCCTGCAAATTTCAACTGACCTCTCTCCTCACCCCAGTCTTTCCTGACACATGGTCTGAGACAGAAAGAGAGAACTAGCCTCAAAAGTACACTGGAAGATTTGGCCTAATCCCGAAATACAATTTTTTCTAAGAGGAATCTGGCCCATTTTCTGAATAGATTTGAAAATGGTAGGCAAGCTTCATTAATGATGTAAAGAAATTAGCAAAATTAATTACTTTGTTGTGTAAGTATGTAATGTATCACAAACTACATTGGGGAGAAGTATAGCAAAAAATACCCATTCCCTTAATAAGGTTCTTTGCCACACCTTTGCTCCCCCAAACTAGTTGTTTTAGAGTCACCCCAGCTTGCTATACCTCTGTAGGTATCCCATCCATTCTTGAAACAGATTATAACTACAAATGTATCCTGTCATCTGCTGAGATAGACCAAAGATGGTAAATAAGCTTCTGTTTGAGAGCTCATCTCTTTGCAGTGAAATGTGCCCTGCTAAAAAGAAGACATGCAAAGTCAGGGTGTTCCTGTTGGAAAACACTGCTCTCGTTTCCTGAGAATCTCATTTCTAAGCAAAATATTTACTAATGGCATTTATGATTGACTACAGACAAATTGAACCATAAATAGATAACAATCTTAGATGCTTTAATTCTATCTATAAATGGGAAGGGTGAATAAAGGTAATGAATCAAGTCACTCTATTCACTCATTCCCTGAAATTTTGAGTACACAGCAATTTATCTTGCAGTGCAATTCAAATGCCTGGCAAATAAAATTACAGCTGTAATAAAAGAAACCTGTCCCAGTGTACATAGGCTAATGCTGTCTCTAGTAATTAAGATACAAACTATTCTGATCACTGCTGTTTTCTAATGTACAGTGGAACAGCTGGATGCTTTTGTCTATTCTCTTTTTCTTTTTCAGTGAACTGATAATAGGATCACGATTTAAGCTGAAAAATAAACTACATTACAACATTAAGTTCTTAATTATTTGACCATTTGGAGCACAATTAAATGTCTCTTTAAAGGAGGTTGTTAGGTTAGTTAGCATTCCCAAGTTTTAAATGAAAATCTAAATGATCTTTTAAAACATATTTGCTTGAATAGTTTTCACTGCAGTGTTGCAGATGCCCTTATAGAATTGAGCAGTTTGTAAACTAGAAGAACCATGATAACTGTAGTCTCTTTGCCCAACTACTATATGGGGCTCAGCTGAGTATTTATAAGGATTTTTGGCCCTTAGAGTTGGTCCAAACCAAATTTATAAGGATAATCCTTGGTGCCAAGTGGAACGCTCAATGCAGTGTTAAGGTTGGAACTTTCGTTAGTACCAATCGAAGCAAATGTCTGGATTGCCAAGACCTCTTACTTTCTGAAACTAAATCTTGCCTGAGCAGGTCTCACACCTCTGGTCCTGAATGACCACATTGCATCTGCTTGGAAAGAGGGAGTAGAGAAAACATTAGAAAGCTATGGGCTATTTATCCCAATGTTGGTCTCCCTAGGGATGTTAAAGGCCAAGGAGAGAATTGGGCAGCAGATATGGGATATAGCAACTCAGGAAGATAGGGCTCGAGTTAGCCACATCACCTTTTTAGGTAATGTAGCTCGCCCCCACAGACTGGCTAATTATTTGTATGAGCTTGTTCTTGCCAAAATGAGAAGGGCATTTACCTTGGCACGTTTGAATGTGTTGCCTCAGGTCTTTTAGAGGGTTGCTACCTTGGTATTTCTTTTTCTCAGTGGGTATGCCCGTGTAAGTCAGAAGAGGTTGAGGCAACAGCAACAGATATTTATATACTGCTTTTCAACAAAAGTTTCCAAAGCAGTTTACATAGAGACGATTGATCACGTGCTGCTCCATTGTTTAGGGCTATTTGGTTGGTACTTTTGTTACCTACCATTGGTTGGTACTTTTGTTACCTATTTAGACAAGTCTAAATTCCCAGGTAGGCCATTGGCCTTTTATGTGTCTCTTCTTTTGTCTGACAGTAATATGGATGTTTCTGTCATGGTGGCAAAATTTTGTTACATTGCAAGTTGTGTAAGGAAGCATTTGGTAAACTCATGAGTGTCAGTTAGATTGTATATTGTTATACTCTGAACTGTAAGAAAGTACAGGTAAAATCACAATTGCTGTAGGTTATTACTTATTGTGTTATATTTCTGTCTGGTCGATGACTGTAATGAAGTTTCCATTCCATAGTCTCTTGTTGTAGTGTTCATGGGGCATTGAACTATACTATTGTAGCCTACTGCTTAACTTAGCCAATTATATTCACCATTCCTCCTAGGGAATATGACTAGGGAACATCTTGGTAATTTATTGTTTCAGTATTCTGTGTATACTTTTTTGGAGACAATTTCATCCTTGGGAAATTACTGCTGAAAGTGGCCCAAACCACTGCAGTTTCCTCTAACGTTTTATGAATGCTTTTATTTTCCTTGTGAAGACTTCCCTAATTCTTTCCCAATTCTTTCCTTTCAAAATCATTAGCACATACATGCTGCAGATAAATGATGTCACTTGATGAAGATTTCTCTTGCCAGATCACTGCAAAAATGTTGGGTGCTTCAAATCTCTGATGAGCAATGAAACTCACTGGGTGACTATTAAATACATTTTAAGGAATGTTAATTAACTGCTTCATACCAACGTATAATTCTCTGTGGTGGCAGCTACTGCCTCTGTCCTCTCCCCCTCTGCTGAGGAGGAGGAGGGTGCGGGCTGGTGTTGGGAAGTGTCATATGAAGTGTAGGCAGGGAGGCAGATGCAAGACTAGAGCTGGAACAAATACTGGAGCTGGAAGCATGAGAGCCAGAGGAGGCTACAGGAAGGGAAATGGAAATGGAAATGAAAGGGAGTCGGAATGGCTCCTCCCAGCTATGGAAAGGACATCAAATCCAGAGTTTATTTTATGTTATTATTTTATTTAACATATTTGTATACCACCCAAAACTTTATGTTTACAGGAAAACAATACAAATTACAACAGAATAAAAAAGGTTAAAATATCCCAATGTTTTGTAATGTTAGAATATGTATTCTTTAACCCAATACTTGAAGAGTGTGGAGTGGACCATAACTCTGACCTGGCAAAGAGAGGGCCTCTGCTAGGGTGCTCAGTAGGCTGGGTCCTGGTGTCAGGCCTTGCAGTTCTTGATTTATACTCCAGAATCCCTGGCTGTAATGTCTAAGTAGAGCTCACTGCTTGAGCAATGACTTTGGCAAGACACTTAATGTTCACAAGAGATGAGTTAGAAGTCCTGGATTTAAGTAGGTAGACACACTGATGGAAACTGCTAAATTTTAGTTGTGATTTGTGCCTAAGGGATCCTTCAGACTCTTTAACCTTAGATTAACTTTCATATAATTCATGTCACATGTTACATATTGTAGACGTAGTAGTTGAAATGGTTAGATTGCAGTCCTGAGTTCTAGCTGTTGCCTTCATCTTCTGAAGTTTGAGTTTCTTCATTTGCCTAATTAGAAATAATTTTTTGTTTTATTGCTGGATGTTTGAGCTCTGACATAATCATCTATCACTCTTCATACCAATTAAATCATCATATTCAGGGCACTAACTCAACTTCAGCAATTACAGGACAACCATCTAAGTACTAAAGGCTTGTCTGCTCAAAATAAGGCCACTAGAATGGACAGATAACCTTTGTGAAATATTACTTCATGATTAAAGTGCTATGGTGAACAAAAAATTCTGACTAATCACTTATATTTGTTCTAAAAAGAAAATGTATACCACCTCTGCAGGTTACAGGTTATTAACTTGTGTGTTTTTATTAATTTAAGAAAAGAGCCACATCTTGGCTTTTAAATTTTTATGTTGGCTTTTATAAACGTCAGCTAGTTTGCTGTTTCATTGATGACAGTTTCTCAAAGTAAACCTTCGCTGTTTCAACTCCAACTCTTCTACACTTCAAAATAACCCTTTTCATTCTTTGTGATGGTAGATGCTTTCTTCACAGCAACTACCTGTACTAACGTCTAGATCAATGGGTTTGTCTACTCCCTTCTTTACCAGGTTCAGAGGCAGAACTAGTGGTGTTTCTCTATGTCAGTGAACAAGGGCCCCTGGGGATGCTGGGGTCCACCAGTCACCACTTCATTTCATTTATTCATTAATGTTCATTTATTGAACACAGGCCCCTTCTGCCCATCACTACCCAGGACCTAAGGAATCCATTCCCTTCAACTGGAAGGGAGAAAATTTATCATAAAGGAGCTGTTTCTCTTACATCTAGTTTTGTCACTAAGAGAACAGAAATAGTCCCTGAGCATGTATGAAATGTCTCTCCCCATTTGCAAGGGTCTCCATCCTTGCGATCACAAAAAGTATTCCATCTACCTTAAATAAGAATACTGGCTTTGTGTACTTTTAACTTTAGCTTCCAATGTATCTGGTTTTAGAAGACTGAAATCCAAAAGTGCCCTTTTCAGAACATGAATGCTTTTTAAAAATGAAAACAGGAAAACAAATGGAAATCCTTGCACGTCCTAAAAAGGTAGTAACTATTGTATTTCATTTTAGTTATTTTTAGCCTGGATGTCAGCCAGTGTCAACAGTGACAAGTCTGGAGTTTGCAGTCCAGACTAGTGCTGCACTCGCACAAACAGGTTTGCACTCGTGCAACATGGTGTGCAGCCTGTGGCACACTTCTTATGTTTGGGGGGAGCTTTTGCACAAGAGCACAGTTCCAAAAACCATGTGACTTTGTGCAGCTATGTGATCTTCTTGCACTAGTGCAACCTTGTTCATTGCACAGGAGTTTTGATATTATAGTATATGCCGTATTGCACTTGGCAAACTCAGTCCTGCGGAAAGTAAATATGAAGCTGTAGCTCACTTTTCTGAAGGTTAAACAAGCTGCAAATAGCTGTGACAGATGTTTCTTCTGGTTTATCTTCATGTTGCTGGAACATTATCCAGTTTGTAAACAATTCAAAATAGTATTGTTTTATAGATGATGGAAATATTGAGCATTGTTGTTCTCATACAAATAAAGGAAAAGGAGCATACCAGACATGGTTGAATGTTTTTTTCTTTTGAATAACATCACTGCTTGAGAACATATAATAAATCATCCATCATCTTTCTCCTATTTTATTATCAAACAAGCTAGAAGTAAGTTGATTCTTCATGAGTTATGGCATTCATTTCACAAACAGGAATATAGGAAATTCATTTCTCCAGAGAAAAAATACAAAATCATTAGGGAAAATATGTAGGCTGTTCAATCAAAATGATTATATTGTATTAAAGTAAAAACAGGTTTTGACAGAGAGTCATTTTGATTTATGGTTTAAATGTGCTTGGTAAATAAAAGTAGTTATGTATGTATGTTGAAATTACTATTCCATGGGTGAAAAACACAACAAACTTCAGGGAACTAATAATTAGTTGTTCTGAATGTCAAGAAAAACAGAGATAAATTTATTGGAATGTGATTCAGGTGACAGCAAGATCAATAAAACTCATTGAGTAACATTTTGATTCTGTTGATGTCAATGGTAAATTAACACTTACAGGAAAAGAACTAACATTTTACCGACTATAAAACTTACCACACAGAAATATCCATTCTGCAGGCCACATATGTGACTGTCAAGAAGCATAAGTATTTGTGGAATCATTAAAGGATCTTTCTAGAAAAGGCTTGGCCAACTTCTGCATTCTGACAACCACTCTATTCTCCAAGAAACAGTCCAGTGGTTGGACATGTATTTTGCCACACACTAGCTGATCCTTCCACAAGTAGGCACAGTAATAAAGTTATCACTACTTTTTTAGGCATTTGCAATATTTTTCAAACACTTTCATATAAATGTTTTCATTTGCTTTCATACATATTGTTTTGTTTTCATTCATTGGTGCTTTTCTTTCATTCTCATTTTCATCTACATTCATTTTTCACTAGTTTTCATTATTTATTTATTTATTTATTTATTTACATTTATATCCCACTCTTCCTCCAAGAAGCCCAGTACATGGGGATGTTTATCCTCACAACAACCTTGTGAGATAGGTTAGGCTGAGAGATATGTGACTGGCCCAGAGTCACCCAGTGAGTTTCATGGCTGAATGGGGACTTGAACCCGGGTGTCCCTGGTTCTAGTCCCACACTCTAACTCCTGTCCAGAGCTTCATTGCACAGCTGTCCCTATGTGGCAGCAAAAAACATTACCAGTAGTCCCTGAAACAGTGGCCAACATTCTCCCATGCACCTCACTGTAGAGATCTTCTGGAGCGTCACTGTGCTTATTTCACAAGAGGATTATTTTCACCAATCTCTCCTCCTGGGAGCACCCTGCACTATGCCAGAATATGTTCCTGATGTTTGTGAAGCACAATAAACACTGTGCAGATCCAGATGTTTTCCGCAGTATGGATGCTTCTTCCTGGCATGTGAACACACAGTTAGTGAGGATGTCAACCAGTGTTGTTAAGCAGGAGTGTAGGTTAAAAAAAGGCTGCAACTATGACAAAAATGGTGGATGTGGATGCCATTTGGTTATGACAACCACCATTTTGTTACTCACATTGCCCTGCAATGAGACTGTATCACAGGTCATTTAGTTAAAAACTGGACACCACATGGAAGTGATTGGGAAATAGTTCTGACCAGGAACTGCTTGTTACAAATAAGAGAGCCACGTTCTTTTATTCAACCCATTGTTGGTGTACATTCGATGGTGCTTCCATTTGAGAACACATGGAAATGGATAACGTGCATTCATATCATTTTTCATTTGTCCCCCAAATAAATTCACATGCACACTACCTTGTAGTAAGGGCTTCATAGTTATGGAAAAATGTGCTCAGAAACATTAGATTATATACAAAATCTAAGCACGAATGACGCAGGAACTCCATAGTGCAGTTTAAATGTGTGTGTTTTTAAATGTTCAGGAACAGAAATGCTGATACAGGATCAATGGGAAATGAAAAAGCAACCTGCTTTTGGAAGGTTGCACAGATGGCAAAGGTAATTTCTATAGAAATCTCAGATTTTCCGCTTTTTAAAAAAGCACCTACACAAATTTTAGCAGGACTAGACTGGTATAAACCTGATACTTGAGAACTGTGTCAGTGAATGAAGGACTTCCGCCAGCTCTTTATTGGCTCCCTGATTGGTGTATTGGCTCCTTGATTGGTGTATTGGCTCCCTGATTGGTGTATCTCTGTAGTGTAAACCTGATACTTGAGAACTGTGTCAGTGAATGAAGGGCTTCCACCAACTCTTCATTGGTTCCCTGATTAGTGTATCTCTGTAGTGTGTGTTAGTCATAGTCAGGGCCAACAAGGTGGGAGGCGGTACAAATTACTGAGGCCTGGCAGTCTGGAAGGGGCCCTGGAGTGTGCATATGTGTGTAGCCACCACCATGTTGCTGTAGCATAGAAACATAGAACACACAGAGAAACAGAAATCAACACACCCTTTTCCCTTTGGCAGAGATGCAGGCAGGATAGCCGATGAGTCAAGGCTAGTTATGGGAGGGAATGTGGGGGCAACAGCGGCACGCATGTGCTGAAAGCATTCCATGCTAACCATAGAGCAGAGAAGAGTGTGAGGACACATTCCTTTCTCCAAAAACACATTGATTGTTTGTTCCACTCCATCTCAAACACACGCTGTTCTGCTAGAGTTAAGGGTGTTAAACCCTTTGCAAAAAAAACCCCACAATCGAGTCAGTGTTGGAATTAAATCTAAATTATAATAATGTGATATATTACATGTGATTTTGATTTAAGTTTTTTTTATATATGTTCTTTAAGAATAAATTAAAACCATAAATTATTCCATGTCTCATTTGTATACCAGGCAGGGCATATTTGGGGGGGAGTTTGCACATCAATACAAATCCCATGTAAAGAATTTTAGCCACTCCGTCCTTGCTGGGGGGGGCGAACTTTTTTTCCACCAGGGCCTGAACCAGCTCTTGGCAGCCCTGGTCATAGTCACACTTTCCATTTTTAGATGTATTTGAAATAACTTACACATATGCCTAAAAATATACCAAGAGCACACCCATCGTAACCTTCTCCATGGACATCCTGACACCCTTCTGGGATGTTCCTTTATAATGGGGGGAGGGGGCAAATGGCACCTCTACATGTGCTCCAGATATAAATATAAGGACTATTCAAGTGACCCACACTCTTCACAATAAATGGCACCCCCTGCGAACTGAGCTAAGAGGCACCTTTTAAAAGTGGTGATTATCTTTATTAAGCAGGGGGAGAGCAACTGGCCCTACCCATCCCCAGCACAGCATCCCTCCAGTGGCTGTTCCTGGTGTCTGTCTTGTGTTTCTTTTTTAGATTGTGAGCCCTTTGGGGACAGGGAGCCATTTTATAGCTATCTATCTATCTATCTATCTATCTATCTATCTATCTATCTATCTATCTATCTATCTAAACCACTTTGGGAACTTTTGTTGAAAAGGGGTATATAAGTATTTGTATGTTCAGGGTGTTGGGACATCCATGGAGGATGTCACTACAGGTGTGCCCTTGGTGCATCCTCATCCCATTCTTAATTGTATGTGCCAGGGACTGTATTATCTGAACTGGAGCTATGTAAAACATGAGCAACAGATGAAATGGAGCTGTAACCTCCCAGCCTCCACTGTCCTTTTTCCAGTGTGGCCCATGCCTTCTCAAGATTAATATGTCACTTGCAAAATCTGACTTTTGTGGCCAAGACTCAGAGCCAGCTTTGCTATTCTAGTATGTCAGGCTAGATCATGTGTCATACATTCAGTGGTGGGCTAAGAAGAAACCATTAAATCAGAAACAGCTGTGTCTAATGCCAAAGGATGAAATCCAATAACGCCATTGTATGGCATCGTAAAACATATGACAGGGAAGCTGGCGGGGGAAATCCTCAGCTGCAATCAGCAATTAGTTAAAGACATAACTGATAGTGAAATTCTTCCAAACAAATGCCTTATGGCTGATAGTTTGACAAACATGGAAGGGTGGCTTTTGGAAAAAAATGTATTCACCATTGTTTGGTTTCAGACAATTGACTTTATCATTCAAAAAGAAGCTGACTTTATGTCTTCTTATCTATTTGGCAACAGAGGGACTTAAGTTTGATGAAAACAAATCAGGAAGTCTGTATAAATACTCCATGAAGTGTTTCTTTAAAAAGTATTATGAAAATAAATGAGAAATATATTTGGGATTTAGAAACGACCAGCTGATTAAAGGTGCTTTGTGTGTGTGTTTAGCTTACTAACTGCTACTTGACTTTAAACAGTTAATCAGCTAATTAAATAAATAAGTAACTAGTACACTGTTTTCATAATTATTTATTACCTATATATATCTTGCATATTAATCATACAAGGGAAAAACAATTGCATTTGCTGAATAATATGTGTTGTATCATGGGAGAAAGGAGACATGGTTTCTCCCAACAATACCCATACAGGTGTTTTACCTTTTTAAAAGGTTTAATAAATATTTTAACTCTATAAAGAGTAAGCACTGTGCACTTTAAATAATTACAGTGTTTCCTCCTCACTGCCCCCATATATTTCTATACTCGGGGGGAGAGAGAGAAATTAAAATACAATTTAAATATTAATAGAAACATAATGTTAAAATGTAGTCCTTGGTCACAATTCTGTTCACAGTTGCAATGGTGAAATAGTTTCGAGTGCCTACAGCAAAATCCCAGTTGGTTTTAATGTAATCGTTTTTGCATTTTGAATTTTAGCTCACAGTGTGTGCTCTGTTTTAGCCTTTTTACATTTTTTTCAAAGGTAAGTACTTTTTAGATCTGAATAGTTTATTAATCTTTCACAATATACAATAAAATTAAACAAGCAATGCCACACTAGTGGGCTTTGACCCTACATTGGTTTTGATATTTTAGACCCATAAATAAGCAAGAATACAAAGTTATAAATTTAATATAGGAAAACTGTAAAAAGAAAATAGGCAACAACAAGGTCAGTTCTCAGGTCAGTATGTTTTCAAGCTGGGCCAGTGTGCTTTTGCTCTTGAGTAAGGCTCAAACAATCAGAGTATCATAACACAATGTTACAATGTTTCTCACCTCCTACTGGGAGAGCCCATGTCCAGCAGGGCTCCAGCCGGACTGGAACAGGAGCCTTATAGTGGCGTTTGGAGTTTGTGCAGGCTGGGGAAGGTTTCAGGAGATAAACAGGAAGGGCATCCTTTTTTCTCTTCATTTTCTTGAAGCTTCCCTGTACTGTGCTATTTAGCACTAAGAAGTTCAGGTTTGGAATTAGCTGCTGGCTCCAGGCTTGCTTACCTTCTTGTTATACCTCAGGAAGAAATGGGCAAGGGAAAATGTATCTCTCTTTTTCTTTCTCTCCTGAAACTTTGCTGCACAGCATGGGGATGAGAATCTTTTAAACTCCATAGCATATGTCCTCCTGCCTCTAATTTCCCCCATTTTGATACAACAGGTTGTTAGGGGTTCAAGCAGGTCAAGTCTCGCTTCATTTTCTTGGCTTTTCCTCAACTGACAGACTCAACATTAATGGCTCAACTGACAACGTGGCATAACAAGTCAGAGGGAGCCTGTGTTCAATACAGCAGTGTAGGGAGGCTGGCAGCGGACCGTGTGCGACCGCCATGCCCCCCCTGGCCCCACCCCCTGCATCTGACATCAGATGCAGGGGCCCAGCTAGCCACACCCCCATGTCTGACATCAGGCGCAGGGGACGTGGCCTCCTCCCAAACAGGGCCGCACAGCCCCATTTGGGAGGGAGATCGATCAGCCCCGCTGAATTGGCAGTGAGACCAGGAGCAGCTTTCCCTGCCTTTAAAGCAGGGAGAGTCACTCCAGCTATGCTGCCAATGGAGTGCGGGCTGATTTCAGCTCCAAATGGAGCTGCACCCCTCCCCATTTGAGATTGAAATAATGCCCCCCGCGTCTGACATCAGACGTGAGGTGTGTGTCTGGGGCCGTGCTCGTGGCCTCTGATTGCTGGCGGCCCAGGTTCTTTGAACCCGTTCACCCAATGGTGGTTCCACCCCTGGCTCAATAAATAAACATGGGGCCCCCTCAAAAAAAATTACTATGCCTAATGCCACCTCAGAACAATTCATTTTATTATTTAGTAGCGGTGGTGGCAGACACTGCTTCCACCACCAAACCACCCCCCTGCAGCACCCACTACCTCCTCCTCCTCCTGCACCCCTCTTCATTCACCTCTTCCACTGTTACTGCCACCTACAGCTCCAACTCCTGCCATCAGCTCTTAAATCTAATATTCTTCTGTATCCCTGGGGAACCCCAATATGTGCTAAAATGCTAATTTCACGGTGGCCCATTTCACTTTCAGGCTGATTGAATGGGGTCACCAAGTCCAATTTTAGAGGGCTGGAAGATGCCTCAGGGTCAGCTAATCCAAACCTGCTCCACTACAGCACAACTGATTAGATTATCATTTTGATCATATACTCTGTAGCAGGCTGGAACTTTCCCACAGGCGCTGATGGTGCAGGAGCTCAATTTCCTACTCTGGGAAAACAGTATCTATCAGTGGTACTGCCCAACACTAATGGGAGGCTCCTACATGGTTCATCATTTTTCAGGAAAGACAGGGAGTAAAGCGGGAATTCTAGAGTCACTGCCAATGCCTACGCCACATCCTAATGATTGCCTTTGTGAACATGTACCCCAGCATCGATGTGACAAAGCTGTATCTTCAAACACAAGTTCTGTTGAGCTGCTTTGGGACACTTGTTGGAACAAGATGCTGCTTTGGCTATTTCAGATTGCCATGGCTAAAGATGTTGTTAGAATAACAGTGGCAAACGTTAGGGTTAAACAGTAGCTAAAGAGAGAAATAGAATAAGACATCCTAATCCTAGTATCCCCATAGAAGGGCAACTGATGAAAGCAACTTCATGCTTTGTCCATCTTGCTAGAATCTCTTATCTGCAAAACCAATTCAAAGAAGAAGGGCTGCTCATGAGCATCAAGAGGTTCAGTGTACTTTTCCCTCATGCACAACCCAGATCTAGTTTTGCCATTAAACCCAGTAACCGAAATCCAGAAGACTTTGTATTGTGAAAAAACAATGGCATGTATAACTGTGCACTTTTTAAAAGTATAGCATTGTAGGTATCCTTTACATTTCCCTTGTATCATGTGTAATGAAGATGATAGTGCAACTTCCACCTGCCATGTTTCATTGGGATGATGTTTCATGCATTGCCTATGTGAAAGGAATAGTCTAATTAACACTTTGCTGCACATCCACAGGACATTAATCATTGAACTAAGTAAAGCCTGAATGATCCCTCCTTGGTCTCTTCCTTGGGATCTGCTATTTAGTTCACTTAGGGATGCCATTCTCTTAAAATGTATCTACAACCAAAGTATTTGGAGATGGAGATTGCCCTCTCTTAAATTTCTGCATGTTGTTCCATATTGTTGCTGTTATCACCTGTGACTTCTCTACAATAGCCTTTCTCTTCACATGCCCTGTCATACTCCAAGTATGTTTTATCTTTGGCGATAGGAAGTTAAAAAAGGATCAGCACTCAGGATGTAGGAAATGTCTGTTGTAAATACAGTGGATGTCTTGGATTATATGTCTCAGCTGCCCCCCCCCCCCAACAGTGATATGGATGCTCACATCCTGTTCTTTCTCCCAGTGCATCATCCCCCTACATTAAAATCATGTACAGTGCATAGAGAGGGATGGTTTAGACAACCTGCCCCCCATGTGATTATTAGAAGGTGAATGGCACACTGAAAGGGGGATCAGGACATTAGCATGCATGTTCTTAATCACATGTGAGTGGGCCTGGCTAAGATTTATTATCCAAACCAGCCCTTGGTAATCTGTTATGACTTGTTCCCTTAGTTAAGCAGGTTGCATGTGAATGGGAGATTTGATGTGTGAGCACTGTAAGATATTCCCCTCAGGGGATGGAGCTGCTCCGGGAAGAGCAGAAGGTACCAAATTCCCTCCCTGGCATCTCCAGTATAGGGCTGAGAGAGATTCCTGCCTGCAACCTTGGAGAAACTACTGCTGGTCTGTGTAGACAATACGGACCTATGGTCTGACTCAGTATATGGCAGCTTCCTATGTTCCTGTTACCAATGCATTATTTCATTACCACACCAAAGCTATAGCAATAGTGATATAAGCAATATGGTTCCCGCAAGCATATGGTGGCATTAATTTTAGTTACCACAACCTGTTGAAATATGCCCGGTGATTTTTCAACATAACTGATAAAGGTACCATTGAATAACTCGGAGCATCATGAATTGTTGTCTGCCTGTGTGTGTCTCTCTCTCAAACACATACACACATTCACTCATTCGCTCACTTAACACAGACTCACTTTTAACTCAGAAATGAGTAAAACTATCACTACAACACCCAGGAGTGTATGTAGGGTAGGGAAGCCAGGGCACGTGCCCTGGATGCCACTTGAAGGGGGCGCCATTTTTTAAAATTAATTTTTTTTTAATGGCCACCAAAAACAAAATGGCCACCACGTATGCTCAAATGGCCTCTGTGAGGCCCTAGGCCATGCCAGGCCTTGCAGAAGCCATTTGAGCATGCATGGCAGCCACTTTGTTTTCAGTTGCCATTTTTTTAAAAAAACCAGTTATTTTAAAAAATGGCCACTACACATGCTCAGATGGTTCCTACAAGGCCCTAGAGGCCAGCAGGGGAAGGTGGAACCTTTGCAGACCACCCCCCCCCCGGCCTTTAGGAAGCCCCCTGAAGGGGCTACAGGTAAATGCTTTAAAAAATTTAGTATAATATAAGTCACTGTACACATATTTAGTTTGGAGCTATGTACAGAGAATCAGGGCTTGTGAATACTGAGCTGAAGCTTAAGAGCTAGGATTGTATTCATTTGCTCTTACTTTGCTTCTTGTGATAAGTGAGTTAAATGTGATGTCTTAATAATATGGCTATTAATGGTGAGTTTGTCTTTGAATCAGTGTGAAATCCTTAGTAAAGGCCCACTGGGAGTTTCTTGCTCTCTTTCCCTCATTTTAACTGTCTTTCTGAAATACTAGAATATATTCCGAGCAGTGACACAGTTCACTCTGCATATCTTTTAATTATTTTCAGAGTATCAGGGAAAAGCCAAATTCTCCATTTATTTTAAAACTTATGTAATAGTGATGCTACAATGCATAGTAGGGAATTAGACAGGCACTTCTGTTTAGTTTTCCAAGTACACCTCCACATAGTATTTGGGTATTTCATGAGCCACAGCATACTGAAATTTGTAGTTTTACAGCATTTTTTGGTCTGGCTACGTCCACTGCTAAATAGTTTTTGAAATTTTAAAAGATTAACGAGCTTGATTTGTATTTTCCAGCTGATATTATGGCAAAGTTATCGGGAAGGTGGGTGTCAGATGTTTGGATAGGGGACGCAATTCCAATGCTTGCCCTAGGTGCTATTTTCCCTAGATATGCCTCTGACAGCACCAACTAATGAGGGAATGGAAGAGGAAATATTTGGAATTGATAAAATAAATGTTTAGGAACTGTGAAATGAATTGGGAATTGACTGAGATCCGCATAGGATTAAGAATAATTTTCAAATGCAGCAGCTGCGAGATCCTATAACTAGTGCGCCTTTAGCCGTCTTTGTAATTTGCTTCTACAACCCACCCTTTGTTGACTGCTATTTGAGGGTTGGGATGGGTGCATTATTAGAGAGTGAAATCTACTGGATTGATGTGAACAATCTTGGAGACATTGCTAAAATGTTTGGGATTTTGTTTTGTTTTGCTACAGATTAGACAGCTTTCCAGCCTGTCAGTTTATTGCTCTCTCTTTTCTCTCCATTCCAGCAATCTTTCTGAGCCATGTTCAGGCTGTCACAGAGCTCCTATAATGATATGATAAGTAAAATGAATGAACAACTAATGTATTTTCATTCAGAACTCATTTGTCCAAGTTCTCAGTCATTTACATATCTAGAATGAATGAGGATCAATCATTTTATTTTCCACTTATTTTTTAAATGAATTCACATTTCTAGTCATTATTTCTAGTCATTACTGCTGCACAACGCAACAGCCCCATGTCTCCTCTTTTCCTGTATAATGTTGAGTAGTGCAAAATTTTGCTGTGATGTCACTGTGTCATGAGTTTTCTCACCCTTGCAAACAGTAGCAATGAAGTGGTGTGTCGGGGGAAGAGAAAGTTGCAACAGTGATATTCCGTTACATGCTTTGTATTACAAAGTGCTGCTAGTGACAGAGTGGAAGAGGGGCTTCTGAATTTAGTAGCAGCCAGTCATATATCAACCATGTGGCCTCATTCTGGTCTAAAAAATGGGTTTGCAAATACTGACTTGTCTTGTGGCACTAGTTTCGAGAACAACTGGAAACATTGTCATTCCATCTTTACTTTTTCAGAAAAGTAGTAAGTAATATGATTAATATTCTGATCTATTAAGGTTTTATTTTCATTGCTAGATAAGTATAAGATAGATTTATGCAAACCAGCCAATTGTTCTTCATAGTTTGAGACAGTTCATTTTACTTCCCAATAAGATTGCTTTTTTATATATTGTACATGTTGATGTGTTATTTAAGCATTAGCAATGAGGAAATTATCCACTGCACTAAAGACCATTTTCATTGTTCACTGTATATTAGTACAGAAGAATATGCTCCTGTTCTTTCTATAATGACTCATTCATTCATTCGATTTCTATACCGCCCTTCCAAAAATGGCTCAGGGCGGTTTATACAGAGTAATAGGCTCAGGGCAGTTTACACAGAGTAATAATAAATAAATAAGATGGATCCCTGTCCCCAAAGGGCTCACAATCTAAAAAGAAACATAAGATAGACACCAGCAACAGTCACTGGAAGTACTGTGCTGGGGATGGATAGGGCTCATGAAATGAATGTTTTGGTTTGGTTTTTTTGCAGGGACTCATTTTGCTACTCAACAGTGTGTGTGTGTGTGAGAGAGAGAGAGAGAGAGATATTTCAAACTACTTTAGCCATTTGGTGAATTCATTATTTCAAAACCTTCAGCTGAAAATCTGTTCAGATAAACTCAAACATTCTAACTTTATTTTTTACTGCTCACCCATTTTGTTTTATTTTCTAGTTGTGCACATATCTTGACATTATTACATAATTTACATAACCAATTTTGATATGAGCATGCTGTTCAACAGTTAACTTTAGAGACAGGTAGACCCAGGGCGGAAGCACCATTGAGTGGATGGGTTCAAAGAACCCAGCTGTGAGCCACAGAAGGGCCATGCGAGCCCTCCAGAGTTCATTCCTAGACAGCTGGGTCCATTTATTTCCCTTTCTCTCCATCGCCGGATGGAGGCAAGGCCTGTAGCCCTACCATGTGATTGTGCACATGTAGGACTTAGAAGCCCACTACATCTTCTGATGTAAATTGGCCTCTCTCCACTTCACCCACCACACATGAAAATGAGTATTTGTGAAGGCTACAGAAAGCTCTGAGATCTCTAGGAAGCCTGCTGATATCATTAGGTCTAGAGACCTTAGTGGCCTTTTCAGTTCCATTTAGGAGTTTATGATCTTCACATGTACTACAAAATGAGCTCCCCAAATAAAAGCCTCCTCCAGATCCAGAGCCACTCCTATCACTAGTAAATGTAGAAGAAATACAAGACCATGTTTTTTGTTTGTTTTACTATTTGTAGTGTAACGTATTTTTTAAAATAGCTTCTGCGGAGATCACAACAAATGAGCAGTTGGTTGACCAACTAAATGTCTACAGCTGATAACATTTGTGTGTCTAAATCAAATTTTATTTCTCTTATTTCATATGAAAATGATCTTTGTAATTCAAGCCTTATACTACAGACCAGAGTTGTCTGATTCGCAGCATATTGTCGAGGTTTAGTGCCTCAGGCAACTTTAGTCAGGGTCTGGGAAAGCAATGTGCCCATAGTCTTACTCATAATAAAAGAAGAATGTTGTAAGCTGTAAGTAGAGATGGGGCAAACATTCAGTGAAAGGGTATTTGATTATGCTAGCATTCCTACTCAAATGGTTGCAAGCAGAAGTGAGGCGGGCACAGGCCATCTGAGCAGATCCTGCCTCTATTCTATTTGCACTCCCATCTCTCTGGCACCTGCTACCCCTTCACTCAAGGGCAAAACAGTCTTTACCATGAAAAAAGTGGGATGGAGTATCAGAAAGCAGAGATACTTGAGAATGATGGGGGATGCCTTCTGGGGCCTCTCTACTGCAGCTGGAGATGATTATATGAAGCATAGACATGGTGGGCCCAAGATGGAGCAGTTGTCTCCCCTGAATTAATCCCTCTGCCCTAGATGAATTATGTCATATGTTCAAAGGGCTCCCTTGAGGCTTTTTGAGCATTTGAGTTTAATGTTCGAGAGATATAAATAAATGCTTTTTGAGACAAATAGGAAGCTGCTCACATATCTCCAGACCTTAAAAAATAGACAGAGTTCTTTGTGTCTGCTCTTTTTTGTGTTTTTGTACTCTGGTCTACAGGTATGACCATAATAAAGATTGGATTGGATTGGACAGAGTTCCTATATAGGGTCCCCTAGTGAGCTCTCATGAAAGGGACTGATCATGTGTGTTCAAACTTTGTTTCTGCAATACTGCAGCATTGGGTGCTTCCAAATCATTCACTCGGCTGTAGACATTGCTGGCTTTATTATGGAGTCTGAACATTTCACATTTGTGTAGGAAAATACACTTCAAGCTTCTTACGCTAGCAATCAACTAGTAAACCACTAGCCAGTTTCTGCTGCCTGGAACTCTTGTGAAGAATGTTTGGTCTTCCAGAAAAACAGTTCTTAAGCAAGAGTCCATTCTCAGCCTCACTCAACCTATGTTGGTTATGCCTTAATCATTAAAAGATCCTGAATATGTTCTCCTGTTTTGCAGATTTAGCATACATCAATAGACCACAGGGATTCTCGTTTGAAAAAAAGAGATTGTGCAAGATGAAATCTTCCCACCCCTACTGAATGCCTCTCTAATTTGTCTGATAAAGTAAATTTTACAATTAGTGTTATCAGTCAAAATTAAAACAATGTGAATAATAATGCTCATGTCTTTGTCATGCTGATGATAAGCTGTATGATTTGTAGAGTTCTGAAAAATGGGCCTTGATCTACTTTAAAAAAAAAAAACTTGGGAACATATCTTTGACTTTCTGCCAACCAAACTGTCTAGCTGTAGTAAATGTCCTTAAGCAAACTACACTTGATTACCTTGGAGACTGAGGCTGTTAGATTCATATGGAGTTTACTGTAAAATTGGTATAGACTTATATCCTCCTGTGCCCTATTTCATCTCTATGCTTTTTTTCAATGTCAAATTGAAAAGAGATGTGATCTGTGGTTGGAGACAAATGTACTTATCTGGCATGATTATGGAATACATATGCAAGGGTCATTTCTGTACATTTAAAGAACCTGGCATCTGGCGAGATGGCCATTTTACTTTGGACGGGCAGGTGTGCAGTCACATATTGTCCAGATTTACGCTGAAGTCCCTGCAAGCTATTGGGGAGCACTCCATACACAATTTGGGTTTCTCGTTGCGCATTGGCGCTCACACCAATGTATGTGCAGGGCAAAAAAATCCACTTTTTGCATTGGGTGTTTGGACAAATTTGAAATATCTGATATGCCCCATAACTCGCAGTATTTTACCCTTCTTAATCCCACAGTAAAGCCTGCTGTCTGGGAAAGGCCCTGGAAGCTTCAGAAGGTTTCTATTATTGGTTGTAGTTACTTAGCTTTTAATTTATTTGTTCTGTGTGTTGTTTGTTTAGCCACTGATCATGAAGCTCTTAGGAAATAAAAACAGTATTCTTGGCTCATGACATGCCATTACTTTATAGAAATTTGGCACCCTGACTCTAGAGGTGTAAATAGCTGCAACTGCACACAGAATGGCATCACCTGTCAGAGCACCAGCCATATTCCATTTTATGTTTGGCAAATATAGCAGACTGTCATGCTCTGGTTACAATCCCAGTATAAATAGTTTAACACCAAATACTGAGTATACTCACGTATGGATTGGCAGTAGAGGTTTTAACACTTTGATTACTCATATAGTGAGTTCTACTACACAGTATAATTGGGTGAATGGGAAAGTTCACTATTGAAATTCCTTTGGCAAAAGTAACATTTCCAGTTTCTTCTCACACAGGAGCAAGCATCCAAAGTGTACAATAAAGGTGGGTTCTTAGAACAAAGATTATGCTGGAGATGAGTTGGGAAGTCCCTAAGACACTAGTTTGCACCTTTGGACCTATCCCTACTGTTTAGTCATACTGCAGATTAACATTAACGTATCTCCCTATTGAGATACGATCCTCCCCATCTCTGACAATTTTTAAAAAATACTTTAAAACCCATCTTTTTACTCAGGCTTTTTCAGCTTTTTAATAGGCTTTTAATTCTGTGATTGACTTTTAAATTATTAGTTTTTAATTGTTTTATGTGTTTTTATGTGTTTTTAACTGTTTTACCATTGTGAACCGCCCAGAGACATGAGTTGGGGCAGTATAAAAGTGTAACTAAAAAAAATAAAAATAAAAATAAAATAATACATTATAAGGCTGTTCTCACAAGCAGCCTAACCCAGCCTAGGGCAGCCCAATCTGGGTTAGGCTGCATGTGTACAGCACTTCTCATGCTCAGCTGCCTACCCACCTAGCCCCACTTTGAAGCCTGGCACCAGGATCATGTGTCTACTTGGGCTGCTTGTAGGGTGCATACACCAATGCACTACACCCATCACACAATGCACTGAGGAATATCTGGAGGCTGGGGAAATGAGTCCAGGCCTCAAACAATCCATACTGCACAGAAAAACATGGATTGTCTGGGAGCATCAGCCGTGCTCCCAGCAGCATGCTCCAGATAATCTGGGGGGAGGTGAGTTGAACCCTGCCTCCCCCAGCCCCCACTGTTCATCTGCCTGCCCACGCGATCATGAGGATAGCCTCTATGAGTCATATGTATCATGCTAGAATTAAAACCAGTTTATCCCGCGCAGAGCATCTGCGCTCTAGGACTTTATTGCTCACTCACCCCCTCAGCGTCTCCCCCCACACTCCCTCAGCCAGCCATCTCAGCCAGTCTCCGCTCAGCCAATCTCCCCCCACCCTCTCAGCCAGTCCTCCCCTCACCCCCTCAGCCAGTCTCCCCTCAGCCAGTCCTCCCCTCAGCCACTCTCCCCTCACTTGGTCTCCCCTTACCCCCTCAGCTAGTCCCCTCCCCTTACCCCTTACCCCCTCAGCTAGTCCCCTCCCCTTACCCCCTTACCCCCTCAGCTAGTCTCCCCTCAGACATTGAGCAATGGCATCCGTTGCTGCCACCAAGTCTCCTCGCGAGGAGAATGGCTGAGCCAGGGCTAGCACAGATGGTCCTCAGTGCACTCTTCTGCCCTGGCTCAGCTGTGCTCCTTGTGAGGAGACTTGGCGGTGATGGATGCCATTGCTCAATGTCTCTTTTTTCTTTCTTTGCCTCCTCCTCAACCTCCCTCCCTCCTTGGCAGCAGCTGCCCTTCCAGCAACTCTCTCTTGCCAAAACTCTTGTGAGAGCTGCTATATATAGAGAGAGGGGGGGGGAGAGAGAGAGAGAGAGAGAGAGAGAGAATTTGTTTTTGCCCTGGTGCCCCAGACTATACTCACCAGCAGTGAGTCTCCTGTTCACTCATTAAAACTGCTGAAAGCTACCATTGATGTGTGTTATAGGTGCATTTTCACACACTTCTACAAAACCTTATAAATATATAACCCTCCACTGCACTCTTAATTAGTTATTTCATTAGCGATATTCTTCAGATCAAATTTACCTAATCCATGGTTGAGTCTACTAACAGGAAATCGGTTCAGTGAACATGAATTTATATAACAAAAGAAAATGCTCACTTAGGGAGTACTCATAATACTGTTCTCATTGAAAAAAATGCTAACCTCCAGACTTTGCATGACTCTAATGCGCTGGTGTTTCACTTTGGATTTAGCTGCAAATGACAGACTCAAAAAAGCCATATAATCCATCAATCTCCTGTTTGCTGAAGCACACGTTTCATGGTGGCTCAAAGTTTGTTTTATTTCTTTTGATGTTTATTTCCTCCCCTAATTATATCAGCTATGTTACCCATAGGCATGCTGCATTTAATTCTATTGTCTGTTCTGAAGTTCTTAACTGATTAAATAGTTCTTTTTTAATATTCATGAAGCCTAATGAAAACAATTCATAAATCATGTATCTTTCGTTTAAGGATTTTAGACATGGCTCTGCTTTCCACACAGATTGCCATGATGTTGATGTTGCTGAATAGTGTCTGCCTTCTCTGAAATCTGACTATGCAACGAATCTGTTCTGTTTGTGTCTATCGAGTAACATCTGTGACTTTGATTTTCTTGAAAATTAATGCTGGCTGATATGCAGACTAGCAAAGCATTGGTTTGGGGCTTGCAATCAGCTTCAGAGGAAGACATGGCCTTCACCTGTAGCACATGCATACAGCATCACTGCACCAGTACTTCCTTAGTCTGGATGTCAACCACTATATATTTTTCCTACTCTCCACCTTTTGCCCCAGAGCTAAAAGTATGAAGAGATCCTTTCCCACCTGATTAATAGTTAGCAGGGGAATGAGAAGCAAAGAGGCAAGGAGGACCACAGTAGTTAGCAGTGATTATACATTGCGCATATTGCTAACCTGCTAACTTGACAAAGAGGCACCTTTGAACATGGTGATTCTCTTTATTTAGCAGGGGGAGAGTAACTGGCCCTATCCACCCCCAGCACAGTACCTCTAGTGACTGTTGCTGGTGTCTATCTTGTGTTTCTTTTTAGATTGTGAGCCCTTTGGAACCAGGGATCCATCTTATTTATTTATTATTTCTCTGTGTAAACCGCCCTGAGCCATTTTTGGAAGGGTGGTATAGAAATCGAATAAATAATAAATAAATAAATAAATAAATAATTCTATAGTGGCATAGTGGATACTGGATAGGATAGTGACCCTGGAGCTAAATATGTTTTAGATCATTATCAGTAGGAGGCAATGAAAGGAGACAGATGCCTAAAAGTTCTACTGCTACTGCTGCTACTACTGCTACTACAGATATTTATATACCGCTCTTTAACCAAAGTTCTTAAAACAGTTTTCTCAGAAAAATAAATAATACATGTGAACATATTAAAGGTGCTTTTTAGCAATGAAGTCCAGAACTATGATACAATTTCAATTTTTATAAGAGACAAATATGATTTGAAAGCATAACCAATCTCTTCCTTATGCTTCTGATCTGTCCTTGCAGTGATCTAATAATTCATCATGTTCCTTGTAAATCAAGAGAACAGCTTGAAGTAGTCTCTTCATGCAACCTCAGTGATAAAGTGTTACTTCAGGGAGAGTAGAAATGGCTGCATCTGTTTCTCTATAAAGGCATGCGGCATAATTTGTGTGCTCTCAGCTATGCAGTAGATGGCCTAGGAAAGGTTTTACCTCACAAACTGTTGGCTCCCACTATATGGCATTAGAAGCATCCTTGCATGCAAAGGCAAATAGTCAAGTTGCACCTGTAGGCCGACTAATTTATGATAAGCTTTCTCAGCTCTATGGCTTTCTCAGCTCTGTGGACAGTGTGAGTGCTACCATGTACTAGCAGTTTTAGACTTGTGAGTAATAGCTAATCCTGGTCAAGTAAGCAATGATATCACTCTTGGTAAATGTGAAGTTGTTTTTACTGAACAAAATGGCTGAGCAGTTTTGCAACAGTAGAGTGAAATAACAAGGCACTTGCATAGTTGCCAAGCCAGACTAGACTGAACTGCCAATTTCCTTGTTTAAGGGTGCATAGCATTATGCATCACAGTAATCATAATTTGATCCATTCATGTTTAGTTTGTTCATCTGTGAAAGAATGAGAGAAAAGTGAAGGAAAGCCTACATGGATTGGCATTCAAAGTTTCATGGCAGCATTCTTTCCAATGACCATTTGCTTCAAGGACAGGGTTTTTTCAAAGGAGTTGGGCATCCACATCCTATTGAAATCAATTGCTGTACGTGGCCACGGTGCTGCACCTCAATCCCATTGGTTTCAGTGGCCACATACTTAGGCCCAATTTATATGTAACAGTGTCACATGGGGAAAACTTATCTGTGTATAGATGTTTCACACACCTGTTGTGTAATTTAAAAGACACTAAGCCTATGCACACGATCCCTGCTGGGGCAGGGAGGGTGGCGGCGGAAGGAAGGGTTAAAACTTACTTTTCCCCCAGACTATCTTTTGTGTACTCCTAGATGTGCCATTGCGTGCTCCGTGCAACGCAGATCACTGGAGGCCAGGACTCATTGTCCTAGTCTCCTAGAATCCCACAATACACCATGCAATGAGTGCAGTACATTGGGGGATTCCCCAGGGAATCCCCCAATATTGGGGGCACTCTAGGCACCCGACTCTGTGTATGCCTGGGCTGCATGCAACCTGAGCGTACACACAGCTCCATATCTGGGGTAAAGGGCATGCTCACACTCTTTAACCCAGGTAAAAGCCCGAGTACAAAACCCTGGCTTGCTAAGGAGGCAGCACCAGGATCAGGCTTGATCCAAGCACTGCACACAAGCAGCCCTACTCAGGTAGGACTTCCTTAACCTGCTCAGGACTGCTCATATGTAAAGCCTTCTTAAATGCACATTCTTTTGGTTATGTCCATTTATTACATTTTAAAAAAAATGAGTTGTCTGTAGTTTAACAGATAACTGGTTACAATTTCTCGTATGATAATAAGACAGCATTCATTGTGACTGTGAAGAAATAATTCTTTAGAATTAATGCTGGGATTTGTGTTGGAGGAGGAGTTGGTATTCATTACTAATCTCTTGTCAGCAGCTATTCTGTATGTGGCATCCTTGGGAGCGGGGAAGAGAGATCCACTGCAAGATCCACAATTCAACGCAGTTAGACTGTTCTAATTGGATTTGAAAGAATGTGTTTATAATGAATGTTACATTATTTTTTAAAAGATGACCCAATGGATAGATTTCTACATATCTTTCCTTTCTTTATTCAGTATTGCAATATTGTCCAGTAGGGCTGTGCAGTTGGGAGAGGTCCAGTAGTCGGATAAGTCTGATATGTCGTTTGTCGGACACTATCAGAATGAATTTCACAACGACCTCAGCAAAATGTCAGATCCATTCAGATTCCAATTCCGACACTTAGAGGTGGAACATGTCAGATCAGTTCAGAATGGATCTGACATTTACCACCACGCACAGTCCTACTATCCATATACATTGTATTTGATGTTATAGAGATTTTAGTAATTTTAGTGATCTTTTTGTGAATAAAAGCCCTTAGGAATTTATAAAACAATATATTTTATATTGTGTTTTTATCTTTTTCTGTAAGCATTTTTGTACAGTTTATAATAAATAAAAAGACACTAATTGCATGTGCTGGACCATTCATGTACAGCACTAGCATGCCAACTATGCATGGATTTGGGTATATGCTTGCAAGGGTAAACAAGACTTAGGTTTCTGAAGAGGAACAGGACTTACTCTGCTGTCCCAAATGACTTAACATGGGGCTGAAGTGGAACTAACCAGCAGAGAAAGTTCATGCAGTTTGGCATGTTTTTCTACCCCATGTCATATTTTTTTTATGAATAGTAGAAATATAACTGGTAGGGATGTGCATGGATCAATGTTTTTATTGATTTGTGCCCAAATCAAATCATCCCTGATTTGTTTTGTGACCAAATCTGCCCCCCCATCACCCTAGATTCTGATTCAGATCAATTTGGACCACTTATAAAGGTCCTAGGGTTAGTGGGTAGATTGGTTAGTGGGTAGGTCCCCATGGGTGTCACCTACCACCCAAGGTTCAAGGCAGTGGGGCACTTGGTTGATTTTTAATGATTTTGCTTAGTTTTTACTGATTTTGTATATTTCCACCATAGGAAATAATGGAGATTTGAAGTCCTGTGGATTCTTTTCCCTGATCAAGGGACCCATCATTTAACCAAGGCTAGTGACTAGACGCTGCTCAGTGGGGCATTTGGCGTGCATGCAAACAAAATGCCAAGTCCTGTACTCTCCCTAAATTGCTGTTGCTTTCAGACTGCATTCCTAGGGATGCTTACTTGGGAGGAAGCGTCACTGGGTACACTGCAAGGAAGTATTTCCAAGTAAGCATGCATAATATTGTTCTCTAAGGTAGTTTCCAAAGATGACAGAGAAGTTGCTGACCAACTGTTGTTGCAGGTAGGGATGTGCACAAATCAATTTTTTCGATTTGATTTGTACTGAAATCGAATCACCCCAGATTTGTTTTGGCTCAGAATCTGGCCAGCAGAGGGGTGATTTATTTTGTCCACAAGTCTCCCAAAACAGGTAGATTTGGGTACAAATCATTTTGTACCCAAATCGATTCACACAGACAGCAGGCACAGGTGGTGATTCTTTCAGCAGCAGGAAGGGGGTGAAAAATAATTCTCTTCCCTTTTCCACAATCAGGAGAGCAGGAACAAAAATCAGAGAATCCACTCCAGGCAACAGGCAGGCAAGGCAAAGCAAAGCTTCTCTGGCTCTCTCAACTATCTCTCTTCTCCCACACGGCAGAAATGCAGAATGATGGCTGGCTGCCTCCTTAACTACATTTGAAAATCCCTTCTTTTAATTCTCCCAACCCTTGTCCCTTTTATGACCCTTCCCCTAGCCAATGCAGGGTGAGTCACCCCTGGCAAGTTGGTTGCCAGATTGGCTTTTTAAAAACCAAATTTTGGGTTACGGCCCATTTGACTCAGGAGTATACCCTAGAATGGAAATGAGCCAATCTGGAACCAGGGGGAAATCACCAGCCGATCATTGCACACTGTAATGGAAATGAGCCAATCTGGAACCAGGAGGAAATCACCAGCCGATCGTTGCACACTGTAAGTCACCAATCTGAAGCTTGAGAGCGTGGGATTTATTTATTTTTTAATTCCTGACACAACATGGAGATAGCAAGAGAGATCGCCACAAAATGGAGGTCTGAATCTAGACATTTTTCAGGTCCGAAATCTGGGTGATTTGTTTTGGACCCAAATCTGGCCAGCTAGCACAGGGGTGATTTGGTTTGTCTGCAAACCACCCAAAACAGATAGATTTGGGTACAAATCGTTTTGTACCCGAATCTATTCACACATCCCTAGTTGGAGGATATTCTACCAGCAGGCCTACAAAAAAGTACCAGCAGGCAGGATCCGGCCCCCAGGCTTTATGTTGTGTAGGCCTGACTTAGAGTATCTTCCTGAAAGAACCATCAAGGTAATCCCTTCCACCCACCTAGGAGATGCTACAGAGGAGGAAGTAGGTAGCTGGATGGTGGACAACACTATTATGGCCAGTACTCACATTTCAGTGGGTGTCTGAATTTAAATTGGCAAAAGGGCTTGAGCACAGCCATCTTGACTCAGGAAAGACCATTCTGTGCTGTTTTTGCACAGCTCTGTTTTTGCTGAGTATAGCATCTGTTGTTGTGCACCCTCTGCGCATGGCCTTTGCTCCCAGTCAAAACAAGACCGAGCATGAGATCATCAAAACTTGACTTCTTGTTTTGAATTGGGAGAAGGGAAAGTGAGAGCAAAACCCTTTAACCAAGGCCTGAGAACAGGATTCTTGGGGCAGAAGGGAAAAGACCTGAGTGGATACTAATGTGGATTGGAAACATCTAGGACTGGGAAGTCAATCATTTTGGCAACTCTTTGAAGAGGCACTGAAATGATTCGTCTCCCTGCAGGTTTTGGCGGGGGAAAGGGTTCCTTTAAAAGGAGCCAATGGGTCCTTCCTACCCCTCCTGGGAGCCTCCTCCACCCTGTGCTGGTGCTGTTCTAAGAGACACATCCCCATGAAAGCAGCAGACCTTTAAAATGCCCCACCACTGCAACAGGATGCTGCCCACAGCATGTGCCAATGTCATTTGCATGCTGATGCCGCATCCCATCCCAGGGTGATGGAAGCATCCCATCACCCTAGCAGGGCATTTTAAAGGAGAATGTGGCACAGTCTGCCGCTTTCATGGGGATGTTTCTCTTATAACAGCACTGCAATGGGGCAGCATGGAGTGGCATAGGCTTGCAGGAGGGGCAGGTAGGACCTGCCTGCCTCCTCTTAAGGGAAGCCCCATGGGATATGCCCAAAGTATTTCTTGCACATCCCTAGTAGGGACACAAAGGGATACCCCAAAGATATAGTCTGTGATGATGTTATCCACCCCAATCCAAAATGGCAGATATGCGAACATTTGAGGAGCAAGTGGGCTAACGTGAACTGTCTATCCGATTTGAACCCATTTGTACAATTGTAGTTAGTGATACACAGGGACACCTCAATGGTATAGTTTGAGATGATGTCATCCACCCTGATTCAAGATGGCGGACACATAAACTTTTGTGATGCAAGTTGGCTAACTTGTGAACTGCCTTACTAATGTGAACCAAATTTGCTACATCTGTAGGGACATATAGGGATAACTCAATGGCATAGTCTGTAATGATGTCATCCATCCTGATGCAAGATGGCAGATGGGTAAACATTTGACATGCAAGTTGGCTAGCTTGTGGACCGTCTAACCAATTTGAAACAAATTTGGTACAGTTGTAGTGAGTGATACACAGGAACACCTCAATAGTGTAGTTTGTAATGATGCCATCCATTCCAGCCGAAGATGGGGGACGTGTGAACATTTCAGGCACAGGAGGTCTAACAGAGGAGGGTGGTATAGAAATATGTAAAATAAATAAATAACTTGTGGACTGAATTGTGAACTGAATTTAGTCCAATTGTAGGAGAAGGAACATAAGCAGATTCATTCTTACTAGAACAACATGCTGTTCAATGTGCTTACTTGCTACTGTATTTTTGCAAGTGCAAACCTCACCTCCATTGTGTGCCTTGACTTTATGTCCATGACTGTGTTCTGATTTTGTTATTCTTTCTGTTATTTGTAATAGAGATATTAGATGGGAAAGAGCCCATCTTCTTCATTTTTTCACTTGTCTGGGTAATCCTTGGCCTGGCATAACCCAGAACCAAAGCTGTTTGTTGGGTGAAAAGCCCAAGTGAGATAAAATATACATGCCCAGCTGGCACACTCCTTTCCACCTCAGGGGTGTTATATACATGACAACACACAATTCCAGTATTAAAATCCATTATAGATATTTGACCAGCATCTGCTTGCACCCAAGGGTTGTCTTGATATTGGTAGAAGTAGGATAGAAACCAAGCTGTGTAAATTACTTGTTATTTCATATTTCAATAGGTACAGGCACACCACATTTTTGTTTAAATCTTGTTAGCTTTTCATTTCACATATTCTGTATCAGGAAGCCATCCTCCACCAAAAAGGTTTTCCATACCTAGATAAGAAATATTCCTTTTAAACTGGCCCTTATGTATGTGAAGGGGAGCTGATTGTGAATGATAGAACAGTTCTAAAGACATTAGAATATGGTGGGAGAAGGGTCAGTTAGAATGAGTGAGGAAAAAGCAGTTCAAGTAGTGACTGAGAAGAAAGGAGAATATGTACAGAGAGACTCTTCAGCCACATCTCAGAATTCACAGTTATGCTGTGGGCATTATTTATTAATATTACAACATTTGTTTGTTTAGTTATTATTGACAAGCTGTTTTACATCAACTGCATCTTCCTGTTCCCTGAGTCTGAAATGAAATGTCTTCCTGAACCTATTTCTTGAGGGGCATGAAGTATGTTATTCCAAAGTCTTGTTACTAGAGGTATGATTGCTACAGGCCATCATATAAGTCATGTCAGTTAATGGTTAAGTCATTTCCAGAAAGTAGCACCCCAGGTGAGATAACAAGTATTGAAGGGATCCAAGCATCACAGGAAAATAACTCTATAATTTACATAAAGGAGAACAGAAATAGTTCTACCTTCATCAGAATGCAGAATGCGGAGTGAAACAATCACTCTTTAAAAGGCAAACTTATTGTGTAGCTGTCCAGGGTACTGAACAGAAACAAATATCAAACTGGCACTGTGATCCCAAACAGTTATGCCATTACATCATTCTTGTAGTGCATTATTGTAATGACCAGCCAATACAGATGTTTGTTTTCTGACAATGTTATGGAACAGCATGTTTTGCTATGTTTTCTGGCAATGTATGGAACAGCATTTGACACTCTCATAAAAATTTGCTGGTCAGCATTTGCAAAGCAAGTTAAATGAGTTAAAAGGCAGTTCAAAAATAATTAAGTCATGAAGAAGTAAGTAGCTGGTGATTAATAAAAATGTCATTTAAAAAGCAGTGTGAGTCTATATGAACAAAAGCTAATAGAGCTGATTCTGCAAACAGTGTGTGTGTGTTTGTGCGTGTGCGCGTTTGTTTGTGTGTGTGCGTGTACATGCACATGCATGTTTGCTAGAGAGGGTTTTTTATATTATGTATGTCAGCAGCTCATACACTTCATACAATGCAATGTATTTTTATTAAGTCTTATAATGTGACCTCAAACTCTTAGAGACAAAGCAAACAGTGTCAATGTAATGTTATCATTCTAGTGTTAATGCTAAGTTAATTGTTGTTTCCATTAGGCAGGCACACTGAGGACTGCTTCGTTTGTTTGCCAGAGGGAGAGCAAAACATATTAGTGTTAATTATTACAATTTTGATTCCCAGATCACCTGCCTACATATTAGAGAGAGAGAGAGAGAGAATTCTGTGCATTCACTAATTTACTATCCATCCTCATGACTGGGTAGTCTATTAGCATCCAGAGTTGTGTGTGACATGTTAGGCAAAATCTACCAGAAAAACACTTCACAAATGGTAGTATCAGCAAAAAGATTCATCTGTATTCTTTAGCAATTTAATAGTGCTGGAATTGATTGGATTTGTGCATCCATTTATCTAAGAAGCAAACTATCTAATTTGCAAGTGTGCTATTTTAAACTGAAGTCATATTAACTCACATTTCTAGACTATTGTAGAATGTAAGAGCAATAGATCCACAGCCATAATGGAAAATATATCTAAACAAACATATCTTTGAATTATCAACAAAGGAAGTGTGTTCACTGTTGTGACCATTCATACTTTTCAATAAGGAAAAAAGGAAAATGTGGTGATCAAATAGTTATATGCTTTGTTAACTTAAGCATAAAAACACATTCCAAAATTTGAAGGGCCAATGGATAACAGAACATGACTAGATCACTATATCATTGTGACATCCTTCAAGAGTTCTCACAGCCACATGCAGCCCACGCATACACACACACACAGGCAGGCAGCAAGAGCACCCAGCTGAGGGAGGATCCCATTCAGGGATACCGGAGGACTTCCTCCTCCAGTTCCCTGATCTGCCACTTACTGCAGCACTGATCATGTGTCAGGAGAGCGGCAGAGCCAAGGGACTACAATCACCATGTGCAGGGTGGGGGGGAGGCAGGAGCCTGCCTCCCTGCCAGCTCTCTGCCCTACCTACTTATTTTGTCATCTGTATGACCTTATTTGTTTCTGGATGGTAAATTCTCCTGACTTCTGGGTAGGATGAAACAGATTACCAAATTGCCCCCAGGGTGACAAATTCACAGTAGTTTGGTAACTTGTGGTTCAATTACTTAATGCTATAGACATGTAGCTGTGACAGTGCACAGTCTAGGCTATTCTCTGTGGGGCAAATGGGACATATCTATGCTGGTATGCTGTATTCAGATTCTACTATTTTACTGCCAATCCCAAAGGTGTGGTTTTTTACCACATGGTCTAATTTTATTTTATTTACAAAAGAGGAAAACTTTGCTTTTTCTCCACCTTCTAATTACATTAGTATCTGGAAAGCTTGTTAAATGAGGCTGTTGTGTATTTAAGTAGAATTTAGAGCTTATGTGATTGTAGAAAGGGATATAACTGCTTGTGATGCTTTTTGTTCTTTTATAAATGACTATTTTATAAGTTTTGTGTTGTGTTTACCCAATACATTAATTAAGAATTAAAAACCAAAAACCAAAACCATGTCATCCAGATTATAATATGTCACAAGAAAAAGGCAGGAGTGAACAGAAATGATGGCAGGATGAGATGACAAACCCTGGCAGTTCTAGCAAGAGTACTGTGTGACACAACACAAGGAAAGTCAAATAACTTCCAAACACTACAGGCTAATGTGCTCCTGAAAATGCTGCTACGGAGTTTTCACAGTAGATGTTAGGTTAGACTGCAACGTTCATGCAAAAGTCTTCATAATGTTATCCAGAGAAAGGCTAGTTCACACTTCCAGGCTTAATTGATTACTTTATACTTGATAGCTGAACTAACTTAACTGGCTTAACTGACTTAAAGGGCTGTGTTGCAAGTAAGATGAGGTAATATCACACATGGAAGGCATTGTCTGATGAAAGAATTATGTGGTGATGAATGTGTGTGTGTGAACAGGCCCTATTTTTACACCAATTATATTCTTTGCAAGAGCTACCTTTGTGGGAAGATTACTTGAATTCACCAATAGCCCATATATTCAGCCTTGACTCCTGCTAATTATACTGTCTGGTGTCATGCACCCAGGTTTGGGAACTGTGTGTACTCTCAATTTTTGGTTGTGTGGAAGCAAGGTAAGAGGAAAACCTGGGTAGAAGTGATTATGTGGAAGCAAGGTAGAAGGAAAACCTGGGTAGCTTTTCCTCCAACCAGGCTTCCACACAATCACTTCTACTCAGGTTTTCCTCTTACCTCCACACAACTGGGACCACACACAGATCCCAAACCCAGGTTGTCCACAACTTTTTGTTGTGTTAGTGACCTCTTTAAATGTCAGCCTGAAACAATGGGCAATGGGCTTGCTTGGCTTTCACTGTTTCCATTCCTACAGGTTTATGGCAGTTGTGGACAATTTGTTTGCATTGATGAAAAATTAGAGTAATTATTTGTATAAAAAATAATTATGCATACTTATGCAGATTCCTCAGTATTGTTAACAGATTGCCTAGCAAATCTTTTTTATATGTAGTCACAGATGTAGAAGGACACATCACAATAGCTTTAAGTAAAAGCTGTGTAGCCACAAAAAAACTTTTTTCAAACATAGGTCACCTATTATGAGAACTTCCTAGAACTGCAAGATAGAAATTTAATTTGTTATATAGCACCAGTATCAAATTATGTGGTTTAGGTGAAGCAATTATGCTGCTGTGCAATAAAAGCAATTTTCACCCATTCTTTACTGTTATCCTATCTTTCTGAAAGAGGGGAAGAATATGAAGATGATGGTATGTATCTTAGTCAAGTGCCATTGGAACAGTGATACCTGGGTTGTTAGACCTGTGCTTTGGTGATATAAGCTGCAATTCTCCATCAGCCACACAATCAGACCTTAGGTTAATCAGTATCTTTCAGATTCATTCCCTGTAGCTAACTTACTGAATTGTTGATTAAGTGGAATAAAGGTTGTAAAACAATTTGCATACAAATATTGTCTACTACATACTACTTTGAAATCCTCTGCCCCTGGAGGTTTGCCAGGCCCCCATTCTCCCCATGTTCTTTCACAGCTAACACTCTGTTCTTACATCTAGAATTTTCAGTTTGAAATATTTGTGGTCTAACTTTTAGTCTGATGTGTTTATTTTATATTGTGGTTGATTGTGCATTGTTGGCTTTTAAGTGGTTGGTTTAATTTTTGTATTTTATTATAAATTGTACTTTTTAATTGCCTTTTTAAATGTACACCACCTTTAGTTCCAGTTTTTGAAAGACAGGCAGTATAAAAAATAATAATTAATAGAAATAGTATTAAAAGTGTACTACTAGAACCTTGTGGATTCTTCCATTGCAGCTCAGTTAGACTTCGTATAATTCTAACAGAATGGAAGCCACAGAAATGCTGGTCCCTACTGCTGGCAAAAGCAAAGCCGGTTTAAAATTTAGAACATCCACAAGAGCCCATTTCATGTATGGAGTTTCAGGAAGTCTGTCACAGAGTAATTGAGCAATGTCCTTGCTTCATCAAATTACCACATGCCTTTCTATTCACTCCAAGAAACAACTGATATTTATTAAGGTGTGTGAGCCCAATGAAGTCAAAGAATAAAATCCTTGCCTTACCTTTGCCTCCAGGCAGTATCCCCATGTTTCTGTTACATTGATAGTGCAATATAGCTAGTGTCATATAGTCAGGGAGTCTTTCTTCTCCCATCTATCTTCATTTTTCTGAGTGGAAGTACAGAAACAAATTTTTCTGTACTTCTAGGTGTATGCTCAGACAATCACTTCCTCATTGATCCAGCCAATACATCATCATCCTGCTAAGATCCATTTCTTATTGGCCCTCAACCCAAATACACTAAAATGTGGTTTGCAGTGTTTAGGATGTATACACTGATAATTTCAGAGGGAAGTATTGAGACCACACACCCTTCTTTATTATGTATAGAAACTTCATTGTGAATTAACTGTGGTTCAATAGGATGGAAATTATTATATTGTAAATATATACAATATGTATCAATCAAATATACATAATACAATTATATATAACAACAATAGATGTCATAATCTATTATACTAATTTGGCAAAGAGGCACCTTTTAATGTGGTGATTCTCTTTATTTAGCAGGGGGAGAGTAACTGGCCCTATCGACCCCCAGCATAGTACTTCCAGTGACTGTTGCTGGTGTCTATCTTATGTTTCTTTTTAGATTGTGACTCTTTTGGGGTGAGGGATGCATCCATCTTATTTATATATTATTTCTCTGTGTAAGCCGCCCTGAAAGGGTGGTATAGAAATCGAATTATCTCTTGTTTACACAGTCAGGCAGGTGTTATTGACTGGTTTGTTTTATCCAGACATCGAGTCCTTCCCAAGGACCTGGGATGTCAGAATTTTGTTATCAATATTCTTGTTGTTGTTATAGATATTGTCACAGAATATAGGCTGTTCCCAGTAAAGCTGATTTTGTAATTGGCTGATGGTGATTTCTGTGGCCCCTATGGTGTTGAGGTGTTGTTTTGGAATTGCACCTAGGGGGCCAGTGACTACTGGGATTATTTTGGTCTTCTTCTGCCACAGCCTTTCAATTTCAATTTGTAGATCTTTGTATTTTGTGATTTTTTTCTATTTTTCTTCTATTCTGCTATCCCCTGGTACTGTTATGTCAATTATTTTAACTTGTTTTTCTTTCTTCTCGACTACAGTTATATCTGGTGTATTGTGTGGCAGATGTTTGTCTGTTTGTAGTCGGAAGTCTCATAATATTTTTGCATCTTCATTTTCTTCAACTTTTTCAATTTTATGGTCCCACCAATTTTTGGCTACAGGTAGGTTGTATTTTTTGCTGGTGTTCCAGTGTATCATCCCTGCTACCTTGTCATGCCTTTGTTTGTAGTCAGTCTGTGCGATCTTTTTACAACAGCTGATTAGGTGGTCCACTGTTTCATCTGCTACTTTATAAAGGCGGCACTTGCTGTTGTGGATTTTTTGACTTTTGCTCTTATTGCATTTGTTCTTAGTGCTTGTTCTTGTGCAGCCAGTATTAAACCCTCTGTCTCTTTCTTCAAGTTGCCATTCTTAAGCCATTGCCAGGTCTTGGTGATGTCTGATTTTCCACTTGTATTGTGCAAATATTGACCATGCAGGGGCTTCTTTTTCCATTTTTCTGCTCGGTTCTTGACTTGTTCTTTCTTATAGGCCTGCTTTGTTTCATTGGTGTTGAATAATTTTGTGTTATTGACCATTTGAAGAGCATCTTCTTCACTGTCCTTGATATATTCTTCAAGGCCTCTTTTCTCCTCCTCTATTGTTTGATGGACTTGCAGCATTCCTCTTCCACCTCAGCTGCGAGGGAGGTATAGCCTATCTACATCACTGCGGGGGTGCAGAGCATGATTGATGGTCATTATTTTCCTGGTCTTATGATCTAGCGTCTCCAGCTCTGCCTGGGTCCAGTCTATTATCCCTGCAATGTATCTGATAATAGGTATAGCCCAGATGTTTATGGTGTGTATGGTGTTCCCTCCATTGAATTTGGACTTGAGGATTTTTCTAACTCTCCTGATGTATTCACTTCCAATTTTTCTTCTAGCTTCAGTGTGTGCAATGTTATCAGCCTGGAGAATGCCCAAGTATTTGTAATGTTTTTTCTCTTCCAGGTTCTTGATGTTGCTTCCATTGGGCAGTTCTATTCCTTCTGTTTTTCTTATTTTTCCTCTTTTCATTATTAATGCAGCACACTTGTCTAGTCCAAACTCCATTGCTATATCGCTACTGAATATACGGACAGTGTTTAGCAGTGATTCAATTTCTGACTGGGACTTTCCATACAACTTCAGATCATCCATGTACAGCAGATGGTTGATTTGACTTGATGTTTTAGATGTTTGGTATCCGAGGCCTGTTTTGTTTAGTATTTGTGAAAGTGGAGTCATGGCGATTACAAACAACAGAGGGGATAGTGAGTCCCCTTGGAAAATGCCTCTTCTAATGCTAACCTGTCCAAATGTCTCGCCATTGATTGTTAACTGTGTACTCCACATGCTCATTGCCTTTTTAATATAAATATCTGAATGTTTTTGCTGATACCAGTTGTTTCTAAACATTTTAGTATCCATGTGTGAGGCAATGAGTTGAAGGCTTTCTTGTAGTCAATCCATGCAACACTTAGATTTGTTTTTCTTCTCTTGCAATTTTCTAAAATCATTTTGTCAATCAGCAGCTGGTCTTTTGTGTCTCTGATGTTCGGGCAATTTCCGTTCTGTTCAACTGGAAGCTGTTTGTTAGTTAATAAGTGTTGCATGACTTCATCTGGTATTATTCCAGTTAATAATTTGAACATGGTTGGCAGGCAGGTTATCGGTCTATAATTACTTGGAACTGCACCTTTTGCTGGGTCTTTCATTATGAGATGAGATGATGATTATTATTATTATTAATTTATTATTATTATTTATCATCAGATAAGTGATAGTCCACAGACTGTACATCATGAACAGAGCACATGAAGTCTATAACCAAGTTGATGATAAAGACATATACATACACTACGGTGAAACAGTGAACCTCCATTTCAAAAAGACTCTTTGCCAAGTGATAATGGACATAAGTCTTGTGTATTGACATTAATGCAATGTATCCATCATGTATTCACATATTTTCCTATTTGTCTTTTCAGTTATCTTGGGCTACAGTTTCCTTTTATGGCTCTACATCTGTTTCAGCAACAGCTGAGACCTTTGTTTACCCTAAATAATTTGAACAAGTCATGCAGTTCTTTGCAGAAAAGATGTCTCATACCAGAGTGAATGAAGTAGGGAGATATGTTTTGAAATGGTGCACTAGTATTATTTAGTACTAGCTGGGCTGGGTGCAGAACAGCTATGCCTCTAGTTTGTCGCTTGTCACCACCACCCCATTGCCGCCTCCTTCTTCCCCCGCCCGCCCTCCCATTGCTGCCTCTTCCTTCCCCCACCAGCCTGCCTGTTGCCACCTCCTTCCACCCGTTGCCCCTCCATCCATGTTGCCCTTCTGTCTGCACTGCCTCCTTCCACCTATGGCCGCCTTTGGTGCCCCCCCCCCTCCGTGCGTACTGCCACAGCCATCATTTTCTCCCCTCCCACCCATGGCTATCCAGCAGCTCTCTGAACTCTCACGAGAGCTGCCACACATGGGATTAGCCATAGATGTGTCTTAGAGAAATATATATATAAAGAAGATTGGAGTACTTTAAGTCATACTGTCTGTAACTGTTGGTTATTGTAATTGCTGGCTGGTCATGGACCAGAAATAATGATGATGATGATGATATTTTACATCTTAAGAAATGTTAAAAATTAAGTGCACAGTTTGAAAAGATATTATAATAATTGAATATATTTTAGTGAATCCCTGCCAGGTTTGCAATCCATTGAGACTGTTGGGATGAAGTGTGGGAGAGTGAACTCTCCCTGGTACAACTTTCTGCTCTGTTAGTTCTAATAAAAGTAAGCGCACTTTCACCTGGGGCTATATTTTATTGTATGCACTCCCTAGAGAAACCCATCAGAGGCCAACACTAGAATGCTTTTAGTGTTCTAGACTGGTGATGTGGTGGTAGTGTAAATTTGATTTATAATTTACTTTATTTTAATCACATTCTTTGCTAAGGCATTGTTTGACTTGGTAAACTGTCTTAAACGTGATTTAAATAGGATGCAAAGCCCATAACTGGGTAAGTGTTCCATTTGTACCTAATCATGTTTAAAAATACTAAACACTTGTACTGGTCTATTTGTGTATAATGTTAACATGCCAACTGGATACATTATGTGAATAGGCCAATGCAAGTTGTAAATTTTATTTATTTATTTTTGCATTTTTATACCACCTTTCGTTAAAAGATAGCCCCAAGGCGGTTTACAAAAGTTAAAAACATACAATAAAAACATCATGCTAAAAGTATAAAAACATATAAAAACAGGCATAAAACAATACAACAAATAAATACATTTAAATACATTTAAACATGATCAGCCAAGTCATCACTCCATATGTAAGAGCTTTATCCATGACCTGCATTTTGCATAAATCAGGCCTTAATTTAGGAAGAATAAAATAATTTTAAATAGGTAAGTTTATTTAAAGTATTTATATGCACACTTCATCAAGGATGCTAGGGAGGTGTACAACAAGAACAATAAAATCACAAAAATAACAATAAAAATAAAATAATTCAATAATTAATAAAACAGCAAGAAACAGAGCAATGGTAGCAAAATATTAAATGAACAGCTGTTTATAAAAAGCATTCATGACACCAACCATTGTGGGAACAGTTAAAAACATTAAAAGGCCTGGGAGAACATAAAGGTCTTAACCTGGTGTCTAAAAGATAACAGGAAAAGGGAACCTCCAGAAGGAGTTCAACAATTGGGAAACTGTGGTGCCACAGCCAAATTATGTCTCAATTCAAAATGGGGGTATTGGCATATGAATGCAGTTTACAAGAAGGCTGACATGGGAGTGGGTCCAACCCTCCAAGTCTGCATCTTGAGCAAACAAGCCAACACTATAGGAAGCAGTCTTGAGAAAGGATAAGGTAAGATTTAGGGAGTTTTGTTCCAAAGTATCATTGGATGTCTGAACAAGAACATCTGTGCACAACCAGGAATTACGAGGAACTTTCCAGCAGATAAGTGATGAATCAGGAAAGATGGTGCTCGAATAGATGTGATTTGCAGGACACAAATGTGGTGGATGTGTCTGCATAACATGGAGATGTGCTGTATTATATAACCACATTGCACTGACAGCAGCACATAAATTATCTTATTTATTTATTTATTTATTTATTTATTTATATTGTTCAGTTTTTATACCGCCTTTCATATGGCATCCCAAGTTAGTTTACAAAAGTTAAAATACAATAAAACTCCATAAAAACCACATTTTAACACTTTAAAATCAGTTCAACAAACCATAAAATTAAAACAGACAATTTTTAAAAGCTGAGAAAGATTGGCCGAAAAGATGGGTTTTCAGGTGTGTTTTTAAAAATTGTCAGAGATGCAGAGGATCGTATCTCAATAGAGAGTGCATTCCACAATCTTGGGGCAGCAACCAAGAAGGCCTGTTTCTGTGTAGCCACCAAATGAGTTGGCGGTAACTGGAGACGAACCTGCTCAGATGACCTTAATGGGCTGTGGGGCTCATAGTGAAGAAGACAGTCTCTTAAATACCCAGGGCCTAAGCCATTTAGGGCTTTATATGTTATAACTAGCACTTTGTATTTTGTATCCGGAAACCTATTGGCAGCCAGTGTAGCTCCATCATAATGTCTTGAAATGAATAGATCTATGTTGTCATCATTGGTCTGATCACACCATTGAGTAGTGCACCTGTGCTGTAGCCTCTTTGGGATGATTCTAAAGTTCCTGGTGTTGCACTGGCCTTGACCCCATGCACTAAGCACAACTATTCTACAAAGCAGTTGGGACATTATTGTTGCCTGTGGAAGATGAAAACACAGCATTGTAGCCAATGTTTTATGGTCTAGAAACACTGGCTGATGATACCCTGACTGGTTGATACCCTGACAATTTAGTCATCATTACTAACTTGTCCTATCAGTGGGACTTGCATCAAGTAATTTAGTCAGCATGTTAGCTAGTAGGTAGGAATCTTTGAGTTTTTCACTAGTTCATGAATCACCAGTTGAAAATGACAGTACTGGAAAGATGTAGTGTAATCATGATACTGCACAATACAAAGAGTAAATTAGTTTGGGCTTGAACAAAAGGATTTTCATTGAGTTTGATGGATGTCTTTGATTTTCCCTGTTTATAATGGTGTGAAATTGCACAAAGCAACAGCTGGGCACTTTTAATATAAACCAAGTTAAAGAAATAATACCTTCCCATGGTTTTGCTGTTCTTACTGTAATTTACAACCACTAAGACTCCTTTGTACATCAATATGTAATTTATTTGTTTCTTTCTATTAATAAAATATAATTACAGCCCCCTAAACCAGTGTTATGAGAAGTTTTCTTCTTCTTAATTAGATTGTGGACATAATAATAGATGTACTTTCACCAGCCCTTTTTCAACTCAAAATTCTGATAAAAAGGGGGAAAGTGGAAGGCTTCAGGTCAGATAATATTCACATCAGCATGATGAATATTGCATATCTTTAAATTACCATGGCTGATGACAGCCTATTTAGATAAGCATGAATCTAAATTGATCTAAATCCTAGTAGCACTTTGTTTACAATAATCATAAACAACATTAGACATCATTTGCAATAGTTTGATTCTTGGAGTCAAGCAGTACTTGCATACAAACATTGTCGTTTGAACTATTAGACATCATTCCATTTCATATTTAAATCTAAAATGTTTTACTTGGCTATACATATTTTTCTGTAGTAATAAAAGAGTCTTGTAGTATAATCTTGTGCATATTTACTTGGAAGCCCACTGAGTTCCATGGAACTTATTCCCAAGTGTTATACAACTGTAGTCTTAAAATGGTATTTCTAAAGGCTTTTGAGCTGTTTGTTGGAAATAAAATATTTTATAAGAACTGTATTGCTGACATTGATAATATGTCAGCATTTTTGCTACATGATTCATTTATGCAATATGAGCCAATATTGGAAGGGTGGCATATTAATTAATTAATTAATTAATTAATTAAGACAGTAGTACAGTGCTTTGATTCCAAACACTGGAGCTGTTAAGAATAGCTGTACAAGAAAGATGTTTGTGAAGAAGAGTGTTGACATATAATGTCTACATAATTGTGTAATATTTATTTGCTGTTGTTGAAAATCAGAGCTTTAGGTATAGTTTAAAAGTTTTACTTAATTTGATCACTTCACAATGTTCTCCCCAATAGAAGTCTCCATTATTCACACTTAGATATTCAGATCTCCAGCTTGGCCAAGTTGTGTGCCTTTCATTTGTATGTCAGTTTTATTCGGTGCAGACATAACATTTCCGTATCTCTCACTCATGGTTAAAAAATCAGGATTGCTGTAGCAGCTAGTGCCTTCCTTCCTGCTCATCCTCTCTGCCTCATTATCATCCTTCCCTTTCCTTTCCATTACTAAGATCCCTAGTCATTGTATAATATTACTAGGATAACAACTGGCATGGTTAGGTGTTACTAGGATTTGAAAACCAGCTGCAAACTATGGCTTTAAATGCTGGGTTATGTCAGTGTTAGTCTTGGTGGTGAAAAGGGAGGGGGAATTCAGGATGGAGAGATATTGGATGGAACACAAGATATACCATTTGAAAGACAGGGAGGCTGTTCTCACAAGCAGCCAAGCCCAGGCTTAGGCAGCCAAGCCTGGGCTTCGCTGCCCATGAGAACCACCAGGATCCACACAGGCCCTGGTAGCCCTGTGGTGCCAAACCAAGCACCAAAGCTCGACTCATAGCCAGGGTTAAGGCCACTAATGTGCCCTTAACCCAGCTGCCAGGATCATGTGCAGAGATGGGCACCCAGAGCGCCTGTCTCCTGGGGGAATCTCCCAGTGCAGTGCACTTGGCAGGCAGTATGCTGTGGGATACTCGGAGGCCGGGATAACAAGTCCTGGCCTCTGTTGATCCGTGCTGCTCTAGGCAGCATGGATCATGTGGGTGCATGGCTTGCATGCCACAGGGGCTAAAAGCAATTGTCTGAGGGAAGGTAGGTTGAACCCTGCTTTCCTTCCGCCTGCCCGTGCAGTCATGTGACTAGCCCCATGGATTGTTTGCACTGGACCCCAAGTAAATATCTCTACAATTTTATCCAAATAAGGAGTTTATTCAAAATTCACTTGGATTAAATAATAAACTATGCCAGTAGTGATGGCATCATACTAATGGGGGAAGTCTGAAGTGGTGTGAGGTCTCACAACTTAACTCTATCCTGCTGAAATGCCTAAGTGAAAAAATATGCCAAATTGCTGTTAGGTTTACAGACTATAGAAAAGATGCAGAAAATATACAGGGGCTGTCTATAATAGTGTTTCTCTTTGATGCAGCATGGGCAGACTGGTAACTTATCTAGCCCATCGGCTGTGAATTTCAAACAGTTTACCGGTAAATGGCAAATTGTAAACTGTAAGTACCAAAAAAAGTACTAGCAGTCATCTGTTCACAGGCAGCTGTGGTCTTACAAATAAGAAGCTTAAAAAACCCTGGTAGTTGGCTGTTGAACACTTTTTATATATAAGAAGGATGTACTCAGTGGTAGAGCACCTACATTGTGAGGTGCTAGAATTACTCTTTGGCATCTCCAAATGGGGCTGTGAAAGACCCACAGAAATTTGCTTCCAGTCAGTGCAAACAATTCTGACTGAAATGGACCAATAGTCCATTGATTCAGTATAAGTATTTATGTTCTTCTCAGCAGTTTCATGTAGATGTTAAAATGCATTGGAGACAAGATGGAGCCCTGAGGGACACCATACAAAAGCTCTCGCTTTGTAGAGCAACTGTCTCCATGTAACACCTCCTGAAATCTACTCGAGAGGTATGAGCGGAACCACTGCAAAGTAGTGCCCCCTACAGCCAGTCCCACAGGCAATCCAGAAGGATACCATGGTCGATAGTATTGAAAGCTGCTGAGAGATCCAAAAGGACCAATAGAGTCACACACCCTCTGCCAATTCCCCTTTGAAAATAATCCATCAGGCCAACCAAAGCAGTCTCTACTCCATAATCTGCCCAAAAGCCAATTTGAAATGGGCCTAAATAACCTGTTTCATCCAAGACTGCCTGGAGTTGAGAGGCCACCACCCTTTCAATCACCTTGGCCAACCACGGGAGATTGGAGACAGGCCTACAATTGCCTAACACTGGGATCCAATGTAGGCTTCTTTAAAATAGGTCTAAATTGCCTCCTTTAAACAAGGAGGCATCCCAGCTTCCCTCAGAGAAGCATTTATTATCTCAACTAGGTCCTCTCCAACAATTTCCCTGCTTGATAATATAAGCCATGTTGGACAAGAGTCAAAGGAACAGGTGGTAGGACGCACAGTTCCAAGCAGCTTGTCCACATTCTCACAAGTCACAAATTTAAACTGATTCAATATAACTGCACAAGATGAGCTACCGGATACCCCCACTAAGACTCTGCACCAACAATGGAATCCAGGTCAGCTCAAATATGAGAGATTTTGTCCACACAAAAAACTAATTAAAAGCTTCACAGTAGCTAACTAAAGGTTCCACAGCTGGAGTGAAAGGGACCTGTATAAGTTACTTCACCAGCCTCAACAATTCTGCTGGATGCAAACCTGTGGACACAATATGCATAGCAAAGAATCGCTTCTTTGCCACATGTATTGTCAGAACATAGATCTTCAATTGTGCTCTGTGCTGTAATCTGTTGGATTTGAGCTGAGTCCTTCTCCATGTGCTCCAGTTGTCTAGGAGTGTGCACGGTTCGGTCCGGGCACAATTTAAAAGACCGCCGGACCGGTTCGGAGGTCCGGCGGTCCGGAGGTTCGGGAGGGCGGGGGCATGTAGCTTTAAGGGTGGTGGTGGTAGTACTTACCCCCCCCGCCGCTCTTCCCCCTCCGGCGCTGGTCCTTTGAAAAATCTTCTTGGGGCGGCAGAGTTCCTCCCTGCCTCCCCTGCCCCCGTCGTTGTTCCTAAAGGGTTAAAGAGACGAGCGCTAGTGGTGCGCATGCGCCCTGCGCGGCGCGCGTGCTCATCTCTGATGCTGCCGCACACGCGCCGCACGTATGCAGCGTGCGCGGCAGCGTCAGAGACGAGCGTGCGCGCCGCACAGGGTGCATGCGCGCCGCTAGCGCTCGTCTCTTTAACTCATTAGGAACAACGACGGGGGCAGGGGCGGCAGGGAGGAACTCTGCCGCCCCAAGAAGATTTTTCAAAGGACCAGCGCCGGAGGGGGAAGAGCAGCGGGGGGGGGAAGTACTACCACCACCCCCTTAAAGTAACAGTCCCCCCGTGCCAGACCGGGGGGGGGACTCCAGACCATGCACACCCCTACAGTTGTCTACCTAGCCGCTTCAGCTCCTTCCATATACCATGGAGCTAATTTAGATGCGAGTAGGAGAAGACAGGAGCGATCGGGTCTATCACCCTAAATCAAATCAATCCTTTATTACGGCTGGAGACCAGCATAAAATTAATACAGATTTAAAATTACAGGTAACAAAGCTAAAATTAAGGATGATTGCAGTTTAATATTTTTTAAAAAAACACAATAGATATTAATTCATCGTCAAAAGGCTAAAACTATAACTAAAAATACACATTGGTACTAGTTATTAAAAATAGAGAAGATAAAATGTAGTAATAAGTAAAAAGGGGGGGTATAAAATGGTATAGTATACAAAGCAATAAAAAGAAATGGAATGCAATAAAATGCAATATAATGCAGTAAATCAATGGGTATGGAAGCATGGGCGAGTGCAATATCGATCCAGAGTCATCAAGAGTCAGATTAGTGGCGCTCACCACCTATCATCCTTCGCTGGATGCCAATCACAGCAGCACAGAACTTGGCAACGTTCTGTGTAATGGCAGAGTTAGAGTCAGAGAGCAATAAATGACTGTAGAATTGACTTGTACGTCCCAGGAACTTACTTAGCAATGGGAAAATGAGGGCAGCACATATGTCTCTGTTGAACAGGCAAAACAGAAGGAAATGCTCAATAGTTTCAACTGTCACCCTAATAAGCTAATTATTTCCACCAAGGTGTCAACAAGATCACTGGCAGAGTCAGCATTAAAGGCCTCCAAGGTTTCTTGGAATCTATTGGATCTGACCAATAGTCTTCTTGGGTGAATAGGTCCTTCACCCTTGCAGAGGTGACTAGTGGCTGCCGATTGAACCTTCACCAGGTGGTGGTCTGCCCATGACAATGGGGAAATCATTGGTGTCCCCACCTATGGAACACCTACCTGATCAGAGCAAAATACCAATTCAAACCAACATGTGTTGGCCCTGAGACAGCTTGGGAAAGGCCCATAGTTGTCATGGCCATTATGAACTCCCGAGCTGCTCCTGACAGTTCAATCCCAAAGTGAACATTGAAGTCACCCACCACCATCAACCTGGGCATCTCCATTGCCAACTCCACAACCAAATCTGACAGCTTAGTTAGGAATTCTGTTGGGCAGCAGGGTGATTGAGAAGTCCCAGTCTATCCCTGGTCCCAAGACTCAAGTATACACACTCAATATAGGCAGATGTTCTGACAAGAATCCTGGTAAGGGATATACTACTGTTCTATGAAATGTGGTTTTGGGTGGACTGTGGAATTTGCAAGTGCCCCTGGGCATGCACATGGCATGTGCCAACATGCCAGCATTATGACCAACGTCTAATGTGACAAACTATATCCAAAAAACCTCTTAGAAACTAGATGAGCTTTTTCAAAATGCTTGCCAGAAAAGAGAATAAATACCAAGCCAATTCCAAACCGAGACAAGGGAAACCCCAGCATCATGAATTATATATAGTAGACCCACCAAATGGTGCAGTGGGGAGGTAACTTGCCTAGAGAGCAAGAGGTTGCTGGTTTGAATCCCTACTTGTATGTTTCCCAGACTATGGGAAAGACCTATTTCAGGCAGCAGCAAAATAGGAAAATGCTGAAAGGCATCATCTCATACTGCACGAGATATGACAATGGTAAACCCCTCCTGTATTCTACCAAAGAAAACCACATGGCTCTGTGGTTGCCAGGAGTTGACACTGACTCAATGGCACAACTTTACCTTACCAATGTTATTATTGATCGTGGGATACTGCCAATAGGTTGCACTTGCCAATCAGATACTACTCCCCCTGGGGATAGACTGACAGTGAGGCTTAGCCCGCTCTCCCTGCAGATGATCATTCATTCTGCCCTGGGCAGCCAGATTAGCCACGCACACGACTGCCAGCTCCATCATGGAGCCGGCAGGGGCTGTGGAGATCGGGGGCTGCGCAGTTCCCGGAAGGTCCAGGATGCCCCGCACGAGTGCGCAGAGCATCCTGGAGAGACCCCCAGAGCCGGGAGACTTGTTGCAGCCTCCCAGCAAGGTCTCCTTGTGTGTTGCTGCGGCGTGAAGCTCATGGAAGTTTTTCACACCCAGCTTTTAGTTCACATTGAGGTGTGCATTCACATATTAGCCAAATTTACCCCTGCAAATTATCAGGGAGCACTTCACACAGAATATGGGTTTTTCCATCTTGTGTTAAGAGTATAGCCCGATTTATATCCAGAGTAAAAAAAAAATCCACTTTTTGCGCCATTGGTTTTTGGGGCAACTTTGAACTCACAGTAAAGCCTCTCAGAAAGCCTGCTGTCTGGGAAAGCTAATGCAGAAACATTGGAAATGGGATGAGGACAGATAATTCTGCTTCATCTCTGCATTGGAAGTGATTGAATGATCCAGTCTCAGCCTATGCAGATCCAGGGCAGGAATACCTGCTGGCAACTGAGGCCAATTAGAAGAAGGCAAGGTCAAAACAGTGACTCATGCAGAGATGCAGCCAACAGCCTCCTCTACTGAGTGGGCAGGGCACTTCATTCTCATGAGTGCTTTGATGAATGTTTTCCCCCAGTATCATCACTGCTGCTCAAAGGTGCTGTGTTATTATTATTTATTTATTTATTACATTTATAAACCGCCCCATCCAGAGGCTCTGGGCGGTGTATGGCCGAGCATGCAGAAGTGGGGGGGGGGAGAGACCATCCAACAGTAACGTATGAATCGGTTCCCTGCTTGTGCTGAAGTGGTGGTATGCAGCAACCCCCTGTGATAAAACCACTGCCAGTTTACCTCAACGAGGCACTCCGCGTGAGCGTCTCTTAAAGTGTAAAATGAGGTGTGTGTTTAGATCTGTTTGCATGCAGAGGCATGACGTGCTAGCCGTGCCTGGCTCTCCACACTGAAAAGTTTAATGATAGCCCTGTGTACCGCACGATATTTCCCAATATCTGGGCGGGGGGGGGGAGCTTGAGAAGAATCCTGGGAATACCACGCTAATTATCTCTCCTCAGAGCGATATTCGCCCTCCCCCACAGCCGGCTGCTTTGTAATGTAAATAGCTTGTTGGAAGAAAAAAGAAAGAAAGAAAGAAAGAGAAGGCAGCTCAAAGGCTCCATCGGTGCGTCTTCTGCCTTTAAGAGAGGGAGGGCCACCTGACAGCCACCTAGACCCGCTGTTTTATCTGCGGGGGGAGCGAGAGGAAGAGACGGCCACGGAATAGGTCATCACCGCTCAGAAGCGGAACCGGCTCTGACTGAACGGGCGCGGAGTTGGGCTGCCGGTAGGGGGTTGGGCAGAGAGAAAGAGAGAGAGACGAAGGGAGCCGCCGCCGCCGCCGCTTGCTTTGCCTTTCGAGAGCAGGGAAAACAAAAGCGCTCAGCTGCAGTTTGGAGCTGCTGCTGCTGCTGCTGCTGCTGTGTCTGGCTTAAGCGGAAAATTCTAGACATCCGTGCTGGAAACTCCCAAACCCAGCTGAGGCTCGAGATTATCGCCTTCCTTCCAAAATGGGTTGGATCAGTACAGGTGGCTTCAGCGTGAGGAGAGGGCAGACTGGCTGAGTGAGGACCATGGCAAGGTAGGCGGAAGGCTCTCCCTCATTTTCCTGCTCTTTTTATACCCCCTCCCCCCGCCCCCGCGCTCCTTCCAGCTCTCTTTGCCTGTAACGCGTGGAAGCCAGCGTTTCTCAGTGAGCGGAGACCCGGAAGGGGGAGGGGGGCGGGTGTCCAGCTGTGGGCATTTAAATCCCACCATGCCAGCTCAGTATGGATGGCGCTACCTAGGTTTGAACCGAGGTGGAATCCAAACTTGATCCTGAATCTCGCTTGGCTGTATGGAAGAATTTGGGTGCTGGGTAGAAAGCCGGGAGGGGGGAGGGGGGTTGCTGTTAGTAGAGCGCACAACCTGTCTCTCAGTCACAAAGTGTCAGATATGTATTGAGATTTAGGAAACAAAACCATCAGCAGCAACAGCAACCAAACCTCATAGGGCCAGTAAATCGATGCATCTTGTTGGATGTTGAGCAGTGAGAAGGAGAATGGACTGTTTGACTTTCTCAAGGTGGTAGCATGATTAGGGATTGGGGTGAAATGTTATTGGAGTTGGTTGTGCATTGTGTGAATTTGCAACAGAGAGCCCTGCAAGGTAGTAACTTTGGGAGGCTTCCTTTTTGGCCAGTGCCAAAAACACCATCTTCTCTCCAAGTCACTTTCTGACTGTCTTTAAGAGCACAGAAACCATTTTAAAAAATTGAACAGTCTCCCAATGAGTTAAAAAGCAAGTGGTAAGGAAGGATTTCGTATTTCAGAGTTCTGTATTTGCCTGAGTGTGACTGCTGTCCTGCAAGATAAAAGCAAGCTATAGCCTGCAAAATCCCACTGCATTTGTGTTTACTTTCCTGGTGAATGACGGATTTCCTTTTGTTCTTGAACATGCCTTCTGACTGTGCCTTTTGGAACAAAAAAGCATTGTATGTGAATGCAAAAACCTTTGTATTTATTTTCATGTTAGCAAGAGATATGCACATACATTCCCCACTGTACTAATTTGTGATCTGATGTACACTGCCTTGGGGGTCTTGGAAAATGGATTAGAAATGGGGCTGAGCAAGGGATGGTCTGGTATCTTGGACATTTTTAATCCCTGTGATCTGAAATGCATACAGAAGCATATATTTGCTCTCACTGACATTGAGCTCTGTGTCCCATCAGAATCTGCAGAGCACAGCAGAGAGAGCCTTAGGAGCACACTAATAAATCAGATTTGTAATGGGCCCTTTAAAATTTTCTCTGTAAGGGGTGACTGGCTGGGTCCCCCCTTTGGCCAAAGTAAGAAGCAATCTGACAGTGCGGGAGCAGCTGTGTGCTGACATTTTCTCATGAACCTGGTGAAAAATGGCCTCAGATCTCTTCTCCAGTTCTAAGAAGATGGTCTCAGCGTAGCCATGCGCTTCTCTGGAACAATTGTTTGCTCTAATCACTGTGCTTTGCTGAGGCTGGCTGCTTGCTTCATTCTAGTTCACTTGTTTGAAATCTCTGCTGTGTATTGTCACAGATACTTGTGTGGGGGTGTGTGAGGAAGGTTAGTGGATGTTTTTCCTTGAAGTGGGAACCCATGGCAGTACAACTGACTCAATAGACAGGAAATGTTTGTTACAGATGGGTAGTATGAATGCTGGCAACAGCACTGCTTCTGACCGTATTAATGGGAGATTGAAGTGTGCTTAAAATGTACATGGCTTAGATAATGCACCACCCACTGGAAAGGTGGGGGAATATGCAAATTAGCACCTACTGAAAGGTATAACTACCAATCCTTGGAAGATAATCCATTTCTGAATGAATACATGTGCTTTTATGATAAGAACTTGGCTTTGGGGTGTGAAGGGAAAGCTCCTGATTTAGACAACGAAGAAAGTCATTGTCTAGATGGCTACTAGACAATGAAGGAAATCTTTTTAAATTAGTGTGCTACTATATGGACTCATTGAAGAAATTGCTGAAGCAAAGAGCTGTTGAGTATTGGCAAAGCTGCAGTGCTTTGCTTTTTTTTTTTTTTTTGCTTTTTTTTTTTGCTTTTTTTTTTGGTCCATGATATTCTAGCTCCTGGACAGGAGCAGAAGTGTTCTTGTAGAAAAGCTCTGCATTGAGAAATGTAGGGGATAGTAGTCTTGGCTGTCTTCCTGTTCCTCCATAATGCCATCTATGAATGATATGCTGAGCTTTACTGGAGTTGGCTTAAGAAGAAATTGAATTCCTCCCTCATTCCCCTCCATGTAGTGCTCGCCAAGGGTTAAAGAGTCACAAAATGTAGGCTAGATAAAATGGATGAGCAGTAAAGATATAGTCTCCAAAAATAGTAGCAAGATTGATTTATGAACGTAAAAATAACAAACATGCCTCCCCACGAAATACTCTGCAATGAGTCTGCAAATGCAATAGTTTATATTCAGTTCCAGAGATGACTGACAGAAGGCAAGCAGTAATTTTCAAAGCTTCTATTCTAGTGGCACAAATGTGGTGCCAATTACTCAGTATAAAAGGCACAACCCTTTAGATGGAGTTTAGAAATTGTGCAATGTATCAAACAGAGTTCACTATGTACATTTCGATTCATTTTCACAGAACTAAAAGCCTAGAGTTGCAATGTAATTCCACTTCATCAGAAAAATGGTGGAAATGGACCTTAAGTACACACATGCAGTCTGATTAATGCTTTTATAAACAGAGATAATTTCACAGCTGAAAATGGCCTGCTAAGAAGAAAGCGATGCAATTTACATAGTGAGAAAATGCAAAAAAGAACATGATGCCAGTGAAAAGACTTTTGTGATGCCACAAGACAAACAGTAATGTCATGTCAACATTGTATAGCCTTCATAAACAGAATATAAATTATTGGAGTGGTGAAGAAATTCCAGATGCTTAATTCCGCCGGGCCATCTTTGTAAATGAAGAAGGAGCAGTGCAGCTGCAGCTTTGGATTCGAAACAATCCCAATGATTTCCAAACATGTATGTTTATATCTGTAAACAATGAAAAGCAAATGCTGAGCAGGAAGAGATGAATTTTAAAATTCACCCTACTCCAGTTGTACTCTCTGTATTCAGCAAAGCTGAAGAAAAGCACACAAGGAAAACAGGGGGGCCTCTAAGCAACTGCAAAGAAGTCCAATCTGAATAAAACAGACAAGGGTAAATTGTTGACTACCCAGAACACTCTGTTCACTACTGATCTGGTGGTAATGAGGAATTGTTTCTAGCAGAATTTACAATCAAATTCCTCTTTGTTTCCCCAGAAATGGAAATGAAAATCTCAAATGTGTTTCTCTGGAAATAATATGTGAAATAACATTGCTTGTACATATATTAACTCTGTGAGAACAGCAAGCATTAAAATTGGAGCACCCTAGAAGTTTACACTGCAAAACTTATCAGTTCTTAAAGTGAAATCAACACAAAACTCTCCATTCTTTTTTCACTCTTGCATTAAATTGGATGCAGTGGATAATATTGGATTTGGACATGTGAGAGCCGTGTTAGAAGGAAAAGCCATCTTTGCTGTGTTTGTTTTTTATACCCATTTACAATATTATACACAAGTAAAAATATATTGGAAATAATAAGTTGGCCATTTGCTGCCATCATTCCAAACTTGACTTCACCAATTAAACCTGGTGCACCTCTAATCAGTTAAGAATTCATGGTGGCTACTATAGTCTCCAGTTACTAGTTCTGGGGCTAGATGTGTAGTTTGCTGCACATACTGTTCCCCTCAAAAGTAGCCAGGCTTCACAATTAATTTGGCACTCTAGCAGTAAAAACTTCATAGTAACGGAGCACAGGCACTTGGGTTTGAGGGCATTGCACATAAAATCCAAAAGAGAGAGCTAAAATCTGAGTATCAGTATCTCTTCATGTTACAAGAACCTGGCAGCATTTTTATTCTCTTTACCATTGAAATTGTAGGTGAACTTTCTAACATGACAACAAAAAATTCATAAGATCACCAGGAGCCAGGCAAAATGTGCTGCTATTTGGTCACCCTGAACTAAAGCTTTAGTTGATTGATCTTGTCAATTAATCAACTAAAGCTTTAAGCAGGGTGGATTTGATTTAAATCAAACTGATTTAAATCACGATTTAAATCACTAGCAGGGTGGATAAAAATAAAAAAAATCCGATTTAAATCAAAAAAATCAGATTTTTTTGATTTAAATCAGATTTTTTTGATTTTTATCCACCCTGCTAGTGATTTAAATCGTGATTTAAATCAGTTTGATTTAAATCAAATCCACCCTGGCTTTAAGTTAAATCAGCTAAATAACTTAATCGGCAAAAGCCTGCAGCCCTAATGGTGGATATATTTAAAAGCGTTCCATGTGCCAGTTCTGTGTAAGCATTCCAGAAGTAAAGCTTTTTGAGCCATGTCAAACTTGACAGAAGTTTATGTACAATGAAGGGAACAGAGTGGCTCTGAAAACTCCTTGAAATACATGTCACATCTCAACTCCACCATCATCATCATCATCATTATTATTATTATTTACATTTATATCCCGCTCTTCCTCCAGGGAGCCCAGAGCGGTGTACTACATACTTGAGTTTCTCTTTCACAACAACCCTGTCAAGTAGGTTAGGCTGAGAGTGAAGCGACTGGCCCAGACTCACCCAGCTAGTTTCATGAATGGGGATTTGAACTCGGGTCTTCCCAGTCCTGGTCCAGCACTCTACCCACTACACCACGCTGGGTCTCACTTTTACAAGATTGCCAGGTTTTGCATGGCAGCGATTAAGATCCAGCGGATGATGACCTCTAGCTCGCGGCCAGTGCCAAATTTGATGGACTAACTCCATCACGCCCTCAGTCTGCTGCCACACAGTGCTTCATGGCAGCTCTGTGGTCCTACAGTTTTAGTCGTACATCTTCTTACCTTGTCTTAAATTGGCAAAACACTTTCTATGCCTATAGTTGCCCTTGTATGATTTTATATGCCTTTTTATGCCTTCATTATATCTTTTATATTACTTTTAATGCATTTTTGCTTTTATGCCTTTATGTCCTCTTATATCTTTTATGCTTTTTATAAACATTTGTACGCACTTCATACCATTATTAACTACTGTTTACTACATCCTTTAGATCTCTTCCATTAATGGCAACTTTGTCTGTTCTTGCTTTTTGTACAGCCATAGCTTTTGTACAGCTATACTGTAAATCTTACTCCTACTTTCAATTTTTATTCCATAACAACCGTTAGATTTTATTTTATTTTTCCCTACCATATGCTTGTACTGTGTCAGTCATCTCTAGGCTTCTAATACATCATTTATCATGATGTAGCTCCTGGTGGCGCAGAGCTCCAGAGCTCCTGGTGGCGCAGTGGTAAAACTGTCGCCCTGTAACCAGAAGGTTACAAGTTCAATCCTGACCAGGGGCTCAAGGTTGACTCAGCCTTCCATCCTTCCGAGGTCGGTAAAATGAGTACCCAGAATGTTGGGGGCAATATGCTAAAAAATCATTGTACACCGCTTAGAGAGCTCTGGCTATAGAGCGGTATATAAATGTAAGTGCTATTGCTATTGCTATCATGTTTTTATGTTCACCTAATGTTAAGCCACCTAATGGTGCAGTGGGGAAGTAACTTGCCTAGGGATCAAGAGGTTGATGGTTCAAATCCCTGCTGGTGTGTTTCCCAGACGATGGGGAAACACCAATATCAGGCAGCAGCGATATAGGAAGATGCTGAAAGGCATCATCTCATACTGCATGGGAGATGGCAATGGTGACTGATTGATTGATTAAGTGCCATCAAGTTGGTGTCGACTCTTAGCGACCACATAAATAGATTCTCTCCAGGGTAATCTGTCTTCAACGACCTTTTTAGGTATCTCATTGGTGCATTAATTGCTGTCATAATTGAGTCCATTCACCTTGCTACTGGTCATCCTCTTCTCTTTTTTTCAACTTTCCCCAGCATTGTGGACTTCTCAAGGGAACGGGGTTTTTGCATAATGTGTCCAAAGTATGATAGTTTGAGCCTGGTCATTTGTGCCTGGAGTGAAAATTCTGGATTGATTTGTTCTATGATCCATTTGTTTTCCTGGCTGTCCATGGTATCCTCAAAAGTCTTCTCCAGCACTAAAGTTCAAAAGCATCAATACTTTTTCTATCTTGTTTCTTCAAAGTCCAGCTTTCTCATTCTACCAAATAAAACCACATGGCTCTGTGGTCATTAGGAGTCGACACTGACTCAATGTCTCAACTATACCTTTAGAGAGCCAGCGTGGTGTAGTGGTTAGAGTGCTGGACGAGCAGACAGATCTGGTGCTGAAAAGGTCAGTGAAGTTGCCACTGGATCCACATGGCCTGCCTGGCCAAAGTAAGACTGGTAAGAGGGAAGCTGACAAGGGAGCAGGACCAGATTGTATATCGGGAGGGCACTGGGCAAGCCAGCCTAAGTCTGGCCCTGGCCGTAGCCGGGCTCAGAAAGCCACCTCTGGAGGGAGGGAGAATGCAGGCCCTCCTGACGGTCCTCCCAAACTGGGGTTCTTCCTGCATGAAACGCTACAATAAATAAGGGCACAGAAGGAGGCAGGTGGCGTGACTGTGGTGGAAGCGTGCCTGAGCAAAAGGGCGAGTCTTTCTGGGAAGAGCAGCAGCCCTGATGGGAATGTGGACAAGGAAGCAGTTAGCCAGGCACTCCAGGCCAGATCTCATTCTGGGTTCCCCTTGCATGTCCCAGACAGGTTCGGCCACGCCGGAGTTCCTGCCCACCCAGCCATCTCCTTTATACTGCTGCTCCCTCCCATGGTAGTCTAGTTTGACCTCTCTCACCAGTCGCAAGAGATGAGCAAACGGAGTCCCCCCACCTCTGTCTAGATTCAGGGAAGAGACTGAAAGAAGTGGGGCCTGCTGTCACCCCTGATTTTGCCACCCTGGCTCAGATGCCTCGTCTATGCAGAGCCACCGGCGGAGGCAAAAGCGCCATTCAGACTTGGCACCCACCCACCTTCCCCATGGTCTGCTTCACTCCACTTGCCGAAAAGGGGGCACCTTGGGGGACAGCAAGCCCACCCAAGCTCACCCCTCATTCAGCCCAGTGAGTACCATTCCTCTGCTGGGGAGCCCGTCTTCTGGGCTGTGTGACAGATTTGATTACAAAAAGAACCTCAGATGAGCTCCCCAAGTGCTGCTTTCAAGGCATCAGCTGCAAGACCACCCCAACTCAAACCTCCAGGATTGAAGCCACCTCCTCCATGACCACTTCCACACAAGTCCCTTGGGAAAAGGAGTCCCCCTCCCAAGTGGGGGTGTCACATCCAGAGTGGGAGACCCCCACCCAGTTACTCTTCTGACCTTTGCAGAGTTGCTGCTGGTGCCCCGGCCGAGCTGCTCCCAGGCCAGTAGTGCAATGAGCTAGGGCGCCGGCTGCATTGCTTTGGCGCTTAAATTTACAACAGGTTCCTTCAGGGAGGCAGGGCAAATATCAAACCAATCATAGGGCACACTGGGAATACCCAGCGGCCCAGTCCAGCCTGCAAGGGAGGCGGGGTGTGTGTGTCAGTTCTGGCCCAGGGATTGGGGGCAGGCTGTTGAAAGGTATAGCAGCATCAGTGTTAATCTCCAGCCCAGGGAGGTGGGACTGGTAAGGGGGCAGGGGCCCAAGGCAACAGGTTGCATTCACTTCAAGCCAACAAAGGGCAGCAAGCTGGCCTGTGGGGTGGGGCATCATTCTCTGAAGATAAATCATCATTAATAATGCCACATGATATAGAATGTATACTGTGCTAGAAATGCCATTTAAAGCTGTTTATCTTTGTGATACTAAAAGGCTAAGTGACTGAGCATGGAGTAACTTTGCATAGTGTAGAAGTCATAATTCAGCAGTTGTTTAAGGTCCCAGGTACATCTTATAGCATTTGAATGTCCAGAATCGGAGAGAGCATTATGTGAAATGCTAGGTTAGAAAGATTATTAATCTGACTCCATTTAAGGTAGTTCTTTCTATCTTTTATTGGATCCATGTATATTCAATAAAGTGAATGTGCAGAGCTCTCTTTTTCCAGAATAAATGTGCCTAAAAACAGGTGTAACTTAAGTGTTCATAATTTTTTGTTGACATAAGATGAGCCAGTAAAAGCTATTATCCGACCCATTTTGTATAACCTGTTTTATAGGGGCCCAAATAGGCAAACGGTTTTATCCCTCAAAGCTTGCTAGCATTCCTTCTACCCTTCACCACTACACTAGGCTATTTCTTGGAGTGTCTTAAAATTAGTGTTTACAATGGAACAAGTGAATACTTGCAACATTGTGTGGCAATGTGCTTTCTCAAGCATTAGATTGCCTTGTTGATGATTCACTGATGACAAGCTTTAGACGTGCTCATCCATAATTGCACTTCTTTTTGATCGCAAGAGCAGTCATGGTTTTATGTACAAACAAAAGTAATGTCAACAACAATATCCATTTCTTCATTCTCCCTGCCTCGTCCCAGCTTTTTAATATATTAGCAAAATATTGATTTACTCGCAGAGAGAGGGAGAGGTGGGGATGGAAGAAAGAAGTGGGAGGAATAAAATGTTCATTTTATAAATGTGTCTGTATCAATGATCATTTAAGATAATCCCTCTTAGTTAGCAGGTAGGTTTTTAAACAGATTAAATGTAAGGACATTTATCCTCGGTAAACATCTGTTGTATTTGATCATTAATCACTTGTTTTTTGTTAAGTCAGGCTCATCCATTTGGTGTTAGAGGCTTTGGAGGAACCTGCCTGTATTTGGAAAACTTTACAATTCAGATTCTGCTGATTGAGCAGTCCCAGAGTTAATCCTCCTTGTAACCTTCAGCTATAGAGGCTAAGGGCATTTGGTAATTACGCTTCGCAACTGCGGAAGTTACTGCCTGTTACATTGAGAATTGTCAACTCAGTTCTTTCCCTTTAAAACTGAATTGAGGAAATAGATTTCCTCAGATGTCCTTGGCAATGGGGAGGGGAGCCTATTGATAACTTTAATTGACCTAATAAAGGCATCCCAATGGCAGTCTTGCAGAAATCATAGGTCCATCAGTTGAGTCAGATCACACATGAAATGGTTAATCTGTTAAGACACATGAAGAAAATAGATGGATTTGATTCCTCATCCACCTATGCGTGAGTGGTAGCTAGCTAGCTATGATAACTTCCCTTCATAAAAAGGAAGGTGTGTGTGTGTCTCCTTTGGGGACAGAGACCCTTAGTTAGGTTTGTTTGTTTCTCAATGTAAATTGCTTGGGAACTTTTGTTGAAAAGCAGTATATAAATATTTGTAGTAGTCATTTGCTTAGAAATTTCTGTTCTCCCGTCAGTCTGAAGGTGCAAAGAAAAATGGTCTGTCTATACATCTTTCCAATATACTTTGCCATAATGACATCAATGGGACCTAAATAGCCTGTGTGCAAGATTGTAATCCAGGCTGGAGTTCCCCCCCGTGAAATTATTAAAAGTATTTATTATTTATTATTGATTGTTCGATTTCTATACTGCCCTTCCAAAAATGGCTCAGGGCAGTTTACACAGAGAAATAATAAATAAATAAGATGGATCCCTGTCCCCAAAGGGCTCACAATCTAAAAAGAAGCATAAGACAGACACCAGCAACAGTCACTGGAGGTACTGTGCTGGGGGTGGACAGGGCCAGTTGCTCTCCCCCTGCTAAATAAAGAGAATCACCACATTAAAAGGTGCCTCTTTGCCAAGTTAGCAGGGGTTTATATACCCCCTTTTTCTCAAAGCAGTTTACATAGCAAAAAGTATGAGGAAATGGTTCTCCATCCCTAAGGGCTTGCAGTCTAAAACACTCACAGGAAGCATTGCAACCGCTACTGCAGGGATACTATGCTGGACTGAATAGACAATTGTTTAATATAAGAGAATCACCTCTTCAAAAAGGCACTTCTTCCCCAGGTAGAGGTTAAAATTGTTTATAAACTTAGAGGATATTTTGCCTTCTAAGTAAGTGTGTGGTTTAATCTACAGAGGTATCTGAAAGTCTACTTTAAAAGACATTTTGGCTAGCTTATAGCCATATCTTAGTAGAATAGATGGAGCGATGTCTGGAAAGATTAACGTAAGATATTGGGGATGGGTGGCGGGTGGGGGAGAACTGTGATCTGGGCCTTGTGACCTTGTGTGTGTTATAAACTGCCTAGAGCCTTTGGAATCAGGTGGTATATTCATTTAAATAAAATAAATAATAAAACATAACAGTGTTGGGATGCTCTTTGGTCCCTAATGTCTATACATTTAAATTTCTTGTCACATCTCAGCTGCAAAGTTGTTTTGTTGCAAAGTTTAATTTTAAACAGCTGCAATCACATGTGGGTTTTTTTTTTTAAATGAGTGTGATATTCAAATAACTGCACATTGTTACAGAGATCTTAATTTTAGCAGGTAGAGCTTTAGTTACCAAAAAAAGCCAAACATACTAAAAGCTGCCATTATGGTATGAAGTGAAGTTTTCAAAAACGGGAATAAATCTAGGGTACATAAAGTTCATGCACGGTCACCACATAATCATGTGAAGGTGGTAGAACATCCAAATTGTCCATGTCATTTAAATACTACTTTGCTAAATAGTAAAATCATATGATGAAGGGCAGTTCAAACATTCAGTGTGGAGTGGAATGACAGACTGGGAGGGGATGGGGCTAAGGATGGGCACAAAACTGGCTTCGCCTGTTTGGTTCAAATTCAAACCATGGATGGTAGGTTCAGTTCTGGTTTTTCTCAGAACCCACCCCCTATCCACGTTTTGGTTTAAATTTGAACCAGTTCTAAAAGGTTCTACATAGGGCATAATGGGGACTCAAACTGGCCCATTATTTCCTATGCATAGCACCTATGTGCACAAAACTGGGGTGGGTAGTAGGCACCCAGAGGTGCCAGCTACCACCCAAACCCCAAATCAATCGGACACTCCTGTGATATTTAATGATCTTTGACACTGTTTCCAACCTTTGGATTTCTCCCTTAGGGAATAATGGGGATTTGAGGCAGCCTGGGCACCCCAAAGTGGGTTTAGGGGCATGGCAGGTTGTGCCATATCTCCCCCCAGGGAGCCCCAAGCCAGTGGGGTTTATGGGTTTTTCCTCCCAGAGATTTTTTAGTTTCTGGCCTCTTTAACATACTAACAGTCTATCAGAGGGGATTCTTAGAGTGAGTGTGTGTGTGTGTGTGTGTGTGTGTGTGTGTGTGTGTATGAATGAAAAGTTCTTCATAGGGATTCATTGAGAGAACTCATACAGCATACCAATAATCAGTTTGTGTATGGACTTACTGCTGTATGAGTTCTCTCAATGAATCCCTATGAAGAACTTTATAATAAATTTACTTACTTACTACTTACTTACTTTGAAGAACTTTATTTTATTTATTTATATATAAATAATCCACTCTGATAGACAGTTAAGAGGCCAGAAACTAAAATATTCCGGGCGAGGGGAGAACCATAAACCCCACTGGCTTGGGGCTCCCTGTGGGGAGTTGAGTTGTTGTACAACCTGCCGTTCCCCCAAACCCACTTTGGGGTTCCCAGCCCCGCCCCGGGGGGGGTGAGAATGGGCTGCCCGGGCTGCCTCAAATCGCCACTATCCCCTATGGGAGAAATGCAAAAATATTTTTTTTAAAAAAATCCCTTAATCATAGGTGTGCCTGATTGCTTTTCAGATTTGGGTGGCAGTTGGCATCCATGGTTGCCTACCACCCACCCTGGTTTTTTGCCCCTAGGAACACGCAGTGATCCAACTAAAACCAAGCTGAAAACCAAAAAAACCACAGAGACAGACCTGCTGCTGTGCCTACACAACTGCAAAACCATGGAAACCAAACACCACAGACTACTACAACAGCCACAAACAAGCAAGACCTAGCAGAACTGCACAAGGCAGTAAAACCATACTGGCATGCAAACTGCAAAGAAAGAGAGGCAAGGCAACAAAAACCCCACCACACTGAAGGAGAACTTAAAGTAACACACCTTGGTTTTCTGCTCTTCGCACATGTGTTTTGCCTGTGGGGAAAGGTGCCTCAGAGTTGCGGGTCCACCACATGTTGCTGGAGGCCACTTAGGCCCCAGATGCGTCTAACTCAATGACCAGCTCTGGGTAGCCCAGTAGGGGGAGGTTGACCTTGAAGACCAACTGCTCGGCCAAGCGTGTGTTACCACAATGCCAGCACGTGAAAAGACCCGCTCGCTCTGGATGCTGGTTGGGGAGCAGAGGAGGAGGCAAGCAGCTACCACCAGGTCCAGCCTAGACTTTGTGGTGAGTTGCCCAGAACTGCACGCAATCTGTCTCAGGGTCTTTCTCCGCAGGCTCCTCCAAGTACTGGGCAATGCATTGCGCTGCACTGTTGGGCCTAGTAAGCCAAGCCTCATACAAACTGGGTAAGGTGCCAAGGCACACCCACTTAAAGTACTGGGCTGATTTAGCAGGAGGAATTGCCTGTCCTGTTGGTGCCACTGCCTAGGATGCCATGTTGCTGAACTAGGAAGAATGAGTGGAAGTTAAAGGGCTGCCCACACTGCAAGACGGGATGTACTCCTCTGTGTCACCCAGCTCAACAACCAGCCTGTCATCAACCCTGGTCATCAGCCTTCCAGCCAAAGCACACCCCTCTGGCATGGTCAGCAAGGTCCAGAGTTCACCCATCAGTTTCTCCAGGAGGAGAGCCATGGGCAGGGCCTGACTTGGAGGAGTGGTTTTGGCACATAAGCTCTTCATGGCAAACAGGAAGTGCTCGAGTGCCGACACCATCTCAGACATGAGCTTCCGCTCGGCGTTGGATAGGTCGCACACGCCCAAGGACACATTCCTCTCCAGGCTGTTGAGGAACACTTCTTGCTCTAGCAGGTGCAGGAACAAGAGGAAGGTAGAGTTCCACTGGGTATCTACATCTGTAGGGATGAGATGTTGAGGAAGGCCGTGGTCATGCTGCCACTCACGAAGCAGGCACTTGGACTTCTCTCTCTGGACTTCTCTCTCTGGACTACAGTCTTGTGGGCCTTGTCCACAAGTGCAGCCATGGTAGCAATAGCACCTAACATGGAACGACCCTGTTTCCAGGACGCCTTTGCTTTCTTGAGTTCAAGGGCGTCCCTCACAACCAGATGGAGCGTGTGTGCCATGCAGTGAATGTTCACACTCTCCAACACGGACACTCCTACTGCCGTGATTCTGGAGCCATTGTCTGTCACATCTTCTGTCATCATCTTCCCTATGAGGTGGGTGAGGAGATGGGGGTTCACATGAGCGGGATGCTTCTTGCTCGATGACTACGTCCACCGCTTGACTGGTAGAGTACCCTGCTCCATGGAAGCCTTTGCACGGCCCTTGTTAGCACTAGTTGCAGGCACACTAGGCACAGTAGCGCTGCTAGCCGAGTCAAGGAGATCTGGGTGACACCGTTGCATGTGTCGCCACATGGAGGTCATCCACAGATGCTTAGAATCTGTGCTCCAACTGACCTGTGCCCCACAGTGGACACAGCGAGCAGCAGTTGGAGCATCTTGGGGATCTCAAAACGCCGCCAAACATTATTGCTCTGGGTGGTGTCTGACATCCTGGATGCCGTCTTGGGCCTTATGGGTGACAGCAGATCTAGGGACCCACCACTCTCACCCACTCCCCTTCCACCCTGCGTGGAAGAAGGGCCCAGCTTCATTGGAGGAGGGGGCACCTCTACCTCTGCAACAGTCCCTTTCTCCTCAGAGCCAGACTGGGAGGACTCAGAACTGGACTCTGCCATGAGTTGGGCGTCATCGGGGGGGGGGGGGCACTGAGTGGCGAAATGAGTACTGAAGTGGCTGCAAGAGGGAGGGAAAATCTGGCTGCACTGCCAGCCGCCAAGCCCCTGTCCTCCACCCCCGCCATGGAAGCAGCTTCCCTGGCAGGAGGGCCCCCTGCCCTGCCCGGCTTGGCACGGGGCAGCGGCACTGGCAGTGCACCTGATGTACCAGCCACTGGTCCTGGACCTGGCTCAGCAGCAGCTGGCTGCTCCAGATAGGAGAGCCTTCATGCCGCCGCCTCACCTGGGGTGAAGAACCCGCTAATGGGGACCTGTGGGATCCCATGCTGTCTTCTCTGACCCCCCAGCCCGGTCTCCCACACTAGCTTGGGGACCCCTCCCACCTCTGCCTGCCACCCTGCTGTGAGCTCTGCTCGCCACACAGTGCTCAGACATTCCCAAACCCCAGGGACTTTTAAAACAACTTAGAATTGGGGGGGGGGTCAGCAGTAGAAGCACACACACACACACAAACACACACACACACACACACACACACACGGGTGGATGGAGGTTTAAAGCAGGGAGGGGAGCAGAAAAACAGGTAGAGAGCTGGGGACTGAAGGGAAGAAACACAACACAAGTCTGCAGGCAGACTCTCGCTGGCAGAAGCAGCAGCCAGCACTCAGCAAGCCAAAGAGGACTGCAGCAAGAGTGAGTCTGCAAGGCTAGACACATGGCTTTAAATGGAGCTTGAAACTCCCTCCTTTTGGAGCCCCCACCTTTTGCCCCCTCCCCTGGACAATAGGGTGCCAGTTCTCAAGGAGTGGTACCACTGCAGAGCTTACCAGAGAGCCAGACTCATCTGGCAAATCTGGGAAGCATGAGCTCAGCAAATGAAATCAAGCAACACAAGTGACACAAAATTAGGGGTGTGCATGGAACCATGGAGCTGTGGTCCAGCACTGGTGTGGGGGTTTCCTTTAAGGGCGGGGGAGGGTTTACTGACCCCTCCCACCACTATCTCCCCTCCCGCGCGTGTATTCACTTTAGTAATCGGGGCGGCAGGATACCTCCCTGCCGCCCCTTCCCCTGCTTGGCTGCAAGAAGCCTTTTGCGTGTGCGCACGTCGCGCTCGTGCTTCTCGTCTCCATGACATGCGTGTGTGACCACGTGCACGTTGCAGAGACGTGAAGCGCGCATGCGACGTGCGCACACGCAAAAGGCTTCTTGCAGCCTTTTTCAGCCAAGCGGGAAAAGGGGCGGCAGGGAGGTATCCTGCTGCCCTGATTACTAAAGAGAATACGCGCACCAGAGGGAAGAAAGCGGCCGGAGGGGTAAGTAAACCTTCCCCCGCCCTTAAAGGAACCCCCCACCCCAATCGCTCCGAACCCCAAACAGCCCACATCTGGACCGGTCCGGAGGCCTGTAGAATGGCCTCTGAACTGGTCCAGGCACATCACTACACAAAATGGAGGATAGCACCTAAAATGGAGGTTCGAACCAGTTTGAACCAAATCAAGCTCAATTGGTTCAAACTCAGACCGGTATTGCCAATGCAGTGCCTGGTTTGGTTCGAATTCAAGCCTTCGAACTAAACCAGTCCAAATTTGAACCGGTTTGCACATCCCTAGTAGGGTGTGTGTTCAAGCATGATTCAGTGGGTGGATGGTATTGGATGGTAACAGGCCTACTCTGAACAGTCAGCATTCAACCTCTCCTGCTCCACCTCCATCTTAGGACTCCTAAGTTTACTTCAGAGGCAGTCCAGAACTTCTACTGCTCATGCTAGGAAGAAATCATGAATGAATGTTGGATAGCTAAGCGAGAACCATTATGACAGTAGCGTAGGGAGGCTGGTGGCGGCCCATGTGTGGCTACCATGGCCTCCTTTCCCCCGCATCTGAAGTCAGACGGAGGAGCCTTGCTAGCCACGCCCCCGCATCTTATGTCAGATGTGGGGGAGTGGTCTCTTTCCCAAACGGGGCCATGTGGCCCCATTTGGAAGGGAGATCAATTGGCCCTGCTGTGTTGGCAGCGAGACCAGGAGTCAGGCAGGGAGAGTCACTCTGGCTGTGCTGCCAATGCAGCGTGGGCTGATTTTGGTTCCAAACAGGGCCGCGCAGCCTCGTTTGGGAGCAAAATAACTTCCCCCCGCATCTGACATCAGGTGCAGGGGGCGTATCTGGGGCTGTGCTCATGGCCCCTGATTGGTGGCAGCCCGGGTACTTTGAACCTGTTTGCCCAATGGTGGCTCCGCTTCTGCATCATGAAACTGCTTTACAATTTCCAGTTTGTATCATTGATTTAGCCCACCTTAAGTGGCGCAGCGGGGAAATGTTTGACTAACAAGCAGAAGGTTGCCGGTTCGAATCCCAACTGGTATTATATCAGGCAGCAGCAATTTAGGAAGATGCTGAAAGGCATCATCTCATACTGCTTGGGAGGAGGCAATGGTAAACCTCTCCTGTATTCTACCAAAGACAACCACAGGGCTCTGTGGGCGCCAGGAGTCAAAATTGACTTGACAGCACACTTTACTTTACATTATCATTGGTTTAACCTCTATGCCAATACGACTGCAGTTCTACAACTTGAGGGATGAATGAATTCAAGCATACACATAATACCAAGACATAGCATGCTATTTCCATAATTTAGGATTACCCAAACTACTCCTTGAGTCTGCACCAGAGATATAGGGTTATTGCTCCTTTAGGTGCTGGCAGCATTGCCACCCTTAGTGGCTTGAGGAGGGTGCTGATGCAAGGTGCTTCCTTAATGCTACTAAGGGGTTGGTCAGGAAGAGCAGGGACTGGACTCATACACAGATGATGAACATTGCCAACCTAGCTCTTTTCCTGAAATTAGATGCCTGCACTGCAGTTGAGGGTGGATGTTAGCAGGACAAGATAGAACCCACTGCAGATTCCAGTCGTTCGTAAAGGCCCTATTTGCACATTATGTTCAATGCATGTGCAACTTGTGTACTGTTATTTACACATTATGTTCAATGCAAGCATAGTTGTATGCTTCCTATCTGAAATCTGCATTTGATCTACCCAGGTTCATTATGGGGGGGGGGGGGGGACAGGCAGAGGTGTATCTAGGGAAATAGCACCTAGGGCAAGCACTGAAATTGCGCCCTTGTCCAAACAGGAATGATGGGACTTGTAGTCAACAATATCTGGAAATCCCTCTTAAAAGGAACACTGTACCATCTAGGCATGGTCGTTGATCAAAACCTGAAAACATGAGCCATCTCTGTAAAAGACTTAGAACAACAGGCAGGAGTTATGTGAGGATTCCAAGTGTCATTTTCTCTGTCTCATATCATGCTTTTTAAAAAACATGACTTTGTCCTAGACTAGAGGATCACCTGCCCAAATAGCCACTAGCAAAATAGGGGAAGAAGAAGGTGGCGGGGGGGTCTATAAACCAGTAAATGATTCCTACCAGCCTTTGTCTTGTGATGACTGTTGGCTCATGATGGGGTATATGTGCATTCACCATTCTAGTGCTTACTTTGACACCAGGAGGGAGGAGGATACATTAGTTTGCCACACTAGACAGAGGAATTTTCAACAGGAGCAGACAGCCAAGTTCTGCCAGGGCCAAAACAAGCCCCTGCCAGACTAAGAAATCATTGTAATTTGCCCCTTCCTGTCACAAGCAGTGTGCTGTTCTTTTATTATTGACTCTAAATCTCAGATATCCCAGTCATGGATGGAAAATTCAAGGTCAGTTTACAAGAGACACACTTTCTACATGGAAGTTTCTTCTGTGCAGGTGTTGTGCAGAAACCCATGTGTAGTGACTGCCAGGGGCATAGCAAGGTTGGAATGGGCCAAGATGAGATTTTAAAATGGGCCACCAGCCCATCAATGTCCAGGGCCTCCATGCACTCCAGGCCCCCAAGGCTTTAAGTCTGATATTTCAAAATAAGTATGCTGCCTGGAAATACATTTCACTGAATACACACACGGACACTTCACAATATATAGTGATATACAGTGAGTACTATATATTTGTGCTACTTTTAATGCCTAGAACACACTAGAAACTCTAATTATTAAAATGGCCTCCTCGCTTCAGATTAGCAAAGGAGACTTTCAACCATGCAGGGTGAGCCTATGTTTGTTTTCTCAGAATTCTTGAACAAATTCAGTAAAGTTTGATTCCAGGAGGTTTTTCACATGAGGCTTTTAAAGCCCTTTAACACACATCTCCTCTGGAATGGAGGTGCTGCATTCACATGTTGGCCAGATGTACCCTGAAGTCCTGTGAGTTATTGGAGAGCAGTTCACACACAAGAAAAATAAAACAAAATAAAAGCACAACACATGCTTCACAGTTCTCACTCAGACCTTCTGGGTTGCAAAACAACTTGAACAGAAGTGCATTTATACATGAATGAATGAATATAATATTGTTTGTTCCAGAAGTTTTTGTAATTTTCTGCCATGAAACAAGCAACAGGCCTTTTTAGATAGTAAAAAGCCAGAAATTTAAAGCCAGAAATTTTTCAATCTGTTTTAAATGAAATATTCAGAGACTTCTCAGTCTCTCCCCCCACCATCAAAGCCCTATGGCAAGCAGATCCCTATATACCTGGGGTGAGGGGAGGGTAACCACAAAAAGGAATTCACAGCCTACCTTGCAAAAGCTGTGTTGGATGGTCTGGGCAGAGAGTCTGCTGCAGAGAACTCTTCCATCCTGCCTCCTTCCTGGCTTGCTGGGGAATGCCAAATCCAGGCTTCAGGGAGGCCTATACGGAGGCCTCTCTGGAAGCCCCGCCCACCTGCCAATCAGGTGAGAGGCGGGGAGAGAAGAAGAGCTCTCTGCAGTTTGCAGGCCGCTCGGATCCTAGGCCAGAGCCAGAGGGCAAGGCAAGCAGGATGGCAAGTGGCTGAGGGGCCCTGGGGCCGGGCCGGTGGGCAATGGGGTGCGGGTGGCAGGAACTGATGTGGTGCCCCTTCCTCAGTGGTGCCTAGGGCACGTGCCCTGGCTGGCCCCCCCAAGTTCCACCCTTGAATGCAGCTGGTGTGCCTTTCTCTTGACAAGATGCATCCTTTCTTGCCTCGTTGCAGGCACTGTCATGGTTAGGTGTGCAGTGGCTTGTGATATCCACGTTGAGATCTGATTTGGCAATTTGGCTGAGCCAAGGCAAAGAGATGTGTATCAGTTGTTAGGCAACAGCAAGGGACTTTCAGCTGCTGATTTGTTGGCTCCCCGACCCCTGGGCCAAATATCCCATTTACTTTTGGAGTTAGGGCTAGCTTATATTGATACAGATACGAACTATTCTCTATCAGAAGAAAAGACAGAGAGAGAGAGAGAGAGAGAAACTATTTGCTAAATGTGCTTTCAAAATTCAGCCATCTGGTCTTGGCAAAATAAGGAAATTCTATAAAAGTAGTTCCATTTTTATTAAGGGGCATCCAAAACAGTCATATCTCCTGGAGCTGTTTATTTCTCTTAAGTTAAAACAATTAGTAGACTAAATGTTGGTCACTCTGGCCAGGAAATTGAATCCTTTTAAGAAAATCAATGTATGACCATCCAGTTAGCATAATGTTAATAAAATGTAATAATGGTGTCAGGATTATAGAAACTCTCTCTTCACTTTTAAAAGGAAACTGACCTTGAAGATTGGATGATATTCCTGAATCATTGCCAGAGTATCAAGCTTGTTGCCTAGAGCTGTCTGAATCAGGCGCACCATTTGTCTGAAACATCACCTCTTTGCATTACTGCATTCATGGGCACAGCACTCCCATGGTGATGTGTTGTTCTAGGTGCAAACACTCAGCCCAATGTATCCCATTAAGAAGGCATCTTCTGTTGATTCTAATGATTCTTCTCAGTGCATGCACAATGAGCCTCAAGAGCAAACGTATTCTTGTCCTTACACTTGACCATCTTTAAGGGCTGTTAGAGATGGTCAAGGACAGGCATTCGACCACTGAGTTGTGTAGCTAATGCAGTGGTCCCTGCATTGCTGTCTTATTTCATTGTCATATCAAATCTAACATCTGCAGTGACAAGTGCTCTCTTTCAGGCTTTCCTTCTTCTCTCTTCTCCGGCAGAAAAACAGCCTGGAGGCTAAAGGTCTAATCTCATTGCTGATCCTGCATTTGGGAGGAGGCCTGCTATGTAGGGGGCCTCTTCATTCTCTTTCCCTGAAGTATCAGCAGGGATGGATTGCCCTGGGTGGAGGTCTGATACAGAGCTCTCGTGATATAAAGGTGGTTTCCTTGGGTTCTTCTGCCAGAGTACAAGCAAGACTGGAAGGTCCTGAGAGGTGGCCTGATATGAAGGCTGCCTTTTTTGGTTCTTTCCTGTCATGCTCTACAGAGAGCCACCCCCACGGCTTTTCTTCCTGCAAAGGAAATGGAGGTGCCACCTCCTAGCTGTTCCCCCAGGGCCAAATCAGTCACTCAGTTTGACTCCGCCTGATCTAAGCCTCCAGCTGCTGCTTTGGCTCTTGGTGGAAAATAAGAGGGCTGGAGAATAACATTTGGCCTCGAACTTGGGCCTTTTCCAGCTGTTGTTTGATTACAGCTCCCATAGTCTCCAGTAGTTGCAGTAGCCAATAGTCAGGGTTGATGGGAACTGTAGCCAAACAGCAGCTGGAGGGCTGGAGTTGTGCAGCCCTGCCCTAAATCAAGCTTCCTCTTCCGCATCACCATTCCATCCTCTTCCACACGGGGCAGATCCCTCTTCAGGGCCAAAATCCAGCCTCCTAGCCATACATGTTGGGGCAGACAAGCTCTGTATGAGCCTCCTGGCAAGGAACTATCTATCTTGAGCTACATCTTGAACCTCTCAAACATCTCTTGGCCCTGAGTGGACTGACCAAGAGAATCTTTTCTGTAGCTGAGTTTGACCCAAAGACCTTTTTACCCAACTCTACCCAAAGACTATTCAAAGCAAGACAAATGTATTTTCTTTAAAATAAAACATTTTATTTTTTAAAACAATAAATATGCAAGTTTTATTGCTGTTCTATCTCTACATCCTATGCAAACAAATAGTTAATATTTTAAAAATATATACACAGCATTTTATTGCTACTATGTAAATAGTAGCACAGTTGTCTCTTTTAATTTGCCTTCCCCGTCTTCCTCAGCAACGTCCAGCTCCCTTGGAGGAACCACGATCCCCATAGTGGCTTCCACCCTGGCCAGTCTGCTCCTTAGCTGCCTCAACTGTCCCCTCAGTGCCTTGAAGCTTTGTAAGTATTCCTGGCAGCTGTGGAGGTCTCTTTGGCCTTGAAGGAGAGAAAACAAACAGGGTGAAGGGGCCTGTCCTCCACCTTGTCAGTCCCTGCACGGACTTCTAGTCCCCTTCCATGCCCAGCACAGACTCCTCCTCTCTGTCTTGAAAACCCTCCATGGCTATGTACGCCCCCCCCGGTGAACTTGCACCTCGTCAGGTTGATTTTTGCTCTTCCCGCTTCCCTGTCTTCAGGAGCCACCTGAAGGTCTCCTGCTCTCTAAAACAACTCTTTCTCTTCCCTCTCGCTGACCCTTGGGTCTGGAACAGCCACTCAGATGTGGCCCCTCGTCTCTCTCCCATCCCTCCAATGATACCTGAAAACCCACCGCGCAGCCTTTGGCGTAATGCCTCAGTAGAGGCAGCTCCATCGGCTTGAATTGAATGCCCCTTATGTTTTCCTCTCCCATTCCTCCTCTTCCTCACTTCTCTCTCCAAAGCCAAACTTTAGACTGTATGCTCCTGGTGGCAGGGAACTTTTGCCCATGTACATTGATGACACTATAAGGAGGATTTGCAATATGCACAATTGTATATCATTCTCCTTGGTTTCTTGTTGCATCTCAGCTTAAACTCAAAAGGGTATATTTGTTTTCCTTTTAGCATTCATATTCTGCTCTTCCTCAAGCAGCTCAGGGAGGTTTATACATGGTTACATGGTTATTTTTTCCTCACAATAACCCTAAGAGGTAAGTTAGGCTGTGGGACAAGTGACTGGCCCAAAGTCACCCAGAGAGTTTCCTGACTGGATGAGAATTCAAACCTAGGTCTCCCTGGTCCTAAGGAGGTGCAGCTGAAATACATACACATCTTTTCCCCACTTGCCCCCACCTCAGCTTCCCTCTACTTCTTCTGTTGTATCCCTGCCTCTGTTTTTAGACTATAAGTTTTTTAGATTGAAAAATCACAATGAGGATGGAAAAGGTAGAGGTTATGGAGTGCTGCCTCTGTGAGCAGAGGCGTAACTAGGGAAAACGGCGCCCGGGGCAAGCACTGAAATTGTGCCCCCCCGCCGCGTCCCCCCCGCCACCCCCCCAACATACATCTGACTGACACACGTTTCAGAAAACTTTTATTTAAAAATTTTTAAAAATTACAAAAATTACCAAAAATTTCAAAATGCACTACATACTTAGGTTTTTCCTCACAACAACCCTGTGAAGTTGGCTTGTATCTCAGACATCAGAATTATGATGCAATGATGATTATTATGATTATGATGCCCCTCCCTCATGCCCTGGTTCTGTTCCTGACTTTCCCTTGTGAGTGACTGTATTTTAACAAAACAAAAACCAAGGACTCCAAAGTAATTCGAGGGACTAGGGTGATAGTGCTAAAGACTCCTTATTCTCCCGCTGTTAAAGAAAGACTCCCCTTTTCCAAAACCGCGCGCATTTACACCAGAAAAGGTTTCAAATGGAGGGGGAAGCATTTATGCATTTATGCTTTGTTTTATGTTACGATTTCAAAGTTAGAAAAACATAAAAGGGCCATTTTAGAGAAGATATACACTGCCTTAGTTGCAAATCCTGCTTTTTTGAGATTCCCTGCAATAGAATAAAGCGATAATATACACCTTTGCTATTTAAATTGGTTGGAGAATATTTATGACAATAAAAAATGAAATGGCATTTCAGATGCAACATTGGTTGCCTAAGACCACTCAGATTTACCTAATCTTCATCACATTGACAAAAAGAGCAATTAAAATTAAAATCCATGACTAAAACCAAACCACTTTGGGGTTGTTTGTAATGAAAGGTGGTATATAAATTTAACAATAAATGTTTAGAAGTATATACTTTCACCCCCTGCCCAACCTACAATTAATTCCAGCTTATTTTCAAAGGGCTTCTAGTTTTATTTACAAATTGCTTGGCAGCACCAATGTTTAAGTAGTCGCTAATCGCTCCTAATGAGTTTTACTTATTGTTAAATTTATATACCACCTTTCATTAAAACATTCTCTGTTCATCTGATTTTCAGACTGGTTAATTAAATCGGTGGAGGTTTAGACTTTCCTGATGGGCTGAAACAGCTAATCCATTTTGATGATGACATATAATTAAATTAGCTTGCATTACATAGTGAAAAAGTCCAGGAAGGGAGAGATGGGGGGATGTGGAACCCAAGGTTCCACATCCCCCCCATCTCCCCCTCCCTGAACCTTTTCAGTTAAAACGTGGTTAGATTATAGGGGAGTAAGGACTTGAATGAGCAAAAGGGGGAACTGGTTCGGGCGTTCAGGAAGTTGTTCAGAAGAGGGAGTTGTTCAGGAAGTTTGCTCTGGTGAGTGTCCTCCTCTCAACGCATGCGCGACTGGTGGCGGGGCGGCGGGGTGTGCTGGGGAGTGAGAGTCAGAGACTTGGACTACGAAGACGCTGCGGCGCCCAGTGCTGGATGAGTAATGCCAATGGGGGGGCGCGCGCCGGGACTGGGGGAGGGGGACTGCTCTGCAACAACAACAACAACAAATTTTCCCGGCAAATCGGCGGGGGCACTTTTTGGCGCCCCCTGCCAAGTGGTGCCCGGGGCATGTGCCCCCCCTACAGTTACGCCTGTGTCTGTGAGACTTACGGTCACGCAGCTGATGGACCTGCATCTCTACCAAACTCTGCAGATTTTCTTTCAAATTGCTGAGGTCTGGCTCCAGAGGAGGTGGGGAAGGAGGAGGAGGTGGAGAGGGATGCAGGAGGAGGGAAGAGGTGGAGGTGGAGGGTGGGATGGAGGCAACCTCAAGGGAGGCAGAGGACAATGATGAATCAGACCCTGAGGGCTGGAGAAGTGCAGCAGGGTCTGCAGGAACATCTGGAAGAGAGAAGAAGCAGCAGGAGGTCAGCTGCAAAGGCTGACATCCTACCACACCCACCATCACTTGCCCTCACTGCTCACTCTGAGAAGCTGCTTGGATTACAGGCACTGGAGCTTGGACACATGAAAGACAGAAAACAAAGGAACACTTCAGCAAGCACTGACAACCCACTCACAGGCCTTCCCCCTGAAACCTTAGATGCAGACTCAAATCAAGCATTTCAACATGAAATAAACAAAAGAGTCATTCTTAACCCAGCAGCAATTTCAGGGGCATGCTGTGAACATACCTTCCCTTTCCCACCACTGCAGCCGAACCTCAGTGCGGTTGAGAATTGTCCGCATGTGTCCAATTTGCAGGTTGATGGCCCGGAGAGAACAAGGGAACTGTTGGGAAATGCGGCTAACACTCAGTTCTGCAACAAAGAGAACAAAAAGGAACAAATGTTGTATGTGCTGTCCAGGCTGAGTGCTGGTGACTTGCAAAAAGGGCAGTGTTAGGGCTTAGTCCATCATCTGGGCTGGGTATCAAAACTGCAGCTGATCTTTGTGCTGGGTGTATATGCAAAAGGTTTCTGAGGTGTCGCAATACTTACGCTGCTGGACATAGTCATTCTGTAACTCTTTGAGGAGTTCTACATCTTGCTGAAGATAATTATAAGCAATGGAAGGCTCTAGTAAGGGCTTTGACACAGAAGCTCCTTTCTTTGGAGTGTCTGTGAGGATGGAAGGACCTGGCACTGAGGTATCCTCAATGAGCACTTTCCCCAGTAGGTCATTTGTGATGCAAGGTGTTGGAAGGGGTTCTGGCATTGAGGTTTCCTCAGTGAGCTCTTCCTCCAGGATGTCATTGGTCATGCCAGGTGCTGGAAGAGGTTCTGGCACGGAAGGTTCCTCAATGAGCTCTTTCCCCAGAGTGTCCCCCAAAACATTGGGGAGTCCCCCAGAAAATGGTACAACATGGGTCAGGTTTCTGGGATGACCTGAAAGAGAGGAAATAAAGCAGGAATCAGGAAATGATCATGGCTTGTAGGCCTGTAGAAATGGCCTCCCTTTTCTGCCTAGGTTAGCCAGCTGGGAAGTAGCCTGGGATTGTGGGTGAGGTGGGCCACCCAAGGGACCAAGCAAGGAATGAAGAGGAGTACATTGCATAGCACTGACTGGCAAGACAGCCCTCACCAAGTACACTTCAGAAGGGAGTGCAGTGGCCAGGCTCTGTCTGCTGTACATACAAGTGCAGCTGCCTTCTACCAAGTCATACTCTTGGCTCTCTTTGCCCTACTCTGGCTGGCAGCCACTCTTGGGCAGAGGCCTTTTCCTAGCTAGCTAAGATCCTTTAACAGAAGATGATGATGTCTCAACAGGAGATCTTGTGCATGCAAAGCAATTGTTCCACTACTCCCTTCTGTGTGAGGAAAGAAGCTTCTCCTTTGAGCAGAATGGGAGCTGATGGTTGACATGGACTATCTCTGGTTCACGAATCAACCCCCAGTTACAGCCTCTTGGCCTAGTGGGGTGGGGGGTCTTGAAAATCTGCCTGGATGCCATGAGCAGGAAGCATAGCTGTGATCTCAGGAATGCGGCCCTGGCTCCTAGAGGTAGAAAACTGTGGTCGGAGAAAGAAGGAGTCTCTTTGGACCAAGCTCAGAGCACATTGGCCAGGAAATGTTGCCCTTGTTTTCAGGTGATCCTCCAATTCCATCTTGACCCATGTAATTGTCAAAAAATGAGATACTTTGGAAATAATTACCTTCCTCTTCTTGAAGGCGGGGAGAAAAAGACCCAAAGGATGTTTTTGGGCTGAGTGTGGGCAAAGGGTTCTCGCAGGACTTTTTCAAAAGTGCACAACCTCTAAAGGAGAATGACCAAACCTACCTGCCTGCTGCCACAGCCCTTTTCCCATCTCCTCCTCGAATGGAGGATAGCTAGATATGACTCACAGAAACCGCCCCCCCCGTCTCCTCTAACACTTTCGGCTGCATCAACAGCAAAGGATAGAGGTGGCTGAATCTGCCCTCCTGCTATCCATCCATCGGATCGATGTCTGCCCATCTCTCTCCATTGTCTAAGAGAAACAGTTCTCCAAGGAGGCTTTCCCTGGGGGGCTGGGGAGCCCTGAGGAGAAGCAGGCACTCTCATCATCCACTTACCTGTCAGTGTCCCCTCTTCATCTTCATCCCTGCAGAGATAAGGAGAAATATTCTTATTAGCAAATCACAGGAAAGAGAGGGTCTCCTCCCCCTGTAATTCTAGGGGTATTACTAGTATTACTAGGGATATTACTAGTATGTGCCCTCCCTCTAATTTTAATTCACATGCAGCCAAGTATGTCCTCTCCCCTAATCCTTCTAGCTGGCCCTGCTAATTTTGGATAATTCCATAGCTGGGAGCAGTGAATGTAATTGCTGTTGAATGTCACTCACTATTTTGCTCAGAGTATTTTTCATTGAGGACTGACTGGCTGTGGCGGGGCGGGGGGTGGGCCTGCTCTCGTAGTTCACAGTCATGAGGCCAGCTTTCCCACCCCTCTCCAGTGTAGTTCCCCCCCCCCACAAGGGACACATACATGCTGTTTTGTGTTTTAAATAGGAGGGAGGCAGCCTGCCAAAGGTATCAAGGGGACAGTTGATGAAATTGGCATTTGATTCAGTAGCCAGTTACTGGCATTCTGAACATGGAAAGGAGATGGGCTCACCTTGATGAGGCAATATATGCCACACCTGGGTTTGGGCTATGTCTGGATACCTTCCGCTCATCACTCCCCACCCCCATCCCTTCAGCTGGCCACACCAGAGCCAAAAGCATTAAGAGGAGTCAAGGGTAGAGAAGAGAGCAACTCACTTTGGTTCTGCCTCTGGGTGAGACCTATGGGAACATAAAAGAAGAAAAGGTTAGGCATGTTCTTGGAAATAACATGGGGGTGCTGGGGGGCAGCTTTTGAAGTCAGCTTCAACTGATGGGCAGGATTTCCCCACAACCCCCCAAGTGGGCCCACAGGAGCCAGCCAGTAGCTCCTGAGTGATACAGCTTCACCAGTCTAGGACCTCCAAGCTTAAGAAACACAGTGGAAATCAGCCAAGCAGGTGACCTTCGAGGGCTGCCTGCATTTCAAGGAGAAGCTGTGTGGTGTGAATAGTGGTGGTGAACTTGTGACCACTGAAGTTCCCACAGGAAGCACAAACACGTGTGAACACAGCAGGCTGGGCTTCAATTCTCTGCCCAGACAGGCTAAAACAACGGAAGGGCATCTTTAAAAACCAAGTCCACACCGCCATTAGATTTTGCTTCACCCACCAGGCCAGCGACTTACCTGCAGGCCACACATGACCAACAGCCACCCATCTTGACAAGCTGCTAAGCTGCTAATAAACTGACAGCCGAAGACAGCCAATTTATCGAAGATGCTTCAGCTAATCTAAAATGCTGCCAAGTGAGCCTGCTGCCGAATCTTCGCAGGTTTCCAAGGGGAACCATGAGGGCACAATTCTGTGGCTGACTGTGAAGTCACAAGTTACTGTTACTGGTCATGCTGGCTCTGGTTTGAATCCAAACACGGTCTTGGGGGTGCAGCTCAAAGTGTCAGAGCACCAGGGCGAGTCATCCCAGTCCTGCCCTCCCTGCTCCCCACATGTCACTTTGTATTCATTTGACTTTCCCCTTCTGTTAACAAATTCTGAAGGAAGGGGATGCTTGTGATAGGGATGGGCTGCAGCTGCTGCTTGTACAGTTGGACACAAAGTTTATAATAAGCCTTGCATGAGTCCTCTGTAACATGTAAGAGGGCAAAGGCAACAGCCACATCCATTGCATGTCCCCAGCTAATTTCCCACCTAAACACTTAGATTAGATTTCCACCTAATCACTTGCTGAAGTTCTTTAGCTAGGAAATTCCTCTAAATCACATTCAGCACTGAGGCCCGTCTCTGTTCAGAATACACAAAAAGAAAGCCAGTTAACTTGTGGAACTCACCACCTCTAGATGTGGTGATGACCACTGGCTTAGATGGGCTTGAAAGGGGGTTAGAAATATTCACGGGGGAAGAGAGATCTTTCTGTGGCTATTAGTCATGATGGCTATAGAGAACCTCCAGGTGCACAGGCTGAATCCCAGATGCTGGGGACATGCAATGGGTGCGGCTGTTGCCTTTGCAGTCTTACATGTTACAGAGGAAGCATGCAGGTTTATTATAAACTTTGTGTCCAACTGTACAAGCAGCGGCTGCAGCCCACCCCTACCCACAAGCATCCCCTTCCTTCAGAATTTGCTTACAGAAGGAAAAAGGCGAATGAATCGAAAGTGACTGAGAGGGAGGGAGGGGAAATAAGAAGGACAAAGAAAGAGGGCAAGCACAAAAAATGAAGATGGCCCACAAAGAATGAGAGGGCGCAACAGAAGGCTGTAATGTACTTTTTGTATAAGGTTATGACAATGGAAAGCAAACAATTATCCCCGCCCCCTCTGTTTCTTCTTAGGAAACAACCCACATCCTTATTAAACTCAATAGGCCCAACTGTACAAAATCTTAGCTTCTGCTGCACATAGTTTGATGCACTGCACATTAATATGAACATTGGACAAAGGGACCTCCTCTCTGTCCTCTCAAAAGACCCACCATGGTAGCTCATGGCCCCACAGGGGATGGATGAATCCCGCTAAGGATGCTACTCTTACATTTTTAGGCATTCTAGCGATTGCCTCCTTACAGCTATTATTTCTGCCACTATATTTAAACCATATGTTGTTGTTGGAAGTGCTTTTGCTTAATGTTTTGTTGACATTCTGTCAGCTGGTATGTACCCCTCACTTCCTGCCCCTCTGGCTGCTGCTGCCACCAACAGCACTGCAATTACTCTCCAGTATATTATTTTATCAGGAAGCAAAAAGGTGTCACATAGAAATACGGAAGCACTCAGTTGCTGTTGAAAGTCACTTTGCTCAGAGTGTTTTTTGCTCAGAATGTTTTTCCTTGAGGATTGACTGGTGGGGGGGGCAGAGGCTCTCTTACCCTCGGACATTGGGGCCCTGGTCCATGGCCTCCAGGGGCAGACTCCAAATAGTCAGGGGGGCCCCTCCTGCAACCACCTGTGCCCGTCTCGCCACACTGGTGTTTTTGTTTTGTATAATTTAAGCGAGGAGTGGCAGCTGGGGAGTGAGCTTAGCAAGACTTGCCTGCCTGCTCCCCCGGTGTTGTCCAAAGTGACCGCTGGGCTTGTCTATTCAGCTCAGTGGCTCTTGATAACTGCGAGGCGCTCCAGCGCATGGCATCATGGGCTTGTGGCAATCTATTTTAACTGCACTGGTGCACTGTAGCGCCTCGCAGTAAACAAGAGCCTCTGGGCTGAATGGACAGGCCAAGTGGTCACTCCGGCCACCCCCACTGGGGGGTGGGAGGCAAGTCCTGCTCAGCTCACCCCCCCCGGCCCACCCCTCAGCCACACACATGCCATGGTGGCTTGAATTATGCAAAAACAAAAAACAGAGGCATGGCAGGGGCACGGTGGCTGCTGGAGGCACCCCAATTGCCTAGGTGCATCCCTGGCACGGGGAAGGGCAGACCTGCTCTCATAGTTTACAGTCATGAGGCCAACTTTCCCACCCCTCTCCACAGAAGTTTTTCAACTTATTAAGGAGTCCCCCCCCCCCCACAAAAAATAAATAAAAATAAAGGACATGTTTCAGGTGAAAGAATGGCAACAAAAAGAAGGACCTAGGTGAGTCCAATAGAAACTCTATATTGCACCACAAGAACCCACCCACACAAAACCTTTGCTGTATGCAATCTATATATATAATTCTCCTGGGTGTGCCCAGGAGAAATGCGTCCCGGCAGCCCAGCTGATTGGCTGGGCTGCAGGGGCACCTGATTGGCTGGCAGCACACCCAGGAGAATTCGCTTGCTGGGCGGCTGCGGAGGCAAGGCGGCGGGCCCAGGGCTGCGGCGGCGGAGCCCAGCGAGGCGGTGGGCCCAGCAAGGTGGCGGCGGCCCGGGCCGTGAGGCGGGGCGAGGCGGCGGCCACAGCGCGATGGCGGCGGGCCAGGCCGTGGTGGCGGGGCCCAGCGAGCGGCGGGCCCAGCAAGGCGGGGCAAGGCGGCGGGGCCCAGCGAGGCGGCGGGGCCGGGCCCGGCCGCGGAGGCAAGGCGGCGGGACTGGCCGGGCTGGGCCCGGCTGCGGAGGCAAGGCCTGCGGGCCTGATGGCGGCACTCTGGGGCCGGCCAGGCCCGCTGGCGGCGGCGGCCACACTCTGCCCCGCCGGAGACGGGGGGCGGGAGGAGAGAGAGAGGTAGCCTGGCCTGGCTGGGCCCGGCCACGGAAGCGAGGCGGCGGGCCTGGCCGGGCCCGGCCGCGGAGGCGAGGCGGCGGGCCTGGCCGGGCCCGGCGGCACTCTTGGGCCTGGCCGTGGCGACGGGCCCGGCGGCGGCAGCACTCTCCGGCCCGGCGGCGGCGGGGGCACCTTCGGGCCCGGCCGCGGCGGCGGGGGCACCCTCGGGCCCGGCGGCGGCGGGGGCACCCTCGGGCCCGGCGGCGGCGGCAGCACCCTCGGGCCTGGCGGCGGCGGCACCCTCAGGCCCGGCCGCAGAGGTAAGGCGGCGGGCCCGGCCGCAGCGCAGGCGGCGGTGGGCCCGGCCGCACTAGAGGCACAGATGCTCTGTGCCCGGGCCCACTAGTATTAAATAAATCTGTAAAAAGACATTAAGGGGACAACCTAATATTGTAAGGATTTTGCAACCTAATATTGTAAGGATTTTTCTCAAAACATATCAAAGGATGAAAGTTGCTGGATATTTAATATATACTGTTGTAGAATTACCCACATATATACTCAAATCAATACATAAATCCTTAAAATCATCAAAATTCACATATACATACACATTAAAATAACCAATAATACCTATTATGTTAATATTTCATATGGGCTAATACATAAAATCTAAAAGCACCAACTATTCTTTCAATAATCCCTTCGTTTTATAGCTTCATGAGTTCCAAACTTCCAAAAGGTGCACAAATGCAAAGAAGGGGTCACAAAACTCTATATGGACTTCTTGTACCACATGTGCTGATGTTTTAAAATCCACATCCAGACACATCCTCTGTCTCAAAAAGGTGATAAAACCAGCTCCACATTCTACAATGCATGTGTAAGCACTCCTTTCTGTACTGAGCTGAAAATGCCATCAGATAAATTCTGATTTTCTTTATATCTATAGCCCTATTCAGATGTTAGATTATGTTCAGATGTTACAGATGCTACACATGTACACATTTTTCTGTGAATGCTTGTACATGGATTCATTTAAAAGGTGGACCTGACTACAGGCCCCTCAAACACAGGCTACAGATATGAAGTGTACCATTGTTTGTGCATTGAACGTAACTTGTGAATAGGGCTTATTTGTACACATAACCTGTTTTCAAGGACACTGATTCCAAGTATACTTACATGGCAGTCCAAGGAGCACACTTCAATTTCCTTAAAAGGAAACCGCACTAGCATTTTATGCTGTTTTTGTAATATATTTTATTGACCGACCAATCAATCAAACTATATCGGGGCTATCAATGGCCAGTTATGGAGAAGATGGCATGATTCTGTCATGAATACAATGTAGCAACACATGTATTTTGCCATAGGAATGTTTACAAAATATATAATGCATAAAGGTGGCATAAAGACACTGGTTGATACCAATGCTGACAAGGCACATGTGAACAGAGGCGTATCTAGGGAAAATAGAGCCTAGGGCAAGCATTGAAATTATGCCCCGTGTCCAAACATCTGACACACATCTTTCAGATAACTTTACCATAATATCAGCTGAAAAATACAAGTCTGAAGGTCACATACAAGCCACATATCTGAATATGTGTACAGTGACATATATTTTTTTAAAAAAATACCTGTAGCCCCTTCGGGGTGCTTCCTAAAGGCCATGGCTGGGGGTCTGCAGAGGTCCCCCCTCCCCCCTGCTGGCCTCTAGGGCCTCACAGGGGCCATTTGAGCATGTGCAGTGGCCATTTTTAAAATTATTTATTTTTTTAAAAAATGGCAGCTGAAAACAAAATGGCCATCATGCATGCTCAAGTGGCCTCTGATGCCTGGTATGGCCTAGGGCCTCACAGAGGCCATTTGAGCATGTGCGGTGGCCATTTTGTTTTTGGCAGGCTTTTTTAAAAAAAAAAATAATTTTAAGAAATGGCGCCCCCTTCAAGTGGTGCCCGGGGCACATGCCCTGCCTGCCCCACCCTAGATACGCCCCTGATAAGGAAGGCCCCATTCTGAATGCATGTGTGCACACACTGACGTGATACTGCTGCCCAGAACAAAACTGATTCTGAACACAGATTTTTAAAAATCAGAGAATATTGCTTCCCTCCAATCTGATTCCCATCACAAGGGCCCTTAGTAGCACATGGCACTGGTTTCTCCTCCAATAACAGCTCCTATCTCACTAGGGGTTGATGGCTATGCAGACCTTGCAGCAGAGGAAACCAGAAGCCACACATACACGTGGACATCAAGGGCCAGGGTTTTTAGCACCCTAGGTGAAGTATAACCTTGGCACCCTCCAGACATGCAATACAGAAGGAAACCAAGACAGAGGTGGGATATAATTGCACAACTATGCACATGTGTGCACATATACACTCCAACCCCCCAAGGAAGCCCAAGTTCTACGTTTTGCACCATGCACGTCAGCTGCATTAGGAACTTCCTTTTCTGCATGAGTTATTTTGCTTTCTTAAAAAAAATTGGAAAGGGAGGAGAAAAGCCTACTCCCCCTCTCCTTTTGTTTCTAAAGACGAAAGCACTACAATATGTACTTCCCATTGCAATTCAACATCCAGAGAAGAAACCAGAACTTTATAAGATTACCAAACAAGCTTGCAATCCTGAGAGGAAACCCTTGAGACCCTTAATGGGGCTCACACAGCAGCACCCTATTACACACTGCACCAATGTCTAAGCCACCCTTAGGGCTGGGAAGTGATGCTCTAAGGCAGAGCGACCAATGGCTGCTACGCCATGCCACAGCAACAGTCTGACTTTCCCCCTGGTCCGATTTAAATGAGCACTGCAGTTTTCAAGGAGTGCTGGCATTGTGAAATTTGCACCTTAGAGAGCAAATGTTGTGTCGTTCTTAAGAGTGTTGGATAAGACTGGCAAAACCCAAGTTCAAATTCCCATTCAGTTGTGAAACTCACTGAATGATTCTGGGCCAGCCACTTGTCTCTCAGCCTTTCCTACTTCACAGGGTTGTTGTGAGGATAAACATAACCATGTGCACTGCTCTGGGTTCCTTGTAATTAAATTAAACCTCACAATCCCACATATCTATTTCACTCTGTTGCTCTTAAATCTATCTTTGATGAGATTCAACATATAATAATTTCAACACCTATTTTGATCCACCTTGCTGAAAGCAATAATACACACCTCTGAACCAGAACTGTTCAAAAATCTTCATAGCCCTTTTTGACTGTATCACCATAATGAAAAAGAATCACTCAGTTATAGTAGCTTAATTTGATAATATAGCTAGACTTCAAGCTTCCAGGATTCACTGATTAAGTCATTAAGAGAAAATAATACAGCTGTATGCTGAGCCTTTGAACCAGGAGAGTTTCCCTACTATCAGATACTTTTATTGCTGTCCAAACATGCACTGCCGATCAGATTCTTTCTCTTGAAATGTATCCTAAGGTTAGCTTCATATAGAGGAAGCAATCCTTGCTCGGGAGCAAGAACACTTTCTCCAGAGAAAGAAAACCTTAGAACAGTTTTCCCAGTAGCAGCACCAGGGGAAAATGGGGTGGAGAAGACAGAAGTAACAAAGTGCATTTATGGGTAGACAAGCTGTGTCTCACATATTCGATTTCTTAAACAGGAATGGGGGAGGTGGGGGACAAGCTAATTAGGGGGCACTTCCCCCCACCTGCCTTGTACTTCCCCATCATTTTTCAATCTAAAGCACAGGGCAATGGAATCCGGATTAGTTTGCTTGCTATCCATTCTATGCGTCCTGTTTCAGCAGACCCTTTTTAAAGTGTGTACCCAGCACTCCTTGAGGAGTCCTAGGTAGATTCACATTGTACACACACACCCCACCCCCAGGAAGCAAGTGTAGAGAAGTCCGGAACATGTAGCCCATATGTGGGGAAAGTGTTTACATGGTTGCTTCCTTCCCAATGGTACCAGGTAGTTCAACACTCCGCCCACCATTTTTACACTTGTGTACTAAAGCACTCAAGGGAAGCTTTCCGTAGCTGTATCCTTCCCAGCAGAACGGGGGAAAGTGCTGCTGCATAAACAATTCCGAACTAACGTTACTTACACACAGATGATCAACAAGAAATCCATTTTTAAAGTTGGTTTAGAGCCTCCTCCTCTCCACGTTATAGCCCAAACTCTACCTGTTAGGTGTTTGTTTTTTTAATGTTCCTTGAAGATGAAGCGAGGGAGGCTTCGTCTAGTCTGCCAGACATTTCCATTCAGTTCCGCTCCTGGCTTCATTCAAACGCAGAGCGACCAGGAACTCAGCAGGGGACCAACAATTAGGCTCCTTCTGCTGGGAGGGCATGTCTGGCAGCGAAATCTATGCTTCCCCCCACCTGCCCGCCAAGGAGAGTTAACCCTTTCCTTATTTCTGAGAGCTTCTGAAGCCACGCAAAGCAGCAGCAGGAAAGGAGGTGATGCAGCAACAAATAAAGGGTGGGGGGAAGAAGGGAAAAAAGATCACCACCACCAGCAAAAGCCAATGCTCTGGTTTGCTTCATTTCATTTTTCCCCACCCAGCAGCAGAGAAGGACAGAAGCTAGCGGGGTGGAGAGCAAATGTGAGCCAGCGTACTTGAGCCAGGAGCTAATTCTCCCAGCCTGAGCCTTGCATTTTTCCTTCCCACTCCTCCTCCCGGCTCTTCTTTTGTGTGATGGTTTGGAAGAGAAAAAAAGAGGCAAAAAAGCATGAGCCAGGCAGGCAGGCAGCAGGCAGGGGGGAGGGAAAGGAAGGAGGCACTCCTTCCTCCTAGGGCTCCCTCCCTCCTCACCAGCTCACATAACTCTCCCAAGTGTTTAAAAAAATAATACAAAGCTTGCTGGTTCTCCAGGCTGGAATGATAGGAGGAGAAGTGTCTCTACACTGAGTATACACGCACGCATCTCCTCGGATTAAACACACACCTGCCTCCAGCTGCATTTTCCCCTCCCTTTCCACTTGTCCGGAGCCAATGGGAGAGCGCCGCCCGCCCGGCCCTGGCAGATCTTCCAACTGGCAAGTCCTGTGGGGCACCTGCCCAAAGGAGGGGGAGGGGGCGCCGCTGGCCCGGACACACACAAAAATTGTAAATTTTTAAAAAATGAAAAATTTGTGCTGGTGGGTGCGAGGGCGGGGCATGGCAGGCACCTTGCACCCCCCTTCAGCTGCGCCCAGGGCACATGCCCTGCCTGCCCTACCCTGATTACGTGTCTGAGTCAGGCGGTCAATAAATTTGCTAAATAAATAAATGTGATGTCTGAATGGGGCTAAAGCTGTATCCCTTTTGAATACAAGCTGTTGCCTCATTTCTTTATTGGATGTGGGACAATCAATTCATCCTTGCTGCTTCTTTATGTGAGTGTGTGTGTGCAAATTTCTGTGGGAGGAAATGCTGCTTTAAAATATTTATAATAGCATAAATGGGACTTTATACAGAATGTGGCTCATGAGACTATTCCCTTAGTTGTCCTTAGAAAGAAAACGGTTTCTAAAAGCTATGCTATTTTAGTCATCTGTGAAATTGTTCAGTGACAGTTCATTATCACATTAAAACTTACCTTTAATGCTTGCTCCGGACTTGTTGAGGTGCATTATAATAAGGCTCTGCTCTTTTATGCGTATCAATGATCCCAATTAAAATTGTCCTACCTACAGTGGTTATCTAGACATGGTGAGGCTGGCTACATTGAACATGCCTGGACCCCATGGGTGGGACTATGTGCTACACATGGCCGGTGCTCTGCACACACCTGGAGGGTGTTCTGACCTTCAGAAGCAGCTGTTCAGCAGCTACAGTGAGAAGAGAATATTGGAAAAGCCCTAGTACATGGGTGTATCTGTGTGCAGTCCTTTGGATCCCATCCTCATTTTGGATAATGTTTCAATTGGATGCATGCTTTGCTTAATAGGTGTATTCTAGTTTAGTATAACAGAATTCTGTTGTGAATAATAGCTTTAGTTCAGGTTTTGTGGAGCCAAGATATTAAGCAGTCTTCTCTGGTTTAGATCCAGATCTGTATGACTGAAAGGAAGCCCACACAAGGGCACTGCCTCTCCACAGCAGACTCCTGTACTGGTGCGGGGGACGGGACCCTGCTCCTGATGATTGAGGACTTCAGAAAATGTTAGCTGATGGGGCATAGAGACTGAAGGGGAAGAGAAATTATTGAAAATCAGGCGAAGGCCCCATAAAAGTGTCTACATCTGGTTTAATGGCAATGCCCCCCCCATTGCTGCAGTTCCTTGCACGCCATTCCACTGTGCCTAAGTGCACCTCTGGGATCACAAACCAACTTGGACATATAATGCATTTGTAAGGAGAGAGAGAAAAACACATACCCCTTGCTTCACAGTTCTCACACAGACTTGGATCACAAACCAACTTGAGCATAGTGTATGACTTGAAGATGTAATAGTTTCCCTTTCTCTAGGTGTGAAGTACTATATGGATAGAGATAACTCTCTGCCAGCTTTACTGCAGTTTTAATAAACGTTTCAAAATTAATTAAAAATCAAATGATTGACCTATCTGCTTCGTATTCAATACACAGATTCTTGCCATCCTGTCCTACTTATCTGCCTGATTTCAGAACTCTATACCATGCCATTCCAGAAATATAAAAGGTCTGCAAAATAAACCGTTCAGGTACCATAGTCTCCCCCCCCCCCCGCAACTTTTTCATAGCAAACCAACTGACCTAATAATTCTGGGATTGATTTATCAGACTGGAAAGCAGCAGCAGAAGCAAAACCACCCATCCCTCAAATACAGGGACACATTCATCACAGCAGAGCACAGCATTCTGTCTCTGAACCAGCAACACCTACCTCTCAAACAGCTGTTTGGTAGGGAGGAATATGCTGGCTGTGTGCATGCACAGGAGAGCCTTTCATTGGCTTAGTTTAAGTTCAAGTAGGAAGAGACCAGCAGAGCAGTGGGTGCCAGGCCAGGAAAAATGGTGCTTGGGAAGGGACATCTGGTTTTCACTTCAAAACTACGACGTCCTGCCCAATCCAGGAAAGTTGGAAACACTATCGATTGTCATATTATACTAATATCTTTATTATCAGGACCAAATAAAATGACCCCAAATTTTGAGTAGCTAGCGTTGAGTTCTTAAGAACCTTTCAACAGGCTGGATGGTATAAAAAACAAAATGGGCCTTGTGAAATGGTTCTTGGGGCCATTTTATTTAAAAGATGTTGTCAGGAGTAGTTTTTCAGGCTCATGTTGATAAGCTTTATCAGTGCTATATGATATCCAGCTGATCTCATGGCTTCTGGGAGGAAGAAAAGCTAATAATGGTTCTATCCCTCTTTTTAGAAAACATACACCTCTAACCATTCACTTTAGTATGCGTTAATCTAACATTACCAAAGAGTATAACCTTGATGTTGATTGGAAAACGCATTTATTATCCTGAAAGGTATATCTTTCCTTCTAGAGCTGTTGTTATAGCCTAGAAGAACTTGAAAGGAGAGCTTAATAAACTCTATGTTCCTGGAGCAAAATTCTGATCTAGGTGATATACATTTTACTTCACCAATGGGAAAACAAGATGAGTGTATCAGATTTCTTGACTGGTCCTTAAAAGAGCTAGGAGAGCCGTCATTTTTAAACCACCTAAAGGAAATGTTCGCTGAAGGTTTTCAATTTGAGATCAGAAATGTCGATTAAAAGAGCAACTTTGGAGCATCACTCTCACAATGGATTATAATCCAAGAGGAGCAGTGGTTTTCATGCTTTATTGTACTGAATACCAATGCTTTTCTAGATGGGGCACAGCATTCCTCTCCCCATTAACCTTTAGGGGAAAGTGGGCAAAAATGTTATCAGGTGTTCCTGCAAGAACACAAGTTGTTCCTGGAGAGGAACCATTTACTTTACTGTTTTGGCCTGATATGTTTCATTGTTGCTTTATTTTTATACTCCCCCCCCATTCCAATTAAAGCTTATTCTTATATTCCAAAGGTCATGGGACTCCAGCACACATGTGGAGCTCCATGTAAGCAGGGTCTGTCTCATCTTCTTCACTGTTAGGGAATGCTTCATGCATTCATTGCATTAGCAAAGCATTTGAGAGAACACATTTAAAGGACAAAAACAAAAACGAGCACCCTTGTTTGTGTGGCACTCCATAGGTGTAGTAGTCACATGTTTGCTTATGGCTTTTCATGCGTGCTTAATTTCATTTCATCAAGGCAATTATGAGACTGCAGTGTGTATACCATAGACACAGCAGAGAAATTCATAAGAGGCAGATTATTTGTAATTTTGAAATGAAATCTGCATAGGATCACTTCCATTGTGATTCCTTTAAAGTTATGTAATCTAGGGAAGCTGGATGAATGTCAGTTGGTGGATATAAGTATCGTGGGGGATGTGTGCCAGTATGAGTATGTGTGTTTCCTACTTGTAAGTAGAATGCATACATTCAGGGAGATCAATGTTAAAAAGAAGGCCATGGACTCTTACAAAATAAAGCAGCAATTGTTCAATATGTTAAACATTGCCACAGGAGGAAGAAATGGATGCAGCCATTACTTACTCTATACTATTTATCCTGGTAGTGAAATTTGGCTTCCATAGAAGATGGATTTATATGTAATTGGGCAACTTTTATGAGCAGCCTACATGTCTGAAACTTGCATAATGTACAGGGGTATAGCTATAATTGAGTGGAGAGGAATGCTGGTCTTGTGGTAGGAAGCATGACTTGTCCCCTTAGCTAAGCAGGGTCTGCCCTGGTTGCATTTGAATGGGAGACCACATGTGAGCACTGTAAAATATTCCCCTTAGGGGATGGAGCCGCTCTGGGAAGAGCATCTAGGCTCCAAGTTCCTTCTCTGGCATCTCCAAGATAGGACTGAGAGAGATTCCTGCCTGCAACCTTGGAGAAGCCGCTGCCTGTCTGGGTAGACAATACTGAGCTAGATGGACCAATGGTCTGACTTAGTATATGGCAGCTTCCTATGTTCCTATGTTCCTATGTTGGATGGGTTCAAAGAACCCAGGCCCCAGCTCCTGAGGCCCCCCCCCCCAGCCCAGCCCCCCCTATTTTCTTCATTATCTTCTTCACTCTGCAGGGCTGCTGGGGAGAGGGGTGAACACAGGCCCCCTCTCCCCTATTTACGCCCCAATTACGTATCACCATTAATGGGTAGGTAGCACCATTTCATCTTCTGCAAGTAATAACCATCAATAAGGTAGGGAGCATGCTTATTATGGAGTTAACATAGAGTAATAACTGTATGAACTGGATATGCAAATCCACCTGGAGATTATGATGGTCTCAGAGGAGTCACCTTTTCAGGCTAATTCTTTTTCAAAGCTAGTAGGATCTTTTTAGAATTCAAGTGAAGCTTTGCTAAAGGTTTCACTGATAGTCTTTCCTGAGCTTCAGCGGATGGCCCAGCTTTTGATAGACCTTTTAAAGAGCAATTTCAGCATCCCCACCCCTTTTCATTTTAAGCTTTTTACTGTGAGGCATTTAGTCTCAAGCAGAATAGCTGCTTAAGTATTTCAGTTGCAGCCTCAGATTAAATGAATATGCATCCATGTGTTGCCATGGCAATATGGTGCAGACAGCTCTTCAGTCCTGTAGGAACCTAGCTTACATTATTATGTGTTACTAGCATCGCAAAACCATTAATATTGTCTCAACCTTATGAGAGTTCTTCCTAATTGTGCTGCATCACCTCTTGACACTTTTCTGGCTAAAATATCAAGATCAGAGTACTTTGTCTGTATTTGGTTCCATTTATATTCCTTATGGAGCTTTAGTGTACATTAATTCTACAAATTGCAAAATATGCAGAATCAAGAGTATATCATTCCCACACTTCCCTAAAAGTATATAATTTGTTTGTGGCAAAATGTGCATATCGTTGAGCTCCATTAAAATCCACAACATGGCAACTCGGCCATTTTCCTTTTTTTATTTATTCCAGATCTAATGATGATTTGGCCTATAGTGCAAATCTATATGTATTCTGCTTGTGGCAGTGAAGCCTCTGACACCAATTTGCTGAACTGGTGTGATGGCATGGACTGCTTGTGAACATTCCTTCTGCCCAAGGGACAAAGCTGTCAGAATATTTGCAGTCTTGCTTTTGTGGGAAAGGGTTGAAGTTGTGAGTTTGGCTAGGATTAAAATCTCACACAGGCTCTAAAAAAAGAAATAGCTCTATGTGTTGCTGGCTAAAGACTGGAAAAGAGATATTGGGAGGTAAGAAAGGAAGGGGATAGCAAGCCCAGAAGCAAGATACCTGGAAGAAGGCAGCTGAGCAGACTGAGAAACAGGGTTCCAATTGATTTCTGTCCTGGTTTGGGGACAAAATAGCATTGGTTAACCTGATGAATACCTTACACTGGTATCTCTGTTGCTTCTGTTTGGTCTCTCAGCAGCTATCATTGACCATGGTATTCTACTGGTACACCTTGTAGGAAATAGAGTTAGGAGGCACTGGTTGCAGTGATTCTGCTCATACCTGAAGGGTAGACTCCAGAAAGTGGTACTAAGGGGCTCATGCTTGATGCATTGCCCTCTATGCTTTTTTATTTCTTCATGGAATTGTTGGCAAAAGTAATCCTGGGATTAGGCATTGGGTTTCCTCACTATATAGATGACACCCAGATTTTATATCTTTGCCATTCCCAGTTGAAGGAGTAGTTGATGTTCTATACCAGTGCTTGAAGGCAATGAAGGGGTAGATATGGATATCCTTTTCTGCCTCAGTAAGATCTGGTTATGGTAATACATACCCTTTTTAAAATTTACTGAAACTACTTTTTGTGTTGCTGCCCTTGAAAAGCCTCTGGAAACTTCAGATGGTTCAAAATGCAGCTGCAAGAATCTTGATGGGTCAAGATTTATGGACTACATTAGTCCTCCCTGAGCTGCACTAGTTGCTAGTTTGTTCCTGAATATGACACACGAGCTGGTCTTGTGGTAGCCAGCATGAATTGTCCTCTTTGTTAATCAGGGTTCACCCTGGTTTACATTTGAATGGGAGACATGTTTGAGCACTGTTAGATATTCCCCTCAAGGGATGGGTCTGCTCTGGGAAGAGCATCTATGTGCTTACATTCAAACAGTTCCAAGCTCCCTCCCTGGCATCTCCAAGATAGGGCTGAAAGAAACTCCTGCCTGCAACCTTGGAGAAGCTACTGTCATTCTTTGTAGACAATACTGAGCTAGATAGACCAATGGCCTGACTCGGTATAAGCCAGCTTCCTATGTTGATTTTTAAGGCTTTAGGTGGTTTGAAGCCAAGGTACCAGGAGGACTTCCTTCTCCCGAATGAAGCTGCCCAGCCAATAAGAACTGGCAGGGGATGCCACCTTTAATTGAGATTCATTTGGCAGCCACGCAGGATAGGGCCTTTTCTGATGTGGCCCCCTCCCTTTTGAATTTTCTGCCCCAGAAAATCCAACTGACTCCTTCCTGGCTGATGTTTCAGCAGCTTTTAAAGATGTATCTTTTTGACTGGCCTTCCACATTTGTGCAAACTGCAGGATTGGTTGAAGACTGAATTTTAGCTTGCTTATGTCTGGCATTTTTACATTCTATGTTGTACATATTTTTATATTGTATATTGTAGTTCTATGTTATAAGCTACTCTGCAATTTTTGAATGAAAATCAGGCAACTATTAGATAGATAGATAGATAGATAGATAGATAGATAGATAGATGAGTAATTTCAGGCAGTCAGACAGCTGTGAATTATTTTTCAATGTGTGACTGTTTTAGGAGCAATTTTCTGTTGTGTGTGTGTGTGTGTGTGTGTGCGCGCGCGCGCAAATGGGACAAAATGATATAAGATTTACTGCAGAGGTAGAAATTAATCACCGATATACCTTTTTGCCATTCTGCTGCATGTTCATCTTAGGCTTACATTAAATAAGTGAACTGATTTTTGACTTGTTTCTCCATTTGGCATGAAGAAAATAAGATAGGCATGTTTCTATAAAGGAACATTGTAAAGATAGAAAACAAAATATATTATAAAGATGCACCAGATTGTATATTTTCCAAAATCATAGTAACAAATCTAATATGGATGGTTGAGGAAAGGGCCTATCCTGAACTCTCTTTTGGAAAGTCCTTTAAAAAAAAAAGAAAAAGCTATAGCTTTTATGTATCTGTGTGGGGAAATTGCTGGCATCCATCCTAGTCTTTTCTGTTCTATGTAGATTTGTATTCTTCCCTCATTATCACATCTAGAAGTGCAGTAAGTGTTGTGAAACATGTTACATATGGCTCAGTCTTTTCCTCTGGCACCCCTCTTGACAATTATTTTCTTAATTAACTGATATATATTATCCTGAAAGCAGAGTCTCAACATAAAAATGTTTTTTTTTACATTAATTGCACAAAGACAAACCATATTGGGCCTTTCCAGTAAATGCTGTATGCCTCTGACAGTATTTTTTTGTTTTTAGAGTCCCATCATTTTTATATTACTTAAAGGTTTAGAATGAAAAATTATATTTTTATTCTGATGTGATCAAGTACATATAAGGTAAAAATCCAATTATACCTAAACACAATGTTGTGAAAAATACTCTGAAGGGATATTAAATCTGACTAATGTTTTTGAACCATTTTCAAAGCAAGCCATTACCTATGTTTAATACCATTGTTTCCTTGCTTTGCAGCCTTTGGGTGATCAGTGCTCAGGAACAGATTTTGGGGAGGGTTGGGCAGGGGACTGGAGAGGATCTGTGAAAATCCTGCATCCTCCTCCTTGTGTGAATAAAAGGTGAGATTTAGATGCAGCAACCCATTGTTTAAAAATTCTAATGGCTTTGTTCTTCAAAATACTTATTTCTGAGTAGAAACCCTGGTGAGCAGAGGAGTCTCCTGCATAAGGACCTTCAGGTGGGATCTTCAAAAACTCATTCTGCTAATCTAATTTCACTAATCACTGGCCATACATACAACTGGAAGTAGTAGGTAGATATTACCATGTATCTTTCTATGAGCTCCCTGTCTGACATCTGTGATTAAAGTCTGAAACATTGGTGACCATCCTGAAAGATTATTGTCTCAATGGCACAAGAAATGGGAGTTTGTAGCACTGGATAGCAGCAGGATAGATAGCAGCAGGATAGATGGCATATGCATCATCTACATTCACGAAAGCTTCTCCTGTGGTGCTTTCTGGTTCAGTAATTGAGACAAAACCAGACCCAATGTGGTAGGCTGCATGTGCACTGCAGGGCACACTGGACTGACATTATTTAATTCTTTAGACTTGATTTGCAGCACACTTGCCAAAGTAATGGACTGCTAGAGGCAGTCAATAGTAACACACAAAATCGTCAGTAATTCCACTGTTTAAAATGTGTTTTCAGTCCATAAGAAGGTAGACCTTGGGATATGGTATCACAAAAAGTATTGGTTGGGTTTGCAGCTCAATGTACCCAGATTCCCAAATAAGAGACAAGGCAGCATTGTATGAATTAAAAATCCAGCCACAACAACATTATTAGTCAAACTTTAATTTATATCTGCAACATCAATTAGCCTGTGGATGTCGATACAATTCTATGTGGATACAATTCTAGAAACCAGCTAGAGCATTAGTAGTCATCTGTCTGCTGCCATCTCTTCAAGCTACACTGTCAACAAGACAGGCATGCTTCCAAAAGGTGGCCCATCCCCAGGCATCCCCAGACCACAAAGTTCTGTGTGGCTGTTCCATGAAGACCAGCCCCTTACTATTACAGGGCCCTTGCACAATGAGGATGATACTGTGGTGTTCTCCCTGAACCCACATTCACCTGTCATTGTGACCAAAGGCTGCTCTAAGGTACCAACCACTAAAGCACCAAATGCCCCCCCCCCCAACAAATCAGTGTGGAGTTGGCAAAAACAAAGCCCCACCCAAAGCCAGTCAAGATGGAAATCAAACATTCCAACTTGGCCCTTATTGGTGACTAGCTTTCCCACACTAACAAACAGGAGGGTAGGTGGGAGCCAAGCTTAAAATGTTAGAGGGCCAGTGGGGTGAGCATATATGGTTTTGCCGATATATGCTGGCCCTCACACAAGTGGTTTCATGCTGCTTTGTGTAGTGCAATGCATCCCAGCTGTGTAGCTGCCCAGTGCAACTCTGCCTCCCCCCCGCATATACCGAAGGGAAAGGAACAGCATCCATTGAGGTTGTAAGGCTGATCAATGGTGACATCAGTAGTTCAGTTCTATTTATTTATGGTCACTGACCCAGAAATAAATAAATAGAGAGAGCGAGAGAGTGCTCAAATAGTAACCATAACTAATCCAGCTATTCGTAAACCTCATAGAATCCAGTGATACAGATACTTTGAATTCTAATGGCAATGAGACAAAACTTAGTGACTGCATAAGTAATTTTGTCATCGCTATCAGATAAAAGATCAGTAGATATCTTGGTAGAGATCTCATGTACCTTCAAAACATTATAGTAGAGTATAGTCGAGTATAGAGTATAGTCGAGTATAGTAGAGCTGGTTTATAGCATGGTGGTTTTCTCCCGTTGTTGTTGTTGTTGTTTAAAGATTACCCAGGACTTTTGGGGAAAAAATTATGTGAATTTTCTTTTATCTGATGACAATGATTTAATATCATTAAATGCTGCTAAGTTTTGTGCAATGGCAAGCAAAGTGTGCCACAACATGATCACTTCACTTGAATAGCAAGCATTATGTGTGATAGCTTTTAAATCTTCAGTAGAGTGTTCTTGTTTTTGGTGTTTAGATTTAATTTTCTGAGGGGTTATTAATTAATTGTTGGTAATCTGTAATGCTTATTGTGATCATTGGCCGAAATAGACTCATTCATTCAAAGCATTTGATTTGCTTTCCCTGGTTTCATTCCTATTTCTTAAATGAATTGTGCCATATATTCCACTCCACTTCCTTCTGCCTGTGCTTAGAGAATTTCTCCTAAGAGTTTTGTCTGGATAGGCATCATGTTATGCATCGCACTCCATGGAGTATAAAAAGCCTGACATCGTAGGAAATTGTCTTGTAGTCAAATCATTGATCCATCCAGCTCAGTATTGTCTGCACTGACAGACTGGCAGTGACTCACTTCTCCAAGGTTTCAGGCAGGAGTCTTTCTTAGCCCTACCTAGAAATGCCAGGAATTGCACCTGGGACCTTCTGCGTGGAAAACAGATGCTCTGCCATTGAGCTATGGCCCCACTCATCCCTATCTCTGTAACATGGACGAGCCTTTTTCCCCCCAGGGGGGCAGAGAATGGTTTATATTAAAATTTCACCACTCACTTTGAAATGAATATTCATGGATTTTTAGGTGAAGTGGTCAAGATTATGTGAAATATTTGCCCATTATGCTCTTTATTGTGGAATTGTTGGCTCTGTGACATAAAGTGATTGTTGTCTGTGTTGTGGTGAAACTACTTGCAAAATAAGACATGGTGGCAAAAGAAGGTTAAATAGGACTGGCAGCAGGGGTGTAGCTATAATTGAGCAGATGGGTTCAAGGAATCAAGGGGCCCCCAGCTCCTGAGTGCCCCCCAGCTCCACCCCTCCCTGTTTTCTTCATTATTTTCCTCATTCAGAGGGGTCTCTGGGGAGAGGGGTGAACACAGGCCCCCTCTCCCCTAGCTACGCCTATGACTGGCAGAGAGGGTGACTAGCAAATAAATTGGCAAGTGCAGTTATCATTTTTCTGCCCAAAGATGAGGACTTAAGAACTATTCTTTTGGGACAGGAGGAAGCATTCACTTAGGACATGTCCTGGCTTGTTGGTCTCCATGAAGCTGGAAGAAGCTTTGATGCACATTGCTAGAGTCAGGGGGAGGTTCTGTGCATCAGCAGATGCTGCATGTAGCGACACACTGGAACAGTGTTTCACTGACCCTCTCTCTCACCACCACCACCACCACCACCACCAAAATAGTCCTAAAAACCTTGGCAGGGAGGCATTGTGTGTGACTGACTACTGTGTGGCAATTGTAATGCAGTTGTAGATGGTTCTGTTTCATACTAATGGGCTACTGTTTTGGTGGGGTGCTGTGTACCGTCCAAGGCAACTGCAATATTATGAGCTTATACAGATGAAGTGGTCAGGTTGCTGGAGCATGTTTTTGATACTTTAACTGCAGCAGGAGGAAGGCCTACAGATGATGCAGGAAGAGAGGGGCACAGCATTTAGTGCAAACGTTCTCTTTTATACAGACTCACACTCGCAATACTATTACAGAAAATAACAAAACTAACCCCTGGCTTCCATCAGCTGATAGTTCTGAGCCATTAACCAGCAATCTACCTAACAAAGGTATGTCAGTGATCTTCCAGCAGTGTAACACATTCTGAAAAAAGCAGATAGCTGAAGTATCAAATACTTTCCTTGCTAGGACTCTGGAGAATACAAAGGGCAAAAAGTTGTTCTGCTCCGCATGCAGGATGAAACAGACTGGAACAGCCAGTTTCACAGATAAATTTGCAAAAATCAGGAGCTTCCTAACATGTCGCCACACTATGAGAGCCATTTTCCTTGGTTTCATTTTAAGGCATAGCTTGAAGAAAACAACCCTCATTTGTTGAAAAATATTTTATAAATCATGTCAAGTCTTCTCATGCAGATGAGCTAAGGACAGAATCTAAATGTGAGAAACACATTTACCTCATCTGAACAGACTTGGATTCCCCCCTCCCCAACTGTATTATAACTGTTTCGCTCAGTTATTGTTGACACGTTCGGATATCATGTTTGGAAAATGTAAGGATACACTTCTACCCTTTTAGCATTTAAAATATGGATGGTTAAGAAATTAATATAGTCTGTCAGACCTGCATATGAAAAATGTACATGGTGCCTTTGTTTGTACAGTGTCGCTGAATAGTCAAAAATGAAGAGTCTAAAAATATGCCCTCCCAAATCCATAAGTAATCAAAAGCTGATAGGGATGTGCAACTATTCTAATTCAAATCAGTTCAACTCAAATCTGGGTGATTCAAGTGATTTGATTTTTAATCACTTAAAAAGGACAATTTGATTTGAATCAAATTTTTGAAATTGGATTCGAGAGCCATTTGACACCTTTTAAAAAACATTCAGGCACCCTGGTTGGTTTTAAAAGGTGACAAAACATAGCTGAATTCAAATTTGAATCAAATTTTCAGACCAGATTCAAATTTGATTCAAATTCAAAATGAATTTTTGGAATTAGATTTGAATTCACAATGAATAAAAAAAATTCATTTTGTGCATATCTCTAAAAGCTGGTTTATACCAACTAAACATTCAAACTGCACCAGGGCTACTCAACTTTTACCCTCCAACTGTTTTTGTACTATAGTGCCCAGCATCTCCAGCCACAGTGGCCAAATAGTCAGGGATAATGGGAGCTGTAGGCCAACATCTTCAGGAGTGCTGAAACTGAGTAGCCCTGCTCCAGACTAACCCACAAAAGCCACTCTGGGGGCTATTTTTCTTTAAAGTAAGTCCTGGTAGTACCCTATTGTAGGATTTACAATGGCATAGCAACTGCTTCTCTTTTGCAGGTACACACTGGTACATGTGCTTCTGTACTCACTAACAATACCAGGAGCCTCACAGTCAGGAATGTAGCTAAAATTAAGTGAATGGATTCAAAGAACCCAGGCCTCCCAGCTCCTGAGGGCCCCCCAGGTCCACCCCTCCCTATTTTCTTCATAGGGGCCACCAGGGAGAGGGATGAACACAGGCCCTATCTCAGGGGCGTAGCTATAATAGGGCAAGGGGAGACAGTTGTCTGGGGGCCCACTGCCTTGGGGGGGGGCAGAGGCATGTCACATGACTGATTCCCCCAGCCGTGCACTGCCCGGGCTTCCTTCAGTTGTATTCGTCCTCCAAAATTGATGTGAGTGTTAAGACCTGGAACTACCAGAACAGCATGTCTTTCTCTAGTACCATTAAATGACTTGCATTGTCCACAATTTATAAAACCTTTTAAAAAATAATTTAGGATGATGTTCTATTGTGGCATATACTTTTTGTTACCACTATTCAGCCTAATTTAAGATTTCTTTACTTCATGAGCTGAACTTCAGTGCAGGGGGGGGATTTTAAAATCTTGTCTTTGGGCCCACTCCAACCTTGCTACGCCCCTGCCCTCTCTCCCCTAGCTACACCCCTGCTCACTGTGATGTGGTGAGCAGGGGTGTCTCTCCTACACAAAGTAGGAGTCCATACTTTCCTCTGAGGTTCAAGTTAAGATAACCATCTTGATTCTGTCATCCGTTTTGTGTGCTTAACAAATTGTTGTGGTCAGATTGGCCGAACGAGAGGTCACAGGGTAAAGAGAGGTTTAGACCAGCATAGGGAGAAAGGAAATTACTGTCAGGTTGCTGAGAGAGACTCTGAGAGTTCTGTGGCATGACAAACATAACCTGCAGCCAAACATAAGGTGTTGCCAATCCTGACTGTGCAACAGGCCACTGCACTGCTTATTGTACTGATTCTTCTCACAGTGATCCCCTTATACTTTTCATTTTCTTGATTTCTGCCTTACTACGAATATATAATCCTGTTCCCTTGCTGGAGCGTCAGTGTTCTCTAGTCTAGCTCTTAAGGGTGTTCACAAAACCGGGTTACCCAATTTGGTTTGAGACCAGACCCGAACCGGACTGGGCACGTTCAGTTTTGTGCACCTCGAACTCTCAGGTTCTCTTCGGTGGGAGGTGGGTGGGTGGGTTAAAAGTTTAAAAAAATATTTCTGACACAGCCATGCAGAGGCCCTTTGGGCATGTGTGGCGGATTCCAAAATGGCTGCTGCCATGGGGATGAGGCCCAGAACGGGCCAAAGACTGCCCAAACCGGGCTATTTTATATATTGATATTATATATCGACAGAATCTGTCGCTATGACAAGCATTTAGAAATAGCACCCATAAAACAATGAGGAACAAATATGACAATATTTCACTCTATCCTCCACAGGGTCTCTTCCATTGCCTAATAATATAATCCCGTTCAAAATGGCTTAATTGTATCTTTTTGTGGGGGAAGCACGGCTTCCGATCTGGTATTTCTCCATAAAGTATTTTGAAGAATCGTTTCTGGCACTACCACCAGTGGCGCAGTGCTGCAGGGATGGGCAGGCACACAGTCCTGGTACTTTTGTTTTGTTTTGTTTTTGTTTTGTTCCAGGGTTTCAGTAGGACTCAAAGCCCTTTGCTTTCTAAACAGAAACAATATTCTGGTCTTCCTATTCAACAGTTTGTTACATAACTCAATATCTGACTACCACTTACTTTATTCTCATCCTTCCTGTCTCCCGTTCAAGGGAATATTCTCCACCCTTTGTGGTAGACCATCCAGGCTGCTCTTCTCAGTGAATAACCACATAATATTCTAGCTCTATAGGATTAGGAAATCATCCTTGACTTCTTGCAAGATAGTCCCCAGAATCATTGCATCTATCTTGGGGTGTGTGGTGGAGTGGCTGCCGGGGCTGTGTCTGCACTTCTGCATGTGCATGCACCACTGAACCATTTGCAACAGTTCAGTCAGTTCCAAGTCTCTCAAATGGAAGACCAATATTAGTATTAATATCCACATTGCTTCTAGGATATTTGTGCTGGGCTTTCACTCACAACATATCGGTGTGGTCCTTAAGGCATTTATCAACTTCTCTACTGGCATGTTGGAGCATCCTCTAAGAGAACAGAAGGCAGCATACCATTTACAAAATACTTTTGGGAGAGAAAATGTTGGAATGGCAAAATGGAAATAGTAGAATATATTGCTGCAGGCTTATTGAATTGCTGGTTTCTCATAAGAGGTACTTCTGTCAAAGGCAATACAGAATACATTACATGGGTTATAGAATGTGTCAAATGCAGCTCTTGTTGGAAATTGAGGGTGTAAAAGTGTCTGTGACTTAATTATTCTATTCAACAAAGAGCTTTAGCAACTGCCTCTTCCTAGGAACAGCCATGTATTCTAACTATTTACGCAGTTAAGAATTATTTTGGCCTAATACTATAGACGTGTCTGAGTGAGTGAAAGATGGCAGTAGATGCTTGAGTTCTGCCAATGATACATGGGCACTCAGCATATCTGTGCCATTTATTACCCTTGAAAATGAAGCCTAGAATGCCATACCCATGCTTTAAAAAAAAAAAGAAGTGACAATGCCAGTGGCAATGGCCAGTTCTATATTCCTACCTGGAATATAGTTAAAAATAATTGCATAATTATATAGTAAGTATTCTTATAGCTAAGAATAATTGCAGACTCTTAAGAATATTGTTGCTGAGATCCAGATTGTTTCCCCAGTAAAAACCCTTGCAGACTGATGTCCAATATAACATGCCTTTGATTTCTCCTTCCCAACTAGCAATATTCAATAGCTGAATGTGCTTTACAGGGATAAGCTCCAGGCTAGTGAATAGCTGCAGTGGTGCCACCCTGCCTGGCGGCTGCCCTCAGCGAAATTCTGAGCAAACTGATATCTGATTTCTCTATTATCCTGAAAGCATGTATAACTTTGCCAGCTGCAAAGAAAATAATACTGCTTTGCAACATTATTGCAATATCTTCATACGAACATTAGATTGTTTAGCCATCTTGCAACCTGTCTGGTTTATGATCTTATTGCTCCACCTACTCCATTGAAAGTTAGCTATATAGTCTAGCCATTTTGTAAACCATTATATGGTTAGGCTTATTACATCAAACTATGTTTTATGCCAAATATGGTTTAAGACCCCTAAAAAGGGACTGACTGACAAGCCCATCATGCAACGTATGCTTTAGAGCTATTTGTCTGCTTTTGTACCTCTCAGCTTCCATCTGTGGTTTGTCAGTTCAGATATGGCTTGAAAACTCATTTCAAACCATGGTTTCCAATTCTGTTTTGCTGGCTGATTGAACTGACAACTCATAGGGCTCTTTCTCATTTATTCAACCTTTATGCTGAACATATACTGAGAGAAGCTGGTTTTGAAGAAGATGAGCATGGTTTTAAAGTTGGAGGAAGAGACATCAATAACCTGCGCTACGCTAACACCACTCTGATAGCTGAGAATGTGGATGAGCTGCAAGCTCTAGTAATGAAAGTCAAGGGGCACAGTGAAAAAACAGGACTATGACTAAATGTCAAGAAGACTAAACTAATGACATGCCAGCCTCAGAATTGATAATGAAGATGTTGAAGTGGTGGATAGCTTCTGCCTTTTAGGATCGACCTTCAATAGTAAAGGATCCAGCAGTCAAGAAATATTCTGCAGACTAGCACTTGGTAGGGTTGCAGTGAAGGCCTTGAAAAGGATATTTAGATGCTGTGACGTGTCTATACCTACAAAGATTGGAATTGTCCGGACAATGATTTTTCCCTGACACACTATGGATGTGAAAGCTGGATTTTGAAGAAGCAAGATAGAAAAAGCATTGATGCTTTTGAACTTTGGTGTTGGAGAAGACTTTTGAGGATACCATGGACAGCCAGGAAAACAAACAAGTGGATCATAGAACAAATCCATCCAGAATTTTCTCTTGAGGCACAAATGACCAAGCTCAAACTATCATACTTTGGGCACATTATACGAAAACCCAGCTCCCTTGAGAAGTCCATAATGCTGGGGAAAGTTGAAGGAAAGAGAAGAGGATGACCAGCAGCAAGGTGGATGGACTCGATTAGGACAGCAATGAATGCACTACTGAGAGACCTTAAAGACCAAGTTGAAGGCAGATCATCCTGGAGAGAATCTATCTATGTGGTCGCTAAGAGTCGACACCCACTTGATGGCACTTAATCAATCAATCATTCAGGGCTCTTTCAGACAAAACACCAAACTGGAGTTAAACATGCCTGAAGTTGGCATTTCTGACCATTCAAATGCAGGATTTCCTCGCAACCATAGCTCCATTATTGCCTGGAAACTTCCATTTGAAACCTCATTTTGAAATTGGTCAGTCTGTTGAATCCAGAGTTTTGAAGGCTGCACTGTACCAATCGAATTCAGTGCAGGCTGTAACCGGGGTCATGCTGAAGCTCCTCCCACACTCACAGAGAGGAAGGTACAGAGCAGCTCCAAAATGCTTCTGCTTTCCAGCCTGCTTCTCTTGCTGGCTGTTTTTGGAGGGAATGCTCCGCCTTCTGCCACATAGCAACCTGCAGCTTCACCCCTCCTTTTATTGCCTGACAACAGACATCCCACATTCAGAGACTTCCTTTTTTAAAGGCACAGTACCAGAAAAGGGCAATGGGGAGGGGAAGTTGAGAGCTATGTTTCCTCTGGCTTCCTTGGAAACTTCTCAAAAAGCAACCTTGTAGAACTACCTCTGACTTGTTTACACATTGGGATGTGTTGGATGAGATCTACCACCATGCAAAGCATCACTGCCCCTCTTGCCAAGGAGTACCTAACAGCTAAGAACCTCTGCCCCCGAAATAAACCAATAGACACACCACATTGGACACACAATGCAAAAGGGCAAAAGCTCCCCATGGCCCAGTCAGAGCAATCGAGGCTGTCACATGTTTGCACCAAAGGGCTTGTTTTGAATGGCTTAGGTGGGCACCCCCAGGCCATTTTGTCTGCAACGGGTTAACTCGCCACCAGCCATGTCACAGCCTAGCATTCTGGTATTGCAATCAGCAACTGCCATCATTGAGGCTGGGGATGCCCCCAAGAAAGTGTGAGCAAAGCTCTAGACTGAGGCAGAGACTGATGTATTTGTGGACTTATGGACCTACCTTCCTACTCCTTTTTGAAGACATGAAGAGTAACTCCATGTAACTGAGTATTGCACCAGTCCCACTCACTTATACAATGATGCTCAAACATTCACCTCACCCAGAACCAGTGCATCCATTAAAGTGGACTGAGCACTGACTTAGAGCACAAATCTGGCAGGGGTGACAACAGCGGGGGTCACATGGGACCCAGGGTCTCTGCCCTCCACCCCCTCCCGATGGCTGCCTGCCCATCCACTCTCCTGGCCACCGCTGCTGAAGAGCTGCCTCAAGCAAGGTGACCTTCCACCTGCCCTTCCCAAACCTCTTTTTGTTGCTAGGGATTCCTCTTTGTTTGTAAAATGGAATCGTACTGGATTCCAATTTACAAGCATCCCAAACAGGGCTGAACCGGTTCGATCCAGTTCAAATCTGGGTCAAGTTAAAACCAGTCAAACCAGGCCAGTTATAATCAAACCAGGTTCGATTCAAACCAGTTCCACACACACCTAGTAATAAAAGTAGAGGTGGAAGTGATGGTAAGAGTAGAGGTGGAAGATTTTGTTTTGTTTTTGTTTTTGTTTTTATATTTCTATCCCACTCTTCCTCCGAGCAGCTCAGAGCAGTTTACATTGTTTTTTTTTTTATCCTCACAACAACCCTGTGACATAGGTTAGACTGAGAGACACATGACTGGCGCAGAGTCACCCAGTGAGTTTCATGGTTGAATGGGGATTCAAATTCGGGTCTTCCCAGTCCTAGTATTATATGCAAGAGGTGGTATGGAGCTTATAAGCAAAGTTACTTGATGGGCTTTTGTGTTGTGGATGATGTGGTTAAATTGTCCAAGATCACATTGCAGCCATTGGTGTAGCTGGGAAAGAACTTCTGAGTCTTGTTATACATGGTCAGTCAAGCCTTTTCTCTCATTCCAGCACAGCTTGATAATTTTTGCACAGATTTGGATTGAGAAACTGCCACTGCTTCACAGCATTTCAAACAAATTTACCAATTGAGATAATGATGTCTGCAATGTCAAATCATTTTTTATAATCTTATAACAAGGACTGATGCCAATACTTTATAATTGTAATGGAGTAATTAGTTGATAAGATTGAACAAGTGATTTACCTTTTCCAGGTTTTGCTGTCAAGTATTGCTGTCTGTGAATCTGGTGGTTCTCCTTTACTATGTATCTCATTCATTGCTTCAGTTAAGGTTGTGACTAATACATTTACCAACTGTCAGTGTCTATCGAATTCAGGAAACAGAATATGGCCATCAGGGCCTGGTGTTCTATTAGCTTGAATGACTTCATCAGCTCTGATTTCCTCATCTGTTTCTTATCTTCATTAGTAAGGGTAGATCTAAAATTGGAAGGAAAAACACTGAGATTTGTGAAGTAGGGGTGTGCTCAAACCGCGGTTCGACCACCAGTTCAAGCCCTGGTTGGGAGCTGGAGCTTTAAGAAAGAGGAGAGCAAGTACTTATCTGCTCTCCCCCTACCCATGCAGCTTCCTGCTGGGGTGGCACTCGGCCCAAGTATTCCCTCATGGCACCAGCATGCACATGGTGTCCACATATGCTCAGGCTCCATTTGCTTGTTCAGCATGGTGTACTTGGGTTGAGCACCATCCCAACAGCAAGCTGCATGGGGTAGCAGAGAGCAGGTAAAGACCAGCTCTCCTCTTACTTAAAGCTCCCGCTCCCAACCAGGGCTCGATCTCCTCTATTGTGGAGTTGCTGAGATTTATATAATAGTTAACAACTTCTTCTATGAGAACTCTATTGCACGTTCATATAAGCCTATCTGATCTTATTACGGATATTCAGTTATTTTCTTGAGGGTTTTTTAACCTATAAAGTAATAATTAATAGCTTTATCTCCAGATACACAATGTTTGTCCTTAACATACAACATTTTATTTTGCATCTTATAGACATCTAGCATTTCTAACTTTTGTTTAGCTTCTTTATGTTGAATTAATATCAAACATGATGGGATCTCTTTGTTTTCTTTCTAGTAATGTGATCTCTTGTTTCATTTTATCCTTCCACAGATTTCTTTGTTCAAAAAAGATATGTTGATAAAAGAACTTATACAAGTTTTGTATGTTTGCCATATCATAGTTTTAGAAATTCCTGCCATACCATTTATCTTTTAAATAAACAAATCAGGATGGATGCTTACAGTATAACTGTAGAGTCTTCCAGTAAGGACTTGTTTAATTTCATGCTTTATTAATTTTCCTTCTCCAATTCTATTTTCAGTGTAATTGGATTATAATCAGCAAAAGTTGCTGTCTCAATATTTTCTTTCTACATTATACCTGCTAAAAAAAGAGAAAGTAAACAAATCTTTCCTAGAATAGGTTCTATTTGTTGGGAGTGGGGAAAACCAATTGGATATAATTTTTAGTTGGATATAAGCATCTCCAAATACCTTAAAAACATTCTTCATACCTTACAAAAGGTTCTAAACAGAGTTGCACCTTGCTTAGTACTAGGAGTTCATGAACAGGATTTGCTGTTAAATTCATATCTCCAAAGATTATGGTGCTGGGGTTCGGTAGGGCCTGTTGCTCCCCCCCCCCGCTAAATATAAGAGAATCACCATTTTAAAATATGCCTCTTTGCTCAGTTAGCTGGGCAAACTGCTATTCCCCCATACAGTCTTTTAATATGTAGAGACAAAACTGGTATTAGTTAAATAGCATTTTAAAAATATATAGTTTTCTAAAAATTTCATTATTTTTACAATTACATATAACAGTTAAGGAAGATTGGAGTAAGGAAGACAGGAGGATTTGGGAAGACAGGTCCACTCATAAATTGCTAGTAAAAGTTACTTTTAAATTAAAGGGGCACAGGAGTGTCCCTTTATCTAAGATGAGTAGCAAAATAGGTTCCTTTCTATTAGAAGCCTCAAAGTTCTGCTGCTTTTAAAAATGAGAGCTGTTGAACTAATAACTTTAAAAACTGGTGTGTGTGATCTACTTGATGAGGTCTAGAAATGTGCCTAATTTGAAGGAGATCTGATTTAAAATGCCACTGCTACAGCAGGTTAAAAGGTGGGAAACTGATACATTAGTCCTTTTTAATCCAAATTTTCCCAGGCATATTCTATTTCTTTCAAGTTGGCTAATTTAATCTTTTCAGGCTTGTCTAAGAAAGCAATCCTTTGTTGGTATGGGCACATTTTGACCAGTGGTTCAAAAATTATTAAGGTTTTTCTGCCCCATTAAAGTCTATGGTAACAAGTGCTGGCAAAGGTATGTGGAGTGTGACTATTTTGATAATGAAGCCAGAATGTTGATATGTTTTGCCAGTCCTCTGACAACAGGAGAACAAGTAGTGGATTCTGTTGCCATTGATAGACATGTCCTCCATGAATTTGTCTGAGCCTCTTTTAAAGCCCTCAAAACTGATGGCCATCACCACATCCCACAGCAAAGAATTCCATAGATTAATTATGTGCTGTGTGAAAAAGTGTTTCCTCTTGTCAGTCCCAAACTTCTTGACCTTCAGTTTCATGGAATGCCCCCTGCTTCTAGTGCTGTGGAAGATTTCTCTCTGTCCACCCTCTGCACTCCATGCATAATTTGTACACGGTGATTATTTATCCCCTTAGTCTCATCTTTTCCAAAGTAAAGAGCCCCAGATGCTCTTTCCTTTGGAGGAAAGCCTCATAAGGAAGGTACTCCAGGCCCCTGATCATCTTGCTTGCCCTCTTCTACACCTTAAGATATGGTAATAAAAACTGTACACAGTATTCCAGATGTGGCTTCACCATAAATCTGTATATAGGCATTATAATATTAGCATTTTTTATTTTCAACCCCCTTCCTAATGATTTCTAGCATGGAATTAGCCTTTTTCACAGCTGCCACACATTGAGACGACACTTCCAATGAGCTGTCCAACAAGACCCCAAGATCTCTCTTCAGTCACCGGCAGATCAGATCCCTTCAGTGTATATATGAAGTGGGGGGTTTTTTGCCCCAATGTGCATCACTTTACACTTGCTTACATTGAACCGCATTTGCCATTTTGTCTCCCACTCCTCCAGTTTGGAGAAATCCTTTTGGAGCTCCTCGCAGTCTGTTGTGGATTTTACTACCCTAAATAGTTTAGTGTCATCTGAAAATTTGGCCAATTCACTTGTTACACCGACTTCTAGATAGTCTATGAACTAGTTAGAGAGCACTAGTCCTAGTACCGAACCCTGGGGGATCCTACTTCCTTCCATTGTGAAAACTGTCCATTTATTCCTACCCTCTGTTTCCTGTCCTTCAACAGTTACTGATCCACACATTAATCTGTCCCTTATCCCGTGAATGCTAAGTTTACTCAAGAGCCCTTGGTTGGGGGACTTGTTCAAAAGCTTTTTGGATCACTTTTATCTGCGTGCCCTTTTACACTTTCAAAGAACTTCAAAAGATTAGTGAGGCAAGACTTGCTCTTGCACAAGCCATGCTGGTTCTCCTTCAGGAATGCCTTTTCTTCTAGATGCTTAACAATTTTGTCCTTAAGTATGCCTTCCATCAATTTAACCAGCACCTAGGTTAAGCTGACTGACCTGTAGCTGCCCAGATTGTCCCGGATCCCTTTTTAAAAATTACTTACGTTCACTACTTTCCAGTCCTCTGGTACAGAGCCAGATTATAAGGACAACTTGCATATTTTTGCCAGGAGATCTGCAATTTTATATTTGAGTTCCTTCAGAACTCATCAGTGGATACAATCTGGCCCTGGCCATTTGTTAATTTTTAGTTTTTCAAGACAGTTTAGAACATCTTCCCTTGTCACCTCAAATTGGCCCAGTTCTTCAGCCTCTAAACCCAACAAGCTTGATTCCAGAGAGGGTATATGGTCAATATCCTCCGCCATGAAGACAGATGGAAGGAACTCATTCGGCTTCTCTGCAATATCCTTATCCTTCTTAATGATCCCTTCATGCCCTGATTAGCTAAGTGGCTAACTGCCTCCCTGGCAGGTTTTCTATTCCTGATATATTTAAATAAGTTTCTGTTATTCCCCTTGGCACTTCTAGCTATATGCTCCTCAGACTCTCCTTTTTGCATCCCTTATTGTGTCCTTTCATTTCTTTTGCCAGAGTTTGTTCCTTTCTGTTATCTTCATTTGGGCAGAACTTCCATTTTCTGAAGGAGGAAAGGTACCACCAAGTTCAGGAAGAGGCCAGCATGGCTAACAAGAAGAATCAGGGAAACTATAAAAGGGTAAGTTGTCTTCGCTTTTATAGCTTCCCTGGCTCTTCTTGTTAGCTATGCTGGCATCCTCCTGAACTCGGTACTTTTCCTCCTTCTTAGTATACATTCCAACTAAGTTTCTAGTATTGTGGTTTTAAATAAGTTTCATGCTTTGGGGAGTGTTTTCAGCTTTCCCTTTCAACTTCCTTTTTACCAGTCCCCTCATTTTTGAAAAGTTTTCTGAAGTCCAGGGAATCTGTTGGACTTCCTTGACAATTCTCCACTTTCATATAAGCTGAATTGGATCACACTATGGTCACTGCTCCCCAATGGTTCTGCAACTCTGACATCTCCCATCAAGACCTGGGCACCATTCAGGATTAAGTCCAAGGTCACCATCTTTCTGGTTGGTTCCATGACTAACTGTTCTAAGGCATAGTCAGTTAGCATGTCTAGAGGTTTGGCCTCTCTTTCATTACCTGAATGTGAATTTACCCAGTCTATGTGTGGGTAGTTGAAGTTGCCCATTAGTACTGCCCTGTTTCTCTTTGACGCCTCTCTTATTTACTTCTCCTACTCCAGGTTACTCTCAGTGTTTTGATCCAGAAGGCAATAGCTTGTCTATAGTAATATATTTCCTTTCAGTCCTCGTATTATTACCTATAATGATTCTTTGGAGGACTCTGGTCCTCCTGTGTTTTCTAGCTTTTTGGAATCTATTCCTTCTTTAATATAAATTGCTACTCTACCAGTGTTCTCTCTATCAGGGATTCCCCAATGTTGTTGACTACAACTCCCAGCATCCCCAGATGTAGTGGCCTTTGCCTGGGGATTATTGGAGTTGTAGTCAACAACATCTGGGAATCCCTGTTAAAGGGAACACTGTAGTCCACCACCAATCCTCCCTTCCCTGCCTTTTCTGTAGAGTTTGTATCCAGGAATAAGAGTGTCCCAGTGGTTCTCACCGTTCCACCAGGTTTCTGATATGCCCACTGTATGTTTCCATTAGCAACCAAGCACTCCAGCTCACCCATCTTGGCATATAAACATCTATATGCCAAGTCTCTTACCTGGCATGTGCTATCTCCCTTACTTTTATTTGACCTTTTTGACCAGCAGTCACGTATTTCTGTTTGTTCTACTCCTGGTTCTACTCTGTCCCCTTCAGGTTTATCCAAAACACGTGCACCCTCACACCTTTGGGGATTTTGCTTCCTGAACCAGGTACTACCCAGTTCCTGTCGGCAACCCCCCAGGCGTCATTTTAAAAGCTGCTCTGTGACCTTCTTGATTTTAAACTCCAGCAGTCTGGTTCCATCTTGGTTCAAATGAAGCCCATCCCTTTTGTACAGGCTTCGCTTGCCCCAAAATGTATCCCAGGGCCTAACAAATCTGAACCCCTCATCCTGGCACCACCATCACATAAATGCACTGAGATGCCTCAGCTCTGCCTGTCTCACTGGCCCTGCATGTGGAACAGGTAGCACTTCCGAGAAAGCTAGCCTGGGGGTCCTGGATTTCAGTATGGTACCTAGCAGCCTAAATTTGGCTTCCATGACCTCCCAACTGCATTTCCTAACATCATTGGTGCCATTGTGCACTACAACAGCTTCCCAACCCTGCCTTTTGCAGACAAAACACTGCAGACGGTTTGCTATTTCCTACAAGCAGAACAACCACACAATCCCCCTAGAGACTTGACAGGAACATATACAACAGCTAATCTCTCTCTCCTATTTTCCTAGACTTTGGAAGGGGAGAATCTCTGTTATTTACAATGGAAAAACTCCAGAGGTCCGTGATCTTCACTATATTTCAAGTGGGGGCCACTTGGATTAAAAAAATATCCAGTGTGAGAACCATGGATATGTTTATCCTCCTAAAACTGTGCCCTGCTGCTGCATCCAGCTAGTGCTGGGTGCAGAGTTGTGCACCTGGTGCTTGAGATGGGCACGGGGGCTGCCATTTTGGCTCCATTGGCATTAGCCACATGCCAGTCAATGGGAGCAGGGGTGTTGGCAGCTGCATAAGTTGTCGGCTCCCTTTTGTTCGCGCTCAATTGCTCTGTGGGCAAAGTACCCATCCCTCCCACCCCAGTTCATTGGGGATTGTCCAGTCGCCTTTTGGGGCCAAGTATGCCCCCACTTTATGGGCTCACCTTATGGGCTCTGGTATGACCTTTTTGGGTCCTACTTCTCACTAACTGTAATTGTTAGGTTGTCATGGTTGCATGTTTGGTCACTTTGCAGGTGGGTGCGGGTTGGGGTAGGTTGGTTCAGTGTCTGACTGGAGGACCATTTAAGGCAAGTAAGCAAGCCGAGGAACATCCGTTGCAGGTTTTGCTGCCTTTGAGCTGGGATCCGCCTCTACTCAGAGACTGGCTGGTTCCCACCACTCAGAGTATTGAGGCCAGGGTGGGGTGGGGGCTGGTTGGCCACCTCCTCTCAGCAAGGTTAAAGCCTCATGGTTGTGGTGACATCCGGACTAGGCACCAGTCTGAATCAACACCCAGTCCTTCACCCTGTATTGGCCAATCCTCCTTATGAGGCTGGCCCACAAGAGGGGTTTTCTGTGCTCTAATTGTAAATACCTCATTGCAGGTTATTGTAATTTATTAATAAATGTGGCCCTAGTTCATCCAATCACACGTCTCGTCATTACTGGACTTGGGTGTTGAATAACCTTGTGAAGTAGGTCAGTTTGAGTGGCTCAGAGTCATCCAATGAGCTTTAAGACTGAAAGGGGATTTGCAATCAGGTCTTCCTGGCCCTAGTTCAACACTCTAACTACTACACCGTAGTGGTTCTGCTAACCATTGAAATGCAGACTATCCTAGAATTGTTTCAGAAATATATAATATATAATGCATTTCACTGCATTATATTATATTACATGGTGTTCATTAGAATCCACATTGGGGCGGGGTGGTGGTGGTTTGGTACTGGACAACCAACACTGAAATGATAAATTTCCTTTTCACAAACCCTGGAAAGTAGTCCCCCCGCCTGCAAAAAACCCAGCCTGCCACTAAGACACTGCTCAAGCTCCACAAAAGAGGGAATTTAGAACATGTTCCAGTGATCAGTAATGATGTGCAATGTCACTAATTGTGCCTGCTTGCAACTTGCCTTTCATGTACTTACATGGACAACATGGGGCATCTTTGCTGATGCTAAGCTCTCCATCCTTTCCATTTTCATCTGGGCCTCAAAGACCAAGGAAAAGTGTGGATGTTGCCTGGCTTTGTGGAGCTTGAGGCAAAATGAGATGGCCTAAACCAGCAGTTTTTTGACTATCTCATTTTAAATGCATCAACCCAAAATATAATATCAAATTGACTGTACTTTTTAAAAAAAAAAAAAAAACCCTCTGTCCACTAACTTCATCAACTAATTGTGCAATCTATGCATGTTTGTTTAAAAATTAGCTTCTCTTTGTTAAATAGGGTTTTCTCAATGCTCTGCAAGTGTTTCCATTTTTACATTTTACAAGGCTATGGGAGCTGAAGCCACCTAATGGCGCAGCGGGGAAGTAACTTGCCTAGGGAGCAAGAGGTTGCCAGTTCAAAACCCTGCTGGGAAACACCCATATCAGGCAGCAGCGATATAGGAAGATGCTGAAAGGCATCATCTCATGCTACATGAGAGATGGCAATGGTAAACCAAAGCAAAGGAAGCTGTATTCTACCAAAGAAAACCACAGGGCTCTGTGGTTGCCAGGAGTCAACACCAGGGGCGTATCTAGGGGTAGGGCAGGCAGGGCACGTGCCCCGGGTGCCACTTGAAGGGGGGCGCCATTTTGTAAAATTAATTTTAAAAAAATGGCTGCCAAAAACAAAATGGCCACTGTGCATGCTCAAATGGCCTCTGTGAGGCTCTAGGTCATGCCAGGCTTTGCAGAGGCCATTTGAGCATGCGGTGGCCATTTTGTTTTCAGTGGCCTTTTAAAAAAAAAAGATTGTTTTTAAAAACGGCCACTGCACATGCTCAAATGGTCCCTGCGAGGCCCTAGAGGCCAGCGGGGTAAGGGGGAATCTTTGCAAAAAAAACCCCAGCCTTTAGGAAGCCCCCCAAAGGGGCTACGGGTAAAAATAATAATAATAAAAATATAATATAAGACACTGTACACATATTCAGATTGGCACTATGTACAGAGAATCAGGGCTTGTGAATACTGAGCTGACGCTTAAGAGCTAGGATTGTATTCATTTGCTCTTACTTTGCTTCTTGTGATAAGTGAGTTAAATGTGATGTCTTGCTAATATGGCTATTAATGGTGAGTTTGTCTTTGAATCAGTGTGAAACCCTTAATATTAAGGCCCACTGGGAGTTTCTTGCTCTCTTTCTCTCATTTTAACTGTCTTTCTGAAAGACTAGAATATATTCCAAGTAGTGACACAGTTTACTCTGCATATCTTTTAATTATTTACAGAGTATCTGGGAAAAGTCAAATTCTCCATTGATTTTTAAAACTTATGTAATGGTGATGCTACAATGCATAGTAGAGAATTAGACAGGCACTTCTGTTTAGTTTTCCAAGTACATCTCCACATAGTATTTGGGTATTTCATGAGCTCCCACATACTGCAATTTGTAGTTTTCCAGCATTTTTTGGTCTGTCTAAGTCCACTGCTAAATAGTTTTTGAAATATTAAAAGATTAACGAGCTTGACTTGTATTTTTGAGCTGATATTATGGTAAAGTTATCTGAAAGATGGGTGTCAGATGCTTGGACAGGGGGTGCAATTTCAGTGTTTGCCCTAGGCGCTAGTTTCCCTAGATACGCCTCTGGTCAACACTGACTGGAAGGCACAACTTTACCTTTATGGGAGCTGAAGATGGTCATACTGCTTGAAAATCAATGTGATCTCCCTCTGGTGGCTAGAATGGAAACTCACAGGCATAAAGAATGAAAAACCAAATCATCCTATTTTCATGCCTTACTGGATGCAAGCCAATACCAGATCAGCCTTTCAGATATCGGACCATTCATTTCAAATCATACACCACCAGTTCTTAATATAGGATTCTAATACTTGAGAATCTAGCACAGTATTTCAATTTTTAGTTAACTGTTTTTTTCCTTAGAAGAACCTGGAGATAAATCACCCCCTGTAGCTTGCTTTTTAATTATATGTTCCTTGTAGCATCTATCCAAGTGTCTTCCTTGTGTGCAAAAGGGATGTATTCTAGCTTCAGATGCTTGTTTACTTCTAAACATTTTGCTAGAATAAGCCTGGATCACCCAGTGTGGATATTCAAACAGATCCTTGCCTGTTCTGAGCTAGAATGAGAACAATTTCTATCCTCCTTAGGTGTAAAGGGGAGTGGTGTGTGTGTGCCCTAGGCTAGGGGCTGTTGCATGAAACAAGGCTCTGCATGATATCTGAAGAAGGACAGAGACTGAATGGAAACAGAGGCAGAGTTTAAATCTGATGGAAGTCTCCGTAGGATTCAAGGGTTTCCAGGGATCTGATATAATTTGTTACTGACTTACAGGAAAGTACATGTTGCTTACTTCCACCTAGGACTTATTTTCTATATTTGTAAACAAATTGAATAAGTGTGGGTCTGCAACAAAATATTACCGTACATCTCTGGTGTGTATGTGTTACTTGAGCCTGCGGCTGGGGGAAAAACCAAAGAGAGGAGTCTGTACTCTAACGTGGGGTCTTCCTTCATATGCATATTTTTACTTTCTCTGACTTCTGAATTTTTTTGTGGGGAGGGACACTGATTCCCAGCCCCAGTTGCTTTTCATTTAATCCTGCCTGTAAAGTTTCAAGAACTAATGACTGATGAGCAATCAGTTTAATGTTTCCATCACTGTTTACTGAGATTGTAGGGAAGGAAAGGGACTGTGGAATAGGTTTTATCTAAAGGAGACTTAGTTTTGCGTGCGTGCGTGTATGTGCTCGCGTGTGTGCAGATGCACATACAATGATCAGCTAATTAACAAATTTAGTATGTAGCTTCCCACTCCATTCCTTAGAGTTCATGCACATACAGTTCTCTTATGTTACTGGGGAAGAGTTAACCCCCAACACACACCAAGAACTATATGTATCAAAGCCCTTCATTACAGCTGTGAAATGACTGATAAGAAAACTAAAGTTTTAGATGCCTGCTTTCTCAGAAGCAGAAGGGGTTGTGATGGTCTTCAGGGACTATTCTTCAAGCGAAGACATTTCCTACTCATTTTGTTCAAGTCCCCCTGTCACCACTGAGTTCCATTCTGCCCATTTGGTTGTCAGTTAACTGCACCCAACCCAACCCATGAACGTTCCATCCCATTCACTTACATTGGGCAGTTTGGGGATTTCTTGACACTCATAGGTTTTTCCTTCAGATTTTTTGCACAGTTTTGAACACTTTTTTGTATCAGTGGGTCACCCTGAGTTTGCTGGCATCTCCTACTTGCCCACAGATGCTCTGGTTATGAGTCCATAAAGATCATAATATTTCCCGCTCTTTTGGAATAGTATAGAGATATCATAAACCTCCCGAGACCTCTCTGCTCAGAGAATCCATTACCCATGGAACTTTTCATCAGACAGGGAAGTGGGGAGCATGCATAACAGTATGAAGTCCTGACAATCAGGTATGTGGGACACCCTTTAATGAATCTTAAGGAAAGATGCTCTGTTTATTTTGACTCAGTTCTGGTTTCATTGAAGCAGATATAAACTGGATAAGAACAGTGGAGAAGTTGAAAGAGCATCTTGCAAGCATAGTTTGAATCAAGGGGATTTTACTGTTGCCGGGGTAGGACTAATTACTCACGATGCCTTTTTCTGAAATCCATGATTTCAGAGGCTAAAAGAGACTAAATCTTTGGAATCTTAGGTACTCTTACCAAACTGAAGATGTCTTTTGCTTGAATAAAAGTGACATGTGACCATTTGCGATCTGTCATTCTCAGTTGTTGTCAGTTGCATGAAATGCAGTGTGCAAGTTGTTCCTTCTCACTCATTTGTGTTTTCTGAACTGGCAAAACATTGAAAGTGGCCTTATTTAAAAGAGTTGAATTACTATAATTATTTCTTTTCTCATTGTTTGGTATGATGCTGTAAACCATAAAGTGTTTGTTTTTTTAAAATACTCATTAATTTAGAGACTTACTTAGGAAACAGGAACAGGAGACATTATTTCCTATAATAACCAAAGACCACTCTCACCATTTAGGGACCACTCTCACCATTTAGGGAAGCTGGGGCAGCCTTCCTCACGTTGTGTTTCAGATGTGTTTCTTCCTTGGAAGTGCCTACATCTCTGGTTATTATGAGGTATTAACAGGGGCATAGATAAGGGAGAGGGGGCCCCGTGTTTGCCCCTCTCCTCAGCAGCCCTTGGAGTGAGGGAGATAATGAAGAAAATAGGGAGGGGTGGAACTGGGGGCCCTCAGGAACTGGAGGGGCTGGGTTCTTTGAACCCATCTGCTCAATTATAGCTACACCCCTGGCTATTGAAATAAATGTTCTGTTGCAATTTCAGATTCATCTGGGTGCAGGTCTCTGAACCATGCTGTGAATTCTCCCCCTCCAGAAAAACATTATTTGTCCCCATATTTTTTGCTTGAAAATATGCAGAAAATGCTGGTGTAGAGATAAATTGCCAATTAAAAACAGAACAGAAACACACTGAGGCTATTCTCAATGAACTGAGCCCAGCAGCGTTCCCTCTAAGGTGTGTGCAGGTGCCTGTGCTCAAAAGTTTTTTTAAATGTCTGCTCAGTTAATTTTAAATACAGCTCAGGTTGAATCGGGAAGGCCTCATTCTGAAGGCATGTGTGCACACACTGCCTTGATACTCCCGCCCAGAACAAAACTCAGTCTGCACACAGATGAAAAAAAATGGAGAGAACACTGGAGCCCAGGCTGCTTTCCAGTGGTTGTGAGAACCACCGGGCTCACGGGTGAGCCTGGTGGTTCAGTGGCAGCTAGTCTGCCTAAATACTCCACCCCGAAAATGAGGTTAACAGAGCGAGTGCTCTGCTAACCCCATTTTAGTGATTGTGTGCCGCCGTGGCATAGCTCCATGGTGCGGCAACACAAGAGTAGACCCCCAACTGAGAGGCTACAACATTAGCATAGGGCATATTTGCCCTAGGGCATGCTAGGACTTCTGGGGGCCGGGTGGCCCCCAATCCCCAAGACCCCAACCGGCTCAATCACAGAGACGATAATTGTGTGGGCAGCCTATCCGGCCACCCAGGGAGGGTGGAGTCCTCATGTATGGGGAAGTGGAGCCCACTCTCCCTGCCAAACCCTGCTCGTCTCTTCACACTGCTCATGTGGAGAGCCTCATTGGCTTTTAATGGGGAAGTGGTGGAAGCTTTATGGAGTGACCTTTATACAATGAAGCAATGTAATCAAGAGTAATGAGATTCGATGCATGTTAAGCTATTATAGTAACACAAAAGAAAATGGTGAGAAATGAGTGTAAACCTTTCTAAAAGCAAACCCCCATCACTGGCTACATGCATTCAACCTGCTGAGTATTTGGCTGATGTGTGTGTTTTTTTAGGAGAGGGCATCGCCCCTCAGCTGACAGCCATGTGAGCCTTTCATTCAAATTGTGACTACAGAAAACCTCAGAGTTCTATTCATCAAGAGCTAGACTGAAGAAAACCATTGGTGCCAATATTGGCTAAAGTTCACAGTTCTAGCAGTTGTTGAAATGAACAGGTGACACTTCTATTCTGAAGGAAGCTCTCTGCTGAAAAACTGCCCTTGACATATTGCATCTCAGTTGTATTTTATGGAATGCTCTTATAAAGCATACTTTTAAGAAGCCCTTTGTGCTCTTCAAGGGCTTCTTCTCAAGAACTTCCTTTTGAGCTTATAGTTTTCCATCTTGCTTTACCTTTGCCCTTTTTACAAGGAGAGGAGGAACATGAGAGTTACCTTGGCATGGAATGCAGATGTTGATGACAGTCCTATCTTTGGCAGCGATATCTGTTTTGCTGAGAATGCCAAGGGGACACACTTCTCTGGGTAATTTAGAGCCAGTTGACGAATGTATAGTATTTTATTTATTATCACCAATGAAGTGTGGCACCTGAGTATGTGAACTGACTCTATTGATAAGCATTGAGTTTCAGGTGGTGTGCAGAAATATGAAAGCTACTAGCCAACCCCACACAGAGCATCTGTGCGCTCTTTGGGGCTGGCGGTTACCTCTCTCCCCCCCCCCTTCTGCCCCAGTCTCCGCTTCTGGGCCCAGCCACCTCTCCTCCCCATTGCCACTTCTGCACCCACTTTCTTTCCCCCCCTCCTGGGCCTTGCCTCCATGGCTGGGCCAGGCCCGCCATGGCAACCAATCCTCTTGGGTGCGCCTCAGCCAATCAGGCACATCCGCCGCCCAGCCAATCAGCTAGGTGCTGGGACGCACATTCCAAGGTACACCCAGGAGAATTAATATAATAGATATTGGTGGTGCTGTTTTTGTAATGATCCATTCCTACAAGCAAGATGTCACAGTTGCAGTCATTAAGTGATGCATTTCATGTGTGAAGCACCTCTAAATGTAAGAAAAGACTCCATTAAAAAGCAGTGAGTTTGGGATGATATAGAAATGCTAATGAGATTTGATCTGTGCTCATTCACATGTGAATGTTACCAGGTACACATGTGAGAACCAACTCTCAGTTTTAAAGCAGTGAGATTATTTTCCTGCTGAATTTAGCTGTATCCTCATTTAACAATGTGAGTGTTTATATGTGTTTAAAACATGTTGGAGTTAGGAGGATGGGCTGCTGAGGTGTGTGCTCATAAACAGAGACAGCCTATTGCCTAGCATAGTAGTGCTAGGTTATTCAGCCATCCTGATAAACGTTAATATATTTGCCAGCTGTCAATCTCTTATGAATGCCCACTGAGGCATACTGTATATGGGGATTATTAGTATAAAGTAGGAGTTTTCAACCTGTGGTATTCCAGATGTTGCTAAACTATAACTCCCACCCTCTCCATTCATAGGAACATATGAAGTTGCCATATACTGAGTCAGACCATTGGTCTATTGAGCTCAGTATGGTCTTCACAGACTGACAGTGGCTTTTCCAAGGTTGCAGGCAGAAATCTCTCTCAGCCAGAGGCGTAACTAGGGAAAATGGCACCTCGGGCAAGCACTGAAATTGCACCCCCCAACGCCCATGGCCCCCCTTCCAAAGATCTGACACACATCTTTCCGAAAACTTGTCTTTTACCATAGTATTAGCTCAAAGATACAAAAATACACAAAATTACAAAAATACAAGTGTGTGCATAGGATTGTAGTCTTAAACAATCTCCACTCATCTTCTATAGAGTTAAAATTAGCATTAAGAAGAAATCAGGTGCTTAAGACTTTCTAGAAGGGAAAATATATCACAACTTCCCAGTCATGAGTAGAGAATACCTTGGCCCTTTCTGCCCAGTGCCATTCTCTTTCTGAGATGCTCCTTCCATTGTGAAGGGGCCAGGGAGTTGTGAAAATTAAGAAAGATTTGGATTCAGTGGTGGAGTGTCAGCACTTATCTGTTGCTTAGGACTCACCAAGGCCACTGAATACAAATTAGCCATGAGTGCCCTATGCTGAAGTGTAATTTCAGAATGAGCTGACTCATTCTTTACTCTTAAGTTCACCTGATGATTATTTGGCTAAGGAGAACTAATGATTTCACTAGTCACAAGCAGAGAATCAGGGAAGCTGCTGCTCTTTAGAGGATCCACCAACTTGGACTGGTAATGAAAGAAAATTTCAACAACACATTCAATCAGCCTCTGTTTGAGATGGCAAGGTGAACTGCTTTTTTCAAAGTCTCTTTACAACTTCAATCGCTTCAACTTCACAGGGTTGTTGTGAGAAGAAACTCAAGTATGTAGTACACCGCTCTGGGCTCCTTGGAGGAAGAGCGGGATATAAATGTAAAAATAAATAAATAATAAATAAATAAACTTCTAACCATTCTTTGGAGGCCTCCCTCTTTCTGTAGGCTGCCAAGCACAAACTATAAATAGGCATCTCATTAAGATTTGGAGTCCTTTCCAGGCCTTTACAAAGCTCTCCTAGTATTATTATTATTATTATTAATAATAATAATTCAATTTCTATACCGCCCTTTCAAAAATGGCTCAAGGCGCTTTACAAAGAGAATAATAAACAAATAAGATGGCTCCCTTCCCCAAAGGGCTCACATTCTAAAAAGAAACATAAGACACACACCAGCAACAGTCACTGGAGGTACTGTGCTGGGGGTGAATAGGGCCAGTTACTCTCCATCGCTAAATAAAGAGAATCACCTCGGTAAAAGGTGCCTCTTTGCCCAGTTAGCAGGGGAGTATGGCAAACATGTGGGAGTTAGTACCAATAAAAAAGGTGATTGAGTCAGAATGGGGGGTCCAGCACATACAAGAACAAGGGTATCAATAGGATGAGCAAATGCAAATACATCTTTTGAGAATTTGACAAATAAATCTCTTGATATGGGGTAGAAAGTAAAGAACTATTTCAAGCATTCTGTTTTGCAAAACTTGCCATTGTTGTACAGTTTCCTAAATATCTGTTGTTTGATTTATTGAAAACTCATCACAGTCAATCAGTTTTTAATTAATGCAAACTGAGAACAATAGGAGCTCTATTAAAGGTACCTAGCCTACCAGTGATTTCCCCCCCAAAAGGGAGTTAGAACTAATGTATCAGAAAATGGGGAGCTATAAACATGATTAATAAGCACTTTAGACCTTCCCTATCACATTTGTTGGCAGTTTTTGTCTGGTCACAGCTGAAATTCCATGGAGAAATGGAATTTCAGTTTTAAGCAATGTAGAACTGTATTTTGGTCATTTTCCAATAGGAAAACAGACTTATATGATGATGACACCTCTGTCTCTTGCATAGGAAACTAGATCAACAGTTCATTTCATCCTGAAAAGGGTGCATTCAGATTCACAGTACCACAATAAATCTATGCTTGTGCTCTTTAATTATAGTTGAAGACTTAACATTTCAAAGAGGGGAATGGAGGCGGAGGCTTGGGAAAGAGAGTGAGCGCGCAGGGCACAAGTTAGAGAGAAGGAGGGAAATGGAGGAGATGAGAAAGAGAGAGCGAGATAGAGAGAAGGAGGGAAGTGGAGGAGATGGGAAAGAGAGCGCGAGAGAGTGAGACAGAGAGAAGGAGCGAAGTGAAGGAGACTTGGGAAAGAGAGAGTGAGAGAGCAAGACAGAGAGAAGGAGGGAAGTGGAGGAGACCGGAAAGAGAGAGCGAGGTAGAGAGAAGGAGGGAAATGGAGGATACGGGAAAGAGAGTGAGAGAGAAGGAGGGAAGCGGAGGAGACGGGAAAGAGAGAGCAAGATAGAGAGGAGGGGAAGTGGAAGAGACTTGGGAAAGAAAGAGCACGATAGAGAGAAGGAGGGAAGTGGAGGAGACGGGAAAGAGAGTGAGAGAGAAGGAGGGAAGTGGAGGAGACTTGGTAAAGAGAGAGCGCGATAGAGAGAAGGAGGGAAGTGGAGGAGACTTGGTAAAGAGAGAGCGCGATAGAGAGAAGGAGTGGAGGGGAGGAGGCTTGGAAAAGAGAGAGCGAGATAGAGAGAAGGAGGGAAGTGGAGGAGACTTGGGAAAGAGAGATTGAGAGAGAGGAGGAGGGAAGTGGAGGAGATGGGAAAGAGGGAGCGAGATAGAGAGAAGGAGGGAAGTGGAGGAGATGGGAAAGAGAGCGAGATAGAGAGGAGAGAAGTGGAGGAGACGGGGAAGAGAGAGCAAGATAGAGAGAAGGAAAGAAGTGGAGGAGACGGGGAAGAGAGATTGAGATAGAGAGAAGGAGGGAAGTGGAGGAGACTTGGGAAAGAGAGAGCGAGATAGAGGGAAACAGAGAAGTGGAGGAAACTTGGGAAAGAGAGAGCGCGATAGAGAGAAGGAGGGACATGGAGGAGACGGGAGGGAGCGAGATAGAGAGGAGGAGGGAAGTGGAGGAGACATGGGGGAGAGAGAGAGAGGGAAGTGGAGGAGACAGGAAAGAGAGAGTGAGATAGAGAGAAGGAGGGAAGTGGAGGAGACTTGGGAAAGAGAGAGCGAGATAGAGAGAAGGAGAGAAGTGGAGGAGACGGGAAAGAGAGAACGAGATAGAAGGAGGGAAGTGGAGGAGAATTGGGAAAGAGAGAGCGAGAGAAAGGAGGAGGGAAGTGGAGGAGCCTGGAAAGAGGGAGCGAGATAGAGAGAAGGAGGGAAGTGAAGGAGACTTGGGAAAGAGAGAGCAAGAGAGAGGAGGAGGGAAGTGGAGGAGACGGGAAAGAGGGAGCGAGATAGAGAGGAGGAGGGAAGTGGAGGAGACTTGGGAGAGAGAGAGAGAGTAGGAGGGAAGTGGAGGAGATGGGAAAGAGAGAGCGAGATAGAGAGAAGGAGGGAAATGAAGGAGACTTGGGAAAGAGAGAGCAAGAGAGAGGAGGGGGGAAGTGGAGGAGACGGGAAAGGGAGCGAGATAGAGAGAAGGAGGGAAGTGGAGGAGACTTAGGAAAGAGAAAGCGAGAGAGCGAGGTAGAGAGAAGAAGGGAACTCCCCATTTACCCACCAATCGGAACACCAAGGGGGAGGCACCAAAGAATGCCTCAAGACTTCTGGGAGCAGTTATTGCAGTGCAGAGCCAAGAAGGGAGAACCTAGAGAGTGCCTAATCAGTTTTAAAACTCTCTTCTGCGTCCTGCCCTGCCCAGCATTCACCAATAGCTGGAGACTCCAAGAACTTCCCCAGACCCCACTGACACACACACACTACAGAAGACAAGACAGAGCAGTTTACACTCATATTGTGGCTTCACCACCACAACGACCCTCCCTTGCCTTGAGAGGAGAACGGTTTGAAGCTTTTTGGTCCGAGATTTGGGAACTCTTAAGAAAATAGTGCTAGGGCTGAGATGCACAGACATTTCTTCCCAACTTAAGGGAACACTTTGACTTCCATCCATGAGATATAAGGACAGGGCTTGATGATATTAGTGACTCCCAACCCGACAAACAGCTGAGGCGGGTGGCTGCAGCCCCTCTCTCTGTCTTTTTGTGCCGGCTGCACAAGGGCGGGCAGGTTCTCTCTCTCGCCTCACTCCTCTTCCTTTCTGCTGCTGCCCACCACCACCACACAACTCAGTGATGAGAGAGTGTGCCTGCTGCCCTTTCCACTGCTCCTGTCCTGACCCAACCGATAAACAGCTGAGAGGCGGTGGCAGGCAGGTGGTGCAGCTGCAGACAGCTGCACTAAGAGACTGACTCTCTGTGCCACCGCGCCAGCTGCAGCCGCCCTCCCCTCAACTGTTTGTCGGGTCGCAGCAGCCTAGGGAAAGGGCGGGTGGGCAGGCAGGCTCTCTCTGCGTGCCCTGGAGCAGGGGCACAGGGGCAGCAGGAGGGCAGGGGCAACGCAGGGCAGTGCAGGGTCGGGCAGCAGCGGTCTCTTCATGTGGCCTCAGCCGCCTGCCTCTCAGCTGTTTGTAGTGTCGGGAGAAGCTCAGGCTCCCTTGTCACTCCCACTGCCATGCTGCTGTCTCTTCAAACCGCGGGGTGACACCCTACTTCTTCGCCACCCCAGACACCCCCCAACACATGCCCCACACTGTTTTCCTCAACCCTTCCCCCCCACCGGTAAACTTAAAGAAAATCGTTGTTTGTTTGTTTTAAAACACATGGCTCTCTCTGCAGCTGCCTTTCAGCTGTTTGTCTGTCAGGGAGCAGGGAAAGGGCAGGCTCTCGTCATCAACCCCCGCTGCCGCCCGCCACCCCCACCACCCCCGAGACACCCTGCTGATGCTGAAAGGGAGGGAGCCGCAAGAAGAAGCCAGTGCATGCCCGCGCACCAGGCCAACCTAGCCCAATCATTCCTCAACCCTCCCCCCGTAAATTTAAATAAAACATTTCTTTTTTTAAAAAAAAAAACAACAGACACAGACCTTTATGCTGCACACTTTATTGAAGACACTGATTAGGCTGCTCGCTCCGGTCCTGCCTCGATCGTCCTCCTCCATCCTCCCTCCTCCCACGTGGCACAGTGCACAACCTTACCCTCAAAACAGAGGAGCAGAGTAGACGTTCTCGCCAGCACACAGCAGTGCACATGAGTGACTGATGCGAGAGCAGACAGAGATCTCGCGCAAGCACAAGGGGGAGTGCCACCAGGAAAGGAGGCCAATGGCAGTACAGCAGGCAGCACGGCACCTGCCCCAGAGCCGAGAGTGCTCGCGGTGGGACCAAAGATGTAGGTAGAATTTTTTGTGGGGTGGGTAGGGGTGCGGGGGGGGGTGGGGGATTTTGGTGCCCCCTCTCAAGTGGAACCCAGGGCATGTGCCCTTCCTGCCTCCCCCCAGTTACGCCTCTGCTCTCAGCCCTATCTTGTAGAAGCCAGAGAGGGAACTTGAAACCTTCTGTTCTTTCCAGAGCGGCTCCATCCCCAAAGGGGAATATCTTACAATGCTCACACTTCTAGTCTCCCTTTCATATGCAACCAGGGTGGACCCTGCTTAGCTAAGGGGACAAGTCATGCTTGCTAACCCAAGACCAGCTCTCCTCTCTAAATAACATAGGTCTCTATCTGAAACCCTAACATGACATAAAGTTCTATACCCTGCTAACTGAACAAAGAGGCACCTTTTCAAGTGACTACTCTCTCATACAGAAAGCCCTCTTTAGTCACAGGATTTTCATTCCCGCCTATTTCTGTGGATAACAAAATTGTGAATAGAAAAGACCTTAACTCTTTAAGGGTAAGGTTCCTAAGCACACTGAAGTGTGCTGAAAATCACAAGAAAAGGCAGTGGGGAGCAGAAATAAGCACAGTACCTTGCTCTCCAGCAGTGCCCCCAAAATTTCCAAGTCCTCCGATTTTTTTTTCTTTTTTTGAGAGGGGTTCCCCCCCCCCAAGTCATAAAATGGGCAGCCGGAAATGATGTCAGAAGACATTTCCGGCCACTCAGAAACTGCAGATATGCAAAAATAGCCCTATTTTTGCCCCACAAATAAACAAACTCGATCCCTATGACTCAGCCACAGACACACGGAATTGTATGTGCTGGGACAACAGATATCAAGGGCCACCTGTACTTAGCAGGAGTAGAGCAAACATCCCTATCCAATACCAGCAGAGCGATGTTTGCACATGCGCCAGTCACTTCCGGTACGCCGCTGAAATTGGGCTGCAAGGAGGTATGCAGCAGTCCCATGGCACCAATTTTGACACCAGGGCCAGCAGGGGAAATGCGGTAGGGGAGGGGGTAAGGGTCCTTCCCTGCTCCTTAAAGGTAAACCCCCGCCGCCAAATGCTGGACCTCTGAACCGGTTCGGCGGAAAAGGAATGCTGAACTGGTTCATGCACATCCCTAGTGTCTACCTTTTATATTTTTTCGATTGTAAGCCCTCTGGGGACAGGGAACCATTCTTTTTCTGTGTAACTGCTTATTTTTGTTTAAAATAATCTAGATATTCTACAGATAAGAACATGGAGGCACCAAACCATTCCCTGACTCCTGGTCTATCTATTAAGTAAACACCTGTAAGAACTTCCTTCATAGTTGATTTAGGCTTGGAGGTAGGAAGATGTAAATTTGTACAAAGGAGTCCTGAAGACAAATCCTAATTAAATCAGGACCAACTTGTATTCTAGAGCATTTTGTTCTCATGCACTCTATGGCTGCCTTCTTCAGAACAATCACCTGGCCTTCAGAGTCAAGTGAACATTCCAGGGTTATTATTTGCCTTTAGGGTAAGCCTTTTGCTACTAGTTCCATTCTCACATTTGTTCAGCTCCACCCTGGAGCTGCCAAGCACAGCCAGACTCTTAACTCTCAGGTCTATTCCTCTGTCTGACCTGGATTTTAGGAGGACAGAAAACCTAAGGATTGTCCCCAGTGTCAACTCTATGCACCAAGTAGATGTTGTATTACTATTTATAGAGAGTTGTGACTGATAACACAGAGAGTATGAATGAGGATTCTTTTGGCGCCAGGAAGATTCATGATTTGATGCCATATAACATGGTATTTATTTTACTTGGGCCAGTCATGACTGAACTGTAACTGCAATTCTGGGTCTTTCTCTATTGCTTTTCATAATGTGATGATTACATGTGTTCCAAAATGCACACAACGAATGGAAGCCAATATTCATAGAAGAAATATAAAACTCTGAACTAAAAATTACTAATGTATTTGAATAAACTGTTAAAATATTTATACATCAACAAACAGCTCTGCTCTCAAGAGCGAAAGCTTTACAACAGATAATTTCCTGAGTTTATTGTTGATTAACAGTCATACGCACTCATAACAGGGACACCAGAAGAGTCCCTGTGAATTAAAAGCCAGGTCATCAAATGTTTGTTGTTTATGCTATTATAATAATGACCTAATGAGCACTGTGTGCATTTTTTAAACTATTAGCAGCTAGGCTGAGAAACTGCTCTACAGTTGTAATAGTTATAAAACACAGAGGTGAATGTGAATTTCTTTAACTGGTTTGATTTGTGATGCCAGTTTATTTCCAGTTTGTGTCATTAATTTGTTCCCATGAAAGCCAAGAGTTTATCCTGCTACAAGCAAAACCAAGACATAATGCTGGTAGGCGATAGGACATGCTGTAACATGGGAACATAGGAAGCTGCCATATACAGAGTCTGACCATTGGTCTATCTAGCTCAGTATTGTCTGCCCAGACTGGCAGCGGCTTCTCCAAGGCTGCAGGCAGGAATCTCTCTCAGCCCTATCTTGGAGATGCCAGGAAGGAAATTTGGAACCCAGATGCTCTTCCTAGAGCAGCTGTATCCCCAAGGGGAATATCTTACAGTGCTCACATCTAGTCTCCCATTCATATGCAACCAGGGCAGACCCTGCTTAGCTAAGGGGACAAGTCATGCTTGCTACCACAAGACCAGCTCTCCTTTTTTTGTATCTGGTTTTCTAGGGAAGGAGGTTTAATTCCAGCATGCCTTTTTATAGGATAAATGGTTACCCTTCATCTAGGGGAAGGGCTTGATGATGTCATCAGAAAGTGTTAAGGCCTGTTTTAGTTGAAATAGATCAACGGAGGTACTACAACTCCTACCAATCTTGCCAAGCTTTGTCCATCATATCTTCCCTTGGCACCACCCACCAAAAGCTTGTACTACATCTTCCATACCAGCTCCACAAATGGACACTGCTCCCATCAGCCATGGTAGGTAAATTGAACCTCCATGTTCAGAGGCAGTATATCCCTGCATATATAAGATAGTGGGATAAACAACAGGGAAACACTTTAATTCTTCTGGTAATCTTCTCAAAGTACTTGAATTCTTCTGGTAATCTTCTCAAAGATATTCAGCTGAACTCTACTGGGAAAAGGGCACTGGAGTAGATAAAAAGGAATGACATTAAAAGTTGCCTTATACAGAGTCTGACCATTGATCCATCTAGCTCAGCATCATCTTCACTGATGGGTGGTGGCTCTCAGAGTTGTTAGGAAGGAGTCTTTCTCAGCCCTACCTGGAGATGCCAGGGATTGAACCTGGGAACCTCTGTATGCAAGCAGATGCACTACGACTGGGCTATGGCCCCACCCACTATAGGGAATATCTTACAGCAGACAGCACTCACATATAGTGACCCATCCAAATGCAAACCAGGGAAGACTTTCTTTAACAAAGGGAACAACTCATGCTCACTACCGCAAGACCAGCTCTCTGTCCTTTCCCGACTTGTGGAAGGCAACAAAGCTTAGTACAAGGCACAGAAGGGGCCAGAATCCACAACACGGCAGTGTTTCTTTGACCCCACATATGTTGTTGCAACAATCATTTTAGGGGAGACCAACTAATCTGGCTGAGAGACAAGTGACTTGCACAAGGCCATAGACTAAGTACAAGGCACAGGTGGAGTCTGAGTCTTCCTCCCCTATAATTTCTCCCAGAATATTCATTTTCTACACACCTCTCCCTGAAGCAATTCACGTTAATTGATTTACCCCCAAATACTTGTTTTCTATCTCTGTGTAAAAGAAATAAACACATTGTATAAGTCAATATGTTGGCAATGCAATGCGCATATTGCTAACCTGCTAACTTGGCAAAGAGGCACCTTTTAATGTGGTGATTCTCTTTTTTTTTAGCAGAGGGAGAGTAACTGGCCCTATCTACCTCCAGCACAGTACCTCCAGTGACTGTTGCTGGTGTCTGTCTTATGATTCTTTTTAGATTGTGAGCCCTTTGGGGACAGGGATCCATCTTATTTATTTATTATTTCTCTGTGTAAACTGCCCTGAGCCATTTTTGGAAGGGTGGTATAGAAATTGAATTATTATTATTATTGTTATTAATAACTCCAACTCTCAAAAAAAGACCTCCTATTGTGCGGTGGGGGGGAGAAAAACTTAAAGGTGGTAAACATAAAAACATACATCATTTCGGTATAACAAACCATCCTCAGTTAAATAAACAAATGAGCACAGATGAAAACTTGATCTGTTCCTCAGCTGTTAAATTCCTTAGATGTGTTAATACGCTAGTCATAGAACAAAGTGTTATCACATCTACAGAATTTAACAGCTGGGAACGGAGGAGGAGAGGAGAGCTGGTCTAGGAGAGGAGAGCTGGTCTTGTGGTAGCAAGCATGACTTGTCCCCATAGCTAAGCAGGGTCTGCCCTGCTTGCATCTGAATGGGAGACTTGATGTGTGAGCACTGCAAGATATTCCCCTCAGGGGATGAAGCCACTCTGGGAAGAGCAGAAGGTTTCAAGCTCCCTCCCTGGCTTCTCGAAGATAGGGCTGAAAGATATTCCTGCCTGCAACCTTGGAGAAGCCGCTGCCAGTCTGTGAAGACAATACTGAGCTAGATAGACCAATGGTCTGACTCAGTATATGGCAGTTTCCTATGTACCCTATGTACCCCTATGAGGTTTTCACCTGTGCTCTCATTTGTTTATTTAACTGAGGATGGTGTGTTACACTGAAACGTTTTATGTTTACCAGCTTTTAGGTTTTTCTCTTTTTTGTGCAATCAAAGGTCTTTTTGTTGAAATAAACACATTTTTCTTCCATTTAGTCATGCCCAGAGTTTTGCTTCAATACAGTCCAATCCTCTACAATAGTCACCTTCTCAGTGGTGCCTGATGTGTCAGCCAGCCAGCACAAATTGTCCCCACTATGCTACTTTCACTTAAAAACTGCACAGTGCAGCACTTTAGTTTTCAATGTAGGGGGCAAGCATGCAAGGAACCCTGCAAACCCTTCTTGAACTTCCTGTGCCAATTGATTGGTAGCAGAACTGGAGCCTAAAAAACTCCAAACATCATCCTAAGGGCAGGGGGGGAAAGATGGTGGTTGTATGATGTTTGTTTAAGATGGTGGGTGATTCAGTATACTATGCAGTGTATTTTTGGAATTTCATTTTGTGACCCTGTGCATAAGAACTCATTCTACACAGTTACAACCAAAAGGCAATTGCCAACACTTGGTGGAAAGACAGCTGTCTCGGTCTCAACTCAGACTGAGCAGAAGAGATTAATCCAAATGTAAAACAAGTAGGAACTGTAAGAAATGAAGCACTTTTTAAACTTGAATAAATAGCATTGTACACTGTAGATTTTGCAGTGCTTTGATTAAAAGCAGTAATGTATTTGTAGCTTCTGTGAAAAGCTACATTAGTTGAACTTTTATAATGCCTTAAAAATATAAGAGGTTCTTGGGTCAACTACTTAGTGTTTGCTTGTGTGAAGCTTAATGTCATCTGTGTACTCCCTCAAGTCTATATGAAGCATATATTATACCTTGTTCCAGAGTAATGGCATGCATTTACATAAGTGGCTAATCCAGAGTCTTTAAAAGTTAGCCTAGGTGTTCAGCTTTTTGTGGCAAAACATGCTATATAATGTGCAGTCTGTGTTGGCAAATCTCCAAGCACCTGGGATCTGAAAAGCCTTGTCAAATCCAGATCCTTACTGAGAGCCCTGCCAAGCATTAGCAGATTCAATTCCTATCACAGCCAGATGCTTCCAGATTCTTTGGTCTTGTCCCATGTTTCCCAAGAATAGCTTCTGTGGGTTTCACTCTCTCTCACACACACACCCCTTTCCCACTTTGCTTCAGCAGCTTCTTCCCAATTTGGTTTCGGCTTATTAGGACGTTTATGCATCATGCATACCGTGTTTCCCCGAAAATAAGACAGTGTCTTATATTAATTTTAGCCCCCCAAAATGCACTAGGGCAATTAGCGGTACATCAGAAATTACTGCTAGTTCTTACTTTCGGGGTAGGTCTTACTTTTGGGGAAACAGGGTAAGTCTGACCTATTCTGGAACTTGTTACAAAGTCATGCACCCCAGAAATCTTGCTGTAAAGATATTGTTCAGTGTGGATGTGGATGTGTTGCTTTGCTGAACCAGGGAATTACAACAACATCCAAGAACAGTGAGGGCCAGAAGCCAAAGAAAGTAGTGGCTGCTCTTTTCACCTTGCCCTGACCAATATGCAGCATATAAAGACAGTTTTGTTTTGTTTGCCCCATCAGCCTTTTCCCCCCCTGTGACCCCACCCTCTTGCTAACCCCATCCTCTGCTTCCCTGACTCTGCCATGCCTGGAACCCAAAACAGTGATCACCTAGAGGGGGGGAAAGGGAGCCTGGAATTCGTTCAAAGCACCTACTCTAAATCAGAACTACCACCTGTTTGTTTAGAAGATGCTTATAGGAACAGCTACAACAGATATAAAAACATTGCATTTAGAGTGAATATTCTTCTCATGACAGAATATATTTAACATATATTTGTGTGTGTGTGTGTGTGTGTGTGTTTGTGTATAAACATATTTTTAAAATGCAGTTTCAGTGTTGCTCCAATTTATCAATTTTACCCTTGTGTACAATAGCAACATATCTATTTGTACTATTAGAAATGTAATGTAATGTAATTGGCAATTTCAGCCACAGATTTTTTCTCTCTCAAGGTGATAAGCTAACTACTGGTAATAGCTCCAGTGAGGACTCCTGGGGCTTGGATGTATTCACAAGCGCATGGAGGACCATCTAGCCTATCCCTTGGGATTTAGGTTCTCCATGGTTTTATAGAACTGTGTTCTATATTGTTGGTTCATTTGCACAAAAGGTCCCAGAGGACAGTTCCTATTTTCTCAGCTATTTCTGTTTTTCTCTTGACTATTGTTCCTAAATGAATATCCTAATATTTAGGATGTTAATAAATTCAGTTCATTGAACTGAAGCTCAAGCTGTGGCAATTTACTGTGAGAAAATCTTAGTGTGCAGACAGTGGGAGCAGATTTTATTCTGTCTTTAGTTTGCTGCACAGCTACAATATGTGCAGGTTCATTTCACACCAGAATCCAATCTGTGTGACCTAGACAAATTCAAAAACCTTTCTTCAGATCCTGAGAGTTTGGCGTTATCTTTTTACCCCTTTGAATGCAATTGATGCACATAACAACACAAGAAAACCCTGCTGGATCTGGCCCAAGGCCCATCTAGTCCAGCATCCTGATTCACATAGTGGCCCACCAGATACCTATGGACAGCTTCTGATGTATTTAAAGAAGTTTTTGTTGTTCCCCTTGATGCTTTTAGCTAAACTAGCCGACCCCACACAGAGCATCTGTGCACTCTTTGGGGCCAGTGATTACCTCTCCCCACCCTTCTGCCCCAATCTCCGCTTCCGGGCCCAGCCGTCTCTCCTCCCCATTGCCACTTCTGCCCCCCTTTCTTTCCCTCCTCCTGGGCCTTGCCTCCACGGCCCGGCCCGGCCCACCACCTCTGGCCTCCACGGCCGGGCCGCTGCCACAGCAACCAATCCTCCTGGGTTCACCTCAGCCAATCATGCGCATCCGCCGCCCAGCCAATCAGCTGGTCGCTGGGACGCCCATTCCAAGGCACACCCAGGAGAATTAGATAGATAGATAGATAGATAGATAGATGTTCCTCAAACTCTCTTTTCATCTCCCTTAGTGTTTCCTTGCACATGGCCATTAAATAATATAGTAGGTGAGGCCTGTCATTGACCAGGCAAAGTAATTTTGCATAGATTACCATGCTAGGATAGTTTGAGAAATTAAATCCAGGAGGCCCTCTAATAGTGCAGAAGTAACTTTTACAGAAACTGTCATAATGGAGTGCTTGATGTAGCCAAAAAGGGGGGCGGGGTTGGGTTCCTTAGCTACCTAATCCATTCTCAGTGAGAGTGAATAGAGCAGCCTGCATGGGAAGAGAGGCTATTTTTTAAACTTTAAATCTCCACGCATGTCAGCTGAGAAGCATAGGGAGGTTTAAAGTTTAAATAGCTACTTTCCCCACATCTCGGGTAATTCACAGGGAGGTTTAAAGAAGCAGTGCAAGAGATGAGAATGGATGGAGCTGCCTGTGTTGCTTCTTTAAATCTTCCTCAGTAGCAGCTGAGAAGCAGGGAGAATGACTATTTAAACTGTATACAAATTTAGTTGAAGATAGTACCACAAATTACTGTAACTGCACCCCACCCCTGATAACTGAATCGGAAGGTGGCCCACAAATGGGCAAAACAGCTATTCGGGGGCCACCTGTAAAGTGTTCCCTCCAACAGGGATTCCCAGATGTTGTTAACTACATCTCCCAGAATCCCCAGTTGCAATGGTTTTTGCTTGGGGATTATGGGAGTTGTAGTCAACAACATCTGGGAATCCCTGTTAGAGGGAACACTGCACCTGTATATGTCACTGAATTTTTAATTAATGTGCTTGCAAGGGGAAAGTAAAAGAACAGTTTGAAATTTGTAGAATTTCAAATGCAAACATTATTCATGTTACCAAATAATTAGCATATATGGTAAATTTGCATGAAAGTAAATTTGAATCTGAGAAAGATCTTCTCTTGGACATGATGTCATTTTTGAATTATTGATACAATTACTGAGTGTTTAAAAATCTGCTGAGAACAATGTTAAAATATGATTATTATATTCAGAAATTCTTCTGTTAAATCAAACCCAACCCAAAATTATTTAAACATTTATCCCAGCATATTCCAGTGTAAAATGTAGTATATTCAGCAAATTTCAATGGCAGGATTGTTCCACATGGTGCTTGACCACATCTTTCTCTCACATGAACTTGCTCCATGTGGAGTATTCCAAGTGGCCCTGAGGATGCACCTGTGTGGAGAATGTAATGCCTGACCTGACATTTATGTGGATTCACCTACCACTTTCTAAAAGAGAATCACACAAGTTCAACAGCTGAAAAACATGATGCTTATCTCATGTTAATCACTTCCAAGAAGTGAATCTCTTCCAAGTCATCATCTCGTACCACACAGGAGATGCAATGCTAAACCCCTACTGTATTCTACCAAAGACAACCACATGGCTCTGTGATCGCCAGGAGTCGACACTGACTGGACGGCACAACAACAAAAACTAAACTCTTGGTATTCCCTTTTTGTTTCTCTCTTTTTGAACATAGTTGGGTTTTTAAAAAAATGTGTACACTTTATAAGAACAAAAGTATGCAAGAGTCCCAAATTTTACAGAAAACTTGTATGATTTATTTTTAAAATGTATATATTTTAAAAATTGTCAGAATCAGAATAAAATTGTGTGTATGTGTGTGTATGCACACACACTAAATGGATGGATAGATAGTAGGTATCAGCATACCATACTATAATTTAGAATCAATTGATCAATTTAAAATAATATTGTTAAAAGCCCTTGGGGACGGGTAGCTTTAAAATTAGGCAGGGAAAGGCTTAGATGGATCTCCTTGGAGCAGAGATTTCACAGTGAAGGTACTGCCACCATAAAGGCCCATAATGCAACCTAACCAAAATAGTTGTTGTAGAAATGGCACTTAGACCAAAACATGCTACTGAAATCTCAAGTGGTGGGAGATCACATACAGAGAAAAACAGACATCAACAGGAAACCTGACTGTGGCCATAGATATGCAGTAGTAGTTGGCTGCAGGTCTCCCACCTGACATGAACAAAGTTTTTTTTTTAAAAAAATCTTTTTTAAAAAGATTTTTAAATTGTCTTTTAAAGAGCAGCTTGATTTTCATACTACAGTAGGTAAAGCTTTTCATAGTCTGGTGATAAGCATTATAATCACCTGCTAATATCTGCAGGTCAAGCTGATGTTAAAGATACAGCAGCATGGGACTGGTAAAATGTTGGTCACCCGAATTGGATGCTTCTTTGAGAGCATGATATTCAGATGTGTGGAGTTTAAGTTGGAAAAGAACCTTTGTTTGATACCATGCTTTTGACAGCCAGAATCAGGTATATTGTGGAATACCTAGGCATTCTTGAAGTGGAAAGAGCTATTTTTCACACTTGCTTGGAGAAATGCTTTGAAATTCATTAATCCCAGTTTGGTTTAAAGTGAAAAGAGTTTGCTTCAGACTTGCCTCTTTGACAGGCTGCAGTGTATTGCTGCTAGGTGTACTTGATGACTTCGCTGCAAAGCTATAGATGATGCCTTGTTGTTTCCTCCTCAGTGCACTTTTAAATGTGAGGAATCTTTTAGCCTGACTGTGATTTGGAGAAGCTCCAGTGGCAAACTTAGTGAACAAGACTCAATTTTTATTTTCTTCCTTGTCTTTCTTTTTGCTGCTGTTATCATTGCTTGTTATATAGAGGTAATCTAAGCAGAATGAAAAGGGAATGGGCTGGCTCACTGTGAGACAAAAGCATAACATCCCAAGTCATCCTTGAGAGCACCAAGTTCACCCCTGCTATTTCTTTCATCCTTTTTTCATTGAAACTGATTCTCTTGGAGAAGATCTAAAGATATCCATCCATATGTGGGCCTAAATAAAGATATCCATCCATATGTGTGCCTAAATAGCCACCTAGAGATGTAAGTTTGGGCGGGGTATAAATTTAATAAATAAAAATAAATAAATAAAACAATAAATAAAATAAATGGTTAGGTGCCCATGGAGAAGCTTTCCCAATTACCAATGGTGCACAGCTTCACATGCAGCTGCGTCAGAAGTTGCTCCTGAAAATCACTTGACTTTCTGAAGGTTTTTAGAGACCTGAGGAACTGCAGGAAAAGTATTGGGAAGGCCTGGTATTGGGAATGGAAGTCTCGGAGACAGGAAAATAGGAAGCTGCCATATACCAAGTCAAACCATTGGTCTATCTAGCTCAGTATTGTCTTCACAGACTGGCAGCGGCTTCTCCAAGGTTGCAGGCAGGAATTTCCCTCAGCCCTATCTTGGAGAAGTTAGGGAGGGAACGTGAAACCTTCTGCTCTTCCCAGAGCAGCTCCACCCTCTGAGGGGAATATCTTACAGTGCTCACACTTCTAGTCTTCCATTTATATGCAACCAGGGCAGACCATTGTTAGCTAAGAGGACAAGTCATGCTCGCTACCATAAGACCTGCTCCTGGCCACTCCCACCACCTGAGAAACCAGAGAGAGTTTTGGATCCAGGAGCACTCCCAAGCTATGTACTTGTTCTTTTTGGGGGAGTGTATCCCTATCCAGAGAAGGCAGATCTAAACAATCTTTCAGGTCTTGACCCCCATAATCAGTGCTTCCATCTTATTTGGATTCAGCCTCAGTTTGTTAGAAAAAGCATTGATGCTTTTGAACTCTGGTGCTGGAGAAGACTTTTGAGGATACCATGGACAGCCAGGAAAACAATCAAATGGATCATAGAACAAATCAATCCAAAATTTTCACTCCAGGCACAAATGATCAGGCTCAAACTATCATACTTTGGACACATTATGCGAAGACCCATCTTCCTTGAGAAGTCCATAATGCTGGGAAAGTTGAAGGAAAGAGAAGAAGAGGACAACCAGCAGCAAGGTGGATGGACTCGATTACGACAGCAATGAATGCTGAGAGACCTTAAAGGCCAAGTTGAATCATCCTGGAGAGAATCTATGTGGTTGCTAAGTGTCGACACCAACTTGTCGGCACTTAATCAATCAGTTTGTAATCCCTCATCCAGCCTATTGGAGTCTCCAGGCAATCATTTAGGGAAGTTATACCATTTCCTGATAAAGACCAAAATCCAGATAAGGGTTAATTTGTGCTGTTTTATTGTAAACCACCCAGAGACATTTTGGGCGATATATAAATATGTTAAATAAATACCAGGAACCAAGGGCCTCCCAGGTTATAACATAAATAATACATCAGTGTATCTTGTCATTAGTCTTCACTCACTGTACCGTGGAGGTGAAGCCAGGGCTAGCAAGACTGTTAAGTTTAACAGGGAATGTAGGTGACCTTATTCAGTTGCCTAACCAGAAACTAACTAGTGCTGTTGAATAGCAAATAGATATTCCTAGATTTTCTGCAAGGTGTGTGCACATGAATAGCCAATCACTCTAATCAGTAGCACACTCCTGAAGGGTGAAAAGACACACTCATGACCCTGTTCTTACGCTAACATAATTTTCCATGAAGCAGCCATATACATTAAAGGGAATGGTTTACCAAATCTGAAGTAGCCTGCTGCTGTAGCAAAAACCTGTGTCAAGTTTCAAAGACCTTAAAATAGGACAATGTTATCTTCCCATGCAGTATCTCCCAGCAAAATGCATTCACCAGTTCTGCCAGCTTTAAAACTGCACAATGCTCTAAGAAAATGCTACATTTCAAGCTTTTTCTAAGCCTGTCTAGTTAATGGAAACTAACCCTCCCCCAGCCTCATGTGTGCGCTCTCTCTCTCTCTCTCTCTCTCTCTCTCTCTCTCTCTCTCTTTCTCTCTCTGCAGGCCCATTGTCATTATTTAATTAGATACAAGCCTAATTTTCAGACATGTTTATTTGTCTATGCTTTAAATGTAGAATATTCAGGACATAAAAATGATGTATAATTATGCCTAATATTGAGAACTCATTGTTGGGAACTGGTTGGTTTTTTTCTAGCAATTCCATTAGCTTCATTTGTTGTCACCATACTGAGTCATTATTCAGTGGCTTACTTGTTCAGGCTAACACTCCTTTTTTAAAAAAAAAAAGTTATATAAAAAGCAGTAAATACGTGTAATATATTTGGTGATGGCAGAAACTATCCTGCTATGTTTTATGCCAAGGGCAGCAATGAGATCTTACCAGGATTTTTAAATCTTCATTGATCTTGTCCAATTTGAAACCACTGTACATACCAGCCATGTAGTGAGCTCTGTAGTAGGCCAGGGACACACTGCCTGCACTAGCCATGCCCCTTGCATTGGTGTCAGATGCATGCCAGTGCAGGAGATTTGACCAGCACCGGGAGTGAGGAATGCTTGGCCAACTGAGTCCTTCCAGCTGGAGAGCATTTTGTTCGCTTGGTGGGTGCTTGCTTTATATCCCTTGCTATGAGCAAGCGAGATAACGAAAGGACCCACTGGCAAATGAAGCACTTGCTGACTGGAAGGGCCCAATGGGCCCAATGTCCATATCTTCTCTTGGCAAGCACTTCTTTCACCTGCTGGGTGCTCTAAGTGTTCTAAGAGAGGAGAGCTGATCTAGGAGAGGAGATTGGGTCTTGTGGTAACAAGCATGACTTTCTCTCTTAGCTAAGTAGGCTCTGCCCTGGTTGCATATAAATGGGAGACTAGAAGTGTGAGCACTGTAAGGTATTCCCCTCAGGGGATGGATCCAGTCTGGGAAGAGCAGAAGGTTCCAGTTTCCTCCCTGGCATCTCCAAGATATGGCTGAGAGAGATTCCTGCCTGCAACCTTGGAGATGCTGCTGCCAGTCTGTATAGACAATACTGACTAGATGGACCAATGGTCTGGCTCAGTATATGGGAGCATCCTATGTTCCTAAATGAGGGAGAGAGAGAACACCCAACCAGCAAATAGAGCAGTTGTTAGGAATGGGTGAAAGGCCACCCATTGCACACTCAGGCAGTGAGCACTTTGTTCACCAGTGGGTGCTGGAAGAGGGCAAGGGGTGCCCTGAAAAAGGGGCAAGGGGGCACCATAGCAGCCCTCAGACCCAAGCAGCCCATGGACATTTCTCCGCCCTTGTGCAGTGGTGGCTACAGCCTTGCTCCTCACTGCAAAGGGCTTTGTCATGTTACAATCTCTTCCAAGCTGCTGTAGCTACCAATTAGTCACATATTCTTTAAAACTAGCTGATACAATGTAATATCTTGTGGGAACAATGCCTTATGCCATGTATAACATCAATCATACGAAAGGAGTGATGATCCCACCAGCATACGAAATAAGATCAGTTGTTAATTTCTCTTCGTGCCAAAGCATGTTTGTGGCTCTTAAAGAAAGAGTTAACATGAATGTCTACATGTTTTCTTCTCTTTCTTTGCCAAAACTGCATGCCCTTTTTAATGATGTTCATATAGGCCAGATAGCAATTGATTGGATGTTCTTATTCTAGTATTCATTTATAAGAACAGTGTCACCAACAGGTATTAATATTTTGCCAAGGACAAAATTTATTTCAATAAGTGGGATGATGAGCAGCGGAATGCAGGACAGGAAAAAGGGTAGGGTATCATATCATTTGGAGTAGCATCATACTGTGCTTTGTTTATATTCCTTGAAAATGGATAACAAATGATCAGTTCATGTTATCTGGTAGGAGAAAATGTTCACTGTCTTATTTCTCCAACTCATTGCTTTGTTTATCTTTTAAAAAAAATCTGCATATGATTAATTCAATTCTTTTATTTTGAAAAAAGTATAAAAATACAAAGTAAGATATGTCATGTATTTATATGTATAAATGAGAACATAGAAATATTTAAAACTTTCATAACAGCAACCCAAGTTACTTACCTCATATCAGAATCTCTTAGGTTCTAACTGGTGGAGGTTAGTTTGATGAAGAACATCATTTGAATATTTGAGGCAGTTATGGCTGTGAGGAAGAATGTGCAAACAAAGAAGTTCTTGACTCACAATGACACTAGAGCAAAATCCCAATGATTTAATGATTTGGTTGTTTACCATGCTACAGTCTGTGTCAAAACAACCTGATGGCATAATTTCCATGGCAGGTGTGCTGCTGTATTCAAACACCCACCTGATAATGTCTCTAAAAGAATTCAAGGCAGATGTGACATCAGGGGTGTTGCTTGGTACTTAAAAGATCCAGGGCCTAGGCCCATAACACCCCATTTGCCATAACACCACAAAGTCAATGTGAAACTGGAGGTGACGAGTGCTATACTGGGGGCTAGAGCATCTGTTTTGTCCCCAGAACAGCACCGTTTAGGGAAAACAGAAATGACTGTTGCTGCTGGAGTATCAGCAGAGGCAACCACCACCACCCCAATTGAGAAGGAGGTGGCTGATGAGATTCAGGGCTCTGAGCTGTTAATTGGGAGCCTGAGCCCCATTGGCCACCCTCTAATGATAATCCTCAGGGGTGTAGCTACTGAAGAGAGGGCCCATGTTCACCCCTCTTCCCTGGTGGCCCCTCAGAGTTAGGGAGAGGATGAAGAAAATAGTGTGGGGTGTTGCTGGGAGAGCTCTCTGGAGCTGGGGGCCTGGGTTCTTTGAACCCATCTGCTCAATTATAGCTACACCCCTGATACCCCTGTTTAAGGCTTTACAACTTACAATGATTAAGGCCCAACAAATAATACAATAATGGAGGCTTGGTAGAGAGAGCGTCACTAGTTATAACTAAGTTTCTGGATATGTCATTCTCCCAAAATAGCATTCTCAAATGCAGCTATTCCAAACCTATAGAATGAGGCACTGGGGAAGCACCATTGGAGCGATTCCCAAACACAACTTGGGAATCACATTTTCTCTTGGAATCATAGCACAGATCACTTTCAAAGACTTTTTACAGCCTTTTTCTTTTTTACAGCCATCTTCAAATGGCCACACTTAGGTCTTTTTTGGCTCAATCTCCTACTGTTTGCATCTATAGGAAATGTTTAAAAACAAAGTTATTGGAGCAGAGAAGAGGTACCATATCTTCTGTTTAAATTACCTGAATGCTGTGGGTGATAAACAGGGTTCTTTTGCAGTAGAAGGGTTCTACTGCAAACAATTCTTTTATCATTTGATCAAGGTGAGGTGTCCATATGGCAGGGCATCTCCCCTGACCCTCTGGTAAAATATTGGGAGTGTAGCAAATCTCCGGGCATAACTGTTGGGGCTTGACTCCCAAGCCAGAGGTTGCCGATTCAAATCCCCGTTTCTAAAAATATGGGGAACACTTAGATCAGGCAGCAGCGATATAGGAAGGTGCTGAAAGGCATCATCATCTCATACTGCGTGGGAGGAGGCAATGAGTAAACCCTTCCTGTGTTCTACCAAAGACATCCACAGGGCTCTGTGGTTGCCAGGAGACAATACTGACTCGATGGCAAAGTTTACCTTTATGGAATCCAACAAAATCCCAAACTGCACACATGCTCAGCCAAGAAAGGATTAACTCCTTGGTAATGGTAATCCACCTGGAACCCAGAGACAACCAACTTCCATCACTTATCTTTCTCTTTCCTTGTCTGCTGTCAGCCTTAGATATTCAGGGTTAGATCTAATTAAAAAGAAAATAGCTGGGTGCAATTAGCGTATTGATGGTCTTCAGTCACTGCTTTTGGCATGCTGATTTGCTTACTGGTCATGTTTTTTCTTATTTAAATCACAATAAACAATATTATTCTAGAAATAATAAATAATAAGTAAATAATATATTATTTTAAATGTTGATGAAAGGTTATATCTGCCTATTGAAAGGAAAGCATGGATTTTACCAAAGTATCTATCATTGATTCCCCCCACCGCAGGCTTTTTCTCCCAGTGTACAAAATGCATGCAGGTAATGGCTGACATCCCTAATGCTGCATCAATGTGCCAGTGTTTCCCATTAAATGAGGTGGGGGAAGAGGATTATTTTTGACTTTTTAAATTATTATTTTTACCTCTGCTTCTCCCCGTGCGTCCTGAATCCCTCAGTGAGGGTTCAGTGAAGGAGATAACTGAAAATCCTGTCTCCCCATGCAATGGAAAACCCTGACTCATCAATGCAGGGTTAGTCTGGATGTTGGTCAATATTTCTAATTTATTTTAAGTGTCTAATTTACTTATTAAAATGTCAGAGCATTTTCTTTCTTCTTGATAGGAAACATTTGGATTGCTTCATTTCTCTTCTGCAGTTCTGTTATTACTTTCTTGATGTATGATTATTTGATCTTTGGTCCCCTGTTTTTTTTTTTTTTTAAATAAGTGTTAAATTACTTGTACAGAGTTCTTAATTACTTTCAGTAGCAAAGCAAAAAGGAACAGAGGGCTTCTGTGAGAACAGATTATAGATTCATTCATCTCTCATTTGCCAGTTTTAGATCTCAGCTATGCAACAAGAATCCAAGCTTTATAAATATTAACAGGGAAATCTTATTTATTGGAGAAATCTGCAGATGGATATATTATCTGAAATTGATTTCAAAATATACTTAGTCAACTTCAATATAGTGTAATATGTATTGTATCCATTATATGCCTTTTTTGAACAAATAATAACTGCATCCTATGAAAGCTGTCATTGCCATCCACAATAGCTCTTCTTACTAGTGTCAGTTTACACTCATCCTGAGTCATGATTTTTTACTCATGAGTAGGACTCCCAAGTAGTCTCATTGCTTAAATTGGACCCAGAAACACACACTTTTAATATAAATAAATACACGACACACACACTTTTAATATAAATAAATACACTTTTCCAGACCACGGAACCTACAATAATTTAATATTTCACTTCAGTGATGATGCCCACACCCCAAGCATAGTGCCCTGTGTAACAGCACAGCTCACTGAAAATGAGTTTTCAGCTAAGAAAAATGAATATTTCAAACCCTACAATAATGATAATCCAGCCTTCAACATCTCAGTTCTCAGCATTTCAGCTGAAAGGACACACTGTGATTGACCTAAAGGCAATCCTCTCAGGTCTGGGAGCTGGTTAGATTGATTTGCCAGGCCAGTCTCCCACAATCATCACATCTTTTGTTTCATTTCTTGTCAGCTGTCTGTCCTTGGGCACACACTTCTTGAACACACAATACCAACCTCTTCTGTCCATACAAGCCAAACACAGGTGGCAATTAGAACAGCCCTGCTGGATCAGGCCCAAGGCCTATCAGTCCTCATCCTGTTTCCACCAGTGGCCCACCAGATGCCTCTGGGAAGCCCACAGGCAAGAGCATGCCTTCTCCCCTGCTGTTGCTCTCCTGCAACTGGTATTTAGAGAAATCTTGCCTCTGAGGCTGGAGGTGGCCAATAGTCATCAGACTAGTAGCCATTGATAGACCTGTCCTCTATGAATTCATCTAAGCCCCTTTCAAGCCATCCAAACTAGTGGTCATCACCATATCCAATGGTCGAGAATTTTATAGATTAATCATGTGATATGTGAAAAAAGTATTTGCTTTTGTTGGTCCTAAATTCCCTGCCCATCTGTTTCATGGGATGACCCTTTATCCTATTGTTGTGGAATCTTCTCTGTCCATTCTCTCTACTCCATGCATAATTTTATATACCTCTATCATGTCTCCCTGTAGTTGCCTCTTTTCCAAACTAAAAAGTGCTAGATGCTGTAGCATTGCCTCATAAGGAAGGTGATCTAGGCCCCTGATCATCTTGGTTGCCCAGGGGCATAGCAAGGTTGTAGTGGGCCCAGAAGACAAGATTTTAAAATGCCCCCCATCACTGAAGCTCAGCTCATGAAGAAATCTTAAATGAGGCTGGTAACAAAAAACATAGTAAAATTATATATATATATATATATATATATATATATATATATATATATATATAAAAATAAAAAATTTCCTATGTGTCACAATAGAACATCATTCTAAAATATTTTTTAAAAGGTTTTGTAAATTGTGGATGATACAAGTCATTTAATGGTACTAGAGAAAGACATGCTGTTCTGGTAGCTCCAGGTCTTAACACTCACATCAATTTCGGAGGATGAATACAACTGAGGGAAGCCTGGGCGGGTGTGTGGCTGGGGGAGTCGGTCATGTGACTTGCCTCTCAGGGCCTCCCAAAGCAGTGGGCCCCCAGACAACTCTCTCCCCTTGCCCTATTATAGTTACTCCCCTGTGATTGCCCTCTTCTGCACCTTTTGCAATTCTACAATGTCTGTTTTTTAAAATGTAGACCAAAACTGTACACGGTACTCCAAATGTGTCCACACCATAGATTTGTATAAGGAAATTATAATAGAGGCATTTTTTAGTTTCAATCTCCTTCCTAAGGATACCAAGCATGGAAATTGGCTATTTTCACACCTGCACATACTGAGTTGAAACTTGCAAGGAGCTGTCCACCATGAGCCCAAGATTTTTCTCCTGGTCAGTCACTGACAGCTCAGACCCCATCAAAGTATATGGAAAATGGGGGTGGGGGGGTTGTTGCCCCAATATGCATCACTTTACATTTGCAGACTGTGAACCACATTTGCCATTTTGTTGCCCACTTACCCAGTTTGTAGAGATCCTTTTGGAGCTCCTCACAATCAGTTGTGGATTTCCATAACTTAAATAGGGAAATCTGCAAATTTGGCTACTTCACTGCTTACAGTGGTCCCCTTTTGTGTTTCTGGTTGCATCTTTGGAAGGGGGCTGATGTCTGGCTTGTGTCATACTGCTTACACATGTCAGCCCCTTGCTCAGGAGAGCCTCTGCCAGCTATACACTGGGGAAAAGATTATCCCTTACCACAATCTCCTGAGGTCAGGTTCAGACAGTGGTGGCCAGTGAGGGCAGTACTGGGATGGTGCTGAGAGGTACCTTTTTAAAAAGTGATGCACGGAGCTTAGGTGAGTGCCAGCTACTGCGAGGGATGCCGGGCAGGGCACCATGGCTCGCATCAGCTTGCAGGTGCTGACGGTACTGCTGGTAATCACTTTTTGAAGGTACCTATCACCACCACCCAGTGCTGCCCTCACCGGCCACTACTGGGTTCAGATTAACACAGCCCTGCATATGTGATAACACATTTCACATGCTGCCCCTGTGTGCTCACACATGATGTCAGCACTTGGGCCAGTGGTGGACTGGTTGTTGTGTTGTAGACCATATTTTGCCATTTCTGCTTATCATATAACCCATTATCTTGGTACCTTCACTGACTGGTGAGTGAAGTTCAGTAGACTGAACCTCACAACCCATTTCTAAAGCTTCTTGCTCTCTCCAACTGGAACCAAGCCCCCACGTATCCCGGGGGTGGGGTGGGGTGGTCTGTATCCCACTAGGAGAAATGGGAAGAGACAAGAGATGTACTGGGCGATGTACTGGGAAGAGCAGACACAGCTGAGAAGGTGAGCAAGCCTTTCTAAACATCTAGCCTTTTCCCCTTCAAACAAACTAACAGGAAGAGGGGAGTTTTTCAGGGGCTGTTTCTCTTTAAGGGGTTCTTAGTCTCTCTCTCTCTCTCTCTCTCTCTCTCTCTCTCTCTCTCTCTCTGTTACTTGTTAGGGTTACTTGTTAGGGTTAAGATATCACAGGGCTAGGAGTTCTTAGGGTTACCTAACTCAGGTGTTTACTTAGTGGCTGCCTGGAGGGGGTGGAGTCAGCTAGGGCTGGGAGAGACCACACATTCCTTGCCTTTGACTCACATCCTGTGTGACAGATGGAAGGCTACTCTAATATGAGGTGAAGGCCCGAGAGCATAGCGAACAGAGCATAGTGAACAGGGATAGCAAACAGGACATAGGAGTTTTGCAGGAGTTTAGCAGGAAGTGTGCGGGGGAGCCTGGAACAAGCCCCTCCGATTACAAGGAGCCAGGTGGAGAAGAGAACGTAAGTACATATCCCTCCCTCGTATCCCTCATATTCTTGGGAAAGGCTGTTTGGACAGTTAAATAATTGACCATTACAGCTGAGACCTATCCTAATAAACTATCTAATAAACGGATAATAAGCTCCCTAAATACTGTAAACAGCCAACAAAAACAGTATGAAGATAGAAGGTCAGCAGGGGAAGGGGCACTTCCCAGTGTATTGCACAGAGTGCCACATGTTTGACTATTTGCCCCATGGGCAGAAGTCATGGGTGCAAGGAGCTCCTGGCTCTCAGGGAACAAATCTGTTCCCTTGAGACCAAGGTGGCGGATCTGGAGAAACTCAGAGAGACAGAGAGGCATGTGGACGAGACCTTCAGGGATGTGATAGAGGCATCCCACTCCAGGGCTGGTAGCTCCTCTGCTGTCAGGGAGAATGAAGGTCTTGGGCAAGGAGGACATCGGTCTGAGGAAGAGGGAAATGCTCCTTTAGAAGGGACCCCTTCCGTGGATGATGAGCCCATATCCTCTTATAGAGGTCTATAAAATTTGGGCCAGTGGTGTGGAGAAAGTGCATGGTGTGGAGAAAGTGTATAGAGAGAAATTCTTCTCCTTCTCACATAACACTAAAACCAGGGGACATCCCATGAAATTGATTGCCAGGAAATTTAGGACCAGCAAACGGAGGTACCATTTCACACAACGCATAATCAACTTGTGGAATTCTCTACCACAAGATGTGGTGACAGCCAACAACCTGGATGGCTTTAAGAGGGGTTTGGATAACTTCATGGACGAGAGGTCTATCATCGGCTATTAGTTGGAGGGCTATAGGCCATCTCCAGCCTCAAAGGCAGGATGCCTCTGAGTACCAGTTGCTGGGGAGTAACAGCAGGAGAGAGGGCACACCCTCAACCCCTGCCTGTGGGCTTCCAGCAGTATCTGGTGGGCTACTGTATGAAACAGGATGCTGGACTAGATGGGCCATGGGCCTGATCCAGCAGGGCTGTTCTTATGTTCTTAGACTTATGACCACAAGGATATAGCTGGGAGTGCAGTGATTTGCTTGTTAATCCACCTTTATGCAGCTGGGGATAGAAATCTACCCCCAAATCTAGATGAGGATTAATCAAGGACTTGGAGGCTTGGTCTGATGTAAAAGGTATTGGTGGACCACTTTCAAGCAAGTAACCCTACAAAATGGTTGGGCCTAATTCTAAAAATGAAGTTATTTCAGTGAAACAGATGATAAGCATGATTTAAAATATTTACAGTGAAACTGTTAAAATAAGTATGAATTTGCACAACTGAGTGTTGGGAATCTATCCACGTATTTGTATGTGGATGCTTATATTTAGAAAAAATGACTAAGCAATTGGGACCTGAAAATATGTACATCCTTTTTTTCCCCCTTTTGCAAGAAAAGGTGTTCTTTGTGTATGTGCAGGGCCTTAGTTGTTGCTCACATTTATATCAACCCAAAGGTCAGGGCACATTACTTAGCAGCCCTTCCCAAGCTCTTGGAAGAGATTCAATTTCATTTTCCACTTCTAGGTAGATTCCCTTCAGCTTTCAGCAACTTTTATAAAGAGGCCCACTCTGCTGCAAAGCCCACCAAGTGTTTAGACTCAGATAAACAGAAACCTGCAGTTTGCTGAATTGCTGTTTAGCCTTCATAAATATAAATAGAAAAGTTATGCTTATCTTATCTAGCAGCACGTTGACCAGAATATTGTCTATTATTGCCTTGCCTCTCTGAAAGATGCTAACCTTCCCGCTTCCAGACAGATAATTTTGTTTTGTTATATATACGCCTGTATCGTCATAGGTCTATTAAAATGCATATTGACGCTGGATCAGCAAATTATGCTGCATCCGTTGTAATGGTGCCTTTTGTGGTTGATTTCATTACCCAAGAGAAATATTTTCCTGTCTGTCATTTAAAATATAAAATAGTTGATTACTTACATAACTATTTCACTTACCCCTAATGCCAAGGAAAAGAAAGGAAGATTCTGCTTTTTTAACAATGGAAGGAAATGCCTGTAGTTCACTACTCCACATTAATGCCTTCCCTAGTCATACTTATTTATTACTGCTTCAAGGAGGTTGGGTATATAAAGATTTATAAATAAGTTGGATGGTCATTTATATTTATTCATTACTGATGAAGGATAAAGATTGATTTTAATAGAAAATTATCTAGATTAAAGTTACCATTAAGAAGAAGCCATTAAGGTAAACCAGCTGTGTGGCACCCTCATCTCACGGTGAAACAGTTGAATGTAGAGTTCTCGTGAAGGATTTAATGAACAACCAAGAAAAATAAACTTAAATTTTACCCAAAGTCAATGAGTCAGACACCTGTCAAGGGAGAACCTTTTGAATTAGCTGCATATATGGATGGTTACAGCAGCAAGAGCACTTTATGCAAAATATGGGATATCTGCAAGTATAAGTCCTGTCAGGGAATGGTTAGAGTGAATGTGGGAATATGCAGTTAGGGCGACATTGACAGCTTTTGTACAGGTATACAGTATAAAACAATCCTGAAATAGCTTTATGAGGAATTGGCACTTATTTATTAATTTCTGTACTATTAATTCAGTTCTTCTGATTTGAGACTACCTTTTTTTTAGTGCTGTAATGTCATTACAGTAATGATGCTGTAGCGGAATATTTCTAATGCAAACTAAACCAGCAAGGTTTATCAGCTTTGAAGCATTTGTCAGATAACCTCTGTAATAGTTGTGGTTGTAAAGCTGTCATTCATATTATGCATGATAGTATGCATAATAAAAAATGAGTCAGACATTGTTTAAATTTATTAATTTAATTAATTACCCTGTCTACACACAATACAGAATTGTATACAGCTCCTCCAAACCACAAATCTAAACATATTACTCCAAATATTCTTTCCAAAATATTTCCAAATGTTCTAAAACATTTGTTATTCTTGTTCATGATTTTATATATGTATACTCCATATACTCCATACTGCAGCTTATGATTCAAATTATAACAAACCTGCACCAATTATTTTCATCATTTAATGAAATAAGTACTATTCCCCACATTTTAAGATCTCAACTTTTCTTTATCCAAATTGCTTTATCCAAATTGCACACGTCCTTGTGAATAAGGAAGCTTAATATGGGGGTGTTCATTAGGGCATCATAAATATCAATTTAAATTTTTGCACTGGCATCTCACTCAAATACTATTAGATTAATTATTAAAGTCACATAACTTTTAAAGCCACGTAACATAGGAACATAGGAAACTGCCATATACTGAGTCAGACCATTGGTCTGTCTAGCTCAGTATTGTCTTCACAGACTGGCAGCGGCTTCTCCAAGGTTGCAAGCAGGAATCTCTCTCAGCCCTATCTTGGAGAAGCCAGGGAGGGAACTTGGAACCTTCTGCTCTTCCCAGAGATCTCTGTAATACTAGACGTCTTCTGGGAATATGACAAGATCTCAGGCTCAGAATTAAATGCTGACAAAAGTGTATTTGTTAAATGGACCCCGGATGCCAGCAACTCTTGTGCCTACCCATCTCTGAATGTAAAAGCGAAGGGGCCCCAGAGTCCAAACTGAAGATACAGTAAATATTTGGGGGACTGAAGATGGGATTAAGGAAAAAGTCGGGGGGGGGGGGATTGGACAGATTGGGAAGAAAAAGTAATGCTTAAAATCACCATGTGGAAAAAATGGAGCCTTGCGATGTACCAGAAAGCGGTTTACATCCAGACTTACCTGATACCCCCGGTGCATAACCTGGCGGTAGTCTATCCTCCCCTGCTCGATCTCCTTCGGAGAGTTGAAAGCCAGATCTTTCATCTAGTATGGCACACAGCGTCCTTCCCTTTGGCCCGTGCGGTAGCATTTAAGGAGGTTGAGCGGGAAGGCCTAGCCCTACCTGCCCTGCAACCCTATTTTGTAACTGAATTCATGTCCTACAATTTTGGAAACTGGATTTTTGTGAATGTCCATAATATGTCCAACCTCCTGCAAAAAACCTGGGTTTCGCTTTTCGCTCTGCGTTGGTGAAAGTCAGCATGGGGCATAGCATGGTGGGGGGAAGGATCTATCAACGGTAATATCACACAAGTATTAAAAAGATAACACCCGGACTACTTGAGAGATTTATTATTCACACTTTAAAAATGGAAGGTTGAACCGGATCTATTTAAAGGATCCTCAGTTAAGCAGCTAAGGAAAACAATTTATGGAGAGATTCTAGAAGTGGGTTTTTTAAAACCTGATTTAGAACGTAAACGCTACAAACACCACACTTCACAGTACTTATTGCAGCCCAATCACCCTATCGCTCTCTTTAAGGAGAAAAAGGTCCCTTTCCATTTATGGGAAATGAGGTGGCATTTATACCACCAAGTACTACCACTTAACGCTGCTAAGCCATGGCTCCCAGAGGACCAGCAAGAGTGTCCTAAAATCACCTGCAAACAGAAAGCTAGTGAGCTAGGCAAAACATTCAGGGAAACCCATTCACATTTCTTAAAAGAGTGTGTGGTAGCCAAAAGAGTGTGGCAGGGGGAAGCAAGTTGTTAGAGTGGCCTGATTTGGAAAAATAGACTTGGGAAGAACTAACCTCGGGTTTGAGCGATAGAACCTCTTTTCGAGGTCCCAGAAAGAAACTTTCAAGGAAACAGGATGGAACAGGTGCCCTCATACTAGGGAATTGGAATGTTCCCCTTCTCGAAATCAGGTTAGTAAACCTGTATGTCATTCATGCAATGCTCCTGCATAGGAATAAGGAGGGAAGACGCGACCAAGAGGTTCATGTGAATGAGACAGTAAATATCTTCTGGAAAAGTTTGTATGGTTATTTGCAAAAAGACAAGTGTATCTCTTCTAAACAGCAATGGGCCAAATTATGGAAATGGGCGTTGGAAGTAACCCCCCCCCCCAGTTACCTGATGTGCCTTGTAATCCCCCAGGCAGTTACAGTACTGCCTGCATATACTTTATAACCCTGTGGGTCTCCAAATCCTTGTGTGTAAATCTTTGTAGATATATGATGTACAAGCAACAACCACTTTGTATATAATTGTGCTTTGGCAACGTACTGTATGCTTTGGTAGTTTGTTGGTTCAATTAAAAAATCTTGTCCTATTAAAAAAAAAAAATCTTGTTCCATCTTGGAGAAGCCATGGAGGGAACTTGAAACATTATGCTCTTCCCAGAGTGGCTTCATCCCCTGAGGGGAATATCTTGCACTGCTCACACATCAAGTCTCCCATTCATATGCAACCAGGACAGACCCTACTTAGCTATGGGGACAAGTCATGCTTATTACCACAAGACCAGCTCTCATCTCCTTTCAACATACATTTCAACGTACATTTCAACTTTTCTTGTGTGAGGTTTCATGAGATATTATATAACAGATAAATTAGATTGCTGTCACTGCCAGACAAACATCTATGAGGGCAATTAATATAACTCAGGAGCTGAGGTATTTGGGACTGAATCTGGAAGTAAAATTCACAGTGGGCAATTAATTGCATCTTCCAATGTGTGCAGCTTTCCCCCCTTCTCCAACTGTCACTTAATTTTATACCATAAAATATTCTAACACTGCCTGTGTACGCTTTTCACAATATGACTTCTTAAAGTATATCAGAGCAGCATTAGTAGGAATGACCTGCACCCTCAAAGCAAGAGCTGCTTTGAATTCAGCCAAATGCTTTTTGAGTGGAAGAGTGAGTGTGCAGATGGAGCAATTTTTGCTGCTCCCTTCTTCTTCCAGTAGTGCTCTTAGGCTTCCAGGAATGTGTCTCGGAAGGTCATGCAGCCTTCTGAGACATATTTCTGGAAACAAAAGAGCACTTTGGGGAGGAGGAGAGAGCAACAAAAATTTGCTCCCCGTCCCCCTTGCACGCACATCCTGCTGCTCAACAAGCCTTTGGATGAACACAAAACAGCTAGCTCCTGCTTTGTGTAATGCTGCACTGTTTGACAGGTAGAAACAGGTGTGTGTAGATTTTTGTATAAATTGATAAGCTGGTGATGCAATACACATATTTAAGGTGACTCCCTCTCTAGATTAGAGAGGCAATATATGGTGATAAACTCAAACCCAGTGTAAATGGTAGGGAAGAGTTAAAGGAGACCGTGAGTATATTGGCTACTATTTAATGTAAGGACACAGACACACAGCTGTATGACCTTGGTTCCCTTTGTCTCTTGTCTTCTCCCTCTCCACCTTTTTACCTCACTTGTAGATTGAAATTACTCCCAGTGTGTAATTAAAGTTGTGAACAATATAAGCAGGTGATCCACAGAAAATGGAGGAACAATACTGAGGCTGGCATTTGATGCCAAAATGTTTGTTTTTAATATGCTTTTAACAACATTTTTAACCATGTTCTTTTTACAAGGTATTGTCATCTGTTTTTATGTAATACATTTGAAGGTCTTAAAGGAATACTGGTTATTGTCAGATATGGAGCTAGTAAAGGTACAAAGTCACTTTCCATAATATTTTACAACTCTGTGTAGTTCATCAAAGAGAGTGGAGAGATTTCCTAGGAGAGCATACTATGACGATGAGGACAGATATTTATATACATCTCTTCAACTAAAGTTCACAAAGCAGTGAACTTACTGTGACCATTCCAACCTGTTAATCAACTAATATCTTGACCTAGCTGATGTTTTAAGCCCAGCATCCAGGATTGGAACTCCTCAATAGCCCAAAACATGGATTTTGCCCTCTATGTATCCTTATCCAGCCCTATTCCCTGAGTGCATCCATAATTTGCCATCCTGCTGCTTTTGTCAGTCAGCTGACAATCGGCACATGAATGTCTCTATAAGTGAGCTGTTCTCATTGCTGCACCACAGCCGTTTTCATATATTTTAATAGAAGAGAGAGAATAGTTAACCCTATCTGCTAATGGTGAAAGAAAATGCCGCGGGTTTAAGCTACAGGAAAATAGCTTTAGATTTAGCTTAAGAGGGGAAATAGTTAATTTCCAGTAACATTTGTGTGATGTAAATAACCAGTCTTCAAAGTTTGGACAGCCATGTATTGATGGTGCTTTAAATATTGGATATGCAGTCTTAAAACATGCGGTTGATTAGATTATCAGTTGCATCCCATCAACTGGTCATTTCTCTGGTCCAGTACACACACACACACACACACACACCCCCCAAACTAAAGCTGGTTTATTATTTCCCCCGCCTCCACTACCATATCTGCTGTTTCCCTTCAGTAAGTTATTCATGTGCAGTGCCTTAGAACACAGAGGAATTTTCTCTAGAACACTGCAAACCTTTTTGAGATATTTCCAGTGGAATGGAGAAAAATCCCCAAAGCATTTGGCAAACGACAGCAGAAGCAGTTGATATGTAGAAGCAACTGCAGTGGGAGCAAGTAGCTCTTGTGGCAGCCATTTTGTGTGAAATAGCTCCCAGATTGACTACAATACTGTATCCAGAAATGGCAAGAAATTGTAGTGACTGCCACTATTGCTATGTTTAATGGGCAGCCTCCAACCTAGTCAGTTATGACTAAGCATCATTGAACTCAATGAGGCAAGCTAATCATGACATTCATTGCAATGAGACTTAGTTCTGATTAGCTTAGTTTGAATGCTGCCCACAAAATCTGTATGTAGTCTAGGAACTACACAAAACATAAAAAAGCATTCTTGTGATAGAAGCGAGGGCTAAAGACTATGGACATTGCTTAAGTACATAGTGAAGATGTTAGAGGTTGTTGATTTTTACCCACAATAGGTAAAACAGCAGAGTACTAAGGAATGAGCACGCATTCCAGTTACAGAGTAGGTAGCAGAGGATGCTTTAGATATTGTAGCTATTTAGAGAAAACACATGGAGATCCTTGTATGACTAAACACTAAACATGTATTGGTTAAATACACTTGGATAGGAGAGACCTATATCTAATCTAAAGGACTACATAGTGGATAGGTAAGGAGAGAGAGAGAGAGATGTTTCCACCTGCTCTCTAGGAGGAAAGGAAGGATTGTGACTCAGCACAGGAAGTGCTGCAGAGTCAGTTCAGGGGTCATAGAGTAGGGACAGATAGGGAGACCCTGACTCACTGTCTCTACTCCCAATGCCCCTAGTAGTCATTAGGACAGTTGGTGCAAAAGGTCGATGCACTGGAAGTTCATCTCCAACAGAAGAAAGGGTTGATATTTGCAGAGAAGCAATATTAATGGGAGATAGGACCCTTCAGTAATTGTCTTACCATGTCTAGCTTCTAGTATCATTGCAAAGTGAGGGGAAATGTCCTTGAAAGATTTCACATTTATTTTTATTAGTACCTGTGCTTTTAAGCACCATGAATAATAACACAGGCAGTAATGGGGTGCATGAGGGTTAATAAACTGAAGCTGAATCCAAGTAAGATAGAGGTGCTCGTTGGGGGTCGTAATCTGCAAGATGGGGTAGAACTTCCTGTTCTTGATAAGGTTCTTGATACTCCCCCAAAAAGAACAGGTTCGTAGCTCACAATAGTAAACAATAAAAGTAATAAAAAATTTAAAACAAATGAAACACAACGTAGAATGAAAACAAATCTAATTAAAATTACAGTTGTCCATGAATCGTGATTCAAACAGCAATTTGCAGCACATCCCTAACACCTTTAACAGGGAGGAGAGCAGGACCATACTTCCACCACTTCCTGTTTCAGGGGTGCACCCCCCAGTTATCATCCCACGCTATTGGGGCTTCCCCCAGCTGTTCTTGTGTGATGGTGGCACACACATCATCATCATCATCATCATTATTTCAGTTTCTATACCGCCCTTCCAAAAATGGCTCAGAGTGGTTTACACAGATAAATAATAAATAAATAAGATGGCCTCAGTGCATGCCCTATAATTGAATTTTAAGTTGAATAAGATGTCTGATAATTAAATTTTAAAATGTTAAATTAGATTGTCCATATAGTCTTTGACTTAATATGTTGCCTACTTTACAGAAGCAAAAATAATATATGGATTAGATATTGTGTACTGTTTATAAGTGTTCCACTTTAATTATAACCCTGTGAAATTGGTAACATGCAAGAAAAATCTATTTATGCATTTCCTTATTAGTCATTCTCAGTGCTCAGGTCACTAATGACTCAAATGACCTAGACTTCATCATGCAAATGTAAATTGTGACTAAAGTGATGCAGATTGTGGGATCTTTAAAATAATGGCCCATTTTCACTGCACTTTGTCACTCACACCCTGGATTAATATATTTTGCGATCTTGTGACATACCATGATACCTAGCATGATGGGCAATCAGTACAACTTGCAAGGAGTCAGAACAATTGCTTTGCATTGCCTCATGACAAACCTATTAACAAACATCACTGATTCACATTTATAATTCAAAGCCTTGAATTGGTTGGTGTCTTATTCACTGTAAGATTAGAAAGGCATTTTCAGCCAGCATCTAATTTATTTTCCTCCTTTGCATTTTCCACATTTGTCATGTAATATGCTAAAAAAGCTAAAAAAGCTAGATTGTACATTTGGCTTAAAAAACTGACTCTTCTCCTCTTTCTGTCCCACATTAACAACATTCAAACATTGCACCAAGTTAGTACAGGAGAAGCTCAAAAGCATGTTATCACCATGCCTGGAAATGTCTCAAATAAACATATTTTGTATCAAGATCTCTTCATAAATATCTCTTTGCAAAAGTAATGGCATTCAACTTGGTAACATTTCATTCTAAAAAATGTGCTTGGATTAATCCCCTAAAATTATTTACAATCACTTTCTTAAAAGGCATAGGTGTATTTCATTTCAGAATAGAAAGTCAACATCTGTTTTATCTAATAAAGTGTAGTGCTGTGCCAGTCACCCATTGTGTTTCTTTGTCTGGCCTGGCACGACACAGGCTGTATATCTCTGCCTGGTCAAAGGCAGAGATATAGTAAAGGTAAAGTGTGTCGTTGAGTCGGTGTCGACTCCTGGCAACCACAGAGCCCTGTGGTTGTCTTTGGTAGAATACAGGAGGGGTTTCCCATTGTCTCCTCCTGCGCAGTATGAGATGATCCCTTTCAGCATCTTCCTATATCGCTCCTGCCCAATATAGGTACCAGCGGGATTTAAACCGGCAACCTCGTGCTTGCTGGCTAAGTCATTTCCCACTGTGCCATTAGGTGGTACTAGAGATATAGTAGCATGGCCTATTTTAAAATAAAATATTTTATGTGCTAGCATTCTTCCATTTATTATTTAGTCTGTAAGTTGTTCTAAGTGCTAGATGTGGACTTTTTGGAATTGGCACAAAAGCAATTTTAACCTTCATTATTTAGATGCTATCTCCACGAAATGATATAGATGTGAAGAGTTAGGGGTTTGGGGGGGAGGTTTTTGTTTTGTTCTTCCATGAAGCTAGTATGACCTTTCCAATGAATTCTGCATAGAGCACAAGTGAAAGGCATAGGCATGTCAAATACTTCCCTAACTGGTCTACAGTTTGCCCACTGAAGTGTCCTTGTCAGGTACAAGTGCACACACCTTGGCATTACCTTTGTATTAAGCACATGAATTAATATTGCAGCTTTAAACTTACTTTGGAGGTATATCATTATCTTTCCCATAGTGCTTGTGAGCCTTTAATACTGCAGAACGGTGGTGGCTGGTGAGGGCGGCACTACAGGGGTGGCGAGAGGTATTTTTAAGTTATCACCAGAGGTATCGCCTGCACCTGCAAGCTGTCACAAGCAGTGGCACTCCACCTGGCATCCCCCACACTGGCTGCCACAGCTCTGCTACTCACCTGGCCTCTGTGCATGTGCAGAGTCCCTTTGCATAGTCAGCAACACCATGCTGACCACGCAAATGGCCGTCATGCATACACAGAGGCCAGGTGAGTGGCAGAGCTGTGGCAGCTGCCACGTGGGGTGTCACTGTTTGCACCGGCTTGCAGGTGGCAATAGTACCACTGGTGATCACTTATTAAAGGTACCTCAAACTGCCCTAACTGGCCACCACTGCTGCAGAATATGATAAGGCTATAATTTCATTCATGTCTCTTCTGACATTGTTCCCAGCATAGTCCTTTTATCCTCTTTCATGTATTCTTCACATAATAGGTACTGATGAAGACAATCACATTTGCGGACCCTTATAAAATGCGCCTTTTCCAAGGCTGGGTGCATCATACTTTGGTTAACTGGAGGTCATTAAGGTTTAGCATTTCACCCCTCTCTGTTTCTTCAGTAATGTTAGTCAAAGCTGTTTGTGAAGTAGAAGATTATTGGGGTGAGGCACTGCCACATAATAGTAATGGGGGGGGTATTTATTTTATTTTTATTTATTTAACATTTTTATATCACCCATGTCTCTGGGCGGTTTACAACAAGATAAAAACAAAAGTAAAACATTAGTTAAAAAAACCCCAAGAAATTTAAAACACAATAATTTGAAAATTTTAAAACAATATTCTAAAAACAACATTAAAACAATCAAAACAATATCAATTAAAAGCCTGGTTGAACAGATGTGTCTTTAAAGACTTTTAAAAAGTTGTCAGAGATGGGGAGGCTCCTATTTCACTAGGGAGCACATTCCAAAGCCTCGGGGCAGCAACGGAGAAGGCCCATCCCTGAGTAGCCACCAGACGGGCTGGTGGCAACTGCAGACAGACCTCTGCTGATGATCTCAATGGGCGGTGGGATTCATGACGAAGATGTTCTCTTAAATACCCAGGGCCCAAACTGTTAAGGGCTTGTGAGTGGTTCTAGCTTTTATTTGCTAAAGAAGGAACAGGTTTTCACTCTGGAACATTGAAAGTGAAAACCATTAAGTGCTTATTGATTGCACTTGTATTAGGATTCATAGCATGTTAAAATCTTCTTTAATTCTGATAGCATTAATATTGCAGGTTTGATGGATCCAGGAGGTAATAGAGATCTAATATATACATCACTGTAACAGTGAATGGACTAGTTCCCTGTGGCCAATCTGCTTCAGCAACATCTGTAAAAATTTATTGCATAGCTCTGCTGAATGGACTTTCTATATACAGTGGTCCCTCGACTTACGTAGTTAATCTGTTCCGAACGGACGTTCGTAAGTCGAAATTTTCGTAGGTCGAAAAGTGCACCCACGGAGGTCTGGAAACATTTGTAAGTCGAGGAAACCGCATCTAAAAATTCATAAGTCGAGGAAGCCAAATCTAAACCCCCAACTACTTCCGGTCTTTTTTGTCGTTCGTAAGTCGTAAACATTGGTTGTCGAGTAGTTTGTAGGTCGAGGGACTACTGTATGCACATGTGGCCCGCCCTTCCCTCAAAGCCAGGAAAGACTTATCTTACAGTGAACCACATTGTTTGGCTGCTACACATGGTTCCATCCTACAAATGTCAGCAGAGGATTGTGAGAACAGACAAGAAGAAATCAGCTTACACACAGCTATAGGAATGTATTAATTTGGCCTTAGTCAGAATCATGCTCAGCTGGTTCAGCCCTATTACTAGGGGTGCAGCTAACAATTTAATCTGAGAGAGAGAGAGAGAATTTAAGGCCATGATTCTTAAAGTGCAATATGGGCCCAGCATTCTGCAGGTGTCATAATTTGGAGTGGCAGATACTTTGCTGGGACTGGAAAATCTCTTTAATGGATGTTTCCAATGTATTTTGATGAAATCGTGATCAAGGGAATATTTGTACTGACTTGTACAGAATTATTCTTACATGTGAACATAGGAACATAGGAAACTGCCATATACTGAGTCAGACCATTGGTCTATCTAGCTCAGTATTGTCTTCACAGACTGGCAGCAGCTTCTCCAAGGTTGCTGGCAGGAATCTCTCTCAGCCCTATCTTTTGTATGTTTGTATGGTTATGTGCAAAAAGACAAGTGTATCTCTTCTAAACAGCAATGGGCCAAATTATGGAAATGGGCGTTGGACATACCCCCCCCCCATTACCTGATGTGCCTTGAAATCCCCCATCACCGAGTTACAGTACTGCCTGCATATACTTTATAACCCTGTGGGTCTCCAAATCCTTGTGTGTAAATCTTTGTAGATATATGATGTACAAACAACTACTTTGTATATAATTGTGCTTTGGCAACGCACTGTATGCTTTGGTAGTTTGTTGGTTCAATAAAAAAAATCTTGTCCTATTAAAAAAAAAATCTTGTCCTATCTTGGAGAAGCCAGGGAGGGAACTGGAAAGCTTCTGCTCTTCCCAGAGCGGCTTCATCCCCTGAGGGGAATATCTTGCACTGCTCACACATCAAGTCTCCCATTCAGATGCAACCAGGGTAGACCCTGCTTAGTTATGGGGACAAGTCATGCTTGCTACCACAAGACCAGCTCTCCTCTCCTAAATCTCTCTCCTGAGATTTGCAATTGAGGTAGAAGCCTTCCAGTTAGTCCATCAAGCACAACTTTTGTATGTCTCTAGACTAGTCCTGAAGAGCCAACCAACCTGCTCATGATCAAAACAGTTCAGGCATCTGTGTGTTTTGAAATTCTATAGAGGTCTCCCTGTAACTTTATTGTGATATTTGGCTCCCTGGGATCTCAGTATGTTGAACCCTTAGGCTTTCAGCAAGCTTATATAAAAGGAAAGAAGCACACATGAGTTGTACAGCTACTGCTGTAAATATGTAATATGCAACTTGTACTTCTCATCCACAATGAGATCTGTGTGCCGCAGGTAATGCCTTTTAATTAAAACTGCTTGTATATATCCTGAGCCATTGAAATATGGTGGAGAATTAATTTAAGTAACTAATCAATGCAGCTGAATAGTAATTCAGATCTAAAAACACATTCTGCATGTGCTAACTTGGAAGTAAGTTCCACTGAGTTTAGTTGGGCTTCAGCTCTCCTTTGTATGTGTGTACAGGATTGCATCCTCTGAAGAATTTTAGTTAGTTTCAGTCAAATAATTAACTTGATTAAGTGGCTTGTATAAAATGTAGTACCACAGAGTGGAATGATTGAAATGAAGAATGGTTGAAGTATGACTCATTCTGCAGCTTAGGGAAGAAAAAGAACACACAGTTCCTACACCAGAGATAGGCAACCTTGGCTGCCCAGCTGTTGAACTACAACTCCCTTTGGAAGAGTGGTAGTTCAATAACAGCTGGACGGCCAAGGTTGCCTACCCCTGCCGTACGCTATCAGTCTGTTTGGCCCAAGTACTATCTGTCTCCTCCCCTCCCCAACTCCATCATTATACCCTAATAAATCATTTATAACTTTGTTGCCAATTAATCTCCTTATGCTGGATGATGAAGGTGGGATATAAGCACAGTCATCATGTATGCTCTGAGTCTGTGCAATAGGTTTGCTTACATACATGCAGCAACAAAAGAAGAAACTCCCATACATGCTGCTGTGGAAAGGAGCAACAGATTCCTTTGGGTGTACCAAGATTTCCTGAAGCAATATGAGTTCCATGTTATTTATTTGTTTGTTTGTTTGTTCTGTTTTATTTATTTTTAAAGCTTTTTGAGCCCTTGAGGATATAGATATTAACATTCAGAAAAATGCGATAAGCCACTGAGCCTGTGAGATACACATAAAATAAAATAATAAAAATTAAGTATGATTGGTGCTCGTCCTTTGCCTCACCAAAACAAGTATTGTTTGGGGTAATAGAGAATAATGAAACTCCATGTGAATTACAAACACAAAATTGCAGATTCTTCCCCCTATCCTTACAAATTGGTCCGACACTGCTTGTCTCTGGCATTTCTGCCTCAAGATAGTCTATTGAGTGATATCTGAGTTTAGTTGTACATGCTTTAGAATCTAAAGGTGAACTGACTGACTAGCTAGGCTGCCAAGACCTTCACATCAGGGTTCTTCAATTCTGCTACTGCAGTTGCCTGCTCAGGGGGATAATAATGCATAACAGTGCATACCACACATGTTGAGCAAAGCATACAGTGACATTATTCCAAGACATTTAGGTGATTCTCACGATCAGTGAGAAGAGCTGTAAGGGGGGTGCAGGGAGAATGGGCTTAGCCCGTTCTCTCCACAGACAATTGGAAGGCAGCTCTGGGGGGCCAGATCGGCTGCCCACATGACTGCTGGCACCATCACAGAGCTGGCGGGGGCCACGCAGCCCCCAGATGTTCCAGGATGCCCTGTGCGAAGCATGCTGGAGAGACCCCTGAGTCCACGAGTCTACTCGTGTGTCGCTGCGCTCCGCAGCAACACACGATCAAAAAGATGAGGTAAATGGAGTGCTCGCTCAGTTAATCTTGTCTAAGGGGAGGGGTATTTATGGCGGTCAGCTGCGGGAGCCACACAGCTCCTGTTGCAGCACACGGTCACCCCAAAGCGGGCTAGGCTCCCTTAGCCCACTTTTGGGCGATCATGAGAATCACCTCATTGTGTATTTCAGTTTATGGAACCTTATTTTGCTCCACCAATTTCAGTAGATTTCAGAAATCTCTGTGATGATTGTCTTTCACCCTTCGCAATAAACAAACCTGTTGGAAGTTGAAAATGTTGCTTTTGGGAAAGTGATGGGGACTGTAAAAAGTCAGTGGGAGGAAAGGAAACAAAGTTGTTGGTTAAATACAGCCTTTCTGGCAAACTCTTTGGGGGCATTCCATTCTCAGACTTGGCCACAAGCTATCTATTTCGATTTCAAAGGTATGTAGCATATATATCTGTAGCATATATTTTTACCTTACAGGCTGCTAAAGAGATGTGAGGGTTTTTATCGGGGATGTAGAAATGTAGTAAGTTAGTAGTCAGGGGCTATATATTTAGTTATAAGAGAAAGTAATACAATGTTCTCCCCAAAATGTAAAGTGAAGAAATAGCATGAAATGTTAAGCCTCAAGTGGATCAGCTACAAAAGTCATGCCTGCCTGCCTGCCTGCCTGCCTGCAGGTGGTGAAACCTAGAAACAGTCAAAAAGAGAGAAGTGAGGAAAAATGGGAAGTGAGAGAAAAAGAAGAGAAAAATTGAAACCATGAAGTAAGAGAACCAAAAAAAAAAGTAGGGCAGTGGAGAAGCTCTTAAGACAAGGTTGAAGAGCACAAATGAGAAGAACAAAAGGGCTGGAAGGAGTGATCAAGAAAGCAATGGAGAGGGGAGACGCTGTGGTCAGCACAATTGTTGTGTTAGAATATTAAAGTGGGGCAGTGTGAATGTTTGTGCTAGTTATAGAGGGCTTTTGAAATCTGGGATTGTGTTTGCCTAACAAACCTGTGAAGTAGATTGCTATTATTCCCTCTTTATAAATAGGTGACTGAGACTGGGGCAGGGAAACGACTTGCCTGATATGACAAAGTGACTTCATGGCAGAAGCAGAACTTGAACTCCAGTTCTGATCCACTTTCAAACCCACTCTCTATGCTCAAATGGTGATGTAGCCTAAATGTACATATTAATACAAACTACTGAGCATGTTCTCTACTGTTTGTTCTATAGAGAAAGTCATGCCTCCCTTATACTTCATAGCTATGCAAGTATCTGGGACATTTGAGCCAATTCTATAGCTCCTTGCTGTTCTCCGACTCTAAGTTTGCCATCACATACAGCATTGCCAGGTACTGTGCTGCTGCGATCAGCATTCATCGCCAGATGGTAGGCAGTGAGTCCTATCAGCCTCAATCTGACGCTCAGTGACTCAGGGTAGGATCTACAATTGCTCACTCAGTACTGATCCAATAGAAAGACTTATGCTCCCCCCCCCCTTTTTTTTTTTTACTGCTCCTTCTAGCCTGGCCATTATCCAATGTTATTGGATATGCCCCTGATCATGCTTTTGGTGTACTTTCTACTATTTTTAGTATTATATGCTTCCCAAGAAAACCACATGGCTCTGTGGTCGCCAGGAGTTGACACCAACTCAACGGCACAACTTTACCGTTACCTTTATGTACCTTAAGTACCATTCCATATGTAATCACTTTTTCACTTTTAACATGTAATCACCCTTATACTCATAGGTGTAGAATCCTTAGGCCCGGAGGGTCAAGGGGCCAACAAATGCCCTTCCACCCTGCCCCTCACCTTTCTGCCTTCTGCCATTTCCCATCTATTTACCTGTGGTGGCTGAGGCGGGCAGGCCTCTCTCCTCTCCCTGGCTGGTGCACAGGCCTCCCCATTCTCTGGCCAGTATGCCAGCTTCTCTCGTGCCTGCACAGTTTGAGTAGGGAGAGTGTCGTGTGACATCACGGCACGGCACACAACACTCTCCCTACTCAAACTGTGCAGGCCTGAGAGAAGCCGGCGCACCAGCTGGGGAATGGGGAGGCCTGTGCTGGGAGAAGCCAGCCAGCCAGCCCACCCGCTGAGAAGCTAGCCCGCCAAGAAGCCTGCCCACCAGCCACCATTGCCACGGGTGAATAGGGGGAAGCACGGTTGGAGGGGCTTGGAAGGAAGTAGGAGTGTGGTTTCAGAGCTGGGGCGTATGTACACAAAATGCATGTGAGGGAACCCCCCAAAACAATTTTGTCCCCGGGCCACCAGGAGCCTCCCTACATCACTGCTTATACTTTTGGGTGATCTATGACCATAATAAAGACTTATTGATTGATTGATACTAATACAAATCTTTGTAGGTGTCATCATGCCAGGTTATGACCTAATAAAGGAAGGAAGAGGTGCTTCCAAATCTGTCTCCTCACAAATCGAGCCAGTTCCTAAGCTCTGTGAAAATGTTTGCACTCCTGCTTTTAACGCACAAGACAAGATTGGCTTGTTCTGTAATACTTGTTAAAACCTAAAGAAATCAGACTATAAGGCTCTCCACATGAGTAGTGTGGAGAGCCTGAATGGGGTTTGTGGGGAGAACAGGCCTGACCTCGTGCCGTGGCGACACACGAGCAAAAAAACAAGGGTAACGGAGTGATCGCTTTGTTAACTTTGTTTAAGGGGAGGGGGATTTAATTAGGCTAACTGCCAGGAGCCGTGCAGCTCCCATTGCAGCACACAATTTCCCCAAAGTAGGCTGGGCTCCCTTAGCCTGCTTTGGGCGATTGGCGGAATAGCCTCATTCAGTTAGTTCTTTGCAAATAAAATCTCACATTTGAGCTGATCTGGTCTCCAGTATTTCTGCAAGGCCAGTTAAGGAGATGTCCAGCAATTCATCTTGCAAAATTAGATTGGATCAGTTTCAGATTGTGACTCCTGAGGACAAGCTGCTTGGAGTGGTACAGCCTACCACCTGTTCTTTGGATCCTTTCCCCATGTGGCTCATTTCATCTTACAGTGTTTGAGCTGTCCTAGCTGACATCATTATTACCTCAATGAGGGAGGGCAGGCAGGATACCACCTTGTTTGAAGGGAGCAGTGGTTAGACAATTTCTTAAGAAGCTTACTCTGGATCGCCTGGTGATCACTGTTCCCTCAAACAGGGATTCTCAGTTGTTATTCACTACAACTCCCAGCATCCCCAGCTGCAGTGGCCTTTGGCTGGGGATTCTGGGAGTTGTAGTCAACAACATTTGAGAATCCCTGTTAGAGGGGCACTGCTGGTGATGAATAATTATAGACCAATCTCCAACTAGCCAGATTAGTCTCTGGAATATCCCAGAGAGACAACATTATTTATTTATTTATTTATTTATTTGATTGATTGATTGATTGATTGATTGATTGATAGATATACCACCCTTCCAAAATGGCTCAGGGTGGTTTACAATTAAATGGTGTATTATGCCTGTTTTTAATGGTGTATTATGCCTGTTTTTAAACAGTTGTACTGGCTGCCAATATGTTTCCAGGCAAAGTACAAAGTGCTGGTTATTACCTTTTAAAACCCTGAATGGCTTAGGACTGGGTTACTTGAGAGAGTTCCTCTCTCTACAAGATCCCCACCCTTAATTAAGATCATCAGGAGGGGTCCATCTTTGGGTGCCACCAACTCATCTGGTAGTGACCTGGGATCAGGCCTTCGCAGTCACTCTTGGGATGTGGGATGTGTTCCCCATGGATATAAGAGGATTCTCTTCCTTGGAGGCCTAGGAGAGCCATGAAGACCCACCCTAAAACAAATCCTGACTGCATCTTCTGCATCTGGTCCTCTGTTTTTTGTGATTTAAAAAAACTCAGCATCAAAGGGGCTGTCTGTTTGGAGGAACCTCCTTTTTCATTTATAGCTCCAGGAAGTCATACACTTTCCTTTGGTCCACTTGCTTCAAATGTGGGGTGAGGCTTTCCCCCCATTCTTTTTCCTTCTCCCCATCTTGCCACTTCTCTGACACCCGTGTTTACTTACCAGACTAGGCAGGAGACAGGACAGCAACAACAAGTTAGCAGTGGACCCACAGCTTCCCACTTCAGGCAGCTTTCAGAGAGGCTTTAAAATACATTCCCCTACAGGAAAGATGTAAGGAATCTTCAGAGCTGTAGTTTTGTTTTGTTTTTCATTGTTTTGTTTTTCAAACTGTCCAACTTGTCTTTTCAACAGCATTCCCATGTTCAGCTTCTTGTGATTCAATGTGCAAGACTAAGGAATTCAGTCATTCTTGGGATATTTTAAGAAAGTTCTCAAGCTTAGTGTAGAATTATGACCACTTAACACACCAAGTTTGCAAAAATTAGCGATGCATGCATCTGTGGATCTTTCTGAAGCAGCTGTCAGCAAATTTTAATAAACATGTGCAGAGGTGCTCGTACCCCTGGACTTCTTGGCCAAAGGCCAGGGCCTCCACAGCCCTTGTGGGCCCCCCAATCCTCTTTAGTCTGTCCTGGGTGGTGTGGTTACCTGGCTGAGCATGATAATGCTTAATTTGCAGGGAAGTGGGCGGGGGGAGCTCCAAAGGCCTTTAGGTCCAGGCTCCAAAATTACCTAGGTATACCTCTGAACATATGTAATCTGTTGTGCAGTGAGAGCAACAATCCACAAACAAGAGTTCAAGGGAACAATTGGAAATTACTTTGCAAATCTTTCACAGGGTTTTGCAAATTTGTAGTCACAAGTTTGATCCATCATATGGATAATAGCATACAATATAAGCAGTGAGCAAAATGCTTGTTTTTACGTACACAGGTACTCTTTTGCCAAGCTAATCCTTCCTCAGACTCAGACAAGTACTCGTGTATACCTTCCTGAAAAAGAAAAGGAATATCTTTGTCAAAATGTCTATCCCAAAAGGAAAGAGATGGCAATCACAATCAAGACAAAAACATTTAGGGCTTTTTTGGCTTAGAAAAATTAGAATTAAAGGGAAGGGAGTGTGAGACAGGTTCATAAAATTAGGGTTTTCAAATTACACATGGTGGAGATTTATACAAATTATGACATTGTTCTTCACTTTTATTTTTAGCCTACCTTCCAGTAGGCTCATGAGATCACCTGGCATTCTGTGTGTGTGTCCCCCACTATCAACTTTGCAATGCCTGGACCAATATGAACCAAACTGGGCACAGTTATAGGGACACATAATGATACCTCACTGGCATAGTTTGTGATGATGTCATCCACCCCGATCCAAGCTGGCAGAAGAGTAAACATTTGAAGCGCAAGTGGGCTAACTTGTGAATCACTTAACTGATTTGAACCAAATTTGCTACAGCTGTAGGGACACATAAAGATGCTCTAATGGCATGGTGTGTGATGATGTCATTCATTCAAATTCAAGATGGTGGCCACATGAACATCTGAGGTACAAGCAGGCTAATTTGTTGACTGCCTAATCTATTTGACCCAAATTGCGTACAGTTGCAATGAGTGACACACATGGACGCCCTAGTAGCATAGCTTGTGATGATGTCCTCTATGCCGATTCAAGATGGCGGAGTGTAAACCTTTGAGGCACAAGTAAGCTAACTTGTGAACCACTTAACCAATTTGAACCAAATTTACTACAGCTCTAGAGACACATAGGGATACCTCAACAGTGAAGATTGTGGTGATGTCATCCACCTCAGTTCAAGATGGTGGACACATAAACTTTGAAGGCACAAGCGCGCTAACTTGTGGAAGGCTAACCAATTTGAAACAAATTTGCTACAGCTGAATGTACACATAGGGATACCCCAATGGTGTAGTTTGTGATGATGTCACCCACCCTGATCCAAGAAGGTAGATACATAAATGTTTGAGGCACAAGTGCACTAACTTGAGGACTGTCTCACCAATTTGAACCAAATTTGGAACAGTTGGAATGAGAGACACACAGGTATATCTCAATGGTGCAATTTATAATTATGATATCCACCCTGATCCAAGATGGCAGACACATGAACATTTGAGGCACAAGAAATCTAACTTGTTGACCTCGATTTGCACCACATTCAGTCCAGTTGTCAGGGGTAGTGAAAGGAAAGTAGTCAGATTAGCTCTTACCATAACTTCTTGTTCCTCATCTGTTGTGGGAATAAGTGAATGTTCACAGTAATAGCCTGTATAAATGAGCCTATCACTTTAGATATTTTGTTTGTCAAAACAAAATAAAAAGGATGTGTAACCTGGAAAACTGATCTGTGTTACTTCCTGATAGTGTGGTAACTGTAAGTGGCACATATCTTCCCACCTTAATTTTTCAAAATTACTCCTTGAAATGATGCATTTTTTCTGATTTTTCTGTATGTATGTCTGTGTGTCTTGTCATTAGGGGAGCAATCACGGTAGACCTGGGGTGGGGCCAGGTCTCCATGGACTAATTTTATCTCAGCCATGAGGCTCACTGGGTGTTCTGGGGGCCAGTAATGCTCTCTAGCCTCAGTCTCGGAGGGAAAAGTCTATTTTTGCCATTTTCATCTGCTTGGAGTTATCACATCCCTAAGGAAAGGCAACTAAAATCAGACCAGAAAATGATGCAGGGGTCGGTATCCTAACTCATTCTGTGGGCATGCATATATAAGGATATATCCCTGCAGCAGCTCCACTTCTGCTTCTGAAGGATGGGTGCTCACATGTAGAGGTGGGGATATTTTTTGGTGACTCTCTCCTTTCCCCCAGAAGCACTCTGTGAAACATCCAATTATGTCACTGAGGGTTGTACAGCCATCAGGAATATTTGTGCATTTCACAGAGTGCTTCTGGTTTAAGGAGAGTTTAACAAAAATCACAACCCATACATGAGCATCTGTGCTTCAGAAGTGAGAGTGGAGCCTCTGCAAACCTGCATCCTTTGTCTACTTGTCCACATAAGTCTTCAAGGAACTTATGTCTTGCCTACGTTTAGCAAAAAGTTTGAAACAAAAGCCCTATTTACACTTTGTCACTCATACAACAAGTGTACAGTGCACACAGGTACAGTTATTCATACTATGTTGAATATAGTTACAGCAATAAGCTTGCTATCTCTACCATGTATATGAAGGACCTGTACCCAGATTCACTTTTAAAACGAATGCAGGTACAGTCACTCACACAAAAACATGAATTAAGGTACAGATTTTTGAATACTTGTGCATCATGATGTCAGAACGGGGCTATAGAAGGGAACAATTTCTGCATTCAACAATCTCTATGGATTATGCTCTATGAATCCATTCTTTACCTTAAATGTGAGTATGCTTTCTTCCTGTGAAATACAAGAGAATGGTGTGTCATTTATATTGTTTATGTTGCCCAGAGTATTATATGATGATCTTATATGCCAGGGAAAGAAGATACACATGTGAATGCATATTGATACAAGCATCCTTTCTTCCTGGCATGCTCTGACTGTTCTAACATAAACTCTCAGGCCTCAGTACTTCCTGGGTTTTAACACCCTGCCAAATCTACCTAACATTTCATGGGTCCCACTTTTGATTGAGATCTAGGAGTGCTATTCAGGAGTAATCCTTCCTCCCTTAGTGGATCAGACCCATATGTGATTATTTCTCATGAAACACCTCTGCCTGTGCTGTTTCTAAGGTATGAAATGTAACCACAGCAAATTATCTTCAAATACAGTTCTATTTTTGCTATTTGATCTTAAAAAAAGGTAAGCGGTGGTCAATTATTCACACTTTCAAGATGCAGGGTCTGTTCAAATGAACACAAAAATACACGTCCACATAGATTGTACATTAAATATTTGCACACTACCACTGAAATTTTTGTTGTTCTTAGCATCACTGCAAAAGTCATTAACAGAACTCTTCCTGCAATGATCTTGCACTTGCACATATTAATTGGCCATACAGCATAGAAGAAGTACATTTAGACCTTAACAACAGTCTTCTTTTATGTACTGAGCTGTTGATTTATCGTGTACCAAATGTGCAGTGCTTAATTGTTTACAAGTGATATAGCCATTTAAAGCGAACTATCTGCAATGATTTATCCTGATAAATTTTAATTACATGCTAGACATCCAGTGCTTCATTGTACTTATCTGTGAACAGCTAAAAGTCCAAAGAAATAGGAAGCTGGGGGTGGGGGTGGGGGTAAATGGTTTCAAGTAATTGCTGTTGCCTGAGAAACCATTTTCTTGTTGTCTGGGCATGTTCCGAGGAGTTCAATCAATTGGAGTCACAACACTAATCTTGATGTGGGTTTTTTTGTTCTGGGTTTTTTCCCCCAGGGGAGAGAAACAAGCAAAAGGCAGCCAGGGGGGTGGGGTATGTTGGAAAGAAACCAAAGGGGACATTAAAAATAACTGAGCAATATTAGTTCTTCCACTTCATTCTTTGTTTAGTCCCATAATGCTTATTAATTTGGTAATACATATAATTACTTGATTGATTGATTGATTGAATGAATGAATATATATGCTTGAACTATTTTATTTGATAATCCTTTAACTTTGTCAAGTTTGAAAATACTATTTAACAATACTATTTAAAAGTATTTTATAACAGGATTGTATATTCATCTTAGAATATGTTTCTATAATTCTCATCACCTCTAAACTAGAGACTCACTGGCTGTTTTTAAAACCATACAGTCTAGACTTGCATGTAGGGATCCTGGATCTTTCAAAATCTATTTCCCAGCAATGATTATGTGCCTTAAGTTTAGAGTTTCCAACCTTGGGTCCCCAGATGTTTTTGGACTACAACTACCATCATCATCTTTAGCCACTGGGACTGGGGTGTGTGACCAAGGGTCACCAAGGGTCCTGATAGGGGTGGCACTGGCAGCAGGAGGGACAGGTGAAAGGTGAAGATAGTTGGGCCTTGCTCTCATCAGCCTGAGAAATTACCCTAGGGCCTGCCAAGGAAGAGTTAATTAACTCATCAAGCCCTTACTTGAAACCTGTTGTGGCTCAATGGTCTTCCAAAGTGTGGGCAATTATTAAAGAGTTAGCATCGCAGTCAAAAGGGGAGATCCTGTTTGCACATCCTGTTAGCACATTGGCTGGTGCCCAAGGAGGATGTGCTCTACCTGCTACAAAGGGAGATTGGAACCAACCAGTAGAAGAAGCTACCAAGGAGGTCACTGGTTCAGGAGAAGGCAATCCCTGTAACCTGGCAGATGTAAGCCTCTGAGTCTAAGAGACATGGAGAAGGCATGCCCTGGTTGTGAAGCAACATCTAAGGACTGTTTCCCCTGAAAATAAAGGGCCAAAGTAATTATGGGTGTGTTTGGCTCAATGTGGAGCAAAGATAACTGTAGGAGACTTGGAAGGAAAATAAATGGTTCTGGAATGAAGCATTTATATTTTTAGTTATGTTGTGGTCCCATGATCACAGTATATCAACCCGATCTTTTGGATGTGGAGTTGCCCCCTTGGGTAACATCTCATGTTGATAGTAGATCAAGAACGTCTGAGGGCCAAAGACTAGTAAACTCTGCTTTATTAATAAGAAAATCAAACTCAACAATAAGAAAACCAACTTTATTAATAAGAAAATCAAACTCAAGATCAGAATTCTCCCCTGTTCTAGTGTTTTATAGCAGAGGCAAGCTTTTCTAAAGAGGTTGTACAGCTGTTAGGGCAGGGGTTGACTTCAGTCAGCAATCTCTCCCCTTTCCAGGGGCGTAGCTACTATTGTGTAAATGGGTTCAAAGAACCTGGGCCGCCAATGAAAAGGGTCGCCAAAGCCCCATGGCTCAGGCTCCAGAGAAGCCCAGAGCAAACTCTCCCCTCCCACACCCAGGCTGCCAAGAGCCTGGGCAAAGTCTCTGTTTGTTATTTAAGGCAGCACTGGCTGCCCGATAGGATGTTTTCCCCCTCTCTCTCCCTCCAGAGAGAGAGAGAAAAGGGAAAATGTCCTATGGGGCAGCCGGCGCTGCCTGAAATGACAAGCTGAGAGCTCACTTGGGCTCTCAGCAGCCCGGGCAATGATCCCTTTGCGTGTGACTTCACGCGCAAAGGGGGCATAGCCCAGGAGCCCAAGCGAGCTCTCAGCTTGTTATTTCAGGCAGCACCGGCTGCCCCTTAGAACCTTTCTCCCTTTCTCTCCTCAAGGGAGAAAAAGGGGGAAATGTCCTATCTGGCAGCCGGTGCTGCCTGAAATAACAAACAGACAGTTCACTTGGGCTCTCAGCAATCTGGCCAGAAGCAAGGAGTTTGCTCTGGGCTCTTCTGGAGCCCAAGCCACACCCCCGTGCATGTGACATCACACACACGGGCGTAACTGGAGGGGGCCACTGAGCCGGGCTGGATCCAGGCCACCGTTTGGCTGGCTCCGCAGCTGCCCCTTTCCCTTTCTTATTCAGTTCAGATTGACCATACAGGTGTTCAATTTTTTCCATACAACACCTTCTAATTTGAGATAAAGCTCTCCTTCCCACTTTGCAGAATAATACAGATCACCAAGATACCCCAGAGTGGCGGCTTATGGGGTATTTTGATTGTTTTCTACATGAACTCAGAGTTACTCAGATGTATGTATAGTTCCACAGAAAACTGGCAGTTAAAATTTTTTGCTGGCAAACCAGAGTTTTTGCTGAAGTGCTAAACATATATTTTTTCTGTTTTAAAATAAGAGCTGGGTCTTTTCAGGGATTTTGTGGATTTTTTGCAAGCTTCTGAAGTTGACAGCATCATTGTGGCCACACATTAAGCTTGTGACCATGCTTTATAAAAATAATTATTGCACAACCATGTAGAGAGAAACAGCCAGATACTTTGTCAGTATAAATTGTTAAGGGCAGAGTAGGCATCTCTTCTGCTATTATACAAATTGCATACATAATTTAATTTTAGCCACTTTGTCCCAGTTCTTGATCTTTCTTTGATTACCGTCAGTGTTAATGTAATCTAGACAGTGAATCATTCCATTTTTAAAAAGCCTCTCCCCCTCACCCACCCTGGAAACTTTTTTTCCCCTTTGTGCAAGAAAATAACTTTCAACCATTTTAGTTTTCTTAAATAAGATACTAGAAACTAAGTTCTGCTTGGCACCCTTTGAGGGTGCATCATCTCATTCATCTACTATGAGCACCAGTGATCCTACTCTCATTCTCTTCCTTTTCTCTTCATGCTCCTTGTGACCTGATGCAATGTTGAAATTGTTCTTCGATAGTAGAACTTTTATATTTGTAGACCCAGCATCCATGGATTTGCGTATCCACTGTCAGGTAATAGATACCCAACTTCAGTATACATGGGGGAGAATTTACAAGGCTTAAATCCATGTATTCTGAGGTCATTTCCAGCCACCATTTTGAGTTCGGGAGCCATTTATGGCTCCTTTTGCCAAAAGAGGGAATCCATTATTTTTGGCTGATTTTTTTAACTATTGAGAGGCACTGCTGGGCTGCTGGGGACTTGCAAAGCATGGTAGGTCACTTCCCCTTACATTTCTATGGCCTTTTACCCCATTTTGGGGACTTTTTCTGACCTCAGTGAATCAGATGTGCTCTTACCCCAGGGTAAGTCCAGGAACTCCACAACCCTTGTGGGCCCCCAAATCCTCTTTAGTCTTTCCCAGGTAGTGTGGTTCCTCAGTGGAGCATGATGATGCTTAATTTGCAGGGTGGGGCCTTCCAAAGGCCTTAAGGTCCAGGCTCCACAATTATCTGGGTGCACCTCTGCTGTGAACCTAATAGGGATGTGCAAACAGGTTCGACAGTTTGGGGTCGGTCTGTCCCCTGTTCGGTCTGACCCTGGACTGAACACCCCCCAACTGTTCAGGGGTTCACAGACCTTAAAAATTTTTTTTTAATTACCTTACCCCCTTGTTGGATGTGGCAGGGGGTCCGTGGAGGTCCCCCCCCCCGCCAGCCTCCCTTGAAGCCCAAAATGGCCCATTTGTCCGGCTATTCAGCCTATTCGGGACTTCCTCCTCCAGCGCGGTGGCCATTTTGGAAGCTGCCACGCCTGTGCAAATGGCCTCTGCATGGCCTGGGTCAATTATTTTTAACACACAGCAATCTTTTAATGTTAACAAAAATACCAGCATGAAACTGCTGTGTCATTGTCATATTTCTTATTAATAGCCAACAGCTCATATCTAGCCTGTGACATATGAAGTATTGCTAGGTTAGATTCAGAACCTAATTCCAAACCATGTTTATAACTCATAATCATTTAGAATACAAACCATAGTTTGAGCTTCTAAATCTAAAGGAAAATTATGGCTTAGAAGTGCCTGTCTGTCTGCAGATGCAATGGTCTCTGAAGCAACAGCAAACAGCTTTGTCTTGACAAAGCAACAGCAGAAAGTCTGGTTTGTTAATTCAGACATCATGCTAAAAGTTTACAGTCATCCCTTAATGACCGCAAGGGTTCTGTTCCAGCAAAACCTCACCGTTGGCAAATTCGCAGTTGATGAGGCATTAAAGTCTATGGAAAACGGTGTTAGGGGAACAGAGGTCACCAAAAGGCCTAAAAATAAAGGGGGAAATATTAAATAAAATTGCTAAAAATCATTTTTTCAAAATCCTGTAATATTGCCAAGAGTCACCAAGAAGAACGAGCAGATTGGACTTCTGGGAATTTTTTGAAAATCACTCAGAGGTTTTTTAAATCAGCAAAGGATAGCAAGAGTCACCAAGAGGAATGAGCAGATCGTACCTCTGACTCCCCCATCACTGAACTACCCCAAACCCCACCCCGCAAATCACTAAAAAACCTCGCCAATCACAAAAACCTGGGTCACGGTTGGCAAAACCTGTCACAATTTCCCATTCACATATACTCAAAACTGCAGTTGGTAAAACCATGGTTGGGTTGTACATGACTGTACTTAGCATAAACCAGAGATGCAAACTCAGATCAAACCTTTGCTTTCTGTGCTTGTATGCTGACTGATTGCAAAGCTGACGATTCAGATATCACACTAAATCAAAGTTAAGCCTTTCACCATGATTTGGCATGTTGTTTAAATTTAGTCTTGGGTGATTTAGGCATAAAGGTCCCAATCCTTCTAACCATGGTTTGGAGGATTGGAAATGTGCTGCAGGTTCGTGTACTGCATTCTCTTTCCACACATTCCAAACCCTGGTTTTATTTCCCAGTTTGGAGGCAACAGGCAAGCTATGTTATGTTACATCAAACTTTGACTTCTTCAGCTAGGAAAGGAGGGAAGAAATTAGCATACAAGGGAAGAGCCGGAAGGAATGCATGTGATCACAGCATGTTCCCATTCCTTTCTTCAAACCATGGTGGATCGGGAATGTTACCTTTAAACTTGATAACATTGGATCTGTTCATACCTGCCATTAAAACCTGCATTTGCATGCTTCCTCCTCCAGTCCCCTGGCACCCTAGGTTGCAATAATCCTCTCCCTGACATTCTGACTCAAAACAAACTATTTTTTATTGTTGGCAAAGCATGATTTGGACTTACCATCCCAACCAGAATTTGAAAACATAATTTAAGAAAGTTGGAGGAAATTGATGCTCACAAAAGTGGGAGAGAGGAGGAAGGAGATAAGAGGAGGAAAAGCATGAACCCAAAGCTCAGACCTGAGAGTCAAACCATATTGTGGCCATTACATTTGGAACACAGGAAGCTGCCATATACTGAGTCAGACCAGTGGTCTATCTAGCTCAGGATTGTCTTTACAGACTGGCAGTGGCTTCTCCAAGGTTGCAGGCAGAAATCTCTCAGTTCTATCTTGGAGAAGCCAGGGAGGGAACATGGAACCTAGATGCCATCCCACTACCACATCATTGCCTTGAAAACTCAGACTTTTAAGCATAGAATGAAGTTAAAAACAAAACAAAACAGCAAAGGTAAAATCTTGCGAAAGCACTAGTTGTCATGCTAGTAGACCTAATGTTCACTTCAAAACCCCAAAGATGCAGTTTTAAATAATATTTGTGGGTTTTTAAAAATTAAATTATGTTATATTTACAACAGGCACAAGTGTCTACTATTAGGCAGGTATGTGTGTGATTTGTGCATGCCCTTCTAGAGTTGGCAGGGGCGGCTGAGGAGTCCGGTACAAGATGCAGGGCTTTTGCTGAGCCTTGATTGTTCCACTGAATTGTCAACAATCCAGCTAAGAGATAGAGAGGTCATGCACATGACCTCAGCCACACACTCACCTGCCTTCCCCCCACAGATGAGTGGCAGCGGCATTTCCTTTACCATGCTGTGCGCCCACACCAGCAGCAGTGCAGCAAGGGAAAACACTTGGAGTGGGAGGACTTCATCCATCCCACATTCCAGGGTGCCCCGGGAAATGAGCATGCTTGGTATGACCACTCCTTTTCCCCAGTTTGCTGGGGGGAAGGCAGGAGTTCACCTGTCTTCCCCCACAGCTGTGCTGTATCCCATATGAGCAGCAGTGCTGCAAAAGGAAACACTGGGGCTGAGAGCACTTCAGCCCCCCCACATCCCAGGATGCCCCAGGGAACGAGCATGGGGGCTGATCTTGTTAGAGCAGAGGCCGTGCTCTGCTGAGAATAATCCATTTAACCTGGGAGCAGTCGCCCATAGATTCACTTCGCCTCAGCTAAATGCCAGGTTAAAAACTCAGGCTTGAAGCAGGGGCCGCACCAGGAGCAACCTCACTCTTGGTGCTTCACATGCTTCACATGTGCTTCACATGTGCTTCACATGCACAGCCTAACCCAGGCTGGGCTGCCCTAGGCTGTGAATATCCTTAATACAGTGGTTCCCAAACTGGTAGCCTTCAGATGATGCTGAACCACAGCTCCCATCATCCCCAGCCACAGTAAATGGTAGCTGGGGATGATGGGAGTTGTAGTTGAGCAACATCTGGAGGCAGCCAGTTTGGGAACCATGGCCTTAATCTGTATTTGTTGAAGTAATTATTGTAGTGCATAAGCTGCCTAACATAAGAACAGCCCTGCTGGATCAGACCCGTGTGCAGGATTGCAGACTAATTTCAGACAGTAAGAAAAGTGCACGTATGCCAAATGAAGATGATCTCATTAAAGCAATAACAAGCTCAAGGGGGAAAAATAGAAACCATATTGAAATCCGAATAATAAAATCTATAATAGGACATAACAATGCAAATTACTCAGGGAAGAGTTTTTCCATGTGTGGGTGCCTTATGTCTTGAAAAGACATATACATAAACTGCAATCTGTTCAACAGTTTGGATATTGGAAACACAACATTTTCCAACTATAAGAACTTGGAATGCGCTAAGAAGCCATGAATATGTATGTGTTTGTTACCTTTTGTGTGAAGATTAAAAATGAGGTGTCAGTGCCAGTTTGGTGAAAGATTTGGATTTTCACTTTGAACATCTTTGTAAGAAATGTTATACAGCGATATCTATAAGCAGGCCTCTGTAAAGTGTTTTGAAGAAGAAGAAATCTTTGTTATGGTCAACAACATACAAAATACAACAAACATAAACAATTAATGAAGCAAAATAAAACTCTTGGCTAAAGGATCTTGGCTAGGCTTGTGCAAAGTCAGATTGCAAATGTTGGAATTCATCCAAAATTCGCAAAATCGGTTTTAAAAAGTTTGACATTTCCTATCCGACATTGAATTTCCAATATCGGATTGGAAATATCCAAAATGATATCATAAAGTCAGAATTCATAATAGGAGTCATGTTGGGAGATCAGAAGTACAAAGTGGTAGAAACCATTTAAAAACCTTCAAAAATAGGATTTTCCCCACAGAGGTGAATGAGGAAATAAAATAAAATTCACTAAAAATCACCTGTTGTGGAGAAGGAGGTCCGGGCCCCCTGTTAGGGATTTGAAGAAAAATGGCTAATTACCTAATATTTGGTGAATTTTTATTTATTTATCTATCTATCTATCTATCTATCTATCTATCTATCTATCTATCTATTTATTATTTTTAGTGGCTACAAGTGGTGAAATCTGGCTTTTCATGCCAGAACTTTACAAAATGTTCTGGATCTGAAGCTCCTCCTTGGACCATCATTCCACTCCCATACAGAGGGAAAAGGACATTCCTATGATTCTATATTAATTTTTGCCTTCCCAATTGCAGAAGCACACAGTCAGTAAAAGTGAAAATACTTTGAATGTTTCTGCTTTTCTGATTAGAAAGAATTTATCGCTTTCCCTTCTAGACAATAAGAGATTAAAAATTGAATTCTTTTTAATCCCCTTTAAAAGTCCTGCCTGTTCCTGCAATGTTGAAGATAGAATAAATTAATATAAAATGAAAGCAATGTCCTTTTTCCTCCACATGGGGGTGGTGGTCCAAGGACGGGCTTCAGATCAATTTTTTTTGTAAAGTTCTGGCTTGAAACATGCCAGATATCACAAGAAAATTCTCACAGTTTTCACAATCACAGATTTCACAATTTTTCACCATTTACAAAATTTCCAAAAATTAACCATAGATCAGAGTGACCCACAAACATTTCATAAGTTCACCAAAAATCATGGAATTGGCTGATTCTCTTCAAATTCACTACAGAGGGCCCTGATGTCCTTCCCCACATGTGCAGCAAGATTTGAGGCTCTTGGACCAACTGATTTTTTTGTGATTTTTTTTTTAATTTCCCCATTTAAAAAAAAAATCCCCACTAAATCTGGATTTAAGTCAGAATTCGGATTTGGCTTCTGATGCAATCCAATATCTGACATCACTGGAGCCTGTATAATCCAAATCTGACATCGTCAATATCAGATCAGATTGATGAATTTGAATTTTCTGCATGCTCCAGGCCTAGTATATATGTATTACTAGAGATTCAGGAGATGTTCTGCTTTTTATCCAGCTCTAGGAAGACTTAAGTGATGGAGGTGGTTCTCATGACCAGACTTTTGTGGGTAGGAGAGGGTTAAGTCTAGTACAGAGAAACATCTGGAGACATGGAAACCTCTCCTATCCAGCACCTGACTAAGTGAGTAGCCCAGCTTTATGACCCACACTTTAACCAAGGTTAGTCAGAAATTATCACTGTTTTACCTCATCTTTAGATCATGTGAGTGCTTGGAAGCACTTCTGCAGCTCCCGGGAGCTGATGGCCATGCTTATGAGATAATCCAGGGGAAAGTGGAGCCAGGGAGAGGCACATTGCTACATTGCATGCCTGCTAAATGAGTAAAGAGGCACCTCTTTAAAGTAGTGATTATCTTTATTTAGCAGAGGGGAGTAACTGGCCCTATCCGTCCCCAGCACAGTATCCCTCCAGTGGCTGTTGCTGGTGTCTATCTATGTTTCCTTCTTTTTAGATTGTGAGCCCTTTGGGGACAGGGAACCATTTGTTTGTTTGTTTGTTTGTTTGTTTGTTTGTTTGTTAACCAATTTGGGAACTTTTGTTGAAAAGTGGTATATAAATATTCATTGTATTTGTTTTGGATGGCTGCCTCTCTGCTGCCTGTGCAGTGCATTGTAGGATGTGGGAAGACTTCCTCCTACCGATCCCACTTCACTGCTACACTGGTTGTGTGGGTTCACAAGTGGCAAAGCCCAGAATAGGCTCGGATCATCTGCAGGAAGGCAAGTACCTTCCCCCCCTCCCAGCCCTCTCCACTTGGTTTTGTGAACAGCTTTATTGTGTTACACATTTAAAGCAGCTGTCACCACACACATTTACTCCAAGCATCTTGTGTAGATGAAGCATAGTTCCAGGAAATGTAAGTGCAATAATATGGTTAAGGCAGCAGGTTTGGGGAAAACAGAAGAAGAAAATACAGTTTTTTAGGAGGAACATATAATTAATCTAACTGAACCTTTTGCTCTTGGATAGGATTGGGCAAACTTGACCTTCCAGTTGTTGTTGGACTACAGCTCCCATCATACACAGCTACAGTTTATTGTGGCTGGGGAAGATGAAGGTTGTAGTTCAGCAACATCTGGAGGGCCAGGTTTACCCATCTCTGCTCTAGGATGTTGTGAGAGCAACATAAAGGTATTGAAGCAAAGCTTTATTGGTGCTACCAGGAATTATACCTCTTATCATCAGGTGCTGTGGATGAACAACAGGGTACCTTGCCCTGCTTGTCAACATCCACCAATCAACTTCCTTTCCATGCCTTTATCTAACCTTTGTGTGAGATCGTCACCACAAGATTACCATCATGTGCAAAAGATTCAGTTGGATTAATTGATTTGATCCTTGTATATTGCATCTGGAGGAGGGGGCATGACTCAGTGATAGAGCCCATGCTTCGCATGCAGAAGGTCCTGGGTTCAGTCTGTGGTGTCTCCAGCTAGAGCTGGGAAAGACCCTTGTCTGAAAGCCTGAAGAGCTACTGCCAATGTGGATCTAAATGGACCAATGGTTTGATTCAGAAAGGGGCATAGCAAGATTGGTGGTGGCCTTGCAGCAGGCGACTGAGCCTGCCGCTGAGCACATTATCCCATGCTGGCCATGCCCCCTTCTCCCTGTGTCAGCACACCAACACTAACTGCTAACCGCCCCTGCTAACTGGGCAAAGAGGCACCTTTTACTGTGGTGATTCTCTTTATTTAGCAAGGGGAGAGTAACTGGCCCTGTCCACCCCCAGCACAGTACTTCCCGTGACTGTTGCTGGTGTGTGTCTTATGTTTCGTTTTAGAATGTGAGCCCTTTGGGGACAGGGAGCCATCTTATTTATTTGTTTGTTATTTCTCTTTGTAAACCGCCCTGAGCCATTTTTGGAAGGGCGGTATAGAAATCAAATTAACAACAACAACAACAACACAGGGGACGTGGCCTACACTGGGCACGGATGTGCAGCCTCTCACCCTCTTCAGCTAGTGAGTGCTTTGTTTGCCTGCCTACTGCTTCCTTTTTTCTCCAGACAGCAAACTAAGTGCTAATTGGCTGGAGAAGGTGAGAGGTTGTGCATTGTTGACCACAGCTGACCACGCTCCCTGTGTCTGCGTGCAGATGCAGTGTCAAGGTGGCATGGCTTGGACAGGATAACACCTCAGCAGCATGGGATGGTAGTGGAGTAGAAGGGATCATGGAGGAAGGGGGTATCCTGAGCAGGGTAAGGGTCCCCTCAAACCTCCCTCTCCCACAGCCCAGGATCGTTTCCCAACTCCATTATCCCTATGCACCTGGATTTGGTATAAGGAAGTTCATATTTTCATCCTTGTAACATCTGGTCTAGCTCTATTAAGCTAGAGCCAGGCAGCTGACAATTTACTTGTAGAAAGCTGTCCTGTCAAATGCTTATATCTGTTGCTGTCCTTAAGAATGCACTTGGAATATTTGCTTGCTTCTCTGCACATAGAGGGGAAATGTTCTCAGAGGGCAAGAACCTGTAAGAAAGTAGCTTGTCTAAGGCCATCCAGTGAGTTCAGGGGAGAGGTAAGATTTGACTTGATCTCCGGACTCGTTGCTCTTATATTTGAAATGTTAGCTACATAATTGGGTCCACGCGAATTCATAGATTGTTTTTGTGGTGTTTTTTTTGTAAATCAAGTTTCCATTTCCTCCTTGCTGAATGGGAAAATATTCTTTTTCTAGCTTACAAAGATATGAGGATAAAAACATTAAAGATGCACAGGACTCAGTTATGATGATATGCTTACAAGCCAATCTGAAATAGATACAAACTAGAAGGTTTATTTTAACTTCTGAAATAGCCTTAGGAGACTGTGTTCAAGAGATAAGAGGGGTGGGGAGAGGGAAGTTTCTAAAGTTGAGTTACTTGAAAAGGACAAGAATTGTTAAGTAGAATGATGTACAAATTTTAGAAGATGATGGATCAGAAAGGTTATCGTTTCATTTACTGTGCTATTAATATTCAAATCTGCTCTTTTGAACCAAATTATGTAATAGCTAAGCCTATCCAGGTATTTGACTGAATGTGGCCCGACCTTAGCTGGTGTAAGAGGAGCAAAAAGACACCAGGAACATCTTTCGTAAGCGGAGCAAAATATTCATTTGTGCCCTTTTGCAAACAGCCACAGGAAAAAGGACTGTGGAGATTTGTATAGCTCCCTTTCAGCAAATGGAATTAATATCTAACCCTGCCAAAATTGCCAGTTATAAAGCAGGGCATTTTAATTTTTCATGTCCATGGTAAGCTTAAATATTAAAGCACTGTGTCAAACAGGGACAGCCTTTCCATGAGGTGAGGTGAGACAGTTGCCCTAGGCATGAGTGTGAGCAAGGGCTCAGAGGGCAGCAAATGCTGGCCCCCTACCATCAGGGCCATCCTTAGGGTGGAGTGACTAGGGCAATAACCCCCTGCCCCATGCTGGCACAGACCCCACTCTGGGCACACTGCAGCCTGCCTTGCTCTCCCCCCCAGTAATTTATATTTCCCTGTGCAGCCCAGCTGACGTATGTGTGTGTGTGTGTGTGTGTGTGTGTGTGTGTGTGTGTGTGTGTGTGTAGTGCAGGCTTGCCTGGGATGGAAAGACTTCCCCTCCAGGCAAGATGCTACAGCTCCTTCCCACTCCACCTCTCCGCCATTAGGTGAGTTGGGTGGGGCTTCCAGAAATGCCTCTCAGTTCCGGCTTCTCTAAAGTCTGAAGCTCTCCAGTGCCAGCTGGCAGTCAGGCTGCCTGCTGCAGGTAGGAAGGCAGGCAGGCAGGCAGGAGGCAGAGTGGCCAGCACTGGCTGCCCTTGCCCACCACAACTTTGTGCAGACCCTCTGCCCAGCCCAGCCTTTGCCTGCCTGCCTGCCTGCCTGCCTGCCTACAGTCGGACTCCTCAGGCTGTGTGATTTCCTTTTTGTGGTTATCCCCCCGCACTTTGAATATTTAGGGAATGGCTTGCCATAGAACTTTGATATCAGGCACACGTGTAGGGGAGACTGGAAAGGCTCTGAATATTTAATTTGAAATGGTTTGGGATATAAATCAGTATGATTCTGTAATGATATGAAATGTTAAGCAGGCCCTGCACATGCAGATTCGCCCCCAGCCCCGCACCCCACTAAGGACGGCCCTGCCTACCATGATGGTGCTACTCACAACGCCACTACACAATACATACGCAAAGTTGAGACCTGTGTACATTAGCACCCAGCCTTAAGCAGATTAAGTTCAGATCCCTGGATGCAAAACAGGGCTGGCAGTGGCACAATAAGTTACTCGCCCATCCAAGTAGAAGAGTGATGACAACAACGGCATGCATTTCAACAACAACAAAAATTCTGCAAAGGGCCAGTGCTGGCACAGATACCCCTGGCAACATAAGACTGGAATGGAAACAAGCAAATCTGGAACCAAGGGGGATTCACCAGCCAGTCATTCACACATGCAAGTCACAAATCAAGCTTGAAGGGCGGGATTTTCAAAAATGCTTGCAGGGAAACACAATTGAGAGTTAGAGAGATCACCACAAAATGGAGGTCCGAATCTCCACATTTTTTCATGTCCAAATCTAGGCAATTTGTTTTGGACTCAAATCTGGGAGACTGAGCACTGGGCTGATTTGTTTTGTCTACAAATCACCTGAAACAGATTCGGGTACATTTTGTACCCGAATTGATTCGCACATCTCTACTTGAGAGTCCATATTCTTGTGCATTAGGTTGCATCCCATGTGCTGAGGCTAGGAACAGAGACGTCTTTTCAGACTCATGCCACTATCTGACCACTATGATTAATTAAAATTGTGGGTCCATTGATGAGGGGGAAAGATCCACAAGTAATGAATAATTGCTCTCATTCATACTTTAAATATTAATTTTAATGTAAAAATGTGCTGAAAAGTTATCTCGGCTCCCAAACAACACATTTATTATTATTTATTTACACAGTCAGACAGGTGTTATTGACTGGTTTGTTTTATCCAGACTTCGAGTCCTTCCCAAGAACCTGGGATGGCTGAATTTTATTGTCAATGTTGTTGCTGTTGTTATAGATATTGTCGCAGAATATAGGCTGTTCCCAGTAAAGCTGCTTTTTGTAATTGGCTGGTGGTGATTTCTGTGGCCCCTGTGGTGTTGAGGTGCTCTTCAAGGTCTTTTGGAACTGCACCCAGGGTGCCAATTAGCACTGGGATTATTTTGGTCTTTTTCTGCCACAGCCTTTCAATTTCAATTTGTAGATCTTTTTATTTGGTTATTTTTTCTGGTTCTTTGTATTTGTATTTGTATTTGTATTCTTTGTATTTGGTTGTTGTTGTTGTTGTTGTTGTTGTTGTTGTTGTTGTTTTGATTTCTATACTGCCCTTCCAAAAATAGCTCAGGGCAATTTACAAAGAGAAACAATAATAAACAATAAATAAATAAGATGGCTCCCTGTCCCCAAAGGGCTCACATTCTAAAACGAAACATAAGATAGACACCAGCAGCAGTCACTGGAAGTACTGTGCTGGGGGTGGATAGGGCCAGTTACTCTCCCCCTGCTAAATAAAGAGAATCACCACAGTAAAAGGTGTCTCTTTGCCCAGTTAGAAGGGGTTATTTTGATTCATTCCGGCCCAGTGGGGCACTTTTGAGTTGCTCAACCCTGCTATACACATTTACTCTGAAGTAAAATAAATTGAATGCATGGGGGCTTACTTCCAAGTAACCTTGCATGGGATTGCAGCAGATATCTGCTATATGTGCTTTGAAAAGAACTAAAGCTCTTCAGTCTTTTCATGCATAAGCTCCCATATGGATGCAAGGACTTAATGATCTGTTTATGCTAGCAGCCTTTTATGTCTGAAATCAATTCCTCTTGAAAATTGCCAGGTAACACTGTCAATAAACGATGGGCAAGGAAGCGTCCTGTTTGGGACAGCACAAATCTCATCTGATAGATATATAACAGAGAAGCTGCAGATGAAAACTTAGAGAGTTTTTAAAAATACCTACAGACATTGCTCTGTTTTATAGTAGGATTTCAATCATAGGCATAAATATAAGTTTGCCTTCCTAGCATATACTGTCTTCTAGTATTACTGGTAGTCATGCAGTTAAGGGACATAAAGTCATTTGGAGCATTATCACATCTGCATCAAAGTATTCTGACTTCATATGGCGCTCGTTTAATCTGGCCCTCTTTAAGAGATTGCTCTTGAAAAGTTCTTCCCCACCCCCCGCTGCTTAAAACAACATCAATTTTGCCACTAAGGAAGCAACATTGAGAGTCCACCATGAAACTAAAGGACTCTTCAGCACTGGAAAGTCTGTGGCTATTTCAAATTACAGCAATCGCATGAAAGATTAAAGCAAAAAAAGGAAAGACGTTTACCATTGTTAACAACGATAATAGTTTTCACCAGTTGTCTTTGCTGTCTGACCATGGAAAACTGGGTCACAGAAACCATTATGATGGCAACTGAGCTAAACAAATTCCAACCAAATGAAAATGTAGTAAATCTGCAATTCAGGTTTATGATTTTGACTGAGCTTGAAAACGGATGCCATTTGCTGTTGTTTACAAGACTGACTGACCTGATGACTTAACGAAATGTTTCTGTTAATATTAATTAGCCTTAATAATTATAAAATCTGCAAGACCACTTTCTGCAAAGTCAGCAGTATGCTTAGTTTCATGGGTGTCCTCAACTGGAGCATCTCAGAGGCAGCATCAGATGAAATAGATGCCATCGGAGTAGAAATAGGTGCTCTGGAAAAACATTGGGCACAACTCTTTCAGTGTTAAACACTTTGAAACCACATGCATTTTCAGTGGGGGAAAGTTAAGCCCAGTCTTAACTCTCCCACTGAAATCAATGGGGATTAAAGTGCTTAATTTAACTGTATTGTACCCATTATGTTCTGTGAAAAAATGAGCTCCTGCCTTGTGCTCTTAACATTCAATTAAGTATAAAGTGATACACAGAGAAAGCTTTTTGGCTGAGTCGAGAAAGGCTCCAGATCATTAACCTTTAACCTTTAAACCCTTTATTTATTGTTTCTCTTTGTAAACCGCCCTGAGCTATTTTTGGAAGGGCGGTATAGAAATCAAAATAATAATAATAATAGTAATAACAACAACAACAACAACAACAACAATAATAATAGCAGATGAAGTGATGCAACACTTATTGGAATAATAGCAGATGAAGTGATGCAACACTTATTAACTAACAAACAGCTTCCAGCTGAACAGAAAGGAAATTGCCCGAACACCAGAGGCACAAAAGACCAGCTGCTGATTGACAAAATGATTTTAGAAAATTGCAAGAGAAGAAAAACCAATCTAAGTGTTGCATGGATTGACTACAAGAAAGCCTTCGATTCATTGCCTCACACATGGATACTAAAATGTTTAGAAACAACTGGTGTCAGCAAAAACATTCAGATATTTATTTTAAAAAGCAATGAGCACGTGGAGTACACAGTTAACAATCAATGGCGGACAGGTTAGCATTAGAAGAGGCATTTTCCAAGGGGACTCACTATCCCCTCTGTTGTTTGTAATCGCCATGACCCCACTTTCACAAATACTAAACAAAACAGGCCTCGGATACCAAACATCTAAAACATCAAGTCAAATCAACCATCTGCTGTACATGGACGATCTGAAGTTGTATGGAAAGTCCCAGTAAAGCTGATTTCATCTCAAGAGGTATCCTTTGGTCTAAATTACTTAACACGTCAATTGACAGGAGATTATTACTACTATTACATAGGCTTCATGAAAACTCAACTCTCTGCGTCCGCCTCAGCCCTGCTGGTCATCTCTCAAATAAGATTCCAACAAATAAGGGAGTCAGACAGGGCTGCATTTTAGCGCCGTTTTTATTTAACTTTTATGTGAAAAATTTAATCCAGCGTCTACAACAAACAGATATTCATGCGCCCAAACTATAAGATAGACGCATACCAATCCTAGAATAGGCTTGATGAAAGCCTTGGATGTGTTGGTTGGTTTTAGCAAAGAAGAACAGATAGTAATAAATTATACTAAAACAAAAATAGTTCGATTTGGTAAAGGTAATCAAAGTTATAATTGGTCAATCAATGGTCACAAAATAGACCAGGTCAAACAATTTAAATATTTAGGGATGACCTTCCAGTCTAATGTCTTCAAGAATGCGTACATTAGTTCAATGGCCAAAGTGGCTAAGCGCAATATTGCAGCAATAATGAGATTCTTCTGGTCTAAGGAGGGGAATTATATCCCGGCTGCAATCAAACTTTACAAAATTAAGGTGGTTCCCCAAATACTTTATGGAGCCCAATTGGGGATGCATGCAAAATTTGGCGAACTAGAAAAAATCCAAACGGGTTTCTTGAGGAAGCTATTTGGTGCCCCCAACTGTGTGCCCAACGCGGTGATCCGCTCAGAGGCGGGCATTCTCAAACTGGAGTCCAAGGCCTGGATGTTATCAATCAACTATTGGATAAAACTGCATCTTTCCCCAACAGGATTAATCCCCAAATTACTGGCAGCAGAGCCACAAGCATCCTGGTGCAAGGAAATAATGCACAAGCTTTCCTGCTGCGGATTATCTCCCGCTTTACTGTTGGAGTCTGGTGTGACTACAGCTCGCAAATTGGTGCAGCAAAGACTGGTTGATATAGAAATACAAAATGAGAGGGCTACTTTACCTCAATTTTACAAATCTGTACAGCTAAAGACAGACTTAAGCCCAGCTACCTACTTGTTTACGATTACTCAATGCAATCATAGATGGGCTTTCTCTAGGGCGAGGTTTAACGCCTTCCCTTCAGCGCTTTTATATGGGAAGTATAACAAATTGCCCTATGAAAAGTGCATATGTCCTTGTGGCCAGGAGATCAAGTCAATGGCCCATATTTTATTAAAGTGCCCACTTTACCAGGATCCAAGGCAGCAATTAATCCATCCCTTGCTAAATACAGTGGTCCCTCGACTTACGAAGTACTCGACATACGAAGATTTCGACATACAAACGACAAAAAATACCGGAAGTCGTTGCCGGTTTAGATGCGGCTTCCTCGACCTACGAATTTTTAGATGCGGTTTCCTCGACCTACGAATGTTTCTGGACCTCCGTGGATGCGCTTTTCGTCTTACAAAAATTCCGACCTACGAACGTGCGTTCGGAACGGATTATCTTCGTAAGTCGAGGGACCACTGTAATTTGAAGGGGGAAACCGGGGATCTTCTTTTAAAGTACTTATTAGCCGATGAAGATTCAGTAATCTCCAGAACAGTTGCTAAGTACTGTTATGTGGCTTTTAAAATAAGAGTCTTAAACTCATGAGGGTATTCTTTTAAAAAAAACCTGCCATTTTTAGGTATATATATACTCTTATTTTAAGGATTTTATGTGATTTTGAGTTATTAATGACTTTACATTTCTCTTTTGGTCACTGACCGTAAATAAATAAAGTAAGTAAGTCTATAGAGCTCTTGTGTTGTTATTGTTGCTGCACTGTACATTAGTTGGTTTGTTTCTTGCAAATTATTGGTTGTTATTTCTGCAAGTGCAGCATTGACATCTTTTAATGCCTGAGTAAGTTGTTTTTTGGCAACTGTTTTTAGAGCTGGAAGTCGAACCCTGGTGGTTGTTTGGTTCATGTGCTTAGTTATTTTTTTTTGCTTTAGTTCTTGTTGCTTTTCTGTTAAACGGCATTTGGGTTTTTGAGGTGAAGGCAAAGGGGAGGTTGCCTGATTTTGATTTTGAAACAGTTCAGCAACAGTGGCATCCTCTATTTCCAACACCTCCTCTACCTGCGCCTGAGCAACTTCTTCAGTTGGTGGTAATTCTTCCATATCTTGAGCCTGTGTTGCTCTTTGCAGTTCTTCCAGCTCTACTCCTGTGAATACTTTGTTTCTTATTATGAATCTTCTCTGGTCTGCTAGCCTTTGTTCTGTTATTTCTGTATCTGGATGCTTCTCTTTCCAAATTTGGTACATTCTTTTTAAATAACCTCTTCTAGTTGGACTAGACTTGTAATAGCAGATCATTATTTCCTTGTTGGCATTATTATAGATTTATTAAAGTTAAGTCTCACCATATTGTTGATGGGAGAGGCACTCTTTGTCTGGCTCCTCTGGTGAGACCTGTCCAGTATGATTGGACCTCTGGCATAGCTCTCACCTTCCTCAGATCATGCAAGCCCCACAACCACGCCAAGGTAGTGCCTCACTGGGGGCAAGGTAGTGCCTCACTGGGGGCATTATTATTATTATTATTATTATTATTATTATTATTATTATTAATATTTATATACCTCATTTTTTTAAAAAGCCCAGGATTGCATGATTACTACAAAATATAGACATTTCCATCTCCTGTATATCAGTTTTATATGGCTTTTATTGGCTTCGCTGTCATAAGATTCAGCTGAAATACTTTTCTTGTGTAGCCTAATACCTTGGATATTTTAAAAATACAGGGCTGATTAAAAGATAGAAACTGTTAAAATACCTATTGACTGGGATTGTTTTTTAAGAACACTTAATTCCTCAAGTGAGGGTGAAAGGGAAAATCAACTTTGTGCAGCTTCTCTGGGATGGCTAGCAACATTCAGATGATCTCTCCTCTCCTCTCCTCTCCTCTCCTCGCAATTCTGAATATCTACCCACACTACTCATAAGAACATAGACCTTTGTGTCTATAAGAACATAGACATATGATCAATAGACTTTGTAGAACAGGATCAAGAAGGACATGGTTTTCTGTTTATTTGGCACTACTATTTCATTAATCAGCTTTTTGTTAGTGGAGTTTTCAGATAACAAGATTACCGAAATTTACATGAGCACATTTATTCATAGCTGCTGGACAAAACCCACTGAGACCTTCCCTTGCATGAATCTCATTGAAACAAATGGAAATGTACCAAGAGTGCGACTGTCATAGCTGTTTTCACCAGTTACCAAGGAAACCAATCCCCTAAATGAACTAATGGAGCTTCACAAGCCCATATTGGTTTATGTCTTGGGAGTGGGTGGGTGGGAGAAAGACTGTATCTGACTGGGATTGATTCGGTAACCTGTACTTACTGTTTTGTTTATTTGGAGTCATCCCATGGGGGCTCAAAAGAGTTTCAAGAAGAAAAGTGAAAATCCTCATTGAGGCTTCTATTTTTTTACTATCAGTAATTTCCCAAATACATAGTATGAGTCCATCATCTGCTTCATTAGAACATTTGTGATCAGTGCTCCAGCTTCCTGATGAATGTGTTTTTTTAAAAAAATCAATGTTCTCCTTAAACATTATTTTTCTCAGCATTCTTTGTGCAAGAAGTAGAAACCAAAACTGTGCAAAGTGCAGTTTTCTCTTGTAATTTTGCCATATTCAAATGAAAAGTACATTAAGTAGATCGAAACTTCTCTCCCCTGCAGAACTGAAGGGCAAGTCATGTGATAAGCATTCATGCCCTTCTATATATTTCTAACATGCATTTCAGCATTGTTTCAAAGGAGCACTCTGTGGCCATTAAAATAGAACAAAAGGTTAAATCAGTCCATAACAGAGCCTGCTAATGGGACATGATCTGCCTTGGAAAGTGAATGTGTTTTTCCAAAGGAAGAATGAACCCAAAGAAAAGATCACTGTATAGCTACAGATAATCTCTTGCATAATAACTTGGTTAGACTTGTAACAGCCAGTCACCATGACTGGAGTGGTATCCATCACTGTGGCAGTGCATAAAGGGCATTATACTTGGCAGCCATAATGGCAATCTGTCCATAACAACTGGAGCAGATCTGTCTTATTCTAAAAAGTCACTTACTCACTCTTTTATCAAATTAGTTAGCTATGTAATGCATACCCTGCCTTTTACGTATAACTAGAATGCTTCACATGGCAGCTTACTATAAACCAGGGCTGCTCAGCTTTGGCCCTCCTGCAGATGTTGGCCTACAACTCCCATAATCCATGACTATTGGCCACTGTGGCTAGAGATTATGGGAGTTGTAGTCCAAAAACAGCTCTGGGGCTTACGTTGAGCAGGTCTGCTATAAACCCTAATAATAAAAACTATAGATATAAGCCTCCTACATCTAAAGCAACATTATGGCAACATCTCGTCCAGGTGAGTACTAAAAGCAAAAGCTGACAAAGCATTAAAAGCGAAACAATGATTTTTAAAACTGGTCCAGCTAAAGGCTTCCTAAAAGAGGAAAATTTCCCTTGTCATATTAAATACTGCCAGAAATGCATCCTGTAGAACCTCTCCAGGGAGGTGTGGCACTATCCCCACTGCCATATATGTCTGAGAAAATGGTAGGCCAGAGGTGACGGCTTGTTTATTCCGTCCATTTCCTGCCTTTCTTTGATCATGGAACTTAAGGAATTATAAGGGCTCTCTGGTAGTCATGCATCCAGGCACTGTCACAGGTTCTCTGTCGTATTGGAACTCCCTCCAATAATGCCCAACAGAGAGCTGAAGCATGTGCTGGACCCAGCATGGCACACAGCCCTAATATACATATTATATGGAACATAGAACATAGGAAGCTGGCATATACCGAGTCAGACCATTGGTCTATCTAGCTCAGTATAGTCTACACAGACTGGCAGCGGCTTCTCCAAGGTTTCAGGCAGGAATCTCTCTCAGCCCTGTCTTGGAGATGCCAGGAAGGAATTTGGAACCTAGATGCTCTTCCCAGAGCAGCTCCATCCTCTGAGGGGAATATCTTCCAGTGCTCACACCTCTAGTCCCCCATTCAAATGCAACCAGGACAGACCCTGCTTAGCTAGAGGGACAAGTTATGCTTGCTACCACAAGACCAGCTCTCCTTTCTGACAATAACATGTATATATAATAATTTTATATATATATATATATATATATATATATATATATATATATATATATACACACACACACACATACATGCACACACGAGGCTACATAATAAGTGTGTGGGGGGGGATTACACTGCCAAGCCAAAATGCCAAGTAATGCACACAGAGAGAGAGAGAGAGAGAGAGAGAGTGTGTGTGTAATTGGTACCAGACTGTAATTTGTAGACTATGAATGTGAATACAGATTCTAATCAGAGTGGACTACTTCGAATTAGTGATCACGGGAGGTAGGTTAGCATAACAAGGAAGCTAAGCTAGCATAAAGAACTGAAGATTGACTGTTTTCTGTAGTAGCCACTACTAATGAATGTGTACTAGAAATGTTTTTCCTGTAATACAACTCCTCTCTGAAATTATTGGCTAGAATGATGTATTTACTTTATTTATTAATTTGATCATATGTATCTACCACCTGATATTTGTGTCTCTAGATGTGCAAAGCCCAGATTCAAATTTTCACTCAGCCAAAAAGTGAATGTAGTGACCTTGGGCAAGCCACTGTTTCACAACCTATCCTGCCATGCAGGCTGTTGTGAGATTGCTCACAAGTTTGGAAATATTTACAACTAATTGTAAAATATTTACAACTAATTTTTGTTATAAATTAGGGAGAACTAATGTCATATTTTGCATGTACATTTAAAAGATTATTATTTTAGAAATGCCTAATTATTTTTAAATGTCCCCAATCCATATGAAAATATCAGAAGGAAGACTGAGAAAGCCAGATAACAACTTGAGCTTTCATGCCGCCAGGCAATCTAAAGCTTGCCAGAAGCCAAAGTAACTGTGTGCAAAATATGTATTTTTCAGAATTTCATGCTGTCAATGCCCATTTAGAAATAGAAAAATGAATGCATGGTGAAATGCTTCCTTTCCTGCATATGCATTTTCTACAATTTAAGATACAATCCATCTAATAAAGCACTTTAAAGTTCATTTATTTCAATGGGAGAGCGAAACATACTTTAAATTATTCTGTTGAAATCAATGTTGCTTAGAAATTGAGATACACAAAACCAACCTTATTGTTTATTTTTCCACCTCACCTTACCATTACATGTTAAGGATGTGTAACTGAAAAAACAGGTGGTATTCACTATGCTACACTTTGTACATGATTTTCCCATTTTGAATGTTCATTTAAGGCCCTGTCCAACATACAGTTGTGTGTGTTTAAGTCCATGGTCTTAAGCACACAGAGCTCTTTATTAGATTATGGCATCAATGTTTATTATCTGCTGTGCTTAGTAAGCTATCAGGACTATGGTGAGGTGATGGCATACTGTGTGTACTTACCCACAGTACAAAATGTTGCTGAACATTGTTCTCACAAGCTGTATCACCTTCTGCTTAGCTACACAGCAAGAAAGCTAAATAATAAATAAGAGGGAATAGAAGAATTGAAAAGAAAAGAAAAGGGTGGAATGAACATTTCCTTGGGATGTTCTGATATCAGAACGCATCTGTCAGATGTTCACATCTGACGCAGGGGCGCAGCTAGCCACATTCCTGCATCTGACATCAGATGCGGGGGCGTGGTCTCTCTCCCAAACGGGGCCATGTGGCTGCGTTTGGAAGGCATATTGGCCCATGCTGCATTGGGCAGCGCGGGCCGGAGGGACTCTCCCTGCCTTTAAAGGCAGGGAAAGCCGTTCCGGCCATGCTGCCAATGCAACACAGGCCAATCTCTTTCCCAAACAGGGCCACATGGCTCAGTTTGGGAGGGAGATCAGCTCCACTGCATTGGCAGCTAGGCCAGGAGGGGCTCACCCTGCCTTTAAAGGCAGGCAGAGTCCCTCCAGCCCACACTGCCCAAGGCAGTACGGGCCAATACGCCTTCCAAACGGAGCCGCATGGCCCCGTTTGGGAGGGAGACCATGGCCCCGCATCTGATGCCAATGCAGCGTGGGCCACTTTCATTCCCAAATGGGCCTGCATGGCCCCATTTGGTAGTGAAATAACCCCCCAACATACACACACATATCTGACGCCTGACACGGGGGGGTGTCGGGGCCGCGAGGCATGGCCCCTGATTGGCAGCGGCCTCGGTTCTTTGAACCCATTTGCCTAATGGTGGCTCTGCCCTTGCTCAACAGTGCAGGAATGAACAACCTCAGGTGCAAATTCCTAACCTGTATCACTTTGAGTGATTATACTGTGACAAGGAGTAGCATCACAGCCCTGAAGTTGATTTCAGCTCACCTTAACCAATCAAAGCAGTCAAGGCATGAGCTGGAAGCATCACCACCCAAATAAGCAGTGCAATAGTCAAGGCTGGTGATGCCACCATAGCCATGTTTTTGTAGCTGGAAAACTAACCTGTAGACTGTTAGTAGTCTAACTTGCTTGGGTTGTTGAGCACGCCCAGTGGGGTTGCTTTGTCTGGTGGGTGGAGCATGCAAACTGTGTTTGTCTCTGCAGTTTGTGAGCTGTGAGCCACAAGATGGATGATGCCTGAAGTGTGTGTTCTTGTGAACTCCTTTGTAAATAATAAAACAACACTCTTTGGACCCAATGTGGTGACTATACATTATACCCACATCATAAAAAACAAGAACCCAGCCAGGACTCTCTGAGCCATAAAGTTTCCTCAGACCCACACTGAACCTGCAGTTGTGACCAGAGGGAAAAAGCCTAACTAACTAAAGAGAATAGTAGGCAAAAAAGGTAGGTAAAAAGACTCCCATACAGTATTTGACCAATTGGACAGACAATTCATACCCAGTCCCCAAAAGGGGAGGGATATGCACAGAACTGGCAAGGCCAGTTCAGTCTCAGGTCCAGCTAAATCTAGTTTGGCCCAGCCATCAAACCAGGATGAACTGGTTCACGGGCTAGTTTGGGGGTATGATGCTTGAAAGGCATTCCCTATACTAATGCGAGGGTAAGAGAAAGGGTACTTTTAGCTTTAATTTAGAGACCACAGTGGCAGTGGAGATGGCGGATGTGGCTGCGGTGGACACATCGGTGGTGGGGACTCTTCCAGCACCCCCTCCCCCAGCCGGCCTCCCAAATAACACAGGCCAGTTGTGGGCCAGTTAGGGCCTCTGCACACAAGCGGAAGCCACTTGCATCACCACACAATTTGTATGCTGATACAAATGGCCTTTGCACATGTGTGGAGGTCATGAAAATGGCCTGGCCCAAACCAGGTCGCAGCTAGCCTGGGCTGTCATTTGGGAGCCCAGAAGAGTTGTTGGAAGAGTCCCCACCATCCCCGCTGTCTCTAAATTAAAGGTAACAGTACCCTCTCTCTTGTGCCTCCCCTCCCCCCGCATTAGTATAGAGAATGCCCTTTACTTGTAAAGGGGTATCCTCGCCGGTTTCCCCTTTACAAGTATATTCTGCAAACTGGTTCTTAGAACCAGAGCCAGTCCAGTTCAGACTCGGACTGGCAGCCCTCTTTGGTTGGTGGGGGGCAGTCTGGTTTAAACTTGGACCACTTGAACCAGGCAAGTTTGATTCAAGCCATGGCTCAAATCAAGCCCACTCGCACATCTCTACAAAAGGGTGACTAGCCAAAACTCACACTGTTGTCTAAAGTTGCAGGGGGGAGGTGGAGGGAAGGGTGAGCAGCCTCATTTTGTTGGAGCCAGGACCCTGGCAGCATCCGCTCTCAGCTGCAATGTCTCATAGTGACCACTGGGGTGGTTTTAGGGTCATGGATAAAAGCGCTAGACTCCTCCTCTCCTTGTTCTTCCAGTGTAAGTCTCCATTTTTCTCTCCAGAGATGGTTGTCTGCTTTGGTCTCTCCCTTCAGCCATGAGCTACAGCTGAAATTAAGCTGCAGACTTTTTCACATTTGTGTGTAACCTTTTCTTTAAATAAATCCTTGTAGTTCTTCAATAGTAAATAACTGTCTCAAGACCTCTTGCTTTACTGCTTTCTCACCCAATTGGTTTTGCTTTGCTATTTGGGGACTGAAGTGCCATTCTTCCCCTACACATTTCAGCATTCATATGTTCTACACAGCATCTCAAAACCATTTGAGTCAATAATCAGTTCAGTGGAGAACTGTCTCTGTGCATGCTTCAGTGTTGATTATGAATTCTGTGCCTGTTAGAAAGAAAAGAGAAGCATTTATGAAACAGTGAGTGTGAGCTACTATGCACATTGTTATGCACACTGAGCACATGACAAGGCATTGGCGAGCTGGTGCCAGTCAAAGCAGGCAGTTCTGGGTTAGGTGAAGCAATGGTTGTATGAGTGTATGTCTTCAGGGAACACTTTCTGGTTGGTGTATTAACCTATGTAGTGGGTAGACGGCAGAGCCTACGCTGGGTGGGATTTGGCCACTTAAAATGACCAGCATATATAAATGAAAAGGGGTTTGTTTGAATGGCCTGCCTGCCCTGTGTGTTCATTGCTGACTTGTTGAATGGTTCATCCATTCCTTTGCCATATGTTAATTTGTATCTGTTGGATAGGTAGGGACTTGGGTATACCTAGAAGGATGAGTGCTGGAGAGAGAAAAGGTTGCTGGGAAATATACTTGGGAGTTGAGTGTGGTGTTGGCTGCTGTGGAGTGAGGCTGGAAAAAATAGGAAGATCACCACATAGTCAGGATTTCAGTCACAATATTTTTTCTTGGAATATTGTGGCCTTCTGCAGAGAACACACACAACTTCACATCATAATATTGAGACTGTTTGTTTTGTTAGTTTCTTTTCATTTCTATAACGCCTCATACCAGTGTCCCATGGCTGCTTACAAAATAAGTGATTATGCCTTTTAAGTTAGAGATGTATTATTGTATAAAGGCCCAATTGGAAAGATGGAGGGCAAAACATGGCCTCTGCCTTAAATCCTAACTAACATCACCAGTACCTGAAGTGGTGGACAGTTGTTGCTTCGTTTTCAACTGTGTCCCAGCAGTCTCTTTATTTTCTCGAAGTCAATGGAAACCACTCACTTTAATGGCAGAAAAAATATAGCTTGATATCCTGATGGAAAGATCTACATGAAACCCTTTTGTTACTTTTCCCTTCCTGCCTGTATTTCTGCTTAAAGTGAGGTATGTCTTCATATGAAATGTAGGTGTATTATTAGCACTGTGCCTGCAGTGTGTATTGCCATCAAATTACTTGCTTTTTCATTACTTCCAGATGATTCTCAAGTGCTGCTTTGCAGATATTCTCAAACAAAATGAATCAAAACTAAAGTTGCATGTTAAGAAGGATTATTTTCAAATGGAAGAGGCAGAGGTAGAAATCAACTGAAAGAATACTTATAAATTGCAGGAAAGTCACTATCCAGCACTCCTTTGTGACTAGTTCTCAGCCAGGATATGTCAGCATATTATGTGTTTAGACATGGGACTCTGTGGATGGAGATGTATAATAACTATATCCTGTTGCATTTAGTTCTGTGATCTGTGACTCAGCAATAGGCCTGCTCTATGGGACCCAAGTTAGTGACCTGATAAATGTAATAGCTTGAAATTGGACTAGAGGTGCCTGTCTTCTTTCCTGTCTCATGTTCAGACTGTGAAATTGCTTGAAATTGCATCTTTTTTTGACAGTGTCAACCGAAAAGGCCATGTTCAGAGTAGTAACTTAACTTCACTTGTAGCATCAGCTGGTAGAGGTCTCTTCATAATGGAAATGTGGGGGTATTTAGTTGGTCAAAATTTTGGAAAATTTCAGATTTCTAGGAAATCTAGAAAAGCTGAGATAAGTAGAATCTTTCCAGGTGTTTTTCACAACCAAAAGGCAGTTTTTCAGAACAGCTGGATAACAGAGATAAAGTGAAGTGGATAACTTGATGCAGGAGGACATGACTCCAAATCCAAGCTTATAAAGAGAAGCTTGGTAGATTTGAACACGTGATTTTTCCATTCAGTTTTGGATCTCCAGCAGTAATATTGGAATAACACAGTCTCCTTCACAGGAATGCACCATCAATAAATGGGAAGGAATGTGAAGCACTCTAAACACTGGCATGCCACAAGTAAAAATTGTGTATCACTTGCACAGTGTAAGACTTTTTCCACATGTTGATTAAGGGGGTTTCTGTGATTAAGACATTGCTGACAAGGAAGCGCTAAGGTGTTGCATCTTTTCAGCACAACAACGTGAAACACAATCCAATCTGTCAGACATTGTACTGGGCACCGAGGTCCATTCTAAATATTTATTTGATGATAAAGCAGCTCAAATGTTGGGCCATAAAAATTCTAAATAATTAATATATTGCCACATCTGTCTTGCAACCTGGCTACCCTGCAGTTTTAACAATACTGAGATTCTTTTTGTGAAATTGGAAGTTCCTGTGAAATGTACATCCTATTTTTAAAACTGCTGAACCATAGTGTTAGTAATTTACCTGCTGACCACCCAGCCACTCTGGTGATGTTCAAAATTGCATCTGTGTATTGAAGGGGCACTTATACTGTTCTGAGGGTACAGGTTTTTATCACACAAATTGGTTAATAAGCAGTATTTTATTGTTTCAGGTTTCAAAGCCTCAACAACTAATTTCAAATACTGAATGTTTTTGTGGTTCACAAATGCACAGCATGAAGTGATATTATAGTAAATTTAATGACTCCAAGGTGAAATAGCTTTGTACGTGAAGCAACTGTACAAGATGGTATTGCAAATGAAGAAGGCAATTTATACAAATACTTTTGATGCAATGAAACCTCGAGGGGAAAAATGTGCCTTTGAAGGCCTGGAGACAGGGTGTCAGGAAAGAACATATTCTAGACTGATGTGTAGCCCAATATGATTGGAGAAATGGAATGTTTCTTAAAACACTTCATGCATAAATTTGGACACTTATTTTGTTCACCTTTTAAAGATTGAAAAAGCTTCCCTATATCTTAAACAACTTCTCATGAATACTAGAACAGATTTTAGATGAATTCTATAGTAAGTTCAAGGGAAGTATTCATTTTTGCTACATCAGATGTGATACCTCTGAGCAACAAATCACCATGGCAATGCTGTACATGTGCCTCATATAAATGAGTGTTTTCAGTCTGTGGTGATTTTCTCTTCTTTTCTACCAAACATTCTTCTGCATTCATATAACAAACCAACATGAAATATATTTTATTATGTTTCTGCTTAGATTTGTAATCTACCAATGTGTGTTTTGTATTTCCACATCATTTTTATAGGTAAACCCTTACTTACACAGCACAACATAGATAAATGTATCAGTTTCATGTCCATTTCCTAGGTTTTCTTCACAGACACTGAGTCTGTTCTCATGCTCAGCCCTAACCTATGGATAACACAGCCCAGGTTAGGCTGTGCATGAGAACTGCCAGGATTAGGCCCTATCCTGGCAGGCCAGCATCTCCTAGCCTGGATTTTAAGCCTGGCTGTTAGCTGAGGTTGAGGGAGCGAGTGCTCTCTTACCCACGGCTACCTGCTTGTGTGTGAGCGCAGGCTGATTCCAGCCTGGCCACACACAAGGTGGTTGCCTAGAGCACCTGTCTCTTGGGGGAATCCCCCAATGCAGCACAGGTCATGTGCTGCATTGTGGGCTTTACAGAGGCTGGGGCAATTCCTGGCCTCAGATCAACCCACACCACACAGAGCATGGCTGATCGTATAGGAGCACAAAGCAATGAAGGATCATCTGGGGGTGGGGGGAGGCAAGGTTTCGGAAACCCGCCTGCCTGGTAGGTTGTGTGATGGCACCCCTATCTCCCAATAGAAGATACTTTCTTACCAGAAGAAAAATAGCATTTATATCATGTATGAACTATGACCCGTCAATTTAGCTGTACACTTCAACTTCCAGTTTCTTGTACTGGTAATAAAGATACATTTGTGTGTTAGCTTTAATACATTATTATTTAAGTGGCGTGTTTGTTTGTTTTTAATCATGAAATTGTCTCCATAATGAAGTGCCATTTCACATTTTACAGGGCAAAGAAATGCAATATTCACAGTAATGTCCCAAGGCCCATGCTATTCAAGATTAAATTGCAAAACTTTTGGAAGTACTCTGGTCTTTAGGACTTCAAATTTCCAAGAACAGAAGGTTCTCACAGCCCTAATCAACTCTCAGGCATGACTGAGACTGGAGAAAAGGGGGGCACCAGTGTTCAGCACAGAGGCATCTTTTCCATTCTTCTGGGCTTCCAGAAGCAGATTTGTCCTGGAAAAGGCTTCCGTTATTTTTAGTGCAAGCAAACTCTTAGGTAGGGGGAGAATAGGGGAAAGTTACCCCTGACATCCCCTAGTGTTGTCTTCTTCTTCACCCTGCCTAGAGGTTCCTCACATCATCAGTCTGCTGGGGATGTGCATCAACTCATACAACACAATACATGGAATGGAGCCAGCTGGACATGGAGGTCTTACCTGTGCATGAGAACTGCCAGAATCATTCTCGATCCCGACGGTGCCTCAGCGGCAAACCTGCCAAGCCAGTCACCCCCTGAAACAGTGTTAAGGGAGCTAGTGCTCCCTTAGCCCCATTTTTGGATCGTCTGCCAGCCCTAGCTGGCGTCAGGGGAATCTTCATAATGCACCACACATTCTGAGAGTTCCAGGGGCCAGGGTGATGCATCCTGGCCCATGACCCTCTGCACTGCCAAAGGGCGCAGCTGCTTGTCTGGGCAATGAGATGTGGCAATGGAAAGGGTTCATCACTTTTCTCTTACAAATTCCTTTCACAATTAAAATAAGATCTTGAGAACTAGGAATTTCCCGCTATCATACTCTTAGCATATTACACCAACTCTCGCCAAAGTATTGTTTGTTTTTTTATTAGCCCAGATGGTAGGACAATCTTTGAGTACTTTTAATGGGTGAACATTTTAGAAGCACACTCCCAGGTGATGCAGTTCAAACATCATTGAATTGGAATGGGCAAAACCACACAGTCCTGGAAGCAGACTTTTCATGTTGTCTGACCTTTTCATAAACAACAACAACAACATTTATATAATGCTTTTCAACAAGTTTCCAAAGCAGTTTACATAGAGAAATAATAAATAAATAAAGATGGATCCCTGTCCCCAAAACACTCATAATCTAAAAAGGAACATGATAGACACCAGCAACAGTCATGGAGGGACTGTGCTGGGGGTGGATAGGGCCGGTTGCTCTCCCCCTGATAAATAAAGAGAATCGCCATGTTTAAAAGGTGCCTCTTTGCCCAGTTATCAGGGGTAGTTCAAGTGCCCAATTTGAGGGACATATTCAGGTCAAATAATAGACATACAGCAGCAAAGGACATTATTATCCCTAATAAAAGACATGAGTATTAATGTTCCTAATCAAACCAGGCTTGATGGGCCATGACAATGCTCACAATTGTCTCTTGATGGCATGAACAGCACAAGTACCATTTGTTGCCACAAAAGTCTTAATTTGGCTTCACTCCCTTTCAGTGCCTTTAATCCTCAGCTGGCTCCAAAATCACCAGCATTTAATTCTTCTGCAGCATCTTGTGAAATCCAAAGCTTCAATACCTTTAGCCAACTTTCTACATGCTCCATAAGTTACAGGCAGCATTAACAAACATTGGACAATCTCCATTAGCATTCTGCAGTGCCAGCAGCTTAGGAAAATTCAGGTTGTCTCTGCAGTTTCTGGCCTCTCTTTTTCTTCAGCTAGATTCAAGTTTATTAAGAATGGATTCATCTCTGTTCATTTGCCCTTTCCTTGACTTCATTTGGTCACTCTGTTAATGTTCATTGGAGTTATCTTAATGTCCTCAGTTCACTAAGGACCTTCTACTGAGGAAAGATAGGCAAACACTAGCCCAAGAGGGTCAGAATTCTGGCTGTGTTCCTGTTTGGTGGGATTTTGTCACATTCTAGTGGGATTTCTCTTGAACACAAGCTTGTCAATAGTATAGGCTTTGAACCAGAAAACTGTATATCAGATACTGATATTTCAAACCAGGAACTTTTAGGTCAGGGAAAGCCCCTGTACCACTAGGATCAATAGTCAAAAGGTGGAACTGCCAATAGTTCAAGCCAGGATCTTATAAACCAGAATTCTTTCAGGCCAAAGGGCATATTATGTTAAGCACATTATTGCCCCAGTGAGCTTAACTGTTGCTTATTAAATTGGAGCCTAAATAGGGCACCCGCCCAAATTGATGGCATGGCAGAAAGGGCTTTAACCCTTTGATCTGCTGCTGTGCTCTCTCTCTCTCTCTCTCTCTCTCTCTCTCACACACACACACACACACATACACACACACACACACACACACACACACTGTGTGACTGTTCCAAGAAAAAAATCTCCCATTGGTATCAGTGTGAGCTTCTTTCCCAGGACAAATAGCATCAACAAGGAGGGCAATCTGGTTCAGGTTAATGCCTCCCTTCTCCCATGTACCATGGTCCCAAACTGGATTCCCAACTCTGACTACTATTTAGTAAACAAAAGTTAAACATGTCAGAACCACTGACGTGTTTAAAAATTACATGTAGTTTGTCCCTCCCTGGCTTCTCCAAGATATGGCTGAGAAAGATTCCCACTAGTAACCTTGGAGAAGGCACTGCCAGTCTGTGAAGACAATTCTGAACAAGATAGGCCAATGGTCTGACTCAGTATATGGCAGCTTCCTAGTTCCTATGTTCCCCATAATCTGAGAATCAGATTATCTTGGATACAGGCCCGTCCTTAATGTGGGGCAACCGGGGCAATCGCCCAGGGCCCTGCATCTGGTCAAGCCCCGCGAGGGCGGCGGTGATGCTGTGGCAGCGCACACCAGTGACTGAGCTGTGAGCAGCCTGCCTGTCCACTCTCTCGGCAGCCGTGAGCCCGCCCCTGAGCTCCCCAGCCCGGGAGCTGCAGCATCACCATGAGGTGTGCTGGGGTGGGCTCCGAGCAAGCAGCGAGCAGCCTGCCTCTCCGCTCACTCAGCATCAGCCTGGTACGGCATCCACCTCGGCGTCCAGTGTGGCAGTGCCATGATGGGGGAGTCGCCAATTAATAAAATAAAACATTTTATTATATTTTGCATGGGGTGACGGTCGCCATTTTAATAAAACATTCTATGACATTTCTTTCTTTCTTGAACTTGCCCATAAATGTGATCAATGCAAAATGACTTTGTCTGGTCAACAATGGTTCTCACCTACTATTTTGTTATAAAGAGAAGAAGGCAAATAAGAGGTCAGGCTTCATAGCTATTAGCCATGACAGTTAATATCCAGAGGCAGAGTTCCCCTGAATAACAGGTGCTGGAAAGAAAAAAAGGAAGAGAAGACCATAACTTCCCTGATTGTGAGCTCCCCCAGGCTTCTGGGTCGTTTCTTTTAGCAACAGAATGCTGGACTAGGTAGAACTTTATTTGATCCATAAGAGCAATTATGTTTAGCTATGGCAGCCAAAGAATGGAAGAATCTAGGATGAAAAATCTTCATCTTCTAAAGTGTAGGGTTTTTTTCCTTAAACTTTTCCAAGAAATGTGAGCCACTTGATTGAATTCAGTTGACAAATTTATATGTGAAACAGCTGCAGAATGTGTGTTTTTGGTACCCTGAGAAATGTCCTTATTGCTGTAACTGTTAACCCTATTACTTTTGCCAGATACATTTAGACTCATTGCAGATCATCTACACTTGAAGTAGACTGGACAGTTTCAGTGTCTTTTTGTGTCAGAGCTGGCAGCTCATGCTGGGTGCAAATTGCTCTGAAACACAAAAGTACAAGAGAATCAATGAAGATTTAACACACGATTGAACATAGCCCTGGGATGTTTGTAGTGTTCTGCACACACTTGTTTGCTTTAGTGGGTTATATGATACATGTTCCAGCAGCTGGTTTAAAATGGTTGCCTTGGTTTTATACTCTCAGGTGCTTCTAGAAAGCCATTAAAACTTGTACTGGATGTTACTGTCAGGAATTTGCTCATGTGACAACATATAAACACACCTTTTTATACAGGGTCTTGTGAATACTGACTGAAAAATTCACATAGATTATTCCTGCCCCAAGATAGAGATTGCTCTTGGAGAGATTTCTTAGAAAGTCATATCTGAGGTGCAGATCTATAATCTCATTCACTGCATGTAGACCTTCCCAATCTCATCCAATATCCACCACTCTTTATGCAATTTAGAAATGAAACCAGAAGGAAAGATTAATTCTAGCCTCTCTTCACGGGCTTTCTCTTGTTGGAAGTTTGGTGAACCAGCTTTAAGATTTGGAATATTTCCAGGATAGAAAATCAGCATACTTGAGATGAAATATGAGGGCATTTCTCCAAGATTGTGTGATGTCTGACCTCCCCTCATGGGAAAAGCCTCCCTTTTCCAAAAGGACACTTTGGCAGACAGAATTATGCTTTGGAACTTTTGGCCAATCAGGCCTGAGGTGCATGACTTAGTGTCACAGTTAGTCCCTTGCTAACAGAGCAAAGAGGCACCTTTTAAAAGTGGTGATTCTCTTTATTAAACAGGGGGAGAGCAACTGGCCATATCCATCCCCAGCACAGCATCCCTCCAGTGGCTGTTTCTGCTTCTATTTCTCTTTTAGATTGTGAGCCCATTGGGGACAGGGAGCCATGTCTATGTAATCCGCTTTGGTAACTTTTGTTGAAAAGCAGTATAAAAAATTTCATTGTATTCGTATTCACTTGCAGGCTGGGTTCCAGCAGTTAACACGGGCATATCTAGGGTGGGGCAGGCAGGGCACATGCCCCGGGCGCCACTTGAAGGGGGCGCCATTTCTTTTTTTTTTTTAAGCCTGCCAAAAACAAAATGGCCACCGCACATGCTCAAATGGCCTCTGTGAGGCCCTAGGCCATACCAGGTGTCACAGAGGCCACTTGAGCATGCATGGTGGCCATTTTGTTTTCAGCTGCCATTTTTTTAAAAAATAAATAATTTTAAAAATGGCCACTGCACATGCTAAAATGGTCCCTGTGAGGCCCTAGAGGCCAGCAGGGGGGAGGGGGGACCTTTGCAGACCCCCAGCCACGGCCTTTAGGAAGCCCCTGAAGGGGCTACAGGTAATTTTTATATATATATATATATATATATATATATATATATATATATATATATGACCTTCAGACTTGTATTTTTCAGCTGATATTATGGTAAAGTTATCTGAAAGATGGGTGTCAGATGTTTGGACAGGGGGCGCAATTTCAGTGCTTGCCCTAGGCTCTATTTTCCCTAGATACGCCTCTGAGTTAACAAGCTGTTTTTGTAGCTGGTTAATCTAGGCATTTTGTAAAATTAAAGGCACATATTATTAAAGGCAAGAAGGGCACATAGCTGGATATATATCAGCTGGTTGCCTAATCAGACTGGAGGAAACATCTGAAGGAACAGTGGGTGTGAAACAGGCTCCGTGGGGAACCATCTCTGTTTCTTGGATATAACTAATACAGCATGCTCTCATGGCAATCCTGAGTCTGTTTTAGTTTGTAGGTAAATGGATTTTCAGAATATATCTGCAAAGAATTGTCCATAATGGTGACCTTGTAGAGTATATTGTCAAAATACTTTCCACATCATGGACTGAAAATCATTTCAAATACATGAAGCTGGTTTTTATCTAAATCATTACCTATGGATCTATATTTTTAGGCCTGTGTAACCTAAAAAAATGCCTGATCCAACCCACCTTGACTAAGAAATTGTTGGGAGGGCTGACATGCCCCACCCCCAAATTAGCGGGTCTTGTAGTGTCAGATCAGAAATCCGACATTTCCCTGTTAAATGGTAAGCATGCCACCTCTCAGCTGAGAGGCAGCTAATTGACCTTTTATTTTATTTTTATTTGAAAGTTAAATGGCCAGTGCATTGCCTCTCAGCTAAGGTCATCTTGCTGGCTGCTTAACTTGGGTCCGACAGAAATGTCGGAATTCCAGTGGAGAATTCCAAAAGAGGGAGCTCAGTCAGAATTTCTGACCTATGGAGCTCCCTGCTATTGTACCTGAACTCATTCTGATAATACCCAACAGAGGGCATATCGAGTCTGACATGCCTATCGAACTGTCACAACTGCACAGCCTTGTATATTTGTAATATCTACCTGGCCTTATTTTTCCCCTTTTAGACTACGATTGAGGAAATATTGATAGGCACCTTGAGTATTTTACGTATCCAGGGCTTAGGAACCGAAGAACATCCTTGCTGGATCAGATTCAAGGTTTATCTAGTCTAGCTTCCTGTTTCACACAGTGGCCCAGCAGATGCCTCAGAGCAGCCCACTGTCAGTGTGTGAGAGCTTGCCCCCTCTCATGACGTTGCTCACATGCAACTGGAAGGGCAGTATAGAAACTGAAATGATGATGATGATGATGATGTTATTTAATGGCATCTTGCCTCTGAGGCTGGAGGTGGACTTTGAGAATGCTGAGATTTCTGCTGCAGCCTCCAGCAACCAAGCTTCCTCATCTGAATCTTGCTTCATCCCCTACAGCATCATTCTCTAGGGTTACCAAGAAACCTGGGTGAAACTTTGCAGATGAAGCAGTGCCTCTATGCGTATAGAAGCAGGCTCAGTTCTGATTCCCTTACAATCCCAACCATGCAATGTTGGGAGAGACAGACAAAAATATCTTTGCCCCTTACAATAAATTTGGGTCAACAGAAACAGCAGTCATATTTATTCTCCACATCATTTATTTATTTATTATTATTTATTATTTACATTTTATATCCCGCTCTTCCTCCAGGAAGCCCGGAGCGGTGTACTACATACTTGAGTTTCTCCTCACAACGACCCTGTGAAGTAGGTTAGGCTGAGAGAGAAGTGACTGGCCCAGAGTCATTCAGTAAGTCTCATGGGTGAATGGGGATTTGAACTCGGGTCTCTGTATAGTTTTCTTTACTTTCTCAATTTCTCACTGCTATGGGAGAAAGTAAAGCGGTCTCATCATCTCAAAATACTTGGGGGACAGAAATTTGATTTGCCCCACCCCTAACTCCTAGCACTTGGTGACCCTTTGTGTCATACTCTCACATGCTACATATGTGTTTGTATGAGGAGAATTGAAACATGCGATCTCCCACTGCAGTCTGAAGGGGTAGAATAAGCAAGAGCCATGTTAATGGATTCTTCCAGTCATGAAACATGGCTCTCAATACTGAAGAATCTGAAAAGGACTCGTGAAATGAAAAATAGTGAGTGTCCATTCTAACATGAGGCCAAGGTTATGAAGTTGCTAATGCAGGTTTCGTGTTTCTCTCTTTGTTAGAAATGGAACATCACTCCTATGAAGTACACCTACACTTTGCATAATATTATTTTCAAGTGGCTGTGTTAGAGATGTGTTTTAAGCCTCTTGACTTAATATAGAATTGTAAGTGTTGTTTTCTGCAGCACCCTTCTCCCTGGGTGCCTGTTCAGCCAAATGAAGAGGGAAACAAAGAATACCAAGAAGAAGAAGAAAAGATGTTATATATGGATCCTTTTAGAACATGATGTGCTCTAGGATGCTGCCATAAGCAGAAAGCTCAGTCATGCTATCAATAATGCCAAGTGCAATTTCACTGTAGGGCATTGGCCTTATGGCCAACATTTTCACTCTATCCCAGACAAAATAGAATTAGAAATCAAAACAGATGATAGCTGTTCAGCAAGTGGCTTCCACAGGCTCAGTTCTAATTCCTCCTGGTCACATGACCATAGGCCAGCTGTGGCCCTTTTTGGAGGTGGAAACAATCAAAAGACTGAGATGTTGGTTGGCATTAGAGGAAAATGGAAGACGTGAAGTCAATCTTCTTTTGCAGAGTTCTGTTGTTTACAAATCACTGGTCAGGATCCGAAATGCTGCATAAAATATTCTACAAACACTTCTCCAATATAAAATAAATGAGAGTGAACTCAACTGGCAATGAGGCACCTTTCAAAATGGTGATTTTCTTTATTTTTAGCAGGGGAAGAGCAACTGGCCCTATTCCACCCCAATACAGCATCCCCCTAGTGGCTGTTGTTGGAGCCTACCATATGATTCTTTTTAGACCAGGGTTTCTTAACCTTGGGCCCCCAGATGTTGTTGGACTACACTTCCATCATTCCCAGACATGGCCTTTGTGGCTGATGATGGGAGTTGTAGTCCAACAACATCTGGGGACCCAAGGTTAAGAAACCCTGTTTTAGACTGTGAACCTTTTGGGGACAGGGAACCATTTTCTTATCATGTTTTCTTTTCCTTTGTAAACTGCTTTGAGTTTCTTTGTAAACTGCTTTGGAAGTAGTATATCAATAGCAGTCATTGTCATAGGAATGAATGAATGAAGGAAGGAAGGAAGGAATTTGTTTGGAACACACATCAGGGCTTTGTACTCATCCCTGCTGTAATCTGTTGCCCACCCTACCCCTTTGAAAACTGTTCCTTTAGAGTCTGGGGCTATTGCTGCCATTTCAACATAGCGGCTGTTCTAGGCCTGTTAATGTTCTTGCTGGTTCTAAAAGTTGGGAGTAGGGAGCTTCTCTCTAGATAATGTCACTACTCTCTTAGATTAGCCCACCTACTGTCATTATGTCATCATATCCAAAAGCAGGAGTGGGTCTCAGGAAGCATGCTGCCAAGAGCTTCCTTAACCTTCTGTCTTTATGTCCAAAAAGACAGTGATGAAGCCTGAAGCATTTGGCTTGTACCAGCAATGTTAATGACATCAAATCAGATAGGCTTTTGGTCCAACCAGGCTCAGATGGTGTTGCAGATAATTGACAGAAATAGGATGGTCATAATCAGTACATCATCACTTATATGTGAGAGACTGTAGATTGTAGGGTTACATGCTGTGCCTACTTCCCACCTTGTAATTTCTGTTGGTGGAAGCTCTATCACCTAGATTTGGGGGTTTGGGATTCACTATAATATTATTCACATACAAATTAATTGCCTTCCACTTGTATGGTGGGAAAATAAGGGAGACCAGTGTAACCACGTGTTCTGCTAAATTTCAGACTTGACTACTGTAATGTGGTGCACATGGGGCTGCCTTTGAAGACGATTCAGAAACTGCAGTTGGTCCAAAATGCAACTGCTAGGCTAGTAACTGCGACTGGATATCAGCCAGTGCTTAAAGAACTGAACTGGCATCCAGCCTATTACTGGAGTGTGGTGGAAACCTGGGAATGGGATTTTTGATAGAAAGATATTATTCCTGTATGTTTATTCTTTATGTTTATTTTGTTCATTTCAACCTTGCCTCTCATTCTCACATTTCAACCTTGCCTCTCATTTCTTCATGCTTCCTGTCTTCAGTGCACTGCCCAATCTTGTCATCTCAAGCATTACAATCAGGGGCATATATAGGGTGGGGCAGGCAGGGCACGTGCCCCAGGTGCCACTTGAAGGGGGGTGCCATTTTTTAAAATTAAAGAATTAGAAAAAATGGTTCCTGAAAACAAAATGGCCACCACACATGCTCAAATGGCCTCTGTGAGGCCCTAGGCCCTGCCAGGTCTCACAGAGGCCATTTGAGCATGCACGGTGGCCATTTTGTTGTCAGCGGCCATTATGTAAAAACAAATATTTTTTTTAAATGGCCACTGCACATGCTCAAATGGTTCCTGTGAGGCCCTAGAGGCCAGCAGGGGGAGGGGGAACCTTAGCAAACCCCCCCCCAGCCTTTAGGAAGCACCCCGAAGAGGCTACAGGTAAAAAAAATGTTTTTTTTTAAATTAATATAATTTAAGTCATTGTACACATATTTAGTTTGGCACTATGTACAGAGAATCAGGGCTTGTGAATGCTGAGCTGAAGCTTAAGAGCTAGGATTGTATTCATTTGTTCTTACTTTGTTTCTTGTGATAAGTGAGTTAAATGTGATGTCTTAATAATATGGCTATTAATGGTGAGTTTGTCTTTGAATCAGTGTGATATCCTTAGTATTAAGGCCCACTGGGAGTTTCTTGCTTTCTTTCTCTCATTTTAACTGTCTTTCTGAAATACTAGAATATATTCCAAGCAGTGACACAATTTACTCTGCATATCCTTTAATTATTTTCAGAGTATCTGGGAAAAGTCAAATTCTCCATTTATTTTTAAAACTTATGTAATAGTGATGCTACAATGCATAGTAGAGAATTAGACAGGCACTTCTGTTTAGTTTTCCAAGTACACCTCCACATAGTATTTGGGTATTTCATGAGCCCCAGCATACTGAAATTTGTAGTTTTCCAATATTTTTTGGTCTGTCTACATCCACTGCTAAATAGTTTTTGAACTATTAAAAGATTAATGAGCTTGACTTGTATTTTTCAGCTGATATTATGGTATATCGGAGAGATGGGTGTCAGATGTTTGGACAGGGGCCCTAATTTCAGTGCTTGCCCTAGGCGCTATTTTCCCTAGATACGCCTCCAATTACAATGCTGGTCTCTGCCACCACGCCAGCGCAATGAGACAGAGCGGGGTTGTGCCCCCATCACATAAGGCAGGCACAGGATGCCATTTTGTCTCCCCCTCCATGTGGCCAGGATTGGCCAATGAGGGAAGGAGGTGGGAAGGAGATTGGCACCCACCCTGCACTCAATGAGGGATAGACGGTCACCTGCAGGGGCCAAGTAGGAATTTTGGGGTCTCACTGGATTGGCACTAGGCACAGCCTTTTTTCTCCTATTTCTCACTGAGTCCTTTGGGTTTAGGTCGTAGGTAGGCACTGAAGGTAACTGGTCACTTGGCAGGAGAGAGCGGGTTTCGGTAGGTAGATTGATTAACAGTGTTTGTCTGGAGGGCCATTCAGGGTGAGGGGGGCAAAGGAACAGCCCTTCAGGGTTTTTGCAACCTGGAGAATTGGGAATGACCCCACTCGGGGGGTGGCTCAACTCAAGTTTGGTGGCTTGAGTTGGAGGTGGGTTGTTTTGCACACACACACCCCAGCAGGGTAAAGCCTCACGGTGACAGGAAGTCATGACCTGGTGTCTGACCAAATCAGTACCTGGCCCTTCACTCTGGTATGGGATGGCCTTCCCTAGGAGGCAGTCCCAAATGGGAGGGGTACATAGGATCATAGGAAGCTGCCATATACTATGTCAGACCATTGGTCTATCTAGCTCAGTATTGTCTTCACAGACTGGCAGTGGCTTCTCCAAGGTTGCAGGCAGGAATCTCTCTCAGCCCTATCTTGGCGAAGCCAGGGAGGGAACTTGAAACCTTCTGCTCTTCCCAGAGTGGCTCCATCCTCTGAGGGCAATATTTTACAGTGCTCACACTTCTAGTCTCCCATTCATATGCAACCAGGGCAGACCCTGCTTTAGGGATGTGCACAGAACTGGCTGGCCCTGTTTGGTTCAAGGCATGAAATGCACTTTTACTTAAATAGGGTGTTATGCTGTTAGTTTTGCCATTTCATGACTGCATGCTCTTTTCTTAAGTTACGTGGCATCAGTGAAATGATAACCTTTAGTTGTATGAAACATGTTTAGCTTTGTGTGAGCGTATTCAAGGCTAGTTCTGTTTGCTGACAGACTAAGAAAACAGTAGTCTGGGATCCTACACTAGCTACCAAAAGACCTTCCACCACATCATCTTCTTACTCATACACCACAAGGTAAGAACCCCAATCCATCATGAAGTCTGTTCCAGGGAAGCAGAATGGAACTGAAGAAAGCTCATGTTGCACTTCATTTTTGTTTCAGGTGTTTTATCCCAGTCCTACTGTTCTTTTAAGAGTAGAATTATATCCATATAACTGACTTGATTGAAAAGTATATTAATATTAGAAGATTGGCTCTGAGTAAAAATATCTGATTTGGCAAACAGAAATTTAGCAGAGATTCGCACCCATTTGTACTCATAGTTAGAACTACTTATACTTATAGTTAGAACTACTTCTGCAATCCATGAATCAGATCTGAAACCCAGCCCTTGGGCTAAAAGTGGGTGTTTTTCTGAACCATTAAACTGTTTCTGATTGCTGGTGATTAGAATCTAATTGATCCAAAACCGAGTTAGCCAAATGATGTGTCACCTCTTTAGCTGCAGCCATGTTTCAGATCAGCTGCTTGCAAAAAAAAAAAAAAATAGGGTTGAGATAATTGGGGAAGCTCCTGGCTGATTCCCCAATTACAGTTTTGAAAAGGAGTGTGAGGAAACTGGGATGGGAAGAGTTTTGCCTAAAGAACCTAAAATGATAAAGAACCTACCTTTATCCTGAACAGTGGCCCTGTTCTAAATGTTTTAGCTGAAGTAGATCAATCTAAGTTAAAACATTTTAGCTGAAACATTCTTTTCCTTGGATACTGGCAATCACAGTTTCCTTTCCCTCCACCCTTGCCAAAGTGGGTAATTGCTGAGACCAAGCCAAAAACAAAAACAAAAAAACACCCTACTAAGACTAACACAGAGACTTTAGTGACTCTCAGAAAAAAGTGATAAGACTTATGCATTATGGTCACACTGCATAACAACATAGTACAGGCTTTAAATGCCAATGGTCAGGTATGTTGAGATGAGCACAGCATATATGAAATCAGATTTGTAACCTACACAGTTTAAAGTGAACTTTTGCACTGTGCTCTGTGCTGGTGTTAAAAAAAAAAAATCATTCGAGTCAGCAGCTGGCAAATGGCCTTACACATTTTGGCGCCCACTGTGAAATAATGGCTGACAAGATGAAGAAAATCAAACGTTGCCTAACATCTCCTTTTAATTCCAATGGGACTACTTTGAGAAATTTTGCTAGTCAGTCTTCGGTTTGCCTTGTGTCTCTGAAGCGTCATGTGATAATCTGGATTCCCAAAACTCTGTACGTGCTTGAGTTTCATGTTCTCTCTTATATAAACAAGTTCTTCTGTTATGTCCCATTTCCATTCTTATAGAAGAGAATGTGGGAAATAGTGCAACCCTGAAGCACCAGACATCCTTGAAATTAAAAAGAGCTTTAGTGACTTTGTTGCCTGGATATACCTTTAAGTGTATTACTAAAAATGATTAGAAATGACGTCAGAAATATATTTGCATGTGTGGTGAGGAACACTATACATACACAACCATGCCAAACTGCATTGTGTTACATTTGTACGTTAAGTATCCCTGAATGATTTAACTAACCTATTGCAATGCTAACTTGCATTTTTGAGAACCAATGGTTTTGGGGGTTTTTTGGCATGGGAATTGATATATGGCATAGTTTAAGATCTGCATTGTACCTGATTCATCTTGACAAGGAATATTCTATTTGTATTTGTATGTGTTTGTTTGAAAACATAGCATTTTCAGCATTAAGCAAGTATCACGGGCATAGCATCCATTGGACAAGCAGGGACAAATGTCCCTGGGCCCAAACACGCTGCGCAGTTTGACTATGGATGTTGAATGCCCATGACAGCACGGGAATACAATGTCCATATTCAAACTGTGCAGGCTGACCAGAGAGGCCCACCACTGCCACTGCCACTGCCACAGGGTTGGCCTGCCCCTCTCAGCTCAACCCCACATCCCAGAGGGGAGGCCAAGATAAGAAGCAGTGGCGGCAGCAACAGCATTGGGGGCACCGAGGAGGCGGTAGGAGTGGTGTTGGGGAGATGTTGGTTGCCCCACCCCTTGCATCTGACATCAGATGCAGGGGGCATGGCTTAGGGTGCTGAGGCGTGCTACACCCATGTGCCTGTTCTAGACCATGGAGGATTGGGCCCATCCTGCTGGCTGGGTTGCCCCCCCCCCATTCATGCTAACTGAGCAAAGAGCCATCTTATAAAGTGGCAGTTCTCTTATATTTAGCGGTGGGAGAGTGTATGTCCCTATCCAACCCAAGTACAGCATCCTTCCACTGGTTGTTGCTGGGTTCTGCCTTTATGTTTCGTTTTAGATTGTGTGCCCTGTAAGGACAGGAAACCACCTTTATTATTATTTATTTTCTATCTAAACTGCGTTGAGAAGTTTTCTTTAGAAGCGGTAAATAAATAATCTTCACCATTGTTGCCGTAGTATGATGACAATCATGATGACAATCATTCTCAGTGAGCTAGCAACATTCAAAGCTTGAACAGAGATTTCTGTTTCAGCTTAGGTTTTTTCATTAAAATCAATGAGACCAAAAAGTGATTCATTTTGCCTGGATGATGTCAATTTTTATAACAAATGTGGCTGATACAAAACACACAGTCATGCCTTGAGTTTTCTATTCCAGCCATTCTCACACTGCATTTTGGACAAAGAGAGAGCCGCCACTGTTTGCTCACCCTCAGGACAACCCAGTTTTATTTTTGGTAGGGGGAACAAAGAAATCCCTGTCCCAGCTGTTTCTAGCAATCTCCAATATCCAGCTTTTCTCCATGGCTTTCACAACTCACTGGCCGTAGTGGGTAGACACATCCAGGATGATTTAGCTTATTTAGAACATTGCAGGGAGAAAGGACTATAGAGTCCTGGATGACAATTTATTAAAGGGTCTACTGGGATATGCAAACATTTAATTAAAGGGAGCTCACCGTCTTACAAGGGATTGCTAACTAATATATCTGAATCACAAAATTTATAAATCCTTTCATGATAACAATTTAGAGTTTGACAACATTTTAAAAAATCCTTTTCTTTTCACCTTTCACTTGACAAACACTGAAAGTTCCTTAAGCAGCCAAACTCCTAACAGCTGTGCTGCTCTTCCACTTTAAAATACCCATAGTTTCCACAAATTATATAGAACACATTTTTAGTGTTCTTCTCTAATTGAAAAACCTGTGCTCACAACAGTGTGTGTCTCTGTGTGTGTAAGTAAAATTTATATATATAAATTTTACAGGTGTGACTCCAATCTTCTACACTTGATATAACTCAGACTATTCACTTCACACCTCTACTGTTAAGGGTTTTTTGTTTCTGGTTTGTTTTTTTAATCCTGTGAATATTATTCTTAACATCTTGAAAAGCACTCTGGGCAAAGATAATGAAAAAAGAAAAGATGTTTTATGGGTTAGCCACAGAGCTAAGAATGAGCTTCTTTGTAGATGGGTTTAATCCCCGTTCAGAGTCGCTCTTGAAAGTAAATGCATTGTAGGTGGGATTGGGAATTTGCCAAGATGATGAAGATGGCTTAATTAACTCTCTGGTTGCTAGACTTCATGTTAAGTGATTGGATACAAAGAGCTATAGGCGGAAAGAAATTACCACTAGCACTCTTCTGGAAATGCTTGTGCATTTGTGCATAACTTGTGGAAGGTTTGTGTACTACTACTACTACTACTACTACTACTCATCATCATCATTCATTCATACATACATACATATATACATACTAAATTCTGCAGCAGTTTTTAAAGTTCTCTGTTTAAAAACTTATTCTTCCATGACAACCAGTAGAATATCTTTAGATGTAGGTTCAATTTCCCCATGCATTTTAGTGCAAGCTGAAAAACTGTCCTTACTAGAGTGCAGGGCACACCCTCATGAAGAAAGGCATCTTTATTACAATTTATTTATTTATTGCATTAATGCAAGCCATCTTGTTTTGATATGAAAATACTCAGATATGAGTTCTTATAACCTAATGGCAGTGTCAGGCTATGACACTGCCATCACTGATCTGTACAAGGCTAAACTGTGCAGATTTACACCACTTGCAGTTTGGCACAATATAGAAACAGTTTAACAAACTACTAACCTCCAAAACTCCTTCAAACCAGGGGGCAGGAGCTTCACGAAAATAGGTTGCATTCAGAGCAGGAGCAAGGTGCTTAGAGATCAGTAGAGAGAGAAGTAGTCTGCAAAAGGGAAAGCGAGCCCTGTGGAGGGCTCGGGAGCTAAAGGCAGCCTTAGCTGCTGGTGAGGTGGGTGGGCAGCAGGAAGCGAGCCCCGAGGAGGGCTCGGGAGCTAAAGGCAGCCGTAACTGCTGGAGAAGTGGGCAGGTGGGTGGGGGGCGTTTTTCTTGCTCCTCAGAGCAGCTGAGGCTTGCTACTGGTCTGGAGATTCTTCTCACCACTTCTCCTTGTCTCCTCCTTCTCCGTTCCTTCAAGTTCTTCCCTCCCCCCCCCCCCCCCGCAATTCTCCCCACTGGCAACACCAACATTGCTGCTGCCTAGCTTCCCTGAGTATATACCTGTTCCTGAAACAGGCCTTTTAGGGATGGAGGCTAGAGAGCTGAATAGGATAGTAGTGACAAGAAATGATTAGGGATGTGCAAAAAATTTCGGGCACAGAACGATCTGTGCCTGAAACGAGAAATTTCGGGTGATTCGGGGCCGAACCGAATCACCCCCGATGTCCCCCAATATTTTTTGGACCCGAGCCGAATCACCCGAATTTCGGGCATGAAAAATTCGGGTGATTCGGTTCATGGTTGATTTGGGGGGATTTTTGAAGTTTTAGTGACTTTGGGGCAGTTTGGGGACATAGCATGGGATCTGGGCAAAAAGAGTGGGGTGGGGTGGTAGTGCCTAATGGGTGCAGGCTACCACCCCAATTTCAGGGGGATTGGGCAAAGGGCTGATTTTTGGTGAATTTCTGGTTTTCATGTCTTTGGGGCAGATTGGGGCCGATTGGGGCAGAAAGTGGGGACTGGGGCAGAATAGTGGGGTGGGGTGGAAGTGCCTAATGGGTGGAGGCTACCACCCCAATTTCAGGGGGATTGGACAAAGGGCTTATTTTTTTAGAATTTTTGAAGTTTTAGTGACTTTGGGGCAGTTTGGGGGCAGAAAGTGGATCTGCCCCAAAAGAGTGGGGTGGGGTGGTAGTGCCTAATGGGTGGAGGCTACCACCCCAATTTCAGGGGGATTGGGCAGAGGCCTGATTTTTTGGGAATATTTGAAGTTTTGGTGTCTTTGGGGCAGATTGGGGGCAGAAAGTGGATCTGCCCCAAAGGAGTGGGGTGGGCTGGTAGATAGTGCCTAATGGGTGGAGGCTACCACCCGTCCCCAATTTCAGAGTGATTGGGCAGAGGGGTGAATTTTGGTGAATTCTGAGGTTTGTCTTCATAAGGTGAAGTGTGCTAAATTGATTACTTCCTCATATTCATAGTAATTGAGAGTGTGAAAAAGTGAAAGTGGGGTCATGAGAGTTGTCTAATTGAAAACAATCTCATTTGCTATGATAGAATGAGAATTAACACCTCAGAAATTCCCATGCGGTTCTGTCCCTTTTGGCAATATTCTCCCTATGTAGAGTGGCAAAGTGAGCAAAAAGAGCTCTTTAAATATTGTTAAGAGTTGCTGTGGCAAGGTATATGCAAGGTCATATTAAGGTCTATAAAAGATTAGCAGTCCAATTCTGTGGGAGTCCTCCAGCTATATTAAGGTATAATGAGCCTTGCATACATCTTTGAGCAGCAAGCTTTTTCAATGGCAGAACTCACATTTGCTTTACGTACATGTCCAGCAAAATCAAAGAGCATCATATACCTTGGAGATTTTATTTCAGAATTGGTACAAACCTTGCTATAACTTGAACAAATGAAAGATTTCTTTCTTTTCATAGGCATTGGCTTTCATTAATACTTCATTTCCCCCTGCAACTGAAAATGACTCGGAAGGCCTTTCCATATGATCAGTCAAAACATGTTTGAACCCAACCCCGCTTTTTAGACTTTATATAGTACCCCCGCTCACTGATTTTCAGTTGCAATAGTAGGATCTCACATCATCACAGAAACAGAAGGGAGAATTAGGATTGCTTTTTGCCTCCAGTTGAGTACACAGGAGAGAAGTGCACAGTCTCCAAATAATTCAACAGATAAGAAAAGAAAAATGGTGAGGAGTTATACCACTGAAAATATCCAGCATTCACCTGGAATGTGCCACACTAGGGATGTGTACAAAACCAGTTTTCACCATTGAGTTTGAATTTTAGCCAGACCAGTTCATTTTTGCCCCCCTCTGAACCGGGACCTGGCTTGATTCAAATTCGAACCGGTTCAGGGCTGGTTTGAGGGAGGCAGGGGGCTTCCCTAAGTGGTGGTAGTTAGTAAATTGAAGTACTCACACTCTCACAGTTGCCCTGGAGGTGGCTGCGGCAGCCACGGGGGTGGTCTGCATGGGCTCGCCCTACCCCTGCTGTTCTCTCCCTGAGTCTCCTGGGCTAGCTTTTGCCTGGTTCGGGCTCATTTTGGGCCCATCTTGGCCCTTGTGTGTGCATGGCAGCCATGTTTTGGGCCTTCATGCATGCCAAATATATGGCTGACACACACAGATGGGCCCCAAACGGGCAAAAGCTGGCCTGGAAGGCTCAGTGGGAGGCCAGTGGGGGTAGGGAGTACCACCGCAGCCCCCCCCCCCACTGTAGCTGCTTCAGGGAAACTGTGGGAGTGTGATTACTTAAATTTAATAATTACTACCACTTAGGGAAGGCCCCCACCATCCTTGAACCAGGCCCAAACTGAACCGAGAAGTTCAGTTCTACCCAAGGTCGAGCCTTTGAACCAAACTGTTTTGGGTGTGAATTGGCTTGATTTTGAGCCAGTTCACACACCCTTATAGTCATCTTATTTTCAATTAATGTGTTATTTAAAAGGAATGTCACATTCTCCCAGGAACAGTATTGTCCTTTGCATGCTTGGGAAATAAGATATGTGAACAACTTTTCAGTTACTTGGCAGCTGTTCCACGCTTAAATTATTTATTTGTTGCATTTGTAGCCCACCCGATCCCCCAAGGAGTTCCAAGAGTATGTGGTTCTTCCCAGCTTTTCTACACAACCACCTTGTAAAATTCATTGAATGTCACCACCTGCAGGAGTGCAGAGCACACCTGGCAGGAGTGTGTGGATGGATTATAAAGCTGTGATGTAATGAACCAGCACCTTCATGTGAAGCTACAGAGTCATGATTTGTGCTACTACTATTAAAAGCTACAGCTACCATGCAAATCATAGTAGCTGCATACTGTATATTATCCCATACACACATGTGAAGGAGCTGGTGCCTACCACCACATACATGAATGTTGCCAGGATAATAAGCCGGGCAGGGGTACTTACATTCTTCTATGCACTTGCTGAGGAGGAATTACTGATCCTGGCCTGAGTTTAAATCTTGAAAGAAGATGTAAGGACTGTTCACAGAAAGTGGGAGACAAATACACAGATGATTATTGTATTAGAACAACATGTTAGAAGTTACAAGTGTTCATAATTTCTGTACTAAATGGAAAATTGATTCCACTTCCACAGAATATGTGTAGAACCACTTTGGTTCTTTGCATTTGCATACCATAAGTATATTTTGGTTCTATTGTTGCTGGTTCGAATCCCCGCTGGTATGTTTCCCAGACTATGGGAAACACCTATATGGAGCAGCAGTGATATAGGAAGATGCTGAAAGGCATCATCTCACACTGCGTGGGAGATGGCAATGGTAAACCCCTCCTGTATTCTACCAAAGACAACCACATGGCTCTGTGGTTGCCAGGAGTCGACACCGACTCGACAGCACAACTTTACTTATACCCCCTAGACACTGACTTCAGTGTTCCCTACACTCTTCATGGAAATATCTATCTTATGTTCATATGCAGATGTGAAGGATTCAGCTCTGTGGCTATTCTGTTTAGCAGAAGCCACAATGAAATAACTTAACTTTAGACATACATGATTGATGATATAATTACACACTGAGGGCGAATGGAGGGTGCTGCATTTCATAAGGAACTCCAGTGCTGAAAATGTTCTTTGCAGGCAGGCAGGCGTGATAGGATCTTAAAAACAGTATCAATGCATCACCGCAGTATCTCCTGAGACAAGCCCTACAGTGGCAACAGAGTAGCATATTTCCTTTCTTGTGTATTTTCAAGGATTGCGTCAACTCCCACATTCTAAATTTCTTGGAAACAACTAAGAAACAACAGGCATACATATTATACAGCTCAACCATGTGAATAGCTTTTTATTCCCCATCTGCCACACAGAGAGCCTAAAGACTGTCATGGTGTCAGCAAATTGAGCATATAACTCAAGCTGCTCAGGAGTGCATCCCAAACAAGCAAATTCCAAATGACAAAAGATGCCTTCCAAGGACAAAATAGAAATACCCCTCAGGCATGGAAATTTCTGACAGCAATAGTGCTGTCTCATCTGACCTCACAGTAACTGTTGTGCCATAGGGAATGAAGTCATCAAGTGCAGACCGCTTGGCTCCTGAACGATATAAGCCTAAAAAGATCATATACAGGACATTGAACTTTATGACACTGCAGATCACAGAGCATGGGTAATGCACACAACATGCTAACATAACCCAGATAAATAGCACATGTCACGTCACTGTCTGGAGATCTGTATTTAGCAAAGTAGGTAGAGTAGCCAGTGCATATCATTTTGTAAGTTCAAAAATATATATAAGATGACAATGGGGATTGACGCAATAGGAATGAGTGGTTTCAGTACAAGCACAAACTTATGCAGGTTGCTCAGCTCCACTGCTCTTTCCTGATTCTCCTAGTCCTGTGGGTCTGTGCTTCCATTCTGCCCACCTCTTCCAATGGGATTTCTTCATGGAAACCTCCTCCTTTTCTTGTCATTCCTGGAGAGCTGCTTCTGTCCTGTCTAGGAATGGCAATCTTTCCCTTTTTTAAAAGTATCCTTATGAGTTTGACTGTCTTAATTACTGTGGATGATTCTATTGCCAAGTTTCCCCCTACAGTGTTGCCTGATGGGCGGCCGGGACTTGACAAAATAATGTTAATCTTTCTTTAGGACTGTGGATGTTTTCCTGAATGGGCAGTTTACCTGCAGGGGTGGAGTCTGAGCTCTCGGCACTTCAGGGGGTTGATTGAGAAACAAGCAGCTTGGGCAATTTGAATGCTGGGAAAAGATAGCAGAGTGTTTTGCTGGGGTTAGCGAAATGTGTGTGCAGCCTTGGAGGGGAGCGGGGGTTGCAACAGCTGCTCGATGGGAATCTGATGCAAAGTTAGCGAAGTTAGCAGATGTGTGGCCTCTTTTTAGAAGTCTCCTTGTTTCCAGTAGGCTCTGCTTGTGTATTTGTAAATAAAACGAACATTGCAAAGACCCGATAAGTCTCCAGTGTCCTCTCATTAAGACTAAATCCTGCCATGTTATCTTGGAACTTTTGCCACTTGTGGAGTGGGGAGGCCTGACAGTATCTAAGTAGTTTTGTGTAATGGCCCTTAGCCATCACTGGGATTTTTCTTGTAAGGTAGCATTGCATCCTTCAATTGTGCCCTTTAATTGCACAGAGTAGCTATAGTTACATTAAGATTATGAAGTGCTTCAGCAAAAGATGCAAATGCATGCTTTAGAGATCTCATTAAAACTGTTTTCAGCATCAAATGTGACAGCGTTAAAAATAGTGAAGTGTTTTTTTAGGACAGAATTTTTAAAAGGACATAATGTTATCTGTCAGACTTTGCTCATTCCTTGTAGTATCAGATTATCCGCAATTGCAGCAGGGAATTCATGTCACAACTACTAGACAGTCCAAGCTGCCTCAAAGTGCTTGTTAGCAAAATGAGAAAAATGGTTTGACCAGTCATTTAAGAGGTCAAGTAGTGAAGACATTGCTGCCTGTTGACTCTCAGAACATCTGCTGGCACAGGCACCACTAAAATGAACTGGGCTTCACTCAAGGAGTGCTTTGAGACTTAGGCTTTAGATACTTTGCACAGCTATGGTAATGGTTCCTCGCTGAAACACACACACACACTTCACATGTGACTTGCTTCTGGGGGGCCCCTCGAGGTGTGGGGGCCCCCAGGCAGCTGCCTCCCCTTGCCTAATAGTAGTTACGCCCCTGGTTCTGCATCATGTCCTCCAATCATGTCCTTCAATTTCCAATTTTATGGGCTCTGGCAATGTAAGATATTGGATGGGATTTGGAATCTGAATCCAAATTCTGCCTTAAATTTGGGTTTTCTCTCCTATAGTGGTCAATGGAGAAATCACCAAAAATGATTTGTTCTTCCTAGTGTAGTGGGTTTGAAGAAAATTGCTCAGTTCCCTGGCTTTTGGTAAATTTTTGAATTTTAAAAAGATGTCCTGTCAATGTGGGCATTGTGTGCCAGATTTCATAACTGTATGTCAATGCATTACAGAAATATAAAGGGGGGGGGGACAAAGTGGGTATGCTGTTCCCTTTTTCATGAAGACAAAGGGCAGATTCTACCACATGCTGGCTTCAGATACAGAGGTATATTTTTGAATTAATTCCAACTTTACTGATCAAAGGCGGGGGGGGTGGATTCAGATTTTGTCAATATGAAGTTCTGAAAATCTCCTTGAACAGAGAACTGCAGCAAACATTTCTGTTAGCAAATCCTCATTTTTATGAAACCATGCAATAAATGTAATCTAGCATACATTTTTTTCAAACATCAATAACTTATTAATATGCTTAATAACCAGTATATGTTTTCAATTTATTTATTTTTAATTAGGCACTACAAGGCCTCATAAGGAGGGGGAAGTCCCTGGTGTGGATTATATTTTCATCACTGTTGAAGATTTTATGGAACTGGAGAAAAGTGGTGCTCTTTTAGAAAGTGGAACGTATGAAGGTAAGGGCATTTTCTTGCTAAGTCTGCTTTCTGTTTCATTATGTCCCCTCCCCATTTTCTAGAATTGCATTAGGTTGTCCCATTAGGGAAATGTGTACCCATTGTCTTAAATTTATGAGGAGCCAGATGGCAAGTGTGTTTTTTCCATAAGTAAAAAACTAAATGCAAATGGGCTCAATACAATTGCGATGTATCAGCATACTGGTGGAGGGAAAGAGAGAATGGCAAGTGAAAGGTAAACCAATAGCCAACCTGCACACTTAAGTTGTCATGATGCAACTGAATAGCATAATTGTAATTGCTTGAGTGTCATTTTAGTTTGTTCTACCAAATACGTGAGTCTAACTTAAGTATGTTTCAAACCAAAGAATTGTTAACTCAGCACATTTCTGAGAGAGAGAGAGAGAGAGAGTTTTCTTACACATTATTGATGGTCCCGGAGATATCAGTGTGTGCTTTGGAAGCTGAATCAGCACTTTTAAAGTAAGGAAATAAAAATTTACAGTATTAGATAGATTTCTGCAAAACTTTGCTCCTTAAGTACCTGGGTTTAGATAGGGAATGTATGTGATTTTTAAAATATCTGCTTGAGACGTGAAGAGCTGGCAACTTAATGATGCCCCAAGGGTTGCTGTGATTCACCTCATGTCAAATTTGTTCATTAAAAAAACATGCGTGTGAAATTGAAGTATGTTGCATTCTCCTGGAGTAAGAATGGAAGCCAAATTTGTAGAAGGTCATAGAAAGTTGGTGTAAATAAGATACTCGTTAAAAACTAGTTAGTATATAGAAATTAATATTTTGAAATATTAACTATACAGAATATTGGGATGTTTAATGTTTTTAATGCCGATAGATACTTTTTATAAGCACATTTATATTATCTAGATTTGATTTTGAAAGATTTTTCCCCTGAGCTTTGTTTAAATCAACAAAAACAAATCTAAAGATAAATCAGGAGCTCCTGTATTTTAAAAATATATATCATTTCTTACTTAATCAGCACCCACTGAAAAACAATTGCATAACAATGCACAGCTTGTAGCAAAATGTGTGTGTGTGTGTTTGTGTGTGTGTGTAAATTTCCAAGTGTCTGGGCTGGTTGCTCATGCTCCAAAAACCCCACTTCCCCTCAACAATCAGGACACTGAAGGTTTACAAAATTCATAGCTAGCAAGAACTCTATTCCTGTACAAAAAATGAGCACCTCAGATGTTTAATCAGCTTTAAAGTCCTTAAATTGTGTCAGCATTTTCAATAGAGGAAATTGGCTCATCTAGGTTTCACTCTGTCACTCTACTTCTTTCTCTTAATGTCCACATGCCAATGTTGCTATGTTTGATGTCGCCATGCCCACCCACCCCCAGTTCTTCCACCTTTGGCAAGCCGGAGGAGCAGATACCGCTGCAGGACCACATCAGCCACTGGAGTCAATGGATTGGCTGCTTTGGGGGCGGGGCGTGCACTCATTTGGGAGGGAGGAGGGGAGCTGGCAGGAGTTCTCCCTCGCTGTTCATTCACAACAGCTGCACCTGCTTAAAGTAAAATGGCACGGGGGAACTTCCTCCTCCACCACAACCCTCCCAGGTCAGTTCCCAGTGGCATTTTAATGTAAAAGGGAGAACTTGCCTCTCATCCCCTCTCCCCTCAGAAGCCACTGTGTGGCCATCACTGGCTGCCCCCCCATCCTACCACTATGGTGGCATTTAGAAGTAAAAGGGAGGTGCTTGATCCTCGCCACCCCTACACGCCTTGCTGTGGCGGTGGGGCAACAAGAGGCTTAATCTCTCACCACCTCTGCTGTTGCCAACAGCAGCAGTTTTAAAGTTTTTAAAAATAAAACGTTTTAAGGGATTTTTTTTTAAAGGAAAAACTTTCCCCCTGCCCCAAGATCTGCCACTCTCCTGGGATTCGCCGCCATAGGAAATTGCCTCTGCAGTAATCCGCCTATGAGATAGACTATGTCAAAGAAGGTTTCTCTTGCTCCTTCTGCCCAGGACAATGATCAGCCAGTATTAAAACTCCCCTTTATGGGAAAGCTGCTCAAGAGGGTTATGGCAACTCTAGTGGCAGCACAAAAATAAAATTTGGCGGCACAGAAGTGCACCTAAGAGGGGAAATTTCACTTTAATGCTCTGTCCTAACATAAACAGAAGTGAACCAACGCTGCTCCTGAGATAGATAGATAGATAGATAGATAGATAGATAGATAGATAGATAGATATCTCCTTTTAATATCAGTTTATTATGATATGTGCACCCTGCACATGCACAAAATGACTTTCCTTGAAATTACTAGAGGGCTCTAGCAATGGGGGTGACAGAGAACAAGATACTGCTCTAGGCAGGAGTGGTGCTGCTTTCTCCCTTCACTGGTCTCTGGTGCCAGCTATGGGCCAGCCAACTCCAGGTAGTCTTTCTCGGATGAAACTGACAAAGCAGATGTGCACCAGGAAGACATGTCTGTGCTGCTGAGAGCCTTCTTAGCTGTGCAGTATGAAGGGGTGATTTCCTGCTGTGCCACTTGGAAACTGTGCAGCCCTCAAAGATATACATCAAGTAGTGCAAGGAATTCTGCAGGAAGCAGGGATAAGAGAAAAGCACACGCGCACATGCACACAAACATACACACACACTGCACTCTGAGCTGCCGTACTGTAGAAGCTGTCTACAGCCTTGCTCCTGTTGCCCGCCCAGGCACCCTCCTGGCCACAGCAGTTGGCAGGCAGGTGTGGGCACCAAGATGGGCTTCACCTGGGATGCCCCTCACCCTTGGGCTGACCCTAACTCCACTTGTCCCCTATGTAATGCACTGCTTCTAGTAAATCATTTTCAGAAAAACAAAACAAAACAAAAAGCCCCTTTTAACTTAAGAATGTGCTGTGCTGTTCTTAAGCTGTCAGTGTGGAATGAGAAATGTGGCTTGTGTGGTGCCAGCATGGGGGTGAGAAAGGATGGAAATGGATGTGGCATGTGTGATGGCATGGTGGTGGTCCTAGGTGGGTGTGGAAACACCCTGGGTGTTCTTGGGGGTGATTGGGTTATGAGGGTCTGGGCAAGGGAGGGCTGGCTGGCTGGTTGGTTGGAAGTTCTGCTCTGTAGGAGACTGGACGCCACCCTGCTCCCCCACCAAAACATATACAGCTTTCTTTAAAAAATTCTGGGCTCTATTGCTTAAACATTAATTTTAAGGGTGTTTGGACAGGCTTCATTGCTTGATACAGGAACGGGTTAATTTTTCTCTGCCTTGCCAAAGATGGCCACCAGATGATGAGAAGATACAAGTGAATCAAAATGGGATGCACATGCCCCCACTCACATTGTGGCCAATAGTTCTTGGGTGATTGCCGTGCTGATGCCATGTCCACAGTCTGGCAATGCAAACAGTGCCCCAAGTGCTTGAATATAGCTCAGGAGGACTGCGAAGAGTGGGCAGAGGTAATGAAACTGCTGTTATTGCATCATCTGTGATGTGATTCTCAGTTTCAGCAGTTACCTTGGGCAAGCCTAATTACAGTTTTGAAGGATGTCTCACATGGCCCATACTGAAGTGCATTGTTGCTGTTAAGTTTTTCACAGAAAGAGGATTCTCATTCTATGGTGATAACCAGACTTTGGTGTCATCTGATGATGGGTATTATCTCATATCATTTGAATCAGACCTCACTTTAATCAATCAGTCATTCAATCAATCAATCAATCAATCAATCTTTATTACGGTCATAGACCAGCATAAAGTATAAGGGGTGATTACATATTAAAAGTAAAAGTAGATATTAAAAGCCTAGGGGTGCACAATATACTGAAAGACTATTATTAAAGACTATAAAAATCAGAGATAGAAGTAAAATTTAAAATAAAAGTATGGCTGTCTAAAACAAAGCAAGGCTGCTAACTGAATGACCCTTAATGGCCAAGACCTGAAAATTGCAGTTGACCCTAGATAAGAATGGTATATATGTTTCATAAAAACATCATTTTTAAAAATAAAAGGCATAAAAGGAAAAAAGCAAGAGTGCATTAAAACGTTATAAAAGAACATGTAAAATCATGCAAGCGCAACTATAGACATAATAAGAGCTATATCACTTTAGGGCAAGATAAAAAGCTAAGAAGTTGTGGGCCTGTAGAACTGTAGGAACACTATTCTGCTATGAAGCACTCTGAGCCAGCAGGCAAAGGTGTGCTCAGGTTAGACCATAAAGTTGGGCGCTGGGCACAAGCAAGAGGTCATCATGGCTGCCGTGTGGAACTTGGCAACACTGTGGTGGCGGGGTTGCTATCAGATAGCAGTACAGAGGTGTAAAATTGGTCCATATGATCAGGATACTTGTGTCATAATGGTAGAATGAGGGTGGCACGGATGTCCCTGAAGTACAAACACTGAAGGAGAACGTGCCCTGTTGTTTCTACTTGCCCTGAGTCACAGGGCCATTGAGTCCCATTCAAGAGTGGGATCTTCCTATATCATCCCTCAAGCACGTCTGAGGGAAGAACATGGCAACGTGCCAGCGTGAAGGCCTTCCTGTGCTTTGGGACTTCCAGTTGTGCTAGGTATGGCACAGGGGAGGGAGTATACCTGAATCCTTCACTGATGAGGAAGTTCGGGACCTTGCTTATATCAGATTGGCACTCTATGTCCATAATATGCTGTTTGATAAGACCCTTGGCTGAATCATAGCCCATAGCTAAGTGGGGAGGAGATAGGCCTAGGGACAATATTTAAGTCTTAATTGACTGTTTCCAGCTGGATTGAAAGTCATTGTTCAGGGTTAGCGGGCAAGGCCTAAGGGACAGAGAGATAGTTTAAGTCAGTAACTGAGTATGGTAATCTAGACTCTTGCTTCCATTTTCATCAAGCCTGTCTCCAGTCACAAGGTGACATTAGAGACACATCTTGGAACTTGAAGGTTTGCTCTTAGGAACTTTGATTGCACATGCTCCAACAGGGCAAAGTTGGAAAAGGGGCCCAGCTGGACACTGTAGAGAAGCTGTGCTAGTGGTTTAGCTTCATACAATTTAAATGCTGTGGGTATATAGTGTCCGCCTCTTGTCCGGAGAAGCTTAAGGTTAGTGGAGTGCATTTAGTGCAGTATAGTCCCCAGGTGTCTTCCTAGTGCCAGTGGAGTGAATAACTACCCCCAGGTATTTAAAACAAGGAACCTGTTCAATCTTGTGCCCTTCTATAGACCTAGTGCGGATCTTGGGCCTTTTAGCAAAGGCCATAATTTTGGTTTTATGATAATTAAGTTACAGCAAATTTTGTTTGCAATACTATGCTAAGGCCCTCAATGCACGTTTAAGGCCAATGGGAGTTATTGAGAGTATTGCTGCATCATCTGCATATAGTAGGGTGGAAATATGGGCTCCTGCAAGTTTAAGGGGAAATCTAGGTTGTTGAGTTGGCCAACCATGGTGTTAATGTAAAAGTTAAATAATAGTGGGGCCAGTATGCAGCCTTGTTTTACAGCCTTCCATGTTTGGATGGCACTTGTGGGATGTCCCTGAGGGTTGCATCTTACTTTGAGCAATGTGCTGGTGTGAAGCATACATATTAAGTATAACAGTCACCAGTCAATCAAGGAGCTTCCAGCTTCTCCCATAATTTGACTCACTAGATAGAGTCAAAACCTGCTTTAAGGTCAATGAAGTCTACAGAAAGGGAAGTTGTGTTGCAGGAAGAGTATTTTTCAATAAGGTGCTGGAGTACTAGGCACTGGTCGATTGTGGATCGGACTTCCCTGAAGCCAGCCTGTTCCTCCACCAGCTGATTTTCCTGCTCCAGCCAGTCCTGTAATTTCCAATGTAGATGTCTCACATAACGCTTGCTAATTGTATTGAGCAGGCTAATGGCTCTGTATTGGCAGGGTCATTCTTCATGTCCTTTTGAAAATGGGAACAATAATTTCTACCCCTCCCAATTCTTGGGGATACGGCAATGTTTATCAATAAAGGTAAATAATAAGGCCAGAATGGGGGCCCACCAATGCAGGCTGTTTTTAATGGCCTCAGGTGGAATCAGGTCTTCTCCTGGGGCCTTCCCAGAGGAGGACCTGACAGTTGGCCGACAAGGCTCTTGATCTCGGATGTTGTCGTGTGTGCACACAATCATGTGCTCAGGGTGTCTGCCTTCCACGGAAGAATCCTTGTAGAGTTCATAGAAATGTTTTCCCCAAATCCCGGGAGGGGGGTGTATACCAATCTAGATGGGTTGAGCCATTCCTATGGCTGCACGTGGTAGTGCGCCAGAATGTGGCTGAGTCATTGGTTCGGACTACCTAAATGAGTCATGCCCAGTTGTCTTTCATGGCTTATTTTTTCTTACATGCCACCAGCTGTTTGTACCTTCTCTTCTGCTGAAGGAGGTCCTTAGCAGCCATTGATCACCGGAGGTGGTGAGATCTTTTTTAGCATTAACGCAGTCCTTATCAAACCAAGGTTTGGAGTGGTGATGATGTTGTCGCAGGGGTGCACTATTTTTGCATTTTAGCTGCTATTGAAGCTCACTTACTAGAGTGCTGTAAATCTCCAGAGGTGTGCCAGGGGCTCTGGATGTTATCAGAGCCAGTTGGAGATGTTGAAAGTGCTCCAAGGCAAGCAGCTCAGTTATCTCTTGATCAAGTTGGAGGGTCAATTTGGCACAGCAAAGGGTTCCCCCTCCTTAGGATACTGAGGGCTGATAGTGCTCCTCAGTGCGAGTTGAGTGGGTGAATTGAAGGAAGATCAGAAGGTTATTGCTATCAAATCTAGGAACAACCTCTAGGCTCTCAACAAAAGGAAGCAGATTCCTGGAGATGATTATGTAATTGATAGTGTTCATTCTTGAGCTAGACATCTCCTGAATCTATTGGTTGAACAAGAGAGTATGAATAATGCAATGAAGCTGTTTAGGTTGCTTCAAACTTTATATATTTACATACTTCCTATTCGGCATCTATCACAAAACAAGTTCTTCAAGCGAATATTCATTATTAGTTAAACCAAAAAAAAAAAAAACCAAAAAACAAAAACCCCCAAACCCCACAATCCACTCCCCACCAAGGATTGCCATCAACAATCTGTCACAAACAAGAGATCCCTCCAAAGAAGAGGCCACACAGGTTCTTGTCCTCCTACTCTGACTACATTTTAGAAGGCATGACCAAAGTTGTTAATGCTTCCAAAGAGTAGGCAGTGGTTAAGCTATAAGCAAACTCTTTGGTAAAAACAACTTTCCTCATTGCTTTTGTTCTTGACACGTGTAACAACTTTGGGGGGGCGGGATTGAAGAGAAGAAGAAAAAGAGTCTTTGAGTAGAAACCATATTTTTGGATGAAACATCATGAGAATAGCCCTGCTGGATCAGGCCCATGGCCTACCTAGTCCAGCATCCTGTTTCACACAGTGGCCCACCAGATGCCTCTGGGAAGCCCACATTCAAGAAGTGAGGGCATACTCTCTCTCTTGCTCCCCTGCAACTGGTATTTAAGGCATTGTGCCTCTGAGCACAGCACAGAAACAAATCAGTTTCCCCAGATTGGGGGAAATGACTGCAATCTAACTGGAAGAGACAAGTTTAAGGTAGAAATTTGCAACATTATCTTAGATAATCTTCCAGTGGAACTGGACAAGCTTTCCTGTGCTTACACAGAAGTTACGAATTCATTTAGTTCCCTAACTGCACTAGATCAGGCCTAAAACACAGGGTATTCTGGAAAGGAATGCAGAAGCTTTAGTAAAAGCTTATTTAAAAGTTATTTCATTTTTCTAGCTCCTCTGAACTAACACAATCTATTCACTTCTTAGATAATGCAGATGGATGCAGTGGATCTGAGACTGCATATAATATTATGAAGACAATTTACCAAAATGAACTGGCTGACATTTTCCAAATGTTGCTATAGCTTTCTGCCTTTATCTAGCTCTGCCCATTTCAAATTGTGAAAGAGAAAGAGTTTTCTCCTAACAATCTTTGATCAGAAATAAATTACACATTATCTATTCTCCCTATAGAATAGGGTCTTCTGAAAGAATGGTCTTTTGATTATCTCATATCTAAATTTGCCGTCAAGAAAAGTATGAAAATGATGGTACAACTTTTACAATAACTTGAACATAGCTTGTTACTGTGAGTAAACTTTGTATTTCCTATTATGTAAATAGGAGAAGAAACTCTATATGCAGCAGTCCTGTACTTTGCAAGTGACTCAAACAGTGTTCTTTCCCCTTTTAATTCTGAAATATGAATATTAACATTGATGTATTAATTCTGTCACTATAGATGTTTTCAAAAAGATTATATGATTGATTGATTGATTGATTGATTGATTGATTGATTTATTTATTTATTTATTTGGGAACAGAGTAAAAATTGACATTGATGTTGGGTACAGTGAGAAGGGAGGGTGGCCTCAAATAAACATTCTGCCCCTGGCCCTGTTGGACTCTTTAAGAAGGTGGACACCTGACTTCATTCCCTAGAATCTTCAAAATGTTCCCCCTTTGGGCTGCTTCTTTGGCTTTTACTCCTGTGACAGCCACAGATGATCAATTTCATCAGACTCCAACAGCCCTGCCATGTTGGAAACTTTTGCTGATTGAAATCTGCCAAAAAGCTGACATCTGTTCCGTCTCATTTGCCAGATGGTTCCACTGTTTTTGTCGACTTCCTGTTGAGCATCTTTGTTCCATTCTTTTTAAAGCTAGGCAGTGTTTAAGAACTTGTACTTCTTTCAGGGAAAGTAAAGTTCTACAGTTATTAGAGGAGTCAATACCACACGTTAAAGTAGCCAAGTAAAAGCCAAGTAGCACCAATATAGCATCTACATCAATGTTCCTTTAAATAAATAAGCAATAGATTGGAAGACGACTTGTATGTTGTTCTGTACAGTGGATTCTAACAGTGTATTGACAAGCATAGAAAAGGGCTCTGTTGCTCCGTCTGCAGAGCAACTTGTGCAATCACATCGCAACCATGAATAAAATAAGGGTTCTTAATCTTTTTCTTTATCAGGGCACCTGGTGGAGACAGAGTGGCTGTCATCCTGACTAATGCTGAGCTTCTGTAAAGGTGTTCTGCTAGCGCAACACTAGTCTGGAATGCAAGCTTCAGAGCCGGCTCGAGGGCTTGCCTTTGAGCCAGACAGGGCCCGGTTCACTTCAACCTCAAACTGAATCTCCCGGGCTGGCTTGGGGTTAAAATAGTTTATTAATAACAACAACAACAACAACAACAACAATGCAACAACAACAACCACCACCAACCTTCTGGGGGTGCTGCTGCTGCAGCCATGGGGCAATCTCTGAAGGTTGCCCCTCTCCCTGCTGGCCTCACCCCAGTCGTTGGGCCATTTACAGGCCATTTACGGGCCTTTCTGGCCCTCTCCTGGCTTGCGGTGGCCATTTTGAAGGCTGCCATCCATGCACACTGGCTATTTGCATGCCTGGCATGCAAATAACCAGTGTGCATGCACAGCAGACTTCAAAAAGAGCATTGTGAGCCGGGAGAGGGCCGAAAAGGCCCAGAAATGAGCTGAAGAAGACCAGGGAGAGGCCAGTGGGGGGAAGGGGAACCTTAAGAGATCTGCTGTGACAACACACCCTGGAGGCCACCGATGAGTTGTTTTGTTGTTGTTTAACCCCGAAACCGGCTTGAACTCGAGCCAAACCAGGATTCTTGTTTGAGGGCACAAAATCAAACATTCCCTGTCTGGTTCGAGTCCAGTCCAGACTTGAACTGAATCAGGCAAACAGGATTTGTGCACACCTCTAGCAACCAGCTAGGGCAGCAGCCTTGCACAAGTGCAGCATTAATCAGGATGCTCGCCACTATGTCTGTACCAGGTGCCCAGATAGAGACCAGTTTAAGAATTATTATTTTATTATTCATGGTTCATGGTTTTATATATGGTATTATTCATGGTTGCTACTTTGGATTAGTACTAAGAACGTAAAGTTGTATTTATTAACAAGAAACAGGATTTCTTTTATTTATACAGTTGCTGCTTTGTTTTTTGTTAATGTGTGGTTGCTTTTTGCTTTTAGAAGTACTAATGATAACTGGTGAACCAAGTTACTTATCCATATTTTGGGCACAATCCAGCCACTGTTAAGCACTTTTAAGCCCAGTTGACATCATTGTTAGAGTTAAGCATGTGCTTAACTTTTTTGCGTTGAAACTAGTGGGAATTCAAAGTCCTTAAATATTCTACATATTACAGAAGACGTATACTCATTTTGTTCTTTGCTCAGTATGTTTTTGCATTCTGAACTGAGAAGTGAAATTAAAATTTAATTATCCTTTTCTATGTTTTCCCTCAAGAGAGTGAGCTTGTCAATCTTGTTTGTAATATCAAACTAAGAAGGTGACTTTCACCAGTATCTTGCATATATTTTTTAAATTTCTGCAGTTGAGAGATTATTTGACAGATGGTTCCTAAACCTGCCTGGTGTGAATTTTACTTACTGTATAAATATTGATTGTTTTAATAATTGGCATTTGGTATCTCTACTTTTTAACAAGTTCCCCTCCCATGAGCTTTGTGGCATTAAAAGGGCTAATTCAATTAGAGTGGTATTGACATATTACCTAAAAAGGCAGTGTGGTGTTGTCACTGCACAAGTAATTTGCCACTCAAACATGCTCTGGGATTTGACAGGCAGAGTAAGTTCTTCTGCAGAAGTTCCACTGTAACACATGGGAACTTCTCAAGAGCATAGTCCTACTCTTACATGGCTTCCATTCATTTCTTCTGCAGAACTTCTGCAGAAGTACTTTGCATTGGATTGTCCTTCAGTGTAGCAATTGCATGAAGAGAAATCTGTATCTGAAAATGTTAATTGTAAAAAAGAGAATAGATCAGTATGTGCCAGCCAAGAATACTTTCATGACATTGACCCTGGTTTTAATTACAAATTGTGTAATTGGATTATAAATTGAGATAAGCAATGTTCAATATGCATTTCATCTGTGGATCTAACTACTTGCTGTAGCGTTTGGCTGGAATATGATGTGTCTAGTCGTATTGAGTTACTACTTTTTAATATGATCAGATACTATAATATCTGTTGGCAAAACTGATTATCAGAAATGCAGAAGGAATAACATGACACTTTTTATTGGATTAACTAGTCATTTGAAATATTGCAAGGAAATTTTCAAAGACATATTCTTCATCTTGCTTTGATGTTGAAAACAAAAAGCAGAATGTATAAATTATGAGACTGTTATTTTCAGACATAGATACTCCAGGAGGGTTTCTGTAATTCTGGTCTAACAAAACAGAGGTGTCTGCCAGATGCATACACAGATTAGATTGTTTTAAAACAATTGTATTCTATTGATCAGTTCCATATCCCAACCTCAGATCTCCCAAAAGTGTTTAAATAATTTGAATTCTGTACTGGGATGGTTCAGTCAGAGCTGCAGAACAGACAGGGGGCTTCTAACCCACTCATCCACCCACCCATCCCCATTCTTGTTTGTGAGCAGTAGTGGATCTTGGATGGCTGAATTCTAGCTATTGAATTTGCCAAAGGAAGGCTCAGGTATACATTTTAAAATCACAGCAGAATATACTCAGAGCGGAATATGGCTCTCATGAGCAATTAGTCTTTTTTCTAGAGGCCTGCTGCAAGAAGCTGGTGAAAGGTTATGCCAATGGTCAGTCTCCATCTCTTAAAGTAGTCACTAGCAAGTTCTATTACAGTATCTTCATATCAGTCCATATCTTGATTGGCAACTGCAGACCAGTTGATATGTCTCAGGGAAGTATATTTGATATAGGGGCCCATAAAGTACAGCATGTAAGATACATAGATTTGCTAGGATATTTGAAGGCTCCTGTACAAATGAAACAATCTATAGGAATTCCAAGAGATACAATCTGGAAAACAGTGAATGAATATCTTTATTACGATCAAAGATCAGACGTAAACATAACCAATTATGCAGCATTCAGATAAGAGATCCATCATTCAGTACACCAACAAAGTAAATGTTTTATGGTGGGATCTAGAGAGTAGAAATTAATTATTGGCAGATCTTAACAGAGGCTGTACAAAATTTTGCAACCTTATGTGTGACAGAAGATTTCTTATCTGCGAGAAGTGTGACATAAAATTCATCAGTTCAGCCAGGTTAATGTAATAACAAGGGAGTAATAAGACTACATGGACTGCCATTATAAAAGGAACACTAGAGCAGCACATGGTGAACAGATTCAACCTGAGCCAGCGTGGTGTAGTGGTTAGAATGCTGGACTAGGACCAGGGAGACCTTCAAATCCCCATTCAGCCAAGATACTAGCTGGGTGACTCAGGGCCAGTCACTTCTCTCTCAGCCTAACCTACTTCATAGGGTTGTTGTGAGGAGAAAATTAAGTATGTAGTATACCACTCTGGGCTCCTTGGAGAAAGAGCGGGATATAAATGCAAATAATAACAATAATAATTATTAACAACAACAACAACAACAACGCCTGAACCACAATGGCAGATCCGACTAGCCAGGGGAATATTCAGAAATTTCCCATATAGGACTGCTGATGGTAAGGCATCATGTCTTGCTCTGAGGAACACTCTCTGGTGGTTAGGTAGAGAAAGTGACAATAAATAACTATCGGGTTCCCGGCTGAAATCACCAAGATGCCCTCTTATAGTCTACGGGATGACACTTAGGTCATTTTGATGATCACTGTCCAAAATCCTCTGTTTGAAGATCTCCGTGGCTTGACTAGTGGAAAATAATGAAATAATGGAAAAGCCAGAACGAAATAAGACATCTAAGTAACACATATTATTTAACTAATCTAATAAATTCGTTCTTTAGTAAAGACAGGTTTTGACTTTTTGTCCAACCATTAGATATGAATATCCAACATTTCACATCTTTACAACAAAATTTAATATATTTTTGCCTGTAGTGAACTTGGTCATAGTGGGAAAGGGAGGAAATGCATGTGCATGTGTGTGTGTGCACACATGCACACACCTTCCCTGCCTTCCTTCAGTAAATATTTTATTTAGGAAGCCAGTGGCAGATCTTCAGAGTTGTTGCTTCTCTTCCTGGGCTGCTCTGGGCTGCTGTTTCTGGAAAGGCCTTTGTAAGTTCAGAAGAGTGCAAAGATAATGTGGACCAAAAGGACAAGGGCAGTAGGCAGGAAGGGTGGTTTTAGTAAGGGCTTAGGAGTTAAGGAAGGGCTCTCTTTAGTAGACAGCTATGTAAGAAACTTTCATTATGCTGACCCGATGAGCCAGCCAGCATACCTGAGATACATGAAATGTCTCACAAATCAAATCACTGCCATTATCTTGAGCAGCAACAGTGATAGACTAAGGATGGCATTAGGTAAAGGTAAGGTAAAGTGTGCCGTCAAGTTGATTTTGACTACCGGTGCCCACAGAGCCCTGTGGTTTTCTTTTGGTAGAATACAGGAGGGGTTTACCATCCTATATTGTTGCTGCCCGATATAGTACCAGCGGGGATTTGAATTGGCAACCTTCTGCTAGTTAGTCAAGCATTTCCCCGCTGTGCCATTAGGTAACCTACCTTATTGATAAGATCAACCTAATTATCAAGGATGGCTAGCAACACAGTGGAAAATCCAGCATATGGTGTAGGTGCATTCCAGACAATGGCATGCGTATGAGTGTTAAACTCATACTCAGTAGTTGGGAAGAACCTTAGGGCCATCTCAGAGCCAGGACAGATACCAAGAATAACACTGCTTATTGTTAAAATGAGGCCAGCAGTTTGAGGACGGCTGGGGGAATCATTCTAGGGCCTCGCTGCAACCTTAATGATTATCTCTGCTGCTATTGTAATACTATATTTTACTGTTTAGCATTGGGGGGTTTTCTGTTTTGTTGGTTTTACTTTATATTTGAATTGCCTTCACTTTGGGCATTGTTAATAGAAAGGTGCTTTATCCTTTCTATCTCATTTATGCATTTAAATGAATTCATAAAAAGTACATTCATGCATGCATAGAACACCATTTTGTAGTTAAAAAAATGTATAATGAAACTTGCTTTAAAAACTGCTGCTATGTTTTAGTAGATAATATGCATAGCTGGTTATAGTAGGCATAAACAAGATTTAACAAGCCAGCTACAGTGAATGTATTGACAGTACAAAACATCACTGTTTAATAGTGAGTTTAAGGCCATGTTATCCAATAACACAAACGCTATCGAGGGCGGGGTGAGATCTTGACCCAGAAAACACTGCTTCTGTCAGTTTTAGCTTCTCTGAAAACTCATGAACTGTTGGAGAGAAGCTTTATTCGTCTTTTTAATCTTTTAATTAGACATTGAGTCAGCCAAGTCTTTCTCAAGACGTGGACTGTCTTTGGTTCCCACATCTTTATGTTATATGGGCTCTCCTTTCCAAACATCTCAAGACATAAATGTATTCAATAGAATAAACAAAATAAATGTCTTTATTATATTGTACTTGGTAGAAAGAAAAAAATATTCAGTTTGGGGGAATAAGAAACTTTCACATCAGGAGTGAGGACAGCAGAGAAATTTATCATTGGTACACCTCTTTCAGATTATGTTACAGAAGTGAAAGTTTTTTCAGCCAGAGAAATGTTAGCATGCATACTCTGTAATGAAGAAAAAAATCTGTTTAATGCTATTACTAAATTGCTCTCACAGAAAATATTCCAGGTCCTAGAGTTCCATAAGTATGTGATATTTGCACCACCCCAAACCTCCATCTCTGGGCAGTTTACAGTATCATAAAACAAATTAAAACAGAAATTAAAACCTTAAAACAATTTAAAAGCACAAGTCTAGTTTAAAAGCTTGGGAGAATACATTTGTCTCTAGAGACTTTTAAAAAGTTGTCAGAAATGGGGAGGCTATTATTCCAGCAGGGAGTCCATTCCTGAGTCTCAGGGTGGCAAGAGAGAAGGTCTGTCCCTGTGTAGCCACCAGACAAGTTGATGCAAATGCAGATTAACCTCTCTGGTTGATCTCAGTGGACTATGGGGCTCATAGTGAAGAAGGCATTCTCTAAATACTTGCCTTTTTGAGGCATGAAAATGGCCCACAAATTATTGGTTGAGCCACAAGACCAAAAAACTGAATTAATGTACAGCTAAGCTTCTGACTATGGATCCAATTACCACAATATGAACACTTTTAAACTAGTTAGATGCAACCGCCACTTAAAATTCATTCATTTCTGTAACAACATGGTAATGTACAACCTGCTGGTATGTTTCCCAGACTATGGGAAGCACCTATATCGGGCAGCAGCAATATAGGAAGATGCTGAAAGGCATCATCTCATACTGCACAAGAAATGGCAATGGTAAACCCCTCCTGTATTCTACCAAAGACTCTGTAGTCGCCAGAAGTTGACACCAACTCGATGGCACACTTTACTTTACTTTACAGCTGATATACGCAAGCATTTTAATGTTGATGTCCACCAAATATGTTCCAGTTTGCCATTCATCAAAATGAACTTATTACATTGCATTTTTACACCAGCACCTGCGTGCTTTCCATACTGTGTGGGAGGAAGTGGTATAAAGTCCTACAGCAAACCCTAATGTTTTGAAGTTGGTTAGATTTAACCATCGGATTTCACACTACTTCCTCTCATGCTGAGGCTTTGAAGGGAGAGAAGGGGCCAGGTGACATAACAGCTTCCCCTCTCCTTATCCCTATCTAGTGAATTTGCACAAGAGCACCAGGCTCTTGCAAAAAAACACACACACACAAAACCCCCCACAAAAAACCTGGACATTTTTTCTGGTGCTGCTGGTACTGTTCCGCAAGAGAATGAAAGGGAGTACCAAAGCAAAACACACTGACAAGCTGTCTCCCTAGACCAAGAAGCAGATGGGTCATTTCAAATACCCACAACAATAATAATGAAACACACAGATCAGTGTTCCCTCAAACAGGGATTGCCAGGTGTTGTTCATGACAACTCCCATAATCCCCAAGCAAAATCTTGCTGCTGGGGATGCTGGGAGTTGTAGTCAGCAACATCTGGATATCCCTGTCAGAGGGAATATTGATACAGACACACACACCTCTAAGAGGCACAGAGGGGAAAATACAGCTGCAATCCTATGCAGCCTTACTTGGGAGGAAGCCCATTGAACTAAATGATTTACTTCTGAATAAGCCCAGCAAGCCTGCAAACTGTTCACAAAACATTTTTAAAAATCAGCTACTATTTTAACACACACACAAAATACTTTAAACCTGAAAGTCAAGATAAGATCCAAATGCAGGCTATGGCTGTGCGAAAGGCACCTTGCTGTTCCCATAGGCAAGACAGTGTCAAAACCCAGATCGTAGGAACACAAAACCCAGATCGTATGAATGAAAACCCAGCCTATACATAGCGAAGCAATTTTAAGTTCCCATCTGGAAAGCACCCTGGAGACTTTTAGCTCTTTGACAGCAGCATACTTATTCTATTGCATCATCCATCAGATTCCTCTGAGAGGTCATTCCATCTCTACTTCCTGCTCTCCACATTGAAATAACACCTTTTGGACACTGAGATAAAAACCAGTTGTTAACTCAGGGATTTCTTCATATGGAGTTTTGTTTCATTGACTACAAATTAAATGTTCTGGTGGAAAGGGTGGTTCAGTCAGAGCACAATCATGTAGTATCCTTCCTCTTTCACTTAGACATTTGGATGATGGGGTTTGACTGAAGGGGGCTGGCAGTCTTACTTGGCTATAGGATGGAACAGCATTCACACCATGGCTGCACTATACTGCCAGCTGCACTTTTTGTTGAACCTGTGCTGATGCAGTTATGTTAACTGTTCCAGACAGGCCAGTAAAATAGTAAGGAATAGCAGATCAGAGTAACCTATTTAAAAGACTAATCACAGCCACAATCAGCATAGTGCATTGGTTAGACCCAAGGTTCAAAGCTCCCATCACCCATGAAACTCACTGGGTGACTTTGGGCAAGCATGCTGTAGTAACCATGCTGGCTGCCCCTTCTGTGAGCAGCAACTTCAGATGATCCAGGCTGCTGCTCACAGAAGTGCCAGCCAACACAGTTACATTGCTTCCCCCTTCAAACAGCACCATAACTGAGAGCATTCAGCTGGAGGGAATGATGAGTGTCAGCTCTGGAGCGGGACGTCCTCCCCGCTTCTACTCCTGTAGCCATGAGGCCTGCAGCACTCAGTAACATCTGAACAGGGCTTCTATCTCAGCCTGTTCTTCAAACAAATTCTTCAAACATTTTGGAATGTACAGTAACTTGGAATGTATTAAATGTAATAAAAGAATTAAGGTTTTGCTTCATTTAGTCGTCACTGAAAATAGGTCATTAAAAAAATTGATATTGAACTGTCACAAAATGCAAAAATGCATACAAGATCACTAATTACTATTATCACAAAGCTTCTCATATATCATAATCACTTAAAATTTAGAGGGAGAGAGAGAGAGAGAGAGAGAGAGAGAGAGAGAGAGATTGATTTATATCCTACCCCATCCCATAGGCTCAGAATAACTTACTGCATTTTAATAATCTTATCTCCAAGGGACTCACAATTTTAAAAACAATACAAAAATATTAAATATGCTTGTTATACATATATTAATTAATCTAGTTCTGTCATATTAATACACCTCTCAACATTAAACAAGATAAAAAGAGAGGAGAAACGAGAATTTCAGTATATCTAACAAAAAGACTGATATTATTATTTTACATAGTCAGATAGGTGTTATTGACTGGTTTGTTTTATCCAGACGTCAAGTCCTTCCCAAGGACCTGGGATGCCAGAATTTTATTGTCAATGTTGTTGCTGTTGTTATAGATATCGTTGCAGAATATAGGCTGTTCCCAGTAAAGCTGCTTTTTGTAATTGGCTGATGGTGATTTCTGTGGCCCCTATGGTGTTGAGGTGTTCTTCAAGGTCTTTTGGAACTGCACCCAGGGCGCCAATTACTACTGGGATTATTTTGGTCTTTTTCTGCCACAGCCTTTCAATTTCAATTTGTAGATCTTTGTATTTGGTGATTTTTTCTATTTCTTTTTCTTCTATTCTGCTATCCCCTGGTATTGCTATGTCGATTATTTTGACTTGTTTTTCTTACTTCTCGACTACAGTTATATCTGGTGTATTGTGTGGAAGATGTTTGTCTGTTTGTAGTCGGAAGTCCCATAATATTTTTGCATCTTCATTTTCTTCAACTTTTTCAATTTTATGGTCCCACCAGTGTTTGGCTACAGGTAGCTTTTATTTTTTGCAGATGTTCCAGTGTATCATCCCTGCTACTTTGTCATGCCTTTTAGTCAGTCTGTGCGATCTTTTTACAACAGCTGATTAGGTGGTCCACGGTTTCATCTGCTTCTTTACAAAGGCGGCACTTGCTGTTGTGGATTTTTCGACTTTTGCTCTTATTGCATTTGTTCTTAGTGCCTGTTTTTGTGCAGCCAGTATTAAACCCTCTGTTTCTTTCTTCAAGTTGCCATTCTTAAGCCATTGCCGGGTCTTGGTGATGTCTGATTTTCTACTTATATTGTGCAAATATTGACCATGCAGGGGCTTATTTCTCCATTTTTCTGCTCGGTTCTTGACTTGTTCTTTCTTGTAGGCCTGCTTTGTTTCATTGGTGTTGAATAGTTTCTCATTATTGACCATTTGAAGTGCATCTTCTTCACTGTCCTTGATATATTCTTCAAGGCCTCTTTTCTCCTCCTCTACTGTTTGATGGACTTGCAGCATTCCTCTTCCAACTGAGATGATGATGATGATGATTTATATATGATATATCCATTTCACTTTGGGAGGCTGTATTAAGTGTACAGTTAATAATTTGAAAAACACCTCTATGGATCCACATCTATGTTATATTTCACTTTATAGAACTTTGTAAATGGTTGTCATTGGATTTTTAAAAAATGGCTTGGTCTGCTTTCCATCCACAGACAACTACAGAAAACAATTACATTACAGGAGTCCCCACCCATGGAACACCTTCCTGATCAGACTAAAAAACCAGATCAAGAGTGTGACCAGCAATGTGCGTTGGTCCTGAGACCACTTGGGATAGGCCCATAGTGGTCATGGTCACACTGAACTCCTGAGCTGATCCTGACAAATTGGTTCCAAAGTCCCCCCAGAACTACCAGTCTAGGAGACTCCAACACCAGCTCTGCAACCAAATCAGTCAGCTCAGTTAGAGACTCTGTTGGGCAGCGGGGTGAACGGTACACCAACAGAAGTCCCAGGCTATCCTTGGTCTCAAGACATAGGCATATTGTATGGCCTACATTCAATATAGGCCATTTCCCTGACAGGAATCCTGGTAAAAGAGATATTCCTATAGACCCCAGCCACTCCGCCTTCCTGCCCATGTCCTCTCACCTGCTCTGCAACAGAGTATCCAGCCAAGAGTAGCTGGACCCAAACTGGACAACTAGCCTCCCCGGTCCAGGTCTCTGCGATACATAACAGGTCAGCTCCATCATCCACAATCAGATCATGAATGATTTCTATTTTATTTTGAACTGACTTGGCATTACAAAGAAGCAAGGTGAGGTTCTGTGGGAGACTGGCACTGCTCCCCAAGTTTAAAGAGCTGGAGGGAAGCTGGAACAGCTATTAAACTCTGATCTCCCTTCCCCTTTAATGACCTGCTACAATGCCAACACCATATCTTCTTCTATTCCCCACCCCTACTGGAATCACCTCAAGGACAGTGGACACACTCCCACTAACTCCAGGCACACCAAAACACATACCTGCATAAATACCTGCAAATAAACAAAGAAGTCTTTTAAAGCAACAGCATAACTTACCTCAGCCCTCTGCCACACCCCTGAAGCCTGCCCCCAAAGGCCATCCCCTTTTGGTGGCCATTTGCACTCTTGGCACAGCCCCACCTTTATAGCTGTAATGGTTGCTAACCCCTCCTTCCAGCAGCAAACCTAGGTGAAAAAGTTTTGTTGCAATTAGCCAGACTAGGGATGTGCAAACCGGTCTGGGGATTCGGTGAGCTGGTGGTTCAGTTCAGGGGTTCAGAGTCGAGCCCCCCCCCCCGTTTCCATCTGGACTGATACTAAAACACACACACCCCACTGGCTGGCTTATGATTTTTAATAATTAAAATAAATTTTATTCCCTTCTGCCCCTTCGGGGGGCTTCCTATTAGTCACAGGTGGGTCACGAACATTCCCCTGCCCCCCGCCGACCTATAGAATCACTGCCATGACCCGCTAGAGAGTTATTTTTGGCCCGTTCAGGCCTCCATAAGTCATCATGACAGCCATTTTGGAGGCCACTGTGCATGTTCAAATGGCCTCTGTGTGGCCTGGCATGGCCTAGGGCCTTTCAGAGACCATTTGTGCATGCACAGTGGCCATTTAAAAAAAATGCAGGCCTCCATAAATCATCACGGCAGCCATTTTGGAGGCCACTGTGCATGTTCAAATGGCCTCTGCGAGGCCTGGCATGGCCCAGGCCTTTCAGAGACCATTTGTGCATGCGCAGTGGCCATTTTTTTAAAAATTAAAAATGGCTGCTGCACATGTGCAAATGGTCTCTGCAAGGCCCTGGGCCATGCCAGGCCTCACAGAGACCATTTTTGCATGTGCAGCAGCCTCCAAAATGGCCACCGTGACAATTTATGGAGGCTCGAACGGGACAAAAAATAACACTCCGGCAGGTCACAATGATGATTTTAGAGTCTGACGGGGGGCAGGAAAACGTTTGCACACACACTCCCCTGTGGCCTATAGGAAGCCCCGCAAAGGGCAGAAGGTAATTAAATTTATTTTAAATTCTAAAAAAAATTCACGAAGCCCCCCCCCCCCCCCAGACCAGACCAGACCAGACCAGGAGGGATTCAAAGGGTGCTGGACTGAACTGGCCTGGTCAGGTTTGAGTCCTGTCTGGAATTGAACCGAACTGGGCCAGCTGGTTCTGTGCACACCCCTAAGCCAGACGATAGGAGGCAGCCATGGATAAGCAGTGAAGCACAGCAGAAATAATCCAAGCAAAGTCCCTTCACTGACAGATCTTACAATTGTCCTTGGCTGTCCAAAATCGAAAAACCAACAGATAAGATGGAAACTGTGGCCGTCAACAGTGCTGCTCGTTACCATAACTAAAAAGCATAAAAATGACACAGAAGGCATAGAAATGGCATAAAAAGAGCATAAAAGAAGTTTATAAGCCTAGATCATTCGATCCTGAACCCCAAAGGCCCAAAGTCTAAAGTCCCAAGATGTTAATATCTAAAGAGCCACAGAGCTATGAAACTATAAAAATGAAAAACACTGGTTATAAAATGATATTGTAAAATGCTAATGGGTGAGCTCAAACTGTGTTGTGGGGTTGAGCACCGTGTCCAGCCTGCTAAAGTCTTGCTGCCTGTCAGGACCTGTCGGGTTTTGCATGCTGCCACGCAGAATCTGGCAATGTAGTATGTGGTAGGAGGTGTGGAATCAGAAAGCAGCAGGGAGGTGTAAAATTGGCTTGTGTGCCCTGCGTAATATTACTAGCACTGAGTAATAGCAGGAGGATGAGGGTGGTGTGAATAGGAGGACATGCAAATCATGACTTAACACTTCTGAAATCAGTGAAACAAGTTAGTCCTGACTAAGTTAATTTCCATTAATTTCAAAGGGACTACATCATCACTAACTTAGTCTGGGTGCTATATATATTTTCCAATTTACCCCAGATATGTAAAGTAGCTTCTAGTAAAGGATTATCATATTTCAGAATATCCTGGTGAGATTTATTTAACAAAGCTCATGGTAGATGTTTTAATACAGCTAAGGAAAATACACTATCATATTCAAGAGAAATTCAAAGATCTTTTATATTCGATATATTCCACTTCATTATCCTCTTTAGCCGCAGAGCTTCATAATACTTTGTTACATTACAGGAACATTATTCTTTATTTTGCTGAGGAGGCATCCTGTGAGGCCTTATAGGAAGGTCTCCTGCTGTTTTGTGCCCCCCCACCCCGCCCCTTGGATGAGTTCCTCACAAGGAGTGCTGTCAGTTGCATAGCAGCAGCAATTCTGTCAGCGAGTCTTATACAGGGTAGAAAATGACTCCCGGCATGAAAAGATTAAAGGGTAATATCTTGGGGGAATCGTTCATATTTCAGAATGCTTCTTCTGAGCTTTATCTTACACATATAGAATCTTTGTTAGCAATGTTTACTTTAACAGAACAGTGCTTGTAAAGAGACTTTTTTTCTTAATATAGTGTTTACTGGCATGACAGCTTATAACTGCTCAAGAGACATTGCTTTTGAAGTGTGACGCTCTGATTAGATAAGGAGACCAGTGAAGGAAACTATAGTACACAGACAGTACATTTCACAGGAGCTATTTTGTTATTCACAAAGCAGCTGTGCATTGCTGTATTGTTAGGTTGTACAGTGATTTTTGCCCAATTACTACCAGTTGCTATTTGCAACTTCTTACTGTTTGTTCTATTTTCTTTACAGAAAGGATTGCTTGTACAAGCAATAATGTTTGTTTTAGCAGTTGTGGCTGTATTTTAAGTGCAGTGCATTACATTATGTTTCTACTCCTGCCCATGCCATACACTGCACTTTTGCTTAATTTCTAAGTGGGTTCATTATTACTTTGGCCCAAGTAAATGGATGCACAAAAGTGACTGGCTCGCCTGTTTACACACAGCTATGTGTTAGACATTTGTGGATCATTGATGGCCTTGAAAAGAAAAAGAAAAAAGAACCAATCATTTCCCAGTTAATAAAACCGTCTGTCCTTGATCACCTGGAGGAGATTATTAATTTCCACAGGTGACCAGACAGATAACTATTTAAAAGTCTGCACTGATTTTTTAGTAATCTACCGTAATCTATATTCCTTTGTTTTCTTGGGTCGATAGCTGAGCCATCGCAATAATGCCTGAGGCAAGATATCACAGATAATGATGATGTACAGCAGGAATAGATACTGTTCTTGTGTGGAGTGTTGGAGGCACCCAGTATGTAGTTACAAACTAGAAACTGTTGCATTCACTGGCAGCAAAAATAGCCTGAGATCAGCCTATTTAGAGCCTTGCCAAATACCTGCTGGGGTGTGTGAAGCTTCTGGATCTTCAGCATAAGCAGAAACAGTCTCCCTGCAGATGGAACTGCAGGACCCAGAAAAACCAGGCTGTGAGACAGAAGGAATCACAGTTGTTCTATGATCATTAATTTAGGTAAGGGCACTTGCAATAACTACCATGTGTCTTGTAATGCGAGCAGAAATACACTACACTAGATTTCTTTCTGGCTTTATCCCAGTGATGGCAGGAGACGCCTTTTGCCTAAAGCTCCCATACCAGGCAGTTTCAGCAAAGGGCCTCAGCATAGGGAAGCACGGGCATCAGCTTCATCTTCAGGTGGAAGGTCCAGTATCCTGAAATGTAATTCTTCCCTGGCACCAGATAACATGAATGACAAAAATTATTTCCCCTGTACTCTAGCACCCAACCCAACTCTGCAAGACTACTCACATGGTACTTCTGTAGTAACTATCCTAATCACATGAGGCTTATGCAGGGCATCTGGCTGAGTCGTATGATCCTCTGGCAGATCATTTACCCTCCTGTCTGCTTCACAATGCCAACACCCACTTGAGGATCAGTATGTGCCTCAACTGTAACCTTCAAATGGCTTATTGATAATCCATAGTGCCACAGTCTGATAGACTGTGGCATCTGTGTGGTTTCTGCCAAAATGAGGGTTACTATATGGAAAAAGAGGGCAGGTCCCATGTATATTTTACAAATGCACAGAAGAGGGAATTTCAGCAGGTGGTGCTCCCCCACCCCTGCATAACAAGCCGCACCTGCTGATATCCCTCTTCTGTGCATCTATTAAAGGTACAAGAGATCTGTCATATTTTACATATGATAACCCTGGCAAAACCCATCTGGAAAACGTCGGTTAAGAAGAAACCTAGCTGGCTTTTATTGCAGTTGACAATACCAATGTAATGTTTAACTAAGGTCATTCACTCATCCATTCATCCTGCCTTAGTTGTTAAGAAATCCCAATGTGACTAGCAAAAATTAAAATACAATATCCCAAAATTAACAGTCATATAAAAACATTGGCTGGTATCCTCCCTAACCATATACTCATGTTCCTGCTGTGGAGAGCTTCTGGGATTTTGCAGATCTTATTTCTCAAGGAGGGGTGACTCTCTCCAATCTCTCCTTCTCCCAGAAGTGCCCTACACCACCCAAAAATGTGTGTCTGAGGATCATGCGGTCCTCAGTTACATATTTTTGGGTAGCACTGGGCACTTGGGGGGAAGGGGGGAGTGTCAAAAATCAGAAAGCACTCCACAATGGCGACACTTTTTCCTGACACACAGGTGTATCATTAGTGAGCATGTCAGCCATTAAAAATAGCATATCACAACCAAAAGAGAGAGTACTGCTGAAAGGTAGACAGGGCTGGGAGAGACTGAACAGCCATGGAAAGAGCATTCCATAATCTAGGAACAATGACAATGAATGCTGTGTCCTGAATGCATGACAGCTCAGACTCCCCTGTTGTCAGCAGAGCTCTCTCTGCTGACCTTGTGTGGTGGATAATACAGATGTGCACAAAACTGGTTTGCCCAGTTCTGAACTGGACTCAAACTGGACCAGGCATGTTCAGTTTTGGCACCCCAAATGGGTGACCCAGCCATGCAAATGGCCCATGTGCATGCATGATGGCCTCCAAAATGGCCTTTGTGAGTTCAGGGCCAAACTGGCCTCTGGGAGACTGCGGGGAGGTCAGTGGGGAGGGACTGCCAGAGACACCCCCCCCATGGCCGCAGCAGCACCTCCCGAGGCCAGGGAAACCCTCAGCTGCAGTAAGTCCATTTGTTTGTTTGTTTGTTTGTTTGTTTGTTTGTTTGTTTGTTTGGTCAAACCAGCCCCAGCCCAGCCTGGGGGTTCAGCTCAACCTTGAACCAAACTGGGCTGGGCTCGCTCAAAGGCGAGCCTGTCAAGCCCACTCTCCCTGCAAAACCCCTTTAGGCTCTCCACACTGCTCATGTGGAGAGCCTTTAAGTTTTATTTACCTCTGTCCCAGTTATATCATTACATTTTATCAAGAAGGAAAACATTACATTTTATCAAGAAGGAAAAAAACCACTCAGAGAGTTAAACAGCTAAGCAACTTGGTAGAGCAGTTTATGCAGAGTTCTTTATTCCAATCAGCTGTAAACAAATACACTTATTCTTGTTTTTGTTTTATGCCTCCAGTTTTGTTTCATTTGTCCACAGAACATATACGCCTATCCTGCGCTCGTGAGGCTACATAACCAAGGTGCTGAGAGCAGGGTAATAAGTAATCATGTGCTGAAGTGTCCACTCCTCTTCTGGCATCTGTGTGTTCCTCATCCTCAGGCCTACATCAGCCATTGCTGCTTTCAGCTACAGTTAACTAGCTGGTTTTGTGTCTTGTCTGTGTCTCTTCTTGAAGCGTGATTATATGAAGGGAAAAGCAAGAAGGGAACCCACATTTCACAACCATTTTAACCCAAAACTAAGGAGGCACTCCTTTTGGGGTAATTGTTCATGGATCATTGTGAAAGGACTGTGAAAGTGGTAATTTTATTGTCTGGATGGCTTAAGATTAACTATGTGACCTATTTAAAAATCATTATCCTCACTGTATTGGCTTCATTCACCATAGTGACATTAGGAAATAGCCTAAACCAGGCCACATAGTATACATTACAGTTTATTATCCCTAGTTGACTGGGATCACTTGCGAAGGAAAGACACCAAAGCAGCAGCAATGCTGGAGCGAGGTGTGGAGTGGCTGTGGACAGTAGTGAACAGCCATGAAAAAAGTACAACTAAGCAGATTTTCAAGGAGATTTCTCTCCCACTCTCACACACAAAACACTAATTTTGAAGAAAAAAGGGAACCCAGGAAACATCCATCTAAGCCATGACGACATGAGTTCTAAAGCATGAGATGGCGTCTACCTCTCTAAACAGCATCCATTTCCATTCAAGGTAACCTAGCACCATCAGGCATTTTCCAAATCTGCAAAGCCATCTACTGCTTTCCCATCATATGGTACATCAACTGAGATTTATAAGAAAATAAGTTTTAAAGAATAAAAAACAAATAGTTTCTCCCCCCCCCCCCCGCCCAATGTTTCAGCCAAATCAAGACATTATGTTGATAGGTTTATAGGTGTCTGTACATACATTTGTGTGAATAACTGTGTGTGTTGTTTTTAAAAGTAAACCTGGGTACAGGTTCCCTCAAATGCAGAGTACAAAATCAGAAATCTAATACTATGTATGTGTGTTGGCCATAGTGTATGAAAGAGTGTAAGTGCATATAGATTTATACATGCATGCACTGTGCACAGATTGTATATGCATTGAACAAAACATGTCAATAGGTTTTCTAACTTGAGGAAAATTTAAAGGAACTCTAAAAGAGAACAGTACAGGCCTCCACACTCAGACGTGCTCTCATCATTGCAGGAATCTATTGAGTAATCTACAGCACACTTAGCATATTAATTTAGAACTGCCTCTAAATACTTCTGGTATGTCTTTGTCTTTGACCTCCTTATAGATACTTAAAAATGGCTGTGAAATTCCCCCTTTCCTGCATTCCTCTTTGATTTTCTGGCACACTGTAATTTTCATCCTTGTAATTTAACATTGCAGTGGACATAACTACTTACATGCTTTTAGAATGTATGGAAATCAGCTGAGCAGGTATATCCAGAGGTGCACCTAGGTAATTTTGGAGCCTGGGTAATTTTGGAGCCTTTGGAGCCCCCCACCCCACAAGTTAAGCATAATTCCTACACACACACACACACACACACACACACACACACACACACACACACCAATGGCCCTCAAATCTGGGTCACTTCAATTCAAATTTGATTCTATTAGATTCAAATTTGAATCGATTCTGCCTAATTTTTAAGGGCACCAAAGCAGGTTGAGTGGCACCCAACTCCCAAAGGAATCGGGCAAAGGGGTGAATGTTTATGTGGTATGGATTGACTTCTTCATAGTAAATCACTTCTTCTTCAAATATCCCTATGAAGAAGTCATTTCACAACCAAGAATCCATACATAAAAATTCCTAAAAATTAACCCCTGGCAGTGATGGCAGAAGCTCAGAGGGGACAAAAGGAGATTGCTGGGAACAAAATGGATGCTCGAATCACTGAATAGATTCAAGCTCAAATTGCTGAATAGATTCGAGCTTGGATCAAGAGTTATTCAGTTCAACCTTGAATCTGCTAAGCATTCTCAAGAGTGATTTGATTTGAGGTCAAGTAGAATCGACCACAAATCAATTTGCACATCCCTACTCTAGGCCATATAATGTGACTTGTCAGGTGCTTGACAACTCCTCTGTTTTTAAAATCCCCAGCAGGTAGTAGAAACAGGAGGATACTTGAACCACAAGTAGCTGGTTGGCTAAAGACAGCCTGGCAAGTTACAATTTCTGTAGGTCTGTTCTAGGCCCTTTAGCAAATCAATAACGGAGACTGAATGAATAGAAGCACTTTGTACCTGAACCAAACATGGAAATTACATAGAACTAAGTTACAAACAATGGATTTTGTTTTTATTTCTTTTTGTCATTCTATATATTGTCATTCTGTTTTTATATATTAAAATGTTCAAGACACTCTGTTGCCTGACAGCTAACAGGTGGAAATACATTAGGATGCGTTCTTAAAACTGTAGGAGGCATTTGATTATACATCTACACATATCGAATCGAAACAGTCAGTTCTTCCAAGAAGAAACCTTCTACCAGGGTTTCATCACCGTCACCCCACCTGAATTACTGTTCATCGACGAAAGCCAAACTTTACATTAATAAACACATTTTTAAATTCCCTTAACCATGCCAGGATATGGTCAATAGCTCTCTATTGAATTGCTGATCAAAATCAACAGTTTTCAGACCATGTTGTGTGCCAGTTTGATTTCCACAGTATCTGTACTTTATGGTCAGGTTCTACCATCAAAACACTTGCTATAAAATTTCTGCACACTGAAGTTTTAAATGTCTTTTTAAAATTAGCCTGGAAGGGCTGTTAAGCTCATGGGGCACATACAAAGTAAGTGAAGGGCCACTGAGAGGCCAAAGGCCACAATGTCATCAGGAGTCTTTGGAACATCAAATTTGTCCCT